>NW_026606607.1:1457500-3857500 GCF_029890125.1 Rhinichthys klamathensis goyatoka | reverse complement strand
ATATGGAACAATAAGTTTCTTTCTTTCTTTATTATTATTATTATTATTATTAAAACCATCAATTGAAAAACTTAGTGACACTACATTATGCACCTGGGTTGGGAGTGTTACATTTAAAATGTATTCCACCACAGATTACAGAATACATTACATAAAATGTAATTATGCAATTCATTTTAAAACATATTGTGGAGAAAATGCTGTATTACTGCTACTAGAAATAAAGCTCTTTCTGATTATGCCATGTTAGCCACTTGACAAAATAGTGTTGTCTCTGACGCATGCATCCAAACAGTTGCTCGCCTGTCTAATAAAACACATAATATATTAATGAGTCTTTGACGTTTCCATGGTTTCTACGGAAGTAAAACCGGAAATCGAGGGTGACATCATTGCAAAGTGACGCAATGACACGGGCCGTTACACTGGTTAAAATTGCCGATTTTTAAACATTGTTGGAAACATTTGGGATAATGCAAGTACACAAGTCAACAAAACATATAACAGTGTTCTAGTGGTTTTTGGAAATTTTAAATCCAAAAATCGAACATATTGTGCCTTTAAAGAAAATGTAGCCAATGTTGCTTCTCAGGTAAATTTATCTTGTTTTAAGTGTTTTTGTCTTACTATTAGGGTTGTGCAAAACAACCAATTATCATAATCGACTAGTGGAGGGAGCCTTGTATAATTAATTAGGCTGCGTCAGGTCCACAAAACCCCATTCAGACACATTTTTCAGGGATATATGGACACTAAGCCCAGACCTCCAATAGGGTAAAGCAACAAATAAGCAAGCACAATAACTATAACCATTTGTTTTACACTACCAGTATCAAAGTCCTCTCAAGAACAGCTCATATTGAGATTGGCGCAGAGGATGCCGAATGATGCACTTCATTAATCTGAGCGCGCCGACTCACTGGGTGATCAGAGAGAAGATTTGAAGTCTGACATTGAGCGTCTTCATTTATTGTTTTAGGCGGTGTGTTTATACACAGATGGTGTTTTGATGGCTGTAGCAGTGCTGCTTTAAATGAGATGAATTAAGAGATGAGAGGGTTATACACCATGCTGACCAGCATTTCTTACAAATATATTTGATTCATTTAAAAACACCTGTGACAGAATAAAGAACATAGACGAACCATACTTTGTCTCGTATTTACTGGATTTATCTTTCATCACTTCTCACTGTTTCTGTGTAGATGGATGAACAGCAGCATGCTATTACTCCTCTATGAAATCCTCTATGTCATCAAGGACATTATATCCATCTTTTCACTCATAACAGCACCTACTCATAGAAATTGAACATTTATGATAATACCTTATATTGAGATGGCTTGGGTGTGTATTATGCTACTATTATAATAATATAAACAAAAGAAAATGGATTTGTATCATTGTATTGGATCCGTGCATTCAATCTTAAAGTGACAGCAGCCAAATGTTGTTCAAACAACAAAATACAAAGTGAAAATCACTTTTGTAGCTTTAACAAAGATTAATTATTTTTAATTTACACAGTGAAGGCTATGCAGTTATTTTACATTTGATCATTCAATTTCTGTACCTGAATACTGTTAGACTGGCCTGAAAAACAAAGCACTGGTTAATTCGGTTGTATCTTGGTTCTATTGTATTTATGTAATGCTTGTAATTTGTAAAAATGTGTTCATTATTTTCTATGCAGATTCACTCCCCTACAAAATCACCATGATCTTTCTAGAATGATTAACTCTTTCCAAATAGAGCTATTCAAGTCATCTGGAGAAACAGTTTTCATATATATATATATATATATATATATATATATATATATATATATATATATATATATATATATATATATATAAAAAGCAGGAAAACTTACTATAAACAATGTCAGTTTTTCCAATATCGCACCTGTTGTGAATTCAGTGAAACTTTAGCATGATAATGTTTTCTACTCGTGTTATTACGCAACTTAAAGGTAATTAATTGTGAATGAAACCCAATGTCCTTAAGCTAGCTTGTAAACACAGTGCTTTAATACTTCTTCAAAGCGGAGGTAAAACAATTTAAATTCATCCTAGCTGAGCTGTTTGACTGGTAAAAGGGGACACCCTCCCCTCGAGGGCTCGCTCCCACTTCAATGACAGAGCTTCTTCTGTGAGGCTTCTGGCACCGTGACAAGTCGCCATTTAAGAGAGAACCAACTGGCGTCACTCTGTCCTCACGTGTGAGTCTCTCGCACACACACACCCGCACATAGACACGTATTCTATCTGAGGCTTTCAGGAACAAACCTTGTTCTCTGAATAGTGTTCTATCCGATGTTGGGTATCTCCCCTGAGATTCTGGTCTAAAGGCACATGTCTCTGTGTGCTGGTGACGTACTTGATATAACAGCACTTCTGCGTCATTCTGAGTTCTACAGGTGTTTAGCAGGGTTTATAATGTACCTTGAGTAAATGATTGTATGTAGAGCTTTGGCACAACTGGTTACTGCCCGATCATCATTAAATGCAAAAAAAAAAAAAAAAATTGTTTTTCCATCATTTTATTTTATTTCCACTCTATTTCAATTAGGGCTGCACGATTTGGGGAAAATGTCATATTGCGATTAATGAGGTCAATATTGCGATTGCGATATGCGATTGCGATATAATAAACAAATGGTTTCATGAGTCAACTTGCTTGGTTCTAAAGTAAAATGCACACACAGATTAGTGATCATTCTGTGTATTAATGTGTATTTCTCAACTCAAACTAGCAACAACAACTAAATGATTGATAACACCTATAATGATCAATAAACCATTGATGTCTGGATAAAAATTACGACACCCCCCACATTTTAAACGTTAATTATAGCCATCCAACATTACAGTGATTCCATCAATACAATTGAAAGCTATCAACTTTTAAAATATTTATTAGGCTTAAAAAAAATAATAACAGCTTTTAAATTAAGTGAACTTCAAACAATCCTCACATAAATCCATAATAAATGCCATATTTACCTGTGCCCTTCCTGTCTTAACAGGTAGGATTGAGGATTTATATACAGATTTATATACAGAAATTGAATAAAGTTATCGAACAGTCTGCGCTGCATGAATTATAAATTATATATATATATAGACTAATCCTTATTAAACCTACAAAACTTCTTTAGTCAAGAGCAGTGAGTAATTTTCTGTTCCCTTTGTTCTTTGATTAACTTTACTGACGGAACGCTTTATTCGCTGCCGGCCCTTTAAGAGCAGCCGTTGCCGAGACGCGGATCTCACACGCGCCTCATTCTCTCACAAGCACAACTCTTCACGGCCATCATAAGACTGCTCTTATGTTATGAAGATAATCGACAAAACGACATTTTGGCATAATTGTGTGTGTTATTGTTCGTTCAAGCTCGAAAGAGAACTGTATTCTGGCACCCGGTCTGTGCATGCGCATGAATCTTGCGCGCGTCTTTCTGTGAGTCACATTCAGGACATTCTCAGGCAGCGCGCTCTCTTTTGACTTCTTGTCGTGCAAAATGGTTTTAAGGCATTTGCACGAATAAGAGCGGGATCATGTAACACTAGTCAAAGGATGACAAAAAAGAAGAGATGCTGTGTTCATATAAAATCGCGGCATTTTGCGCTATATAATCGCATAGGTTTGACATCGCGATTACGATTGCGATTCGATTAATCGTGCAGCACTAATTTCAATTAAAATAAAATAATTTTTAGTAGTTTACGTTTTAGTTAATAGAAACACTGTTCCAAACTTGTATGTATGCATTTTTTTTATGAACAAGATGATATTTTGATAAATGTCTGCCAATGTTTTTTTTATTATTATTTTGTCGTTTTATAGGTATCATTCCATGTGTACAATTATTCACAAGGATACAGAACACCACAAAATGATCATAGCAGTAGTCTGTATGCATTGAAATAGTCTGTGCATTATATTTCAAGTCTTGTGAAGTAGTACAGCTTTGAGAGTAGAACAAACCAAAATACTGATGCCTGGTTCAAAAAAAAAAAAAAAAGAAGAAAAAAAAGGTTCTTTTGAGCCTCATGTTTTCAACTAACAATTTGATCAATTGCACAGAATCACTGACTGTTTCATCGCAAAATCAACTTAGTGTTCTAGTGGCAGCAGTTAACAGCTCAATGGACAGAATCACTTCTAGGATCACACGTACAAGTGATCTGAGGGCGCGGGCGCTTCGGTCTGCGTAAGCGCCGGAAGTGATCTCTAGCGCGTGTACGTCACTCATTGTTTACACAGAACAGAGATTGTAGGTAATACGGCTAATAAAAATGGTACTAATTTGCGCTTATCCGGAATGTTTAACCCGTCGTAAAAGAAAACAATTCACAGTGAAAGGTAACACTTCCGAAATCTCTGTGTAAACAGTGAGTGACGTAAACGCGCAAGAGATCACTTCCGGCGCTTTCCGGCGCTTGCGCAGACCGAAGCGCCCGCGCCCTCAGATCAATTGGACGTGGCTGTGGTTACAAGAGGTAAAAACGATAAAAAAACGGTTCGTTTTCTCACACAAAGCGTTCGTTTCGTGTCTTAGGCCATCAATGTGTACTTACATTTACGAGTCATTAAATCATGTTTAATTTGGACTTCTCTGTGCATGCTCTTTGAGGAAGTGACCATAGACCTGCATAATATGACTGACAGACAAGAACGGTTTGACCTAAAAATATCAAAATTGAAACTACTGCGGAAACAAAGACACCTACATCTTGGATGCTCTTGAGGTAAGCTAAAACATACCAAAAATTCATTTCAAAGTGAACCATACCTTTAAGATATTTTTTATTAAGGCCCTGTTTACACGAAAACGATTCCGGGTGAAAACGTAATAATATTTTATCGGATGTGCCTTTCGTTTACACGGCGACGGCGTTTTTGGGGCTTAAAAACGCAAAAAAGTGAAACCACCCTCCAAAGTGGAAATCTTAAAAACGCTCCACCGTCGCGTTTCCGTCTAAACGGGTAAAAACGCAAATCTGCTCATGGCGGCTCTCGTCGCGTACGCATTTACGTCACAGGCATGCGCCAGTAAAGGAAAATAACAACCAACATGTCGGATTATTTCCATACGTCGGACCTTCAAGTTGCCCTAGCAGCTCTGATAAACGTCCAAGAGTCTTTTCAATTTCGCGCTACTAGGGAGAGAAGTAGAAGGAAGGTTGTACGCAGGCGCACGGACTTGTTGTTGTTGTGTGGCAGTGCTTCACATTGCCACCTAGCCGCCTGGAGTGCATACTACATCGCATTTCTAACACTTTTGCGTCTCCATATGCACGCAGATTTCCCCCCCATAACGCTCGTCTAAACGCAGAATAAAAAGTGAAAACGAAACGCCACTTTTGCGTTTTCTCTTCAGATCGTTTCCGTGTAAACATGGCCTAAATCTGAGAGCTGGATTACTCCTCCATAGGCTTCTAAGGGATTGAAACTTGCCGGCCCAGAAAAGTTAATGACATTGTTAAAATAGTCCAAGTGACTACCGTGGCTCAACCTTAAGTTTATCAAGCGACGAGAATACTTTGTGTGCGCAAAAAAACCAAACAAAAATAACGACTTTATTCAACTATTCATTTCCTTCTCTGTTGGCCTCGAGATAGTTCACGTAGTGTAACAGCGCAGCGCTTCTGTGTTGTACGTCAACGTACAACACAGCAGCACTGCACAGTTACACTACGTGAACTATCTCGAGGCAGGCAGGGAAGGAAATGAATAGTTGAATAAAGTCGTTATTTTTGTTTGGTTTTTTTGCGCACACAAAGTATTCTCGTCGCTTGATAAACTTAAGGTTGAGCCATGGTAGTCACTTGGACTATTTTAACGATGTCTTTAACTTTTCTGGGCCGGGAAGTTTCAATCCCTTAGAAGCCTATGGAGGAGTGATCCAGCTCTCAAATTTAATCAAAAATATCTTAATTTGTGTTCCGAAGATGAACGAAAGTCTTACAGGGTTGGAATAACATGACGGTGAGTAATTACTGACAGAATTTTCAATTTGTGGTGAACTATCCCTTTAAAATGTTGGTTTGTTCTGCAATCGTATGACTTCAGAAGACTTGGAATTTAGCACACTAACCATACAGACTACTTTTATGGTGTATCTATGGTGCTTTTGGGTGCTTTTTTTAAATCTAGAAAGCTCCAGTCCTCATTAATTGTAATTGCACGGGAAAAAATGATCAGTGGTTTTCCTTAAAATGTCTCCTTTTGTGAAAGAAAAAGTAATTAGGGTATGGAACAACATGAGGGTGTGCAAATGATAAGAGAAGTTTCATTTTATGTGTACTGAATACATTTTTGGGGGAGCAAATTAGAGTGTAGGATGCAGTTGTAACTGCACTAAAACAAACTCTGTGTGAAGAGAATGAGATTTACTTGGAGGGGCAATCCTTTTACTTACTTTGTTTTATCAACCTCTTGTCGGCCACCACAACATTCTCCGCATCCACAACAATGACCTTCCCGTCCCGCGGGCCCACAGCGAAGTTATCGAAGCTGACGTCCAGCAGGTAGAGAGCAAAATCGAAGTCGTTGTTGGTAAGCTGCTCAGCAATGTCCATCAGTTGCTTGGCCAGGTCTACCCTCTTTTCCCAGGGAGCATTGAAGAAACTCCACAGCTCCTCACCCACGTAGTTCACTGCCACCATCCGCCCACAAGCACCCAGGTACTTCGCAAATGGCCAGCCTTCGTCTGAAGGGAAACTCTGAAAAGAGCACACAAGGGAACGATTTGGAGTTTATATACAATGACAGTTAAAAGGCCATACTGAGTGAGTTTTCGAAATTCCCATCGTACCCCTTCAACAGTCATCAAGTTCAAATGAAAACGTTTCTTCGGCCAAACTAAGTTGGCTACTCCATACGAACTTCAAATACCTTCATAGAACAACAGTAAATTGGACTACGGGGAATTGTGATTGGTTTCAACGCTGACGGTAATGCTTCTGGTGTCCAGACGTCGGAATTGAAATGTTTTGAGATGAAAGCTAACAGCTCTGGTAGGAGGGCTACTTGAAGAGGGGGGAAAACACTACATCAATTGCATGCAAAACAGCAGGTTATTATTTTAATATGATGCTTGTTTTGTCTGACTCACATCGAGGCAGGGAAATTGTGGATGCTGGGGAGGCATCTGTCAGTTGTGACTTTACTTTGCTATCCTCTTCAGATATACACAAATGAGGCAAGTAAAGCAGCTGTACCCCAGTAACTGGGTTGGTCTCTCAGGGCCTTGAGTGGGCACGTCTCATTACAGCGACTCTGTCTATTCCATCTACCGCAGCATGGAAAAGCAGAGTCAATTAGATATGAAAGAGCACAAATTAGAGCAAAATAAAAGGAAAAACCAAATACATTCACTGTCCAGGAAACAAAATCTGGTTTATTCAATCAGAGTGCCACTCTATTTTAATGATTCATATTTGAAATGTACAAAAAACATTCGTCTGGTTTTGCTCTGGGAACGTACAGTTGATATTCAGCAATAATTTCACCTGCTTTATTTTTCCGAGCTACTCAAATGACTCACACGGGCTTCATTGATATTGACAGACAGCGCTACGCAAGGGAAAAGGGCGTACAACTGCAATTGGATTCCCTTTTATTTCACAGTCAGAGAAATTTAATAGTCTAGTTTAATCTGCCTCAGAATCTGGTTAAAGTTTAATGTAGAGTCTCATTAATATTTCACTATACACATATTATTTAAAAACATACAATCAGTAAAAGGACGCAGAATAAAACGGCTGCAGTTCAGTCTGAGAGCTTTTTGTTACACACTCTTAGACTGGTAATGCAGAACGGTAGAACACAAATGGTGCATTCAGAATACCATACTACCACACTGCTTGAGCTATTTTTGCAGTATGAAGTATATTGAACACAATATCTTAATTTTCTTTGTGCATGGAATACCCAGATAAGTTAATTTACTCAAGTTTGGAGTGATGGCAATACCCCCAAGATGCAATTGGATCTCAATAATAGTGTCCGAGATCTTTTAAAAATCTTAAAATGCATGTGCCAATTTCTAAAAAATCTTTTGGAATTGTTGTATTTATGTTGGTTTCATATGGTTTTGAAAATGGTACATATAATGACTCTAAAAATGTCCTGTGGTGTAACCATCAAGTAAAACATATTTCCCTCATACCTTGAATAGATGTGAGTGTTAGAGCAGCACTAAGTAGGAATTCCGTTTTTGTCAAACAGCGACCCCTAGATTCGCTGTGGGGTACTTGTACTGTCGTGAATAGCCCTCACGCAGAGATGGCTCGCACTCACGGCCGGATCCCCTCCCCCTGTACACCGGTACCTGTTCAGTAGGATGGACGCTGTAACGAGTGGACGCTGTAACGAGTGGAAATAAGGTATGGCCCCTTTAAGAGCTGCGCGCGCCCTGTTTAACTGTCGGCAGTCTGTATTGTATGTGCGCCTCGAACACCACATGTATACGGCGCCGGGTTATTTCTGTTTGATGCTCATTTTTAATCAGAATTTTATCAGATCTGTTTTTTGCCGTAAAGCAATTCGTTACATCGCGAGACCTGATATCACGCGACACTTCCTGATGCTGCGGCCGGCGTGCCGCCAGCTCAAAGTTGCAAGTGTGGTTTTTCCGCTCACATGCGATAGGGGGGTGCGAAACGACCACCATTCAACCCGAAAAGAGTAATATAACCATTCCAATGACTCCGAAGCTGATCGGTTGAGGTAAAAAACCTGCATAGTTCACCTTTAATGTTAACCTAATTCATAAATATAACACCGAAATGAATCTGCAGAAATCGGGTGGTACAAGTCGGAGCTCTAAGTTGTTTACATTCATTATTATTGTAATGTTATGTGCTTCGAGACATGAGGTGTTTTGGAGGAGGTGTGGCTTTGGCGCATAACGACTCAACATAATGACGTCATGACAACAATGTAGCCCACTACTGTATGAACCAGTCACATTACATAGCACTTTCTCTCACAGTAACAATGTCATTGTCCCTCATCAGTTATTTCGTGTCAAACCCCTTCCTTGTCTTCCTCTCCATCAGCAGTGTACATGCAGAAAGTAGACAGCTTTGATGTTGCACTAAGCCTTTGACTCTTTAGCCGTGGCCTCTAAGAAGGGACAGATAAGATAAGACTCAAACTATCAGGCCGCGCTCCAGTTAGACCAACAAATCCATGCGGTAAACAAAACACACACTCCCCTCGTAATCAGTGCTATACCGTGCCAACAATTTCTACAAATCCAATTTGTTCCAAAGCACTATAAAATGGAGTGTGCAATAATAACAATATTAGCAAACTCTGATATTAGTAATTAGCGTGAGGCAGAGCGGAAGCGGGCGTGCAGTCTGCGAGTAAGGGCGGTCAATACTCTAAGAGGACTGGGTCAATCAACAGAGAACAGCCCAGCCTCAAAGCGCTGCTCACTCTCAGCACACTTCCTGTGTTTGTTCGATCAGGGGCTCTCCAGAAGGAAGGGGGAGAAATCCATGGAGAGGGGAGGAATACACCTCCCAAACCTCAAAGAGAAGGATTTGAATAAAGAAACAGCAGGCCAGTAGCTTTTGTGTTGGGATTTGTTGAAGTCTTGCTCTGTTAATGAGGGTTAAGGGTGGCCTTTACCAAAGAAAGACATGCGTAAGGAGGCCCGGAGGCTGTTCAGCAATACAGCATACAGGCGCATTTACATAGCTTAGTTCATGCAGCAGCAGCATCTGTCAGTCTGGGATTAATTCAATTGGTCAAAAGCGACTTAAAAAGTTAAAAGTTGAATAGAAGATTTATTTAAAATACATATTCATCATCAACGAATCCTGAATTTCTTTTTATCATGGTTTCCACAAAAATATTAAGCAGCAATATTAAACTGTATTCAACGCTGATCAAAAGAAAATGTTTCTTGAGAACCAAATCAACATATCAGAAATAAATCACAGGAATAAATGATATTTTAAAATATGTTCAAATAGGAAAGACTTATTTTAAATGGTAAAATTTAACAATATTACTATTTACCGTATTTTTGATTGAATAAATGCATAATCAATCATGACAACTCTCAAAGTAGTTTTTGTGTGTTAATGAATATAGCAATGCAAATGTATTAGGTCTGCAGAGCAAATATGGACCAGCTACTAGATACACAGGCTCTCTGCTGCATATATTCTGCATGAATAGACGTTCATAAATCCCATAGCAGGTGGAGCTGGGGGAGGTAGAGGGGTACAGAGGAACTGTCTCAGGACTAGCCAACAGCAAACAGACTATTTAACAAGACTATTTAAATAGTCTGTGTTGAGCAAGCAATGTTTAGCAAGCAATCGCATTGGCTGGCGAATCAGCAAAGGCCAATCAGCTCGTGTCACAAGGTGATGGTGACATGGCTTGCATATTGCATGTAAAGTTTCATGACTGAACTAAATATTAGTATTGTTCCTATTATAATTATTATAACAGCTGTTGGAAGAATGACGTCATCTTAAACGTTGCCATTGCCATGATGATTGGCACATTTGGATCTGCTGGGTATCAGAATCAATGTTTGAGCATGTGATACACAGTGAAAAGAATATTGAATACTGTATAGTTAAAAGTAATGTAAAATACAGATTCAAAACAATACTTTCGGTCAGTAAACTTTCTCAATTCACCCATTAATTGATACCCCTAACAAACATTTAAATAATTGGGGAATAATTTAGTAAAAAGTTCAAGTAATTACTCATGTTCAGTCCATGAAGAGCTAACAAATGCTCTGCTTATTTGACGCTCCCCCAGTGCACTTAAAGCTCTAATCCAGTATCCAGGAGTTATTAACGTTAGCGATGAGGCGTTGAAGTGGCAAAATAAATTGGAAACTGGGGTCTCATTTAACGTTGACTAAACTTTAATATTAATAAAAAGAGGTGCTTGGGTGGAATTATTTCCCTTTATCCTTTTTTTAAGAAGCATGGTTATGAGAGAGAAAGATGTTAATTCAGTGGCATTCAGAAGTGCTGAGGGAGCACAACTCCACCTGAAGCGAAACTGCAGCCACTCAGAATCAGTGGGAAATTTCCATTCTTATCCACATAACACGTTCCATTCTCACCAATAAAGTGGTTTATTTTAAAAAGAGCCAAAATCAATCTTTTTTTTTTTTTTTTTACCAAAAATAATTTAAATGACTTTTTCATACGTAAATAAGCTCCATACTAGGGATGGATGCATCTTATATCAAAGGCCATATCGGTATCGGCCAATTACATGTTCATTTTTAACGTCATTGTTAATGGTCGTTTAAGAAAATTATGTCAATATAAAAAACACAAAAAAATATTTGATTATTTCCTCTGGTTAAATCAGATACATGCTGCTGGCCATGAGGGTTTTGATTGGTGCCTTCATACCGTGGCACATTACGCATGCTTTAGAAGAGTTTATGCTAGAGAGAAGACACAATGTCGGTGGTGTGGGAGTTTTTCAATGTGAAAAAAAAAGAAAAAGAAAAAAAGACATCAGAAATGCAATTTTCCATAATACAGATGGTTATTTTGGTCCTAGTTTTGATGATAATGTCCTTTAAATTTTAATTTAGTATCAATTCAATTCAGCTTTATTGGCATGAATGTGTACAATAGCACAATATTGCCAAAGCAATAGACATATACAAACATATAGATAAATAAAAGTGAACAATAAAAAATAAAATAAAACAATTACTAAAATGTCAAACAATCAAAATAATAATTGAGGTAATTGAGTATCAGCTAACTTTCGGTTATAACATTATACATGTAATCAAATCATATTATATCAGTTGGTTTTGAAAATGTACAACACAAAAGCACAATTGCTCTTCAAATCTTGTAAAATTAATATTTGTGGCTTACAGGTGAAACTCGAAAAATTTGAATATAGTGCAAAAGTTCATTTGTTTTAGAATTTCAACTTAAAAGGTGAAACTAATATATTTTATAGACTCATTACATGCAAAGTGAGATAATTCAAAATTAGAATATTGTGAAAAGGTTTTCAAAGCTGTAAGCCAAAATCATCAACATTATAACAAATAAAGGCTTGAAATATCTCACTTTGCATGCAATGAGTCTATATAATATTAGTTTCACCTTTTAAGTTTAATTACTGAAATGAATAAACTTTTGCACGATATTCAAATTTTCCGAGTTTCACCAGTATATGAATAGTTTATTCTGTAGGGCTGACCCCTAATAATCAACTAAAAACGATGAGAAAAAGCTTTTTCAAATAAACTTTAATCAGTCGGATAAAAAAAAAAAAAGGAATTTGCAAAGAACATGGCTAACATGGCTGGTACATGCGGTATTATGTCAGGCTAAAAATCCAAAGGGTGGGAACATTTCGAGAGGGTAAAGAATGACCACAAAAAGGTGATGTGCAACCTCAAACAAGACTTATGTAAATTGGCTAACATAATAACAATTTTTAAATAAGTGTTCATGTGGAGCGTGGAAGCTAAATTAGTACTGCACTTACACATTTCATTTCCAGGTCCATATATAATGCTGTTATTTATATTATAGGATATATATATATATATATATATATATATATATATATATATATATATTATTTTTGTATGCATTCTTATCTTAGAAAAGTTCATGCTATGTTTGCCGGTTTTGTTGCGGCAAGCTTCATGTGTGCTGGGAACGCTAAATTTATATTTTAAATGCTCATTATTATGCTTTAGTATCTCTCCCCGATTAATCGACTAATGGCTTAAATAAACGACTAACAGTCGACTAGGAAAATCTTTAGTCGGGGGCAGCCCTATTATTTTGGCTAAATGTCACACCTTAAATGAATGAACCATGTAAATGCTAAAACCAAGAAGATGAAAAAAAAAAAAGGAGAACAAAGAAGAGAGAATGAGACCGTATGCCCGGCAGATCTCCAGAGAATCTCACCCTGTTGAAGATTAAACAGCCTCAGACAAATGGCTAGGACGAAAAGTAAACCTGCAGTTTTTACAATGTCATGCCCTTCCAAACAGCGTCTCAAATAAGAACAAGTCTGGTGTGGGCGCTTGCGTTTGTAAGAGTGGACTAGTAAGATATCTGTGGGTCAGATAATTATTTGGTAACACTACATGTGCAGAGTCAGATGGCGGAAATCACAGTGAATGATCAACAATAAAGATGGAAAAATGTGTGCGAGAATTTCTGTTGGCAGAACTAGTGGTAGTGCGTGTGTATTTTTATCTTGCAAACTAAAAATGTAGGTTTCTGTGACATTTATTCTATTATACGATGTTAAATGTGCAGAGTTATTTTTTTTTCCATAGTGCATAACGTTTATGTTTATATTCCCATCTCTAAATTCACAAAAGTATTTCCATTTTGCAAAAAGGTTCATCCTGACAGCAAGCGAAACCCTATTAAACATCAAAGACTTCATAACATGAGCGAGAGCATGTGTGTATTAACCACAGACTGCAACAGAGAAAGGGAGCGCAATAATTTGGTCTCAAATATTCATTTTGATAAAATATGTGTTGGTTTAAAATCCTAGGCTACATGTAATGGAAGTGATGATATTTTTATGAGAACAGTAACGTAGTTGGATAACATGTTATCAGATATAAATGCAAGTATTTCCCCATTTGCTGGAGAAACAAATGACAGAATCTGAATGATAGCAATGTATTAACAGAATACATTAGTATTTTAAATAGAGTTGTTAACAGCATGAACTGACATGCTGTAGTTGAGAATAGTCACTTAAACCACAATTCCCATGTAACTCCAATTACAATGCTGTAATGTTTTATAATGCATTCTTTGTTTAACAAGGTTTGCTCAAGCAGTTAAACAAGGGGGATTGCTGGGCAGCTAGATGTAAACGCTCACGATTGGCTCTCAGATACGGCTAGAGAGTGTGTACCGAAGTTCAAGACTGCCTTGTGATGCGTGACTAACATGCCATTAATTATTCCATATGAAATGCAAATATTGGTAAAATGTCAAAGGTGAAATTGGCTGGAAATATGCTCTGATGTTTAATTTAACAGTACGGCATGAACACCATTACGATGTTCTTGTTAGTGCTTCATCTTGTCACATTATTCATTTGTTTGCCAGTAAAATGAATCACAAACTTGTTACTTTCTTGTCTGACTGTCTTGTAGTTGCAGTTCTATCGACCACCTGCTTACCCAATAAACGACACTAACACATAAGAGTCCAAGTACTTTATATCTATAGTTTTAACCACCACCTGTGTCACCCAGAATTCTTTATTAAACACTTCTATGACAAGAAAAAAAAAAAAAAAATAGGTGCACGATATATCAGTACTAGGGATGGGCATGACTACTCGAACGTACCGTGAGCATCGCGGGTCTAATTGGTTAGCGTTAGGAGGCTAAATTGAAACTATGGCTTTGAAAACGTGTCGTGATGTCTGGAATCACTTTGAAAATTTAAACACAAGTGTAAGATGTGCAGTGCAGATCTTCCATAAATAACATTATAATGAAAACACCAATGTAATAGAATGTTGTAAATTCTTTGTGCTTTAGTTGCCCGTGTTTCAGCGTTGTTGTTTTTGCGGGAAGAGCGCAATGGGAGTCATATGTACATTCACAAATCCTTTTGTGAGGTGTAAGTTGTAATCAGAGATGGAACCTCGAGCCGCACTTAAGTTGCAAAAAAAAAAAAAAAAAAAAAAAAACTTGTGATCCGACTTGGACTCATGAACAACCGACTTGAGACTTGACTTGGACTTGAAGACAGACTCTTGAAGAATCTGCATTTTTGGTTTTGCATTATTAATATGTTGCAGCAGCAAATTTCACAACAATTTATTTCTGAACACACCAAACAAGCATTATTATATGCACGCGTGACACATCTGAAGTCACGCTTGTTCATCACCCATTGGAAAAGTGAATATATGAATTTAACATCAAACAATTACAAAATAGCAAAAGTCTTACCTAGTGATAACCTTTGTGTCATTTAATTTGAAAAGCAATCTGTTTATCCAAAGGGAAGCTGCGGTGATGCACAGCTGTCAGAGGCTTGCTCGCTGTCCATTTTTAAGAAGTACACATGTTCCCCCAGAAAAACATAGATGGTGCATTATTAATAATAACAAGAAGTAATTTTCTTGTCGTATTTTCATCAACATGTTGTAATTAAAATAGTTTCATTGTCGTAATGAGGTGCATAACCCCTAGTGCATAGTAGTAAAACTTCTACTATAATATAATGATGTAATACACAATTTGTAAAACACAATTACGTTTAGTAGCCATCAATGCAGAAATATGCTTTTTGCAGAATTGTAGTTACACCTACCAGTCTGGGCCAGGGTGTGGGATAAGTTCAATATTCAGAATTAGGGATCTCATTACCTTGGAATCAAGATGTTTGCGCTTACCAACATAGATGTTAGCTGCAGCCCTAAACTGAAGCAAAATTGTCTCATTAAAGACAACAGTAATTAGCAGCCATCCCTCCCAGTGTTTCAAAAGAAACTGTCACTAACCGCCTTTCACATGTCAAACGCTTTGTCAGGGTGTGGTGAAATTCTCCACATTATCTTAAGTCATCAATCCCTGAAATCCATAACAGACATGTTAGGACAAGTGTCTAGCACTGGTTTAGATGAAGAGTGATGAAATGCTACAGTAAATGCAAAAATAAATACGAAATATGGAGGAAAACATCCTCTCACCGGTTGTGAAATATATTACACAGTCTGATAAACCAATTTAAAGGGCTGTTGAGGAAGAACTAAACATAAGTTGTTTTGTTCTTCACATTAAACGGCTGCCCTTTTCCCTCAAACCCCGTCGTTGACCTACGGTCCGCCACGCAGGCGTGGAAGCAGAACAGCCCCCGTCTGGCATTTTGCTTGGCCATTAAATTTTAAAACCGAGTCAGTCTACAGAGAGAACTCGTCCCTGCAGGGTGCCGTGCTTATTCTACAGCTTGGCAGACTTTTCTTCACCCCTTCCCCCAAAATCTCCCTCTCTGCATCCCATCTCAGGCTACAAACCACCAATCCACCAGCTGAGGACAAGAACGAGTGAAGAGAGAGTGAGATAAACAAAGCGCTGAAGGTTTAGTTCTGTGTACTCAGTCTCTTGGTCTATGTGAACAAGCACGGGCAACTGAGGTTTTAGAAGTTCATGCAAGGCATTTAAAAATATATAAGAATGACGTAATTGGTGATGCTAATTTGGTGGACATAACTAACTAACATAACTCTTCCCTTGCCATTGACAGGATTTTACAGCTTTCTGTGATATCACTGTTATAAGGTAGAGGGCGCTATTACGCATCTCCAGAACGAGTACATAATCTCCAGTTCAAATACAGGCAAAGAAGCAGCAGAAACGAGCAATCTCATCTGTAAGCAGATGCACATAAAAAATAATGCTATCCTTAACAATTAACAGCATATTTAAATCAAAACAGCCTAATGTTAAAGAGTGAAATGTCGACCCGGGAAGTGGTTAGGACTGTGCAAGTCCCAGCCTCAGACGTGACGCCCATGTTGGCTGAACATCTGATGCATATGGCACACCTAACTGGAAACACTTCAGGATTTTTGAAGTCGTCATCTGATTGGTTAAATTCTACAGGATGTCCGGGAGATATGTGTGTCGAGTTCTTTAGCGGTCCACCTGGAAACAAAGTCGTTATGTCAAACCCCTTCATGGAAGAAAGTTGTGTTCATAAGTGACTGAGCGCTTACCAGGGTCGACTAAACACTGGAAGCAAGTATGTTATGTTCGCGGCTCCATTGTTGCAGTAAACTTGCACAACATTCTTGAATGAATAATTTGTTAGACGCACGAAGGTCTGCTATCGTAGGAACATCGACTCTACATCTCCACGCCCCTAGTCATGACGCGGATCAAAGCGAACTGTGATTGGTTGCATTACTTACATGCCAGTCAAACGTCCTCTTGGGCGGCCCTTGGCCAAAGAAAGTTGCGATGGAGTCCAGACACTCTGCCGTCAGTCTGAAGGTCTGGCTACGTGAGACTAGGACTGTGCAAGCTTTGGAGGTGTTGATTTACTCAATCTACTAAATTATGTTTTGATCATCGAACTAAATCGGATCCAGACGTAGTCTTTGACAAAAACATGATTTTATCAGCTTTATGCTTAAAATGTTTCTTTCTTAAACTTACCCGCATTCAAGTGTTGATTAAAAAAAAAAAAAAAATCCATGTGGCTAGCATGAATGACATCAGTGACAACATGAATGAGTTTCTGCCCATTTAAAACATCTTCCTTCAGTCATTCATTCAGAACATCAGAAACATTGTATTTAAAATGCATGTGTTACGCAAAATCCGTCTTTCCATACAAAAAATTGTTACGATAAGCCGGAATTCTAGAAATAAATGATGTCCCATAGACTTACCCAATATGTGTGCACAGCCAATTCTCTTGGCTGAACTAAAATATCAAAGCATAAAGAATGTAGTACACTGCACTGTAGTGGGTCTTGCGAGTTTATGAACCATCTGTGAGAGAGACTTGCAAAAATGTCTGAGGTGGTGAGCAGACGTCCGTTTCCTGTTGTGTAGTCGGACCACCATACTCTAGACAGACTACATCTCCATTTGGAAGGTGTGAGGTTTATTAGCTGTCTTGTCTTGTTCTTTTGCAATCCAGTCAGAGTGTGGGAGGCACTAGTGACCAGAAAAATAACTTAGCTTTCCCATTCATTTTTTCCACAAGCATCTTAAAAAAAACATTAGCCACGTTTACATTACCCTTCAAATTGTGCAAATTGCGAATTGAAAATACGCCCAATGGAAACGCATCAATTTAGCAAAAAATTCCCATATATCGCAAAAAGGTTTTTATGCTCGCATGAGGTGGTTTTTCAGGCAATTCGAAAAAGGAATATTTCGCAAAACTGCAATGGAAAGAGTTTTTGCTCATTTACAGGTCACCTGATGTAGGCGGCACGGTATGTTTGGACAGAAGACGAGACTGAGTTCTTTATTAAACGCATAAAAAACTGGATTCTAAACAACAAAGAAATGCCACAATTAAGACCTCGAAGCAAAATATGAGGGAGAAACGAAGTATAAGGGTCTTTCCCTGCCATTTATATTGGATAACACGCCTACGTCTCCTTCGGTGAAAAATATGGCTAGTGCGGTGGCTGTGATACATGTAAACCCATACCAACATCGGTTGCCATAATTATTGGATTGACTAATCGCGAGAGGAAAAAACGTACGCTTCAGTCACATAACATCAGTTAATGGAAACGCCGTCATTTCACAATAGTTTTTTAAAGGGTAACTAAACCCCTGGTCAGAGCCTGACTCCACCTACTGGCAATATTTGAAAAATGCTGAAAAAAATGGGCAGACCCCAGTGGAGATAGAAGGGACGAACCGAGAGCGGGGCTGAGCGGGGTGGCGTGCACCTGAGACCCGCAGTGACAGCTGCTGTCAGACTCTAAAATGGAGAGTGACTGGAGTGACGCAAGTAGCTTTGCAACAGAGCGGTCATTTGAAGTCGAGGACTTTTCCCCCCCCCCTTCACCTGAAGTGGAGGAGGGTGAATTGTCTGTGGACACAGGGCCATATCAATTCGAGGACCTCAAACTGCGGTCTTAACTCCCGCATCGCGATCGGCATCTGATGAGTTGATGTTAATAGCGCGCGCTCTCTGTAGGCATTTACATTCATATTGATATTTTGCCGCTATGTGAAAAAAATCCAGCAAAATGCGCCGGCGCGTTTGTCGAACCCAGAGGATTAACTTTAGCCTAACCATAAATTGTGATTAAAATATACATGATCACTCACATCAAGACGCCGCTGCGCGGTGGTGGAGTCCATGCAGGAGGAGCAGTGCGTCGAGAAGCCCATTTCCACCTCTATTCCGTTACCATCCTGACCACTGTACTAAATACAGATAAATCTACGCTAACTTGAAGCTATCCTAACTGTACTATGCTACTAACTAACTAACTAACTAACTAGGCTACACAAAATAATCTAAATAACTATATAAATGCTATGCTAAATAGATGCTTAAAATACTCTATCCTGATCGTTTTCAATACTCGTAATTCCAACTCTTGACTCGCAGTGGTTTTGACGAAACAAGATGGTTTTTATACTGCCAAGGGCGTGGTAGCTCGTACCAAGGGCGTGGTGAGCTGGAACCTGCTTATGTCAGCTCTCCCCGCTACGTCACGAAGAACCGCAAACATCAAATAGGAAAATTCAACTGCAGTAGCCACCGTTCAACCTGAAGAGGGCAGCACTCAGACGTTTTTACACCATATATTGTAGAATTAAAACACTTTATACCCAAATGTCAAAAAAGTTACTCAATTCAATGATCAGCATTAATAAAGCTCCATTCTTACAGATCATTAACTAAAAAAAGTTGGTTTAGGGTTTAGTTACCCTTTAATCGACATTTAGAAAATATCGCAAAAGTTTTGCGCAAATCTGTAATGGAAACGTGGCTATTGTTGTTTTTTTTATTGTTGTTTTGAGCATAAATCTCACAAAATTTTAGGGCTGAAACTAACCTTTTTTTTTTCAATCGATTAATCTATCTATTATTTTTTCAAATCATCGAACAATTTTTTTATGATTAATATATTGTTTATTTTCTGAATAGTCAATTAATCCTTTGGTTAATTTACCAATAAATAATAACCAATAATTGACCAAAAAAGAATAACCGTAACTAATCTATGTATGAACTTTTATATAATTATATTATTGATCACAAAAGATAAGGTTTATGCAGTGTAGGCCTAATGCATTTAATTGGGCTGGTTCAGTCACTTTTGGGGATTTACACCAGCAACTGCTTACAAGTGAGAATCCTGAAATGTTTTGTTCAGTCAGGAGATTCATTCAGCTGTATGATCAGTCACAACCGCATTCTAACTCACCATAGCGGTTACCATAGCGACAGTGTCAAAATGACGGTGTCCATAAAACCGTGAAGTTTTACAACGATTGACAGCGCGTTATTAAATAAACGAGTCCAATCGAGGCGTGAGTTCATCCGCAAGATATTAATAACCAACAACATCTTTTAATGCTTTGTAAGCGGTTGCAGAGTACATCTGAGTTGCATGCCTCGCAGCCTCACAACGACTGCAGCTTGTAAAAAGCCGAATGCTGTATGAACACAGCCATATTAAGCACAAAATATAGGATTGACGAACGTATTCTAGTGCTGTGTAAAACTTCACTGTAACAATACAAATATTTGTGGTCTCGTCGTTTGATAAGAGAGCCGCAGGAAGATTTACAAATCTCACTTATGAATTGACGCGCATAAACGTTCAAAAACGCGCATAAAAAAAAACGTATGCACTAGTTTGATTGTGATTTGATTTTGATAAAGGTTTAATCCGATTAGAAAACATGAGCATAAACTATGATGGAAACACATTTACCGTTTAATTTCCTAGATCCGCGGATGGCATAACTGGACTAACCAGCGGAAAGATCTTTTTGCACAGCATCTGAAATGCTGTTGGTTGCTCTAAAACCTTTGCCAAAGTCTGTTGTCAAAGTGGTTCGGTATATTTCCCACAACTGCTTTCCCAAACAGCAGCATCTGCCTCCGAAAGCAAGATAACACATTATCTTATGTATAACACGTTATGCTATATACAGTGGCTTCTCCTACTTTGCCAAGTTATATTTAGTGCCCGCTTATCAGGAAGTGACGATTTTGTTCTCTTCGATTCACTGGATGGAAACGGTGCTTTATTCACAAACGTTTTATACGTTATTCCAATTTAGCGTACAAGTTAAATTCACAACTTTGGATGGAAACATAGCTATAAGCAATTGACTGGCTATGTGTGAAACCTTTTCATGTGTTTTTAATGCTCTCTTATAAAAAATAAATCAAAAAAAACCCTGGCCTCATTTGACTCCACGATCCAGAGGGAGCTTTCAAGAGTAGCGGTTTGCCACTTTTTCTCCAGCTGAACTCACAAAATATGTCAGGTGCAGGGAGGAGTGTCTCGACAAGCGTCCGCTCTGAAGCCGAGTGCTGCACCCTTGACTGCGTTAACCCCACAGGCCTGTCATGTCCTGTTGTCAAGCTGGCTGAGCAGGCAGAGCCTATGCTAACGCGGGGGCTGTTAACAAAGTACCATGCTCCTGGCTAAATTCGAGCAAGGTCACCTAAACCTCTACATCTATTGAACATGACCTCATGCATCACAGCTTCACAGACAGAAGATAAAATGCAGGGAACGTTGGCTCATGAAAGTGTGAATTAATAACCGTCTCTGCAAAGAATGTGGGTCACAGAATCTCTTCAACCTACTCGAGAAATCAGCAGAGAACAAAGCATAATGCGGTTTTAAAGGTTAAAATGTGTCTGGTTTAAAGAGGAAAATTTCATAGTTTATGTAAATAGTGTAAAATAAACAATGGCTGGATTCGCAATTTCACAGCAGGATTGTGGGCCTTTTAAAACAAATTACATATCACATGCTATTCATTATTTCTGGCCATCATATTGCTTTCTAAAAATATTTATTCCTTTGGGATGAATTGCTTTCCACGTGACTTGCAGCACCATGATTTCGGCAGACAGAAAAGGGGAGAGTGTTGTTGGCCAACCTTACAACAGCGATGAGGATAGGTTTCCACTGACTAAAACAGGCCAGTTTCTCACACAGCTGAGAGAAAAGGCCACTTTACTGCCAGAAACATCAGAGTAGATTGGAAACTAAAGCAGTGGTGAAATGGCGTCATGGTATTTTACAAAAATATAAAGTGGGAGTGAGAATTTTTTTGGGAGAAAAACAAGTTCTACTTGAATTCATTCAGAAAATGAGATGATTATTGATGGCTTAGTTACAGTTAGGGATACACCGATATAAACATTTTGGCAGATACCGATAATTCTTTATATTTGAAACCCTATAACTGATATTGGCCGATAAATCTAAATCTCACTTATGTTGAAGTGCATGTTCCAAGCACTTCAACTGGTTCAAACTAGGCTACTGTGTATATGTTTGATTTATGTGTAAGAAACTATGGCCAACTATACCAAAAAAGAAAAACAACAACAACAAAAATCTACTGCCTTAAAGTAATGCAAACAAGTTATTGGACAACATTACTTATATATAAAGAATCAAAATGCATGTGCTATAAATAGAATAGCCAATGAACAGACAATAATTGTTTTAATGTTGTAGATAAAACATACAAGAAAAATAAAACTGCTAGTTATTATTAATAATGCAAAGTTTTTGAAAAAGAATCACCTAAAATGATTGTTACAGTTTCAAATAACAGCATTGCTGTTTTAGCTGTGGGCGCTAGCTGTGAAGAGCTGAATGAACACCAGCAAACTGAAGCGCTTTGTTACCAGGTTAATTAACTCAATGAAACGCATCCTATTTGAGATTTATCAGAGATTTATGCAACATAAATATAATATCACAACTTATATATACTTCACTTCAACTAATGTATGCACAAAAAGACAGTGAAGTTGAACCAAGTTACATAGTCAGAATGTGTAACTGCTGTTTTGGATGCGCTCTTCCTGCAATAACGCGCTTTAGCTTTAACATTTAAAACATGTTCAATTTGAACATTTTTCAATGTTTAAACATGGCAACTAAAACCAAAGAATTCACATAATTGTATGACAATAGCAGAGATGGAAGTAACAAATTACAACTACTCACATTACTGTAGTTAGTTTTTTCGTGTACTTGTACTTTTATGAGTATATTTTTAAGTCTGTCATTTTCCTTGTACTTAAGTACAAATTAAGTTAAGTAATGTACTTCGCTACTTTAAAAATCACATTCGTTACTAAGTACTTGTACAATTTGAATTAAATTAATTTTCAAATCTTTGACCAGCATTTCGGTATCCAATAGAAATAACTGATCGTGGGCGGGCCAATAAAAACCCTTGTATTTGGACCGGGAAAAAAGCCCGATTTCTGGAGAGCTATTCGTCCTCGCACGTCCTTCACTGCGAAGGTGTATTTTAGTGTTATCAAAGAACTTTGGCGTTATTCGAGACGCTGAATTCATTGAAAATTCCGAAGAAATACCGGATGACGAGTGCCCTTGGCCGCACAAATGCAATGCAAACTTTGTTTGCCATCTGCAGTGATTTCGGCTTACAAGACTTCAGCCTCTAATCTCAAAAAACACATTATGGTACGAAGACTTATAACTATATTTATGTGATAGTTGTTTTCGTTTTTAATGTTGGGTAGACCTCACGATAATTTGACTAAAAACATCACTTGAAACATGAGCTTCAGCGTTACCCAGGTGACGAGCACATAGAGCGTAAAAAAATATTTAGCATTGTAAAGTGGCTTTATGTCATTGTCAACAAATTGTTTTATTCATATTGAATCTGTGTTTTAAACTTATAATAAACGGTATAATAATGACTCTTTCATAAAAACAGTCTCTTGCCGCGACCCACTGGCGTAACAGTGTAACTGCACTGATTGACAGCCTGTCTAGATTGCGCATGTGTCAGTGCTAAATGCTGATAACTTTTGAATTATTAGTAGGGTACTTTTGGAAAGCTTTCTTGTCCAGTCAGATTTTTTTAAATGTAAAAAATTAAAAAAGATAAAAAATGTTTATAAATAAAATAACCCAACAAGCTCATTTATGTTGCATTATAATTCATTAATAATAATATTAGACCATTTTTATAACTTGATTCCCATTAAAATTATATGAAGAAATAATATGAAATAATATATAATTTCCTTTATATACTTCCTCTGTTATATTTTCAGTTGTTGGTTTGCAGTGAAAAGTTTATACTGTTTATACATGTTTAAAATTAATTTAACATTCTTTAAACAGACAAAATTCCTGTACTACATGTTTATTCGTATAAAACACAAATTGCCTGTGTTTAAACCATTCATATTTCTGATTTGATTTAATGGATTTGATGTTTATTCAATAAATATCACAGGCTAAAAAGTAATTCGTACTTGAGTAGTTTTTGAGAGGGGTACTTTGTACTTTTACTTAAGTACATTTTTAACACCAGTACTTTTACTTGTACTTGTACTCGAGTACACATTTTCAGTACTCTTTCCACCTCTGGACAATAGTGTATATGACAGTCCCAATCATAGTTATAAATGCTGTGCATTGCTGTTTGAACGGTGTGCGCTGAAGATAAAGATAATCATTTGTAAACTGAAACGCTAAACTTAACCAAACGCATCCTATATGTACCTGAAAATGTATTTCATTTATTTAAATGTATTTGTGCTGTTGCTTGTAGTTTGATAATTTGTTCTTATTTTATTACAGACAGTTTACTTGACTTTGACAGTGTTTGACATTTATATGTTATATTTATGTATAATTTATTTTCATTTGCATTCTTGCATTCCATGAAAATATTCTGGCAAGTAAAATAAAAGATAAAAAAGAACAGTTGCTTAAAATAGTGTAGATTTCTAGCCTGGATGCCAGCCCGAACCCCGCCCACAACATTTTTTGGTCGGGAAGTTCGGTCTGGCCTCGCTCCATTAAGGAGTAATTATGATCAGTCAAAAAATGTTCGGGCCAATCAAATTGCCAGGGCGGGCTTTATACGATGATGGACAGATGATCTGCAGGGACGTAATCATCACGTTATCAAAGAGCGCTTAACTGGTTTCCCTCAGAGATGACTGCAGCTGGAGAACTGAGATGTATAGATTCCGCTATCGCGTCTGTTGTAAAAGAAATCGACAGCGCATTAATTTTAATAGACGAACAGAGAACTGCAATCAAGGCATTTGTCGATCGGAAAGATGTGTTTGCCGTCTTTCCTACGGGATTCGGCAAAAGTTTAATTTATCAGCTGGCTCCGATGGTCGCTAAGAAGATGGGACGCAATGAAAACCCTGTGGTCGTTGTGGTTTCTCCTTTGGTCGCACTCATAGAGGACCAAGTAAAAGAAGCAACACTCGTTATTTTACTTCTTCCAGCGTGCGTGCATTTGAGTTCTGTAGTTGACAACTGTGCTATGCAAAGTAGTTGACTTACTGCGTTGCTCTGATTGGTTGTAGGTCTATCCAATTAAGTGCAGAGTTTTTTTTCTTCCTGGTTCGGTTAAGACACGCCTCATAATCAAAGCCCTATGGAGCAGTATCAGACTCACATTCTGACTAGAATATGAGTATGACGAAGTCAGGCTAGTAGATTTCCATTACTGAACAACTTTTGCTAAAAAGTAGCAATGTATCATAAAACAGTTCATCTCTGTTAATAAATAACATTTAAACAAGCTTTACAACAGAGCAATAATAATTAAACGCTCTCTTAAACTGTCTTTTCTAACATATAGTATAAAGAACTGAAGTCCTAGAGACTGGTTTCTAATTGTATTTGTTGCATTTAGTGAATATCTATCTGTTTAATGCTGTCACCATAACTTGTGTGAAGTTGCTTTTTATTAGTAGCATCTAAAGTAACGAACTACCTTTAAGAAGAAGCTTCCTTGTAGTTTATCTATTATGAAACTGAAGTTTGTCAAGCTTTTAAAGCAGCTTTCGCAACCTTGTATATGAATGAATGATTAAAAATCCTAATTCTGATCTAATCCTATCCCTGTGCTATCACTCTGTAAAGAAAGAAGCTTCTACTTGAAACAACAAGGAAACTAAAGCGTTATAAATCAAAAAAAGCATCTTTTAAGGCTTGGTATACACTCTGCATAGTTGCCATCAATTCTTTATGAGCTAGTGCACGACCACTCATTTCCTTCTATTCCTGAAACATTAAGGTGTTTCTTGTTTAAGGAACAGCTAAAGGCAATAAGCCATCCTTCAGGGTCTCCCGGAAGCTCCTTTGGTGCTTGGAGAGTTCAGGTTATACAGTACTTCCAGGGGGAAAGGATTCCCCATGCCAACGGTTCACAAGTTCAGCATAGAATTAACTATTTATGAGTATTGAAAAACATGCAGGAACAGCTCAAACAAAATAATTATGTGCCGAATCACAGGTAGACGGAAGGAGATGTCCTGGAAGTGGACCTGGGGATTGGATTATAAATCCCAGGGTGCTTTGAACTGATATGTAATGACATTACAAACTTGATGGAATTATATAGATATCAGAAAGAGGGCGCTGGAGAAAAAGCAACAGAGAGTGAGAAACAAACAGATAGACAAAGGAGGAGGGGGGTGCTGAATGACAGGGACCACACACACACACACATCTAATCAGATTTTATAGATTGGGAAGATCTCTCCCTTTGTCTAGCAAATGCCAGAGGGTGCCAGGACCTTGTGAAAGATTATAGGGCAGCAAGACACTGAATGTCTTCACAGGGCTTGTGCTATTTTGTCGTTCTGGGCATTTACCACCTGTGGTCAATGACAACTGAAATTAAAATTGATCGTCGAATTGTAAATCAGTATTGAAAAGTGGTCAGAGAGTGGCCCTTATTATCATTATGTCAAAATGGGAAGTTGCATGGTACATCAAGAGAGAATACACTGATATAAAGGCCAAATAGTACATAGACAGTGAAATACCTTTTAACTGTTCTAATAGGAAAATCAGACTACTCTGCAAGGCAGATTTTGTGATATCTTTGAGCTCTTATGGTGAAAAGCAAAGTTTTAGAAACAAATTTTAAATGACCATTAACAGTTTGGAGTTTTTAAATAATTAAAATTCTTTAAAATATGCATCAAGGCAAGACAAATCCATCAGCTTTGGACTATAAGGCTGCAATTAAACACTTCCCAATTGAGGTCCTTCAAGATTACAGGGGCAGGACTTCAAACTCGAGAATTGTGGCTTTCAAAATAAGATGCAGCCAGGAATGGAAACAGGCAGGGAAAGTAGCACACCCTACAATTTACAGCGGCATTTTTTTAGCCTATTTGCAGCCCACCAAACTGACAGGTTCCATTCCGCTGGCAGAATTATCAAGGGCAATTCAAGAGCATACGTTATGATCTGGCTTTTATAACACAGACGATATATTACAGGCCTAGGGAGTCTGTCAGAGAGAGATGGGTTAGTAGACAACATGAAAAAAAACCTACCTGAAGAACTAGGGGCTCCGGATTAAAAGCCAAGGTCATCAACAGCTGCATCCGTTCTGTGTCTTTAAGGTTCTTGAGAAGGAAGCTTCCAGAGTCTTTTGTCTCAGCGTACCTCCTGACTATTCTGTCCAGAAGTCTTTGGGACGGACAATGAACAAGGTCTGACCAGCCTTCCACAACGTCTGGAGTTAGGAGTCTGACGTCTCCATTAAGTCGGGCAAACTCAGTCTTGTACATGGCCTGGATGAGATCGCAACGAGGCCGTCCTGTTGCCCGCTTGCAAATCTTCTGGTCAATATCGGTAAGTTCTTGGTTGGAACCCAACCGCTTGAGTACAATCCTCCGCGTACCCTCACGAGGCTCCCCGTACTGGGCGAAGAAAACGTTTTTCACATTGAAGACATCCAGGAAGCGAAGGCGCCCCCAAGTCTCGAAAGATATTTGTCCATTCATGAACTTGCGACACCAACTGGTGCCAAAGCAGGCTGGGCACTTGTTGAGGTTTATGAACCTTCGGTCAGTGAGTTCGTTCTTTTGGAATGAGGCGAAGAGGTTGTGCGTGTTCATCAGCAAGATGACAAACAGCCCCACGACAAAGAGAAGCTTCAGACACCGGTACAGACGACCAAGCTTGAGAGGGAGGAAGCGCAGCATGTTCGTGCACTAGCCAGGCAGGGCAGGGGTAAAGGGTAAAGGGGGAAAGGGCAATGAATAGTGTCAGGGACAGGACTCAATGGATCCCCATCACTGGTGCTGACTCATCACCTGGAGTTGCCATAGGGGGAGGAACAAGCAGAGTCCCCCCTTGCAAGTGTTCGCTGGGCTAAGACATTCTCATAGCCATTGCTCTGGAGCACACTGTGCCAATGCACATAAAAAGCTTGCCTGCAAAAAAGCACACAGAAAGATCAAACATATTACATTAAGTTGCATTTTACCAAGGCTACAGCATGGAACAAAAAACAGGCCAATTTCCTATCAAGAACAACTTTACACTATTTGAACAGCTACTATCCATTTCTCCAAACCTGAAATGTCTCCTTTCCAATGGTATAAACCTCTAAGCAAAACCAAGATTGTGTGTTGTTTCAAAATGTTTAACAAATTGGAAATGTTCAAGTCATTTGAGCGAATACATTGCTTTCCGAACTGTAACGAGATGGATTCCTGCCAGACCAATAAACGGCAAGACACTCTGTACCAGACTGTGCTGGCTCATATTTCCCTCAGAATAACTCCTAACAACTATGGATAAAAATAACGCAAAAAAAAAAAGACACGGAGGCGAAAATCAGTGTTTTAAAAAGTGAACAAACATAAAAATAAAAAAAAGATATGGCCTCTTTGAAACAAAGTATGTTAAAGAAACAGTTTATAAAACTGCTTGTCAACAATAAAAGCAAATGCTCTGTGATTGATTTGCAGGTGATAAAAAACAAGTGAGACAGACTTTCTACTTTCAAAAAGATGCCATCCTCTGTGTATCACCAGAAGAGTCATGCTGAGCATAGTTTAACCTTTGATCAGAGTTGCCCTGGTAAGTTTTAATCTCTCTTTGAAGATTTCTCTTTGAAAAAGCCTTGTGTCACCAAGGTAATGTGGGGAGGTGAAACAGCGCTGTATAGAGCACCATGTGAATGTGTCTTACGCAGGGGTGCCACTGATACTGATGAAGCACATCAACAGACATGCAAATCAGACAAATGAGGCGGACACCTGCAAGTACTGCTATGCTAATACTCAGTCACTTTTATACTATGTTAAAACAGGCTATTACATTACCACCCAAGTGCAGTTTCCATGCTGGAAATCAGACCCTTAGCACCAAATTCTTTATATGGCCGCTTACCATGCAAATGGGCAATTTTCAATTAAAGCTCATTACACCATGCCTATTAAAAGCGATGGCTTCCGAGAGCTCTGCTCATTAGTAGACGAGTCAGTGTGATTAGCGAGCATGTTGACGAATTTCTGTGCATTTTAATTGACCTAGTGAGATCGTAGTTGCTGGGGGGGTGGGGATCTACACCAGAAATTATAACTCATATCAGTCCTGAAACACCCTTATCAGACAGTAGTGTTTAAGGGCAAATCTCACTTAACCATACCCTGATCATATTTCAACTCAAAATCAAAGCCAAATTATAATTTGCATTGTTTTGTTGGCATTTTGACATCTGCCAATTAAGAACATTTTCTCAGCAAATTATCACTGCCTGGATGTTTAAAATGTAATTAATTTATTTGCAAATCTCATTAGAAAAGTTGAAGTAATGCAATGCAAAACATGTACTGCCAATGTGAAACATTTTAATGGTCCTAAAAATAGGCTTAATTTTTATGGAACAAAATGTGTTTTGTTTTTCTTCTTTTTGGTGTTATCCAACATTACACTTAAAGATTCCATGAAATTATTTGAAAAGCACAGTTTTATTTCCTGTGCTGAGAGGGACATATTGAAGCCAATAGGCTTTACTGCATCACACCCATGCTGCAAATGCTCTTGTGATTTGGACATGTAACATGGTATATTTTAATGTTCCATGGGCATGAACATTGGATGGATATAACTGCAGACAATGATGAGGACAAAACATAACTGAAGGGAAAGATTTATTTAGACTGGTTATGTAAATAGAAGCAATTAAGGGGTGGACACCTGGGAAGTAAGTCATTTGGAATGCACTGAAAGGAAGAGGCTAACACAGATCTTGATAAGAAGAATGTGCATACTGCCTATTACAGAGGACTAGATTTACTGAATGTTCATAAAACAACTGAACATGATATGATCTCTGCGTGCCATTTAACAGAATGACATCCCCGGTTTTTCACTCACTGAGCAGAGACAAAGATAAACTGTGTGCATTTCTCTTCAGGAAAAATGAGGCAGTCAAGGAAAGCCATGCTCTATGTGATGCACTGCCGTTGGTTTGAGTACAGATTGGCAGAGCGAAAGCAAACAAGCTTCACTGCACGGGCTGCCTGACTCACACCGCACCAGATTAAGGAGTTCTCGCTCCAGCAGTCAGGTCCATGTCCACCCAGTGTCATGGAAACTCAATCATAATATTTCAAGAAGCAGGGGCCTCTTTTAAATGAATGACATGTTGAAAGGTATGGTGGGGAAAGCAAACGCATTTTGCAAAGGTTCCTGCTGATTCTTTCGCTTTGACATTTATAGTGCTCATTTCAGACTTCAGTAGGATGAGCCTGTGGGGGTATGATTCAGATCAAGACTCACGCAAACCAAAAAAGACAGCAGAATTAGATTTCACTTTTCTCAAACAGTCTTACAAACCTTCCAAGTGGGTTGTGTCACTCAGGTAAGTGATTAACTTAGGTCACTAAAAGCCTTTAACACACTAACACATAAGAATAATCCCAAACTGTGGGTATATGTTCCCCAGGGGGTTCTTCTATAGTTCCAAGAGGAGATTTACCTTGCTTTGTTAAACCCATAAAACAGAAAAAAATTCTAATTTAAAATAAATTAAATCACAATTACTACTTTTTGTAGTTAAGCCATAAAGTAAGTCCTTTCTTAATCGCTGCATAATATTATTCCACATGTATATACAATTCCAAATTCCATTTTTCACAATCCAATCAATTGTCGGTGGATAAAATTATGTCCTACGGCTAAGCCCTATTTTTTCCCCCCTCATGGATTAGCCTGTTTTTCTTCAAATTACTGAAGTAAAATGAGTTACAAATGTCAATTCACATTGGCAACACGACAAAAACTACATAACTTTGTGCGGATATCCTATTCAAAGACACTGACAAGAGGTAAATGTATGCAACTCATTGTTCAATTAATGCCAATGCTAAATTATTTTCTCGTTGCTGGTTTGGTGTTAATTAAGGTGTTTTTGAGCCATACTAATGGGGCTTTGTTTGGAGGTATACAAGACAACAACAGTTTGGGAAACAACAGTCAGCCCATTCACAAACAGACACATTCACTCTAACTTCACTGATGAAATGTTTGTTTCCAACAAACCTCATCCTGCCCACAGGCCTCTGTTTTGAATTACCACTCCATTACCCATCAAGTATCTACTCCCTCTCATCCGCCGCTAAGGCAGGGAAGGAAAGTATAGGAAGCCCGGGCCTGAGGGCCACTGAACACCGCTTTACACCAAAAAGCAGCTCAGAGTGTCCCAAAACAAAAGGGTTGGACAGTATACAACAGTCAACGCAAATAAACAAGCTGGATTCGAGGAAGAACGAAGAGTGTGAAGAACAGCTCCGATATCCTACATAGTGAGTCTAGTAATGAAAATATTTATTTTCCCCTTGAAGTCAGTGTAAAATCAAAATTGACTCTACTTTTTAAAATCACATTCCTGGTTATATTGTGAATGAAGCATCAGTGCATATTATTCCAAAAAAAATGAATGCTTCCCTTTAGAATCATAATGAGGCTCCGCCCTATAAAGCTTTTTTGGCTGACTAAAGCCTCTTACTTTTTAAACCACTATTCTCCAAATCACCTGGATCCCATTCTGGTACAGAACACCATCTTTTTCACATTCCAATTAATTCCAAGTGGATAAAATCATGTCATGTCTTACTTTTTATAGAGTTTCATTCTCAGAAAAATATAAGATTTTGCAAAACTGTTAGCGAATGCCATTTCATGTTGACCAAGTTTCCTAACAGACTGATCTCATGAAATGGCGTATGTATGACACGCCAATTCGTATTTCCATTTTTGGCGTGCTATCAACACGCATAATCGCTTTTCAGCGTGTTTATCAACGCCTTTGACTTAACGTTATATTACTGTATTATGTATATATAAATATATGACCTACCCCAACCCCGTCCCTAAACCTACCCGTCACTGGGGTTAATACCATTTATGAGTCTTCTCCTACCATCCTAGGAAAAGAAATATCGCTCCACAGATGTAGATATAGATTTTGCTTCGTTTTGCTCGGACATTTAACGGCGTACACATACACGCGGAATCACTCGGACATTTAATGGCGTAGACATACACGCAAAAGATTTCGGCGTGGACATACACGCGGATAGCTCAAAATGCGTATAGATAACACGCCACTTGAATTGAAAGTGGCGTGTATGTTTACGCAAAGTCATGATGTCATGTTGTTCCTAAAGACTAGCGTCGCAATATTTCTTTTTTTTTCTTTTTTTTTGGTCGAGACAAGCAATAAGTTGGTGTTAAAACAGATGTTTTAAGACGGGTAAAACCGATTTAAAATGTCACTGATTTAAATTGCAATAGCAAAAAATGCTAGATTTGGTTAAGTCCATTGATTAACCAGTTCATTTCAGTGAATCCTTCAAAAGTTCAATGATTCACAAAACTCAAAGTTGACTTAAGTCACTTTGCAGAGTTTTTCACATTTAAATGTTTTAGTAAGAAGATATGTAGGTTATTATTGTTGTTTAGTGTGAAATTAGTATATTTAATATACAGATACATTAGTTGCAAGTGGACTGGAATGATTGGAAAAGTATGGCATACATCACCAGAGAGAAATATGTTGCATCACCAAAAGATTAAAGGGATAGTTCACTTTGAAATTAATTTTTGGTATGTTTTAGCTTACCTCAAGGGCATCCAAGATGTAGGTGTCTTTGTGTCCACAGTATTTTCAATTTTGATATTTTTAGGTCAAACCGTTCTTGTCTGTCAGTCATATAATGCAGTCCTATGGGGTCCACCTCAAAGAGCATGCACAGAGAAGTCCAAATTAAACATAATTTAATGACTCGTAAATGTAAGTACACATTGATGGCCTAAGACACGAAACGAGCGGTTTGTGTGAGAAAACGAACAGTATTATATTGTTTTTACCTCTTGTAAACACAGCCACAGCCAAGTGATCTGAGCTTGCGAGCGGTTCGGTCTTTTCCGGAAAGTGCCGGAAGTGAAACCTTGCGCGTGTATGTCACTCATTGTTTACACAGAGCAGAGATTGTAGGTAAGACGGCTAATAAAAAGGGTACTAATTTGCGCTTATCCGGAATGTTTAAACCGTCGTAAAAGAAAACAATTTCAAAAAAATAAAAAATAAAACAGTTGTATGAGTGACGTACACGCGCGGGAGATCACTTCCGGTGCTTTCCGGAAAAGACCGAAGCGCCGGCGACCTCAGATCACTTGGACGTGGCTGTGGTTACAAGAGGTAAAAACGATATAAATACTATTCGTTTTCTCACTCAAACCGCTCATTTCGTGTCTTAGGCCATCAATGTGTACTTACATTTACGAGTCATTAAATCATGTTTAATTGGACTTCTCTGTGCATGCTCTTTGAGGTGGACCCCATAGGACTGCATTATATGACTGACAGACAAGAACGGTTTGACCTAAAAATATCAAAATTGAAAATACTGTGGACACAAAGACACCTACATCTTGGATGCCCTTGAGGTAAGCTAAAACATACCAAAAATTAATTTCAAAGTGAACTATCCCTTTAAGATAACAAATTATTATCATTATTAATATTATTATTGTAGGTGTAAGGATGAATTGTTAACAGTAAGATCAATAACATGCATTTAGAAAATTATCATTACATGCCAACTGTATGAATGGCAACAATGGCTGTTTAACTGAAATGATAGTTCCTCTGACTGAATGAGAAACAAATATTAACTTGTTTTAAATAATTCAGATAAATGGAGATGCTAAAATGCTGAACAGTATGAAAACTTTTTTTTTTTTTAGCCAGGCCCTAATCCATAATACTTTGAGTCCAAGTTTGAGACTGTACAGAATGCATTTTGTTAACTTTATTCCCATTACATTAAGCATTTCACAATGGCCTTGTCATTAGCTTTGCACATGCTGAGCTGCAGGCGTCCGGGTGAAGAACTGCAGTTGCCAAGGTTATCGACTGCAGGAGTCAATAATGTTTGATCACAAAAACAGTCATCCACAACTGAGCCGCCTCAATCCAGCAATCCGCACAGACAATGATGAATGGAAACCAATTTTCTTTCACACACTAACAAATAAAAACCACTCTAAATTAATGATTAACCACATTCTCATTCAAAATTGACATATGAATCTTAAACTCAATGATGTGGTTACACCTCGAGTTTCTCTAAAGGCTTTCGTTCTAGATATTCTGAAGCAACTACAAGGGAAACAACACTAATCCTGAAGTAAGCAAGACCTTTAGGCAAATGAGTGTGTTGTATAGAGACAATCGAACAAATTATACAGTTTAATCGGACACAATGAGTGCCTTGTGTTCACAATTACTACGCGACCAGACCTTTTTTTCCTGTCAGCCACCAATTTGATGTCTTTACTTCATTAAGAGGGTGCATGAAGACTCCCATTTATAAAGTCTTGATGTCTTGTTTCTCATACTATTGGGGATTACGCCAGATGCATGTCGTTAAAAATAAGGCTTAATAAAATGTCTCCACAGTTTGATTTTGTGAGTGGTGGTTTATCATATACAGGTGTGGCTTTCTCACCCTCTGTGTCCTGACAGAAGAACTTCTCAGACTAGTGAAGTTAAAAAGACAATTAAAAACAGTTTTAAAACTTTAAAGAAATTAAGACCTGATACAGCACCTTCATACATTTAACTTAAAATCTTTATACGGCCATTTAATAGGATAAACACAACATGTACCCATACATTTGAAAAGTCTTGGCTTAATCGATAAGTGTATGGGTGTTAATGCTTAGTAAATTACATTATAATCCAGAGATCTTTCAGACTGCTCTGAGGTCCGCAGCTGAATCCCATCATGTTATTTCAAGTGTCAGATCAGTGCCAAGAAATCTGAAACCTACTTCATGATCTCCTGAGCTGTGCTGTTTCAGAATACAAGATGAGAGCAAGACATGATATATCAGTTTGTCTGCGTTATAACTTGTCTTTTTAATTAGATTGAACTAAGTCTTACATAAACCTCTCACACGTTTATTATTTTTATGAAACGCATTTTCATTCTGTGTAACAAGAAAAAACACAGAGAAATTTGATATTGCTATGTGGGCTCCCAAATCTTTTAACCAATGTATTTCTTTGACTTTTCAGTCATTCGTGATTAACGCACTGTAAAAAATTATTTTCGTGATTTATCACAACTTTTTTTCTTTTGTCAAATCAACTTAGATATTATCAAATGTGGTTCAGATAACATCATATTTTGAGCTTCTGTTGATTAAACCAATCTCCTTTTTATTAACTCAAATGTTATATTTCAATGAACTCAAAATTGTAAGGCAAACAGGTTAGGCTACTCACTTTAAGTTAAACCAACAATTATTATTGTTTTACAGTGTGAATAAAATGATTATTGGCATTAGAATGTTTTTTTTATTTAGATGACACTCTTCACTATAGAAATACTAAATCACAAAGGAAGAAATTCCAGTGGTTTCCATTACTTGAAGACAGAAAATGAGGATTGCGTCCTGAAACAAGAGTTTGTTTTAATTCAATTCGCTACAACCAAGAAGCGACCAAGCTGACTGGACGATAGACGTTTTCAACAGGACAGTGAAAAAGAAAGCAGGAAACAAACCTGAGAGAGAGTTTCTTCAGTCAGTCCTGCAGGAGTGAGTCTCTGGATCGGTTACTCTGAATCATTGTTCAGGATGGAGCGCTCGCGCTGCTATTACTCTGTAGCGCGTGAAACGCTCCGATAAAAGAAGACACACGAAAAACATTGTATCCAGACGCTCAGCGGCTCACATACTCACATCAGACAAACTCAGATGTTCTTTCCATTAGGGGATCAGCCAGTTAGCAACCTAGCGAGAGACATAAACAGTGGTCAAGCCTCTAATTCTCAATCTCTTATATGAATCACTCGACTTCACAAGACTTCTGAAGCAGGACTCTTTTTCTTTTCCCGGTCTTCTGAGAGCTAGAGTTTGATCGAGCGGGGTCTCCACACACACTGCTGCTGATCTCCAGCACTAACAACGATCCACAGCGACCGACTCTTTCCAACATCGAACCGTCAGTATTTACGACGTCCTTCATCGCTTTACGTTATTGGTTTGAGGGCGTTGTCATGGCGCCCGCTCCCGCCTCCCCTTACTGTCCTCGTTTCCCATGATAGGTGAATATTGCTTTGCTCTAGTCTAAATAAATGATCCAAATATATTAATATTATACATATTTAATTATGGAGAAGATTAATAAGGGTCAAATTCATTTAGAAAGAAAGAAAGAAAGAAAGAAAGAAAGAAAGAAAGAAAGAAAGAAAGAAAGAAAGAAAGAAAGAAAGAAAGAAAGAAAGAAAGAAAGAAAGAAAGAAAGAAAGAAAGAAAGAAAGAAAGCATCTTATGGATGCGTTTGGATGACATTAAGTCACCATGGAATCATTTTTTCTTTTCTTTTTTATGGAACAATGTAGTATTTATTATAAATGATTTATCCGTGCACATCATTATTTATTTATTTAATTCACGTGCAATCGTATTTAATCAAAATAACTTCCTTTTCCTCCTGCAGCGACATCTCTTCTCTAATGACGTGTTTACTGTCGTGAGGGCGGAGCAACCTGTCACTCACATGTTGTCACTCAAACAATCACCATACAATAAATTCCCAGTGGACAAAACCTAGACCCTGCTACATTTTCTAATTGTTCGAGAAGTCGTTTCACTCAGATAGGCTAATAGAGCAGAAAAGACCATCGCCACTTCCGTTTTATGCTTTAATGAAATAAAAGAGGCTTCGTGTCATTGGGGTGATCTCTGGCTTCCATGTGTTGGGGGATTGGGAAGAAACGAGAGCTTCTTTTGGCAAATAGCCCAACCGAGTGTCACTTTTGAGCCGTGCCTGAAATCCATTTTCTCGCAAATGATGTCTGTAAAAGCATGTGGCCAAATTCCTTAAGGACGACTGTGGGCCAAAGCCTGGAGAGCACAGTGGCTGATCTGGACTCATTCCCAAAAACACACAATCATCTGCTGAAACAGAGGAAAATAAGAAGAACCGGCACTGAATTATTAATGATTTTACAAGCAACAAGCATATTTTGTCCCTGTATAACTCCGTTAAACCCACTTGATCTTAAAAGCATATTTAGACAAATATTATGGCTTGAAATTACACACTAGAATAACAGGAACATATAATGTTAATACTCCAGAATAAATGTTCCTTCAGTATATATATATATATATATATATATATATATATATATATATATATATATATATATATATATATATATATATATATATAATTCATAATAATAATACCTTTGGAATGGAAGTAGTGAGAACATGCTAACAGATGGTTTCACTGTGATTAAAGTGCATGATCGACAGGGACATAATTAATGCAACAAGGTTTTAAAATGCCAACCAAAAGAAATCATTCTACAATACCGATGAGGGAAAAAGTTTGCATGTGCTTCCACCTAGTGGCACATGAATAAAAATGATTTTTCCCTGACATTTTTTTTGTGGGCGTACATATATATTGTATTAAAAATGTGCACACTAAATATTTGGCACATTATATTAATGAAACCAATGATTCAGATGTTTCCCTTTTAAACTGCACATTTTATGGAAACATTAGAGGTCTGTATTGAAAATGCATTATTTGACTTGCTGGCATTTTTCCTGTGCCGCTTATTAACTTTTGCTCTTTTATGTCTCTCTTCCCTTTGGTAATCATAATTCGGAGAGGTGTGTTAGTGTCAAGACCGGGGTAATATCAAATACTAAATGCAAAAATGTTCACTTCAAAACCGTAATTGATTGCATGTTAATTTCAATGAAATGAAAATGTATTAAAGTATAAATTTATATTAAAAGAACTTAGCTGAACTTTAGAGTGCTTTTTATATCATTTACTCCCCCTCATGTTGTTCCAAACTTGTATGAATTTCTTTCTTCTGCTGAACACAAAAGAAGATATTTTAAAGAATGCCGGTAACCAAAACAGTAACCAAACAGTTGATGGGCCCCATTGACTTCCATTGTATTTTTACTATTTATTAACTTTTTGGTTACCTTTTTGGTTATATTCTTCAAAATATCTTATTTTGTGTTCAGCAGACGAAAGGAATTCATACACGGTTGGAACAACATGAGGGTGAGTAAATGATGACAGAATTTTCATTTTTGGGTGAACTATCCCTTTAAGTAGGACACCTTTATTTTATTTCATACTTCTATTGTCTATGAAATATACTAAAATATTAATAAACAATAAAATATACTTCAATGTAATTTCTATTTAATTGTCCTGTATTTAAATATACTTTTTTAAAGATAAATCATTACACATTTGTTTAAATAGTCTAAATTGCTTTTAGTTCTTTTATTTAGAAATAAAAAGAATGCCGGTAACCAAAACAGTAACCAAACAGTTGATGGGCCCCATTGACTTCCATTGTATTTTTACTATTTATTAACTTTTTGGTTACCTTTTTGGTTATATTCTTCAAAATATCTTATTTTGTGTTCAGCAGACGAAAGGAATTCATACACGGTTGGAACAACATGAGGGTGAGTAAATGATGACAGAATTTTCATTTTTGGGTGAACTATCCCTTTAAGTAGGACACCTTTATTTTATTTCATACTTCTATTGTCTATGAAATATACTAAAATATTAATAAACAATAAAATATACTTCAATGTAATTTCTATTTAATTGTCCTGTATTTAAATATACTTTTTTAAAGATAAATCATTACACATTTGTTTAAATAGTCTAAATTGCTTTTAGTTCATTTAAATGTATAAGTACTTTACATGTGCTTTAGTTTGTTAGTCCACACATCAAATAGGCGTAATTATTTTAATCATGACACAAGTTTTAGTTTACAACAACATGATATAAAATGTACTTTGAAGTAAACCGTTTAATTTTATATATTAAGTCCATTTGTAGTGTGTTAAAAACTGATTAAAAATGTACTCTCTATAAGTACACTTAGGTGGCCATTTATAATTGTATACTTTAAAATTTGAAGAACACTACAAGTGAACATTCAAACAATTAAGTGCAATTTTTTTTTCACAAGGGTTGACACTGTTGTTCCCCTGGTAACCAAGTACACTAACTTCTAAAAAAAAGTATATCTAGGGCAAAATTGTTGGTTGTGTTGAAAATGACACCAATCCAGAACTTATCTATGAATCAAAATAATACAACGTTTATGTTTATGCTCATGTCATTCACGGATTGTGTTGCGAGAACACACACGTACATAAAGATGAAGGTAATAAGGCAGTCTTTAATAAATACACAGGCAAATCCACATAAAGAGAATAGCTTATCACACATCCAAACATTGGCGAGACCCGACAGTGATGAACAGAAAGAAGTGAACTTAAATACTGCAGGCAAACTAGGATTATTAGACACACACAAACTAGGATTATTAGACACACACACACCTGAACTGAGTGACGGATGACAACAAACAAGGCAGGGGAAACAGTGAGAACCAAAACAAACACTCTGTTCACAATATTATAGTTTTATGAATATAATTATTTATAATTTATGATGGTTTTTCATAATTTAAGATCAAAAGTCTTTGTCTAGAACAAGGGTTATACAATAAAATGCAAGTCATTAAAAAAAAAAAAAAGTATGAAAGCATGGTAAAAACCTTCCAAATCTTTATGTGAACTTCATATAACCAAAAGAAAAAAGTTGAAACTTGTTAGTTTTAATAAAAATCAACCACTGGGGCATAAAAGTCATACAAGATTATAAGGCACATTTTCTTCTTTTCTATCATCCAGAAATTCCACATCATCTGCATTTTTCTTTGAATAAAAATGCAAATGTTTCCGAATCAAGCAGTTTCACGGTCATGATGTAAACTCACTGAAGGTGCATTGCTCACTTCCCTTCCGCTGGCCTCTCTTAACAAGGGCTGAGTGTTCAGGTCAGCTGCTTCAAAGCGCTCTCAAAGACGCCACCAATTACTCTGAACGAATGCTTAGCCCCAGTGAGCACGCTTCATTTAAGCTTTTATTGCGGGAGACTGCGGAACAATGAACTTGGCTTATTCTAAACGACAGCATTAAAATCTTCATTAATCGTCTGCTTTTCTCACACGTCTTATTTTCTGATGGGGGATGGGGGCTGCTTTTAGGTGTTTCCTGGCTGCTTAAATCTTGAAGTCATTAGGCCTATGAATACAGGAAGAGAGAGATTTGAGTGCACCACCACTGGATGCAGGGGGCAATATTTGGTATTTGATTTGTATCTGCTTGGTATCTGCTTTTAGGTGTTTCCTGGCTGCTTAAATCTTGAAGTCATTAGGCCTATGAAGACAGGAAGAGAGAGATTTGAGTGCACCACCACTGGATGCAGGGGGCAATATTTGGTATCTGATTATATTTACCACTGCTTGATTTGAAAGGGCAATTAAGCAAAACTCATGATCCAGTGTGCTTTCTAAAACTGTTAAAGAAAAGAAAAATATTACAGCCATATTCTGCTCAGAAGTTTTGAATAATCTTCAATGCTGCTCACTTTTTTGAGAACCCTTGTGAAAAATACACTCACCTAAAGGATTATTAGGAACACCATACTAATACTGTGTTTGACCCCCTTTTGCCTTCAGAACTGCCTTAATTCTACGTGGCATTGATTCAACAAGGTGCTGAAAGCATTCTTTAGAAATGTTGGCCCATATTGATAGGATAGCATCTTGCAGTTGATGGAGATTTGTGGGAAGCACATCCAGGGCACGAAGCTCCCGTTCCACCACATCCCAAAGATGCTCTATTGGGTTGAGATCTGGTGACTGTGGGGGCCATTTTAGTACAGTGAACTCATTGTCATGTTCAAGAAACCAATTTGAAATGATTCGAGCTTTGTGACATGGTGCATTATCCTGCTGGAAGTAGCCATCAGAGGATGGGTACATGGTGGCCATAAAGTCAAGTCATCTTCATTTATATAGCGTTTTTAACAATGGAGATTGTTTCAAAGCAGCTTTACAGAGATAAACATACAATCTACGGTAACAGAGATTGTTTTGGCTTTATAGCGATTTTTGAATAATGTTATTTCCAGCTAAAGTTGGTTTTGATTGATTCACTTCCAGCAAAATTATCATTTGTTATTACATTAGGGGCCACTAAGATGATGGCGTTCTCTCTAAACAGACTTTAAACGCGAACCTGTGACCTGATGGCGTTCACATGCGCATTAAAAATTGATTCTATAGTTAAATTAGTTTGAATATGTGTGCGCAGGTTTGTAATTTCCCAACAAACCATGCCTAAACAAACTACTTGTCTTGCCTATAAATTTGATACAGAATTTTATTTTATCACTTCGAGGTACGCGAACCGGATTTTCAACAACGCTTTATCTGTAGAGTGGGAAAGGGATCCTCCATAGGGAGAGGATAGTTGACACTTCAGCACTGCATTGTCATCGGGTCCAGGCGAATCTCCTTTGTCAGATCTGGATACGGCCTGGATCCGGCAGGCTGCAGGAAAACCTCGGGATAAACAAAGACACTAAAGTTAGCGTAGATGCCATTCTTCTTATGATGTAACGAGTACATCTGGATTTAAGGGAAGTGTTCCCAGTTCCGGCTGACCTAATCTATGCAGCCTAACATTGAATTATCGAAGTCTATAATGTATTATGTGTATGCTAGGTCAAAGAGATGTGTTTTTAGTCTAGCTTTGAACTGACAGAGTGTGTCTGCTTCCCGGACAATGGTAGGAAGACTGTTCCAAAGTTTTGGTGCTAAATAAGAAAAGGATCTACCGCCTGCAGTCGAATTTTGATATTCTAGGTATTATCAACTGGCCGGAATTTTGAGATCGCAATAGACGTGAAGGACTATAATGCTTTAAAAGTTCACTCAAGTAGTATAGTAAGAGCTAAGCCATTTAGTGCTTTGTAAGTAATCAACAATATTTTAAAATTTATACAATGTTTAATAAAGAAATGGACATGGTCAGAAACAATGCTCAGGTAGGCAGTGGCATTTAAACGATGCCCAATTGGCACTAAGGGGCCTAAAGTGTGCCAAGAAAACATCCCCCACACCATTACACACCACCACCAGCCTGCACAGTGGTAACAAGGCATGATGGATCCATGTTCTCATTCTGTTTACGCCAAATTCTGACTCTACCATCTGAATGTCTCAACAGAAATCGAGACTCATTTTTCCAGTCTTCAACTGTCCAATTTTGGTGAGCTCTTGCAAATTGTAGCCTCTTTTTCCTATTTGTAGTGGAGATGAGTGGTACCCGGTGGGGTCTTCTGCTGTTGTAGCCCATCCGCCTCAAGGTTGTGCGTGTTGTGGCTTCACAAATGCTTTGCTGCATACCTCGGTTGTAACGAGTGGTTATTTCAGTCAAAGTTGCTCTTCTATCAGCTTGAATCAGTCGGCCCATTCTCCTCTGACCTCTAGCATCAACAAAGCATTTTCGCCCACAGGACTGCCGCATACTGGATGTTTTTCCCTTTTCACACCATTCTTTGTAAACCCTAGAAATGGTTGTGCGTGAAAATACTCAGACCGGCCCGTCTGGCACCAACAACCATGCCACGCTCAAAATTGCTTAAATCACCTTTCTTTCCCATTCTGACATTCGGTTTGGAGTTCAGGAGATTGTCTTGACCAGGACCACACCCCTAAATGCATTGAAACAACTGCCATGTGATTGGTTGATTAGATAATTGCATTAATGAGAAATTGAACAGGTGTTCCTAATAATCCTTTAGGTGAGTGTATGTACACACTATAATATACCTTTAAAATGAATACTTATTATGGAAATAATATACTTTAAAAGAATATATATGTGACGATCTGCGGCTGGAGTGCCTGCTTGAGCCGCTGGGGGGCACTCCTTCCTAGTTTATTGTTTCCTTTAGGTTTTACCCTGGACTGATTATGGTTGATTTCATGCACCTGTGTTTGATTATCTTGTTTAGCGCACCTGTCTTAAGCCTGAGTTTTCCCTTGGTTCATTGCTCAGTATTGTATGTGTCTCACTGCATCCTAATCGTTTTCTAGTTCCTTAGTGTTTCCTAGTTCCTTAGTGTTTCCTAGTTTCACGGTTCCTGGACTCCCTGCCTGTTTCTGGTCTTCCCGTTTGCCTCATCCTTGCATTATATGTTTGCTGATCTGGACTGCTTACCTGGTTTTGACCCCTGCATGTTTCCCTGTACCTGTCCCTGGATCTTCCTCTCATTAAAGCCTGCGTTTGGATCACCACTGTCTGTTTCCACCGAGCAGTTCATGACAATATATTAAGTGTGAACAGAATGTAATGTTTTCATGCACTTAAATGCATGTTAATCACAACAAAATGGCAATGTTTTATGTTGTATTAATTGCAATTAGTTGATCTTTACAGTGTGGTTTTACCTACTTAAATAGGGAAAGAGGCCGGCCAAAAAAACACAGTGGCTCGACACCATCAAGAGTGACACTAGAAAGCAGAAGATCGGAAAGCATGCCGAGAGATGGATACGACCGAATGGATATCATCATCATCATCATCATCATCATCATCATCATCAAGTAAATCTTTATGTAATTTCAATTATTTATAGTCTTAATAATGAAATATGGTAAACGTGTTCTACCAATACTGACAAGCATTTATGGAAAACTAAATTAAACTTTAATCTAATTTCTATAAATGCTTGTATGTCATGTATTTAAATAATTACACATTCGTAATGATGAACTTGCAATTTAGCACAAATCATAATAACTTTAAAGATAATATCGAAAAACAAACTACAGTTAAAATTACTATACATGTGCTTTAGTAAGTTAGTCAAGACATCAAAATGAGTGTACTTTAAAGCATGACAAAAGATAAATAATGATTTAAAATGTAGGCCTACTTTAAATTAAAAGTTTAATTTGACATTATTACAACGTGCACATTTAAAGGGATAGTTCACCCAAAAATTATCCCATGATTTACTCACCCTCAAGCCATCTTAGGTGTATATGACTTTCTTCTTTCAGACGAACACAATTGGAGTTATATTTAAAAATATTCTGGCTCTTCCAAGCTTTATAATGGGAGTGAATGGGGGGCGAGATTTTGAAGGCCAAAAAAAATGAATCGATCCATCATAAAAGTAATCCATATGTCTCCAGGGGGTTAATAAAGGCATTCTGAAGCGAAGCGATGCGTTTGTGTAAGAAAAATATATATATTTAAAACTTTATTAATAACTAGCTTCCGGCAGACGGCCTAGGCATACAGCACAAGTCGACTTGCACCACAAGAGTAACCCCTGACGTGATGTATGGCGTAGGATGTAGGAGTATCGTAAGCTTAGACGCCTCTCATGGTTTAAACAAATAGGGCTGTGCATCAAACTCAAGCTCCTCTTCTCTTATATCGAAATTTCTAGTTTTAGACTTCTAATTTGTGACCGGTGTTTTGTTTTGCTTTATCCTCTGTGCTTCCGCTTCATTGCGTCATTCGTCGGGTCAGAGTTACTCTTCCGCTGCAAATCGCTGCATACGGCCATCTGCCGGAAGCTTTTAAATATGGATATTTTTCTTACACAAACCCATCGCTTCGCTTCAGAAGGCCTTTATTAACCCCCAGGACACTTATGGATTACTTTTATGATGGATGGAAGCATTTTTTTGGGCTTCTAAATCTCGTCCACCATTCACTAATATTATAAAGCTTGGAAGAGCCAAAATATTTGTAAAAATAACTCCAATTGTGTTCATCTGAAAGAAGATAGTCATATACACCTTGGATGGCTTGAGGGTGAGTAAATCAAGGTATATCTGTTCATTTTTTTTCAACTATCCCTTTAAGTACTATTCAATAAATGTTTCGCAAGGGATTCTGGTGGTCATACATCAATGAAAAAACTGTATAACTTTTTCTTCCCCAAAATATCTCTTTCTTCTAAGAAAAGTTGACCAGCATATGGGTTTGGACCAACATGAACATGAGTATATAACAGAATTTTTTTTTTTTTTTTTGGTGAACTGTTCCTTTAGGAATCATGTGTTTGTTGTTTATTGGTCTTTTAAATGGTTTGTGTTGGGCTCTGTCCCACATGGATCATAGTAATTGTGAAAAGTAATTTGTGTTCAATTGAATAACGTTTTGCTTGCTAATATTACCCATTTACGCATCTGGCAGCTGTTGTCTGTTTCGGTGGCTGACTGCACACAGCCCTGAAGGAAATGGGATTCTGCATGTCCAGATTAGCATTTCTTCCCACAGGGCAATCCTTACCCCTAATCAGACGACCCACTCACGCCTGCCTTGCCAGTTTCATTTAACCACACCAAATGAATAGTATAACAATTTCTATAGCAAAGTGTGATGATTTTTTTTTCATGCCAGTTTTCCACACACCCAAAGACACGATGTTAACTGTACTAATGCGAATAAATGTTCATATTTCATGCAGTAGACAGTGGGGTCAAAGAAAAGTCTAAGAAATTAATTTCAACCTGTTTAAAGATCTTGAACATTTTAAAACTCTTCCCCAGTAGTTTCTCAGTGTTCCTGAGTGTTTTCATTCAATAAAATATCTCAACTTGTCTCAACTCTCTTTGTCTGCAACATTAAATATTAAGGCATTCAAATTCATGCTTTGTATTTGCTCAATGCAACTTTTCACTCAACTTGTTTGGGCTGTCAACGTTAACGCGTTAGCGCATGCGATTAATTCAAATTCCTTAATGTGTTAAAATAATTTTACGCAAATAAATTACTGAGGCACTTTATTAACGTAATTTCCGTCACGCAGTTAGATGATCTTAGAAGTCGGGAGGTCATCAAACTGAGCATTTACAATGGCGCAAGCACTTGTAACCCTGGTAGGCGGAAATTTCTATTCTGACCCCTTAAACCATTTCACTTCTGTGTTTGCAATCATGTTAAGCCGCTAAACTCTAGTAAAGTTTTCAGTCCAATGATCCAGTAAGCAAAGCAGTCCAAAACAGTGCTAATGTAAAGAAAACCAGAGATGGCAGAGAGAATAAAGACTCATGTTGCGTTTTCAGTGAATGTCTTTATTCCAGTATGTGTTTTGCTTTAAAAAACGAGCTCAAAATAAACGGAACGTCAAACACCCTACCACTGTCTGGCCAGATGATACGCAAACTATACGTTTTTGTGAGAACCCCACTTCAATCTGATGGTTTACTTTGCTGGATATAGCAAATAATGACAAAATTAACATGTTAAACAAAGCTGCAGTCCGTAGCTTTTTTAAGTTAAAAATAATCCAAAATAATTATATTAAAAAAAACTTATTCTGCCAGTGGTCAAAACTATCTGCTTGCCAAAGCTAGATTCAAAACGGTTAGCTTGTAATAATGATTTTAATTCCAGTGGTACTGGTGGGTTTCCGCGGGAAATTCGAGCATGTCTTTGCGTCATTACGTCACACCCGTACACATAAAGAAGGAGTTTCGGCTAGCCGGCTATACTGCGTGTGACGAGATGTTTAGATGTATAGGCTTTTCTCGCAGCACTTTACATAATTAAACTTATGGCATCCAGAAAAATCCAAACAACAATCATCAGTGTCAACTGGAGATTCAGCAGTTATAAAACCCAAAAGACTTCGTACTTCGGATTTAAGGTGGCTAGAGAAAGAGAAAGAAACCGTCTCATGCGAACACAAGGATTTAAACATCGGCGGGGCTTTTGAAAAGTGCGTGAACTCCGTGTTTTGAAGGGGTTCAAAACAGAAGAAGAGACGGCTTTTTTCTGCTGAACAAGTAAGTTAAGACATTTCAATAGTTCAATCGTGTAACAGTACGTTTTCTTAATTCACACAGTTATGGAGTTTCCTTTGTTGTGCCTTTCTCGTTTTGCTATTATGGAGAATATGAATTCTGAACTACACAGGTAACCATAAAACACATTAAATTTAACATTAGTCACGCAATGCTGATGTGATGTTGTTAACATGAACAATTTGAGAACAAAGTAGGCTATAATTCGCACGGTTGCTGTAAATCGCGTTGATTAAATCTAACGAAGCTTATCATGTCGAATGCTTTTTCCCCCTTAGTTGGTCAGAACAAAAATTGATGTTACTGACTTGTTCAGAAGACATTTTCTTATGAAAATTCTTATGTTGGTCAAACTTTCAAAAAGTGAATCTGTGATTATGTATGACAGTATCCACACAGCGCGGTGACTGACAGCAGCACTCGCCTCAAAGCACTGTGTTCATCCGCGCTGTTTCATGCCGATTTACAACCCAAAGATGATAATTCCGCGAATCACTGCAGTTACAGATTTCGAACAGAGAGATGGCGACAAAGAGGAAAAGCTACGGACTGCAGCTTTAAACAAGTAAATGGTGTATGCTTAATTTTGTGATTAAATGCGATTCATACATGTGCGATTAATCGCAGAAAAGGGTGTAGTTAATAGCGGTTAAATATATACACTGTTTATGTGTGTGAATGTGTGTGTTTGTGTGGATGGAATCAGAGAGCAGGTGATGGTCACTCAATATTTCCTTTTTACTGGGCCTGGGACAGACCAAACTGTGACCAAAGACTGGTTAGAGTCCAGTTTATCAATGTTGCACAGAAGTCAGCAGTGAGAGATGTAAGACTCTGCTGAATATACATTTTAACAAGGTGATCGTGAGCATGCATAAATAAAGCATACAATAAAAAAATATAAAACACTGTCTCTGTTCTCATTTCTCATCAATTCATATTAATACAGAGAAACTATGAACTTAAGTAACCATCATTTGACATATTTTTGTATAAATTAAATGCATAAATGGAAAAAGCACAACTTTAAAATGGCGCAATAGCCTACATAGTTCAGCACGTGCGCGCATACAACACGTGTACTAAAGCGCATACTCAATTCGGCAAACAAATCTTACACAGAACATGACAGAACCGTACGGAGCCCCTAAAGGGACGTGGTGGTGGAAATTTTTTTAGGATGGGAGATTTTTTTTTTTCAATCTTTTGCATTCCCTCGCAAAACTTTTGCGTTCCCTCGCAAAGATATTTGCGTTCCCACGCAAAATGTTTGCGTTCCCTCGCAAAGTTATTTTCGTTCCCACGCAAAAGTTTTGCGTTCCCTCGCAAAGATATTTGCGTTCCCACGCAAAACCTGTTGGCAGCTCGGACAGACACTTCCTGTTTAATGTCCCGCTGGCAGTGTTTCAGAGCTCCGTAAGTTAATGGAGCGTTTCATAGTGTTTGAACTTGGACTCAAATATAAAGAAATGCGGTCAGTGCTTAACTCAATGTGTTCAGTGAAGTTGGCAATATATTCACATGCTATTCGAACTTCCCGGATCAATATTCTTGAGCTAAACGTTGTTAAAACACAAACGACACCTATTTACAATCACAGTAACCTAGACAACGAGATACAACCCAATTCTCCTCAAAACGAGCTTAATAATATATAAATGGATCCACTGGCGTAGGAACCGGGGGGGACGGGGGGGACGTGTCCCCCCCAATATTGGAGACAGTCGCATTTGTCCCACCCAAAAATGACACCGCGAAAGACAAAAATATTTGCCAACTCTCACGCATTGGCCGTGAGACACACGTATTTGATTGGTTTTTACACGCCACCCCCCGATTTCTCACGCAGAAGTGTCAACCCGGTCGGTCAAATGCCTGAAAGATGAGTTTATCTATAGATCTCCCTGTTGAGCCACTCGTGATCGACTAGATATACCGCAAATTAGTTAAAATCTCCCGGAATCTAGAGTGAGCGTGCGAGACAGAGACTGTGCTCGACCGCGTAGCGTGCGCGCGCAGGCACGAACATAGATCGTCGATTGGCGGGTGGATTATTTATTTTCAACAGTGGATTTGGATGACTCAAAGTGCACCAGATTAATGAATTTATCTTTAAAATGTACAAAATTTTCTTCCGGGGGGGCATGCCCCCGGACCCCCCTAGAGGTACTGGGCTACATCCACAAAAATACAGTGGGAATAACTGCCTATGGTAGGCCTATGTGAAAAATAAAATTCAAATTATCTTATAAATACGTACATGATCAGGATTTCATGTCTTCCTCCTCGTTTTGAGCCAAGAAAAACCCCTGCTTATTCTCATTGGGGGCTGAGCCTCCCTAAAATGAAAATCCTAAAATCAACCCTGGTCCCCCCCAATGTTAAGCTCATTCCTACGCCCCTGAATGGATCTCTATGAGCACGCAGGCGGCTGAGTCCGAAGGGACCATCTGCAAAGTGCAATATAACCCCAAAAACGACTACAGCATCAACTCATAGTCAAAAATATAAAAATAGTCATTAACTTCAATGTTACAAACCACCCAATTCAGTTTACACATCAATGGTAAACTCACTGGTCATACTGCACTGCTTCTGCACATTTTATATTATATAAAAAAAATATTTAATAACTTCACTGTAACACAACCAATTTAGTTCACACATCAGTGCTCTAATGTTGGTTATACAACACTTAGTTTGGGAAGTAATTGCACATAAAAAAATAAGTAGGCCTATTCTTTACACAAATTATATTGGTAGGCTACTGTACGCAGCTAACATAATAGTTACAACCATAGCTTTTGCATTATATTTGCTTACTGACTTTGATGGCATTACACTGTAGCCTATAACAGTGTGAAGTTACTGAATATTTTTTCTAAAAAGGGTAAAGTTATTGGAACTGAATTTGGTGACAGTAGCCTACATTATATCACAGTGAAGCTATTGAATATTTTAAATCATATAAAATGTTCAGAAGGGTTTTGGGATTTGCACTTTGCAGACGGTCCCTTATTCGGACTTGTCTCGCCGGTTAAAGACATTTATATTATAAAGCTCGTTTTGAGGAGAATTGGGTTGTATCTCGTTGTCTAGGTTACTGTGATTGTAAATAGGTGTCGTTTGTGTTTTAACAACGTTTAGCTCAAGAATATTGATCCGGGAAGTTCGAATAGCATGTGAATATATTGCCAACTTCACTGAACACATTGAGTTAAGCACTGACCGCATTTCTTTATATTAGAGTCCAAGTTCAAACACTATGAAACGCTCCATTAACGTACGGAGCTCTGAAACACTGCCAGCGGGACATTAAACAGGAAGTGCCTGTCCGAGCTGCCAACAGGTTTCGCGTGGGAACGCAAATATCTTTGCGAGGGAACGCAAAACTTTTGCGTGGGAACGCAAATAACTTTGCGAGGGAACGCAAAAGTTTTGCGAGGGAACGCAAAGTTTCTCGGGGGAACGCAAAAGTTTTGCGAGGGAACGCAAAAGATTGGAAAAAAAAAATCTCCCATCCTAAAAAAATTTCCACCACCACGTCCCTTTAGGGGCTCCGTAGAACCGGATAAAACACATACCTGCGACAAACACATCCCAAAAGCTGGTTAGAGTACAGTTCATCAACGTTGCACAGAAGTCGTAAAGACCCCCTGTGGTGAAAATCAAGTTTTTATTGTTGTTTGTATGTCTATATGGTATTTTTCACTGGGTGGAAAGTAACGAATTACATTTACTCACATTACGTAATTGACCTTTCGCCGGCTCCTCCCCCAAAACGGCTATTGTCCAATCACACATCATAGCGACCGTTACTATGTGAGCAGGTCCGTCAAACATTAACTCCAAGCAAGATGGTGAAGCGGTGCGCCCACAGCGTTTGTAAATCGGACACTAGGTACCCCGAGAGATTGTCTGGAGGAGTTGTGTTCTTTCCGTTTCCAAAGCCGAAAACAAAACGTGCCTATGTGACTTTTGTATTCTGGTTACTGATTGGTCCCACCCTCCATCAACACAGGAACTCGGAATTTGGATGACAAAGCTTTATTTTCTGCACACAGAGCATTAAGAGAGAGAAAATGGCGAATCGTTACACTCACAGCTCCACCCACAGCAGTTCTCTCTTACTCTGCTCTACTCAGTATCTTTATGCACATTTCTTATTCACAGTACATTTGTATCAAAAACAATAACTAAAGTAAAATAATAATGAAATGTAATAAACTCTCCAGTCAATTACAGACTGTTAACCTTTTTCTGGTTTGTTGTGATCGTATAACACTTGTATCATCCTTCTTATATACTATTTCGTTTCAGAAAATAACATCTGATAGATTCAGTGAAACCATGAATTACATTATAAAACACAGTTTGTCCCAACTATTTCCCAACAGCACAGAAAATATAACTTTATAAACAGTAGAATTACTAAACACTGTATAATAAAACATTTACCTGCACACAGAGCATTAAGAGAGAGAAAATGGCGAATCGTTACACTCACAGCTCCACCTATCCAAAACACATTCATCTCGTTAGAGAGCACATGGCAAACATGACGCAGTTGGAAATCGCAAACATAAAACAATCAAAATTCTCATAAATATAGACGGAAAACACTCTCAACCAGTTAATCCGTGTCTCTTATGAGCAATCCATCAAATAATCATAAATCATTTAAGATGAATTTATACATTTTTCAACTTTTAGTGCGGAGCTTACAGGAAACCGACTCACCCACAGCAGTTCTCTCTTACTCTGCTGCCGATCGTTCGTGCGCACGGTAGCCTATAGCGCCACCCGCGTACTCCATAGGAAGTGCAATCCCATTGTTGCAGGATTTATTTAAAGAAATCACAACTATATTATTTATCCCGTCACATACACCCCCCTTAAATCCTGCTAAATGAGGATATACCAACAAGAATCAATAACTCAATAACTTTACAACTCAAACAACAATAAAGAAAAGAGAAAATTGGAATGCTGAAATATAACATCAATAAAGAAAGAATAAAGTGCATGGAGTATGATTAGCTGTCAATCAGTTGATTCTCCCAATAGAAGTACCGAAAGATAAGGAAGGCGCCTATCCCCAATCTCACAGTAGACCAAAGAGATGCCTGTTACACCTCAAAATATCATTTTACACTAACTCCTGATTAGACTTCAAATCTCTGTATCAATATATTCTTTTATGTAGTCTTAGCATATGCACAAAATCAAGTAACACTGTTTATGTGAAAATGTGTTTAACTAAATAAACAAAAGAACTCACTGTAGAATCTGGGCTGTTTATGTTTTGTGTGTTCATCTCATAAAGCAGTCTTTTAGGAGGTTTAATGACTCTGCCAAGTCTAGTTTGAGTCACTCCTGTATCAACAAGTCCTGGTTGTGTGCAAATCACAGGTTCCTCTGTATCCTCAAGCACAAACAATTCTCCTCGAGTTGAATCACAGTCTTGAACAACCATTTCAGGTAAATCAACAACACTCTGAACATGTCCATTACTCCTTTCATCATCACTTTGCTGCGTTACATCACTCCTTTCATCATCACTTTGCTGTGTTACTTTACTCCTTTCATTCAGGCTCCCAGCATCAACACTCATGGAATCCAGGATCTCGGACGCACAGTCCAACACATCAGGTAAGTCTATCTGGTTTGTATGTTCCTCATTTTCAACAACATCATCAGGACTACTTAATATCCAGTTTGCAGTTCTGTCATCATGATCAATTTCATTTTCTTGAATCAATTCCTCATTCACGTCATCACACCCTTGATCCTGGTTCCGAGACTCAGCAATTGGTAGGAAGTTCACAGGCAACAAGAAGTTCCTATGGACTACTCTCACTTTGTCTGAGGTGATTGATCGAATTCTGTAAACATTGATATCTGGATAAACAACCATGACTTCATATGGAGACGACTCCCACTTGTCAGCAATTTTTTTCCTGCCTCTTTCACCCCTGTTTGCAACCAGCACTCTATCTCCAACAGTCAGTGGGCATCCCTTCACTTTTCTGTTATACAGTCTGCCATGCCGTTCCTGTTCCTTCAAAGTGTGTTCTTGTGCTATACGTGCTGCTTCACGCAAGTCATTTTTCAACTTGGATACAAAATCCTTTAAATCCACCACATCCTCATTGAAAAGCACGTTCTGAAACAGGATATCAATTGGAAGACGAGGAACTCGGCCAAACATAAGGAAGAAGGGTGCGAAGCCAGTCGTCTCATGTTCCGTGCAGTTGTAACAGAAGGTAAGTTGCTGTAGCATTTGTGGCCACTTTGATTTTGCTTTAGGAGGTAACGTCCTGATCATACTACCCAGAGTCCTGTTGAACCTCTCAGCAATGCCATTACCCATGGGGTGGTATGGGGTTGTGTGTGACTTGTCCACACCCGCCATGGTCAACAGTTCTTTAATCAGCTTGCTCTCGAAATTAGCCCCCTGGTCAGAATGAATTCTCTTGGGAAATCCATAAACTAAAAAGAAATCATTCCAGAGCTTTTTCGCAACTTGTTTGGCAGACTGGTTTTGGCATGGAAAAGCATGGGCCATCTTTGTAAAATGATCTGTCACAACCAGCACGTCAACAGACTTTCCGTCTCTGAGCTCAGCCGACCAAAAATCGATACAGACCAGTTCAAGTGGCTCTGATGTACGGATACTGGTTAACGAAGCACAGGCATTGGGTTCTGAAGTTTTACCAACCACACAGCGACAACAATTCGCCACATAATTATCAACATCTTTCCTCATTCCAATCCAGAAGAATCGTTGTCTTGCTAGTGACAGTGTTCTACTACGACCTTGATGTCCTGCTGCATCATGTATTCCCTGTAGAACTTGTGTTTTTAAGGAAACAGGTACAACGAACAGGTGCAGTTTCTTGTTCAGCTTCGGATCTCTCTTCACCTTATACAACACACCATCACTGATGACCAGTCTATCATAGTGTTTCAACAATCTCCGCACACTTTTCGATTCTTTGGTTTGTTCTTTCTTAGATGGTCTCCGACATCTCTCAATGTAGTAACGAATCCGACTCAAGGTGCTATCCATCTCCTGTCCCTGAACAATGGTACTGTGCTGTAACGGAGGGTTCAACTGTTGTGGTGGTGAGAGAGCTGGTACCATCCCCAGTATTTCACTCAAGCCGCCAGTAGAATGGGCTGCCAACACTGCAGAAACTTCTTCACTCCCAGAAGAACCTGAAGACAAGAGTCCATCACTGTTTGGCTCACCAGAATCTTTCCCACCCTCCTGCGCGACTTGATAATTACTCGTGCACTTGAAAGCATCCTGGACAGAATCGTCGACGACACCACTGACATCCTTCAAAAGAGACAGGTAAGGTTCAGTGATGAGACGATGGCCTATACAAGACTGAACGAATGGCTCCCGACTCAAGGCATCCGCAACCACATTCTTCGTTCCTGGAACGTACTTGAGATCAAAACTGTAAGAAGCCAGTTTCGCCACCCATCTCTGCTCACATGCGTCCAGCCGTGGCTTAGTCAGAATATAAGTAAGAGGGTTATTATCTGTCCAAGCCGTAAAATGCCGTCCTCTCAGCCAGTGGCTAAACTTCTCACAGATAGCCCACTTTAAAGCAAAGAACTCTAATCTGTGAGCTGGGTAGTTCATTTGTGAGCGAGACAGAGTTCTACTCGCAAAGGCTACGGGTCTGGCAATCTCTTCACCAGGCAGAACTTGCGACAATACAGCTTCTACTCCATCAAATGATGCATCTACAGCCAGAATGAAATGTTGATCAAAGTCCGGATGAGCCAATGTCACATTCCTTGTTAGTTCTAGTTTCAAGATGCGCAAAGCTTCCTCACAATCAGATGTCCAATCGGCGGGAGAGAGTTTGAGATAACTGACTTTCTTCCTTGGGTTGCGTCCTTTCGTGATAGGAGTCTGTTTGACTGTACCTGAGGTCAGTTTGAATAGAGGCTTGGCTTTTGCTGAACATCCTTCGATGAAATGTTGATAATATAAAACCATCCCAAGGAAGGACCTGATCTTTTTCTGACACGGGGTTTTTCCATCAGATTCCATCAAATCAGATGCTGTGATGTTATTAATGGCCTCAACTTTACCAGGATCAGTCTTAATCCCTTCCTCACAGACAATGTGACCAAGGAATTTCACAGATCGTCTCAAGAGAAAACATTTTCCAGGAGCCAACTTTAGATTATGATGTGTCAACCGCAAGAGAACCATTTCAAGGCGTTGAAGAGCAACTGACTCAGACGGAGCAAACACCATCAAATCATCAAGGTAACAGAGAACGCTGCTGAAATTCTCATCTCCAAAGATAGACATCATCATTCTCATGAAAGTGGCTGGGCTATTCGAAAGACCCTGAGGAAGCCTGTTATACTCATGAAGCCCAAACGGGGAAGAGAAAGCAGTGTACTTTTTGTGTTCTTCCGCTACAGGAACATTATAATACCCTGAGGTAAGATCCATGGTAGAAAAGAACGTATTGCCACCCAAAGCAGCTAACACATCGGACTGATGTGGTAATGGGTAGGCATCCCTGACAGTCCTCGCATTTAACCACCTGAAGTCAGTGCAGATCCTGAGATCGCCATTCTTCTTCCATACTAGAACAAGAGGTGACGCATAGTCACTGTGCGACTTGCGGATAATTCCTTTTTCCTCCATCTCGTTTAATGCGGTCCGCAGTTTCGCATACTGGCTCGGTGGTATACGTCTATATGGAAAGCGGAATGGTCTGTCGTCAGTGAGATTAATCCGATGGACAACGCCTTTAGCCTCTCCACAGTCCATTTTGTCTTTTGAGAACACGGATTCATACTTCTCAATGAGGTATAACAACTTATCCTTCCATTGGGCTGATACTTCACAAGACTCCAAATCAAGTTCACCAAGACCCAATTCACCTAAGACACGCTTCATCTCTTCACTGGATCTAGGTGGTAAAGGTTCCTCAGTACACTGCAGATTTGACTGAATCTGTGTTGGTAACAGTAAATCTTGCATTGCAATACAAGGAGACACGTCAGCAATTTTTGAATTTCTCTTTAGCACAATTCTGTGGTCAGTAGGGTTAATGACTCTCAAGGGAATCGAGCCGTCTCCCCATAGTGGTGTTATGACCCTCCCAATCAGAACTTGCCTAGGTCTCGATCTGGATTCGGTTGGTTCTACAATGACAGTGCTGCCAACCGACAAGACAGACGACTGAGGTAGCTTACCCCAAACCAGATGTTCAGTCTGCGGCTCTAGTGTCACACTCCTCTGCAACTTTACAGTACCAACTTTCTCCGGTATGGTTTCACCTCTCCACCCTTCGATATTTGAGAAAAGAGACAGAAACATACAGCACTCATCATTCCCATTGCTGCTTGATTTAGACATCATCCTCCAGTAACCATCAGTCTCTCTCAGTTGCATCAACAGTCTCTTTATGACATTTGAACCCAAAATCATTTCTTCCGTCTGTCCAGGCACAATCAGAACAGGAATTATCATTGAGCAGCCGTACACAGTAGCTTTAAGATTGTAGCACGCTGTAGGAGTAACATGATGGCCACCACAACCAACAATGACAATATCTTGTGTTGACTGGCTTGTCAAGTCTGGGTTACTTATCAACAATCGTTCTTCCACAGACTCACTAAGAGTACATGCCATTGATCCACTATCGAGTAAAGCTTTGAGAATGAGATCAGGCTCGACTGAAACGGAAGTGTAGAACAAGCTATCAGCTCTCGGGACTCTCTGAACACCTTGAAAGATAACGGTTTTGTTTGAAGATACATCACTAAACATGTCACATAAAGACTCACAGTCCCTCACATCATCAAAACTGGAAATGGGAGCTTCACTCTCAAAATCTACGGGATCCTCCCTCACACGTAGATTATTTAGTTTAACTGTTGGCTGCTTGAGGAGGTAGTCTTCCTTTCCTTCGGGCACCGATTTCTGGTATGGTTAGGTGAAAAACACTGGAAGCAGAGCCTGTTGTCCCTACAGTGGGTAAAAGCAGAATGTGAAGTGTCCTTACACACCAAGCACGGCGTCTCATTCAAGCCTGGAATTCTAGACATGCTGTGTCTCTTCCTGTAATCCTTGCTGACTTGTGCATTACCACTATTACTCATCAGAACTCTTTCCAACATATCGATCACCTTTTCCAGAGCCATATTTTCTGACTGCTTTGACTGTGGTGAATCTTGTTCAGTTGTCACTGGACAGGGCCCAGGGCTCACCCTCATCTCATTCACCGAGACTTTCTGCTCACATCCAGTCAGCTTAGTTTCTTGTCCTGTGACTCTGAGACTTTTCTCTGAATGATACTCGTTCAGGATCTCTTGTACTTCATACGCCGTCCATTTGTCAATAGTTTTTGAGCGAAATGTCAGCGCTAGATCTGAACTGGGACAATTCCGAATGAACATACGTGTTACTTCAATCAATTGGTTGTCTAGTACCTTCCCCTGCTGTCTTAAACACTCAGCTGTGATGTCAGCAGTACGGTTCAGACGCAACCAGTAGTCAAAGGGATCCTCTTGAGGCTCTGGGAGAGTAGTGTAGAAATCTTGCAGTGGGATAGGAGAATACTGCTGGCAACTGAAGTGCTTCCGTAATATTGTGTAGATCGCATCTGGATCTGTACTGACATTCAAACCACTAGACAGCATCCCCACTTTAACAACATCCTTGGCTTTACCTCTCAAGTGCATTAAAATTTCCTCACCCTGCTCTTCAGTTGGCAGAAGTCCCTTCCTTATGAAGTTTTTCATGAGCTCCACCCACTCATCTAGGGTAACCGTGTCTGATGCATTGCCTCTGAAGATTGGAGGATCTTTAACTTCCCTCTGGCGTACTACTTGAATCTGCGATGCACTCGATGCAGATCTTTGGTCAGTCATATATCTACCATTGGGGCTATTATGACTCTGTCTAGGTGTAACATCAGTCTGACTGCGCAAGTTCAAATGTTCAAGAATACTGTCCGCCAGTTGCAGTCCTACTTGTTGTACAATGCTACCCATCTGACTCATCATGTCACTTGTAAGAACTGGAGTCGAGGTGCTAATTGGCTGTGTACTTTCAGAATTGTTACAATTTACACGATCAGTGTTCTCATCAGCCTTTTGATCAGGACTAGCATTAGCTCCTAATCCCAAACCATAGCTAATGTCTGGAAAAGGAACTGGTGTTGCTAACATACCTCTCCCTCGACCAACACTAACTGGTGTACCAATATATCCAGATCCAGTAAATCTAGTGTGATCCATAATCAAGCAATGAAAACGTAAAAGTGAGAAAAGGGAAAAAAAAAAAATAAATAAATAAATATGTCCACAGAACTATCAACAATTGCTGGAATATCTGATTTAAATAATAAAACAAAATCACATCCAAGTGTCTATGCAAGAATCACTTATCACGGTTATTTTTTTTTCTTTCTGATCGTAAAGCTTAGCTGAAAGTCCCGTGCAATGAAGAATGAAGACAGGTCCGCCGGTCCGATGTTCAGATGATCTTCGACCACCTCGACTGAAGTCCTGAGTCACGGCACCAATGTGACTTTTGTATTCTGGTTACTGATTGGTCCCACCCTCCATCAACACAGGAACTCGGAATTTGGATGACAAAGCTTTATTTTCTGCACACAGAGCATTAAGAGAGAGAAAATGGCGAATCGTTACACTCACAGCTCCACAGCAGTTCTCTCTTACTCTGCTGCCGATCGTTCGTGCGCACGGTAGCCTATAGCGCCACCCGCGTACTCCATAGGAAGTGCAATCCCATTGTTGCAGGATTTATTTAAAGAAATCACAACTATATTATTTATCCCGTCACACCTACAATGGATAAAACAGTGTGGATGGCCCCACTCCCAGTTAAATGTGTTTCTAAAGGGTTGTTGTTAACATGATATTCTCAGGGGGAAATGAGCAGCAGTCAACTAGCAGCAGTGCAGCACCCGTAGACTAACGTTACAGTTTAGAGGAGTGCACGTTTACAACGGGGAAAGAATGAAGCTTACTTGACAACATCAGTTCATATATCCATATCGTAAAGAATAGAAATAACCTTAAATGTATGGTTATCTGCATCTTTCCATCTCTTATGTATAGTTACTTTTTAAACACAGCATGACACGCAAGCAATTGCCGTGGTAATGAACAACCTGCTTGTGCCATGCTTGCGAATGTATAATCCTGTATCTGAGGCAAAATTACTAAATGTGCAGCGCGAGTTATATATTTCTAACTCCAAACAATTAGCCATTGAACCAGCTTATAAAATCTTATTCAAGGCTGTGCTGGTTGCATTTGAGGAACAGGTCATGGGGTTTCTCAGATTTCGCTTGAGACCGGTAAGCATTCGCCTCGATAGTAGTCGTGTCTCCTTCATTGCGTATTTTTATATTTTGAATATATCCCTCCAGGGGCGGCGCCAGATAATTTTTAACGCAGGTGCTGAGGGGGTGCTAGATCATTGACAGGGGGAGCTGCGCAATTAGCCTATATATATATATATATATATAAATATAAATATATAAATATATATATATATATATATATATTTATATATGTGTGTGTATATATATATATATATATATATACACACACACACACACACACTATTATTTAACCCCTTAAGTGTCACGGGCCCACCGGTGGGCCCAAATCCTTTACATTTTTAAAACAGTAATATCCTATACTAAACCTAAACTAATCTTGACAAACTATATATCATTGGAAAGCTTAAAATCTCTAGTTTCCATATTTGGTGATTGATTTTCAAAATAAATTAGAGAGGAGCCGTAATTTATCAATTTGCAACAATAATATTTTCATACTCTTAGACCTTTATTTTGAAATAGTGATGAACATGAAAAATCATGAAAGAAGGGTAGAAACCTCAGTTTGTTTTCATGCCAAGAGTTCAAAAGATAGCATCCATTCAATTATTTAAAAAAAAAAAAGGTCTGATTTGTTTTTTTTTATATAAAGAAAAAAATTATATGATGTGGCAGGAAGCTAAAACGCACATGCGTGTTCTTTTTATGTTTCTTAGAGGTTGAAATCATATCAAAATCTGCCAAACTTCTCATATTACTTCTGAATAGGATGTCTACTTCATAAATTGTATGAAAATTGTGGAAATAATGGTTCATATCACTCAAAACACATATGGAAATGGAGGCGCCCTTATATGGGCAGTAATGGAGTCTGGTTGTCATCTAGTGAAAAAGTTTGGTACTGCGCCCAAACAAAATCTTACTGAAAGCTCATTTTTTGAGATATCAACCTAAAATTTGAAACACAACTTGTTCAGATTTTTGGCTTTGATTTTTTTGCAGTTTTAGAGTCGCCCAGGTTTTGAAAATAAATATTTTATATAAAATATGAATAATTAAATTTTTTACATTGTACATTTTCATAAACTCAAACTTCTATAACTTTTTTTCTGTTTCACTTTCTTAATTTATTTCACTTCTACAAAAATCTGCCAAATGTCTTCTTTAAAACAAGACCAATCTTACGTCTATATTCCAAAGCATTCTTGAATTACAACCATTTAAGTTCGAAATGTGCATTTTCATGTATATTCAAAAAAAGGGGGGTGACACTTAAAGGGCTAAATGAGCAAAATTTATGATGAGATGTGCTCCAGTTCACGTGCAATGCAATCGCGCCGCGCCCACGCTTCCTTATCTTTATCATATTGTCTGCTATATTTGCTTCTTATTTAGGCTATTATACCCAGTCAATTGGTTGATGAAAAATTTATTAAAATTAAGATACAATTTATACAAAACGAAATTCACTTTAAAAAAGGCTTTCTACAAAACAAAACTTTATTTATACTTAACATAAAAAAATAAAAATCCTTTTCCTTTAAATCCTCGCTTGTCTGGCTTATGCTACTCCGAGCAAGGTCCGAACTTGGTATTTTGAGCACTTCTTGCGTTGTTTTTGCCTTTTCACGATGACTCGCTTGGTTTAGTCCTCAGTTGAGTCGCTTTGGATAAAAGCGTCTGCTAAAATAAATGACTAAATGTAAATGTGTAAATGTAAATTTAGTGGTCAAAATCATGTCTGACCCATCATATCTTCCGATATATCGCGCATCTTACTCATGCTGTTCATCAGCATAGATGTAAAAAAACAAAACAACCTTATTATAATATTTTAACAAAAATGAAATTAAATGCGCTTATTTAATGGCTACAACACACATATAGTGAGCCTGACTCTCTAAATATTGAAACAATTAACATTAACAATGCTGAAGTGCAGTTAATTAAAAGTAAATGTCAACTACCGTAAAACTTCAAATAATAGCCGAGTCCCAAATAGACGCCTGTCTCTTTTACACGCCTGGTGTGGCTGCAGGTTTGGGTAAATAAAGGCCGGTCTCAAATAGAGGCCGGGTCTGTTTTTTAGTTTCGGGTTGTATTTAATCCTCAAAACCGCCAGATCGCCCGCTTTTTGGCGGCCGCCAAAGCACATTTTTGTCCCTCCAAAGCCTTTTTTTGATCGGCGAGTGATGTAGAATAGAATGACTGCTGCGCTTGACAGGGCGCGTTACGAGCAGAGAAAGAGAGAGAGAGAGATCGCCCCGGCCGCGCGCACTCTCACGTCAACAACACGAGCGCTGTCTTGCTCTCTCTCCCTCGCGCATATCAAAATCAATTGACGCGATAGTAAAAGGTCGGAAGACCGCAGTTTCACGTGGAGCATTTGGAGATTTTTAGAGATTAGAGACAGGCCTATACACTCAATGAACAACATCTCAACACTAAATTATAAAGGCCTGTCTCATATAGACGCCTGTCTCAAATACAAGCCGGTGCAGTTCGACGATTTGGGTAAATAAAAGCCCGGGCTACTATTTGAAGTTTTACGGTAATCTAATTAAGAGTTACCGATTTTTTATACACCGATTCAGAGGTCTCATGAGTTCAGTGTTGGACATGTCAGTTGTTTAACTATTCATTAAAGTGAATGGTTAAAATGAGTCATTCGTTTGCGTATCGGACGTGTGGACTTCTATACGGCACGCTTGTGTGATTATCTCGGCAGTTTAGGACATCGCAAAAGATTTGCGTCAATACAGAAAACATATCATTGGATAGGTTTTTTCGTTTATTGAAATGTGGTTTAGGTCAGCTGAATGGGCGGAACGCTTTTTAGAAACGATAAGCTAGGCAACGTGTTTTTTTAGCACAATTCACACCGCGGTAATTCAGGAGAACAAATCTCCAAATGCTCCATAAACTGCGGTCTTCCGACCTTTTACTATCGTGTCAATTGATTTTGATTAATATGCGCGAGAAGTGTTTGAAGACGTGAGAGTGCGCGCGGCCGGGGCTCTCTCTCTCTGCTCGTGATGCGCCCTGTCAAGCGCAGCAGTCATTCTATTCTACATCACTCACCGATCAAAAAAGGCTTTGGCGGGACAAAAATTTGCCGTTATTATGTCGAAATACCGAGATATTATATTGAAATAACGACTTAATATCTCGAATTAACATATATTTTAATATAATTGATTCCAGACATTATTTTGGTGGGTGCTATCAGGGTGCTTTGGTCTTTCTTGGGGGTGCTGAAGCACCTGCTAGCCCCTCCCTAGCGCCGCCCATGCATCCCTCCAATGCATACGTAACCCCTTTTGCCTCGATCTGGAGGATATCGCTGAGGTATTGCTCCAAAAAAGGTCACTGATACGCACGGGTATACCTCTTCCCGTCATGGCAATCTGTCGCGCTGGCCGTGTTTGACCATTTGTTTGACGGGCGTTTTAACAATAACTAGGGGGCGTGGCTTTTGCGAACGGTCAATTGAGTAGTTTTTTTTTTTGTGTAGCCTACTTCTACGACTATTTCTAAGTAGTTTTTAAAATCTGTATTTTACTTTTACTTAAGTACGTTTTTTTAAGTATAGTAGCCTACTTCGCTACATTTTAAATCATATCCGTTACTGAGTAAAAAAATTATAATTCAAGGGGAAGATCAAGGCATCGTGGAACATTGAAACAGTTGAAGCAAATGTGCCGTATTGTGTCGAGACTTCAAAACAATCCGACACCTGTCTCCATGGTGACCATAGTGGTCAGAGCACTGTAAATGCAACAAAAACCCAGGCAAAACATGCATAAAAACGATACTCGGTTACTAACGTAACCTCGGTTCTCTCTAGAGAGGGAACGAGTATTGCGTAAGTTTAGCTTACGCTACGGGAAAGATTCATCTTCTCGAGATATTGAAGCCAAAAAATTATCCTTAATTTTGTATTCATTGTCAACGCAGTGCAGCAGCTAGCAGACCTAGAGCAGGCCATCTCGCGTGCTTATTGGCTGCCCTGCATGCATCTGCTGCAGCCTACCAGTGAGCCCCGCGTGACGTCACACCCAATGAAGGGCGCTCGCGCCTTCATAGCGTCATAGCCCGCCAGAATGGGCGTGGCTTAGTGTATAAAAGGCTCTGACATTTCTGGGTGCCTGCCGCTTTAAGACTCTTCTTCTGTGGCTACGGTGGAGGAAGTGTGTAGTGTGTGTTGACTATGGTGGGAACAGAAATAAGTTCAAGTTTAACAGTTATAGTTTAGCCCACGTACATGTGTTGATTAGCCTCTTTAGTTCATCCTGAATAATCCAGCTTCCAATATTCCATGTGTTGAGTGAATGAAGAAAAGTAAGTGACTGTCATTTGTTGTGTTATGTTTCAATATCGTAGATTTACCGGGCATTAACATGTGCCTAGCGTGATGAGTGAGATTTATAGTGATAGAACAATGTTCATGCTGTAAAACGCTGTAGGAAACAAGTTAACTAATGTGAGCATTCTGATGTCTAAGTTACATAGTAACGTTTATAACATTGAGTTAAAGAGAGTTAATATTGTGCTCAGGAGACCATGTGCGAACGCTATTGTGTAGTAGCCTTGTCTGGCCTGAGGATGTCGCCATTGCTCCTTCTGTAGACCCCCTTTTTAATACAGTCTCATGCAAAATGGTTAGTGAGATGGGTGAAGCTCTTTATATTTGTGCCAGGAGTAATATTCTCATTTATGTAATTGTATATTATATTTAAAGGGGCATAGCAATGTTTATTGAGATTTATGTTTGATTATCCTGATTTGTATTGTGAGTGTGGATTTATTATTCACGTTGTATAATAATTAAGTACTGAAACTGTTTAAAATGACAGTACCTAATTGTGATTTATTTTGTTTTTTATCAGACTATAATGACAATACTGGATATTGGAATGTTCTGATGAGTACTGCTGGATCTTAATACAGTTTAAAGAAGAAATTACATCTCGTCTTTATTCCTGTGTCCTGACCGATACACCATCCTGTTTACTGGCTGAAAACATTGACGAACTAGTCCTACTTGATTACCTCACTAACATTGGTCCTTCGAGCCGGATAGCAGTATTCAGGATGGAGTCAGATGAAGAGATGTATCCTGATGTGAGACCTAAACGTCAAATACGTCGACCTGCCAGACTTCAGGACTTTGAAGTGGACTATATGGGATATAGTCAACGAGATCAGTTACAATGGGGCCCGCCATCCTCTGCCTTGGATAGGAGGGCGTTCCTCACTCGGGAGGGTCTAGACCAGATGACCCCCTTCCAGACAGCCCACCCTCACTCTAGTGGCTTCCTTGGGAATGCTGCTCACCCTGAGATTCCTCAGCTAGCCCCAGACCACAGCCAGAGGAGAGATTTGGATGGGTTTATCCAGCCTGCGCAAACACCTTCATCCCATCAGAGCCCATATCTGGATTCTCGTTTCTCTGAGGAAATCAGAGCTATTCGAGAGGAGAATACTAAGCTGTTCCAAACACAACAGGCCTTCCAGACTGGCATAAGGGAACTCAATGAAGCACGGCGTGAGATGAAAGAGCTACTGGAGATAGCCCGCTCACTGAGAGCAGACCTGGCCCAAGTTAATAGCCCAGCTTCAAACTACAGTAACCCCAAATCTCCACAAGCCGCTGCTGTAGCCTCAAGGAGTTTCGCTGTTGCAGCACATTCAAAGGAAATGGAGGAGGAGGAATGGCCTGATCCTCCACCCTGGCCTGAACCTGATGAGAACCTGTCGAGAGGCATGTGCAATCTTAGGGTCGGAGAACAAGGGCTAGAGAGTAGCCAACTCGACTTTGCCCCTGAAGCTAGAGTATGTATGCCTTGTAAGCCTCCACTGCCTCCTCAGCATCCCGTTCCTGCTTCCGGCAAAGGGATATCACCATACCTCTCTAGACAACCCTCTCAGCTGCTCACACACCCTGGACCAGCACCTTTAATGCAATCAGCGCCTGCCCGAGCCTACCATCCCTTAGCAGCCACTGGAGCGGTACATGGCATGCCGCCTCCTAAACAGTTTATTCAGCCACCAGGGAATGAACAAGTGTATCGAGGACCCCAACCCACAATCCCAAAGTTCATTCACCCGGATCCCAGTGAGTTTGCACGGCTTCGCATAGCTCTAGAGAACCTACTCCCATCTAATGCTACAGAACTCTTCAAGTATCAAATACTTGTGGATCATTTAAAGTTGGAGGAAGCTAGGCTTATAGCTGATGCCTATCTGAACTCACCAACCCCCTATAGTGACACTATGTCAGCCCTTCATGATAAATTCGGTCAGCCTCATCAACTTGCCTTAAAGAAGATAGCAAGTGTTCTAGAAACCCCCGAAGTAAGGCGTGGTGATACTATGGCATTCCAGAAGTTCTCTCTCCAGATACAATCTTTAGTGGGCTTGTTGCAGACTTTGGGGCCTGAAGGGGAAATCGAACTCAACTGTGGCTCACATGTTGCTCGTCTGCTGAGTAAGCTCCCTCCGGAACAGCGAGCTGATTTCCGTCGACATCAGTTCAAGCAGTTAGGGGCGACCCACACTCTATATGATTTGGCAGAATGGCTCCGCTATGAATCATGGTGTCAGGGTTTCGACAGTCAGGCTACCGGACGCAGCATAAGGGAAAGGCAGAACGTGAAGACCGATGGTCGTCCTGGAAGACAAACGGTGACCGTCCTACATGGAGCTGGTGAGTCTGCAGAGACAGCCCCTTTGTACCACAAAGAGAGTTCAGCCAACAGAGCAGCCAAGAGTAGAGCCTACTGTGCCTACTGTGATAGTAATGAGCATTATCTCAGTCAATGCAGTGCTGTCGCCAAACTTTCCAAAGATCAGCTTAGAGAGTGGATACGGGTTAACAAGCGGTGCTGGCGCTGTGCACGAACTCATCAAGCAGCACTGTGCACATTGAAGAAACCCTGCAACATCTGTCAGGGAAAACACCTACTGGCTCTTCACGAGATAAATACAAGAGCAGAGAGGGGCAATAAAGATGTAGCTGTTAAAGAAGAGAGTTGCTTAACCAGCTCTGCGGCTGACTCGCTCTACCTGGACAGACCTGGAGCCGGGAATCGAGTCATGTTAAAGGTGGTCCCTGTGCTTGTACATTATGAGGACCGGACACTTGACACCTTTGCGATCCTCGATGATGGGTCAGAGAGGACCATGTTGTTGCCAGCAGCAGCTAAGTTTCTTGGCATAAAGGGCACTCCTGAAGCGCTTCCTCTGCGTACAGTCCGTCAGGACATCCAGATCCTCCATGGCCACACAGTGTCTTTCTGTGTCTCACCAGCTGCAAACCCTCACACTAGCTATAAGATCAATGGTGCCTTCACAGCTGGCTGCCTCAGCCTAGCACAGCATACTTACCCTATTGACCGCCTGAAGAGGAAATACAAATACCTAGGTGGCATTCCCTTACCTGCCTTAAGAGATGCTCAGCCAACACTCCTTGTAGGCTCCGACAACCCTCAACTGATAACACCTGTCGAGCCAGTCAGACTTGGTCCACCAGGTGGCCCAGCCGCAGTCCGCACCAAGCTTGGGTGGACTCTTCAAGGCCCTACCCCATTCATGGGGCGGCAAATCCAACCTGCACAGTGTCTGTTTACTTCATCTACACCACCAATGGATGAGCTTTACAACCATGTTGAGAGGCTCTGGCAAGTAGACACTGTACCTTACCGACACGAAAGAGAGGTGACTCGGTCAAAGCAGGATCAGCAGGCTGTAGCATTGCTTGAAGCCAAGACGGTCCGTATTAATGTAGATGGAATTCTCAGGTACGCCACACCATTGCTGCGCCATGCAAACATGCCACCTTTGCACTCACCAAAGGAGTCAGTTATGCCCATGTTACGTAGTACTGAGAGGCGACTCTTAAAGGACCCCAAGCTAGCGGATGCATACAAGATGGAAATGCAGAAGCTCATTGAAGCAGGTGCTGTGAGGGAAGTCACTGAGGAGACCTCTACCAAAGAAGGATGGTACATCTCACATCATCTCGTCAGCCATAACGGAAAGAACCGCCTCGTGTTTAACTGCTCTCACCAGTACCTTGGGCAGACCCTGAACCAGTACCTGCTACCTGGCCCTACACTTGGGGCCCCCTTGCTGGGAGTCTTAGTGAGATTTCGTGAACATCCCATAGCGGTTAGTGGAGACATCAAGGGGATGTTTCATCAAGTCCGCCTCATCACTGAAGATCGCCCTCTTCTAAGGTTCCTGTGGCGGGACCTGAAGGTGGAAGAGCCCCCAAGAACATTTGAGTGGCAAGTTTTGCCTTTCGGCACAACCTGCAGCCCGTGCTGTGCGACATACGCCCTGCAGCGCCATGTTGTTGACCACTGCCAGCCAGACGATGACTTGAGATTCTCGGTTGAGAACTGCTTTTACGTCGATAACTGCCTGCAGAGCATGTGTACGCCGGGTGAAGCTAAACTGCTGGTGGATCGGCTCAGGGATCTTCTGGCTTCTGCAGGCTTTGAGTTGCGTCAATGGGCTTGCAATGATCCAAGCGTCCTGAGCCACTTGCCTCGAGAGGCCAGATCCGAAAGCCTGGACCTGTGGCTGGCGCAGGATAAGTCAAACCCTCTGGAGTCAACACTCGGTCTCAGCTGGAATTGGGCAACCGACTCTTTGAGCTACAAACATAGACCTGTGGCCTACGAGGTACCAACCCTGAGGAACATTTACAGAGTTCTAGCTACTCAATATGATCCCTTGGGTTACATGTTACCTTTCTCCACCCGAGCAAAGCTCATCATCAGGCAGTTGTGGGATAAGAAGCGAGGTTGGGATGACCCTAACTTACCGGCCGAACTCCTGCAAGCCTGGTCCAGCTGGGAGGCTGAACTTGAGTCCTTACCTCTCCTTACCTTTCCGCGTGCATATGTTCCTGCGGACGCCAACCTTGAGGGTGCCACCCGTGAGGTGCACATCTTCGCAGATGCCTCAGAGCAAGCTTATGGGGCCGTAGCCTACATGAGAACTGAGGACAAGGAAGGCCAGATCCACCTGTCTTTCATCCTTGCTCGTTCACGAGTGGCTCCAAGACGTCTGCATTCCATCCCACGCCTGGAGCTTTGTGGAGCTCTGGTTGCAGCGCAGCTGGCTCGTGTCCTTGAGAGGGAACTTACCTTGACAGTGGCTCGAACGGTGCTGTGGTCAGACTCCACTACAGTACTAACCTGGCTACACTCCCAGTCTTGCCGCTACAAGGTCTTCGTGGGCGCCAGAATAGCGGAGATACAGGAGTTAACAGAGAAGTGCACTTGGCGCTACGTGGACTCGGCGAACAATCCTGCTGATGATCTGACGAGAGGGAAGACCCTGGCGGCCCTAATAGATCCCAACCGATGGTCTCAAGGACCCCCCTTCCTTCTCCAGAACCCAGCCACCTGGCCAGAAAGACCCAGCACTGAGCCATCAGAGGACAGGGCAGAACTACGAAAGGCCACCTTCTGTGGAGTAACGATTACCTCACCAATGACGATCAGCAGGGATGACAAGGTGTACCAAACCTGGCAAGAGCTCTTAGATGCCACTGCTCAAGAAATCCTAGGACAAACCTCTTCTAGTTCACCGCTTAATGCTGAAGAGTACCAACAGGCAGAGATGATTGTTCTCCAGCGAGCCCAACAACAGTCCTTTCCAGAGGACTACAAACTCCTTGCAGCAGGGAAACCCGTCTCATCTGGGAGTCGATTACTTACCTTGGCTCCGGAGCTAGATAAATCCACGGACCTCATAAGAGTAGGAGGTCGGCTCCGACGTTTGGAAGGCCAAGACGACTTGACATTGCACCCTGTGGTTCTGGATGCCTCACACCCAGTTACACGCTTGCTTATCCAAAGGTACGATAGCAACCTGCACCATCCTGGTCCAGAGCGAGTTTTTGCAGAGATGCGGCGGTCATTCTGGATAATCCATGGAAGGGAGGCAATTCGCAGACACCAGCGTTCTTGTGCCGAATGTCAGCGCTGGAGAGCTCAGCCTTCCATTCCCAGAATGGCGGACCTTCCCGTTGCTCGTCTCCGATTACACAAACCAGCCTTCCACTCCACTGGCGTGGATTGTTTTGGACCCATGTTTGTGAAGATGGGCAGACGCCAGGAGAAACGCTGGGGAATAATATTTAAGTGTTTAACAACCAGGGCGGTACACTTGGATCTCCTCAGAAGTATGGATGCGGATGCTTACTTGATGGCCCTAAGACGGTTCATCGCGAGAAGAGGGACACCTGCAGAGTTGTTCTCAGACCAGGGGACCAACTTCAGAGGAGGAGAACGGGAACTTAGAGAGGCTTTTGCCAGTATGGAGCCAACCTTGCGGAAACGACTCGCACGTCAGAGGATTAAGTTCCAGTTTAACCCCCCAGCAGCTCCACACTTTGGAGGGGTGTGGGAGAGAGAGGTCCGCTCCGTCAAGTCTGCACTTTACACCTGTGTGGGGGCCCAACCTGTTCATGAAGACGTCCTTCTCACAGTTCTCCTGGAAGTTGAGGCAATTCTCAACTCTAAACCATTGGGTTATGTATCTGCTGACATTGCGGATATCGACCCTGTGACACCCAATAGTCTGCTTATGGGGCGGCCTGATGGATCCCTCCCCCAAGTAGTTTATCCTGAGACGGAGCTCCTGAGCCGCAGACGCTGGCGGCATTCACAAGTTCTCGCTGACCAATTCTGGTCCAGATTCATCAGAGAATATCTCCCTGGGCTGCAGACCAGACAGAAATGGCACTCTTCTTCTCCTGAACTACTGGATAAGGCCGTTGTCATGCTGGTGGACCCGCAGCTGCCTCGAGCCCTGTGGCCCATTGGGCATGTAACCAAGATTCACCGCAGTGATGATGGGTGCATTAGATCCGCTGATGTGGACATCAAAGGACATGTGTACACCCGACCGGTAGCTCGGTTGGTGATGTTGCCAGCTCTCCCGTCTGGGGAGGATGATGCCGCTGTGAGCCCCCCTCAGCCTGACTGATAAGCCTTTTAATGGAAGCAAATGTGCTCGCACATTTGGGGGCGGCTGTATAAAAGGCTCTGACATTTCTGGGTGCCTGCCGCTTTAAGACTCTTCTTCTGTGGCTACGGTGGAGGAAGTGTGTAGTGTGTGTTGACTATGGTGGGAACAGAAATAAGTTCAAGTTTAACAGTTATAGTTTAGCCCACGTACATGTGTTGATTAGCCTCTTTAGTTCATCCTGAATAATCCAGCTTCCAATATTCCATGTGTTGAGTGAATGAAGAAAAGTAAGTGACTGTCATTTGTTGTGTTATGTTTCTATATCGTAGATTTACCGGGCATTAACATGTGCCTAGCGTGATGAGTGAGATTTATAGTGATAGAACAATGTTCATGCTGTAAAACGCTGTAGGAAACAAGTTAACTAATGTGAGCATTCTGATGTCTAAGTTACATAGTAACGTTTATAACATTGAGTTAAAGAGAGTTAATATTGTGCTCAGGAGACCATGTGCGAACGCTATTGTGTAGTAGCCTTGTCTGGCCTGAGGATGTCGCCATTGCTCCTTCTGTAGACCCCCTTTTTAATACAGTCTCATGCAAAATGGTTAGTGAGATGGGTGAAGCTCTTTATATTTGTGCCAGGAGTAATATTCTCATTTATGTAATTGTAGATTATATTTAAAGGGGCATAGCAATGTTTATTGAGATTTATGTTTGATTATCCTGATTTGTATTGTGAGTGTGGATTTATTATTCACGTTGTATAATAATTAAGTACTGAAACTGTTTAAAATGACAGTACCTAATTGTGATTTATTTTGTTTTTTATCAGACTATAATGACAATACTGGATATTGGAATGTTCTGATGAGTACTGCTGGATCTTAATACAGTTTAAAGAAGAAATTACATCTCGTCTTTATTCCTGTGTCCTGACCGATACACCATCCTGTTTACTGGCTGAAAACATTGACGAACTAGTCCTACTTGATTACCTCACTAACACTTAGCGTATATAAGAAGGGGCTCGTAGGCTGAATTCCCTGGTTTTTCGACAACTGAAGCGAAGTCGCTCGTGGCGCGAGCACGGCCGGTTACGCAATACTCGTTCCCTCTCTAGAGAGAACCGAGGTTACGTTAGTAACCGAGTATCGTTCTCTTACGAGAGGTTCTCTCGTATTGCGTAAGTTTAGCTTACGCTACGGGAACACTTTGTCAACGCCGTGCGCGCCAAGCATCCACCATGAGGCCCCGAACTTTCAGGGAACCCCTATGAGGTGGAGAATAAGGTGGCCAGCTACGCGGGCCATCACTTGTACATAAGCACACATAGGGAATACAGAGCAGCGCGCCGGTCTGTATAGGCACATGGCTCATACCCCACTTAGTGCAGCTCAACCAGGAGAGCTGGGTCATGTGAGAGTGATCTGAGCAGGAGGTCTGGGCAGAATACACCTCTCCTCTAAACCGACAACAGTTTAGCCTGCAAGGCAGGAACTTCCAGGTTATAAAACCTGACAAAGGTAGACGGGGAGCTCCAGCCCGCCGCCACACATATGTCATGGATAGAAATTCCACTGGACCATGCCCACGAAGAGGCCACGCCTCTCGTGGAATGAGCCCTGATGCCCAGAGGGCATTGCAGACCTTTTGACGCGTAAGCGGCTGCTATAGCGTCCACTATCCATCTGGACAGGCTCTGTTTCGAGGAGGCGAGACCTTTGGTGCGCCCACCGAACGAAACAAACAGCTGTTCCGAACGCCTGAATGAGGCGGAGCGCGTAATGTAAAACCTCAGCGCTCTGACAGGGCAGAGGAGGTTCACATCACTTTCGCTGTCAGATGCTGGGAGCGCTGACAACGAGATGACTTGCGCTCTGAACGGAGTGCCCATCACTTTCGGAACATAACCATGTCTAGGTCTGAGGATGACTTTAGAGTCATTCGGCCCGAACTCAAGACACGACGCGCTGACAGACAGCGCATGTAGGTCCCCCACACGCTTTACTGACGACAGTGCAGTCAGAAAGACGGTTTTTAGTGATAGATATTTCAACTCCACAGAATCCAGTGGTTCGAAGGGAAAAGCTTTCAGGGCCTCCAGGACCAGTGAAAGATCCCACATGGGAACCGACGGGGGGCGCGGCGGGTTCATCCTCCTAGCTCCTCTTAGGAAGCGGATGACCAACTCATGTCTTCCCAATGACTGGCCGTGCGTCGATTCTGCGAACGCTGCCACGGCCGCCACATACACTTTGAGCGTGGATGGGGACCTCCCCTTATCCAACAGCTCTTGTAGGAAGGAGAGCAGCTGCGCCACCCCGCATGTCCGCGGGTCCAGACCTCTGTCCGTGCACCATTCCGAGAACACCGACCATTTAGACGCGTAGAGCCTTCTTGTAGAAGGGGCTCTAGACTGCGTGATCGTGTTCATTACTCCTTCTGGCAGGGCAACGAGTACCCGTTGATCAACCATGCGTGCAGAGACCAGCGCTCTGGATGGGGATGCCAGATCGTGCCGCGAGCCTGAGAGAGGAGATCTGCCCTCACCGGAATCGGCCACGGAGCTGTATGTGACAGCCGTGCCAGCTCCGGGAACCAAATCTGATTCTCCCAACGCGGGGCTATGAGGAGCACCGAGTGGCGCGTTTCCCTGATTCTCTTGATTACCTGTGGTAACAGAGAGACCGGGGGAAAAGCATATAGCCGGAGGCTGGGCCAAACCTGGGCCAGCGCGTCCTCGTCCTTCGAGAAGAACGTTGGGCATTGAGCGTTGTCTTTTGACGCAAATAGGTCGACTTCCGCCCTGCCGAACAGGCGCCACAGTTTCTGGACCGTTTGGGGGTGCAGGGACCATTCCCCTGGGGGAACGTTGTCCCTGGACAGTTTGTCTGGGCCGTCGTTCAAATGGCCCGGCACATGCGCCGCCCTCAGCGAGCGCAGGTGCAACTGGGACCAAATAAGGAGGCGCTCCGTCAGATTGCAGAGATTTCTGGATCTGACACCGCCCTGACGGTTTACATAGGATACCACAGACATGTTGTCCGAGCGGACGAGAACATGTTGGTCCTGTATGAACGGGAGGAAGCACTTCAGCGCATTCTCGACCGCTATCATTTCCAGACAGTTTATGTGAAAACACCTCTCTTGGTCTGACCACTGGCCGAAGACCGGTCTGCCCTCGAACAGCGCGCCCCAACCCCAGTTGGACGCGTCTGTCGAAATGACTTTCCGATAAGAGACGGTTCCCATCGTCACTCCCAGCTGGTACCAGTCGGCCACTAACCAGGGCTGCAGAGCCGCTATGCAGGTCTGAGTCACTCTGATTTTCTGACCGCCAGAAACCCAAGCTCGGCGGGACGCGCGAGCATTCAGCCAGCGTTGGAGCGGGCGCATGCGCAGTAGGCCCAGCTGAAGCACCGCTGCAGCTGACGCCATACAGCCCAACATCCTCTGAAAAGTTTTCAAAGGGAGAAAGCTGTCCCTTTGGAAAGACGCGGCTAGGTGGCGAACACGGAGCGCGCGCTGTGCCGATAGACGAGCCGACATAGTCACCGAGTCCAGTTCCATTCCTAAAAAGGAAATTGACTGGCTGGGTAGTAATGAGCTCTTGGTCCAGTTGACCGTGAGACCCAAGCTTTCCAGGTGACTGAGAAGCACTGTTCTGTGAGACAGCAGCTCCGTCTCTGACTGTGCCAAAATCAGCCAATCGTCCAGATAGTTCATTATCCGCAGCCCCTGACTTCTCAGGGGGGCGAGCGCCGCGTCCATGCACTTCGTAAATGTAGGGGGTGCCAGAGACAGGCCGAACGGCAGGACGGTGTATTGATATACCTGACCGTCGAAGGCGAATCTCAAAAATCGCCTGTGACGGGGTATTATCTGAATCTGGAAATAGGCATCCTTCAGATCTAGAGAAATAAACCAGTCCCTCGGGCGAACGTGCGCGAGGATTTTCCTGGTCGTAAGCATTTTGAACGGTCTTTTCACAAGCACCCTGTTCAAATGTCTCAGATCTAGGATCGGTCTGAAGGTTCCGTCCTTCTTGGGTACGAGAAAATAACGGCTGTAAAAGCCTGACTCGCTCAGAGAAGGCGGCACCTTTTCTATAGCCCCTTTGCACAGCAGCTTTGCTATTTCTGCGTGAAGTAGGTGTGCTACTTCCGTATTCACTATCGTCGCGGTCCGGGCTCGAAAGCGCGGGGGACGGCGAATGAATTGAAGTGTATAGCCCTGCTTTATTGTGCTCAGCACCCATTCCGAAATCCCCGGGATAGATTCCCACGCAACTATGTGAGCCGCTAGGGGGCGAATGGCCTCCAGGTTCAGATCGCCGCCATTCGCGGGCTTGTGAAACTGAACCGGAGCTGAGAGCGCGGCGCGCGCGCTCTCTGTTCTGGGCAACGGCTGCTCGCTGAAAACCGAAACCGGCTGCTTTGTGTGAGATGTCCCAATCATAAGGGATGGGGAACCTTTTTTTCCTCACTTTTTGACACGCGAGCGGCGCTTTGGGCGGAAAAGCGTTCTGTAAGCGTGAGCGCGTTTGCGCGGGCACGAGACTTACACATGTATTTGACGCCCCGATCAAAATGGATGGGGAGCGTTTTATTATCGCCCTGCGTTTCATGATAACACTTAAACGCGCGGGCGGCGCCCGGGGGGAGGTTTGTGTTAGCAAGCGTGAACGCTCTCTGGTGGGCACGGGACTTACATTCATAACCTGCTGTCTTGACCGTGTAACAGAGCGGGCAGATAGTGGGCACAACACTGTGGACACATTTCTTACATTCAACACTCGAGCGGCTTTTCTGCGCTTTATGAGAGTGTGCTCTGTGGGTGACACGATATTTGATGTGCTTGTGTGTAGGGGTGAACACTGGGAGGTGGGCACTTTCACTACACTTAGAACACTGACGGCGTGAGCCGGACCAGACATAATACTCTTTTTGAGATTTCTCTGGGTCGCCGTGAAAACGGCGTTTGTGTGCAGGCGAGAGGGTGGACAAACCGGCTCGTTGGCTGCTAAATGAACCACTGCAGTAGCCTGACTGAAGGGGACTGACAGGGAAATAAGCTTCGACGGCGGTCCGGCCGCGGCGGGACACGCGCGTCTTTTCTCTCTCTTTGTTAGGAGGATTTCGCGTGCTCAGACTTCAGCGTGATCTTCTGCCGAGGCCCCCTGGGGGGCGGCGGTCTGTGACGGCTGTCTGAGCGCGACCTAGGGCGGCCGCCCTGACGTCGCTGCGAAGGCTGGGGTTGTGCTGGACGCTGGGTGTTAGCTCGTACAGGAGGCTGGCTTTGTTTCTCGCGAGAGCGGCCTGTAGCGGAGCTCGAGCGTCGCGGCAGGAAGAGATTCATGGCCTGCGTGGTCTTCTGCACTTCAGAGAAACGGTCAACGATCCCGTTAACCGCTTGGCCGAAGAGACCAGTGGGGGAGAGCGGCGCGTTCAGGAAGGTGGCTCGCTCAGTTTCCCTCATATCCGCGAGCGTCAACCAGAGATGCCTCTCTGTTACAGTCAACGCGGCCATGGCTCGTCCGATAGCCTGAGCTGCGGTTTTGGTGGCGCGGAGAGAGAGATCCGTCGCGCTTCTCAGATCTGTAACCGCAGCTGGATCCCGGCCCTTCTCGTCCCATTCACGGAGGAGGTCGGCTTGCAGGATCTGTAACACAGCCATGGAGTGGAGAGCAGACGCGGCCTGGCCGGAGGCGGCATATGCGCGGCCGACCAAGGCGGACGTGGCTCTGCAGGCTTTAGACGGGAGGGCTGACCGAGACCGCCATCTCGCGGAGGGCGGGCAAAGGTGCGCTGCGACCGTCTCTTCCACAGGGGGAATAGCCGTGTATCCCTTCTCGGCGGCGCCGTCCACTTGGGAGAGCGACGCGGAGGCCTGGGACTGAAGTCTCGAGGAGAATGGTGCATTCCAGGACTTCGTTAGCTCCGTATGAAGTTCCGGCAGGAAAGGAGCGGGCCTGCTCGTTGAAGCTGCACGGCGGCGGCTTTGAAGGAAACAGCCGTCGAGCCTGTTCGGCGCGGGTTCCTTCGGCAGCGACCACTCGAGCCCGAGGCGGTCGACGGCCTGCGTCAGCAGGCGCATAAGCTCCGCGTCAGCTCCAACGCGGGAACGGCTGGATTCCTGGATCGACGAGGAGCCGGAGTGAAGCGACCATTCCTCGCTGTCCGATGCCAGGATGGAGCAGCAGTCTCTCGTGGCATGTTCCTCGGCCTCCTCCTCAGACGCGACGGCAGTGAGGCTCGTGAGCGGCAGCTGCGCGTCGGGGAGGGGAGGCGGGGAGGGCGAAAGCGAGGCTCGAGGGAGATCCTCCGGCGAGCGCGTCGCTGTGGCCACGGGCTCCGGCTGCCTCAGGGAACGGCGCTTCTTCCTGCGCGGTCCCCCGGAGGGCGGAGCGGCTGCATCCGGGTTAAAGACTTCGAGTCGAGCCCGTAGGGTCGACAGCGGAAGCGCTTCGCAGAACTCGCAGCCCCCGGACGCGAGGGCGAGCTCTGCATGTTCCAGGCCCAGGCAGAGAGCGCAGATCACGTGGCGGTCTCCAACGCTGAGCGGGGCTCTGCACGAGCCGCAGGAAGTGCGAGGCATCTTTAAAAAGACGCTCGCGCTCTTTTAGAAATAGCTCTTTTAGAATGCAATGTAAAAGGATACGTCGCCGGATAGCGTAGCTCGCACGGATGGCTGAAGGTGGCGAAGACGGCCGGCTTCCTCAGCGCTGTCCTAAGCTGGCTGTTCGCTGTTCGACGGCGGCGGTGGCTTCTCTCAGATCCAGCGATGCGGAGAGCTCGCTGAAGAGTCGAAAAATCAGGGAATTCAGCCTACGAGCCCCTTCTTATATACGCTAAGCCACGCCCATTCTGGCGGGCTATGACGCTATGAAGGCGGGAGCGCCCTTCATTGGGTGTGACGTCACGCGGGGCTCACTGGTAGGCTGCAGCAGATGCATGCAGGGCAGCCAATAAGCACGCGAGATGGCCTGCTCTAGGTCTGTTAGCTGCTGCACTGCGTTGACAATGAATACAAAATTAAGGATAATTTTTTGGCTTCAATATCTCGAGAAGATGAATCTTTCCCGTAGCGTAAGCTAAACTTACGCAATACGAGAGAACCTCTCGTAAGAGAACACCTTTTACAAATCTATTGCAATTTTTTTATTGAAAGTAAAATCTTTCAAATGCAATTATCTAATCATCTTATGAGATTATTAGGTATCTATGTTCTTTTAAAATTGTCAGTTTTTTTTGTTTGTTTGTTCTAAACAGGCCAATAAGAGACTATTAACTACCATTATTAATTTTAATTATACTAATGTCTGTTAAAACGTCTACAAATGTATAAAACTGATCAGAGATCAGGTAAAAAAAAACACAGACACTTGTTCATTGGTTCTCAGTGACTTCTCATGATTCATGGGTTGACAGAGATCATCGCCCCCAGTGGTGAACCATTGAAATTTTGAAGTGTTTCGAAACGTTTCGAAACAGTTATGACGTAATGAAGCCTTGTTTACTGAAATCATGTGACTCTGATAAACGCTCCGAACCACTGATTCGAAACAAAAGATTCGTAAAGGTTTCGAAGCTTCATGAAGCAGTGTTTTGATGCAGAGGGAATGCAGAGGGAATTCCGGAATTCAGTCATTAAAATGGAATTTACAGTATAACACAGTTGTCACGTAAAACACGCAATGGATGGATGAATGTATCAAAAGTAGAGCTGTGCAATAAATCTAATCGTGACATGGTCTGTGAATATTAAAGCGCAAAAAGACTGCTATGTAAATATATCAGCTTGTTAGACGTGTCTCTGTGTAAATGAGCTGCACCGGTTCTTCTACTACAACATAGCCTACTCAAGTATGCGACGTGCTCATGGTGTTTTTAGGGTCTCAAAGAATATGAGGACATGAATACATGAAAATTTCCAGAGCTGCTCTGAGAGAACGCCTAATGAGCATTTTCATCATTTTAATTTGAGAGAAACCATTGTGAAATACACTCTGAAACAGGTCTTCACTACAACCCGTCAAAATAAAAGTTCGGTTTAACTAAGAGAAATTATGACAGAAATATATATTGTAGGCCTACAATAGAACATACTTCTCAAAATAATAATAACAACAATAATAATACAATTTATTTAAACATTATTTAAGGGATATTTTTTTGTCCATGGTTCACTTGAGTAAATCTGTTTTGTAGCACATTTTCATTTGATTACCACCGTTTTTGATAATATATTTGTATTAAATCATAAAAAGAAACATTCATTTTCTGAATAAAATACATTTTATAGGACTCTATTATTCTTAAACATTTTGCTAAAAAATTATAATGTTAAAAATAAGTTGTTAATCTAATTCATTAGCAATTATTGAATTAGTTGATTAGACATGTTTTATTGAAATTTTAATAAACAAAACAAACAAATGGTTTCAAGTTTGTTTTAATAAAAGCATTTGTTCAACCAAAAAAAAAAAACCTGTTTCATTCATTTAACTGTCATTTTAACTGATGATAATAATAATAACCATAATATAATAATACCGTTTATTTATTTAATAATTTATTAATACCGTAAACTGTGATATTTTCTGAGATGTTATCATACTGTGAAAATCTCATACCATAACAACCCTACACAGGAGAGTCCCCCCACCCCCGTTAAAAAAGTAACTCAGTAACTTTTACTCTTAAAATTTTAAACTAGTAGATTTCAAATGAGCTACTTTTTACTTTTACTTGAGTAGATTTTTAGACCAGTAATTTTACTTGTACTTAAGTAAATTTTAAGTAAATTTTTCATTTAAGTAGTAGTACTTTTACTTGAGTAGAATATTGCATTACTCTTTCCACCTCTGGTGTTTTTATGCTTTCAGAAAAACCATGTGCAAAATCATAAGTCAACACCATTGCTGAGCATTTTCTCCTTAAAATGAAGCCCTTTTAGTTGCATCAGGTGTGCTTGAGACAACACCTGTTTTGCAGATTTGTACTGTTGTGATGCATTCTATTCATTTACATTTAATAATTTAGCAAACGCTTTTATCCAAAGCGACTTAAAAATGAGAAGAGCAATAGAAGCAATTAAACTAACAATAGGGCAACAATGTGGAAGTGTTGTGACCAGTCCCAGTTTCGTCTAAAGCAGTACACATATTTTTTACTAGCATATAGAAAAGAAAAAAAAAGAAAGTGTTAGTATTAATGAATCATGTGTTGCTGAAACAAGATCGTCTATATGATGGGAGACTCCACCACAAAGCAGTGGTTTGAGTATTTAGAAAGAAAAGTGCCAGGTAAGTTATTCATTGCCATAAATGGTTCACTTGCTTCTGGATGGCATGTAGGTCTGGAGTAATGAGTTTAGGTAAAAGGGAGCAGAGCCAGTAGTTTTTCTGCAGGCAAGCATCAGTGTCTTGAATTTGATCCGAGCGCCAATTGGCAACCAGTGCCATTTTATGAGGAGAGGTGTGAAGTGCGCTCTCTTCGGCTTGTTAAAGACCACTCTAGCTGCAGCATTCTGGATCTGTTGCAGAGTTTTGACAGTACATGTACATGCAGGAAAGCTTGCCAAAAGAGCACTATTATAGTCCAGTCTGAATAGAACAAGAGCTTGGACAAGGAGTTGTTTATCATGTTCTGATAGGAAGGGCCTGATCCTCCTGATGTTGTATAAGGAAAATCTGCAGGACCAGGCAGTTCTAGCAATGTGGTCTGTGAAGTTCAACTGATCATCAATCACAACTCCAAGGTTCCTGGCTGACCTTGATGGAGTTATGGATGACGAACCTAGCTGAATGGAGAAGTTGTGATGTAGTGTTGGGTTGGTCGGGACCACAAGCAGCTCTGTCTTCGCAAGGTTAAGTTGAAGGTGGTGGTCCTTCATCCAGCAATAAATGTCTATCAGGCAGGCAGGCCGAGATGCGAGCAGCGGATCCTCTGGTTGGAATGAGAGGTAGAGTTGTGTGTCATCAGACGTGTGGTCCAAGCACTGAGACCTGAGGTACCCCCATCACTAGATGTTGCGACTTAGACACCTCTCTCCTCCAAGATACCCTGAGAGGTAAGAGTTGAACCATTGGATTGCAGTTCCTGAGATGCAATTTGTCTTTAGGATCGATAGGAGGATCTGGTGGTTAACTGTATCAAAAGCAGCAGACAGATCCAGCAACAACTGAGAACTGAGGATTTTGGAAGCTGCTCTTGCCAGTCTCAGTGCTTCAATAACTGAAAGCAGGGCAGTCTCAGTTGAGTGGCCGCTTTTGAAACCAGACTGGTTATTGACCAGGAGGTTGTTCTGTGTAAGAAAGGCAGAGACTTGGTTGAAAACGACTCGTTCAAATGTTTTAGCAATGGATGGAAGAAGTGATACCGGTCTGCAATTTTCCAGATGTGCTAAATTTGGAGTATGTTTCTTAAAGGAGTCATAATGTGCAATTTTCACTTTTCCATGAGAATCAATGTATGTTATGATTGACTAACGATTATACATTGGCCGGGATGCCGATATTCAAAAGTGAAGCGTTTGTTCACCCCAGGGTTCTTAAAGCCAACGTGCATGCGCACTCAAATACGAGATTTCAATTTCTCCCCCGACTTGACGTCAAGACGGGGCCGGATATACCATATATGGACACCGCAGAGGAGGCCCGCCCTGCCCCTCTCCCCATCATATTCAGTCAAGAAAGATGCAGAAACGTAGTGCACACGTGAGTTGCTCTGTGGTTGACTGTCATAATCCACATTCTAATGTTTTTTCTTTACCCAAAACTGACCAAACTACAAGGGACAAGTGGATGAAATTTATTTTTAATGACGCTGTTCCATCATTCCATCATATCATTGTATTGATTTTTTTATATAATAGATAAGGATAGATACATTTAAAAAACAGTCAAGAATTAATAAACATAAAGAAAAACATAACGTTACATGTCTGCAGATGAAAATGATTAAATATCTAAAAAACCACAACATCAAAAAAGGCAAAAACAACACATTATAGCAAACGTTAATCTCTATAACCACTGTAAGCTGAAAATAAAGTAGACTACATCTCCGTTAATGTAATCTACATTAAATTAAAGCTAAACTTATGTGGGAGAAAATAGCAAAAAAACGTTTTAGCTCGTTACTGATGTTAATGTATGTCTCAGTCAAAAAGATTGTCTTTACCATTCAGAGACATGTTGATGTAGACGTCCTTCAATTGACTGTTGTTCCTCTTCCGTTTCCAGCTCTGGTTCAGAGTCTGGCTCAAACATATACGGTTGAATCCCGTAGGTCGCGGCCAGGTCGGGTTCATTAACAACTTGCGCCATGATCTCTTTTTGGAATGATATGCTGAAGTTGCCTGCGGTGTCAAGCCCCCTCCTTCCTGCCACCAATCAACGCGCCCCTCATTTGCATTATTAAAATGACTGTCCACGACAGCCCAAACCTCGCATCAGATCTCGCGAGACAATAATGCATTCAGAAATAAGGGTCAAACGAGCTCTGTGTTTATTTTTTTCCAATTTTTCTTTTTTAGAAGGGCATGAAATGACTATAATAGAGCGTGGGTATCAAAGTTAATACTACATTATGACTCCTTTAAGCAGTGGGGTTACCCGAGCCTGCTTAAATGCTGTGGGAAAGGTACCAGTGTGGACAGAGGTGTTGATGATGTGAGTAAGTGTGGGTAAAACTAAAGAAGAAATGGCTTGACGTAGATGAGTGAGGGTAGGATCAAGAGGACAGGTGGTAGGGTGATTGGAAAGGATGAGTTTGGAGACTTCTGCCTCCAAGAGCAGAGAGGAGGAGGGGAGAATGTGTGTGTTAGCTGTTAAGATGTGTGTGTCAGTTTGTGGTGTGGAAAATTGGCCGCTGATGGTGGTTGTTTTATTTATGAAGAATGTGGCAGACATTCAGGGCGTTGAATTATTTTGAGACTACAGAAGTCATAAAAAATTGCATTTCAGCCAGGACCACTTCGCATGTATATAAATTTATTACAATTATAGCATACCCCTAGAGTTGGCGGTATGGTTCTGTTCTGGGCAATACTGTCCACGCCGGTTCATGCAGCTATGCCTGGACAGAGAGGGGAGAGCAGCAAGTCAAACCCCCCTGGGGTCAGAACAGAACCAGTATATGCATACATAATTACAATTCTCAACTAGAATGTACATTCCCAGAAGAAAATGTGAAGTGGTGCTTGCAGTGGCAAAACTCGCCGCTCGGTTGCTAGCGTGCGGTTAGCTAGTTTTCACCAAGATGCTAGCATTATTAGCATGTTGCTAGCATCATGCTAGCATGATTAGCATGTTGTTAGCATTATGCTAGCATTATTAGCATGTTGCTAGCATGATTAGCATGTTGCTAGCATGATGTTAGCATGATTAGCATTTTGCCAGCATGATGCTAGCACGATTAGCATGTTGCTAGCATGATTAGCATGTTGCTAACATGATGCTAGCAAGATTAGCATGTTGCTAGCATGTTGCTAGCATGATGCTAGCATGATTAGCATGTTGCTAGCATGATGCTAGCATGATTAGCATGTTGCTAGCATATTGCTAGCATGTTGCTAGCATGATTAGCATGTTGCTAGCATGATGCTAGCATGATTAGCATGTTGCTAGCATGATGCTAGCATGTTTAGCATGTTGCTAGCATGTTGCTAGCATGATGCTAGCATGATTAGCATGTTGTTAGCATCATGCTACCAACACGCTAGCATGATTAGCATGTTGCTAGCATTATGCTAGCATGGTTGCTAAGGTGTTACTAGGTGGTTGCTAGGGTATTATGGGTGGTTGCTAGGGCGTTGTTAGGCGGTTGCTAAGGTGTTCTGGGTGGTTGCTATGGTGTTGCTAGGCGGTTGCTAGGGTGTTCTGGGTGGTTGCTAGGGTGTTGCTAGGCGGTTGCTAGGGTGTTCTGGGTGGTTGCTAGGGTGTTCTGAGTGGTTGCTAGGGTGTTGCTAGGGTGTTGCTAGGCGGTTGCTAGGGTGTTCTGGGTGGTTGCTAAGGTGTTTTGGGTGGTTGCTAGGCGGTTGCTAGGGTGTTCTGGGTGGTTGTTAGGGGGTTGCTAGGGGGTTGCTAGGGTGTTGCTAGGTGGTTGCTAGGGTATTCTGGGTGGTTGCTAGGGTGTTGCTAGGCGGTTGCTAGGGTGTTCTTGGTGGTTGCTAGGGTGTTGCTAGGCGGTTGCTAGGGTGTTCTGAGTGGTTGCTAGGGTGTTGCTAGGTGGTTGATAGGGTGTTCTGAGTGGTTGCTAGGGTGTTGCTAGGTGGTTGCTAGGGTGTTGCTAGGCGGTTGCTAGGGTGTTCTGAGTGGTTGCTAGGGTGTTGCTAGGTGGTTGCTAGGGTATTCTGGGTGGTTGCTAGGGTGTTGCTAGGCGGTTGCTAGGGTATTCTGGGTGGTTGCTATGGTGTTGCTAGGCGGTTGCTAGGGTGTTTTGGGTGGTTGCTATGGTATTCTGGATGGTTGCTATGGTGTTACTAGGTGGTTGGTAGTGTTCACATTTGGTTACTATAGAGTTTTTATAATGTTCATGGCATGATTTAGCACTTAGCTAATCAATATTAGCATGTAGCTATTCACAGCTAGCATGTTTAGCATGTTGAAAGTCCTGTGTGCTAGCATGAGTCAAAAGACCCAAACCCCATCTCTATACGATGTTCTGATGCAGAGATGTAGGTCTTGCAAAATGGTTGCTAGGGTACTCTGTTTGGTTGCTAGGGAGTGGCTTGGCAGCTGCCAATAATGAAACTCCAAAGGCTGCTTGTCAGTATGAATTATATAAACCAACCCCCATCTCTATACGATGTTCTGATATAGAGATGTAGGTCTTGCAAAATGGTTGCTAGGGTACTCTGTTTGGTTGCTAGGGAGTGGCTTGGCAGCTGCCAAACATGAAACTCTAAAGGCTGCTTGTCAGTATAAATGATATAAACCAACTCCCATGCCTCTGTGACATTCAGAATGGAAGATATGCCTGTTTGGATTTTGGTTGCTAAGGTGCTCGACAATGGTTGCTAGGGCGTGGCCAGTAAGTGTTGAGGTGATTCAGGATTGGCTGTTTGCTGCCCCGAGTCAAACGAGCCCACCCTCATGTTTCTATGACTCTTATATTCTGAGATATCCCTTTGATCTGTTTCAATGGAAGTCTATGGAACTTGTTGCTAAGGAGCTCTAAATGGTTGCTAGGGCGTGGCTAGATAGCTTCACAATGATCCTGAGAGACTGATTGGCCGTCTGAGTAAAATGAGCCCGCCCCTTTGTCTCTACGACACTGTGATCCAGAGTTATGTTCAATATAAAAGCGGTTTCTATGGTGTAGGACGGCCCATTTCATGGGCCGTCCTACACCATAGTAAGTCAATGGGGCAACTTTGGGCCCCTCCTGCCCCCCACGGGTGCAACTTTTACCCCATTGTGTGGTATGTTCTGAAAGAGCCTGTCAGCCTCTTCAAATGTGGTAAATTACACGTTTCTGCGACATCCTCGTTCCGAGCTACGACGCGTCAAAGTTTGACGCAATGTTAAGTCTATGGGATTTTTCGGCCGGTTTTTCGCCCCTGGGGCGAACATCGTACCCCCGATCCCTTATAAAAGTCATAGCACACCATTCCCGAACAGGCCGCACGTTTTGACACCTCATTCATGGGTCTGTGACAAAAACTGCGGGAGGAGTAGCGCGTCAAAAAGTGGCCAGAAGAATAAGAAGAATAAGAATAAGAAGAATAAGAACTAGAAAAAGTTCGTCGAGACAAACTTTAAGTTGGCTTGTGAAAGTTTGGACCGCAAAGTTTGAAGAAGTTTAAAGTAGTTTGAAGTTTAAATTAGTTTAAAGTAGTTTATAGATTAATTTAGTTTAAAGTTTAAAGTAGTTTAAAGTAGTTTAAAGTAGTTTATGGTTTAAAGTAGTTTAAAGTTTGAAGTAGTTTAAAGTTTATCTTAGTTTAAAGTTTAAAGTAGTTTAAAGTTTTAAATAGTTTAAAGTTCAAAGTAGTTTAAAGGTTAAAGTATAGTTTCAAGTAATTAAATGTTGCTAGGGTGTTTGTAGTGGGTTGCTAAGGTGTTGTGGGTGGTTGCTAGGTGGTTGCTAATGTATTTTGAGTGGTTGCTAGGGTGTTGTGGGTGGTTGCTAGGCGGTTGCTAAGGTATTTTGGGTGGTTGCTAGGGTGATAAGGTGGTTGCTAGGGTGTTGCTAGGGTGTTCTAAGGTATTTTGGGTGGTTGCTATGGTGTTGCTAGGGTGTTCTAAGGTATTTTGGGTGGTTGCTAGGGTGTTCTAAGGTATTTTGGGTGGTTGCTAGGGTGTTCTAAGGTATTTCTGGTGGTTTCTAGGGTGTTCTGGGTGGTTGCTATGGTGTTGCTAGGGTGTTCTGAGGTATTTTGGGTGGTTGCTAGGGTGTTCTAGGTGGTTGCTAGGGTGTTCTAAGGTATTTTAGGTGGTTGCTAGGGTGTTCTGAGGTATTTTGGGTTGTTGCTAGGGTGTTGCTAGGGTGTTCTAAGGTATTTTGGGTGGTTGATAGGGTGTTGCTAGGGTGTTCTAAGGTATTTTGGATGGTTGCTAGGGTGTTCTAAGGTATTTTGGGTGGTTGCTATGGTGTTGCTAGGGTGTTATAAGGTATTTTGGGTGGTTGCTAGGGTGTTCTAAGGTATTTTGGGTGGTTGCTAGGGTGTTCTAAGGTATTTTTGGTGGTTGCTAGGGTGTTCTAAGGTATTTTTGGTGGTTGCTAGGGTGTTCTAGGGTATTTTGGGGGGTTGCTAGGGTGTTGCTAGGGTGTTCTAAGGTATTTTAGGTGGTTGCTAGGGTGTTCTAAGGTATTTTAGGTGGTTGCTATGGTGTTGCTAGGATGTTCTAAGATATTTCGGTTGGTTTCTAGGGTGTTTTGGGTGGTTGCTAGGGTGTTCTAAGGTATTTTGGGTGGTTGCTAGGGTGGTTGCTAGGGTGTTCTAAGGTATTTTGGGTGGTTGCTAGGGTGTTCTAAGGTATTTTGGATGGTTGCTAGGGTGTTGCTAGGGTGTTCTAAGGTATTTTGGGTGGTTGCTATGGTGTTGCTAGGGTGTTCTAAGGTATTTTGGGTGGTTGCTAGGGTGTTTTGGGTGGTTGCTAGGGTTTTCTAATGTATTTTTGGTGGTTGCTAGGGTGTTCTAAGGTATTTTGGGTGGTTGCTAGGGTGTTGCTAGGGTGTTCTAAGGTATTTTGGGTGGTTGCTATGGTGTTGCTAGGATGTTCTAAGGTATTTCGGTTGGTTTCTAGGGTGTTCTGGGTGGTTGCTATGCAGTTGCTAGGGTGTTCTGGGTGTTTGCTATGGTGAACTATTTATGAGTTAAAAAGTTCATAAGTGTATGAATTCATGAGAGTTCATAAGTGTATGAATGAATGAATTTATAAGTTCATGAGTTTATAAGTGTATGAATTTATGAGTTTAGAGTTTATAAGTTTAAATGAGTAAGAGTTCAGAGTTTATTAATTTATGAGTTTGAGTTCATAAGTGTATGATTTCATGAGTTTATAAGTGTATGAGGTTATAGTTTATAAGTTTAAATGAGAAAGAGTTCAGAGTTTATTAATTTATGAGTTCATAAGTGTATGAATTCATGAGTTTATAAGTGTACGAGTTTATGAGTTTAAAGTTTAAATTAGTTTGAAGTTTAAATTAGTTTGAAGTTTAAAGTGTAATTTAGTTTGAAGTTTCATTTAGTTTCAAGTAGATAGATAGATAGATGAGTGTCATAGATATATGAGTTTATTAGTTTGAATGAGTCTCATTGGCTCATATAGTGTATAGAATGGCAGTTTGATTCAGTCTAGGGTTTCAAGGGATTTACATTTGAATTTTTGACAGTTGGGGAGTTTGAAAATCTGAAGATTCCGCAATGTTAAGTCAATGGGAGTTTTTTCCGAGTTTGATCGTCATTTTTAGGAAAACCGTAAGTCCGATCACTTAGAAAAGATATAGCATACCGAGTCAGAACAGTTTGAGTGTGCGTGCCGAGTTTGGAGTATGTGGAGTTAAAGCTCTAGGAGGAGTTAGAGTTGTAAATTTTGAGTAAGAAGAATAATAATAATAATAATAATAAGTTTAAATAGGATTTCAGTAAGTTGGCTCTCACAAGCCAACTTAATAACTAGAATGTACATTTCCAGAAGAAAATGTGAAGTGGTGCTTGCAGTGGCAAAACTCGCCGCTCGGTTGCTAGGGTGTGGTACATGATTTCATACGAGACAACAACCATGTCTGTACGATATTGTGGAGCTGACATATGGCTTATTCATGTGTTTGTATGGTTACTAGGGGACCCTATATGGTTGCTATGGTGCACTTATAAAGTTTATGGGATGATATTTAAAGACTAGTTGACAGTCTCAGTCAAAAAAGCCAAACTCCATGTTTTTACTATTTTCTGGAGCTGAGATATGGCTTGTAAATGTTGTTTTATGGTTGCTAGGCTGCCCTAAGTGGTTGCTAGGGCGCGAATATGAAGTTATTATGTCACTACTTATTGGCTGCTTGATAGGCCGAGTCAAAAGAGCCCAATCCCAAGTCTCTATGACCTTCTGGTCATAAGATATGATCTCACAAATTTTGTGCCAATGTTAAGTCTATGGGACTTTTTTCGGCCAATTTATCGGCCGCCGGACGATCATCGTACAACCGATCGCTTAGAAAAGACATAGCACACCTCTCCTCAATGAACCGGTCGATTTGACACCTCATTCATGTGTGTACGACAAAAGGTGCGGGAGGAGTAGCGTGCCGAAGTTTTGTCTAGGTGAATAGTAATCACAATACTAGAATGTACATTTCCAGAAGAAAATGTGAAGTGGTGCTTGCAGTGGCAAAAAACACCACCCGGTTGCTAGGGTGTTCTGGGTGGTTGCTAGGCAGTTGCTAGGGTATTCTGGGTGGTTGCTAGCGCATTGTTAGGCGGTTGCTAGGGTGTTTCAGGTGGTTGCTAGGCGGTTGCCAAGGTATTCTGGGTGGTTCCTATGGTGTTGCTAGGCGGTTGCTAGGGTATTCTAGATGGTTGCTAGGGTGTTCTGGGTGGTTGCTAGGGTGTTCTGGATGGTTGCTATGGAGTTGCTAGGTGGTTGCTAGGATGTTCTGAGTGGTTGCTAGGGCGTTGCTAGGCGGTTGCTAGGGTGTTCTGGGTGGTTGCTAGGGCGTTACTAGGCAGATGCTAGGGTATTCTTGGTGGTTGCTAGGGTGTTGCTAGGTGGTTGCTCGGGTATTCTGGGTGGTTGCTAGGGTGTTCTGGGTGGTTGCTATGTTGTTACTAGGTGGTTTGTAGCTGTCACAGATGGTTATTATTGGAGTCCTTAACATTTTCTTGGCATGATTTAGCACTTAACTAATCGATATTAGCATGTAGCTATTCACAGCTAGCATGTTTAGCATGTTGAAAGTCCTGTGTGCTAGCATGAGTCAAAAGACCCAACCCCCATCGCGATACAGTGTTCTGATGCTGAGATATAGCTGTTACAAAATGGTTGCTAGGGTACTCTGTTTGGTTGCTAGGGAGTGGCTTGGCAGCTGCCAATCATGAAACTCCAAAGGCTGCTTGTCAGTATGAATGATTTAAAAACAAACCCCCATCTCTATACGATGTTCTGATGCAGAGATGTAGGTCTTGCAAAATGGTTGCTAGGGTACTCTGTTTGGTTGCTAGGGAGTGGCTTGGCAGATGCCAATGATGAAACTCCAAATACTTCTTGTCACTATGAAAGATATAAACCAACTCCCACGCCTTTGTGACATTCAGAATAGAAGATATCCCTCTTCGGATTTTGGTTGCTAAGGTGCTTGACAATGGTTGTTAGGGAGGGGTTAGGATGTGTTGAGGTGATTCAGGATTGGCTGTTTGCTGCCCCGAGTCAAACGAGACCACCCTCATGTTTCTATGACTCTTATATCCTGAGATATCCCTTTGATCTGTTTCAATGGAAGTCTATGGAACTTGTTGCTAAGGAGCTCTAAATGGTTGCTAGGGCGTGGCTTAATAGCTTCACAATGATCTTGAGAGACTGATTGGTCGTCCGAGTAAAATGAGTCCGCCCCCTTGTCTCTATGACACTGTGACCCAGAGCTATGTTCAATACAAAATCCCTATGTAATTTACCATAGTAGGAGAAACGCATGCATTTCATGGGCCGTCCCACACCATTGTAAGTCAATGGGGAAACTTTGGGCAGCTCCTGCACCCCAGGGGTGCAACTTTTACCCCATTGTGAGGTATGCTCTTACAGAGCCTGTCAGCCTCTTCAAATGTGGCAAATCACACGTTTCTGTGAAATCCTCGTTCGGAGCTATGAGTCGTCAAAGTTTGTCGCAATGTTAAGTCTATGGGATTTTTTGGAAGTTTGTTCGCCCGTGGGGCGAACACCGTACCCCCAATCTCTTATTAAAAGTCATAGGACACTTCTCCTCAATAGGCTGCACGATCTGATGCCTCATTCATGGGTCTGTGACAAAAGCTGCAGGCGGAGGAGTGCGCCAAAATTTTTTCCCGAAATAGTAAATGCTGTACTAGAAAATTTTCAATGGGAAAAATTTGGGCAGCTCCTGCCCCCAAGGGGTGCAACTTTTACCCCATTGTGAGGTATTTTCTTACAGAGCCTGTCAGCCTCTTCAAATGTGGTAAATCACAGGTTTCTGAGAAATCCGAGCTCTGAGCTATGACTCGTCAAAGTTTTTCGCAATGTTAAGTCTATGGGATTTTTTTGGGCCGTTTTTCGCCCCTGGGGCGACCATCGTACCCCCGATCCCTTATAAAAGTCATAGCACACCATTCCCGAACAGGCCGCACGTTTTGACACCTCATTCATGGGTCTGTGACAAAAACTGCGGGAGGAGTAGCGCGCCAAACTTTTGTCCAGAAGAAGAAGAATAATAAGTATGCACAATAACAATAGTGTTGCTTTGCCATAGGCAAGCACCACTAACTAGAATGTACATTTCCAGAAGAAAATGTGAAGTGGTGCTTGCAGTGGCAAAACTCGCCGCTCGGTTGCTAGCGTGCGGTTAGCTAGTTATTACCAAGATGCTAGCATGATTAGCATGTTGCTAACATCATGCTAGCATGATTAGCATGTTGTTAACATTCTGTTAGCATTATTAGCATGTTGCTAGCATGATGCTAGCATGATTAGCATTTTGCTAGCATGTTGCTAGCATGATGCTAGCATGATTAGCATGTTGCTAGCATCATGCTAGCATGATTAGCATGTTGCTAGCATCATGCTAGCATGATTAGCATGTTGCTAGCATCATGCTAGCATGATTAGCATGTTTGCTAGCATGTTTGTAGCTAGATGCTAGCATGATTAGCATGTTGCTAGCATCATGCTAGCATGATTAGCATGTTGCTAGCATCATGCTAGCATGATTAGCATGTTTCTAGCATCATGCTAGCATGAATATCATGTTTTTAGCATCATGCTAGCATGATTAGCATTTTTCTAGCATCATGCTAGCATGATTAGCATGTTGCTTGCATCATGCTAGCATGATTAGCATGTTGCTAGCATCATGCTAGCATGATTAGTATGTTGCTAGCATCATGCTAGCATGATTAGCATGTTGCTAGCATCATGCTAGCATGATTAGCATGTTTGCTAGCATGATTAGCATGTTGCTAGCATCATGCTAGCATGATTAGCATGTTTGCTAGCATGTTTGTAGCTAGATGCTAGCATGATTAGCATGTTGCTAGCATCATGCTAGCATGATTAGCATATTGCTAGCATCATGCTAGCATGATTAGCATGTTGCTAGCATCATGCTAGCATGATTAGCATGTTTGCTAACATGTTTGTAGCTAGATGCTAGCATGATTAGCATGTTGCTAGCATCATGCTAGCATGATTAGCATGTTGCTAGCATCATGCTAGCATGATTAGCATGTTTGCTAGCATGTTTGTAGCTAGATGCTAGCATGATTAGCATGTTGCTAGCATCATGCTAGCATGATTAGCATGTTGCTAGCATCATGCTAGCATGATTAGCATGTTTGCTAACATGTTTGTAGCTAGATGCTAGCATGATTAGCATGTTGCTAGCATTATGCTAGCATGATTAGCATGTTGCTAGCATCATGCTAGCATGATTAGCATGTTTCTAGCATCATGCTAGCATGATTAGCATGTTTCTAGCATCATGCTAGCATGATTAGCATGTTGCTAGCATCATGCTAGCATGATTAGCATGTTGCTAGCATCATGCTAGCATGATTAGCATGTTTGCTAGCATGTTTGTAGCCAGATACTAGCAAGATTAGCATGTTGCTAGCATCATTTAGCACTTAACTAATCGATATTAGCATGTAGCTATTCACAGCTAGCATGTTTAGCATGTTGAAAGTCCTGTGTGTTAACATGAGTCAAAAGACGCAACCCCCATCGCGATACAATGTTCTGATGCTGAGATATAGCTGTTACAAAATGGTTGCTAGGGTACTCTGTTTGGTTGCTAGGGAGTGGCTTGGCAGCTGCCAATCATGAAACTCCAAAGGCTGCTTGTCAGTATGAATGATATAAACCAACCCCCATCGCGATACAATGTTCTGATGCTGAGATATAGCTGTTACAAAATGGTTGCTAGGGTACTATGTTTGGTTGCTAGGGAGTGGCTTGGCAGCTGCCAATCATGAAACTCCAAAGGCTGCTTGTCAGTATGAATGATATAAACCAACTCCCATGCCTCTGTGACATTCAGAATGGAAGATATCCCTCTTTGGATTTTGGTTGCTAAGGTGCTCGACAATGGTTGCTAGGGCGTGGCTAGGAAGTGTTGAGGTCATTCATGATTGGCTGTTTGCTACCCCGAGTCAAACGAGACCACCCTCGTGTTTCTATGACACTTCTATCCGGAGATATCCCTTCCATCTCTTTCAATGGAAGTCTATGGAACTTGTTGCTAAGGTGCTCTAAATGGTTGCTAGGGCGTGGCTTAAAAGCTTAACAATGATCCTGAGAGACTGATTGGTCGTCTGAGTAAAATGAGCCCGCCCCTTTGTCTCTACGACACTGGGATCCAGAGTTATGTTCAATATAAAAGCGGTTTCTATGGTGTAGGACGGCCCATTTCATGGGCCGTCCTACACCATAGTAAGTCAATGGGGCAACTTTGGGCCCCTCCTGCCCCCCAGGGGTGCAACTTTTACCCCATTGTGTGGTATGTTCTTACAGAGCCTGTCAGCCTCTTCAAATGTGGTAAATTACAGGTTTCTGCGACATCCTCGTTCCGACCTACGACTCGTCAAAGTTTGACGCAATGTTAAGTCTATGGGATTTTTCGGCCGGTTTTTCGCCCCTGGGGCGAACATCGTACCCCCGATCGCTTATAAAAGTCATAGCACACCATTCCCGAACAGGCCGCACGTTTTGACACCTCATTCATGGGTCTGTGACAAAAACTGCGGGAGGAGTAGCGCGTCAAAAAGTGGCCAGAAGAATAAGAATAAGAATAAGAACTAGAATGTACATTTCCAGAAGAAAATGTGAAGTGGTGCTTGCAGTGGCAAAACTCGCAGCTCGGTTGCTAGGGTGTGGTACATGATTGCATACGAGACAACAAACACGTCTGTACGATGTTCTGGTGCTGAGATATGGCTTATTCATGTGTTTGTATGGTTACTAGGGTACCCTATATGGTTGCTATGGTGTGCTTATACAGTTTATTAGATGATATTAGAAGACTAGTTGACAGTCTGAGTCAAAAAAGCCGAACTCCACATCTCTGCGATTTTCTGGAGCTGAAATATAGCTTGTAAATGTTGTTTTATGGTTGCTAGGGTGGCATAAGTGGTTGCTAGGGCGTGGCCATGAAGTTGTTATGCCCCTACTTATTGGCTGCTTGATAGGCAGAGTCAAAAGATCCCAACCCCAAGTCTCTATGACCTTCTAGTCAAAAGATATGATCTCACAAATGTTGTGCCAATGTTAAGTCTATGGGAATTTTTTCGTCCGATTTATCGCCCGCTGAACGAACATCGTACAACCGATCACTTAGAAAAGTCATAGCACACCTCTCCTCAATGAGCCGGTCGATTTGACACCTCATTCATGGGTCTACGACAAAAAATGCGGGAGGAGTAGCGTGCCGAAGTTTTGTCTAGGTGAATAGTAATCACAATACTAGAATGTACATTTCCAGAAGAAAATGTGAAGTGGTGCTTGCAGTGGCAAAACTCGCTGCTCGGTTGCTAGAGTGTGGCACACGATTGCATACGAGACAACAAACACATCTGTACGATGTTCTGGTGCTGAGATATGGCTTATTTATGTGTTTGTGTGGTTACTAGGGTACTCTATATGGTTGCTATGGTGTGCTTATACAGTTTATTAGATGATATTAGAAGACTAGTTGACAGTCTGAGTCAAAAAAGCCGAACTCCACGTCTCTACGATTTTCTGGAGCTGAAATATAGCTTGTAAATGTTGTTTTATGGTTGCTAGGGTGGCATAAGTGGTTGCTAGGGCGTGGCCATGAAGTTGTTATGCCCCTACGTATTGGCTGCTTGATAGGCCGAGTCAAAAGAGCCCAACCCCAAGTCTCAATGACCTTCTAGTCAAAAAATATGATCTCACAAATGTTGTGCCAATGTTAAGTCTATGGGAATTTTTTCGTCCGATTTATCGCCCGCTGAACGAACATCGTACAACCGATCACTTAGAAAAGTCATAGCACACCTCTCCTCAATGAGCCGGTCGATTTGACACCTCATTTATGGGTCTACTAGAAAACGTGCGGGAGGAGTAGCGTGCCGAAGTTTTGTCTAGGTGAATAGTAATCACAATACTAGAATGTACATTTCCAGAAGAAAATGTGAAGTGGTGCTTGCAGTGGCAAAACTCGCCGCTCGGTTGCTAGCGTGCGGTTAGCTATTTTTTACCAAGATGGTAGCATGATTAGCATGTTGCTAGCATCATGCTAGAATGATTAACATGTTGTTAGCATTATGCTAGCGTGATTAGCATGTTGCTAGCATGATTAGCATGTTGCTAGCATGATGTTAGCATGATTAGCATTTTGCTAGCATGTTGATAGCATGATAAGCATGTTGCTAGCATGATGCTAGCATGATTAGCATGTTGCTAGCATGATGCTAGCATGATTAGCATGTTGTAAGCATGATTAGCATGTTGCTAGCATCATGCTAGCATGATTAGCATGTTGTTAGCATCATGCTAGCATCATGCTAGCATGATTAGCATGTTGTTAGCATCATGCTACCAACATGCTAGCATGATTAGCATGTTGTTAGCATGATGCTAGCAAAAATAAGCATGTTGCAAACATGTTTTAGGTAGATGCTAGCATGATTAGCATATTGCTAGCATCATGCTAGCATGATTAGCATGTTGCTAGCATGATGCTAGCATGGTTGCTAAGGTTTTACTAGGGGGTTGCTAGGGTATTATGGGTGGTTGCTAGGGCGTTGCTAGGCGGTTGCTAGGGTGTTCTGGGTGGTTGCTAGGGTGTTGGTAGGCGGTTGCTAGGGTGTTCTGAGTGGTTGCTAGGGTGTTGCTAGGTGGTTGCTATGGTATTCTGAGTGGTTGCTATGGTATTCTGAGTGGTTGCTAGGGTGTTGCTAGGTGGTTGCTATGGTATTCTGGGTGGTTGCTAGGGTGTTGCTAAGCGGTTGCTAGGGTGTTCTGGGTGGTTGCTAGGGTGCTGCTAGGCGGTTGCTAGGGTGTTCTGAGTGGTTGCTAGGGTGTTGCTAGGTGGTTGATAGGGTATTCTGGGTGGTTGCTAGGGTGTTGCTAGGCGGTTGCTAGGGTGTTCTGGGTGGTTGCTAGGGTGTTGCTAGGCGGTTGCTAGGGTGTTCTGAGTGGTTGCTAGGGTGTTGGTAGGCGGTTGTTAGGGTGTTCTGGGTGGTTGCTAAGGTGTTTTGGGTGGTTGCTAGGCGGTTGCTAGGGTGTTCTGGGTGGTTGCTAGGGTGTTGCTAGGGGGTTGCTAGGGTGTTTTGGGTGGTTGCTAGGGTGTTGCTAGGCGGTTGCTAGGGTGTTCTGAGTGGTTGCTAGGGTGTTGCTAGGGTGTTCTGGGTGGTTGCTAGGGTGTTGCTAGGCGGTTGCTAGGGTGTTCTGAGTGGTTGCTAGGTGGTTGCTAGGGTATTCTGGGTGGTTGCTAGGGTGTTGCTAGGCGGTTGCTAGGGTATTCTGGGTAGTTGCTATGGTGTTGCTAGGCAGTTGCTAGGGTGTTTTAGGTGGTTGCTATGGTATTCTGGATGGTTGCTATGGTGTTACTAGGTGGTTGGTAGTGTTTACATTTGGTTACTATAGAGTTTTTATAATGTTCATGGCATGATTTAGCACTTAGCTAATCAATATTAGCATGTAGCTATTCACAGCTAGCATGTTTAGCATGTAGCAAGTCCTGTTTGCTAGCATGAGTCAAAAGAGCCAACCCCCATCTCTATACGATGTTCTGATGCAGAGATATTGGTCTTGCAAAACGGTTGCTAGGGTACTCTGTTTGGTTGCTAGGGAGTGGCTTGGCAGCTGCCAATCATGAAGCTCCAAAGTCAATGTGAATGTATAAACCAACCCCCATCTCTATACGATGTTCTGATGCAGAGATATAGGTCTTGCAAAATGGTTGCTAGGGTACTCTGTTTGGTTGCTAGGGAGTGGCTTGGCAGCTGCCAATCATGAAACTCCAAAGGCTGCTTGTCAGTATGAATGATATAAACCAACTCCCATGCCTCTGTGACATTCAGAATGGACGATATTCCTTTTTGGATTTTGGTTGCTAAGGTGCTCGACAATGGTTGCTAGGGCGTGGCTAGCAAGTGTTGAGGTGATTCATGATTGGCTGTTTGCTGGCCCGAGTCAAACGAGACCACCCTCATGTTTCTATGACAATTCAGTCCAGAGATATCCCTTCGATCTCTTTCAATGGAAGTCTATGGGAGTTGTTGCTAAGGTGCTCTAAATGGTTGCTAGGGCGTGGCTTGATAGCTTCACAATGATCCTGAGAGACTGATTGGTTGTCTGAGTAAAATGAGTCCGCCCCCTTGTCTCTATGACACTGTGACCCACAGCTATGTTCAATACAAAATCCCTATGTAATTTACCATAGTAGGAGAAACGCATGCATTTCATGGGCCGTCCTACACCATAGTAAGTCAATGGGGCAACTTTGGGCAGCTCCTGCCCCACAGGGGTGCAACTTTTACCCCATTGTGTGGTATGTTCTTACAGAGTCTGTCAGCCTCTTCAAATGTGGCAAATTTCACGTTTCTGCGACATCCTCGTTCCGAGCTACGACTCGTCAAAGTTTTTCGCAATGTTAAGTCTATGGGATTTTTTTGGGCCGTTTTTCGCCCCTGGGGCGACCATCGTACCCCCGATCTCTTAGAAAAGTCATAGCACACCATTCCCGAACAGGCCGCACGTTTTGACACCTCATTCATGGGTCTGTGACAAAAACTGCGGGAGGAGTAGCGCGTCAAAAAGTGGCCAGAAGAATAAGAATAAGAAGAATAAGAATAATAAGTATGTGAGATAACAATAGTGTTGCTTCGCCATAGGCAAGCACCACTAACTAGAATGTACATTTCCAGAAGAAAATGTGAAGTGGTGCTTGCAGTGGCAAAACTCACCGCTCGGTTGCTAGAGTGTGGTACATGATTGCATACGAGCCAACAACCATGTCTGTACGATGTTCTAGTGCTGAGATATGGCTTATTCATGTGTTTGTATGGTTACTAGGGTTCCCTATATGGTTGCTATGGTGTGCTTATACAGTTTATGAGATGATATTTAAAGAGTAGTTGACAGTCTGAGTAAAAAAAAGTCAAACTCCATGTTTCTACTATTTTCTGGAGCTGAAATATGGCTTGTAAATGTTGTTTTATGGTTGCTAGGGTGCCCTAAGTGGTTGCTAGGGCAAGGCTATGAAGTTATAATGTCACTACTTATTGGCTTCTCTATGGGCTGAGTCAAAAGAGCCCAACCCCAAGTCTCTATGACCTCCTGGTCAAAAGATATGATCTCACAAATTGTTTGCCAATGTTAAGTCTATGGGACTTTTTTCTGCAAATTTTTCGCCCGCCGGACGAACATCGTACAACCGATCGCTTAGAAAAGACATAGCACACCTCTCCTCAATGAACCGGTCGATTTGACACCTCATTCATGGGTCTACGACAAAAGGTGCGGGAGGAGTAGCGTGCCGAAGTTTTATCTGGGTGAATAGTAATCACAATACTAGAATGTACATTTCCAGAAGAAAATGTGAAGTGGTGCTTGCAGTGGCAAAACTCGCCGCTCGGTTGCTAGGATGTTCTGGGTAGTTGCTATGGTGTTGCTAGGCGGTTGCTAGGGTATTGTGGGTGGTTGCTAGGGTGTTCTGGGTGGTTGCTAGGGTGTTGCTAGGCAGTTGCTAGGGTGTTCTGGGTAGTTGCTATGGTGTTGCTAGGCGGTTGCTAGGGTATTGTGGGTGGTTGCTAGGGTGTTCTGGGTGGTTGCTAGGGTGTTGCTAGGCAGTTGCTAGGGTGTTCTGGGTAGTTGCTATGGTGTTGCTAGGCAGTTGCTAGGGTATTCTGGGTGGTTGCTATGGTGTTGCTAGGCGGTTGCTAGGGTGTTCTGGGTGGTTGCTAGGGTGTTGCTAGGCAGTTGCTAGGGTATTCTGGGTGGTTGCTATGGTGTTGCTAGGCGGTTGCTAGGGTGTTCTAGGTAGTTGCTAGGGTGTTGCAAGGCGGTTGCTAGGGTATTCTGGATGGTTGCTATGGTGTTGCTAGGGTATTCTGGGTGGTTGCTAGGGTGTTGCTAGGCGGTTGCCAGGGTATTCTGGGTGGTTGCTAGGGTGTTGCTAGGCGGTTGCTAGGGTATTCTGGATGGTTGCTATGGTGTTGCTAGGGTATTCTGGGTGGTTGCTAGGGTGTTGCTAGGCGGTTGCCAGGGTATTCTGGGTGGTTGCTAGGGTGTTGCTAGGCGGTTGCTAGGGTATTCTGGGTGGTTGCTATGGTGTTGCTAGGGTATTGTGGGTGGTTGCTAGGCGGTTGCTAGGGTGTTCTGGGTGGTTGCTAGGGTGTTTCTAGGTGGTTGCTAGGGTATTCTGGGTGGTTGCTAGGGTGTTGCTAGGTGGTTGCTAGGGTGTTCTGGGTGGTTGTTAGGGTGTTGCTAGGCGGTTTCTAGGGTGTTCTGGTTGGTTGCTAGGGCGTTGCTAAGCAGTTGCTAGGGTGTTCTGGGTGGTTGCTAAGGTGTTGCTAGGGTAATCTGGGTGGTTGCTATGGTGTTACTAGGTGGTTGGTAGTTGTCAAAGATGGTTACTATTGAGTTTGTAGCATTTTATTGGCTGATTTAGCACTTAGCTAATCAATATTAGCATGTAGCTATTCACTGCTAGCATGTGTAGCATGTAGCAAGTCCTGTTTGCTAGCATGAGTCAAAATAGCCAACCCCCATCTCTGTACGATGTTCTGATGCAGAGATATTGGTCTTGCAAAACGGTTGCTAGGGTACTCTGTTTGGTTGCTAGGGAGTGGCTTGGCAGCTGCCAATCATGAAGCTCCAAAGTCAATGTGTATGTATAAACCAACCCCCATCTCTATGCGATGTTTTGATGCAGAGATATAGGTCTTGCAAAATGGTTGCTAGGGTACTCTGTTTGGTTGCTAGGGAGTGGCTTGGCAGCTGCCAATCATGGAACTCCAAAGGCTGCTTGTCAGTATAAATGATATAAACCAACTGCCATGCATCTGTGACATTCAGAATGGAAGATATCCCTGTTTGGATTTTGGTTGCTAAGGTGCTCGACAATGGTTGCTAGGGCGTGGCCAGTAAGTGTTGAGGTGATTCAGGATTGGCTGTTTGCTGGCCCGAGTGAAACGAGCCCACCCTCATGTTTCTATGACACTTATATCCTGAGATATCCCTTTGATCTGTTTCAATGGAAGTCTATGGAACTTGTTGCTAAGGAGCTCTAAATGGTTGCTAGGGCGTGGCTTGATAGCTTCACAATGATCCTGAGAGACTGATTGGCCGTCTGAGTAAAATGAGCCCGCCCCTTTGTCTCTACGACACTGTGATCCAGAGTTATGTTCAATATAAAAGCGGTTTCTATGGTGTAGGACGGCCCATTTCATGGGCCGTCCTACACCATAGTAAGTCAATGGGGAAACTTTGGGCAGCTCCTGCACCCCAGGGGTGCAACTTTTACCCCATTGTGTGGTATGTTCTTACAGAGTCTGTCAGCCTCTTCAAATGTGGCAAATTTCACGTTTCTGCGACATCCTCGTTCCGAGCTACGACTCGTCAAAGTTTTTCGCAATGTTAAGTCTATGGGATTTTTTTGGGCCGTTTTTCGCCCCTGGGGCGACCATCGTACCCCCGATCCCTTATAAAAGTCATAGCACACCATTCCCGAACAGGCCGCACGTTTTGACACCTCATTCATGGGTCTGTGACAAAAACTGCGGGACGAGTAGCGCGTCAAAAAGTGGCCAGAAGAATAAGAAGAATAAGAATAATAAGTATGTGAGATAACAATAGTGTTGCTTCGCCATAGGCAAGCACCACTAATAAGAACTAGAATGTACATTTCCAGAAGAAAATGTGAAGTGGTGCTTGCAGTGGCAAAACTCGCCGCTCGGTTGCTAGCGTGTGGTACATGATTGCATTCAAGAAAACAACCATGTCTGTCCGATATTTCAATTGGGTGATTATAGTTTAATGTTTTGTGTTTTGTCCTGGACAGAATGGAAAATGTATATTGCCACATGCATGTACAGACGAAAGTCACATACTTTCACATTCAGATAGCTCTCATCACAGGCACTTCGTGGGATTCGTGTTCAAAGGTGTCACTCCTCACGTTCGAGAAAAACGCAGCTAGTGCTTTTCCCTTTGAGACTCATTAGGGAGCGCGTTTTAGTCTAACTAGACGACAATGCAAAGAACTAAAGCCCTGCCTCACCCAGTTCGAGTACCGGACCTGGTTGAAACACTCATGCATTAGTGTTTCAACCAGGTCCGGTACCCGATCTGGGTGAGGCGGGGCTTTAGTTCTTTGTATTCACTTGCTACGCCATGTGTAAAATGTCTGTCAACTCGTATCCTTTGCGATCGATAGGCTATGGCACGTTTGACACTGACTAACTTTCAATAACATTCAATAAAGACAAAAACACAGTGTGTGCCAATTAACCAAATGTTTATTTAAAAAAGATTTTTTTTAAATGCCTGTTATGTCAAATTTCACCCAGCAAATGGATTAGTGTTTTACTAGTTATTAGATATACAGCATTACCCCTAAGATTATAAAAATCTTTTTTTTATTTTTTATTATGTACTAGTTTAGCCTATAGTGCTGAGAATTTTGTTGTGAATACATTTGTAAAAAATGCTCTTTATTTGAATGAGTGGGTAGCTCTGAAAAGAGCCGTTGTTGCCTTTAAAAAGACATTTGGTTTCAACTTTGGAGTTCCACCCGCAGAACGTCTCTCAGGTTTGCTCAGGAGAAGCTGGTTTCCCTCTGCGCTCAGGTGATCTCTGTCTCTGATGTTTCTATGCTGAATGGCACGCATCTGTCTCCCTGGATATCCTGAGGGCAGAGGAGGTAAAACATATATGCTAATGTTAGTACATTTATTTGAATTGTTCAGATTCTCCAAGATTTAGTGAGCAGCATAGTTGATGGGTCAGATGTAAGGCTTTAGTTTTTACATCAAATCATACATCTTTGAACAAAACCCATGGTTTTTCCTGCATTTAACTTTTTTAGCATTTATTAATCTTTTGTTAGTGATTTTTACATTTACTAATACGGTACATTGTTCAAATCTAAAGTTGTAAGTGTTAACATTAGTAAATACAGTGAACTAACATGTATAAACATTGAACAGCAGTTTTTAAAATAAATAACATTGTCAAAAAGTTCATACTGGAGTGATTAAAATCATAAAGCACATTGTTGTTAGCTAGCTGTTAATTTTATTCAATTGTTAGCTATATGTTAGAAAATTAAGACTATTACTTAAGTCAAGTCAAGTCATGTCACCTTTATTTATATAGCGCTTTTTACAATACAGATTGTATCAAAGCGCTTCACAGTGATAACATGAAAACAATATAACAAAAACAATATAACAATATAACAAAGTTTGTTTCTAAAAGAAATTGCGTCAACGTCCACCTTAAGTAAGGCAGATCAATAATATTATTGAATATTAAATGTTAAATGTCCCCAACTAAGCAAGCCAAAAGCCAAGGCAACAGTGGCAAGGAACCAAAACTCCATCAGGTGACAGAATGGAGAAAAAAACCTCGGGAGAAACCAGACTCAGTCGGGGGGCCAGTTCTCCTCTGGCCAACGAAGGAACAGTGCATGATTCGGGCAGCATTACAAGTCAGATTGGATCGGAACATTTAGAGTATTTTTTGGAAGTCCAAGTATGCACGCCGGTCTTTAAGACGAGTTGTTGAGGATCAGTGCCGTCCACCATAGAGAGTCCATATCGCCCGTGTTGAGTCGTCACTTCATAGGCTTTGTGATTGGAGCATCTGAAGTCTCCGTGAGAGGCTGGATACAAACTGGAGCTGACGAACGCCATTTTCTCGGGACTCGCGTCCCGAGATAACAGCAGAAAAGCAAAGGGAAAATAATTAGCGTAGCTGCTGTTCATAATGATGATTTCCATAACACAGGCGTAAAAGACAAAACATGAAGACATTGACTCTTGCGGCCCAAAATCACCCCCCTCCGTCCCCCACTCAACTCAGCCCAGCTTACTGACCTCTACGTCCCTCCTGCTGCTGAGACCTAACCACAATCTCTTGTGGTCACTTAAACCTTTTGATGCAATTATTTTTAGTTTAACTTTTTAATAGCAATATGATTATATAACAAAATTATGAAATCCAGTGCTAAAATCTTTTTTTTAATAAGAGAGCAAGATAGGACAACAGTGTCTGTTGGCCACCAACGAAGACATTTTTTGACCAGGGAAAACGCCTGAAACCATTGTATAATAAAATGCACTGAAATACTACACCTTATCAGTAGTATTGACCTCAGTGTGCTTCTTCCTCTGCTTCTTCATTCTTCAGAGTTGTCTTCAATGCCATAGATATTTGGACCTGTTCTCTGGTAAAGAAATGAATAAATGAACAATGGGATCACTAAAACACCCGTAGTAATAAACAAAAAAAAAAAAAACTCAGAAATAAAACTTACGGAAAGAAATTGGCACATAATCTGGTATCCAGCTCGTCATCGTCATTGATGTAGCACACGTGATCTTCTCAGGCAATCTCACTTCATTTGGCTGGTTCCTAAAAAACATAAAAATCAAAATTAGAGATTCAAATATAACATTTCCATTCAAACGCAGTTATGAAAAGCAGTAGTACACAGACTGAAGCAAAATCTTTTAACACTTAGCTTTAGAAGGTATATTGCACACAGACAGGACTGCTATGGTCTCCCAATCCTTCCTGCAACTTTACAGAAGAGTACATATCAATCATAGAATAGCAGGGGACTGCATATCCCGCACAGATTGTCACAAATTGTGTAGATTGAACATCAATTGAAATTACAATGTATGTTATAAGGTCAAAATCAAACATTACAATGGTGGCTACTTCTCTCTTTCCCTTGTCTTTTATAACTTACTGCCACTGTTGCTCTGACTGTCTGTGTCCTCCCTGGAGCTGTCACACTCCTCCTCCGTCCTTCCTGCTACTGCTGAGGTTGCTCCTTCGTAGCTCAGTGGTATAAACCCTTGGCATGACCTAACCACAATCTCCTAACCACAAACATGAAGACATTGACTCTTGCGTCCCAAAATCACCCCCCTCCGTCCCCCACTCAACTCAGCCCAGCTTACTGACCTCTACGTCCCTCCTGCTGCTGAGACCTAACCACAATCTCTTGTGGTCACTTAAACCTTTTGATTCAATTATTTTTAGTTTAACTTTTTAATAGCAATATGATTATATAACAAAATTATGAAATCCAGTGGTAAAATCTTTTTTTTAATAAGAGAGCAAGATAGGACAACAGTGTCTGTTGGCCACCAACGAAGACATTTTTTGACCAGGGAAAACGCCCGAAACCATTGTATAATAAAATGCACTGAAATACTACACCTTATCAGTAGTATTGACCTCAGTGTGCTTCTTCCTCTGCTTCTTCATTCTTCAGAGTTGTCTTCAATGCCATAGATATTTGGACCTGTTCTCTGGTAAAGAAATGAATAAATGAACAATGGGATCACTAAAACACCCGTAGTAATAAACAAAAAAAAAAACAACTCAGAAATAAAACTTACGGAAAGAAATTGGCACATAATCTGGTATCCAGCTCGTCATCGTCATTGATGTAGCACACGTGATCTTCTCAGGCAATCTCACTTCATTTGGCTGGTTCCTAAAAAACATAAAAATCAAAATTAGAGATTCAAATATAACATTTCCATTCAAACGCAGTTATGAAAAGCAGTAGTACACAGACTGAAGCAAAATCTTTTAACACTTAGCTTTAGAAGGTATATTGCACACAGACAGGACTGCTATGGTCTCCCAATCCTTCCTGCAACTTTACAGAAGAGTACATATCAATCATAGAATAGCAGGGGACTGCATATCCCGCACAGATTGTCACAAATTGTGTAGATTGAACATCAATTGAAATTACAATGTATGTTATAAGGTCAAAATCAAACATTACAATGGTGGCTACTTCTCTCTTTCCCTTGTCTTTTATAACTTACTGCCACTGTTGCTCTGACTGTCTGTGTCCTCCCTGGAGCTGTCACACTCCTCCTCCGTCCTTCCTGCTACTGCTGAGGTTGCTCCTTCGTAGCTCAGTGGTATAAACCCTTGGCATGACCTAACCACAATCTCCTAACCACAAACATGAAGACATTGACTCTTGCGTCCCAAAATCACCCCCCTCCGTCCCCCACTCAACTCAGCCCAGCTTACTGACCTCTACGTCCCTCCTGCTGCTGAGACCTAACCACAATCTCTTGTGGTCACTTAAACCTTTTGATGCAATTATTTTTAGTTTAACTTTTTAATAGCAATATGATTATATAACAAAATTATGAAATCCAGTGGTAAAATCTTTTTTTTAATAAGAGAGCAAGATAGGACAACAGTGTCTGTTGGCCACCAACGAAGACATTTTTTGACCAGGGAAAACGCCCGAAACCATTGTATAATAAAATGCACTGAAATACTACACCTTATCAGTAGTATTGACCTCAGTGTGCTTCTTCCTCTGCTTCTTCATTCTTCAGAGTTGTCTTCAATGCCATAGATATTTGGACCTGTTCTCTGGTAAAGAAATGAATAAATGAACAATGGGATCACTAAAACACCCGTAGTAATAAAAAAAAAAAAAAAAAACTCAGAAATAAAACTTACGGAAAGAAATTGGCACATAATCTGGTATCCAGCTCGTCATCGTCATTGATGTAGCACACGTGATCTTCTCAGGCAATCTCACTTCATTTGGCTGGTTCCTAAAAAACATAAAAATCAAAATTAGAGATTCAAATATAACATTTCCATTCAAACGCAGTTATGAAAAGCAGTAGTACACAGACTGAAGCAAAATCTTTTAACACTTAGCTTTAGAAGGTATATTGCACACAGACAGGACTGCTATGGTCTCCCAATTCTTCCTGCAACTTTACAGAAGAGTACATATCAATCATAGAATAGCAGGGGACTGCATATCCCGCACAGATTGTCACAAATTGTGTAGATTGAACATCAATTGAAATTACAATGTATGTTATAAGGTCAAAATCAAACATTACAATGGTGGCTACTTCTCTCTTTCCCTTGTCTTTTATAACTTACTGCCACTGTTGCTCTGACTGTCTGTGTCCTCCCTGGAGCTGTCACACTCCTCCTCCGTCCTTCCTGCTGCTGCTGAGGTTGCTCCTTCGTAGCTCAGTGGTATAAACCCTTGGCATGACCTAACCACAATCTCCTAACCACAATCTCTAACGCCACAATCTAACCGCAACACGACCATACGCGCCAACCCGTTTGATGAAGGCTTTCGAAGATCCGCTGATGTCACGTATCCAGGTCCATTGGCAACGGTTCCGTATGGCATAACAACCCGACCATACGCGCCAACCCGTTTGAATAAGGCCGTAGAAGCCCCACTGGTGCGTTATAAAGCAGTTTCAGTGGCAAACGGTTCCGTATGGCATACTAACCTACCACCAAACACAACAATATCGGTCCACCAAAAAAAGACGAATTAACGCAAAACACAGTACACGGGATTGTGATAGCTATGATAGGTATGCAAGACACCTGCCTGAAGGCACAAATCCGGACGAGAGACGTAAATATGATCCAATAGGGTGTTCTTTTTGGTTGTTGCTGTGGTGATCAGTTGCGTGTATCCTTTAGACTGAAACAAATCCAGAACAGTTTTTTTCCCTGCGCAGAGGAGATCCTCATTAAAATCTCCACAGATTACTGTGGGATGTTCGTCCACCATGTCCAAATAATCCAGCAGACTCTTCAAGTTTTTCGAGAACTCTTCAAATCCGTAGTGTGGCGGCCTGTACACAGCAGCGATTGTTGCTTTGATCGGGCTATCCACTTTGATGACGACATACTCCAGATCGGTCACATTTTGCACAAACTGCCTAGCCTGAGCTGAAATATGCTCTTTGCAATAGATTGCGACTCCACCACCAGCTTTCTTTGCAATTTCTTGGTGTGTCGAGTAGGAGGCATGTCTGTTTCGCATAAATGCGTTGTACCCTTCCAATTGGACGTGGGGTGATATGAGTGACCCGGTCAGGTGAGTTTCCGTCATGCAAAGAATATCCGACAGAAGCAGTTCGTGATGGCATCGGATATCTTCGATGTGGGATGACAGTCCTTCTGTGTTGTGATGAATTATTTTAAGTGTTTGATCCAATTTGGTTTCCCTCACCTGCTGTAAAAGCGGCATGATTCCTTCGAATGATGCTCTTGTCATCTTTCCCAACGATGCTGTGACTGTAGCATCGGCATAGATCTTCTTTTCGCTGAAGTCCGTGATGTGTAGTCCACGAAGCGAGGTCGTTCTGCTGAGGGCAACGTAGGCCATTCCCGGCTCGAAAATCTTCTTCAGTGAAACCACGGCATTCTCCAACGTCATGCCTTGGACTTTGTGAGCTGTGCAGGCGTAGGCCAACTTGATGGGGAATTGTCGACGAACCGCTCCTTTCCTTAGACTTTCTTCGGATCTCTCGATGTACACAAAGTCGTCTTCTTCACCTTGCACCCTTTTGCGGTGTTTCTTGCCTGCATGTGGATTGTCGAGCTGAAGCCCTAGCATGTGTACGGTGTCGATTCCATCTTTTGTCTTATTGACAATACGAGAAATCTTCCCAAAGCACCCATTGCATAACCCGTCCTCGACATCCAAATTCCTAGTCAACATTATGCGTGCTCCCAACGCAATTTGTATGGTGTCAGGCAAGTCGTCCTTTTTACCGGTGACGGGCTTCGTTTGTCTCTTCATCCCTCCCGTTCTTGGGTCTTTCCTGTAGTCTTCGGCATCGATGGTAATGATGTCAGTGTGAAGAGCATGGATTGTTTCAGTGTTGTGTCTGTGGACTTCCTTGTTGGTGGCAAATACGTGCAGTGCATCACACGGGCAGTCTTTGGGGTCCTTCACAGCCTGGAGCAACAAAGCTCGATCTTCTTCGGCAAGCTCGTCGGTCTTCTGCTTCACCCGTATGCGGTTTAAAAGTTGGGCAAAAGCCAAGTCTTCTTTCTGACGCATGATCTCGGAGAGAGTAACCATTTGGAAATGGTCTTTCCAGAAGTCCAAAACATCGTCTTCGTACACGCAGAGTGGTTTGGCTTTACCCAGAGGCGGCAGTTGATAAAAGTCTCCCACGGCGAGGACAGAGATTCCCCCGAAAGGTTTCTTGCTGCCTTTGATTTGTTGACATCTCCAGTTTATGTAGGCAAAAAGATCCTTCGAAATCATGGACACTTCATCGATGATAAGAATCTCCACGTCGCGTAGTGTTGCTCGTAGTTCATCTAGGGCATTTCCAAGTCCTTGATACGGTGGCTTCAGATTCCTTGGAAGTTTTAAAATCGAATGTAACGTTTTTCCGTTAATATTGAAGCTCGCGGTTCCGGTAAACGCACTCAAGAGCACCGTAGGCACGGACAGATCTCCTTCCTCCCGCAGTCGAGGCAGTTGACGCAGAATCTTGGTCGCTTCCGTGTATATGCACTTGATGACGTGTGATTTGCCACATCCAGCACCACCTGACACGAAGTAGAAAAACTGTTCTGGATTATGACCCCAGACACGCTTCTGACACCACTGGCAGACCGTGTAGAATATGGCTGCCTGCGTCTCGTTTAGACTCCTAAACAAACTCCTAATGAATTCGACGCTCATCTGCGGTGCCTCGATTTGTGGCACGACCCCATCTCCGTGTTCAAGAATCTGAAATTCCGGGACATCATCTTGAACACTCTCATCATCCGGATTGATGTCTTGTCGTTCTGCGACGCACTCCAAGCGATCCACTTCTACTTCAGGTGCAAAAGCGTTCCATGCATTCTCAGACGGTCCTTGCTCTTGCAGCTGATCGAATGCCTTGTCCAACTCTTCGCTGTGTTTTTCAAACTTCTCCTTGTGTACTTGAACTATGGCACAGACAGGAATCAGCAAACCAGGGTGAGTAGGTAGTACCACCTTTGCACCTTTGTAAAACGTCTCGTATGTTGGAAATCTTGGAGGTTTAAGCTGTTCGTTGCTCCGATGAGGCATATAAAGCTTAAGTAATCTGCAGTAAAACTTTTCGGGTTGTTTTTCCTCCGAAAAACGTGCAAACCTAATTACTGCAGCCTTCCCAGACGTTCTTTTCTGGAAAAAACCCATACCGTGGAGCAGCCGGTGAACATTTTTGCCTTCCGTTTGCTGACCATACACGATGCGGCACTCCGAAGCAAAATCTGCCAGGCACATCTTCTCAAAGTCACGCGTTTGAGGCCTTGCTCTGTATTTCTCGATCATCCCTGACATCCATACATCCTCTGAATCGGGATTTTTATTTTGTAGGACACTAAGGGGAAGACTCATCTTTAACGCGTCATCATCCGTCGGTAGAAACACAACACTTCGTGAACACTTCTTCAACGGTAAGCTGCATGTTCGTGCCACAGACTCCTGAGCGCTAACTTGCCTGTGTTTGGAGTAGGCTTGCATTATCTGCTTCATCTCATCTTCCTCGCTAACGTTCGTCTCGCGCACACTCTTGATTACGTTTTTAAGTAAATCGCCCATTTCATGCTCCGGCTTGGAAATATACGAAAGCATGTACATAACGCAGCTAAAAGCGTCAATAACGAACTGAATGTCCATATTGGCGTTCCATGCCCTTAATAAATCGGGATTGTATCCATTCACCCAAGACTCCTTTGGATCACGCTTCAGCAGAATCACGTTGGCATTGGACAATGCTTCGACGTTCTTATCGTAGTCATCGATGGACATCTTACACTCTGTCAGTAGCTCTGACAAGCTGTCAAAGGAGGCTTGGGGGTCATTCAATAGATCCCACACCGGCTTGAGTTTCGTCCTAGCTTCGTTCATTGCCTTTTGAGCAGCCTCCCGTCTCAACTTCCTTCTTTCTTCTTGCTTCTGGGCTTTCCCATGCTCTTCTTCAGGACGCTGTGGTTGTGCGGCTTTAGACGCAAACATGCAGCTTCCAGATGGAGAAGTGTCCGTGTCATCCTCTTCTTCAGGACGCTGTGGTCGCGGACGAGTGATCGTGGTGCTAGACACCGGTAGTTTGGGGAACCCAAATCGACACAATACATTTCCCTTCTTACAGGACTTTGAGTGGTTCCTGCTGTGAAGCTGGACCTCTGTGACGATCCGGTGAAGCTCAGGATCAGCCGAGGAGTCGGGCAACTGGCAGGTTATGTTGCGGTCAATAAAGTCGCAGACATCCTTATCAGAGTCCTTTTCAAACTCGGGTGCGTCCTTTATCCAAACGAGAAGATGGATATGTGGGCTTCCTCTAGCTTGAAACTCCACTCGGTAAAAGTAGTCCTCAACTTTACCAATGGGTTGGGCAGGCGACAAAAGCAGATGAGTCATTAGCGCATCCACCCTTTTCTCAAACATGCGCATGACAGTGACTGGGTTGCTTCGGAGGATTTCGCACTTTGTCGTCCAGTCAAGCTCGGAAAAGTCGACGTGTTCACCTTGCTGGGCCTTGATTGCTGTTATTACTTCAGGCCATCTCATTTCGGCGGCGCTGAACGTGCAAAAAAACGTAGGGGTTCCTAACTGTCGTATCATAGCCTGTAGATCTCTCAACGTTTTCTCCCAATACGATGGAGAGCCTCTAAGTGGTTGCATGAACCGTGTGGCGTCTCTGTTGTGTACTAATCTTTCAATCTCCCGGTTGTCTTGAAGCAGTCTGTTGGAAATTCTCCGCCCGTCTCTTGTGACAGGTTTGCCTTTTCGCAACTGGATAGACATGCTGTTTCTAGCCAGTTGTGTTTCCGTTACAAACTGTGCAAAGAAAAGATAACTCTGATCTTTTGCAAAACGCGTGTCCACGCTGAACAATCTGGCGTTGAAATACATACTGGGAGATATTGAAATTTGTCTTTCCTCGTCAATGGAATTCTGTCCAGTGGGGAACTGAACAGGGAACGCCATGGCTTCCAGCTTTGGGATTTTGAAAAATCCAACAGGCTTATGTCCTTGTGCAGGTGCGATACTAAATATTCCCTCACCGTACGACAAGATCTCCTGTCCGATGTCAGGCGGCTGCATGCACGTGTCTAATGTGAGGCCGGGTCGAAGCTCGTCCTTTTCCTCGACACTAACGTGTTGCTCATCCTGCTCGGCAGCATCGGCTTCCGTTTGCATCTCATCCTGCTCGGCAGCATCGGCTTCCGTTTGCATCTCATCCTGCTCGGCAGCATCGGCTTCCGTTTGCATCTCAGAGACATCAGCTTCCTTGTCTAGGTGACTTTCAGAGACATCAGCTTCCTCGTCTAGGGGACTTTCAAATACAGCATTATCTCTTATGGAGATATCCCTGTATTCCGAATGCATAGCTTTCAGCTTTGATAAAGCTGCAAGCACGTTGTTCATATTCACCGTGTTGAACTGCTGGTATCCTTTAAACTTCACGTGTCTCTTCAGCTTCACCTGTAGCAGCTGGGCCTCACTTCTTGGTCTCGGCAGAGAGTTGACAGTGTTTTCCATCTCGGAGGGCACACACACAACAGCACCACGTACTGCTCTCTGCTGTCCTTTGGGTAGCGCAACTATTTTTGCAAATGGTAAAATTTTTGCAATGAGTTGACGTTCAAGGACATTTAAGTCATCCAATTCCGCAGGGATTGGTGGCAACTCCAGTTTGTTGGCGGCTGCAATTGAAGACATCTGTCCTCTCTTGAGGTGTCTGTCACAAGTGTGGCAAATCCACTCCTGTTTTCTCTCTTCCGGAACTACACAGGAACCTGAGCAGGCACTATCACACGCGTGAACATACTTGCCGGTTAGGCAAGACGCTGCAATATGAACGTTTTTGTCGTATCTCGCTCTATTACACACCCTGACTTGATCAGGAAACAGGGCTCTGTGACAGACCGTGCAGACATGTGTAGGGCCTTTCTGAATCTTACACCGGAATGCATGTATGGCACTTTCCATCTCTTTGCTAACCAAAGGCTGGGGTCTTTCCTGGCTGGAACGGATGTAAGGTTTATATTTATTTTTGATCCGCAGTGCGCATTGCAATCGATGAAGAATGTGATATGTAGTATCACTGGCACATTTCTGGGTCTTGCGCAGGGTACATCGCAGGATGTGATGTGCTCTGAACTCTGGGTCGCCTGCATATCTTCTCATCATGTACTGTTTCATTCTCCTCTGGAATAGAGTATCGGCCCTGTACCTCTTCGTAATGTACTCTTTCTTCTTTTTCTGAAAGAGAGAATCTGTGCTGTACCTCTTCTTACTGTATTCTTTCATCTTCGTCTGAAAGAGAGCATCTGTGCTGTACCTCTTGATGTATTCTTTCTTCTTTGTCTGAAAGAGAGAATCTGTGCTGTACCTCTTCTTACTGTATTCTTTCTTCTTTGTCTGAAAGACAGAATCTGTGCTGTACCTCTTCTTACTGTATTCTTTCATCTTCGTCTGAAAGAGAGCATCTGTGCTGTACCTCTTCATGAATTCTTTCTTCTTTGTCTGAAAGAGAGAATCTGTGCTGTACCTCTTCTTACTGTATTCTTTCTTCTTTGTCTGAAAGAGAGAATCTGTGCTGTACCTCTTCTTACTGTATTCTTTCATCTTCGTCTTAAAGAGAGCATCTGTGCTGTACCTCTTCATGAATTCTTTCTTCTTTGTCTGAAAGAGAGAATCTGTGCTGTACCTCTTCTTACTGTATTCTTTCTTCTTTGTCTGAAAGAGAGAATCTGTGCTGTACCTCTTCTTCATGTATTCTTTCATCTTCGTCTGAAAGAGAGAATCTGTGCTGTATCTTCTCACTAGAGACCGTTTCCTTTGTATTCGGAAGAGACAATCTTGATTATACTTCACCTTAAATGCTTCTTTTTTCTTTGATTGGTAATGCAAAGTGGCATACCTCCGTCTCTCACAATCCCGTCTTTTATGTTTTCTGGTGACATAAGGTGCAGCCGTGTCGTTAGGATCTCCACCTTGTTTTGACATTTTAAATGTTTTACGCATTTCTTTCCTTCTCCTGTGCTTATTTGTTTTTTCTACCGCATCTCGATTTTCAGTTCCTGTGCAAACAAAATTTACTTTGGCTCCAACATTTGTTACTGGTTCTGGTAGAGCTGAAATCACTTGTGACGCCTGTTCACAAACAGATGGTGAAGGCAGTTGGACAGACTGTTGCTCAGTTTCAAATGATACAGGCATGAATTCATAGCTGGTCCCAGCACCACGATCCCAGAAGATCTTGAGCACTCTGTCTGCCATGTCACTCAGGTGGGTGAAAGTCAACATGACAGCAGTACCATTAGGATGGGGCAAGCCTGCAGCAGTCCTCGAGTGAGAATCAAAGTATCCATACCTTCCAGATCTGTCTCTAAACACAGCAATACACTCTGGAGATACAAGGAGGAGAGCATAGCTGACATCTGTAGAGAGGCACTGTAGCCTTTCAGTGAGAGGTATCAACCACTCTTCAGTGCCAGGGGCTCTGAGGTATCCATGCATCACTCCTGACTTCAGCACATCGTATGTCCGGTTAAATGATGAAACCCTCAACGGTACTTCCTCCATGGTCAGGTGGTTGAATTTAAACCGTCCTTCAGCAATAAGCTGCAATTTAATACCGACAAATAACGCATCTCCCTCCTCTAAAACTCTATCAAGGTCAGGCATCTTGAACGTGATACCTTCACTCTGGTTGGCCAAAAATGTCAACGCTACACACGTACATTGGTGATTTCTAGAGAAACTGTCATACCTAATATCACCCTGACAATGAGATGCCTGCACAGACACAACCCTGGATGCAATATCACCACCTTCTACATACGTTCTACCTGAAAACTGAGCTACAGCTGCACTGGTGCTTGCCTGTTCAACCTGTAAATAATCATTCATGAAATTAGGTCACAATTAGTGTTACAGAATCTGTGTTAAATTTTACATTGCACTTCATGCTGTTTGGGACAAAGGAATTTTTACTAAACAGTTAAAAAAAAACGTAACTAAAAAACTAAAGAAAGGGGCATTCGTACACAGCAAGTGTGCACAAGACAAATGCAAAAATTGTTGTTTGAAAATTGGGTTTTATTAGGGGTGTAACAATACACTTATCTAACACTTGCCGATACATATGAGTTCACGTGAACAAGATCAGATGATATTTTAACACTATTGTTAAGAAATCTTTAAAGAAAAAGATCAGATGATATTTTAACACTATTTAAAAAAAATCTTTGACGAAATGTAGACATGTCTTTTATCTGACTTAAAGTCACAAAATGCACAACAATGTAGGTGCATTTTTAAATATCTAGTTTTTAGAAATGTTTATCTAATCTGAGACAGTCACTAGGTTTGCTGCGATAGTCGGTGTTACTGGTGTTCAGCCGAAACAGCTATTTACCTACTAAAAAAAAAAACGCCTGTCTTGGCAAGTGTTTTAATGTTAATCAAACAAAGGACAAATACATGACTAACAGGTCTTGACTAAATAGGCTACCTTTTGTAACATTACAAAAAGATCAATCTATATTTTATTTATACAGTAATGGATATGCAGTGTTTTTTTCACATTTGATTAATTTTGTCAAATTTCTGTACATGTCGTATCTACCCGAAAAACTCTAAAAACGATTTGATTAATTTCTTATATTATTACTGACTGCTTACTTGTCTTTAATAATGTTTCAAATTCACATTAATTCAGCTACATCTGGATTGTCTTTGTCCATATAAGGGATTAATAAAGCGCAATCGTGACAGCCCTAGTCCCAAGAATAAGGGTGCCGTGAAATGAGCATGTTGCAAGACATCGATATCAATAGTACCTGGTTAATCCTCGAGGGTCTGGTCTGTTCATCCTCCAGGTCGAACTTCCTCCAACGAGTTTTTTGAGCCTGTGATCTCTTTCCTCTCCGCGGCATCCTGTAAAATATGAAGAGATAAAAAGAAAAACAATTATTCTTGTCAAATATATCTGAATAACTCGTGTGAATGAAGTAAAAGTAAAATCTCTACTTTTAAAAGTTAAAGTAATACATTAATAAAATACACTTAATTGCTAGTCAAAATAATTTTAACAGGACATTCTCCCTTTGATAAGCACATACTTTGAAAGTTCTCCCGGACTCACAGGTGTCACAGCTGTCGAGCCTGAAAAGATAAAACCTGTAGTACTCTCAGGAAGAAAAACAAACAGTTAAACAACAATGAAAGAAGCACACTGTAAACTTGTAAAATGTTTTTTTTTTTTTGTTTTTTTTTTGTGGGGGGTGGGGGTAAGAAATGAAATGAACTGCTCTCTGTGGAAAACGCCAAAACACAAGGAACCTGTAAAGAAACAAAACAGAACAAGACATATTAGAACACAGGGACTACAATTATGGTGATGTGATGAAAATGTCATAGTACAGATTAAGAAACCATATTAACACTAACCAAGGAGAAAAGTGCAGCAGAAAATGCAGGTTGTGCTCTGATCAGTCAGTCTGAAAAAATAACAACGACAACATAATGAAAAATTACTAAACTCAAAGTCAACTATGCATAGCTTATTTGCATGTTCAATATCCATTATTTTATCTAGATGTAGAATATAATATAATTTAGGAATGTATCTCAATAATGTATTTTTCTTGAAATTATTTAATATTTTTGAGAAGCAGAATTATGTCAAATATGTGGCCTAAAACCTGTGATGGACTGGCCATCCATCCAGGTTTACTATATAGGACAAGTGGTTTGGAGAATGGATGGGGTAATTCATTATTTGTTGCATAAACAAAATAGCTTTTATTTTAATAGCTTCTATGATCCTGATCATTTTTTAACTATAACGATTTTCTTATCAAGAAGTCAAATCTGAAGCATTTTGTATGTGGCCATGTCCCTAATTAAACCTTTACCTCAAAATGCAGTAAGGAATGAAAACAGTATTCTGAAACAGAGAAACAAGAGTGTCAAAAAACTCAACACCGCACTCACAATCCATTTAACTTGAACTTACATTGCAAATAATGGTAACACTGGGGGGGGGGGGGGTCATCACCACTGATCTATATAATGACTGGATAGCTCATGACGTTCTAAACTGCCACCAGGCAGTGAAGCCACCGGAAGTGTTCGAGCGGCCATCTTACGATTCCCTACCAGCAGAGGGCTCCAACGGCCGTTATACAGAGATAGGTAGCTCCGACGGCACTTTTAAGATGACCCGCTGCACATCAACAAGTGTAAAACGAAGATCACCAAAGGATCTTGAAAAACTGCTCACAGGTTGTACTTTAAGCCCATATATAGTAATTTATATGCACAATTGTCGCTATTTCCGTGTTGTTAAAAAAAAAAAGTATAGCCTACTATGCATTCTTTCACAGACGTATTCCAAGTTTAAACCCAATAAACGTGTTATTCAATGCATTACTTCTTATAAATTTAATTAAATGCATATATGTAATATTTTCATGTCAATCCTAGACATGTGCCGGTGTTCGGTAATGCGATAAATCGCGGTAATGAATATGCACGATATTGTTATCGCGGGGACTTCGAAATACCGTGAAAAATAATAGATCCGAATTTAGATTTTTAGAACGCGCATCAGCTTATTTTCCATCAACCGCTTAAAAAACAATGCGTATGCTGCGCAAAACACGTGCGCACTTTGATGTAAACAATCCCCACATCACATGTTTTGCACTGTGTGCATGCAGTGCGCACTCTAGTCTAATGTAAACAATCCTCACATGGAGAAGAAGCACGGCGGAAGGAGGAACGCTGCCGACTATTTATCCTCCGCATGGCTGCCAACTCTCACGCATTCAGCTTGAGACTCACGCAATTGACACTTTCACATGGTCTCGCGCCACACATCCATTTTCTCACGCAGAGAAAAATCGCGGAGCAAAGAGGACACTGACACCGACAGACTAGACAGAGCAGGTTACTTTTGATATGAAAAAATATCAGCTCTCAGGTTTTATAACGAAATTCAGACAATAAATACTGTTTTGGTGCTTGTAAATGACGTGACAGATCGCGCGCCTCAGTTCAAGTAAACAGATCATCTGTTACTTTTTATTAAAGATACAGTACAACCCACCGAAAGGTACGTACTTTCGATCAATCAGTGTTTTTCAACCACGGAAAGAGGTCAATAACACTGCAGGAGAACAATTATGTCACAGAACGTTACATTTACCTCAGGAAAGCCATTTAATGTTAGTTGACTATAAGAAAATAGCTATAGAGAGGAGTATTTTGCTAAATATGTGCACTATATTACATATTTTAATATATGTTTACTTGTCATTATATAATTGTTATTATAATGAAAATTACGGCATATTACATTTTTATATTTATATTATTATTATATGTATATTGTATGCATTATATTTAATTTCTCTCTGTATGTTTACAGCATTATGTGAGATATATTTTTTCTTGAGAAAAAATTAAATGCAGGCTATCTACTGTAGCCTACCTTATATTTATCCAAATGAGTCAATATTGAATCAAGATTGAAATTAAATCCAAGAATTTAATTGAAATCATGAAAATTGTGTTAAGCAATAATACAAACAGTAGCCTCAGTAACTGTACCATGTAAACATTATAACATGTTGTCACTAAAAAATAAAATTAATGTTTTGACAATCACAATTACACATTGTGATGCAAGTTTTTTTTAGATACCCCCAATCAGTCTGTTTCTCTTGTGCAATTAAAATATCGTGATAATACCGTATACCGTGATAAAAGCTCAATCAATTAATCGCAGCATGAAAATTTGATACCGGCAAATGCCTAGTCAATCCGTGTTCAGTTTGACCACGAACCATGCGCTGTCACTTTAATTCAGCGCCTGCAGCACAAACGATCTCTGCACGCACCGCACAGGACGGGCATCCGCGTGCAGTGAAAGCTCCAACCTGTTGACGTGGGTATGGTAAAAAATATGCACTGCAAACGGAGTAGGCCTATGTGTAAACCCCTTATTTACAGTGCACACATCTACGGCGCATTATGGCTCCGACAATGTTTTATTCCTACATTCACGCGGTGTCAACTCACACCGGGAGCATTTCCACGTGATTTGCCGATTTGTGGGCGCCATCAGCTCCGGTAGCCGTGTCGCAGCTGTAAACGCGCCGCAGACGTGTGCAGTGTAAATAAGGGGTAAATAAGAGGTGAAACAGGTGTTCATTAACCCATACAATTTGTATTATGCATTTCCTGGACATGTTCTTGCTAACTAATCAAATACTTGAGCAGACTACTGATCTATCTGTAAAACACTATCAGAAAGAGCTAAATTTTAGGTTCACAATTCACATATACTTCATTTTTAGTAAGCAGGAATAATTTCCGACTTTAAACAAATACCCATTTAAATGCTTAGGATGTTTGCATTGTAAACTGTTCAGGGAGACTTTAGATTTAAAGACGGTGTCTCGTTATGCAATGTTTTCTCAGTCAAATCATACAATTTCCTATTGATTCAATAGAACGCGTGAGCTCACTAGGGAATCACAATATGGCGGCGCGGTGGCTTCACTGTTTATGACGTCATGAGCTATCCAGTCATTCTATATAGATCAGTGGGGGAAGCTGAAAATTTTAACCTCACTCCAGTCTAAACTAAATGATTTTTTGGTAATTGTCTACAAAAATCTACACATTGTAATATAAATAACCGAACTTTTATCATCGCGTCATTTGATTTTGATTAATTGCACGAGGGACAGAGAGCAAGGCAGCGCTTTGAAGACGGTGAGAGCGCGCGCGCGGCCGAGGCTCTCTCTCTCTCTCTGCTCGTTCTCTCAGTGCGCGCCCCGTCACATGCGCAGCAGTCATCTACATCAATCACCGATCAAATATGGCTTTTATAAGGCAAATAAAATAATTTCAATGCAGTAAAAACCCTGAAACAAAGGTGAACATTGCTAAATACATTTCTTACATACATTATATTTGCACTTTGAGGTTTATGATGAGATAACTCTGTCGTTGAGCGCGCACTGAAATCAGTTCTCACCGGATTTCTTCACCGGTGACTAATCTAACCGCTTTTGATTGGACGTTGCATTTTTTAAACTCATCAGAAACGCACGTGGTTGGCTGTACTGCTCAACGCATGCCATTGATTCACATGAACAAAGATGCAATGAATCAATCTACATTATTGGATCATAATTCTTTAGTACCATAAAATACATTCTAAATATTACTGAACTAAAATATAGTGAATTTATTTTTAATTGCTAAAAGTTACACTTAAGGTGTTTGGTCAGTTTTGAGTCTGACGCATAAGTTAATCTAAGGAATGTCTGTGGGTTAAACACAAGAAAAACATTAATATTCCGTCTCCATCACTCCTCAAAATACTGTGAATGTCGTCAACATAGTAATCGATGCGTTATGCGTCACATCATACGTTCACTTACCAAGAATCACTGCAAATATAGTGACGCTGCCGTCTCTATCCTACTTGAACCCAATCTAACAAGATTGTCAACAATGATTTGTGTAACATCAACCACGTGACCACAAGGCGCGAAAGCACGGTTTCCTCGGTTCCCTCACGAGTAATACCAGTAAAACACTCATGGAACTCCCGTTATATTAAATAAAGCCAACTACAGAGCAAAATGTATTATACATTATATCTGCACTTTGTTGTTTATGATTAGAGAATTCTGTCAGTGAGCACTGGAATCGGTTCTCACCGGATTCCTTCACCGCGACTAACGTTAACGTTAACCACAGATGCGGAAACTTCGACGCTGCCTTTGATTAACATGAACCGACCAGCATCAATCGACAAATTTCATTCAAATATTTTTGCATAAGTATACTATTAACTTGTACATGACCACATAAGCTATGTGAGGATGCTTAGCTTAAAATAAGCGCCAAAATGAATACACTCCTCGCTCAGTGTTTAAGTTAAGCTACACAAACAGCAAAATACAAAGCACGTAATATCCATCAGACACACACAAAATATCATGTTACGTTTCACACAAAGATAGAATTGTGGCTAACTTAACTGTTAGGCCCTAGCTGTGGACATAAATGATCATACATTAACTGTTACCCTCTTTACAAAGAAAAGGGTAGCTTCAGTAAACAAAAACAGCATTAACTACAACTCATATGATAATACGAATACTGTAAACATTTAATTCAAATAAAGAGCTGAATTTGACAATACAAGGCTTCATAAAACAGCATATATAAGAAATCGACCTCCTCCACTTACCTCGAGAGAATAATGGGGGAAGTTCATCAGTTCTGCTCCCGTGAAGAGTCGATCTCGCAGCCAATCAGCAGCGAGCTTTGATTGTACAACCAATAAAATCACACCTTGTAGTGATGGATCGGTTCATGTGAACAAATCTTTAATATGACTCGGGAATACCGAGTTGTCTTGTATGTGTCCTAAACCGCTCATTCATTCGCTCATTCACTAATCCCTATAGTATTCAACCACATAATGTTTATTTTAGGTTTCAGACATTTAAGAACACATAAGTACAAGCAAAAAATATATATATTTTGAGTTTGTAAAATGCACACTAATGTCTATGGAAGCGGCAATAATAATCCTTTCCATTATAATAGACGACATGTTTTATTCATATCAGATTCACATTGTGTAAGTACCTTTACATTTTACCCTATTCTTCTCCCAGTTCACCGCCACTTGCTTTCATGTATTTCGTGAGAAGTGGAGGAACTGACGTGTTGTAAATCCAACAGATCCGATTCTCTGAACTGTAAAACAAACTAAAATGGCGCCGCCCATTGTGCATACAGCTCAACTAACGCGATCGTTATGAAGGTGTTTAAACAACAAAACACATCCACTTGCACATATTCGACAATCGGAATATCAGTGTTTCATGTTATAGCTAATACATTTGTGAATATTTTGAATAAAAAAAGGGAAAATGACATGAAAGCAGATCATCATTCATTCAGCGCTGTGTTGTGGTTGCGCTGTGTCAAGTGACAAGCAATGACCCGTCACCATGGAAACATTAAAGTGACAGTAACGGTCGCCTAGAAAAACTCAAGCTGGGGGATCAGTTAGAATATTTTAAACTTAAGTTACGTGTGAAAGGCTTAAATACAAAAATAACAAATGAAAAAAACACAAATTAACAATGGTAAATTATTGTATGTATTTATTCTTTTTAGTAAATTGTTTTTTTTTGTTAGAAACTCACGCTCACGGATGACGTGGTCGTTGAGCGCCCTCAGGCGACCGTTATGATCATAGATATACATAATAAAGGCCTGTATTATGTATATCCATGGTTATGATTGCATTCAATTGACTACACAACCTACAGATGATCTACGAATATTTTTAAATCATCCACCAAATTATCATCTCTTTCTTGCAGTTTAACGAGTAAACAACAATTCCACGAATTATTAAAACACCTGGCTGTTAGTAAAACACATGAAATTGAGTTAATGCTTAAATTATATATTTTAATAATAAAATAATTTACCTTATTAATGTATTTCATTTCATTTTAAAATGCATCTATATAATATTGTCTGTATATTTTAATGTTTAATATCAGCATCCTGGCGTTAGGGTTAGGGCCGAATCGCAGCAATAGTGCATGGCTAAGAGTGTGATATTGCTCATTTAACATTTAGTTAGTCGTTTGGTTGCTAGGGTGCTATAAGTAACAGCTCTTGTCCACCAGGGGTGTAACTTTTACCCCATTATGAGGTATGTTCTAACAGAGCCTGCCAGCCTCTTCAAATGTGGTAAATTACAAGTTTCTGAGAAATCATCGGTCAGTGCTACGAGTCGTCAAAGTGTGTGCCAATGTTAAGTCTATGGGATTTTTTTTACCCAATGATTTGCCCCTGGGGCGAACACCGTACCCCCGATCGCTAAGAAAAGTCATAGCACACCTCTCCTCAATAATCCGCACAATTTGACGCCTCACTCAGGGGTCTGTGATGTCGGCATGTATTTATTTACAGATAATTACTATGGAGTTTTATATGGAGTTTTTATAGAGTTTTTATAGAGTTATTTTACGGTTGCTAGGGTGCTGTAACTGGTTGCAATGGTGTGGCTATGAAGATTTTAGGCCATTACTTATTGGCTCCTTGGTAAAATAAATCCTCTGAGGGAGAGAGAGAGAGAGCCCTTTTGTGTCTGTGTGTGTGAAAGTGCCAGTTTGGATTTGAATTTCGGAACATTCCGCAATGTTAAGTCATGGGATTTTTTTTGGCCGCTTTTTCATCATGCTAGCATTATTAGCATGTTGCTAGCATATTTTAGTTAAATTCTCCCATTATGCTAGCATGATTAGCATGTTGCTAGCATGATGCTAGCAAAAATAAGCATGTTGTAAACATGTTTTAGCTAGATGCTAGCATGATTAGCATATTGCTAGCATGTTTAGCATGTTGCTAGCATGATGCTAGCAAGGTTGCTAAGGTGTTACTAGGTGGTTGCAAGGGTATTATGGGTGGTTGCTAGGACGTTGATAGGTGGTTGCTAGGGTGTTCTGGGTGGTTGCTATGGTGTTGCTAGGCGGTTGCTAGGGTATTCAGAGTGGTTGCTAGGGCGTTGCTAGGCAGTTGCTAGGGTATTCAGGGTGGTTGCTATGGTGTTGCTAGGCGGTTGCTAGGGTGTTGTGGGTGGTTGCTCGGGCGTTATGGGTGGTTGCTATGCGGTTGCTAGGTGGTTGCTAGGGTGTTCTTGGTGGTTGCTAGGCGGTTGCTAGGGTATTCTGGGTGGTTAGGGCATTACTAGGTGGTTGCTAGGGTGTTCTGGGTGGTTGCTATGGTGTTGCTAGGCAGTTGCTCGGGTATTCAGGGTGGTTGCTATGGTGTTGCTAGGCGGTTGCTAGGGTATTCTGGGTGGTTGCTAAGGTGTTTTGGGTGGTTGTTAGGGTGTTGCTAGGCGGTTGCTAGGGTGTTCTGGGTGGTTGCTATGCGGTTGCTAGGGTATTCTGGGTGGTTGCTAAGGTGTTTTGGGTGGTTGCTAGGCGGTTGCTAGGGTGTTCTGGGTGGTTGCTAGGGTGTTGCTAGGTGGTTGCTAGGGTGATCTGAGTGGTTGCTAGGGTGTTGCTAGGTGGTTGCTAGGGTATTCTGGGTGGTTGCTAGGGTGTTGCTAGGTGGTTGCTAGGGTATTCTGGGTGGTTGCTAGGGTGTTGCTAGGCGGTTGCTAGGGTGTTCTGGGTGGTTGCTAGGGTGTTGCTAGGCGGTTGCTAAGGTATTCTGGGTGGTTGCTATGGTGTTGCTAGGCGGTTGCTAGGGTGTTTTGGGTGGTTGCTAGGGTGTTTTAGGTGGTTGATATGGTATTCTGGATGGTTGCTATGGTGTTACTAGGTGGTTGGTAGTGTTCACATTTGGTTACTATAGAGTTTTTATAATGTTCATGGCATGATTTAGCACTTAGCTAATCAATATTAGCATGTAGCTATTCACAGCTAGCATGTTTAGCATGTTGAAAGTCCTGTGTGCTAGCATGAGTCAAAAGACCCAAACCCCATCTCTATACGATGTTCTGATGCAGAGATGTAGGTCTTGCAAAATGGTTGCTAGGGTACTCTGTTTGGTTGCTAGGGAGTGGCTTGGCAGCTGCCAATAATGAAACTCCAAAGGCTACTTGTCAGTATGAATTATATAAACCAACCCCCATCTCTATACGATGTTCTGATGCAGAGATGTTGGTCTTGCAAAATGGTTGCTAGGGTACTCTGTTTGGTTGCTAGGGAGTGGCTTGGCAGCTGCCAATCATGAAACTCCAAAGGCTGCTTGTCAGTATAAATGATATAAACCAACTCCCATGCCTCTGTGACATTCAGAATGGAAGATATCCCTGTTTGGATTTTGGTTGCTAAGGTGCTCGACAATGGTTGCTAGGGCGTGGCCAGTAAGTGTTGAGGTGATTCAGGATTGGCTGTTTGCTGCCCCGAGTCAAACGAGACCACCCTCATGTTTCTATGACAATTCAGTCCAGAGATATCCCTTCGATCTCTTTCAATGGAAGTCTATGGAACTTGTTGCTAAGGAGCTCTAAATGGTTGCTAGGGCGTGGCTACATAGCTTCACAATGATCCTGAGAGACTGATTGGCCGTCTGAGTAAAATGAGCCCGCCCCTTTGTCTGTACGACACTGTGATCCAGAGTTATGTTCAATATAAAAGCGGTTTCTATGGTGTAGGACGGCCCATTTCATGGGCCGTCCTACACCATAGTAAGTCAATGGGGCAACTTTGGGCAGCTCCTGCCCCACAGGGGTGCAACTTTTACCCCATTGTGTGGTATATTCTTACAGAGCCTGTCAGCCTCTTCAAATGTGGTAAATTACATGTTTCTGCGACATCCTCGTTCCGAGCTAGGACTCGTCAAAGTTTGACGCAATGTTAAGTCTATGGGATTTTTCGGCCGGTTTTTCGCCCCTGGGGCGAACATCGTACCCCCGATCTCTTAGAAAAGTCATAGCACACCATTCCCGAACAGGCCGCACGTTTTGACACCTCATTCGTGGGTCTGTGACAAAAACTGCGGGAGGAGTAGCGCGTCAAAAAGTGGCCAGAAGAATAAGAAGAATAAGAAGAATAAGAAGAATAAGAATAATAAGTATGCACAATAACACTAGTGTTGCTTTGCCATAGGCAAGCACCACTAATAAGAAGAATAAGAATAATAAGTATGTGAGATAACAATAGTGTTGCTTCGCCATAGGCAAGCACCACTAACTAGAATGTACATTTCCAGAAGAAAATGTGAAGTGGTGCTTGCAGTGGCAAAACTCGCCGCTCGGTTGCTAGAGTGTGGTACATTATTGCATACGAGCCAACAACCATGTCTGTACGATGTTCTGCTGCTGAGATATGGCTAATTCATGTGTTTGTATGGTTACTAGGGTTCCCTATATGGTTGCTATGGTGTGCTTATACAGTTTATGAGATGATATTTAAAGACTAGTTGACAGTCTGAGTCAAAAAAGGCAAACTCCATGTTTCTTCTATTTTCTGGAGCTGAGATAATGGCTTGAATATGTTGTTTTATGGTTGCTAGGCTGCCCTAAGTGGTTGCTAGGGCGTAGCCATGAAGTTATTATGTCACTACTTATTGGCTGCTTGATAGGCCGAGTCAAAAGAGCCCATTCCCAAGTCTCTATGACCTTCTGGTCAAAAGATATGATCTCACAAATGTTGTGCCAATGTTAAGTCTATGGGAATTTTTTCGTCCGATTTATCGCCCGCTGAACGAACATCGTACAACCGATCACTTAGAAAAGTCATAGCACACCTCTCCTCAATGAGCCGGTCGATTTGACACCTCATTCATGGGTCTACGACAAAAAATGCGGGAGGAGTAGCGTGCCGAAGTTTTGTCTAGGTGAATAGTAATCACAATACTTGAATGTACATTTCCAGAAGAAAATGTGAAGTGGTGCTTGCAGTGGCAAAACTCGCCGCTCGGTTGCTAGGGTGTGTATAGCTAGTTTTTAGTAAGATGCTAACAAAATAAGCATAATGATAGCATGATTAGCATGTTGCTAGCATCATGCTACCGTGTCTTTAGCATGATGCTAACATGATTAGCAGGTTGCTAGCATGTTTGTAGCTAGATGCTAGCATGATTAGCATGTTGCTAGCATCATGCTAGCATGATTAGCATGTTGCTAGCATCATGCTAGCATGATTAGCATGTTGCTAGCATTATGCTAGCATGATTAGCATGTTGCTAGCATCATGCTAGCATGATTAGCATGTTTCTAGCATCATGCTAGCATGATTAGCATGTTGCTAGCATCATGCTAGCATGATTGGCATGTTGCTAGCATAATGCTAGCATGATTAGCATGTTTCTAGCATCATGCTAGCATGATTAGCATGTTTCTAGCATCATGCTAGCATGATTAGCATGTTGCTAGCATCATGCTAGCATGATTAGCATGTTGCTAGCATCATGCTAGCATGATTAGCATGTTTGTAGCTAGATGCTAGCATGATTAGCATGTTGCTAGCATCATGCTAGCATGATTAGCATGTTTCTAGCATCATGCTAGCATGATTAGCATGTTGCTAGCATCATGCTAGCATGATTAGCATGTTGCTAGCATCATGCTAGCATGATTAGCATGTTGCTAGCATCATGCTAGCATGATTAGCATGTTTGTAATTAGATGTTAGCATGATTAGCATGTTGCTAGCATCATGTTAGCATGATTAGCATGTTGCTAGCATCATGCTAGCATGATTAGCATGTTGCTAGCATCATGCTAGCATGATTAGCATGTTGCTAGCATCATGCTAGCATGATTAGCATGTTGCTAGCATCATGCTAGCATGATTAGCATGTTGCTAGCATCATGCTAGCATGATTAGCATGTTTGCTATCATGTTTTTAGCCAGATACTAGCAAGATTAGCATGTTGCTAGCATCATTTAGCACTTAACTAATCGATATTAGCATGTAGCTATTCACAGCTAGCATGTTTAGCATGTTGAAAGTCCTGTGTGTTAACATGAGTCAAAAGACCCAACCCCCATCGCGATACAATGTTCTGATGCTGAGATATAGCTGTTACAAAATGGTTGCTAGGGTACTCTGTTTGGTTGCTAGGGAGTGGCTTGGCAGCTGCCAATCATGAAACTCCAAAGGCTGCTTGTCAGTATGAATGATATAAACCAAACCCCATCGCGATACAATGTTCTGATGCTGAGATATAGCTGTTACAAAATGGTTGCTAGGGTACTATGTTTGGTTGCTAGGGAGTGGCTTGGCAGCTGCCAATCATGAAACTCCAAAGGCTGCTTGTCAGTATGAATGATATAAACCAACTCCCATGCCTCTGTGACATTCAGAATGGAAGATATCCCTCTTTGGATTTTGGTTGCTAAGGTGCTCGACAATGGTTGCTAGGGCGTGGCTAGGAAGTGTTGAGGTCATTCATGATTGGCTGTTTGCTACCCCGAGTCAAACGAGACCACCCTCGTGTTTCTATGACACTTCTATCCGGAGATATCCCTTCCATCTCTTTCAATGGAAGTCTATGGAACTTGTTGCTAAGGTGCTCTAAATGGTTGCTAGGGCGTGGCTTAAAAGCTTAACAATGATCCTGAGAGACTGATTGGTCATATGAGTAAAATGAGCCCGCCCCTTTGTCTCTACGACACTGTGATCCAGAGTTATGTTCAATATAAAAGCGGTTTCTATGGTGTAGGACGGCCCATTTCATGGGCCGTCCTACACCATAGTAAGTCAATGGGGCAAATTTGGGCAGCTCCTGCCCCACAGGGGTGCAACTTTTACCCCATTGTGTGGTATATTCTTACAGAGCCTGTCAGCCTCTTCAAATGTGGTAAATTTCACGTTTCTGCGACATCCTCGTTCCGAGCTACGACTCGTCAAAGTTTGACGCAATGTTAAGTCTATGGGATTTTTCGGCCGGTTTTTCGCCCCTGGGGCGACCATCGTACCCCCGATCCCTTATAAAAGTCATAGCACACCATTCCCGAACAGGCCGCACGTTTTGACACCTCATTCATGGGTCTGTGACAAAAACTGCGGGAGGAGTAGCGCGTCAAAAAGTGGCCAGAAGAATAAGAATAAGAAGAATAAGAATAAGAACTAGAATGTACATTTCCAGAAGAAAATGTGAAGTGGTGCTTGCAGTGGCAAAACTCGCCGCTCGGTTGCTAGCGTGCGGTTAGCTAGTTTTCACCAAGATGCTAGCATGATTAGCATGTTGCTAGCATCATGCTAGCATGATTAGCATGTTGTTAGCATTATGCTAGCATTATTAGCATGTTGCTAGCATGATTAGCATGTTGCTAGCATGATGTTACCATGATTAGCATTTTGCTAGCATGTTGCTAGCATGATTAGCATGTTGCTAGCATGATGTTAGCATGATTAGCATTTTGCCAGCATGATGCTAGCACGATTAGCATGTTGCTAGCATGATTAGCATGTTGCTAACATGATGCTAGCAAGATTAGCATGTTGCTAGCATGTTGCTAGCATGATGCTAGCATGATTAGCATGTTGCTAGCATGATTCTAGCATGATTAGCATGTTGCTAGCATATTGCTAGCATGTTGCTAGCATGATTAGCATGTTGCTAGCATGATGCTAGCATGATTAGCATGTTGCTAGCATGATGCTAGCATGTTTAGCATGTTGCTAGCAAGTTGCTAGCATGATGCTAGCATGATTAGCATGTTGTTAGCATCATGCTACCAACACGCTAGCATGATTAGCATGTTGCTAGCATTATGCTAGCATGGTTGCTAAGGTGTTACTAGGTGGTTGCTAGGGTATTATGGGTGGTTGCTAGGGCGTTGTTAGGCGGTTGCTAGGGTGTTCTTGGTGGTTGCTAGGGTGTTCTGAGTGGTTGCTAGGGTGTTGCTAGGTGGTTGCTAGGGTGTTGCTAGGCGGTTGCTAGGGTGTTCTGAGTGGTTGCTAGGGTGTTGCTAGGCGGTTGCTAGGGTATTCTGGGTGGTTGCTATGGTGTTGCTAGGCGGTTGCTAGGGTGTTTTGGGTGGTTGCTATGGTATTCTGGATGGTTGCTATGGTGTTACTAGGTGGTTGGTAGTGTTCACATTTGGTTACTATAGAGTTTTTATAATGTTCTTGGCATGATTTAGCACTTAGCTAATCAATATTAGCATGTAGCTATTCACAGCTAGCATGTTTAGCATTTTGAAAGTCCTGTGTGCTAGCATGAGTCAAAAGACCCAAACCCCATCTCTATACGATGTTCTGATGCAGAGATGTAGGTCTTGCAAAATGGTTGCTAGGGTACTCTGTTTGGTTGCTAGGGAGTGGCTTGGCAGCTGCCAATAATGAAACTCCAAAGGCTGCTTGTCAGTATGAATTATATAAACCAACCCCCATCTCTATACGATGTTCTGATATAAAGATGTAGGTCTTGCAAAATGGTTGCTAGGGTACTCTGTTTGGTTGCTAGGGAGTGGCTTGGCAGCTGCCAATCATGAAACTCTAAAGGCTGCTTGTCAGTATAAATGATATAAACCAACTCCCATGCCTCTGTGACATTCAGAATGGAAGATATGCCTGTTTGGATTTTGGTTGCTAAGGTGCTCGACAATGGTTGCTAGGGCGTGGCCAGTAAGTGTTGAGGTGATTCAGGATTGGCTGTTTGCTGCCCCGAGTCAAACGAGCCCACCCTCATGTTTCTATGACTCTTATATTCTGAGATATCCCTTTGATCTGTTTCAATGGAAGTCTATGGAACTTGTTGCTAAGGAGCTCTAAATGGTTGCTAGGGCGTGGCTAGATAGCTTCACAATGATCCTGAGAGACTGATTGGCCGTCTGAGTAAAATGAGCCCACCCCTTTGTCTCTACGACACTGTGATCCAGAGTTATGTTCAATATAAAAGCGGTTTCTATGGTGTAGGACGGCCCATTTCATGGGCCGTCCTACACCATAGTAAGTCAATGGGGCAACTTTGGGCAGCTCCTGCCCCACAGGGGTGCAACTTTTACCCCATTGTGTGGTATATTCTTACAGAGCCTGTCAGCCTCTTCAAATGTGGTAAATTACACGTTTCTGCGACATCCTCGTTCCGAGCTACGACTCGTCAAAGTTTGACGCAATGTTAAGTCTATGGGATTTTTCGGCCGGTTTTTCGCCCCTGGGGCGAACATCGTACCCCCGATCCCTTATAAAAGTCATAGCACACCATTCCCGAACAGGCCGCACGTTTTGACACCTCATTCGTGGGTCTGTGACAAAAACTGCGGGAGGAGTAGTGCGTCAAAAAGTGGCCAGAAGAATAAGAATAAGAATAAGAAGAATAAGAATAATAAGTATGTGAGATAACAATAGTGTTGCTTCGCCATAGGCAAGCACCACTAACTAGAATGTACATTTCCAGAAGAAAATGTGAAGTGGTGCTTGCAGTGGCAAAACTCGCCGCTCGGTTGATAGAGTGTGGTACATGATTGCATACGAGACAACAAACACGTCTGTACGATGTTCTGGTGCTGAGATATGGCTTATTTATGTGTTCAGGTGGTTACTAGGGTACTCTATATGGTTGCTATGGTGTGCTTATACAGTTTATGAGATGATATTTAAAGACTAGTTGACAGTCTAAGTCAAAAAAGCCAAACTCCATGTTTCTACTATTTTCTGGAGCTGAAATATGGCTTGGAGATGTAGTTTTATGGTTGCTATGGTGGCATAAGTGGTTGCTAGGGCGTGGCCATGAAGTTTTTATGCCCCTACTTATTGGCTGCTCGATTGGCCGAGTCAAAAGAGCCCAACCCCAAGTCTCTATGACCTTCTAGTCAAAAGATATGATCTCACAAATGTTGTGCCAATGTTAAGTCTATGGGAATTTTTTTGTCCGATTTATCGCCCGCTGAACAAACATCGTACAACCGATCACTTAGAAAAGTCATAGCACACCTCTCCTCAATGAGCCGGTCGATTTGACACCTCATTCATGGGTCTACGACAAAAAATGCTCGAGGAGTAGCGTGCCGAAGTTTTGTCTAGGTGAATAGTAATCACAATACTAGAATGTACATTTCCAGAAGAAAATGTGAAGTGGTGCTTGCAGTGGCAAAACTCGCCGCTCGGTTGCTAGCGTGCGGTTAGCTAGTTTTTACCAAGATGCTAGCATGATTAGCATGTTGCTAGCATCATGCTAGCATGATTAGCATGTTGTTAGCATTATGCTAGCATTATTAGCATGTTCCTAGCATGATTAGCATGTTGTTAGCATGATGTTAGCATGATTAGCATTTTGCTAGCATGTTGCTAGCATGATGCTAGCATGATTAGCATGTTTATAGCATGTTGCTAGCATGATTAGCATGTTGCTAGCATGATGCTAGCATGATTAGCATGTTGCTAGCATGTTGCTAGCATGATTAGCATGTTGCTAGCATCATGCTAGCATGATTAGCATGTTGTTAGCATCATGCTAGCATGATTAGCATGTTGTTAGCATCATGCTACCAACATGCTAGCATGATTAGCATGTTGTTAGCATTATGCTAGCATTATTAGCATGTTGCTAGCATGATTAGCATGTTGCTAGCATGATGTTAGCATGATTACCATTTTGCTAGCATGTTGCTAGCATGATGCTAGCATGATTAGCATGTTTATAGCATGATGCTAGCATGATTAACCTGTTGCTAGCATGTTTGTAGCTAGTTGCTAGCATGATTAGCATGTTTCTAGCATCATGCTAGCATGTTTAGCATGTTGCTAGCATGTTGCTAGCATGGTTGCTAAGGTGTTACTAGGTGGTTGCTAGGGTATTATGGGTGGTTGCTAGGCGGTTGTTAGGGTGTTCTGGGTGGTTGCTATGGTGTTGCTATGCGGTTGCTAGGGTATTCTGGGTGGTTGCTAGGCGGTTGCTAGGGTGTTCTGGGTGGTTGCTAGGGTGTTGCTAGGGGGTTGCTAGGGTGTTCTGGTTGGTTGCTAGGGTGTTGCTAGGCGGTTGCTAGGGTGTTCTGGGTGGTTGCTAGGGTGTTGCTAGGCGGTTCTGGGTGGTTGCTATGTTGTTGCTATGCGGTTGCTAGGGTATTCTGGGTGGTTGCTAAGGTGTTTTGGGTGGTTGCTAGGCGGTTGCTAGGGTGTTCTGGGTGGTTGCTAGGGTGTTCTGAGTGGTTGCTAGGGTGTTGCTAGGTGGTTGCTAGGGTATTCTGGGTGGTTGCTAGGGTGTTGCTAGGTGGTTGCTAGGGTATTCTGGGTGGTTGCCAGGGTGTTGCTAGGCGGTTGCTAGGGTGTTCTGGGTGGTTGCTAGGGTGTTGCTAGGGTATTCTGGGTGGTTGCTATGGTGTTGCTAGGCGGTTGCTAGGGTGTTTTGGGTGGTTGCTAGGGTGTTTTAGGTGGTTGCTATGGTATTCTGGATGGTTGCTATGGTGTTACTAGGTGGTTGGTAGTGTTCACATTTGGTTACTATAGAGTTTTTATAATGTTCATGGCATGATTTAGCACTTAGCTAATCAATATTAGCATGTAGCTATTCACAGCTAGCATGTTTAGCATGTTGAAAGTCCTGTGTGCCAGCATGAGTCAAAAGACCCAACCCCCATCTCTATACGATGTTCTGATGCAGAGATATTGGTCTTGCAAAATGGTTGCTAGGGTACTCTGTTTGGTTGCTAGGGAGTGGCTTGGCAGCTGCCAATCATGAAGCTCCAAAGTCAATGTGAATGTATAAACCAACCCCCATCTCTATACGATGTTTTGATGCAGAGATATAGGTCTTGCAAAATGGTTGCTAGGGTACTCTGTTTGGTTGCTAGGGAGTGGCTTGGCAGCTGCCTATCATGAAACTCCAAAGGCTGCTTGTCAGTATGAATGATATAAACCAACTCCCACGCCTTTGTGACATTCAGAATGGAAGATATCCCTTTTTGGATTTTGGTTGCTAAGGTGCTCGACAATGGTTGCTAGGGCGTGGGCAGTAAGTGTTGAGGTGATTCAGGATTGGCTGTTTGCTGGCCCGAGTCAAACGAGCCCACCCTCATGTTTCTATGACACTTATATCCTGAGATATCCCTTTGATCTCTTTCAATGGAAGTCTATGGAACTTGTTGCTAAGGAGCTCTAAATGGTTGCTAGGGCGTGGCTTGATAGCTTCACAATGATCCTGAGAGACTGATTGGCCGTCTGAGTAAAATGAGCCCGCCCCCTTGTCTCTACGACACTGTGATCCAGAGTTATGTTCAATATAAAAGCGGTTTCTATGGTGTAGGACGGCCCATTTCATGGGCCGTCCTACACCATAGTAAGTCAATGGGGCAACTTTGGGCAGCTCCTGCCCCACAGGGGTGCAACTTTTACCCCATTGTGTGGTATATTCTTACAGAGCCTGTCAGCCTCTTCAAATGTGGTAAATTACACGTTTCTGCGACATCCTCGTTCCGAGCTACGACTCGTCAAAGTTTGACGCAATGTTAAGTCTATGGGATTTTTCGGCCGGTTTTTCGCCCCTGGGGCGAACATCGTACCCCCGATCCCTTATAAAAGTCATAGCACACCATTCCCGAACAGGCCGCACGTTTTGACACCTCATTCATGGGTCTGTGACAAAAACTGCGGGAGGAGTAGCGCGTCAAAAAGTGTCCAGAATAATAATAATAATAAGTATGCACAATAACACTAGTGTTGCTTTGCCATAGGCAAGCACCACTAACTAGAATGTACATTTCCAGAAGAAAATGTGAAGTGGTGCTTGCAGTGGCAAAACTCGCCGCTCGGTTGCTAGAATGTGGTACATGATTGCATACGAGCCAACAACCATGTCTGTACGATGTTCTAGTGCTGAGATATGGCTTATTCATGTGTTTGTATGGTTACTAGGGTACCCTATATGGTTGCTATGGTGTGCTTATACAGTTTATGAGATGATATTTAAAGACTAGTTGACAGTCTGAGTCAAAAAAGTCGAACTCCATGTTTCTACTATTTTCTGGAGCTGAAATATGGCTTGCAAATGTTGTTTTATGGTTGGTAGGGTGCCCTAAGTGGTTGCTAGGGCACGGCTATGAAGTTATTATGTCACTACTTATTGGCTTCTCTATGGGCTGAGTCAAATGAGCCCAACCCCAAGTCTCTATGACCTTCTGGTCAAAAGATATGATCTCACAAATTTTTTGCCAATGTTAAGTCTATGGGACTTTTTTTGGCAAATGTTTCGCCCGCCGGACGAACATCGTAAAAACGATCGCTTAGAAAAGTCATAGCACACCTCTCCTCAATGAACCGGTCGATTTGACACCTCATTCATGGGTCTACGACAAAAGGTGCGGGAGGAGTAGCGTGCCGAAGTTTTATCTGGGTGAATCGTAATCACAATACTAGAATGTACATTTCCAGAAGAAAATGTGAAGTGGTGCTTGCAGTGGCAAAACTCGCCGCTCGGTTGCTAGCGTGCGGTACATTATTGCATACGAGCCAACAACCATGTCTGTACGATGTTCTAGTGCTGAGATATGGCTCATTCATGTGTTTGTATGGTTACTAGGGTACTCTATATGGTTGCTATGGTGTGCTTATACAGTTTATGAGATGATATTTAAAGACTAGTTGACAGTCTGAGTCAAAAAAGGCAAACTCCATGTTTTTACTATTTTCTGGAGCTGAAATATGGCTTGGAAATGTAGTTTGATGGTTGCTAGGGTGCCCTAAGTTGTTGCTAGGGCACGGCTATGAAGTTACTATATCACTACTTATTGGCTTCTTGATAGGCAGAGTCAAAAGAGCCCAACCCCAAGTCTCTATGACGTTCTGGTCAAAAGATATGATCTCACAAATTTTGTGCCAATGTTAAGTCTATGGGACTTTTTTCGTCCAATTTATCGCCCGCTGAACGAACATCGTACAACCGATCACTTAGAAAAGTCATAGCACACCTCTCCTCAATGAGCCGGTCGATTTGACACCTCATTCATGGGTCTACGACAAAAAATGCGGGAGGAGTAGCATGCCGAAGTTTTGTCTTGGTGAATAGTAATCACAATACTAGAATGTACATTTCCAGAAGAAAATGTGAAGTGGTGCTTGCAGTGGCAAAACTCGCCGCTCGGTTGCTAGCGTGTGGTACATGATTGCATACGAGACAAAAAATATGTCTGTACGATGTTCTGGTGCTGAGATATGTCTTATTCATGTGTTCAGGTGGTTACTAGGGTACTCTATATGGTTGCTATGGTGTGATTATACAGTTTATGAGATGATATTTAAAGACTAGTTGACAGTCTAAGTCAAAAAAGCCAAACTGCATGTTTCTACTATTTTCAGGAGCTGAAATATGGCTTGTAAATGTAGTTTAATGGTTGCTAGGGTGCCCTAAGTGGTTGCTAGGGCATGGCCATGTAGTTGTTATGTCTCTACTTATTAGCTGCTTGATAGGCCGTGTCAAAAGAGCCCAACCCCAAGTCTCTATGACCTTCTGGTGAAAAGATATGATATAACAAATTTTGTGCCAATGTTAAGTCTATGGGACTTTTTTCAGCCGATTTATCGCCCGCCGGACGAACATCGTACAACCGATCGTTTAGAAAAGACATAGCACACCTCTCCTCAATGAACCGGTTGATTTGACACCTCACTCATGGGTCTACGACAAAACGTGCGGGAGGAGTAGCGTGCCGAAGTTTTGTCTGGGTGAATAGTAATCACAACACTAGAATGTACATTTCCAGAAGAAAATGTGAAGTGGTGCTTGCAGTGGCAAAACTCGCCGCTCCGCTCGGTTGCTAGGGTGCGGTGACCTAGTTTTTACCAAGATGCTAGCATGATTAGCATGTTGCTAGTATCATGCTAGCATGATTAGCATGTTGTTAGCATTATGCTAGCATTATTAGCATGTTGCTAGCATGATTAGCATGTTGCTAGCATCATGCTAGCATGATTAGCATGATGCTAGCATGATTAGCATGTTGCTAGCATGTTGCTAGCATGATGCTAGCATGATTAGCATTTTGTTAGCATGTTGCTAGCATGATGCTGGCATGATTAGCATGTTGCTAGCATCATGCTAGCATGATTAGCATGTTGTTAGCATCATGCTAGCATCATGCTAGCATCATGCTAGCATCATGCTAGCATGATTAGCATGTTGTTAGCATCATGCTACCAACATGCTAGCATGATTAGCATGTTGCTAGCATGATGCTAGCAAAAATAAGCATGTTGCAAACATGTTTTAGCTAGATGCTAGCATGATTTGCATATTGCTAGCATCATGCTAGCATGTTTAGCATGTTGCTAGCATGGTTGCTAAGGTGTTACTAGGTGGTTGCTAGGGTATTATGGGTGGTTGCTAGGGTGTTGCTAGGCGGTTGCTAGGGTGTTCTGGGTGGTTGCTATGGTGTTGCTAGGCGGTTGCTAGGGTATTCTGGGTGGTTGCTAGGGCGTTGCTAGGTGGTTGCTAGGGTGTTCTGGGGGGTTGCTATGCGGTTGCTAGGGCGTTGCTAGGCGGTTGCTAAGGTAATGTGGTTGGTTGCTAGGGCGTTGCTAGGTGGTTGCTATGGTGTCCTGGGTGGTTGCTAGGCGGTTGCTAGGGTGTTCTGGTGGTTGCTAGGGCGTTGCTAGGCAGTTGCTAGGGTGTTGCTAGGGTAATCTGGGTGGTTGCTATGGTGTTACTAGGTGGTTGGTAGTTGTCAAAGATGGTTACTGTTGAGTTTGTAGCATTTTATTGGCATGATTTAGCACTTAGCTAATCAATATTAGCATGTAGCTATTCACTGCTAGCATGTGTAGGATGTAGCAAGTCCTGTTTGCTAGCATGAGTCAAAAGAGCCAACCCCCATCTCTATACGATGTTCTGATACAGAGATATAGGTCTTGCAAAACGGTTGCTAGGGTACTCTGTTTGGTTGCTAGGGAGTGGCTTGGCAGCTGCCAATCATGAAGCTCCAAAGTGAATGTGAATGTATAAACCAACCCCCATCTCTATACGATGTTTTAAAGCAGACATATAGGTCTTGCAAAATGGTTGCTAGGGTACTCTGTTTGGTTGCTAGGGAGTGGCTTGGCAGCTGCCAATCATGAAGCTCCAAAGGCTGCTTGTCAGTATAAATGATATAAACCAACTCCCATGCCTCTGTGACATTCAGAATGGAAGATATCCCTGTTTGGATTTTGGTTGCTAAGGTGCTCGACAATGGTTGCTAGGGCGTGGCCAGTAAGTGTTGAGGTGATTCAGGATTGGCTGTTTGCTGGCCCGAGTGAAACGAGCCCACCCTCATGTTTCTATGACACTTATATCCTGAGATATCCCTTTGATCTGTTTCAATGGAAGTCTATGGAACTTGTTGCTAAGGAGCTCTAAATGGTTGCTAGGGCGTGGCTTGATAGCTTCACAATGATCCTGAGAGACTGATTGGCTGTCTGAGTAAAAGGAGCCCGCCCCTTTGTCTCTATGACACTGTGATCCAGAGTTATGTTCAATACAAAATCCCTATGCAATTTACCATAGTAGGTAAAACACATGCATTTCATGGGCCGTCCTACACCATAGTAAGTCAATGGGGCAACTTTGGGCCCCTCCTGCCCCTCAGGGGTGCAACTTTTACCCCATTGTGTGGTATGTTCTTACAGAGCCTGTCAGCCTCTTCAAATGTGGCAAATTTCACGTTTCTGCGACATCCTCGTTCCGAGCTACGACTCGTCAAAGTTTTTCGCAATGTTAAGTCTATGGGATTTTTTTGGGCCGTTTTTCGCCCCTGGGGCGACCATCGTACCCCCGATCTCTTAGAAAAGTCATAGCACACCATTCCCGAACAGGCCGCACGTTTTGACACCTCATTCATGGGTCTGTGACAAAAACTGCGGGAGGAGTAGCGCGTCAAAAAGTGGCCAGAAGAATAATAAGAAGAACTAGAATGTACATTTCCAGAAGAAAATGTGAAGTGGTGCTTGCAGTGGCAAAACTCGCCGCTCGGTTGCTAGCGTGCGGTTAGCTAGTTTTTACCAAGATGCTAGCATGATTAGCATGTTGCTAACATCATGCTAGCATGATTAGCATGTTGTTAGCATTCTGTTAGCATTATTAACATGTTGCCAGCATGATTAGCATTTTGCTAGCATGTTGCTAGCATGATGCTAGCATGATTAGCATGTTGCTAGCGTGATTAGCATGTTGCTAGCATCATGCTAGCATGATTAGCATGTTGTTAGCATTATGCTACCAACATCCTAGCATGATTAGCATGTTGCTAGCATGATGCTAGCAAAAATAAGCATGTTGCAAACATGTTTTAGGTAGATGCTAGCATGATTAGCATATTGCTAGCATCATGCTAGCATGTTTAGCATGTTGCTAAAATGATGCTAGCATGGTTGCTAAGGTGTTACTAGGTGGTTGCTAGGGTATTATGGGTGGTTGCTAGGGCGTTGCGAGGCGGTTGCTAGGGTGTTCTGTGTGGTTGCTATGGTGTTGCTATGCGGTTGCTAGGGTATTCTGGGTGGTTGCTAAGGTGTTTTGGGTGGTTGCTAGGCGGTTGCTAGGGTGTTCTGGGTGGTTGCTAGGGTGTTGCTAGGGGGTTGCCAGGGTGTTTTGGGTGGTTGCTAGGCGGTTGCTAGGGTGTTCTGAGTGGTTGCTAGGGTGTTGCTAGGCGGTTGCTAGGGTGTTCTGGGTGGTTGCTAGGGTGTTGCTAGGCGGTTGCTAGGGTGTTCTGAGTGGTTGCTAGGGTGTTGCTAGGTGGTTGCTAGGGTGTTCTGGGTGGTTGCTAGGGTGTTGCTAGGCGGTTGCTAGGGTGGTCTGGGTGGTTGCTAGGGTGGTCTGGGTGGTTGCTAGGGTGTTGCTAGGCGGTTGCTAGGGTGTTCTGGGTGGTTGTTAGGGTGTTGCTAGGGGTTGCTAGGGTGTTTTGGGTGGTTGCTAGGGTGTTGCTAGGTGGTTGCTAGGGTGTTCTGGGTGGTTGCTAGGGTGTTGCTAGGCGGTTGCTAGGGTGTTCTGGGTGGTTGCTAGGGTGTTGCTAGGGGGTTGCTAGGGTGTTGCTAGGTGGTTGCTAGGGTGTTTTGGGTGGTTGCTAGGGTGTTGCTAGGGTGTTCTGGGTGGTTGCTAGGGTGTTGCTAGGCGGTTGCTAGGGCGTTCTGGGTGGTTGCTAGGGTGTTGCTAGGCGGTTGCTAGGGTGTTCTGGGTGGTTGCTAGGGTGTTGCTAGGCGGTTGCTAGGGTGTTCTGAGTGGTTGCTAGGGTGTTGCTAGGTGGTTGCTAGGGTATTCTGGGTGGTTGCTAGGGTGTTGCTAGGCGGTTGCTAGGGTATTCTGGGTGGTTGCTATGGTGTTGCTAGGCGGTTGCTAGGGTGTTCTGGGTGGTTGCTAGGGTGTTGCTAGGCGGTTGCTAGGGTGTTCTGAGTGGTTGCTAGGGTGTTGCTAGGTGGTTGCTAGGGTATTCTGGGTGGTTGCTAGGGTGTTGCTAGGCGGTTGCTAGGGTATTCTGGGTGGTTGCTATGGTGTTGCTAGGCGGTTGCTAGGGTGTTTTAGGTGGTTGCTATGGTATTCTGGATGGTTGCTATGGTGTTACTAGGTGGTTGGTAGTGTTCACATTTGGTTACTATAGAGTTTTTATAATGTTCATGGCATGATTTAGCACTTAGCTAATCAATATTAGCATGTAGCTATTCACAGCTAGCATGTTTAGCATGTTGAAAGTCCTGTGTGCTAGCATGAGTCAAAAGACCCAAACCCCATCTCTATACGATGTTCTGATGCAGAGATGTAGGTCTTGCAAAATGGTTGCTAGGGTACTCTGTTTGGTTGCTAGGGAGTGGCTTGGCAGCTGCCAATAATGAAACTCCAAAGGCTGCTTGTCAGTATGAATTATATAAACCAACCCCCATCTCTATACGATGTTCTGATATAGAGATGTAGGTCTTGCAAAATGGTTGCTAGGGTACTCTGTTTGGTTGCTAGGGAGTGGCTTGGCAGCTGCCAATCATGAAACTCCAAAGGCTGCTTGTCAGTATAAATGATATAAACCAACTCCCATGCCTCTGTGACATTCAGAATGGAAGATATCCCTGTTTGGATTTTGGTTGCTAAGGTGCTCGACAATGGTTGCTAGGGCGTGGCCAGTAAGTGTTGAGGTGATTCAGGATTGGCTGTTTGCTGCCCCGAGTCAAACGAGCCCACCCTCATGTTTCTATGACTCTTATATTCTGAGATATCCCTTTGATCTGTTTCAATGGAAGTCTATGGAACTTGTTGCTAAGGAGCTCTAAATGGTTGCTAGGGCGTGGCTAGATAGCTTCACAATGATCCTGAGAGACTGATTGGCCGTCTGAGTAAAATGAGCCCGCCCCTTTGTCTCTACGACACTGTGATCCAGAGTTATGTTCAATATAAAAGCGGTTTCTATGGTGTAGGACGGCCCATTTCATGGGCCGTCCTACACCATAGTAAGTCAATGGGGCAACTTTGGGCAGCTCCTGCCCCACAGGGGTGCAACTTTTACCCCATTGTGTGGTATATTCTTACAGAGCCTGTCAGCCTCTTTAAATGTGGTAAATTTCACGTTTCTGCGACATCCTCGTTCCGAGCTACGACTCGTCAAAGTTTGACGCAATGTTAAGTCTATGGGATTTTTCGGCCGGTTTTTCGCCCCTGGGGCGACCATCGTACCCCCGATCCCTTAGAAAAGTCATAGCACACCATTCCCGAACAGGCCGCACGTTTTGACACCTCATTCATGGGTCTGTGACAAAAACTGCGGGAGGAGTAGCGCGTCAAAAAGTGGCCAGAAGAATAAGAATAAGAAGAATAAGAATAAGAATAATAAGTATGTGAGATAACAATAGTGTTGCTTCGCCATAGGCAAGCACCACTAATAATAAGTATGTGAGATAACAATAGTGTTGCTTCGCCATAGGCAAGCACCACTAACTAGAATGTACATTTCCAGAAGAAAATGTGAAGTGGTGCTTGCAGTGGCAAAACTCGCCGCTCGGTTGCTAGGTTGTTGTACATGATTGCATACGAGCCAACAACCATGTCTGTACGATATTGTGGAGCTGAGATATGGCTTATACATGTGTTTGTATGGTTACTAGGGTACCCTATATGGTTGCTATGGTGTGCTAATACAGTTTATGAGATGAAATTTAAAGACTAGTTGACAGTCTGAGTCAAAAAAGCCAAACTCCATGTTTCTACTATATTTTGGAGCTAAAATATGGCTTGTAAATGTAGTTTTATGGTTGCTAGGGTGCCCTAAGTGGTTGCTAGGGCGTGGCCATGAAGTTGTTATGTCACTACTTATTGACTTCTTGATAGGCCGAGTCAAAAGAGCCCAATCCCAAGTCTCTATGACCTTCTGGTCAAAAGATATGATCTCACAAATTTTGTGCCAATGTTAAGTCTATGGGACTTTTTTCGTCCAATTTATCGCCCGCCGGACGATCATCGTACAACCGATTGCTTAGAAAAGACATAGCACACCTCTCCTCAATGAACCTGTCGATTTGATATCTCATTCATGGGTCTACGAGAAAACGTGCGGGAGGAGTAGCGTGCCGAAGTTTTGTCTAGGTGAATAGTAATCACAATACTAGAATGTACATTTCCAGAAGAAAATGTGAAGTGGTGCTTGCAGTGGCAAAACTCGCCGCTCGGTTGCTAGCGTGCGGTTAGCTAGTTTTTACCAAGATGCTAGCATGATTAGCATGTTGCTATTATCATGCTAGCATGATTAGCATGTTGTTAGCATTATGCTAGCATTATTAGCATGTTGCTAGCATGATTAGCATGTTGCTAGCATGATGTTAGCATGATTAGCATTTTGCTAGCATGTTGCTAGCATGATGCTAGCATGATTAGCATGTTTCTAGCATGTTGCTAGCATGATTAGCATGTTGCTAGCATGATTAGCATGTTGCTAGCATGATGATTAGCATGTTGCTAGCATGATGCTAGCATGATTAGCATTTTGCTAGAATGTTGCTAGCATGATTAGCATGTTGCTAGCATGATGCTAACATGATTAGCATGTTGCTAGCATGATGCTAGCATGATTAGCATGTTGTTAGCATCATGCTAGCATGATTAGCATGTTGTTAGCATCATGCTACCAACATGCTAGCATGATTAGCATGTTGCTAGCATGATGCTAGCAAAAATAAGCATGTTGCAAACATGTTTTAGGTAGATGCTAGCATGATTAGCATATTGCTAGCATGATGCTAGCATGTTTAGCATGTTGCTAGCATGATGCTAGCATGGTTGCTAAGGTGTTACTAGGTGGTTGCTAGGGTATTATGGGTGGTTGCTAGGGCGTTGCTAGGCGGTTGCTAGGGTTTTTGGCTGGTTGCTATGGTGTTGCTAGGCGGTTGCTAGGGTGTTCTGGGTGGTTGCTAGGGTGTTGCTAGGCGGTTGCTAGGGTGTTCTGAGTGGTTGCTAGGGTGTTGCTAGGCGGTTGCTAGGGTATTCTGGGTGGTTGCTAGGGTGTTGCTAGGCAGTTGCTAGGGTGTTCTGGGTGGTTGCTAGGGTGTTGCTAGGCGGTTGCTAGGGTATTCTGGGTGGTTGCTAGGGTGTTGCTAGGCGGTTGCTAGGGTGTTCTGAGTGGTTGCTATGGTGTTGCTAGGGTATTCTGGGTGGTTGCTAGGGTGTTGTTAGGTGGTTGCTAGGGTATTCTGGGTGGTTGCTATGGTGTTGCTAGGCGGTTGCTAGGGTGTTTTGGGTGGTTGCTAGGGTGTTTTAGGTGGTTGCTATGGTATTCTGGATGGTTGCTATGGTGTTACTAGGTGGTTGGTAGTGTTCACATTTGGTTACTATAGAGTTTTTATAATGTTCATGGCATGATTTAGCACTTAGCTAATCAATATTAGCATGTAGCTATTCACAGCTAGCATGTTTAGCATGTTGAAAGTCCTGTGTGCTAGCATGAGTCAAAAGACCCAACCCCCATCTCTATACGATGTTCTGATGCAGAGATGTAGGTCTTGCAAATTGGTTGCTAGGGTACTCTGTTTGGTTGCTAGGGAGTGGCCTGGCAGCTGCCAATGATGAAACTCCTAAGGCTGCTTGTCAGTATGAATGATATAAACCACCCCCCATCTCTATACGATGTTCTGATGCAGAGATGTAGGTCTTGCAAAATGGTTGCTAGGGTACTCTGTTTGGTTGCTAGGGAGTGGCTTGGCAGCTACCAATGATGAAACTCCAAAGGCTGCTTGTCAGTATGAATGATATAAACCACCCCCCATCTCTATACGATGTTCTGATATAGAGATGTAGGTCTTGCAAAATGGTTGCTAGGGTACTCTGTTTGGTTGCTAGGGAGTGGCTTGGCAGCTGCCAATCATGAAACTCCAAAGGCTGCTTGTCAGTATGAATGATATAAACCAACTCCCATGCCTCTGTGACATTCAGAATGGACGATATTCCTCTTTGGATTTTTGTTGCTAAGGTGCTCGACAATGGTTGCTAGGGCGTGGCCAGTAAGTGTTGAGGTGATTCAGGATTGGCTGTTTGCTGCCCCGAGTCAAACGAGCCCACCCTCATGTTTCTATGACAATTCAGTCCAGAGATATCCCTTCGATCTCTTTCAATGGAAGTCTATGGGAGTTGTTGCTAAGGTGCTCTAAATGGTTGCTAGGGCGTGGCTTGATAGCTTCACAATGATCCTGAGAGACTGATTGGTTGTCTGAGTAAAATGAGCCCGCCCTCTTGTCTCTATGACACTGTGATCCAGAGTTATGTTCAATACAAAAGCGGTTTCTATGGTGTAGGACGGCCCATTTCATGGGCCGTCCTACACCATAGTAAGTCAATGGGGCAACTTTGGGCCCCTCCTGCCCCTCAGGGGTGCAACTTTTACCCCATTGTGTGGTATGTTCTTACAGAGCCTGTCAGCCTCTTCAAATGTGGCAAATTTCACGTTTCTGCGACATCCTCGTTCCGAGCTACGACTCGTCAAAGTTTTTCGCAATGTTAAGTCTATGGGATTTTTTTGGGCCGTTTTTCGCCCCTGGGGCGACCATCGTACCCCCGATCTCTTAGAAAAGTCATAGCACACCATTCCCGAACAGGCCGCACGTTTTGACACCTCATTCATGGGTCTGTGACAAAAACTGCGGGAGGAGTAGCGCGTCAAAAAGTGGCCAGAAGAATAATAATAATAAGAAGAAGAAGAATAATAAGTATGTGAGATAACAATAGTGTTGCTTCGCCATAGGCAAGCACCACTAACTAGAATGTACATTTCCAGAAGAAAATGTGAAGTGGTGCTTGCAGTGGCAAAACTCGCCGCTCGGTTGCTAGCGTGCGGTTAGCTAGTTTTTACCAAGATGCTAGCATGATTAGCATGTTGCTAGCATCATGCTAGCATGATTAGCATGTTGCTAGCATCATGCTAGCATTATAAGCATGTTACTAGCATGTTTTAGTTAGATTCTCCCATTATGCTAGCATGTTGCTAGCATGATGCTAGCAAAAATAAGCATGTTGCAAACATGTTTTAGCTAGATGCTAGCATTATTTGCATCATGCTAGCATGATTAGCATATTGCTAGCATCATGCTAGCATGATTAGCATATTGCTAGCATCATGCTAGCATGTTTAGCATGTTGCTAGCATCTTGCTAGCATGATGCTAGCATGTTTAGCATGTTGCTAGCATGTTGCTAGCATGATGCTAGCATGATTAGCATGTTGCTAGCATGATGCTAGCATGATTAGCATGTTGCTAGCATGATGCTAGCATGATGCTAGCATGATTAGCATGTTGCTAGCATGATGCTAGCATGATTAGCATGTTGCTAGCATGATGCTAGCATGATGCTAGCATGATTAGCATGTTGCTAGCATGATGCTAGCATGATTAGCATGTTGCTAACATGATGCTAGCATGATTAGCATGTTTCTAGCATATTGGTAGCATGATTAGCATGTTGCTACCATGTTACTAGCATGATTAGCATGTTGCTAGCATGTTGCTAGCATGATGCTAGCATGATTAGCATGTTGCTAGCATCATGCTAGCATGATTAGCATGTTGTTAACATCATGCTAGCATCATGCTAGCATGATTAGCATGTTGTTAGCATCATGATAGCATGTTTAGCATGTTGCTAGCATGGTTGCTAAGGTGTTACTAGGTGGTTGCTAGGGTATTTTGGGTGGTTGCTAGGCCGTTGCTAGGCGGTTGCTAGGGTGTTCTGGGTGGTTGCTATGGTGTTGCTAGGCGGTTGCTAGGGTATTCTGGGTGGTTGCTAGGGTGTTTTGGGTGGTTGCTAGGCGGTTGCTAGGGTGTTTTGGGTGGTTGCTAGGCGGTTGCTAGGGTGTTCTGAGTGGTTGCTAGGGTGTTGCTAGGCGGTTGCTAGGGTGTTCTGGGTGGTTGCTAGGGTGTTGCTAAGCGGTTGCTAGGGTGTTCTGAGTGGTTGCTAGGGTGTTGCTAGGTGGTTGCTAGGGTATTCTGGGTGGTTGCTAGGGTGTTCTGGGTGGTTGCTAGGGTGTTGCTAGGCGGTTGCTAGGGTGTTCTGAGTGGTTGCTAGGGTGTTGCTAGGGTGTTGCTAGGCGGTTGCTAGGGTGTTCTGGGTGGTTGCTAGGGCGTTGCTAGGCAGTTGCTAGGGGGTTCTGGGTGGTTGCTAGGGTGTTGCTAGGGTAATCTGGGTGGTTGCTATGGTGTTACTAGGTGGTTGGTAGTTGTCAAAGATGGTTACTGTTGAGTTTGTAGCATTTTATTGGCATGATTTAGCACTTAGCTAATCAATATTAGCATATAGCTATTCACTGCTAGCATGTGTAGCATGTAGCAAGTCCTGTTTGCTAGCATGAGTCAAAAGAGCCAACCCCCATCTCTATACGATGTTCTGATGCAGAGATATCGGTCTTGCAAAACGGTTGCTAGGGTACTCTGTTTGGTTGCTAGGGAGTGGCTTGGCAGTTGCCAATCATGAAGCTCCAAAGTCAATGTGAATGATATAAACCAACCCCCATCTCTATACGATGTTCTGATGCAGAGATATAGGTCTTGCAAATTGGTTGCTAGGGTACTCTGTTTGGTTGCTAGGGAGTGGCTTGGCAGCTGCCAATCATGAAACTCCAAAGGCTGCTTGTCACTATGAAAGATATAAACCAACTCCCATGCCTCTGTGACATTCAGAATGGACGATATTCCTCTTTGGATTTTGGTTGCTAAGGTGCTCGACAATGGTTGCTAGGGCGTGGCTAGCAAGTGTTGAGGTGATTCATGATTGGCTGTTTGCTGGCCCGAGTCAAACGAGACCACCCTCATGTTTCTATGACAATTCAGTCCAGAGATATCCATTCGATCTCTTTCAATGGAAGTCTATGGGAGTTGTTGCTAAGGTGCTCTAAATGGTTGCTAGGGCGTGGCTTGATAGCTTCACAATGATCCTGAGAGACTGATTGGTTGTCTGAGTAAAATGAGCCCGCCCCCTTGTCTCTATGACACTGTGATCCAGAGTTATGTTCAACATAAAAGCGGTTTCTATGGTGTAGGACGGCCCATTTCATGGGCCGTCCTACACCATAGTAAGTCAATGGGGAAACTTTGGGCAGCTCCTGCACCCCAGGGGTGCAACTTTTACCCCATTGTGTGGTATGTTCTTACAGAGCCTGTCAGCCTCTTCAAATGTGGCAAATTTCACGTTTCTGCGACATCCTCGTTCCGAGCTACGACTCGTCAAAGTTTTTCGCAATGTTAAGTCTATGGGATTTTTTTGGGCCGTTTTTCGCCCCTGGGGCGACCATCGTACCCCCGATCTCTTAGAAAAGTCATAGCACACCATTCCCGAACAGGCCGCACGTTTTGACACCTCATTCATGGGTCTGTGACAAAAACTGCGGGAGGAGTAGCGCGTCAAAAAGTGGCCAGAAGAATAATAATAATAAGAAGAAGAAGAATAATAAGTATGTGAGATAACAATAGTGTTGCTTCGCCATAGGCAAGCACCACTAACTAGAATGTACATTTCCAGAAGAAAATGTGAAGTGGTGCTTGCAGTGGCAAAACTCGCCGCTCGGTTGCTAGGGTGTGTATAGCTAGTTTTTAGTAAGATGCTAACAAAATAAGCATAATGATAGCATGATTAGCTTGTTGCTAGCATCATGCTAGCATGATTAGCATGTTTTTAGAATCATGCTAGCATGATTAGAATGTTGCTAGCATCTTGCTAGCATGATTAGCATGTTTGCTAGCATGTTTGTAGCATCATGCTAGCATGATTAGCATGTTGCTACCATCATGCTAGCATGATTAGCATGTTGCTAGCATCATGCTAGCATGATTAGCATGTTTGCTAGCATGATTAGCATGTTGCTAGCATCATGCTAGCATGATTAGCATGTTGCTAGCATGATTAGCATGTTGCTAGTATCATTCTAGCATGATTAGCATGTTGCTAGCATCATGCTAGCATGATTAGCATGTTGCTAGCATCATGCTAGCATGATTAGCATGTTTGCTAACATGTTTGTAGCTAGATGCTAGCATGATTAGCATGTTGCTAGCATCATGTTAGCATGATTAGCATGTTGCTATCATCATGCTAGCATGATTAGCATGTTGCTAGCATCATGCTAGCATGATTAGCACGTTGCTAGCATTATTAGCATGTTGCTAGCATCAAGCTAGCATGATTAGCCTGTTGCTAACATCATGCTAGCATGATTAGCATGTTTGCTAGCATATTTGTAGCTAGATGCTAGCAAAATTAGCATGTTGCTAGCATCATTAAGCACTTAACTAATCGATATTAGCATGTAGCTATTCAGAGCTAGCATGTTTAGCATGTTGAAAGTCCTGTGTGCTAGCATGAGTCAAAAGACCCAACCCCCATCGCGATACAATGTTCTGATGCTGAGATATAGCTGTTACAAAATGGTTGCTAGGGTACTCTGTTTGGTTGCTAGGGAGTGGCTTGGCAGCTGCCAATCATGAAACTCCAAAGGCTGCTTGTCAGTATAAATGATATAAACCAACTCCCATGCCTCTGTGACATTCAGAATGGAAGATATGCCTGTTCGGATTTTGGTTGCTAAGGTGCTCGACAATGGTTGCTAGGGCGTGGCCAGTAAGTGTTGAGGTGATTCAGGATTGGCTGTTTGCTGCCCCGAGTCAAACGAGCCCACCCTCATGTTTCTATGACTCTTATATTCTGAGATATCCCTTTGATCTGTTTCAATGGAAGTCTATGGAACTTGTTGCTAAGGAGCTCTAAATGGTTGCTAGGGCGTGGCTAGATAGCTTCACAATGATCCTGAGAGACTGATTGGCCGTCTGAGTAAAATGAGCCCGCCCCTTTGTCTCTACGACACTGTGATCCAGAGTTATGTTCAATACAAGAGCGGTTTCTATGGTGTAGGACGGCCCATTTCATGGGCCGTCCTACACCATAGTAAGTCAATGGGGCAACTTTGGGCCGCTACTGCCCCCCAGGGTTGCAACTTTTACCCCATTGTGTGGTATGTTCTTACAGAGCCTGTCAGCCTCTTCAAATGTGGTAAATTACACGTTTCTGCGACATCCTCGTTCCGAGCTACGACTCGTCAAAGTTTGACGCAATGTTAAGTCTATGGGATTTTTCGGCCGGTTTTTCGCCCCTGGGGCGAACATCGTACCCCCGATCGCTTATAAAAGTCATAGCACACCATTCCCGAACAGGCCGCACGTTTTGACACCTCATTCATGGGTCTGTGACAAAAACTGCGGGAGGAGTAGCGCGTCAAAAAGTGGCCAGAAGAATAAGAATAAGAACTAGAATGTACATTTCCAGAAGAAAATGTGAAGTGGTGCTTGCAGTGGCAAAACTCGCCGCTCGGTTGCTAGCGTGCGGTTAGCTAGTTTTTACCAAGATGCTAGCATGATTAGCATGTTGCTAGCATCATGCTAGCATGATTAGCATGTTGTTAGCATTATGATAGCATTATTAGCATGTTGCTAGCATGATTAGCATGTTGCTAGCATGATTAGCATGATGTTAGCATGATTACCATTTTGCTAGCATGTTGCTAGCATGATGCTAGCATGATTAGCATGTTGCTAGCATGATTAGCATGTTGCTAGCATGATGCTAGCATGATTAGCATGTTGTTAGCATCAAGCTAGCATGATTAGCATGTTGCTAGCATGATGCCAGCATGATTAGCATGTTGTTAGCATCATGCTAGCATGATTAGCATGTTGTTATTATCATGCTACCAAGATGCTAGCATGATTAACATGTTGCTAGCATGATGCTAGCAAAAATAAGCATGTTGCAAACATGTTTTAGGTAGATGCTAGCATGATTAGCATATTGCTAGCATCATGCTAGCATGTTTAGCATATTGCTAGCATCATGCTAGCATGTTTAGCATTTTGCTAGCATGATGCTAGCATGGTTGCTAAGGTGTTACTAGGTGGTTGCTAGGGTATTATGGGTGGTTGTTAGGGTGTTGCTAGGCGGTGCTAGGGTGTTTTATGTGGTTGCTATGGTGTTGCTAGGCGGTTGCTATGGTGTTCTGGGTGGTTGCTAGGGTGTTGCTAGGCGGTTGCTAGGGTATTCTGAGTGGTTGCTAGGGTGTTGCTAGGCGGTTGCTAGGGTATTCTGGGTGGTTGCTAGGGTGTTGCTAGGCGGTTGCTAGGGTGTTCTGGGTGGTCGCTAGGGTGTTGCTAGGCGGTTGCTAGGGTGTTCTGGGTGGTTGCTAGGGTGTTCTGAGTGGTTGCTAGGGTGTTGCTAGGGTATTCTGGGTGGTTGCTAGGGTGTTCTGAGTGGTTGCTAGGGTGTTGCTAGGGTATTCTGGGTGGTTGCTAGGGTGTTGCTAGGCGGTTGCTAGGGTATTCTGGGTGGTTGCTATGGTGTTGCTAGGCGGTTGCTAGGGTGTTTTGGGTGGTTGCTAGGGTGTTTTAGGTGGTTGCTATGGTATTCTGGATGGTTGCTGTGGTGTTACTAGGTGGTTGGTAGTGTTCACATTTGGTTACTATAGAGTTTTTATAATGTTCATGGCATGTTTTAGCACTTAGCTAATCGATATTAGCATGTAGCTATTCACTGCTAGCATGTGTAGCATGTAGCAAGTCCTGTTTGCTAGCATGAGTCAAAAGAGCCAACCCCCATCTCTATACGATGTTCTGATGCAGAGATATCGGTCTTGCAAAACGGTTGCTAGGGTACTCTGTTTGGTTGCTAGGGAGTGGCTTGGCAGCTGCCAATCATGAAGCTCCAAAGTCAATGTGAATGTATAAACCAACCCCCATATCTATACGATGTTTTGATGCAGAGATATAGGTCTTGCAAAATGGTTGCTAGGGTACTCTGTTTGGTTGCTAGGGAGTGGCTTGGCAGCTGCCAATCATAAAACTCCGAAGGCTTCTTGTCAGTATGAATGATATAAACCAACTCCCACGCCTTTGTGACATTCAGAATGGAAGATATCCCTCATTGGATTTTGGTTGCTAAGGTGCTTGACAATGGTTGCTAGGGAGGGGTTAGGATGTGTTGAGGTGATTCAGGATTGGCTGTTTACTGCCCCGAGTCAAACGAGCCCACCCTCATGTTTCTATGACTCTTATATCCTGAGATATCCCTTTGATCTGTTTCAATGGAAGTCTATGGAACTTGTTGCTAAGGAGCTCTAAATGGTTGCTAGGGCGTGGCTTGATAGCTTCACAATGATCCTGAGAGACTGATTGGTCGTCTGAGTAAAATGAGCCCGCCCCTTTGTCTCTACGACACTGTGATCCAGAGTTATGTTCAATATAAAAGCGGTTTCTATGGTGTAGGACGGCCCATTTCATGGGCCGTCCTACACCATAGTAAGTCAATGGGGCAACTTTGGGCAGCTCCTGCCCCACAGGGGTGCAACTTTTACCCCATTGTGTGGTATGTTCTTACAGAGCCTGTCAGCCTCTTCAAATGTGGTAAATTACACGTTTCTGCGACATCCTCGTTCCGAGCTACGACTCGTCAAAGTTTGACGCAATGTTAAGTCTATGGGATTTTTCGGCCGGTTTTTCGCCCCTGGGGCGAACATCGTACCCCCGATCTCTTAGAAAAGTCATAGCACACCATTCCCGAACAGGCCGCACGTTTTGACACCTCATTCATGGGTCTGTGACAAAAACTGCGGGAGGAGTAGCGCGTCAAAAAGTGGCCAGAAGAATAAGAATAAGAAGAATAAGAATAAGAACTAGAATGTACATTTCCAGAAGAAAATGTGAAGTGGTGCTTGCAGTGGCAAAACTCGCCGCTCGGTTGCTAGCGTGCGGTTAGCTAGTTTTTACCAAGATGCTAGCATGATTAGCATGTTGCTAGCATCATGCTAGCATTATAAGCATGTTACTAGCATGTTTTAGTTAGATTCTCCCATTATGCTAGCATGTTGCTAGCATGATGCAAGCAAAAATAAGCATGTTGCAAACATGTTTTAGCTAGATGCTAGCATTATTTGCATCATGCTAGCATGATTAGCATATTGCTAGCATCATGCTAGCATGATTAGCATATTGCTAGCATCATGCTAGCATGTTTAGCATGTTGCTAGCATGATGCTAGCATGTTTAGCATGTTGCTAGCATGTTGCTAGCATCTTGCTAGCATGATGCTAGCATGTTTAGCATGTTGCTAGCATGTTGCTAGCATGATGCTAGCATGATAAGCATGTTGCTAGCATGATTAGCATGTTGCTAGCATATTGCTAGCATGATGCTAGCATGATTAGCATGTTGCTAGCATGATGCTAGCATGATTAGCATGTTGCTAGCATGATGCTAGCATGATTAGCATGTTTCTAGCATATTGCTGGCATGATTAGCATGTTGCTAGCATGTTACTAGCATGATTAGCATGTTGCTAGCATGATGCTAGCATGTTTAGCATGTTGCTAGCATGTTGCTAGCATGATTAGCATGTTGCTAGCATGATGCTAGCATGATTAGCATGTTGCTAGCATGATGCTAGCATGATTAGCATGTTGCTAGCATAATGCTAGCATGATTAGCATGTTGCTAGCATGTTGCTAGCATGATGCTAGCATGATGCTAGCATGATTAGCATGTTGCTAGCATGATGCTAGCATGATTAGCATGTTTCTAGCATATTGGTAGCATGATTAGCATGTTGCTACCATGTTACTAGCATGATTAGCATGTTGCTAGCATGATGCTAGCATGATTAGCCTGTTGCTAGCATGTTTGTAGCTAGTTGCTAGCATGATTAGCATGTTTCTAGCATCATGCTAGCATGATTAGCATGTTGCTAGCATTATGCTAGAGCATGTTTAGCATTTTGCTAGCATGATGCTAGCATGGTTGCTAAGGTATTACTAGGTGGTTGCTAGGGTGTTGCTAGGTGGTTGCTAGGGTGTTCTGGGTAGTTGCTATGATGTTGCTAGGCGGTTGCTAGGGTATTCTGGGTGGTTGCTATGGTGTTGCTAGGGTATTGTGGGTGGTTGCTAGGCTGTTGCTAGGGTGTTCTGGGTGGTTGCTAGGGTGTTGCTAGGCAGTTGCTAGGGTGTTCTGGGTGGTTGCTAGGGTGTTGCTAGGCGGTTGCTAGGGTGTTCTGGGTGGTTGCTAGGGTGTTGCTAGGCAGTTGCTAGGGTAATCTGGGTGGTTGCTATGGTGTTACTAGGTGGTTGGTAGTTGTCACAGATGGTTACTATTGGAGTTCTTTACATTTACTTGGCATGATTGAGCACTTTCCTTATCACTATTAGCATGTAGCTATTTACTGCTAGCATGTGTAGCATGTAGCAAGTCCTGTTTGCTAGCATGAGTCAAAAGAGCCAACCCCCATCTCTATACGATGTTCTGATGCAGAGATACTGGTCTTGCAAAACGGTTGCTAGGGTACTCTGTTTGGTTGCTAGGGAGTGGCTTGGCAGCTGCCAATCGTGAAGCTCCAAAGTCAATGTGAATGTATAAACCAACCCCCATCTCTATACGATGTTCTGATATAGAGATGTAGGTCTTGCAAAATGGTTGCTAGGGTACTCTGTTTGGTTGCTAGGGAGTGGCTTGGCAGCTGCCAATCATGAAACTCCAAAGGCTGCTTGTCAGTATAAATGATATAAACCAACTCCCATGCCTCTGTGACATTCAGAATGGAATAAATCCCTGTTTGGATTTTGGTTGCTAAGGTGCTCGACAATGGTTGCTAGGGCGTGGCCAGTAAGTGTTGAGGTGATTCAGGATTGGCTGTTTGCTGCCCCGAGTCAAACGAGCCCACCCTCATGTTTCTATGACTCTTATATTCTGAGATATCCCTTTGATCTGTTTCAATGGAAGTCTATGGAACTTGTTGCTAAGGAGCTCTAAATGGTTGCTAGGGCGTGGCTAGATAGCTTCACAATGATCCTGAGAGACTGATTGGCCGTCTGAGTAAAATGAGCCCGCCCCTTTGTCTCTACGACACTGTGATCCAGAGTTATGTTCAATATAAAAGCGGTTTCTATGGTGTAGGACGGCCCATTTCATGGGCCGTCCTACACCATAGTAAGTCAATGGGGCAACTTTGGGCCGCTCCTGCCCCTCAGGGGTGCAACTTTTACCCCATTGTGTGGTATATTCTTACAGAGCCTGTCAGCCTCTTCAAATGTGGTAAATTACACGTTTCTGCGACATCCTCGTTCCGAGCTACGACTCGTCAAAGTTTGACGCAATGTTAAGTCTATGGGATTTTTCGGCCGGTTTTTCGCCCCTGGGGCGAACATCGTACCCCCGATCCCTTATAAAAGTCATAGCACACCATTCCCGAACAGGCCGCACGTTTTGACACCTCATTCATGGGTCTGTGACAAAAACTGCGGGAGGAGTAGCGCGTCAAAAAGTGGCCAGAAGAATAATAAGAAGAATAAGAATAATAAGTATGCACAATAACACTAGTGTTGCTTTGCCATAGGCAAGCACCACTAATAAGAATAATAAGTATGTGAGATAACAATAGTGTTGCTTCGCCATAGGCAAGCACCACTAATAAGAATAAGAATAAGAAGAATAAGAATAACTAGAATGTACATTTCCAGAAGAAAATGTGAAGTGGTGCTTGCAGTGGCAAAACTCGCCGCTCGGTTGCTAGCGTGCGGTTAGCTAGTTATTACCAAGATGCTAGCATGATTAGCATGTTGCTAACATCATGCTAGCATGATTAGCATGTTGTTAACATTCTGTTAGCATTATTAGCATGTTGCTAGCATGATGCTAGCATGATTAGCATTTTGCTAGCATGTTGCTAGCATGATGCTAGCATGATTAGCATGTTGCTAGCATCATGCTAGCATGATTAGCATGTTGCTAGCATCATGCTAGCATGATTAGCATGTTGCTAGCATCATGCTAGCATGATTAGCATGTTTGCTAGCATGTTTGTAGCTAGATGCTAGCATGATTAGCATGTTGCTAGCATCATGCTAGCATGATTAGCATGTTGCTAGCATCATGCTAGCATGATTAGCATGTTTCTAGCATCATGCTAGCATGAATATCATGTTTTTAGCATCATGCTAGCATGATTAGCATGTTTCTAGCATCATGCTAGCATGATTAGCATGTTGCTTGCATCATGCTAGCATGATTAGCATGTTGCTAGCATCATGCTAGCATGATTAGTATGTTGCTAGCATCATGCTAGCATGATTAGCATGTTGCTAGCATCATGCTAGCATGATTAGCATGTTTGCTAGCATGATTAGCATGTTGCTAGCATCATGCTAGCATGATTAGCATGTTTGCTAGCATGTTTGTAGCTAGATGCTAGCATGATTAGCATGTTGCTAGCATCATGCTAGCATGATTAGCATATTGCTAGCATCATGCTAGCATGATTAGCATGTTGCTAGCATCATGCTAGCATGATTAGCATGTTTGCTAACATGTTTGTAGCTAGATGCTAGCATGATTAGCATGTTGCTAGCATCATGCTAGCATGATTAGCATGTTTGCTAGCATGTTTGTAGCTAGATGCTAGCATGATTAGCATGTTGCTAGCATCATGCTAGCATGATTAGCATGTTGCTAGCATCATGCTAGCATGATTAGCATGTTGCTAGCATCATGCTAGCATGATTAGCATGTTTGCTAACATGTTTGTAGCTAGATGCTAGCATGATTAGCATGTTGCTAGCATTATGCTAGCATGATTAGCATGTTGCTAGCATCATGCTAGCATGATTAGCATGTTTCTAGCATCATGCTAGCATGATTAGCATGTTTCTAGCATCATGCTAGCATGATTAGCATGTTGCTAGCATCATGCTAGCATGATTAGCATGTTGCTAGCATCATGCTAGCATGATTAGCATGTTTGCTAGCATGTTTGTAGCCAGATACTAGCAAGATTAGCATGTTGCTAGCATCATTTAGCACTTAACTAATCGATATTAGCATGTAGCTATTCACAGCTAGCATGTTTAGCATGTTGAAAGTCCTGTGTGTTAACATGAGTCAAAAGACCCAACCCCCATCGCGATACAATGTTCTGATGCTGAGATATAGCTGTTACAAAATGGTTGCTAGGGTACTCTGTTTGGTTGCTAGGGAGTGGCTTGGCAGCTGCCAATCATGAAACTCCAAAGGCTGCTTGTCAGTATGAATGATATAAACCAACCCCCATCGCGATACAATGTTCTGATGCTGAGATATAGCTGTTACAAAATGGTTGCTAGGGTACTATGTTTGGTTGCTAGGGAGTGGCTTGGCAGCTGCCAATCATGAAACTCCAAAGGCTGCTTGTCAGTATGAATGATATAAACCAACTCCCATGCCTCTGTGACATTCAGAATGGAAGATATCCCTCTTTGGATTTTGGTTGCTAAGGTGCTCGACAATGGTTGCTAGGGCGTGGCTAGGAAGTGTTGAGGTCATTCATGATTGGCTGTTTGCTACCCCGAGTCAAACGAGACCACCCTCGTGTTTCTATGACACTTCTATCCGGAGATATCCCTTCCATCTCTTTCAATGGAAGTCTATGGAACTTGTTGCTAAGGTGCTCTAAATGGTTGCTAGGGCGTGGCTTAAAAGCTTAACAATGATCCTGAGAGACTGATTGGTCGTCTGAGTAAAATGAGCCCGCCCCTTTGTCTCTACGACACTGGGATCCAGAGTTATGTTCAATATAAAAGCGGTTTCTATGGTGTAGGACGGCCCATTTCATGGGCCGTCCTACACCATAGTAAGTCAATGGGGCAACTTTGGGCCCCTCCTGCCCCCCAGGGGTGCAACTTTTACCCCATTGTGTGGTATGTTCTTACAGAGCCTGTCAGCCTCTTCAAATGTGGTAAATTACAGGTTTCTGCGACATCCTCGTTCCGACCTACGACTCGTCAAAGTTTGACGCAATGTTAAGTCTATGGGATTTTTCGGCCGGTTTTTCGCCCCTGGGGCGAACATCGTACCCCCGATCGCTTATAAAAGTCATAGCACACCATTCCCGAACAGGCCGCACGTTTTGACACCTCATTCATGGGTCTGTGACAAAAACTGCGGGAGGAGTAGCGCGTCAAAAAGTGGCCAGAAGAATAAGAATAAGAACTAGAATGTACATTTCCAGAAGAAAATGTGAAGTGGTGCTTGCAGTGGCAAAACTCGCCGCTCGGTTGCTAGCGTGCGGTTAGCTAGTTTTTACCAAGATGCTAGCATGATTAGCATATTACTAGCATTTTTTTTAGCTAGATGCTAGCATGATTAGCATATTACTAGCATTTTTTTAGCTAGATGCTAGCATGATTAGCATATTACTAGCATTTTTTTAGCTAGATGCTAGCATGATTAGCATGTTGCTAACATGTTTTTAGCTAGATGCTAGCATGATTAGCATGTTGCTAGCATCAACGTAGCATGATTAGCATGTTGCTAGCATGATTAGCATGTTGCTAGCATGATGATAGCATGATTAGCATGTTACTAGCATCATGCTAGCATAATTAGCATGTTGCTAACATCATGTTAGCATGATTAGCATGTTGCTAGCATCATGTTAGCATGATTAGCATGTTGCTAGCATGTTGCTAGCATGATTAGCATGTTGCTAGCATCATGCTAGCATGATTAGCATGTTGCTAGCATCATACTAGCATGATTAGCATGTTGCTAACATCATGCTAGCATGATTAGCATGTTGCTAGCATCATACTAGCATGATTAGCATGTTGCTAGCATCATGCTAGCATGATTAGCATGTTTATAGCATGTTTTTAGCTAGATGCTAGCATGATTAGCTTTTTTAGGCAGTTGCTAGGGTAATCTGGGTGGTTGCTATGGTGTTACTAGGTGGTTGGTAGTTGTCAAAGATGGTTGCTATTGAGTTTGTAGCATTTTATTGGCATGATTTAGCACTTAGCTAATCAATATTAGCATGTAGCTATTCACTGCTAGCATGTGTAGCATGTAGCAAGTCCTGTTTGCTAGCATGAGTCAAAAGAGCCAACCCCCATCTCTATACGGTGTTCTGATGCAGAGATATTGGTCTTGCAAAATGGTTGCTAGGGTACTATGTTTGGTTGCTAGGGAGTGGCTTGGCAGCTGCCAATCATGAAGCTCCAAAGTCAATGTGAATGTATAAACCAACCCCCATCTCTATACGATGTTTTGATGCAGCAATATAGGTCTTGCAAAATGGTTGCTAGGGTACTCTGTTTGGTTGCTAGGGAGCGGCTTGGCAGATGCCAATGATGAAACTCCAAATGCTTCTTGTCACTATGAAAGATATAAACCAACTCCCATGCCTCTGTGACATTCAGAATGGACGATATTCCTCTTTGGATTTTGGTTGCTAAGGTGCTCGACAATGGTTGCTAGGGCGTGGCTAGGAAGTGTTGAGGTGATTCAGGATTGGCTGTTTGCTGCCCCGAGTCAAACGAGACCACCCTCATGTTTCTATGACAATTCAGTCCAGAGATATCCCTTCGATCTCTTTCAATGGAAGTCTATGGGAGTTGTTGCTAAGGTGCTCTAAATGGTTGCTAGGGCGTGGCTTAATAGCTTCACAATGATCCTGAGAGACTGATTGGTCGTCTGAGTAAAATGAGCCCGCCCCCTTGTCTCTATGACACTGTGATCCAGAGTTATGTTGAATAGAAAATCGCTTACTATGGTGTAGGACGGCCCATTTCATGGGCCGTCCTACACCATAGTAAGTCAATGGGGCAACTTTGGGCCCCTCCTGCACCCCAGGGGTGCAACTTTTACCCCATTGTGTGGTATGTTCTTACAGAGCCTGTCAGCCTCTTCAAATGTGGTAAATTACACGTTTCTGCGACATCCTCGTTCCGAGCTACGACTCGTCAAAGTTTGACGCAATGTTAAGTCTATGGGATTTTTCGGCCGGTTTTTCGCCCCTGGGGCGAACATCGTACCCCCGATCCCTTATAAAAGTCATAGCACACCATTCCCGAACAGGCCGCACGTTTTGACACCTCATTCATGGGTCTGTGACAAAAACTGCGGGAGGAGTAGCGCGTCAAAAAGTGGCCAGAAGAATAATAAGAAGAATAAGAATAATAAGTATGCACAATAACACTAGTGTTGCTTTGCCATAGGCAAGCACCACTAACTAGAATGTACATTTCCAGAAGAAAATGTGAAGTGGTGCTTGCAGTGGCAAAACTCGCCGCTCGGTTGCTAGGGTGTGCTATATGATTGCATACGAGACAACAAACACGTCTGTACGATATTGTGGAGCTGAGATATGGCTTATTTATGTGTTCAGGTGGTTACTAGGGTTCCCTATATGGTTGCTATGGTGTGCTTATAGAGTTTATGAGATGATATTTAAAGACTAGTTGACAGTCTGAGTCAAAAAAGCCAAACTCCATGTTTCTTCTATTTACAGGAGCTGAGAAATGGCTTGAATATGTTGTTTTATGGTTGCTAGGCTGCCCTAAGTGGTTGCTAGGGCACGGCTATGAAGTTATTATATCACTACTTATTGGCTTCTTGATAGGCCAAGTCAAAAGAGCCCAACCCCAAGTCTCTATGACCTTCTGGTGAAAAGATGTGATATAACAAATTTTGTGCCAATGTTAAGTCTATGGGACTTTTTTCGGCCGATTTATCGCCCGCCGGACGAACATCGTACAACCGATCGCTTAGAAAAGACATAGCACACCTCTCCTTAATGAACCGGTCGATTTGACACCTCACTCATGGGTCTACGACAAAAGCTGCGGGAGGAGTAGCGTGCCGAAGTTTTGTCTAGGTGAATAGTAATCACAACACTAGAATGTACATTTCCAGAAGAAAATGTGAAGTGGTGCTTGCAGTGGCAAAACTCGCCGCTCGGTTGCTAGCGTGCGGTTAGCTAGTTTTTACCAAGATGCTAGCATGATTAGCATGATTAGCATGTTGCTAGCATCATGCTAGCATTATAAGCATGTTGCTAGCATCATGCTAGCATTATAAGCATGTTACTAGCATGTTTTAGTTAGATTCTCCCATTATGCTAGCATGTTGCTAGCATGATGCTAGCAAAAATAAGCATGTTGCAAACATGTTTTAGCTAGATGCTAGCATTATTTGCATCATAATAGCATTATTAGCATATTGCTAGCATCATGCTAGCATGGTTAGCATATTGCTAGCATCATGCTAGCATGTTTAGCATGTTGCTAGCATGATGCTAGCACGTTTAGCATGTTTTTAGCATGTTGCTAGCATAATGCTAGCATGTTTAGCATTTTGCTAGCATGATGCTAGCATGATGCTAGCATGATTAGCATGTTGCTAACATGAAGCTAGCATGATTAGCATGTTGCTAGCATATTGCTAGCATGTTGCTAGCATGTTGCTAGCATGATTAGCATGTTGCTAGCATGATTAGCATGTTGCTAGCATGATGCTAGCATGATTAGCATGTTGCTAGCATATTGCTAGCATGATTAACATGTTGCTAGCATGAGTAGCATGTTGCTAGCATGAAGCTAGCATGATTAGCCTGTTGCTAGCATGTTTGTAGCTAGTTGCTAGCATGATTAGCATGTTTCTAGCATCATGCTAGCATGATTAGCATGTTGCTAGCATGTTACTAGCATGATTAGCATGTTGCTAGCTTGATGCTAGCATGATTGGCCTGTTGCTAGCATGTTTGTAGCTAGTTGCTAGCATGATTAGCATGTTTCTAGCATCATGCTAGCATCATGCTAGGGCGTTGCTAGGCGGTTGCTAGGGTATTCTGGGTGGTTGCTAGGGTGTTTTGGGTGGTTGCTAGGCGGTTGCTAGGGTGTTCTGGGTGTTTGCTAGGGCGTTGCTAGGGTGTTCTGGTTGGTTGCTAGGCAGTTGCTAGGGTGTTCTAAGTGGTTGCTAGGGTGTCACTAGTCGGTTGCTATGGTATTCGGGGTGGTTGCTAGGGCGTTGCTAGGCGGTTGCTAGGGCGTTGCTAGGCGGTTGCTAGGGTGTTCTGGGTGGTTGCTATGGTGTTGCTAGGCGGTTGCTAGGGTGTTCTGGGTGGTTGCTAGGGTGTTGCTAGGCGGTTGCTATGGTATTCTGAGTGGTTGTTAGGGTGTTGCTAGGTGGTTGCTATGGTATTCTGGGTGGTTGCTAAGGTGTTGCTAGGCGGTTGCTAGGGTGTTCTGGGTGGTTGCTAGGGTGTTGCTAGGCGGTTGCTAGGGTGTTCTGAGTGGTTGCTAGGGTGTTGCTAGGTGGTTGCTATGGTATTCTGAGTGGTTGCTAGGGTGTTGCTAGGTGGTTGCTATGGTATTCTGGGTGGTTGCTAAGGTGTTGCTAGGCGGTTGCTAGGGTGTTCTGGGTGGTTGCTAGGGTGTTGCTAGGGTGTTGCTAGGGTGTTCTGAGTGGTTGCTAGGGTGTTGCTAGGTGGTTGCTAGGGTATTCTGGGTGGTTGCTAGGGTGTTGCTAGGCGGTTGATAGGGTATTCTGGGTGGTTGCTATGGTGTTGCTAGGCGGTTGCTAGGGTGTTTTGGGTGGTTGCTAGGGTGTTTTAGGTGGTTGCTATGGTATTCTGGATGGTTGCTATGGTGTTACTAGGTGGTTGGTAGTGTTCACATTTGGTTACTATAGAGTTTTTATAATGTTCATGGCATGATTTAGCACTTAGCTAATCAATATTAGCATAAAGCTATTCACAGCTAGCATGTTTAGCATGTTGAAAGTCCTGTGTGCTAGCATGAGTCAAAAGACCCAACCCCCATCTCTATACGATGTTCTGATGCAGAGATGTAGGTCTTGCAAAATGGTTGCTAGGGTACTCTGTTTGGTTGCTAGGGAGTGGCTTGGCAGCTGCCAATGATGAAACTCCAAAGGCTGCTTGTCAGTATGAATGATATAAACCAACCCCCATCTCTATACGATGTTCTGATATAGAGATGTAGGTCTTGCAAAATGGTTGCTAGGGTACTTTGTTTGGTTGCTAGGGAGTGGCTTGGCAGCTGCCAATCATGAAACTCCAAAGGCTGCTTGTCAGTATGAATGATATAAACCAACTCCCATGCCTCTGTGACATTCAGAATGGACGATATTCCTCTTTGGATTTTGGTTGCTAAGGTGCTCGACAATGGTTGCTAGGGCGTGGCCAGTAAGTGTTGAGGTGATTCAGGATTGGCTGTTTGCTGCCCCGAGTCAAACGAGCCCACCCTCATGTTTCTATGACTCTTATATTCTGAGATATCCCTTTGATCTGTTTCAATGGAAGTCTATGGAACTTGTTGCTAAGGAGCTCTAAATGGTTGCTAGGGCGTGGCTAGATAGCTTCACAATGATCTTGAGAGACTGATTGGCCGTCTGAGTAAAATGAGCCCGCCCCTTTGTCTCTACGACACTGTGATCCAGAGTTATGTTCAATATAAAAGCGGTTTCTATGGTGTAGGACGGCCCATTTCATGGGCCGTCCTACACCATAGTAAGTCAATGGGGCAACTTTGGGCAGCTCCTGCCCCACAGGGGTGCAACTTTTACCCCATTGTGTGGTATATTCTTACAGAGCCTGTCAGCCTCTTCAAATGTGGTAAATTTCACGTTTCTGCGACATCCTCGTTCCGAGCTACGACTCGTCAAAGTTTGACGCAATGTTAAGTCTATGGGATTTTTCGGCCGGTTTTTCGCCCCTGGGGCGAACATCGTACCCCCGATCCCTTATAAAAGTCATAGCACACCATTCCCGAACAGGCCGCACGTTTTGACACCTCATTCATGGGTCTGTGACAAAAACTGCGGGAGGAGTAGCGCGTCAAAAAGTGGCCAGAAGAATAAGAAGAATAAGAAGAATAAGAAGAATAAGAATAATAAGTATGCACAATAACACTAGTGTTGCTTTGCCATAGGCAAGCACCACTAATAAGAATAAGAATAAGAATAAGAAGAATAAGAATAATAAGTATGTGAGATAACAATAGTGTTGCTTCGCCATAGGCAAGCACCACTAATAAGTATGTGAGATAACAATAGTGTTGCTTCGCCATAGGCAAGCACCACTAATAATAAGTATGCACAATAACACTAGTGTTGCTTTGCCATAGGCAAGCACCACTAACTAGAATGTACATTTCCAGAAGAAAATGTGAAGTGGTGCTTGCAGTGGCAAAACTCGCCGCTCGGTTGCTAGCGTGCGGTTAGCTAGTTTTTACCAAGATGCCAGCATGATTAGCATGATTAGCATGTTGCTAGCATCATGCTAGCATGATTAGCATGTTGCTAGCATCATGCTAGCATTATAAGCATGTTACTAGCATGTTTTAGTTAGATTCTCCCATTATGCTAGCATTTTGCTAGCATGATGCTAGCAAAAATAAGCATGTTGCAAACATGTTTTAGCTAGATGCTAGAATTATTAGCATCATGCTAGCATGATTAGCATATTGCTAGCATCATGCTAGCATGATTAGCATATTGCTAGCATAATGCTAGCATGTTTAGCATGTTGCTAGCATGATGCTAGCATGTTTAGCATGTTGCTAGCATGTTGCTAGCATGATTAGCATGTTGCTAGCATGTTGCTAGCATGTTGCTAGCATGATTAGCATGTTGCTAGCATAATGCTAGCATGATGCTAGCATGATTAGCATCTTGCTAGCATGATGCTAGCATGATTAGCATCTTGCTAGCATGATGCTAGCATGATTAGCATGTTGCTAGCATGATGCTAGCATGATTAGCATGTTGCTACCATGTTACTAGCGTGATTAGCATGTTGCTAGCATGATGCTAGCATGATTAGCCTGTTGCTAGCATGTTTGTAGCTAGTTGCTAGCATGATTAGCATGTTTCTAGCATCATGCTAGCATGATTAGCATGTTGCTAGCATTATGCTAGCATGATTAGCATGTTGCTAGCATGATGCTAGCATGTTTAGCATGTTGCTAGCATGATGCTAGCATGGTTGCTAAGGTATTACTAGGTGGTTGCTAGGGTGTTGCTAGGTGGTTGCTAGGGTGTTCTGGGTGGTTGCTATGGTGTCGCTAGGCGGTTGCTAGGGTATTCAGGGTGGTTGCTAGAGTGTTGCTAGGCAGTTGCTAGGGTGTTCTGGGTAGTTGCTATGATGTTGCTAGGCGGTTGCTAGGGTATTCTGGGTGGTTGCTATGGTGTTGCTAGGGTATTGTGGGTGGTTGCTAGGCTGTTGCTAGGGTGTTCTGGGTGGTTGCTAGGGTGTTGCTAGGCAGTTGCTAGGGTGTTCTGGGTGGTTGCTAGGGTGTTGCTAGGCGGTTGCTAGGGTGTTCTGGGTGGTTGCTAGGGTGTTGCTAGGCAGTTGCTAGGGTAATCTGGGTGGTTGCTATGGTGTTACTAGGTGGTTGGTAGTTGTCACAGATGGTTACTATTGGAGTTCTTTACATTTACTTGGCATGATTGAGCACTTTCCTTATCACTATTAGCATGTAGCTATTTACTGCTAGCATGTGTAGCATGTAGCAAGTCCTGTTTGCTAGCATGAGTCAAAAGAGCCAACCCCCATCTCTATACGATGTTCTGATGCAGAGATACTGGTCTTGCAAAACGGTTGCTAGGGTACTCTGTTTGGTTGCTAGGGAGTGGCTTGGCAGCTGCCAATCATGAAGCTCCAAAGTCAATGTGAATGTATAAACCAACCCCCATCTCTATACGATGTTTTGATGCAGAGATATAGGTCTTGCAAAATGGTTGCTAGGGTACTCTGTTTGGTTGCTAGGGAGTGGCTTGGCAGCTGCCAATCATGAAACTCCAAAGGCTGCTTGTCAGTATAAATGATATAAACCAACTCCCATGCCTCTGTAACATTCAGAATGGAAGATATCCCTGTTTGGATTTTGGTTGCTAAGGTGCTCGACAATGGTTGCTAGGGCGTGGCCAGTAGGTGTTGAGGTGATTCAGGATTGGCTGTTTGCTGCCCCGAGTCAAACGAGCCCACCCTCATGTTTCTATGACTCTTATATTCTGAGATATCCCTTTGATCTGTTTCAATGGAAGTCTATGGAACTTGTTGCTAAGGAGCTCTAAATGGTTGCTAGGGCGTGGCTAGATAGCTTCACAATGATCCTGAGAGACTGATTGGCCGTCTGAGTAAAATGAGCCCGCCCCTTTGTCTCTACGACACTGTGATCCAGAGTTATGTTCAATATAAAAGCGGTTTCTACGGTGTAGGACGGCCCATTTCATGGGCCGTCCTACACCATAGTAAGTCAATGGGGCAACTTTGGGCAGCTCCTGCCCCACAGGGGTGCAACTTTTACCCCATTGTGTGGTATATTCTTACAGAGCCTGTCAGCCTCTTCAAATGTGGTAAATTACACGTTTCTGTGACATCCTCGTTCCGAGCTACGACTCGTCAAAGTTTGACGCAATGTTAAGTCTATGGGATTTTTCGGCCGGTTTTTCGCCCCTGGGGTGAACATCGTACCCCCGATCCCTTATAAAAGTCATAGCACACCATTCCCGAACAGGCCGCACGTTTTGACACCTCATTCATGGGTCTGTGACAAAAACTGCGGGAGGAGTAGCGCGTCAAAAAGTGGCCAGAAGAATAAGAAGAATAAGAAGAATAAGAAGAATAAGAATAATAAGTATGCACAATAACACTAGTGTTGCTTTGCCATAGGCAAGCACCACTAACTAGAATGTACATTTCCAGAAGAAAATGTGAAGTGGTGCTTGCAGTGGCAAAACTCGCCGCTCGGTTGCTAGGGTGTGGTACATGATTGCATACGAGCCAACAACCATGTCTGTACGATATTGTGGAGCTGAGATATGGCTTATACATGTGTTTGTATGGTTACTAGGGTACCCTATATGGTTGCTATGGTGTGCTTATACAGTTTATAAGATGATATTTAAAGACTAGTTGACAGTCTGAGTCAAAAAAGGCAAACTCCATTTTTCTGCTATTTTCTAGAGCGGAGATATGGCTTGAATATGTTGTTTTATGGTTGCTAGGCTGCCCTAAGTGGTTGTTAGGGCGCGAATATGAAGTTATTATGTCACTACTTATTGGCTGCTTGATAGGCTGAGTCAAAAGAGCCCAACCCCAAGTCTCTATGACCTTCTGGTGAAAAGATATGATATAACAAATTTTGTGGCAATGTTAAGTCTATGGGACTTTTTTCGGCCGATTTATCGCCCGCCGGACGATCATCGTACAACCGATCGCATAGAAAAGTCATAGCACACCTCTCCTCAATGAACCGGTCGATTTGATACCTCATTCATGGGTCTACGAGAAAACGTGCGGGAGGAGTAGCGTGCCGAAGTTTTGTCTAGGTGAATAGTAATCACAATACTAGAATGTACATTTCCAGAAGAAAATGTGAAGTGGTGCTTGCAGTGGCAAAACTCGCCGCTCGGTTGCTAGGGTGCGGTTAGCTAGTTTTTACCAAGATGCTAGCATGATTAGCATGTTGCTAGTATCATGCTAGCATGATTAGCATGTTGTTAGCATTATGCTAGCATTATTAGCATTTTGCTAGCATGATTAGCATGTTGCTAGCATGATGCTAGCATGATGCTAGCATGATTAGCATGTTGCTAGCATGTTGCTAGCATGATGCTAGCATGATTAGCATGTTGCTAGCATAATGCTAGCATGATTAGCATGTTGTTAGCATCATGCTAGCATCATGCTAGCATGATTAGCATGTTGTTAGCATCATGCTACCAACATGCTAGCATGATTAGCATGTTGCTAGCATGATGCTAGCATGATTAGCATGTTGCTAGCATGATGCTAGCAAAAATAAGCATGTTGCAAACATGTTTTAGCTAGATGCTAGCATTATTAGCATATTGCTAGCATCATGCTAGCATGTTTAGCATGTTGCTAGCATGTTGCTAGCATGGTTGCTAAGGTGTTACTAGGTGGTTGCTAGGGTATTATGGGTGGTTGCTAGGGCGTTGCTAGGCGGTTGCTAGGGTGTTCTGGGTGGTTGCTATGGTGTTGCTATGCGGTTGCTAGGGTATTCTGGGTGGTTGCTAGGCGGTTGCTAGGGTGTTCTGGGTGGTTGCTAGGGTGTTGCTAGGGGGTTGCTAGGGTGTTCTGGTTGGTTGCTAGGGTGTTGCTAGGCGGTTGCTAGGGTGTTCTGGGTGGTTGCTAGGGTGTTGCTAGGCGGTTGTGGGTGGTTGCTATTTTGTTGCTATGCGGTTGCTAGGGTATTCTGGGTGGTTGCTAGGGTGTTCTGAGTGGTTGCTAGGGTGTTGCTAGGTGGTTGCTAGGGTATTCTGGGTGGTTGCTAGGGTGTTGCTAGGTGGTTGCTAGGGTATTCTGGGTGGTTGCCAGGGTGTTGCTAGGCGGTTGCTAGGGTGTTCTGGGTGGTTGCTAGGGTGTTGCTAGGCGGTTGCTAGGGTATTCTGGGTGGTTGCTATGGTGTTGCTAGGCGGTTGCTAGGGTGTTTTGGGTGGTTGCTAGGGTGTTTTAGGTGGTTGCTATGGTATTCTGGATGGTTGCTATGGAGTTACTAGGTGGTTGGTAGTGTTCACATTTGGTTACTATAGAGTTTTTATAATGTTCATGGCATGATTTAGCACTTAGCTAATCAATATTAGCATGTAGCTATTCACAGCTAGCATGTTTAGCCTGTTGAAAGTCCTGTGTGCCAGTTGGGTCAAAAGACCCAACCCTCATCTCTATACGATGTTCTGATGCAGAGATATTGGTCTTGCAAAATGGTTGCTAGGGTACTCTGTTTGGTTGCTAGGGAGTGGCTTGGCAGCTGCCAATCATGAAGCTCCAAAGTCAATGTGAATGTATAAACCAACCCCCATCTCTATACGATGTTTTGATGCAGAGATATAGGTCTTGCAAAATGGTTGCTAGGGTACTCTGTTTGGTTGCTAGGGAGTGGCTTGGCAGCTGCCTATCATGAAACTCCAAAGGCTGCTTGTCAGTATGAATGATATAAACCAACTCCCACGCCTTTGTGACATTCAGAATGGAAGATATCCCTTTTTGGATTTTGGTTGCTAAGGTGCTCGACAATGGTTGCTAGGGCGTGGCCAGTAAGTGTTGAGGTGATTCAGGATTGGCTGTTTGCTGGCCCGAGTCAAACGAGCCCACCCTCATGTTTCTATGACACTTATATCCTGAGATATCCCTTTGATCTCTTTCAATGGAAGTCTATGGAACTTGTTGCTAAGGAGCTCTAAATGGTTGCTAGGGCGTGGCTTGATAGCTTCACAATGATCCTGAGAGACTGATTGGTTGTCTGAGTAAAATGAGCCCGCCCTCTTGTCTCTATGACACTGTGATCCAGAGTTATGTTCAATACAAAAGCGGTTTCTATGGTGTAGGACGGCCCATTTCATGGGCCGTCCTACACCATAGTAAGTCAATGGGGCAACTTTGGGCCCCTCCTGCCCCTCAGGGGTGCAACTTTTACCCCATTGTGTGGTATGTTCTTACAGAGCCTGTCAGCCTCTTCAAATGTGGCAAATTTCACGTTTCTACGACATCCTCGTTCCGAGCTACGACTCGTCAAAGTTTTTCGCAATGTTAAGTCTATGGGATTTTTTTGGGCCGTTTTTCGCCCCTGGGGCGACCATCGTACCCCCGATCTCTTAGAAAAGTCATAGCACACCATTCCCGAACAGGCCGCACGTTTTGACACCTCATTCATGGGTCTGTGACAAAAACTGCGGGAGGAGTAGCGCGTCAAAAAGTGGCCAGAAGAATAATAATAATAAAAAGAAGAATAATAAGTATGTGAGATAACAATAGTGTTGCTTCGCCATAGGCAAGCACCACTAACTAGAATGTACATTTCCAGAAGAAAATGTGAAGTGGTGCTTGCAGTGGCAAAACTCGCCGCTCGGTTGCTAGGGTGTGTATAGCTAGTTTTTAGTAAGATGCTAACAAAATAAGCATAATGATAGCATGATTAGCATGTTGCTAGCATCATGCTACCGTGTCTTTAGCATGATGCTAACATGATTAGCAGGTTGCTAGCATGTTTGTAGCTAGATGCTAGCATGATTAGCATGTTGCTAGCATCATGCTAGCATGATTAGCATGTTGCTAGCATCATGCTAGCATGATTAGCATGTTGCTAGCATTATGCTAGCATGATTAGCATGTTACTAGCATCATGCTAGCATTATTAGCATGTTTCTAGCATCATGCTAGCATGATTAGCATGTTTGTAGCTAGATGCTAGCATGATTAGCATGTTGCTAGCATCATGCTAGCATGATTAGCATGTTTCTAGCATCATGCTAGCATGATTAGCATGTTGCTAGCATCATGCTAGCATGATTAGCATGTTGCTAGCATCATGCTAGCATGATTAGCATGTTGCTAGCATCATGCTAGCATGATTAGCATGTTGCTAGCATCATGCTAGCATGATTAGCATGTTTGTTAGCATGTTTGTAGTTAGATGCTAGCATGATTAGCATGTTGCTAACATCATGTTAGCATGATTAGCATGTTGCTAGCATCATGCTAGCATGATTAGCATGTTGCTAGCATCATGCTAGCATGATTAGCATATTGCTAGCATCATGCTAGCATGATTAGCATGTTAATAGCATCATGCTAGCATGATTAGCATGTTGCTAGCATCATGCTAGCATGATTAGCATGTTTGCTAGCATGTTTGTAGCCAGATACTAGCAAGATTAACATGTTGCTAGCATCATTTAGCACTTAACTAATCGATATTAGCATGTAGCTATTCACAGCTAGCATGTTTAGCATGTTGAAAGTCCTGTGTGTTAACATGAGTCAAAAGACCCAACCCCCATCGCGATACAATGTTCTGATGCTGAGATATAGCTGTTACAAAATGGTTGCTAGGGTACTCTGTTTGGTTGCTAGGGAGTGGCTTGGCAGCTGCCAATCATGAAACTCCAAAGGCTGCTTGTCAGTATGAATGATATAAACCAACCCCCATCGCGATACAATGTTCTGATGCTGAGATATAGCTGTTACAAAAGGGTTGCTAGGGTACTATGTTTGGTTGCTAGGGAGTGGCTTGGCAGCTGCCAATCATGAAACTCCAAAGGCTGCTTGTCAGTATAAATGATATAAACCAACTCCCATGCCTCTGTGACATTCAGAATGGAAGATATCCCTCTTTGGATTTTGGTTGCTAAGGTGCTCGACAATGGTTGCTAGGGCGTGGCTAGGAAGTGTTGAGGTCATTCATGATTGGCTGTTTGCTACCCCGAGTCAAACGAGACCACCCTCGTGTTTCTATGACACTTCTATCCGGAGATATCCCTTCCATCTCTTTCAATGGAAGTCTATGGAACTTGTTGCTAAGGTGCTCTAAATGGTTGCTAGGGCGTGGCTTAAAAGCTTAACAATGATCCTGAGAGACTGATTGGTCATCTGAGTAAAATGTGCCCGCCCCTTTGTCTCTACGACACTGTGATCCAGAGTTATGTTCAATATAAAAGCGGTTTCTATGGTGTAGGACGGCCCATTTCATGGGCCGTCCTACACCATAGTAAGTCAATGGGGCAAATTTGGGCAGCTCCTGCCCCACAGGGGTGCAACTTTTACCCCATTGTGTGGTATATTCTTACAGAGCCTGTCAGCCTCTTCAAATGTGGTAAATTACACGTTTCTGCGACATCCTCGTTCCGAGCTACGACTCGTCAAAGTTTGACGCAATGTTAAGTCTATGGGATTTTTCGGCCGGTTTTTCGCCCCTGGGGCGAACATCGTACCCCCGATCCCTTATAAAAGTCATAGCACACCATTCCCGAACAGGCCGCACGTTTTGACACCTCATTCATGGGTCTGTGACAAAAACTGCGGGAGGAGTAGCGCGTCAAAAAGTGGCCAGAAGAATAAGAATAAGAATAAGAATAAGAATAAGAACTAGAATGTACATTTCCAGAAGAAAATGTGAAGTGGTGCTTGCAGTGGCAAAACTCACCGCTCGGTTGCTAGAGTGTGGCACATTATTGCAAACGAGCCAACAACCATGTCTGTGCGATGTTCTGGTGCTGAGATATGGCTTATTCATGTGTTCAGGTGGTTACTAGGGTACTCTATATGGTTGCTATGGTGTGCTTAGACTGTCAACTAGTCTTTAAATATCATCTCATAAACTGTATAAGTCAAAAAAAGCCAAACTCCATGTTTCTACTATTTTCAGGAGCTGAAATATGGCTTGTAAATGTTGTTTTATGGTTGCTAGGGTGCCCTAAGTGGTTGCTAGGGCGTGAATATGAAGGTAATATGTCACTACTTATTGGCTGCATGATAGGCCGAGTCAAAAGAGCCCAATCCCAAGTCCCTATGACCTTCTGGTCAAAAGATATGATCTCACAAATTTTGTGCCAATGTTAAGTCTATGGGACTTTTTTCGGCCAATTTATCGCCCGCCGGACGATCATCGTACAACCGATCGCTTAGAAAAGACATAGCACACCTCTCCTCAATGAACCGGTCGATTTGACACCTCATTCATGTGTGTACGACAAAAGGTGCGGGAGGAGTAGCGTGCCGAAGTTTTGTCTAGGTGAATAGTAATCACAACACTAGAATGTACATTTCCAGAAGAAAATGTGAAGTGGTGCTTGCAGTGGCAAAACTCGCCGCTCGGTTGCTAGGGTGTGGTAGATGATTGCATACGAGCCAAGAACCAAGTCTGTACGATATTGTGGAGCTGAGATATGGCTTTTTCATGTGTTTGTATGGTTACTAGGGTACCCTATATGGTTGCTATGGTGTGCTTATACAGTTTATGAGATGATATTTAAAGACTAGTTGACAGTGTGAGTCAAAAAAGCCGAACTCCATGTTTCTAGTATTTTCAGGAGCTGAAATATGGCTTGGAAATGTAGTTTTATGGTTGCTAGGTTGCCCTAAGTGGTTGCTAGGGCACGGCTATGAAGTTATTATGTCACTACTTATTGGCTACTTGATAGGCCGAGTCAAAAGAGCCCAATCCCAAGTCTCTATGACCTTCTGGTCAAAAGATATCATCTCACAAATGTTGTGCCAATGTTAAGTCTATGGGACTTTTTTCGGCCGCTTTATCGCCCGCCGGACGATCATCGTACACCCGAACGCTTAGAAAAGACATAGCACACCTCTCCTCAATGAACCGGTCGATTTGACACCTCATTCATGGGTCTACGAGAAAACGTGCGGGAGGAGTAGCGTGCCGAAGTTTTGTCTAGGTGAATAGTAATCACAATACTAGAATGTACATTTCCAGAAGAAAATGTGAAGTGGTGCTTGCAGTGGCAAAATTCGCAGCTCGGTTGCTAGAGTGTGGCACACGATTGCATACGAGACAAAAAACACGTCTGTACGATGTTCTGGTGCTGAGATATGGCTTATTTATGTGTTTGTATGGTTACTAGGGTACCTTATATGGTTGCTATGGTGTGCTTATACAGTTTATTAGATGATATTAGAAGACTAGTTGACAGTCTGAGTCAAAAAAGCCGAACTCCACGTCTCTACGATTTTCTGGAGCTGAAATATAGCATGTAAATGTTGTTTTATGGTTGCTAGGGTGGCATAAGTGGTTGCTAGGGCGTGGCCATGAAGTTGTTATGCCCCTACTTATTGGCTGCTTGATAGGCCGAGTCAAAAGAGCCCAACCCCAAGTCTCTGTGACCTTCTAGTCAAAAGGTATGATCTCAAAAATGTTGTGCCAATGTTAAGTCTATGGGAATTTTTTCGTCCGATTTATCGGCTGCTGAACGAACATCGTACAACCGATCACTTAGAAAAGTCATAGCACACCTCTCCTCAATGAGCCGGTCTATTTGACACCTCATTCATGGGTCTACGACAAAAAATGCGGGAGGAGTAGCGTGCCGAAGTTTTGTCTTGGTGAATAGTAATCACAATACTAGAATGTACATTTCCAGAAGAAAATGTGAAGTGGTGCTTGCAGTGGCAAAACTCGCCGCTCGGTTGCTAGGATGTTCTGGGTAGTTGCTATGGTGTTGCTAGGCGGTTGCTAGGGTATTCTGGGTGGTTGCTAGGGTGTTGCTAGGGTATTCTGGGTGGTTGCTATGGTGTTACTAGGTGGTTGGTAGTTGTCAAAGATGGTTACTGTTGAGTTTGTAGCATTTTATTGGCATGATTTAGCACTTAGCTAATCAATATTAGCATGTAGCTATTCACTGCTAGCATGTGTAGGATGTAGCAAGTCCTGTTTGCTAGCATGAGTCAAAAGAGCCAACCCCCATCTCTATACGATGTTCTGATACAGAGATATAGGTCTTGCAAAACGGTTGCTAGGGTACTCTGTTTGGTTGCTAGGGAGTGGCTTGGCAGCTGCCAATCATGAAGCTCCAAAGTGAATGTGAATGTATAAACCAACCCCCATCTCTATACGATGTTTTAAAGCAGACATATAGGTCTTGCAAAATGGTTGCTAGGGTACTCTGTTTGGTTGCTAGGGAGTGGCTTGGCAGCTGCCAATCATGAAGCTCCAAAGGCTGCTTGTCAGTATAAATGATATAAACCAACTCCCATGCCTCTGTGACATTCAGAATGGAAGATATCCCTGTTTGGATTTTGGTTGCTAAGGTGCTCGACAATGGTTGCTAGGGCGTGGCCAGTAAGTGTTGAGGTGATTCAGGATTGGCTGTTTGCTGGCCCGAGTGAAACGAGCCCACCCTCATGTTTCTATGACACTTATATCCTGAGATATCCCTTTGATCTGTTTCAATGGAAGTCTATGGAACTTGTTGCTAAGGAGCTCTAAATGGTTGCTAGGGCGTGGCTTGATAGCTTCACAATGATCCTGAGAGACTGATTGGCTGTCTGAGTAAAATGAGCCCGCCCCTTTGTCTCTATGACACTGTGATCCAGAGTTATGTTCAATACAAAATCCCTATGCAATTTACCATAGTAGGAAAAACACATGCATTTCATGGGCCGTCCTACACCATAGTAAGTCAATGGGGCAACTTTGGGCCCCTCCTGCCCCTCAGGGGTGCAACTTTTACCCCATTGTGTGGTATGTTCTTACAGAGCCTGTCAGCCTCTTCAAATGTGGCAAATTTCACGTTTCTGCGACATCCTCGTTCCGAGCTACGACTCGTCAAAGTTTTTCGCAATGTTAAGTCTATGGGATTTTTTTGGGCCGTTTTTCGCCCCTGGGGCGACCATCGTACCCCCGATCTCTTAGAAAAGTCATAGCACACCATTCCCGAACAGGCCGCACGTTTTGACACCTCATTCATGGGTCTGTGACAAAAACTGCGGGAGGAGTAGCGCGTCAAAAAGTGGCCAGAAGAATAATAAGAAGAACTAGAATGTACATTTCCAGAAGAAAATGTGAAGTGGTGCTTGCAGTGGCAAAACTCGCCGCTCGGTTGCTAGGATGTTCTGGGTAGTTGCTATGGTGTTGCTAGGCGGTTGCTAGGGTATTGTGGGTGGTTGCTAGGGTGTTCTGGGTGGTTGCTAGGGTGTTGCTAGGCAGTTGCTAGGGTGTTCTGGGTAGTTGCTATGGTGTTGCTAGGCGGTTGCTAGGGTATTGTGGGTGGTTGCTAGGGTGTTCTGGGTGGTTGCTAGGGTGTTGCTAGGCAGTTGCTAGGGTGTTCTGGGTAGTTGCTATGGTGTTGCTAGGCAGTTGCTAGGGTATTCTGGGTGGTTGCTATGGTGTTGCTAGGCGGTTGCTAGGGTGTTCTGGGTGGTTGCTAGGGTGTTGCTAGGCAGTTGCTAGGGTATTCTGGGTGGTTGCTATGGTGTTGCTAGGCGGTTGCTAGGGTGTTCTGGGTAGTTGCTAGGGTGTTGCAAGGCGGTTGCTAGGGTATTCTGGATGGTTGCTATGGTGTTGCTAGGGTATTCTGGGTGGTTGCTAGGGTGTTGCTAGGCGGTTGCCAGGGTATTCTGGGTGGTTGCTAGGGTGTTGCTAGGCGGTTGCTAGGGTATTCTGGATGGTTGCTATGGTGTTGCTAGGGTATTCTGGGTGGTTGCTAGGGTGTTGCTAGGCGGTTGCCAGGGTATTCTGGGTGGTTGCTAGGGTGTTGCTAGGCGGTTGCTAGGGTATTCTGGGTGGTTGCTATGGTGTTGCTAGGGTATTGTGGGTGGTTGCTAGGCGGTTGCTAGGGTGTTCTGGGTGGTTGCTAGGGTGTTTCTAGGTGGTTGCTAGGGTATTCTGGGTGGTTGCTAGGGTGTTGCTAGGTGGTTGCTAGGGTGTTCTGGGTGGTTGTTAGGGTGTTGCTAGGCGGTTTCTAGGGTGTTCTGGTTGGTTGCTAGGGCGTTGCTAGGCAGTTGCTAGGGTGTTCTGGGTGGTTGCTAAGGTGTTGCTAGGGTAATCTGGGTGGTTGCTATGGTGTTACTAGGTGGTTGGTAGTTGTCAAAGATGGTTACTATTGAGTTTGTAGCATTTTATTGGCTGATTTAGCACTTAGCTAATCAATATTAGCATGTAGCTATTCACTGCTAGCATGTGTAGCATGTAGCAAGTCCTGTTTGCTAGCATGAGTCAAAATAGCCAACCCCCATCTCTATACGATGTTCTGATGCAGAGATATTGGTCTTGCAAAACGGTTGCTAGGGTACTCTGTTTGGTTGCTAGGGAGTGGCTTGGCAGCTGCCAATCATGAAGCTCCAAAGTCAATGTGTATGTATAAACCAACCCCCATCTCTATGCGATGTTTTGATGCAGAGATATAGGTCTTGCAAAATGGTTGCTAGGGTACTCTGTTTGGTTGCTAGGGAGTGGCTTGGCAGCTGCCAATCATGGAACTCCAAAGGCTGCTTGTCAGTATAAATGATATAAACCAACTGCCATGCATCTGTGACATTCAGAATGGAAGATATCCCTGTTTGGATTTTGGTTGCTAAGGTGCTCGACAATGGTTGCTAGGGCGTGGCCAGTAAGTGTTGAGGTGATTCAGGATTGGCTGTTTGCTGGCCCGAGTGAAACGAGCCCACCCTCATGTTTCTATGACACTTATATCCTGAGATATCCCTTTGATCTGTTTCAATGGAAGTCTATGGAACTTGTTGCTAAGGAGCTCTAAATGGTTGCTAGGGCGTGGCTTGATAGCTTCACAATGATCCTGAGAGACTGATTGGCCGTCTGAGTAAAATGAGCCCGCCCCTTTGTCTCTACGACACTGTGATCCAGAGTTATGTTCAATATAAAAGCGGTTTCTATGGTGTAGGACGGCCCATTTCATGGGCCGTCCTACACCATAGTAAGTCAATGGGGAAACTTTGGGCAGCTCCTGCACCCCAGGGGTGCAACTTTTACCCCATTGTGTGGTATGTTCTTACAGAGTCTGTCAGCCTCTTCAAATGTGGCAAATTTCACGTTTCTGCGACATCCTCGTTCCGAGCTACGACTCGTCAAAGTTTTTCGCAATGTTAAGTCTATGGGATTTTTTTGGGCCGTTTTTCGCCCCTGGGGCGACCATCGTACCCCCGATCCCTTATAAAAGTCATAGCACACCATTCCCGAACAGGCCGCACGTTTTGACACCTCATTCATGGGTCTGTGACAAAAACTGCGGGAGGAGTAGCGCGTCAAAAAGTGGCCAGAAGAATAAGAAGAATAAGAATAATAAGTATGTGAGATAACAATAGTGTTGCTTCGCCATAGGCAAGCACCACTAATAATAAGTATGTGAGATAACAATAGTGTTGCTTCGCCATAGGCAAGCACCACTAATAAGAATAATAAGTATGTGAGATAACAATAGTGTTGCTTCGCCATAGGCAAGCACCACTAACTAGAATGTACATTTCCAGAAGAAAATGTGAAGTGGTGCTTGCAGTGGCAAAACTCGCCGCTCGGTTGCTAGGGTGTTGTAAATGATTGCATACGAGCCAACAACCATGTCTGTACGATATTGTGGAGCTGAGATATGGCTTATTCATGTGTTTGTATGGTTACTAGGGTACCCTATATGGTTGCTAGGGTGTGCTTATACAGTTTATGAGATGATATTTAAAGACCAGTTGACAGTCTGAGTCAAAAAAGGCAAACTCCATGTTTCTTCTATTTTCTGGAGCTGAGATATGGCTTGAATATGTTGTTTTATGGTTGCTAGGCTGCCCTAAGTGGTTGCTCGGGCGGGAATATGAAGTTATTATATCAATACTTATTGGCTGCTTGATAGGCTGAGTCAAAATAGCCCAACCCCAAGTCTCTATGACCTTCTGGTGAAAAGATATGATATAACAAATTCTGTGCCAATGTTAAGTCTATGGGACTTTTTTCGGCCGATTTATCGTCCGCTGTGCGAACATCGTACAACCGATCGCTTAGAAAAGACATAGCACACCTCTCCTCAATGAACAGGTCGATTTGACACCTCACTCATGGTTCTACGACAAAAGGTGCGGGAGGAGTAGCGTGCCGAAGTTTTGTCTAGGTGAATAGTAATCACAACACTAGAATGTACATTTCCAGAAGAAAATGTGAAGTGGTGCTTGCAGTGGCAAAACTCGCCGCTCGGTTGCTAGAGTGTGGTACATTAATGCATACGAGCCAAGAACCATGTCTGTACGATGTTCTAGTGCTGAGATATGGCTCATTCATGTTTTTGTATGGTTACTAGGGTACTCTATATGGTTGCTATGGTGTGCTTATACAGTTTATGAGATGATATTTAAAGACTAGTTGACAGTCTGAGTCAAAAAAGGCAAACTCCATGTTTCTTCTATTTTCTGGTGCTGAGATATGGCTTGAATATGTTGTTTTATGGTTGCTAGGCTGCCCTAAGTGGTTGCTAGGGTGCGAATATGAAATTATTATGTCACTACTTATTGGCTGCTTAATAGGCCGAGTCAAAAGAGCCCAAACCCAAGTCTCTATGACCTTCTGGTGAAAAGATATGATATAACAAATTTTGTGCCAATGTTAAGTCTATGGGACTTTTTTCGGCCAATTTATCGCCCGCCGGACGAAGATCGTACAACCGATCGCTTAGAAAAGACATAGCACACCTCTCCTCAATGAACCGGTCGATTTGATACCTCATTCATGGGTCTACGAGAAAACGTGCGGGAGGAGTAGTGTGCCGAAGTTTTGTCTAGGTGAATAGTAATCACAATACTAGAATGTACATTTCCAGAAGAAAATGTGAAGTGGTGCTTGCAGTGGCAAAACTCGCCGCTCGGTTGCTAGAGTGTGACACATGATTGCATACGAGACAACAACCACGTCTGTACGATATTGTGGAGCAGAGATATGGCTCATTCATGTGTTTGTATGGTTACTAGGGTACCCTATATGGTTGCTATGGTGTGCTTATACAGTTTATGAGATGATATTTAAAGAGTAGTTGACAGTCTGAGTCAAAAAAGGCAAACTCCATGTTTTTTCTATTTTCTGGACCTGAAATATGGCTTGGAAATGTAGTTTTATGGTTGCTAGGGTGGCATAAGTGGTTGCTAGGGCGTGGCCATGAAGTTGCTATGTCCCTACTTATTGGCTGCTTGATAGGCCGAGTCAAAAGAGCCCAACCCCAAGTCTCTATGACCTTCTGGTCAAAAAATATGATATAACAAATTTTGTGCCAATGTGTCTATGGGACTTTTTTTGGCCGATTTATCGCCCGCCGGACGAACATCGTACAACCGATCGCTTAGAAAAGTCATAGCACACCTCTCCTCAATGAACCGGTCGATTTGACACCTCATTCATGGGTCTACGACAAAAGGTGTGGGAGGAGTAGCGTGCCGAAGTTTTGTCTAGGAGAATAGTAATCACAACACTAGAATGTACATTTCCAGAAGAAAATGTGAAGTGGTGCTTGCAGTGGCAAAACTCGCCGCTCGGTTGCTAGAGTGTTGTACATGATTGCATACGAGCCAACAACCATGTCTGTACGATATTGTGGAGCTGAGACATGGCTTATTCATGTGTTTGTATGGTTACTAGGGTACCCTATATGGTTGCTATGGTGCGCTTATACAGTTTATGAGATGATATTTAAAGACTAGTTGACAGTCTGAGTCAAAAAAGCCAAACTCCATGTTTCTACTATTTTCTGGAGCTGAAATATGGCTTGAAAATGTAGTTTGATGGTTGCTAGGGTGCCCTAAGTGGTTGCTAGGGCACGGCTATGAAGTTACTATATCACTACTTATTGGCTTCTTGATAGGCCGAGTCAAAAGAGCCCAACCCCAAGTCTCTATGACAAAGGTCAAAAGATATGATCTCACAAATTTTGTGCCAATGTTAAGTCTATGGGACTTTTTTCGTCCAATTTATCGCCCGCCGGACGATCATCGTACAACCGATCGCTTAGAAAAGACATAGCACACCTCTCCTCAATGAACCGGTCGATTTGACACCTCATTCATGGGTCTACGACAAAAGGTGCGGGAGGAGTAGCGTGCCGAAGTTTTGTCTAGGAGAATAGTAATCACAACACTAGAATGTACATTTCCAGAAGAAAATGTGAAGTGGTGCTTGCAGTGGCAAAACTCGCCGCTCGGTTGCTAGGGTGCGGTTAGCTAGTTTTTACCAAGATGCTAGCATGATTAGCATGTTGCTAGTATCATGCTAGCATGATTAGCATGTTGTTAGCATTATGCTAGCATTATTAGCATGTTGCTAGCATGATTAGCATGTTGCTAGCATGATGCTAGCATGATGCTAGCATGATTAGCATGATGCTAGCATGATTAGCATGTTGCTAGCATGTTGCTAGCATGATGCTAGCATGATTAGCATGTTGCTAGCATAATGCTAGCATGATTAGCATGTTGTTAGCATCATGCTAGCATCATGCTAGCATGATTAGCATGTTGTTAGCATCATGCTACCAACATGCTAGCATGATTAGCATGTTGCTAGCATGATGCTAGCATGATTAGCATGTTGCTAGCATGATGCTAGCAAAAATAAGCATGTTGCAAACATGTTTTAGCTAGATGCTAGCATGATTAGCATATTGCTAGCATCATGCTAGCATGTTTAGCATGTTGCTAGCATGTTGCTAGCATGGTTGCTAAGGTGTTACTAGGTGGTTGCTAGGGTATTATGGGTGGTTGCTAGGGCGTTGCTAGGCGGTTGCTAGGGTGTTCTGGGTGGTTGCTATGGTGTTGCTATGCGGTTGCTAGGGTATTCTGGGTGGTTGCTAGGTGGTTGCTAGGGTGTTCTGGGTGGTTGCTAGGGTGTTGCTAGGCGGTTGCTAGGCGGTTCTGGGTGGTTGCTATGTTGTTGCTATGCGGTTGCTAGGGTATTCTGGGTGGTTGCTAAGGTGTTTTGGGTGGTTGCTAGGCGGTTGCTAGGGTGTTCTGGGTGGTTGCTAGGGTGTTCTGAGTGGTTGCTAGGGTGTTGCTAGGGTATTCTGGGTGGTTGCTAGGGTGTTGCTAGGTGGTTGCTAGGGTATTCTGGGTGGTTGCCAGGGTGTTGCTAGGCGGTTGCTAGGGTGTTCTGGGTGGTTGCTAGGGTGTTGCTAGGCGGTTGCTAGGGTATTCTGGGTGGTTGCTATGGTGTTGCTAGGCGGTTGCTAGGGTGTTTTGGGTGGTTGCTAGGGTGTTTTAGGTGGTTGCTATGGTATTCTGGATGGTTGCTATGGTGTTACTAGGTGGTTGGTAGTGTTCACATTTGGTTACTATAGAGTTTTTATAATGTTCATGGCATGATTTAGCACTTAGCTAATCAATATTAGCATGTAGCTATTCACAGCTAGCATGTTTAGCATGTTGAAAGTCCTGTGTGCCAGCATGAGTCAAAAGACCCAACCCCCATCTCTATACGATGTTCTGATGCAGAGATATTGGTCTTGCAAAATGGTTGCTAGGGTACTCTGTTTGGTTGCTAGGGAGTGGCTTGGCAGCTGCCAATCATGAAGCTCCAAAGTCAATGTGAATGTATAAACCAACCCCCATCTCTATACGATGTTTTGATGCAGAGATATAGGTCTTGCAAAATGGTTGCTAGGGTACTCTGTTTGGTTGCTAGGGAGTGGCTTGGCAGCTGCCTATCATGAAACTCCAAAGGCTGCTTGTCAGTATGAATGATATAAACCAACTCCCACGCCTTTGTGACATTCAGAATGGAAGATATCCCTTTTTGGATTTTGGTTGCTAAGGTGCTCGACAATGGTTGCTAGGGCGTGGCCAGTAAGTGTTGAGGTGATTCAGGATTGGCTGTTTGCTGGCCCGAGTCAAACGAGCCCACCCTCATGTTTCTATGACACTTATATCCTGAGATATCCCTTTGATCTCTTTCAATGGAAGTCTATGGAACTTGTTGCTAAGGAGCTCTAATTGGTTGCTAGGGCGTGGCTTGATAGCTTCACAATGATCCTGAGAGACTGATTGGTTGTCTGAGTAAAATGAGCCCGCCCTCTTGTCTCTATGACACTGTGATCCAGAGTTATGTTCAATACAAAAGCGGTTTCTATGGTGTAGGACGGCCCATTTCATGGGCCGTCCTACACCATAGTAAGTCAATGGGGCAACTTTGGGCCCCTCCTGCCCCTCAGGGGTGCAACTTTTACCCCATTGTGTGGTATGTTCTTACAGAGCCTGTCAGCCTCTTCAAATGTGGCAAATTTCACGTTTCTGCGACATCCTCGTTCCGAGCTACGACTCGTCAAAGTTTGACGCAATGTTAAGTCTATGGGATTTTTTTGGGCCGTTTTTCGCCCCTGGGGCGACCATCGTACCCCCGACCTCTTAGAAAAGTCATAGCACACCATTCCCGAACAGGCCGCACGTTTTGACACCTCATTCATGGGTCTGTGACAAAAACTGCGGGAGGAGTAGCGCGTCAAAAAGTGGCCAGAAGAATAATAATAATAAGAATAATAAGTATGTGAGATAACAATAGTGTTGCTTCGCCATAGGCAAGCACCACTAACTAGAATGTACATTTCCAGAAGAAAATGTGAAGTGGTGCTTGCAGTGGCAAAACTCGCCGCTCGGTTGCTAGGGTGTGGTACATGATTGCATACGAGACAACAACCATGTCTGTACGATATTTTGGAGCTGACATATGGCTTATTCATGTGTCTGTATGGTTACTAGGGTACTCTATATGGTTGCTATGGTGTGCTTATACAGTTTATGAGATGATATTTGAAGGCCAGTTGACCGTCTGAGTCAAAAAAGGCAAACTCCATGTTTCTTCTATTTTCTGGAGCTGAAAAATGGCTTAAATATGTTGTTTTATGGTTGCTAGGCTGCCCTAAGTGGTTGCTAGGGCGCGAATATGAAGTTATTATGTCACTACTTATTGGTTTCTTGATAGGCCGAGTCAAAAGAGCCCAATCCCAAGTCTCTATGACCTTCTGGTCAAAAGATATGATCTCACAAATTTTGTGCCAATGTTAAGTCTATGGGACTTTTTTCGGCCGATTTATCGCCCACCGGACGAACATCGTACAACCGATCGCTTAGAAAAGACATAGCACACCTCTCCTCAATGAACTGGTCGATTTGACACCTCATTCATGGGTCTACGACAAAAGGTGCGGGAGGAGTAGCGTGCCGAAGTTTTGTCTAGGTGAATAGTAATCACAATACTAGAATGTACATTTCCAGAAGAAAATGTGAAGTGGTGCTTGCAGTGGCAAAACTCGCCGCTCGGTTGCTAGGGTGTGTATAGCTAGTTTTTAGTAAGATGCTAACAAAATAAGCATAATGATAGCATGATTAGCATGTTGCTAGCATCATGCTACCGTGTCTTTAGCATGATGCTAACATGATTAGCAGGTTGCTAGCATGTTTGTAGCTAGATGCTAGCATGATTAGCATGTTGCTAGCATCATGCTAGCATGATTAGCATGTTGCTAGCATCATGCTAGCATGATTAGCATGTTGCTAGCATTATGCTAGCATGATTAGCATTTTGCTAGCATCATGCTAGCATGATTAGGATGTTTCTAGCATCATGCTAGCATGATTGGCATGTTGCTAGCATAATGCTAGCATGATTAGCATGTTTCTAGCATCATGCTAGCATGATTAGCATGTTTCAAGCATCATGCTAGCATGATTAGCATGTTGCTAGCATCATGCTAGCATGATTAGCATGTTGCTAGCATCATGCTAGCATGATTAGCATGTTGCTAGCATCATGCTAGCATGATTAGCATGTTTGCTAGCATGTTTGTAGTTAGATGCTAGCATGATTAGCATGTTGCTAGCATCATTTTAGCATGATTAGCATGTTGCTAGCATCATGCTAGCATGATTAGCATGTTGCTAGCATCATGCTAGCATGATTAGCATGTTGCTAGCATCATGTTAGCATGATTAGCATGTTTGCTAGCATGTTTGTAGTTAGATGCTAGCATGATTAGCATGTTGCTAGCATCATGTTAGCATGATTAGCATGTTGCTAGCATCATGTTAGCATGATTAGCATGTTGCTAGCATCATGCTAGCATGATTAGCATGTTGCTAGCATCATGCTAGCATGATTAGCATGTTGCTAGCATAATGCTAGCATGATTAGCATGTTGCTAGCATCATGCTAGCATGATCAGCATGTTTGCTAGCATGTTTGTAGCCAGATACTAGCAAGATTAGCATGTTGCTAGCATCATTTAGCAATTAACTAATCGATATTAGCATGTAGCTATTCACAGCTAGCATGTTTAGCATGTTGAAAGTCCTGTGTGTTAACATGAGTCAAAAGACCCAACCCCCATCGCGATACAATGTTCTGATGCTGAGATATAGCTGTTACAAAATGGTTGCTAGGGTACTCTGTTTGGTTGCTAGGGAGTGGCTTGGCAGCTGCCAATCATGAAACTCCAAAGGCTGCTTGTCAGTATGAATGATATAAACCAACCCCCATCGCGATACAATGTTCTGATGCTGAGATATAGCTGTTACAAAATGGTTGCTAGGGTACTATGTTTGGTTGCTAGGGAGTGGCTTGGCAGCTGCCAATCATGAAACTCCAAAGGCTGCTTGTCAGTATGAATGATATAAACCAACTCCCATGCCTCTGTGACATTCAGAATGGAAGATATCCCTCTTTGGATTTTGGTTGCTAAGGTGCTCGACAATGGTTGCTAGGGCGTGGCTAGGAAGTGTTGAGGTGATTCATGATTGGCTGTTTGCTACCCCGAGTCAAACGAGACCACCCTCGTGTTTCTATGACACTTCTATCCGGAGATATCCCTTCCATCTCTTTCAATGGAAGTCTATGGAACTTGTTGCTAAGGTGCTCTAAATGGTTGCTAGGGCGTGGCTTGATAGCTTCACAATGATCCTGAGAGACTGATTGGTTGTCTGAATAAAATGAGCCCGCCCCCTTGTCTCTATGACACTGTGATCCAGAGCTATGTTCAATATAAAAGCGGTTTCTATGGTGTAGGACGGCCCATTTCATGGGCCGTCCTACACCATAGTAAGTCAATGGGGCAACTTTGGGCAGCTCCTGCGCCCCAGGGGTGCAACTTTTACCCCATTGTGTGGTATGTTCTTACAGAGCCTGTCAGCCTCTTCAAATGTGGTAAATTACACGTTTCTGCGACATCCTCGTTCCGAGCTACGACTCGTCAAAGTTTGACGCAATGTTAAGTCTATGGGATTTTTCGGCCGGTTTTTCGCCCCTGGGGCGAACATCGTACCCCCGATCCCTTATAAAAGTCATAGCACACCATTCCCGAACAGGCCGCACGTTTTGACGCCTCATTCGTGGGTCTGTGACAAAAACTGCGGGAGGAGTAGCGCGTCAAAAAGTGGCCAGAAGAATAATAAGAAGAATAAGAATAAGAATAATAAGTATGGACAATAACACTAGTGTTGCTTTGCCATAGGCAAGCACCACTAACTAGAATGTACATTTCCAGAAGAAAATGTGAAGTGGTGCTTGCAGTGGCAAAACTCGCCGCTCGGTTGCTAGGGTGTGGTACATTATTGCATACGAGCCAACAACCATGTCTGTACGATATTGTGGAGCTGAGATATGGCTTATTCATGTGTTTGTATGGTTACTAGGGTACCCTATATGGTTGCTATGGTGTGCTTATACAGTTTATGAGATGATATTCAAAAAATAGTTGACAGTCTAAGTCAAAAAAGCCAAACTCCATGTTTCTACTATTTTCTGGAGCTGAAATATGGCTTGGAAATGTAGTTTGATGGTTGCTAGGGTGCCCTAAGTGGTTGCTAGGGCGTAGCCATGAAGTTATTATATCACTACTTATTGGCTTCTTGATAGGCCGAGTCAAAAGAGCCCAATCCCAAGTCTCTATGACCTTCTGGTCAAAAGATAAGATCTCACAAATTTTGTGCCAATGTTAAGTCTATGGGACTTTTTTCGTCCAATTTATCGCCCGCCGGACGATCATCGTAAAACCGATTGCTTAGAAAAGACATAGCACACCTCTCCTCAATGAACCGGTCGATTTGACACCTCATTCATGGGTCTACGAGAAAACGTGCGGGAGGAGTAGCGTGCCGAAGTTTTGTCTAGGTGAATAGTAATCACAATACTAGAATGTACATTTCCAGAAGAAAATGTGAAGTGGTGCTTGCAGTGGCAAAACTCGCCGCTCGGTTGCTAGGGTGTGGTACATGATTGCATACGAGCCAACAAGCATGTCTGTACGATGTTCTAGTGCTGAGATTTGGCTTATTCATGTGTTTGTATGGTTACTAGGGTACCCTAAATGGTTGCTATGGTGTGCTTATACAGTTTATGAGATGATATTTAAAGACTAGATGACCGTCTGAGTCAAAAAAGCTGAACTGCACGTTTTTACCATTTTCTGGAGCTGAGATATGGCTTGAATATGTTGTTTTATGGTTGCTAGGCTGCCCTAAGTGGTTGCTAGGGCGCGAATATAAAGTTATTATGTCACTACTTATTAGCTGCTTGATAGGCCGAGTCAAAAAAGCCAAACTCCATGTTTCTACTATTTTCTGGAGCTGAGATATAGCTTGAAAATGTTGTTTTATGGTTGCTAGGCTGCCCTAAGTGGTTGCTAGGGCACGAATATGAAGTTATTATGTCACTACTTATTGGCTGCTTGATAGGCCGAGTCAAAAGAGCCCAACCCCAAGTCTCTATGACCTTCTGTTCAAAAGATATGATCTCACAAATGTTGTGCCAATGTTAAGTCTATGGGACTTTTTTCGTCAAATTTATCGCCCGCCGGACGATCATCGTACAACCGATCGCTTAGAAAAGACATAGCACACCTCTCCTCATTGAACCGGTCGATTTGATACCTCATTCATGGGTCTACGAGAAAAAGTGCGGGAGGAGTAGCGTGACGAAGTTTTGTCTAGATGAATAGTAATCACAACACTAGAATGTACATTTCCAGAAGAAAATGTGAAGTGGTGCTTGCCGTGGCAAAACTCGCCGCTCGGTTGCTAGAGTGTGGTACATTAATGCATACGAGCCAACAACCATGTCTGTACGATATTGTGGAGCTGAGATATGGATTATTCATGTGTTCAAGTGGTTGCTAGGGTACCCTATATGGTTGCTATGGTGTGCTAATACAGTTTATGAGATGATATTTAAAGACTAGTTGACAGTCTGAGTCAAAAAAGGCAAACTGCATGTTTCTACTATTTTCTGGAGCTGAAATATGGCATGGAAATGTAGTTTTATGGTTGCTACGGTGCCCTAAATGGTTGCTAGGGCACAGCTATGAAGTTATTATATCACTACTTATTGGCTGCTTGATAGGCCGTGTCAAAAGAGCCCAACCCCAAGTCTCTATGACCTTCTGGTCAAAAGATATGATCTCACAAATTTTGTGCCAATGTTAAGTCTATGGGACTTTTTTCGTCCAATTTATCGCCCGCCGGACGATCATCGTACAACCGATCGCTTAGAAAAGACATAGCACACCTCTCCTCAATGAACCGGTCGATTCGACACCTCATTCATGGGTCTACGAGAAAACGTGCGGGAGGAGTAGCGTGCCGAAGTTTTGTCTAGGTGAATAGTAATCACAACACTAGAATGTACATTTCCAGAAGAAAATGTGAAGTGGTGCTTGCAGTGACAAAACTCGCCGCTCGGTTGCTAGGGTGCGGTTAGCTAGTTTTTACCAAGATGCTAGCATGATTAGCATGTTGCTAGTATCATGCTAGCATGATTAGCATGTTGTTAGCATTATGCTAGCATTATTAGCATGTTGCTAGCATGATTAGCATGTTGCTAGCATGATGCTAGCATGATGCTAGCATGATTAGCATGTTGCTAGCATGTTGCTAGCATGATGCTAGCATGATTAGCATGTTGCTAGCATCATGCTAGCATGATTAGCATGTTGTTAGCATCATGCTAGCATGATTAGCATGTTGTTAGCATCATGCTACTAACATGCTAGCATGATTAGCATGTTGCTAGCATGATGCTAGCATGATTAGCATGTTGCTAGCATGATGCTAGCAAAAATAAGCATGTTGCAAACATGTTTTAGCTAGATGCTAGCATGATTAGCATATTGCTAGCATCATGCTAGCATGTTTAGCATGTTGCTAGCATGGTTGCTAAGGTGTTACTAGGTGGTTGCTAGGGTATTATGGGTGGTTGCTAGGCGGTTGCTAGGGTGTTCTGGGTGGTTGCTATGGTGTTGCTATGCGGTTGCTAGGGTATTCTGGGTGGTTGCTAGGCGGTTGCTAGGGTGTTCTGGGTGGTTGCTAGGGTGTTGCTAGGGGGTTGCTAGGGTGTTCTGGTTGGTTGCTAGGGTGTTGCTAGGCGGTTGCTAGGGTGTTCTGGGTGGTTGCTAGGGTGTTGCTAGGCGGTTCTGGGTGGTTGCTATGTTGTTGCTATGCGGTTGCTAGGGTATTCTGGGTGGTTGCTAAGGTGTTTTGGGTGGTTGCTAGGCGGTTGCTAGGGTGTTCTGGGTGGTTGCTAGGGTGTTCTGAGTGGTTGCTAGAGTGTTGCTAGGTGGTTGCTAGGGTATTCTGGGTGGTTGCTAGGCTGTTGCTAGGTGGTTGCTAGGGTATTCTGGGTGGTTGCCAGGGTGTTGCTAGGCGGTTGCTAGGGTGTTCTGGGTGGTTGCTAGGGTGTTGCTAGGCGGTTGCTAGGGTATTCTGGGTGGTTGCTATGGTGTTGCTAGGCGGTTGCTAGGGTGTTTTGGGTGGTTGCTAGGGTGTTTTAGGTGGTTGCTATGGTATTCTGGATGGTTGCTATGGTGTTACTAGGTGGTTGGTAGTGTTCACATTTGGTTAGTATAGAGTTTTTATAATGTTCATGGCATGATTTAGCACTTAGCTAATCAATATTAGCATGTAGCTATTCACAGCTAGCATGTTTAGCATGTTGAAAGTCCTGTGTGCCAGCATGAGTCAAAAGACCCAACCCCCATCTCTATACGATGTTCTGATGCAGAGATATTGGTCTTGCAAAATGGTTGCTAGGGTACTCTGTTTGGTTGCTAGGGAGTGGCTTGGCAGCTGCCAATCATGAAGCTCCAAAGTCAATGTGAATGTATAAACCAACCCCCATCTCTATACGATGTTTTGATGCAGAGATATAGGTCTTGCAAAATGGTTGCTAGGGTACTCTGTTTGGTTGCTAGGGAGTGGCTTGGCAGCTGCCTATCATGAAACTCCAAAGGCTGCTTGTCAGTATGAATGATATAAACCAACTCCCACGCCTTTGTGACATTCAGAATGGAAGATATCCCTTTTTGGATTTTGGTTGCTAAGGTGCTCGACAATGGTTGCTAGGGCGTGGGCAGTAAGTGTTGAGGTGATTCAGGATTGGCTGTTTGCTGGCCCGAGTCAAACGAGCCCACCCTCATGTTTCTATGACACTTATATCCTGAGATATCCCTTTGATCTCTTTCAATGGAAGTCTATGGAACTTGTTGCTAAGGAGCTCTAAATGGTTGCTAGGGCGTGGCTTGATAGCTTCACAATGATCCTGAGAGACTGATTGGCCGTCTGAGTAAAATGAGCCCGCCCCCTTGTCTCTACGACACTGTGATCCAGAGTTATGTTCAATATAAAAGCGGTTTCTATGGTGTAGGACGGCCCATTTCATGGGCCGTCCTACACCATAGTAAGTCAATGGGGCAACTTTGGGCAGCTCCTGCCCCACAGGGGTGCAACTTTTACCCCATTGTGTGGTATATTCTTACAGAGCCTGTCAGCCTCTTCAAATGTGGTAAATTACACGTTTCTGCGACATCCTCGTTCCGAGCTACGACTCGTCAAAGTTTGACGCAATGTTAAGTCTATGGGATTTTTCGGCCGGTTTTTCGCCCCTGGGGCGAACATCGTACCCCCGATCCCTTATAAAAGTCATAGCACACCATTCCCGAACAGGCCGCACGTTTTGACACCTCATTCATGGGTCTGTGACAAAAACTGCGGGAGGAGTAGCGCGTCAAAAAGTGGCCAGAAGAATAATAAGAATAAGAATAATAAGTATGCACAATAACACTAGTGTTGCTTTGCCATAGGCAAGCACCACTAACTAGAATGTACATTTCCAGAAGAAAATGTGAAGTGGTGCTTGCAGTGGCAAAACTCGCCGCTCGGTTGCTAGGTTGTTGTACATGATTGCATACGAGCCAACAACCATGTCTGTACGATATTGTGGAGCTGAGATATGGCTTATACATGTGTTTGTATGGTTACTAGGGTACCCTATATGGTTGCTATGGTGTGCTAATACAGTTTATGAGATGAAATTTAAAGACTAGTTGACAGTCTGAGTCAAAAAAGCCAAACTCCATGTTTCTACTATATTTTGGAGCTAAAATATGGCTTGTAAATGTAGTTTTATGGTTGCTAGGGTGCCCTAAGTGGTTGCTTGGGCGTGGCCATGAAGTTGTTATGTCACTACTTATTGGCTGCTTGATAGGCCGAGTCAAAAGAGCCCAACCCCAAGTGTCTATGACCTTCTGGTGAAAAGATATGATCTCACAAATGTTGTGCCAATGTTAAGTCTATGGGACTTTTTTTGGCCGATTTATCGCCCGCCGGACGAACATCGTACAACCGATCACTTAGAAAAGTCATAGCACACCTCTCCTCAATGAACCGGTCGATTTGACACCTCACTCATGGGTCTACGACAAAAGGTGCAGGAGGAGTGGCGTGCCGAAGTTTCGTGTAGGTGAATAGTAATCACAATACTAGAATGTACATTTCCAGAAGAAAATGTGAAGTGGTGCTTGCAGTGGCAAAAGTCGCCGCTCGGTTGCTAGGGTGTGGTACATGATTGGTACATGTGGTACATACGAGCCAACAACCATGTCTGTACGATGTTCTGGTGCTGAGATATGGCTTATTCATGTGTTTGTATGGTTACTAGGGTTCCCTATATGGTTGCTATGGTGTGCTTATACAGTTTATGAGATGATATTTAAAGACCAGTTGACAGTCTGAGTCAAAAAAGGCAAACTCCATGTTTCTTCTATTTTCTGGAGCTGAGATATGGCTCGAATATGTTGTTTTATGGTTGCTAGGCTGGCCTAAGTGGTTGCTAGGGCGCGAATATGAAGTTATTATGTCACTACTTATTGGCTGCTTGATAGTCTGAGTCAAAAGAGCCCAACCCCAAGTCTCTATGACCTTCTGGTCAAAAGATATGATCTCACAATTTTGTGCCAATGTTAAGTCTATGGGACTTTTTTCGTCCAATTTATCGCCCGCCGGACGATCATCGTACAACCGATCGCTTAGAAAAGACATAGCACACCTCTCCTCAATGAACCGGTCGATTTGATACCTCATTCATGGGTCTACGAGAAAACGTGCGGGAGGAGTAGCGTGCCGAAGTTTTGTCTAGGTGAATAGTAATCACAATACTAGAATGTACATTTCCAGAAGAAAATGTGAAGTGGTGCTTGCAGTGGCAAAACTCGCCGCTCGGTTGCTAGGGTGCGGTGACCTAGTTTTTACCAAGATGCTAGCATGATTAGCATGTTGCTAGTATCATGCTAGCATGATTAGCATGTTGTTAGCATTATGCTAGCATTATTAGCATGTTGCTAGCATGATTAGCATGTTGCTAGCATGATGCTAGCATGATTAGCATGTTGCTAGCATGATGCTAGCATGATTAGCATGTTGCTAGCATATTTGTAGCATGATTAGCATGTTGCTACCATGTTACTAGCATGATTAGCATGTTGCTAGCATGATGTTAGCATGATTAGCATTTTGCTAGCATGTTGCTAGCATGATGCTAGCATGATTAGCATGTTGCTAGCATCATGCTAGCATGATTAGCATGTTTGCTAGCATGTTTGTAGCTAGATGCTAGCATGATTAGCATGTTGCTAGCATCATGCTAGCATGATTAGCATGTTGCTAGCTTCATGCTAGCATGATTAGCATGTTTCTAGCATCATGCTAGCATGATTAGCATGTTGCTAGCATCATGCTAGCATGATTAGCATGTTTTTAGCATCATGCTAGCATGATTAGCATGTTTCTAGCATCATGCTAGCATGATTAGCATGTTGCTAGCATCATGCTAGCATGATTAGCATGTTGCTAGCATCATGCTAGCATGATTAGCATGTTGCTAGCATCATGCTAGCATGATTAGCATGTTGCTAGCATCATGCTAGCATGATTAGCATGTTTGCTAGCATGTTTGTAGCTAGATGCTAGCATGATTAGCATGTTGCTAGCATCATGCTAGCATGATTAGCATGTTGCTAGCATCATGCTAGCATGATTAGCATGTTGCTAGCATCATGCTAGCATGATTAGCATGTTTGCTAACATGTTTGTAGCTAGATGCTAGCATGATTAGCATGTTGCTAGCATCATGCTAGCATGATTAGCATGTTGCTAGCATCATGCTAGCATGATTAGCATGTTTCTAGCATCATGCTAGCATGATTAGCATGTTGCTAGCATCATGCTAGCATGATTAGCATGTTGCTAGCATCATGCTAGCATGATTAGCATGTTTGCTAGCATGTTTGTAGCCAGATACTAGCAAGATTAGCATGTTGCTAGCATCATTTAGCACTTAACTAATCGATATTAGCATGTAGCTATTCACAGCTAGCATGTTTAGCATGTTGAAAGTCCTGTGTGTTAACATGAGTCAAAAGACCCAACCCCCATCGCGATACAATGTTCTGATGCTGAGATATAGCTGTTACAAAATGGTTGCTAGGGTACTCTGTTTGGTTGCTAGGGAGTGGCTTGGCAGCTGCCAATCATGAAACTCCAAAGGCTGCTTGTCAGTATGAATGATATAAACCAACCCCCATCGCGATACAATGTTCTGATGCTGAGATATAGCTGTTACAAAATGGTTGCTAGGGTACTATGTTTGGTTGCTAGGGAGTGGCTTGGCAGCTGCCAATCATGAAACTCCAAAGGCTGCTTGTCAGTATGAATGATATAAACCAACTCCCATGCCTCTGTGACATTCAGAATGGAAGATATCCCTCTTTGGATTTTGGTTGCTAAGGTGCTCGACAATGGTTGCTAGGGCGTGGCTAGGAAGTGTTGAGGTCATTCATGATTGGCTGTTTGCTACCCCGAGTCAAACGAGACCACCCTCGTGTTTCTATGACACTTCTATCCGGAGATATCCCTTCCATCTCTTTCAATGGAAGTCTATGGAACTTGTTGCTAAGGTGCTCTAAATGGTTGCTAGGGCGTGGCTTAAAAGCTTAACAATGATCCTGAGAGACTGATTGGTCGTCTGAGTAAAATGAGCCCGCCCCTTTGTCTCTACGACACTGGGATCCAGAGTTATGTTCAATATAAAAGCGGTTTCTATGGTGTAGGACGGCCCATTTCATGGGCCGTCCTACACCATAGTAAGTCAATGGGGCAAATTTGGGCAGCTCCTGCCCCACAGGGGTGCAACTTTTACCCCATTGTGTGGTATATTCTTACAGAGCCTGTCAGCCTCTTCAAATGTGGTAAATTACACGTTTCTGCGACATCCTCGTTCCGAGCTACGACTCGTCAAAGTTTGACGCAATGTTAAGTCTATGGGATTTTTCGGCCGGTTTTTCGCCCCTGGGGCGAACATCGTACCCCCGATCCCTTATAAAAGTCATAGCACACCATTCCCGAACAGGCCGCACGTTTTGACACCTCATTCATGGGTCTGTGACAAAAACTGCGGGAGGAGTAGCGCGTCAAAAAGTGGCCAGAAGAATAAGAAGAAGAATAAGAAGAATAAGAAGAATAAGAATAATAAGTATGCACAATAACACTAGTGTTGCTTTGCCATAGGCAAGCACCACTAACTAGAATGTACATTTCCAGAAGAAAATGTGAAGTGGTGCTTGCAGTGGCAAAACTCGCCGCCCGGTTGCTAGAGTGTGGTACATTATTGCATACGAGCCAACAACCATGTCTGTACGATGTTCTGGTGCTGAAATATGGCTTATTCATGTGTTTGTATGGTTACTAGGGTACTCTATATGGTTGCTATGGTGTGCTTATACAGTTTATGAGATGATATTTAAAGACTAGTTGACAGTCTGAGTCAAAAAAGCCAAACTCCATGTTTCTTCTATTTTCTGGAGCTGAGATAATGGCTTGAATATGTTGTTTTATGGTTGCTAGGCTGCCCTAAGTGGTTGCTAGGGCGCGAATATGAAGTTATTATGTCACTACTTATTGGCTGCTGGATAGGCCGAGTCAAAAGAGCCCAACCCCAAGTCTCTATGACCTTCTGGTCAAAAGATATGATCTCACAAATTTTGTGCCAATGTTAAGTCTATGGGACTTTTTTCGTCCAATTTATCGCCCGCCGGACGATCATCGTACAACCGATCGCTTAGAAAAGTCATAGCACACCTCTCCTCAATGAACCGGTCGATTTGACACCTCATTCATGGGTCTACGACAAAACGTGCGGGAGGAGTAGCGTGCCGAAGTTTTGTCTAGGTGAATAGTAATCACAATACTAGAATGTACATTTCCAGAAGAAAATGTGAAGTGGTGCTTGCAGTGGCAAAACTCGCCGCTCGGTTGCTAGGCTGTTGTACATGATTGCATACGAGCCAACAACCATGTCTGTACGATATTGTGGAGCTGAGATATGGCTTATTCATGTGTTCAGGTGGTTACTAGGGTACCCTATATGGTTGCTATGGTGTGCTTATACAGTTTATAAGATGATATTTAAAGACTAGTTGACAGTCTGAGTCACAAAATGCAAACTCCATGTTTCTACTATTTTCTGGAGCTGAAATATGGCTTGGAAATGTAGTTTTATGGTTGCTAGGGTGCCCTAAGTGGTTGCTAGGGTGCGAATATGAAGTTATTATGTCACTACTTATTGGCTGCTTGATAGGCCGAGTCAAAAGAGCCCAATCCCAAGTCTCTATGACCTTCTGGTCAAAAGATATGATCTCACAAATTTTGTGCCAATGTTAAGTCTATGGGACTTTTTTCGTCCAATTTATCGCCCGCCGGACGATCATCGTACAACCGATCGCTTAGAAAAGTTTTTACCAAGATGCTAGCATGATTAGCATGTTGCTAACATCATGCTAGCATGATTAGCATGTTGTTAGCATTATTAGCACGTTGCTAGCATGATGCTAGCATGATTAGCATGTTGCTAGCATGTTGCTAGCATGATTAGCATGTTGCTAGCATCATGCTAGCATGATTAGCATGTTGTTAGCATCATGCTAGCTATATGCTAGCATGATTAGCATATTGCTAGCATCATGCTAGCATGTTTAGCATGTTGCTAGCATGATGCTAGCATGATTAGCATGATGCTAGCATGATTAGCATGTTGCTAGCATATTGCTAGCATATTGCTAGCATATTGCTAGCATGATTAGCATGATGCTAGCATGATTAGCATGTTGCTAGCATATTGCTAGCATGATTAGCATGTTGCTAGCATGTTACTAGCATGATTAGCATGTTGCTAGCATGTTACTAGCATGATTAGCATGTTGCTAGCTTGATGCTAGCATGATTAGCCTGTTGCTAACATGTTTGTAGCTAGTTGCTAGCATGATTAGCATGTTTCTAGCATCATGCTAGCATCATGCTAGGGCGTTGCTAGGCGGTTGCTAGGGTATTCTGGGTGGTTGCTAGGGTGTTTTGGGTGGTTGCTAGGCGGTTGCTAGGGTGTTCTAGGTGGTTGCTAGGGTGTCACTAGTCGGTTGCTATGGTATTCGGGGTGGTTGCTAGGGCGTTGCTAGGCGGTTGCTAGGGTAATCTGGGTGGTTGCTAGGGCGTTGCTAGGTGGTTGCTAGGGTGTCCTGGGTGGTTGCTAGGCGGTTGCAAGGTTGTTCTGGGTGGTTGCTAGGGCGTTGCTAGGCAGTTGCTAGGGTGTTCTGGGTGGTTGCTAGGGTGTTGCTAGGGTAATCTGGGTGGTTGCTATGGTGTTACTAGGTGGTTGGTAGTTGTCAAATATGGTTACTGTTGAGTTTGTAGCATTTTATTGGCATGATTTAGCGCTTAGCTAATCAATATTAGCATGTAGCTATTCACTGCTAGCATGTGTTGCATGTAGCAAGTCCTGTTTGCTAGCATGAGTCAAAAGAGCCAACCCCCATCTCTATACGATGTTCTGATGCAGAGATATCGGTCTTGCAAAACGGTTGCTAGGGTACTCTGTTTGGTTGCTAGGGAGTGGCTTGGCAGCTGCCAATCATGAAGCTCCAAAGTCAATGTGAATGTATAAACCAACCCCCATCTATATACGATGTTTTGATGCAGAGATATAGGTCTTGCAAAATGGTTGCTAGGGTACTCTGTTTGGTTGCTAGGGAGTGGCTTGGCAGCTGCCAATCATGAAACTCCGAAGGCTTGTTGTCAGTATGAATGATATAAACCAACTCCCACGCCTTTGTGACATTCAGAATGGAAGATATCCCTCATTGGATTTTGGTTGCTAAGGTGCTTGACAATGGTTGCTAGGGAGGGGTTAGGATGTGTTGAGGTGATTCAGGATTGGCTGTTTACTGCCCCGAGTGAAACGAGCCCACCCTCACGTTTCTATGACTCTTATATCCTGAGATATCCCTTTGATCTGTTTCAATGGAAGTCTATGGAACTTGTTGCTAAGGAGCTCTAAATGGTTGCTAGGGCGTGGCTTGATAGCTTCACAATGATCCTGAGAGACTGATTGGCCGTCTGAGTAAAATGAGCCCGCCCCCTTGTCTCTACGACACTGTGATCCAGAGTTATGTTCAATATAAAAGCGGTTTCTATGGTGTAGGACGGCCCATTTCATGGGCCGTCCTACACCATAGTAAGTCAATGGGGCAACTTTGGGCAGCTCCTGCCCCACAGGGGTGCAACTTTTACCCCATTGTGTGGTATATTCTTACAGAGCCTGTCAGCCTCTTCAAATGTGGTAAATTACACGTTTCTGCGACATCCTCGTTCCGAGCTACGACTCGTCAAAGTTTGACGCAATGTTAAGTCTATGGGATTTTTCGGCCGGTTTTTCGCCCCTGGGGCGAACATCGTACCCCCGATCCCTTATAAAAGTCATAGCACACCATTCCCGAACAGGCCGCACGTTTTGACACCTCATTCATGGGTCTGTGACAAAAACTGCGGGAGGAGTAGCGCGTCAAAAAGTGGCCAGAAGAATAATAAGAATAAGAATAATAAGTATGCACAATAACACTAGTGTTGCTTTGCCATAGGCAAGCACCACTAACTAGAATGTACATTTCCAGAAGAAAATGTGAAGTGGTGCTTGCAGTGGCAAAACTCGCCGCTCGGTTGCTAGGGTGTGGTACATGAGTGCATACGAGCCAACAACCAAGTCTGTACGATATTGTGGAGCTGAGATATGGCTTATTCATGTGTTTGTATGGTTACTAGGGTTCCCTATATGGTTGCTATGGTGTGCTTATACAGTTTATGAGATGATATTTAAAGACTAGTTAACAGTCTAAGTCAAAAAAGCCAAAGTCCATGTTTCTACTATTTTCAGGAGCTGAAATATGGCTTGGAAATGTAGTTTTATGGTTGCTAGGTTGCCCTAAGTGGTTGCTAGGATACAGCTATGGAGTTATTATATCACTACTTATTGGCTGCTTGATAGGCCGAGTCTAACGAGCCCATCCCCAAGTCTCTATGACCTTCTGGTCAAAAGATATGATCTCACAAATTTTGTGCCAATGTTAAGTCTATGGGACTTTTTTTGGCCGATTTATCGCCCGCCGGACGAACATCGTACAACCGATCGCTTAGAAAAGACATAGCACACCTCTCCTCAATGAACCGGTCGATTTGACACCTCATTCATGGGTCTATGACAAAAAGTGCGGGAGGAGTAGTGTGCCGAAGTTTTGTCTAGGTGAATAGTAATCACAATACTAGAATGTACATTTCCAGAAGAAAATGTGAAGTGGTGCTTGCAGTGGCAAAACTCGCCGCTCGGTTGCTAGGGTGCGGTGACCTAGTTTTTACCAAGATGCTAGCATGATTAGCATGTTGCTAGTATCATGCTAGCATGATTAGCATGTTGTTAGCATTATGCTAGCATTATTAGCATGTTGCTAGCATGATTAGCATGTTGCTAGCATCATGCTAGCATGATTAGCATGATGCTAGCATGATTAGCATATTGCTAGCATGTTGCTAGCATGATGCTAGCATGATTAGCATTTTGTTAGCATGTTGCTAGCATCATGCTAGCATGATTAGCATGTTGTTAGCATCATGCTAGCATGATTAGCATGTTGTTAGCATCATGCTACCAACATGCTAGCATGATTAGCATGTTGCTAGCATGATGCTAGCAAAAATAAGCATGTTGCAAACATGTTTTAGCTAGATGCTAGCATGATTAGCATATTGCTAGCATCATGCTAGCATGTTTAGCATGTTGCTAGCATGGTTGCTAAGGTGTTACTAGGTGGTTGCTAGGGTATTATGGGTGGTTGCTAGGGCGTTGCTAGGCGGTTGCTAGGGTGTTCTGGGGGGTTGCTATGGTGTTGCTAGGCGGTTGCTAGGGTATTCTGGGTGGTTGCTAGGGTGTTTTGGGTGGTTGCTAGGTGGTTGCTAGGGTGTTTTGGGTGGTTGCTAGGGCGTTGCTAGGTGGTTGCTAGGGTGTTCTGGGGGGTTGCTATGCGGTTGCTAGGGCGTTGCTAGGCGGTTGCTAAGGTAATGTGGTTGGTTGCTAGGGCGTTGCTAGGTGGTTGCTATGGTGTCCTGGGTGGTTGCTAGGCGGTTGCTAGGGTGTTCTGGTGGTTGCTAGGGCGTTGCTAGGCAGTTGCTAGGGTGTTGCTAGGGTAATCTGGGTGGTTGCTATGGTGTTACTAGGTGGTTGGTAGTTGTCAAAGATGGTTACTGTTGAGTTTGTAGCATTTTATTGGCATGATTTAGCACTTAGCTAATCAATATTAGCATGTAGCTATTCACTGCTAGCATGTGTAGGATGTAGCAAGTCCTGTTTGCTAGCATGAGTCAAAAGAGCCAACCCCCATCTCTATACGATGTTCTGATACAGAGATATAGGTCTTGCAAAACGGTTGCTAGGGTACTCTGTTTGGTTGCTAGGGAGTGGCTTGGCAGCTGCCAATCATGAAGCTCCAAAGTGAATGTGAATGTATAAACCAACCCCCTTCTCTATACGATGTTTTGATGCAGAGATATAGGTCTTGCAAAATGGTTGCTAGGGTACTCTGTTTGGTTGCTAGGGAGTGGCTTGGCAGCTGCCAATCATGAAACTCCAAAGGCTTCTTGTCACTATGAACGATATAAACCAACTCCCATGCCTCTGTGACATTCAGAATGGACGATATTCCTATTTGGATTTTGGTTGCTAAGGTGCTCGACAATGGTTGCTAGGGCGTGGCTAGGAAGTGTTGAGGTGATTCATGATTGGCTGTTTGCTGCCCCGAGTCAAACGAGACCACCCTCATGTTTCTATGACAATTCAGTCCAGAGATATCCCTTCGATCTCTTTCAATGGAAGTCTATGGGAGTTGTTGCTAAGGTGCTCTAAATGGTTGCTAGGGCGTGGCTTAATAGCTTCACAATGATCCTGAGAGACTGATTGGTCGTCTGAGTAAAATGAGCCCGCCCCCTTGTCTCTATGACACTGTGATCCAGAGCTATGGTCAATACAAAATCCCTATGCAATTTACCATAGTAGAAAAAACACATGCATTTCATGGGCCGTCCTACACCATAGTAAGTCAATGGGGCAACTTTGGGCCCCTCCTGCACCCCAGGGGTGCAACTTTTACCCCATTGTGTGGTATGTTCTTACAGAGCCTGTCAGCCTCTTCAAATGTGGTAAATTACACGTTTCTGCGACATCCTCGTTCCGAGCTACGACTCGTCAAAGTTTGACGCAATGTTAAGTCTATGGGATTTTTCGGCCGGTTTTTCGCCCCTGGGGCGAACATCGTACCCCCGATCCCTTATAAAAGTCATAGCACACCATTCCCGAATAATCCGCACGATTTGACGCCTCATTCGTGGGTCTGTGACAAAAACTGCGGGAGGAGTAGCGCGTCAAAAAGTGGCCAGAAGAATAAGAATAAGAACTAGAATGTACATTTCCAGAAGAAAATGTGAAGTGGTGCTTGCAGTGGCAAAACTCGCCGCTCGGTTGCTAGAGTGTGGCACATGATTGCATACGAGACAACAACCATGTCTGTACGATGTTCTGGTGCTGAGATATGGCTCATTCATGTGTTCCGGTGGTTACTAGGGTACCCTATATGGTTGCTATGGTGTGCTTATACAGTTTATAAGATGATATTTAAAGACCAGTTGACAGTCTGAGTCAAAAAAGGCAAACTCCATGTTTCTACTATTTTCTAGAGCGGAGATATGGCTTGAATATGTTGTTTTATGGTTGCTAGGCTGCCCTAAGTGGTTGCTAGGGCGCGAATATAAAGTTATTATGTCACTACTTATTGGCTGCTTGATAGGCCGAGTCAAAAGAGCCCAACCCCAAGTCTCTATGACCTTCTGGTGAAAAGATATGATTTCACAAATGTTGTGCCAATGTTAAGTCTATGGGACTTTTTTCAGCTAATTTATCGCCCGCCGGACGAACATCGTACAACCGATCGCTTAGAAAAGACATAGCACACCTCTCCTCAATGAACCGGTCGATTTGACACCTCACTCATGGGTCTACGATAAAAGATGCGGGAGGAGTAGCGTGCCGAAGTTTTGTCTAGGTGAATAGTAATCACAACACTAGAATGTACATTTCCAGAAGAAAATGTGAAGTGGTGCTTGCAGTGGCAAAACTCGCCGCTCGGTTGCTAGAGTGTTGTACATGATTGCATACGAGCCATCAACCATGTCTGTACGATATTGTGGAGCTGAGACATGGCTTATTCATGTGTTTGTATGGTTACTAGGGTACCCTATATGGTTGCTATGGTGTGCTTATACAGTTTATGAGATGATATTTAAAGACTAGTTGACAGTCTGAGTCAAAAAAGGCAAACTCCATGTTTCTTCTATTTTCTGGAGCTGAGATATGGCTTGTAAATGTTGTTTTATGGTTGCTAGGGTGGCATAAGTGGTTGCTAGGGCGTGGCCATGAAGTTGTTATGTCACTACTTATTGGCTGCTTGATAGGCCGAGTCAAAAGAGCCCAACCCCAAGTCTCTATGACCTTCTAGTCAAAAGATATGATCTCACAAATGTTGTGCTTATGTTAAGTCTATGGGATTTTTTTCGTCCGATTTATCGCCCGCTGAACAAAGATCGTACAACCGATCACTTAGAAAAGTCATAGCACACCTCTCCTCAATGAGCCGGTCGATTTGACACCTCATTCATGGGTCTACGACAAAAAATGCGGGAGGAGTAGCGTGCCGAAATTTTGTCTTGGTGAATAGTAATCACAATAAAATGTGAAGTGGTGCTTGCAGTGGCAAAAGTCGCTAGAGTGTGGTACATTATTGCATACAAGCCAAGAACCATGTCTGTACGATGTTCTAGTGCTGAGATATGGCTCATTCATGTCTTTGTCTGGTTAATAGGGTACTCTATATGGTTGCTATGGTGTGCTTATACAGTTTATGAGATGATATTTAAAGACTAGTTGACAGTCTAAGTCAAAAAAGCCAAACTCCATGTTTCTACTATTATCTGGAGCTGAAATATGGCTTGGAAATGTAGTTTTATGGTTGCTAGGGTGCCCTAAGTGGTTGCTAGGGCACGGCTATGAAGTTATTATATCACTACTTATTGGCTTCTTGATAGGCCGAGTCAAAAGAGCCCAACCCCAAGTCTCTATGACCTTCTGGTCAAAAGATATGATCTCACAAATTTTGTGCCAATGTTAAGTCTATGGGACTTTTTTCGTCCAATTTATCGCCCGCCGGACGATCATCGTACAACCGATCGCTTAGAAAAGACATAGCACACCTCTCCTCAATGAACCGGTCGATTTGACACCTCATTCATGGGTGTACGAGAAAAGGTGCGGGAGGAGTAGCGTGCCGAAGTTTTGTCTAGGTGAATAGTAATCACAATACTAGAATGTACATTTCCAGAAGAAAATGTGAAGTGGTGCTTGCAGTGGCAAAACTCGCCGCTCGGTTGCTAGCGTGCGGTTAGCTAGTTTTTACCAAGATGCTAGCATGATTAGCATGATGTTAGCATTATTAGCATTTTGCTAGCATGTTAATAGCATGATGCTAGCATGATTAGCATGTTGCTAGCATGATGCTAGCATGATTAACATGTTGCTAGCATGTTGCTAGCATGATTAGCATGTTGCTAGCATCATGCTAGCATGATTAGCATGTTGTTAGCATCATGCTAGCATCATGCTAGCATGATTAGCATGTTGTTAGCATCATGCTACCAACATGCTAGCATGATTAGCATGTTGCTAGCATGATGCTAGCAAAAATATGCATGTTGCAAACATGTTTTAGGTAGATGCTAGCATTATTAGCATATTGCTAGCATCATGCTAGCATGTTTAGCATGTTGCTAGCATGGTTGCTAAGGTGTTACTAGGTGGTTGCTAGGGTATTATGGGTGGTTGCTAGGGCGTTGCTAGGTTGTTGCTAGGGTGTTCTGGGTGGTTGCTATGGTGTTGCTAGGGTGTTGCTAGGGTGTTCTGGGTGGTTTCTAGGGTGTTGCTAGGCGGTTGCTAGGGTGTTTTGGGTGGTTGCTAGGGTGTTGCTAGGCGGTTGCTAGGGTGTTCTGGGTGGTTGCTAGGGTGTTGCTAGGCGGTTGCTAGGGTGTTCTGAGTGGTTGCTAGGGTGTTGCTAGGCGGTTGCTAGGGTGTTCTGGGTGGTTGCTAGGGTGTTGCTAGGCGGTTGCTAGGGTGTTCTGAGTGGTTGCTAGGTGGTTGCTAGGGTATTCTGGGTGGTTGCTAGGGTGTTGCTAGGCAGTTGCTAGGGTGTTCTGGGTGGTTGTTAGGGTGTTGCTAGGCGGTTGCTAGGATGTTCTGAGTGGTTGCTAGGGTGTTCTGGGTGGTTGCTAAGGTGTTTTGGGTGGTTGCTAGGCGGTTGCTAGGGTGTTCTGGGTGGTTGCTAGGGTGTTGCTAGGGTGTTGCTAGGTGGTTGCTAGGGTGTTTTGGGTGGTTGCTAGGCAGTTGCTAGGGTGTTCTGGGTTGTTGCTACGGTGTTGCTAGGGTAATTTGGATGGTTGCTATGGTGTTACTAGGTGGTTGGTAGTTGTCAAAGATGGTTACTGTTGAGTTTGTAGCATTTTATTGGCATGATTTAGCACTTAGCTAATCAATATTAGCATGTAACTATTCACTGCTAGCATGTGTAGCATGTAGCAAGTCCTGTTTGCTAGCATGAGTCAAAAGAGCCAACCCCCATCTCTATACGATGTTCTGATGCAGAGATATTGGTCTTGCAAAACGGTTGCTAGGGTACTCTGTTTGGTTGCTAGGGAGTGGCTTGGCAGCTGCCAATCATGAAGCTCCAAAGTCAATGTGAATGTATAAACCAACCCCCATCTCTATACGATGTTCTGATGCAGAGATATTGGTCTTGCAAAATGGTTGCTAGGGTACTCTGTTTGGTTGCTAGGGAGTGGCTTGGCAGCTGCCAATCATGACACTCCAAAGGCTGCTTGTCAGTATGAATGATATAAACCAACTTCCATGCCTCTGTGACATTCAGAATGGACGATATTCCTCTTTGGATTTTGGTTGCTAAGGTGCTTGACAATGGTTGCTAGGGCGTGGCTAGGAAGTGTTGAGGTGATTCATGATTGGCTGTTTGCTGGCCCGAGTCAAACGAGACCACCCTCATGTTTCTATGACAATTCAGTCCAGAGATATCCCTTCGATCTCTTTCAATGGAAGTCTATGGGAGTTGTTGCTAAGGTGCTCTAAATGGTTGCTAGGGCGTGGCTTGATAGCTTCACAATGATCCTGAGAGACTGATTGGTTGTCTGAGTAAAATGAGCCCGCCCCCTTGTCTCTATGACACTGTGATCCACAGCTATGTTCAATACAAAATCCCTATGCAATTTACCATAGTAGGAAAAACACATGCATTTCATGGGCCGTCCTACACCATAGTAAGTCAATGGGGCAACTTTGGGCCGCTCCTGCGCCCCAGGGGTGCAACTTTTACCCCATTGTGTGGTATTTTCTTACAGAGCCTGTCAGCCTCTTCAAATGTGGTAAATTACACGTTTCTGCGACATCCTCGTTCCGAGCTACGACTCGTCAAAGTTTGACGCAATGTTAAGTCTATGGGATTTTTCGGCCGGTTTTTCGCCCATGGGGCGAACATCGTACCCCCGATCGCTTATAAAAGTCATAGCACACCATTCCCGAACAGGCCGCACGTTTTGACACCTCATTCATGGGTCTGTGACAAAAACTGCGGGAGGAGTAGCGCGTCAAAAAGTGGCCAGAAGAATAAGAATAAGAATAATAAGTATGCACAATAACACTAGTGTTGCTTTGCCATAGGCAAGCACCACTAATAATAAGTATGCACAATAACACTAGTGTTGCTTTGCCATAGGCAAGCACCACTAACTAGAATGTACATTTCCAGAAGAAAATGTGAAGTGGTGCTTGCAGTGGCAAAACTCGCCGCTCGGTTGCTAGCGTGCGGTTAGCTAGTTTTTACCAAGATGCTAGCATGATTAGCATGATTAGCATGTTGCTAGCATCATGCTAGCATGATTAGCATGTTGCTAGCATCATGCTAGCATTATAAGCATGTTACTAGCATGTTTTAGTTAGATTCTCCCATTATGCTAGCATGTTGCTAGCATGATGCTAGCAAAAATAAGCATGTTGCAAACATGTTTTAGCTAGATGCTAGCATTATTTGTATCATGCTAGCATGATTAGCATATTGCTAGCATCATGCTCGCATGATTAGCATATTGCTAGCATCATGCTAGCATGTTTAGCATCAGCATGTTGCTAGCATGATGCTAGCATGATTAGCATGTTGCTAGCATGATGCTAGCATGATTAGCATGTTGCTAGCATGATGCCAGCATGATTAGCATGTTGTTAGCATATTGCTAGCATGTTGCTAGCATGATTAGCATGTTGCTAGCATGATGCTAGCATGATTAGCATGTTGCTAGCATGATGCTAGCATGATTAGCATGTTGCTAGCATATTTGTAGCATGATTAGCATGTTGCTACCATGTTACTAGCATGATTAGCATGTTGCTAGCATGATGCTAGCATGATTAGCCTGTTGCTAGCATGTTTGTAGCTAGTTGCTAGCATGATTAGCATGTTTCTAGCATCATGCTAGCATGAATAGCATGTTGCTAGCATTATGCTAGCATGATTAGCATGTTGCTAGCATGATGCTAGCATGGTTGCTAAGGTATTACTAGGTGGTTGCTAGGGTGTTGCTAGGCAGTTGCTAGGGTGTTCTGGGTGGTTGCTAGGGCGTTGCTAGGCAGTTGCTAGGGTATCCTGGGTGGTTGCTAAGCGGTTGCTAGGGTAATTTGTGTGGTTGCTAGGGCATTCCTAGGGTGTTCAGGGTGGTTGCTAGGGTGTTGTTAGGTTGTTGCTAAGGTATTCTGGATGGTTGCTAGGGTGTTCTGGGTGGTTGCTAGGCGGTTGCTAGGGTGTTCTGGGTGGTTGCTAGGCAGTTGCTAGGGTATCCTGGGTGGTTGCTAGGCGGTTGCTAGGGTAATTTGGGTGGTTGCTAGGGCGTTGCTAGGCAGTTGCTAGGGTGTTCTGGGTGGTTGCTAGGGTGTTGCTAGGCAGTTGCTAGGGTATCCTGGGTGGTTGCTAGGCGGTTGCTAGGGTGTTCTGGGTGGTTGCTAGGGCGTTGCTAGGCAGTTGCTAGGGTGTTCTGGGTGGTTGCTAGGGTAATCTGTGTGGTTGCTATGGTGTTACTAGGTGGTTGGTAGTTGTCAAAGATGGTTACTGTTGAGTTTGTAGCATTTTATTGGCATGATTTAGCACTTAGCTAATCAATATTAGCATGTAGCTATTCACTGCTAGCATGTGTAGCATGTAGCAAGTCCTGTTTGCTAGCATGAGTCAAAAGACCCAACCCCCATCTCTATACGATGTTCTGATGCAGAGATGTAGGTCTTGCAAAATGGTTGCTAGGGTACTCTGTTTGGTTGCTAGGGAGTGGCTTGGCAGCTGCCAATCATGAAACTCCAAAGGCTGCTTGTCAGTATGAATGATATAAACCAACTCCCATGCCTCTGTGACATTCAGAATGGACGATATTCCTCTTTGGATTTTGGTTGCTAAGGTGCTCGACAATGGTTGCTAGGGCGTGGCTAGGAAGTGTTGAGGTGACTCATGATTGGCTGTTTGCTGCCCCGAGTCAAACGAGACCACCCTCATGTTTCTATGACAATTGAGTCCAGAGATATCCCTTCGATCTCTTTCAATGGAAGTCTATGGGAGTTGTTGCTAAGGTGCTCTAAATGGTTGCTAGGGCGTGGCTTAATAGCTTCACAATGATCCTGAGAGACTGATTGGTTGTCTGAGTAAAATGAGCCCGCCCTCTTGTCTCTATGACACTGTGATCCAGAGTTATGTTCAATACAAAAGCGGTTTCTATGGTGTAGGACGGCCCATTTCATGGGCCGTCCTACACCATAGTAAGTCAATGGGGCAACTTTGGGCCCCTCCTGCCCCTCAGGGGTGCAACTTTTACCCCATTGTGTGGTATGTTCTTACAGAGCCTGTCAGCCTCTTCAAATGTGGCAAATTTCACGTTTCTGCGACATCCTCGTTCCGAGCTACGGCTCGTCAAAGTTTTTCGCAATGTTAAGTCTATGGGATTTTTTTGGGCCGTTTTTCGCCCCTGGGGCGACCATCGTACCCCCGATCTCTTAGAAAAGTCATAGCACACCATTCCCGAACAGGCCGCACGTTTTGACACCTCATTCATGGGTCTGTGACAAAAACTGCGGGAGGAGTAGCGCGTCAAAAAGTGGCCAGAAGAATAATAATAATAAGAAGAAGAAGAAGAAGAATAATAAGTATGTGAGATAACAATAGTGTTGCTTCGCCATAGGCAAGCACCACTAACTAGAATGTACATTTCCAGAAGAAAATGTGAAGTGGTGCTTGCAGTGGCAAAATTCGCAGCTCGGTTGCTAGAGTGTGGCACACGATTGCATACGAGACAAAAAACACGTCTGTACGATGTTCTGGTGCTGAGATATGGCTTATTTATGTGTTTGTATGGTTACTAGGGTACCTTATATGGTTGCTATGGTGTGCTTATACAGTTTATTAGATGATATTAGAAGACTAGTTGACAGTCTGAGTCAAAAAAGCCGAACTCCACGTCTCTACGATTTTCTGGAGCTGAAATATAGCTTGTAAATGTTGTTTTATGGTTGCTAGGGTGGCATAAGTGGTTGCTAGGGCGTGGCCATGAAGTTGTTATGCCCCTACTTATTGGCTGCTTGATAGGCCGAGTCAAAAGAGCCCAACCCCAAGTCTCTGTGACCTTCTAGTCAAAAGGTATGATCTCAAAAATATTGTGCCAATGTTAAGTCTATGGGAATTTTTTCGTCCGATTTATCGGCTGCTGAACGAACATCGTACAACCGATCACTTAGAAAAGTCATAGCACACCTCTCCTCAATGAGCCGGTCTATTTGACACCTCATTCATGGGTCTACGACAAAAAATGCGGGAGGAGTAGCGTGCCGAAGTTTTGTCTTGGTGAATAGTAATCACAATACTAGAATGTACATTTCCAGAAGAAAATGTGAAGTGGTGCTTGCAGTGGCAAAACTCGCCGCTCGGTTGCTAGGGTGCGGTTAGCTAGTTTTTACCAAGATGCTAGCATGATTAGCATGTTGCTAGTATCATGCTAGCATGATTAGCATGTTGTTAGCATTATGCTAGCATTATTAGCATTTTGCTAGCATGATTAGCATGTTGCTAGCATGATGCTAGCATGATGCTAGCATGATTAGCATGATGCTAGCATGATTAGCATGTTGCTAGCATGTTGCTAGCATGATACTAGCATGATTAGCATGTTGCTAGCATAATGCTAGCATGATTAGCATGTTGTTAGCATCATGCTAGCATCATGCTAGCATGATTAGCATGTTGTTAGCATCATGCTACCAACATGCTAGCATGATTAGCATGTTGCTAGCATGATGCTAGCATGATTAGCATGTTGCTAGCATGATGCTAGCAAAAATAAGCATGTTGCAAACATGTTTTAGCTAGATGCTAGCATGATTAGCATATTGCTAGCATCATGCTAGCATGTTTAGCATGTTGCTAGCATGTTGCTAGCATGGTTGCTAAGGTGTTACTAGGTGGTTGCTAGGGTATTATGGGTGGTTGCTAGGGCGTTGCTAGGCGGTTGCTAGGGTGTTCTGGGTGGTTGCTATGGTGTTGCTATGCGGTTGCTAGGGTATTCTGGGTGGTTGCTAGGCGGTTGCTAGGGTGTTCTGGGTGGTTGCTAGGGTGTTGCTAGGGGTTGCTAGGGTGTTCTGGTTGGTTGCTAGGGTGTTGCTAGGCGGTTGCTAGGGTGTTCTGGGTGGTTGCTAGGGTGTTGCTAGGCGGTTGCTAGGCGGTTCTGGGTGGTTGCTATTTTGTTGCTATGCGGTTGCTAGGGTATTCTGGGTGGTTGCTAAGGTGTTTTGGGTGGTTGCTAGGCGGTTGCTAGGGTGTTCTGGGTGGTTGCTAGGGTGTTCTGAGTGGTTGCTAGGGTGTTGCTAGGTGGTTGCTAGGGTATTCTGGGTGGTTGCTAGGGTGTTGCTAGGTGGTTGCTAGGGTATTCTGGGTGGTTGCTAGGGTGTTGCTAGGCGGTTGCTAGGGTATTCTGGGTGGTTGCTAAGGTGTTTTGGGTGGTTGCTAGGCGGTTGCTAGGGTATTCTGGGTGGTTGCTAGGGTGTTCTGAGTGGTTGCTAGGGTGTTGCTAGGTGGTTGCTAGGGTATTCTGGATGGTTGCTAGGGTGTTGCTAGGTGGTTGCTAGGGTATTCTGGGTGGTTGCCAGGGTGTTGCTAGGCGGTTGCTAGGGTGTTCTGGGTGGTTGCTAGGGTGTTGCTAGGCGGTTGCTAGGGTATTCTGGGTGGTTGCTATGGTGTTGCTAGGCGGTTGCTAGGGTGTTTTGGGTGGTTGCTAGGGTGTTTTAGGTGGTTGCTATGGTATTCTGGATGGTTGCTATGGTGTTACCTGGTGGTTGGTAGTGTTCACATTTGGTTACTATAGAGTTTTTATAATGTTCATGGCATGATTTAGCACTTAGCTAATCAATATTAGCATGTAGCTATTCACAGCTAGCATGTTTAGCATGTTGAAAGTCCTGTGTGCTAGCATGAGTCAAAAGACCCAACCCCCATCTCTATACGATGTTCTGATGCAGAGATGTAGGTCTTGCAAAATGGTTGCTAGGGTACTCTGTTTGGTTGCTAGGGAGTGGCTTGGCAGCTGCCAATGATGAAACTCCAAAGGCTGCTTGTCAGTATGAATGATATAAACCAACCCCCATCTCTATACGATGTTCTGATATAGAGATGTAGGTCTTGCAAAATGGTTGCTAGGGTACTCTGTTTGGTTGCTAGGGAGTGGCTTGGCAGCTGCCAATGATGAAACTCCAAAGGCTGCTTGTCAGTATGAATGATATAAACCAACCCCCATCTCTATACGATGTTCTGATATAGAGATGTAGGTCTTGCAAAATGGTTGCTAGGGTACTCTGTTTGGTTGCTAGGGAGTGGCTTGGCAGCTGCCAATCATGAAACTCCAAAGGCTGCTTGTCAGTATGAATGATATAAACCAACTCCCATGCCTCTGTGACATTCAGAATGGACGATATTCCTCTTTGGATTTTGGTTGCTAAGGTGCTTGATAATGGTTGCTAGGGAGGGGTTAGGATGTGTTGAGGTGATTCAGGATTGGCTGTTTGCTGCCCCGAGTCAAACGAGCCCACCCTCATGTTTCTATGACTCTTATATCCTGAGATATCCCTTTGATCTGTTTCAATGGAAGTCTATGGAACTTGTTGCTAAGGAGCTCTAAATGGTTGCTAGGGCGTGGCTAGATAGCTTCACAATGATCCTGAGAGACTGATTGGCCGTCTGAGTAAAATGAGCCCGCCCCTTTGTCTCTACGACACTGTGATCCAGAGTTATGTTCAATATAAAAGCGGTTTCTATGGTGTAGGACGGCCCATTTCATGGGCCGTCCTACACCATAGTAAGTCAATGGGGCAACTTTGGGCAGCTCCTGCCCCACAGGGGTGCAACTTTTACCCCATTGTGTGGTATATTCTTACAGAGCCTGTCAGCCTCTTCAAATGTGGTAAATTACACGTTTCTGCGACATCCTCGTTCCGAGCTACGACTCGTCAAAGTTTGACGCAATGTTAAGTCTATGGGATTTTTCGGCCGGTTTTTCGCCCCTGGGGCGAACATCGTACCCCCGATCCCTTAGAAAAGTCATAGCACACCATTCCCGAACAGGCCGCACGTTTTGACACCTCATTCATGGGTCTGTGACAAAAACTGCGGGAGGAGTAGCGCGTCAAAAAGTGGCCAGAAGAATAAGAATAAGAAGAATAAGAATAAGAATAACTAGAATGTACATTTCCAGAAGAAAATGTGAAGTGGTGCTTGCAGTGGCAAAACTCGCCGCTCAGTTGCTAGGTTGTTGTACATGATTGCATACGAGCCAACAACCATGTCTGTACGATATTGTGGAGGTGAGATATGGCTTATTCATGTGTTCAGGTGGTTACTAGGGTACCCTATATGGTTGCTATGGTGTGCTTATACAGTTTATGAGATGATATTTAAAGACCAGTTGACAGTCTGAGTCAAAAAAGGCAAACTCCATGTTTCTTCTATTTTCTGGAGCTGAGATATGGCTTGAATATGTAGTTTTATGGTTGCTAGAGTGCCCTAAGTGGTTGCTAGGGTGCGAATATGAAGTTATTATGTCACTACTTATTGGCTGCTTGATAGGTCGAGTCAAAAGAGCCCAACGCCAAGTCTCTATGACCTTCTGGTCAAAAGATATGATCTCACAAATTTTGTGCCAATGTTAAGTCTATGGGACTTTTTTCGTCCAATTTATCGCCTGCCGGACGATCATCGTACAACCGATCGCTTAGAAAAGACATAGCACACCTCTCCTCAATGAACCGGTCGATTTGATACCTCATTCATGGGTCTACGAGAAAACGTGCGGGACGAGTAGCGTGCCGAAGTTTTGTGTAGGTGAATAGTAATCACAATACTAGAATGTACATTTCCAGAAGAAAATGTGAAGTGGTGCTTGCAGTGGCAAAATTCGCCGCTCGGTTGCTACGGTGTGGTAAATGATTGCATACGAGCAAAGAACCATGTCTGTACGATATTCTGGTGCTGAGTTATGGCTTATTCATGTGTTTGTATGGTTACTAGGGTACTCTATATGGTTGCTATGGTGTGCTTATACAGTTTATGAGATGATATTTAAAGTCCAGTTGACAGTCTGAGTCAAAAAAGGCAAACTCCATGTTTCTTCTATTTTCTGGAGCTGAAATATGGCTTGGAAATGTAGTTTTATGGTTGCTAGGGTGGCATAAGTGGTTGCTAGGGCGTAGCCATGAAGTTATTATGTCACTACTTATTGGCTTCTTGATAGGCCGAGTCAAAAGAGCCCAACCCCAAGTCTATGACCTTCTGGTGAAAAGATATGATCTCACAAATTTTGTGCCAATGTTAAGTCTATGGGACTTTTTTCGGCCGATTTATCGCCCGCCGGACGAACATCGTACAACCGATCGCTTAGAAAAGACATAGCACACCTCTCCTCAATGAACCGGTCGATTTGACACCTCATTCATGGGTCTACGACAAAACGTGCGGGAGGAGTAGCGTGCCGAAGTTTTGTCTAGGTGAATAGTAATCACAATACTAGAATGTACATTTCCAGAAGAAAATGTGAAGTGGTGCTTGCAGTGGCAAAACTCGCCGCTCTGTTGCTAGCGTGCGGTTAGCTAGTTTTTACCAAGATGCTAGCATGATTAGCATGTTGCTAACATCTTGCTAGCATGATTAGCATGTTGTTAGCATTCTGTTAGCATTATTAGCATGTTGCTAGCATGATGCTAGCATGATTAGCATTTTGCTAGCATGTTGCTAGCTTGATGCTAGCATGATTAGCATGTTGCTAGCATCATGCTAGCATGATTAGCATGTTGTTAGCATCATGCTACCAACATGCTAGCATGATTAGCATGTTGCTAGCATGATGCTAGCAAAAATAAGCATGTTGCTAGCATGATGCTAGCAAAAATAAGCATGTTGCAAACATGTTTTAGGTAGATGCTAGCATGATTCGCATATTGCTAGCATCATGCTAGCATGTTTAGCATGTTGCTAAAATGATGCTAGCATGGATGCTAAGGTGTTACTAGGTGGTTGCTAGGGTATTATGGGTGGTTGCTAGGGCGTTGCTAGGCAGTTGCTAGGGTGTTCTGTGTGGTTGCTATGGTGTTGCTATGCGGTTGCTATGGTATTCTGGGTGGTTGCTAAGGTGTTTTGGGTGGTTGCTAGGCGGTTGCTAGGGTGTTGCTAGGGGTTTTGGGTGGTTGCTAGGCGGTTGCTAGGCGGTTGCTAGGGTGTTCTGGGTGGTTGCTAGGCGGTTGCTAGGGTGTTCTGGGTGGTTGCTAGGGTGTTGCTAGGCGGTTGCTAGGGTGTTCTGAGTGGTTGCTAGGGTGTTGCTAGGTGGTTGCTAGGGTGTTCTGGGTGGTTGCTAGGGTGTTGCTAGGCGGTTGCTAGGGTGTTCTGGGTGGTTGCTAGGGTGTTGCTAGGCGGTTGCTAGGGTGTTCTGAGTGGTTGCTAGGGTGTTGCTAGGCAGTTGCTAGGGTGTTCTGGGTGGTTGCTAGGGTGTTGCTAGGTGGTTGCTAGGGTGTTCTGAGTGGTTGCTAGGGTGTTGCTAGGTGGTTGCTAGGGTGTTCTGGGTGGTTGCTAAGGTGTTTTGGGTGGTTGCTAGGCGGTTGCTAGGGTGTTCTGGGTGGTTGCTAGGGTGTTGCTAGGTGGTTGCTAGGGTGTTTTGGGTGGTTGCTAGGCGGTTGCTATGGTGTTCTGGGTGGTTGCTAGGGTGTTGCTATGCGGTTGCTAGGGCGTTCTGGGTGGTTGCTAGGGTGTTGCTAGGCGGTTGCTAGGGTGTTCTTGGTGGTTGCTAGGGTGTTGCTAGGCGGTTGCTAGGGTGTTCTGAGTGGTTGCTAGGGTGTTGCTAGGTGGTTGCTAGGGTATTCTGGGTGGTTGCTAGGGTGTTGCTAGGGTAATCTGGATGGTTGCTATGGTGTTACTAGGTGGTTGTTAGTTGTCAAAGATGGTTACTATTGAGTTTTTAGCATTTGATTGGCATGATTTAGCACTCAGCTAATCAATATTAGCATATAGCTATTCACTGCTAGCATGTGTAGCATGTAGCAAGTCCTGTTTGCTAGCATGAGTCAAAAGAGCCAACCCCCATCTCTATACGATGTTCTGATGCAGAGATATTGGTCTTGCAAAACGGTTGCTAGGGTACTGTGTTTGGTTGCTAGGGAGTGGCTTGGCAGCTGCCAATCATGAAGCTCCAAAGTCAATGTGAATGTATAATCCAACCCCCATCTCTATACGATGTTTTGATGCAGAGATATAGGTCTTGCAAAATGGTTGCTAGGGTACTCTGTTTGGTTGCTAGGGAGTGGCTTGGCAGCTGCCAATCATGAAACTCCGAAGGCTGCTTGTCAGTATGAATGATATAAACCAACTCCCACGCCTTTGTGACATTCAGAATGGAAGATATCCCTCATTGGATTTTGGTTGCTAAGGTGCTTGACAATGGTTGCTAGGGAGGGGTTAGGATGTGTTGAGGTGATTCAGGATTGGCTGTTTACTGCCCCGAGTCAAACGAGCCCACCCTCATGTTTCTATGACAATTCAGTCCAGAGATATCCCTTCGATCTCTTTCAATGGAAGTCTATGGAACTTGTTGCTAAGGAGCTCTAAATGGTTGCTAGGGCGTGGCTAGATAGCTTCACAATGATCCTGAGAGACTGATTGGCCGTCTGAGTAAAATGAGCCCGCCCCTTTGTCTCTACGACACTGTGATCCAGAGTTATGTTCAATATAAAAGCGGTTTCTATGGTGTAGGACGGCCCATTTCATGGGCCGTCCTACACCATAGTAAGTCAATGGGGCAACTTTGGGCAGCTCCTGCCCCACAGGGGTGCAACTTTTACCCCATTGTGTGGTATATTCTTACAGAGCCTGTCAACCTCTTCAAATGTGGTAAATTACACGTTTCTGCGACATCCTCGTTCCGAGCTACGACTCGTCAAAGTTTGACGCAATGTTAAGTCTATGGGATTTTTCGGCCGGTTTTTCGCCCCTGGGGCGAACATCGTACCCCCGATCCCTTATAAAAGTCATAGCACACCATTCCCGAACAGGCCGCACGTTTTGACACCTCATTCGTGGGTCTGTGACAAAAACTGCGGGAGGAGTAGCGCGTCAAAAAGTGGCCAGAAGAATAAGAATAAGAATAAGAATAAGAAGAATAAGAATAACTAGAAAAAGTTCGTCGAGACAAACTTTAAGTTGGCTTGTGAAAGTTTGGACCGCAAAGTTTGAAGAAGTATAAAGTAGTTTGAAGTTTAAATTAGTTTAAAGTTTAAATTAGTTTGAAGTTTAAATTAGTTTAAAGTAGTTTATCGTTTAACTTAGTTTAAAGTTTAAAGTAGTTTAAATTAATTTAAAGTTTAAATTAGTTTGAATTTTAAAGTAGTTTGAAGTTTAAATTAGTTTGAAAGTTAAAGTAGTTTAAAGTTTAAATAAGTTTGAATTTTAAAGTAGTTTGAAGTTTAAATTAGTTTAAAGTAGATTAAAGTAGTTTAAAGTTTTAAATAGTTTAAAGTTCAAAGTAGTTTAAAGGTTAAAGTATAGTTTCAAGTAATTAAATGTTGCTAGGGTGTTTCTAGTGGGTTGCTAAGGTGTTGTGGGTGGTTGCTAGGTGGTTTCTAAGGTATTTTGAGTGGTTGCTAGGGTGTTCTAGGGTATTTTAGGTGGTTGCTATGGTGTTGCTAGGGTGTTTTAAGGCATTTTGGGTGGTTGCTAGGGTGTTGTTAGGGTGTTCTAAGGTATTTTGGGTGGTTGCTATGGTGTTGCTAGGGTGTTCTAAGGTATTTTGGGTGGTTGCTAGGGTGTTGCTAGGGTGTTCTAAGGTATTTTTGGTGGTTGCTAGGGTGTTCTGGGTGGTTGCTAGGGTGTTCTAAGGTATTTTGGGTGGTTGCTAGGGTGTTCTGGTGGTTGCTATGGTGTTGCTATGGTGTTCTAAGGTATTTTGGGTGGTTGCTAGGGTGTTGCTAGGATGTTCTGAGGTATTTTGGGTGGTTGCTAGGGTGTTGCTAGGGTGTTCTAAGGTATTTTTGGTGGTTGCTAGGGTGTTGTTAGGGTGTTCTAAGGTATTTTGGGTGGTTGCTATGGTGTTGCTAGGGTGTTCTAAGTTATTTTGGGTGGTTGCTAGGGTGTTCTAAGGTATTTTGGGTGGTTGCTAGGGTGTTGCTAGGGTGTTATAAGGCATTTTGGGTAGTTGCTAGGGTGTTGCAAGGTATTTTGGGTGGTTGCTAGGGTGTTGCTAGGGTGTTCTAAGGTATTTTTGGTGGTTGCTAGGGTGTTCTGGGTGGTTGCTATGGTGTTGCTATGGTGTTCTAAGGTATTTTGGGTGGTTGCTAGGGTGTTGCTAGGATGTTCTGAGGTATTTCGGGTGGTTGCTAGGGTGTTCTAAGGTATTTTTGGTGGTTGCTAGGGTGTTGCTAGGGTGTTCTAAGGTATTTTGGGTGGTTGCTACGGTGTTGCTAGGGTGTTCTAAGGTATTTTGGGTGGTTGCTAGGGTGTTATAAGGCATTTTGGGTGGTTGCTAGGGTGTTCTAAGGTATTTTGGGTGGTTGCTAGGGTGTTCTGGGTGGTTGCTAGGGTGTTCTAAGGTATATTTTGTGGTTGCTTGGGTGTTCTAAGGTTCTGTGTGTGGTTGCTATGGTGTTGCTAGGGTGTTCTAAGGTATTTCAGTTGGTTTCTAGGGTGTTCTGGGTGGTTGCTATGCAGTTGCTAGGGTGTTCTGGGTGTTTTCTATGGTGAACTATTTATGAGTTTAAAAGTTCATAAGTGTATGAATTCATGAGAGTTCATACGTGTATGAATTACTGCATTTATAAGTTCATGAGTTTATAAGTGTATGAATTTATGAGTTTAGAGTTTATAAGTTTAAATGAGTAAGAGTTCAGAGTTTATTAATTTATGAGTTTGAGTTCATAAGTGTATGAATTCATGAGTTTATAAGTGTATGAGTTTATAAGTGTACGAGTTTATGAGTTTAAAGTTTAAATTAGTTTGAAGTTTAAAGTTTAAATAAGTTTGAAGTTTAAAGTTTAAATAAGTTTGAAGTTTAAATTAGTTTGAAGTTTAAAGTTTAATTTAGTTTGAAGTTTAATTTAGTTTAAAGTAGATAGATAGATAGATTGATAAGTGTCATAGATAGATGAGTTCATTAGTTTAAATGAGTCTCATTGGCTCATATAGTATATAGAATGGCAGTTTGATTCAGTCTAGGGTTTCAAGGGATTTACATTTGAATTTTTGACAGTTGGGGAGTTTGAAAATCTGAAGATTCCGCAATGTAAAGTCAATGGGAGTTTTTTCCGAGTTTGATCGTAGTTTTTAGGAAAACCGTAAGTCCGATCAGTTAGAAAAGATATAGCACACTAAGTCAGAACAGTCTGAGTGTCCGTGCCGAGTTTGGAGTATGTGGAGTTAAAGCTCTAGGAGGAGTTAGAGTCACAAATTTTAGTCTCAGAAAAAGAATAATAATAATAACTAGAAAAAGTTCGTCGAGACAAACTTTAAGTTGGCTTGTGAAAGTTTGGACCGCAAAGTTTGAAGAAGTTTAAAGTAGTTTGAAGTTTAAATTAGTTTAAAGTTTAAATTAGTTTGAAGTAGTTTATAGTTTAACTTAGTTTAAAGTTTAAATTAGTTTAAAGTTTAAATTAGTTTGAATTTTAAAGTAGTTTGAAGTTTAAATTAGTTTGAAAGTTAAAGTAGTTTAAAGTTTAAATAAGTTTGAATTTTAAAGTAGTTTGAAGTTTAAATTAGTTTAAAGTAGTTTAAAGTTTTAAATAGTTTAAAGTTCAAAGTAGTTTAAAGGTTAAAGTATAGTTTCAAGTAATTAAATGTTGCTAGGGTGTTTCTAGTGGGTTGCTAAGGTGTTGTGGGTGGTTGCTAGGTGGTTTCTAAGGTATTTTGAGTGGTTGCTAGGGTGTTCTGGGTGGTTGCTAGGGTGTTCTAGGGTATTTTAGGTGGTTGCTATGGTGTTGCTAGGGTGTTCTGAGGTATTTTGGGTGGTTGCTAGGGTGTTGTTAGGGTGTTCTAAGGTATTTTGGGTGGTTGCTATGGTGTTGCTAGGGTGTTCTAAGGTATTTTGGGTGGTTGCTAGGGTGTTCTGGGTGGTTGCTATGGTGTTGCTATGGTGTTCTAAGGTATTTTGGGTGGTTGCTAGGGTGTTGCTAGGATGTTCTGAGGTATTTTGGGTGGTTGCTAGGGTGTTGCTAGGGTGTTCTAAGGTATTTTTGGTGGTTGCTAGGGTGTTGCTAGGGTGTTCTAAGGTATTTTGGGTGGTTGCTATGGTGTTGCTAGGGTGTTCTAAGTTATTTTGGGTGGTTGCTAGGGTGTTCTAAGGTATTTTGGGTGGTTGCTAGGGTGTTGCTAGGGTGTTCTAAGGTATTTTTGGTGGTTGCTAGGGTGTTGCTAGGGTGTTCTAAGGTATTTTGGGTGGTTGCTAGGGTGTTGCTAGGGTGTTCTAAGGTATTTTTGGTGGTTGCTAGGGTGTTGCTAGGGTGTTTTAAGGTATTTTGGGTGGTTGCTAGGGTGTTCTAAGTTATTTTGGGTGGTTGCTAGGGTGTTCTAAGGTATTTTGGGTGGTTGCTAGGGTGTTGCTAGGGTGTTATAAGGCATTTTGGGTGGTTGCTAGGGTGTTCTAAGGTATTTTGGGTGGTTGCTAGGGTGTTCTGGGTGGTTGCTAGGGTGTTCTAAGGTATATTATGTGGTTGCTAGGGTGTTCTAAGGTATTGTGGGTGGTTGCTATGGTGTTGCTAGGGTGTTCTAAGGTATTTCAGTTGGTTTCTAGGGTGTTCTGGGTGGTTGCTATGCAGTTGCTAGAGTGTTCTGGGTGTTTGCTATGGTGAACTATTTATGAGTTTAAAAGTTCATAAGTGTATGAATTCATGAGAGTTCATACGTGTATGAATTAATGCATTTATTTAAGTTTAAATGAGTAAGAGTTCAGAGTTTATTAATTTATGAGTTTGAGTTCATAAGTGTATGAATTCATGAGTTTATAAGTGTATGAGTTTATAAGTGTATGAGTTTATAAGTGTACGAGTTTATGAGTTTAAAGTTTAAATTAGTTTGAAGTTTAAAGTTTAAATAAGTTTGAAGTTTAAATTAGTTTGAAGTTTAAAGTTTAATTTAGTTTGAAGTTTAATTTAGTTTAAAGTAGATAGATAGATAGATGGATAAGTGTCATAGATAGATGAGTTTATTAGTTTGAATGAGTCTCATTGGCTCATATAGTGTATAGAATGGCAGTTTGATTCAGTCTAGGGTTTCAAGGGATTTACATTTGAATTTTTGACAGTTGGGGAGTTTGAAAATCTGAAGATTCCGCAATGTAAAGTCAATGGGAGTTTTTTCCGACTTTGATCGTCATTTTTAGGAAAACCGTAAGTCCGATCAGTTAGAAAAGATATAGCATACCGAGTCAGAACAGTTTGAGTGTCCGTGCCGAGTTTGGAGTATGTGGAGTTAAAGCTCTAGGAGGAGTAGCAGTTGTAAATTTTGAGTAAGAAGAATAATAATAATAATAATAATAAGTTTAAATAGGATTTCAGTAAGTTGGCTCTCACAAGCCAACTTAATAAGTTTAAATAGGATTTCAGTAAGTTGGCTCTCACAAGCCAACTTAATAAGTATGTGAGATAACAATAGTGTTGCTTCGCCATAGGCAAGCACCACTAACTAGAATGTACATTTCCAGAAGAAAATGTGAAGTGGTGCTTGCAGTGGCAAAACTCGCCACTCGGTTGCTAGGGTGTGTATAGCTAGTTTTTAGTAAGATGCTAACAAAATAAGCATAATGATAGCATGATTAGCATGTTGCTAGCATCATGCTACCGTGTCTTTATCATGATGCTAACATGATTAGCATGTTGCTAGCATAATGCTAGCATGATTAGCATGTTTCTAGCATCATGCTAGCATGATTAGCATGTTGCTAGCATCATGCTAGCATGATTAGCATGTTGTTAGCATTATGCTAGCATTATTAGCATGTTGCTAGCATGATTAGCATGTTGCTAGCATGATGTTAGCATGATTAGCATTTTGCTAGCATGTTGCTAGCATGATGCTAGCATGATTAGCATGTTGCTAGCATGATGTTAGCATGATTAGCATTTTGCTAGCATGTTGCTAGCATGATGCTAGCATGATTAGCATGTTGCTAGCATGTTGCTAGCATGATTAGCATGTTGCTAGCATCATGCTAGCATGATTAGCATGTTGCTAGCATCATGCTAGCATGATTAGCATGTTGTTAGCATAATGCTAGCATGTTTGGCATTTTGCTAGCATGATGCTAGCATGGTTGCTAAGGTGTTACTAGGGTATTATGGGTGGTTGCTAGGGTGTTGCTAGGCGGTTGCTAGGGTGTTCTGGGTGGTTGCTAGGGTGTTGCTAGGCGGTTGCTAGGGTGTTCTGAGTGGTTGCTAGGGTGTTGCTAGGTGGTTGCTAGGGTATTCTGGGTGGTTGCTAGGGTGTTGCTAGGCGGTTGCTAGGGTGTTCTGGGTGGTTGCTAGGCGGTTGCTAGGGTGTTGCTAGGGGGTTTTGGGTGGTTGCTAGGGTGTTGCTAGGCGGTTGCTAGGGTCTTCTGGGTGGTTGCTAGGGTGTTGCTAGGCGGTTGCTAGGGCGTTCTGGGTGGTTGCTAGGGTGTTGCTAGGCAGTTGCTAGGGTGTTCTGAGTGGTTGCTAGGGTGTTGCTAGGTGGTTGCTAGGGTATTCTGAGTGGTTGCTAGGGTGTTGCTAGGTGGTTGCTAGGGTATTCTGGGTGGTTGCTAGGGTATTCTGGGTGGTTGCTATGGTGTTGCTAGGCGGTTGCTAGGGTGTTTTGGGTGGTTGTTATGGTATTCTGGATGGTTGCTATGGTGTTACTAGGTGGTTGGTAGTGTTCACATTTGGTTACTATAGAGTTTTTATAATGTTCATGGCATGATTTAGCACTTAGCTAATCAATATTAGCATGTAGCTATTCACAGCTAGCATGTTTAGCATGTAGCAAGTCCTGTTTGCTAGCATGAGTCAAAAGAGCCAACCCCCATCTCTATACGATGTTCTGATGCAGAGATATTGGTCTTGCAAAACGGTTGCTAGGGTACTCTGTTTGGTTGCTAGGGAGTGGCTTGGCAGCTGCCAATCATGAAGCTCCAAAGTCAATGTGAATGTATAAACCAACCCCCATCTCTATACGATGTTTTGATGCAGAGATATAGGTCTTGCAAAATGGTTGCTAGGGTACCTTGTTTGGTTGCTAGGGAGTGGCTTGGCAGCTGCCAATCATGAAACTCCAAAGGCTGCTTGTCAGTATGAAAGATATAAACCAACTCCCATGCCTCTGTGACATTCAGAATGGACGATATTCCTCTTTGGATTTTGGTTGCTAAGGTGCTCGACAATGGTTGCTAGGGCGTGGCTAGCAAGTGTTGAGGTGATTCATGATTGGCTGTTTGCTGGCCCGAGTCAAACGAGACCACCCTCATGTTTCTATGACAATTCAGTCCAGAGATATCCCTTCGATCTCTTTCAATGGAAGTCTATGGGAGTTGTTGCTAAGGTGCTCTAAATGGTTGCTAGGGCGTGGCTTGATAGCTTCACAATGATCCTGAGAGACTGATTGGTTGTCTGAGTAAAATGAGCCCGCCCCCTTGTCTCTATGACACTGTGATCCAGAGTTATGTTCAATATAAAAGCGGTTTCTATGGTGTAGGACGGCCCATTTCATGGGCCGTCCTACACCATAGTAAGTCAATGGGGAAACTTTGGGCAGCTCCTGCACCCCAGGGGTGCAACTTTCACCCCATTGTGTGGTATGTTCTTACAGAGCCTGTCAGCCTCTTCAAATGTGGCAAATTTCACGTTTCTGCGACATCCTCGTTCCGAGCTACGACTCGTCAAAGTTTTTCGCAATGTTAAGTCTATGGGATTTTTTTGGGCCGTTTTTCGCCCCTGGGGCGACCATCGTACCCCCGATCTCTTAGAAAAGTCATAGCACACCATTCCCGAACAGGCCGCACGTTTTGACACCTCATTCATGGGTCTGTGACAAAAACTGCGGGAGGAGTAGCGCGTCAAAAAGTGGCCAGAAGAATAATAAGAAGAAGAAGAAGAATAATAAGTATGTGAGATAACAATAGTGTTGCTTCGCCATAGGCAAGCACCACTAATAAGTATGTGAGATAACAATAGTGTTGCTTCGCCATAGGCAAGCACCACTAACTAGAATGTACATTTCCAGAAGAAAATGTGAAGTGGTGCTTGCAGTGGCAAAATTCGCAGCTCGGTTGCTAGAGTGTGGCATACGATTGCATACGAGACAAAAAACACGTCTGTACGATGTTCTGGTAATGAGATATGGCTTATTTATGTGTTTGTATGGTTACTAGGGTACCTTATATGGTTGCTATGGTGTGCTTATGCAGTTTATTAGATGATATTAGAAGACTAGTTGACAGTCTGAGTCAAAAAAGCCGAACTCCACGTCTCTACGATTTTCTGGAGCTGAAATATAGCTTGTAAATGTTGTTTTATGGTTGCTAGGGTGGCATAAGTGGTTGCTAGGGCGTGGCCATGAAATTGTTATGCCCCTACTTATTGGCTGCTTGATAGGCCGAGTCAAAAGAGCCCAACCCCAAGTCTCTATGACCTTCTAGTCAAAAGATATGATCTCACAAATGTTGTGCCAATGTTAAGTCTATGGGAATTTTTTCGTCCAATTTATCGCCCGCTGAACGAACATCGTACAACCGATCACTTAGAAAAGTCATAGCACACCTCTCCTCAATGAGCCGGTCGATTTGACACCTCATTCATGGGTCTACGACAAAAAATGCGGGAGGAGTAGCGTGCCGAAGTTTTGTCTAGGTGAATAGTAATCACAATACTAGAATGTACATTTCCAGAAGAAAATGTGAAGTGGTGCTTGCAGTGGCAAAACTCGCCGCTCGGTTGCTAGCGTGCGGTTAGCTAGTTTTCACCAAGATGCTAGCATGATTAGCATGTTGCTAGCATCATGCTAGCATGATTAGCATGTTGTTAGCATTATGCTAGCATTATTAGCATGTTGCTAGCATGATTAGCATGTTGCTAGCATGATGTTAGCATGATTAGCATTTTGCCAGCATGATGCTAGCACGATTAGCATGTTGTTAGCATGATTAGCATGTTGCTAACATGATGCTAGCAAGATTAGCATGTTGCTAGCATGTTGCTAGCATGATGCTAGCATGATTAGCATGTTGCTAGCATGATGCTAGCATGATTAGCATGTTGTTAGCATATTGCTAGCATGTTGCTAGCATGATTAGCATGTTGCTAGCATGATGCTAGCATGATTAGCATGTTGCTAGCATGATGCTAGCATGTTTAGCATGTTGCTAGCATGTTGCTAGCATGATGCTAGCATGATTAGCATGTTGTTAGCATCATGCTACCAACACGCTAGCATTATGCTAGCATGGTTGCTAAGGTGTTACTAGGTGGTTGCTAGGGTATTATGGGTGGTTGCTAGGGCGTTGTTAGGCGGTTGCTAAGGTGTTCTGGGTGGTTGCTATGGTGTTGCTAGGCGGTTGCTAGGGTGTTCTGGGTGGTTGCTAGGGTGTTGCTAGGCGGTTGCTAGGGTGTTCTGGGTGGTTGCTAGGGTGTTCTGAGTGGTTGCTAGGGTGTTGCTAGGCGGTTGCTAGGGTGTTCTGGGTGGTTGCTAAGGTGTTTTGGGTGGTTGCTAGGCGGTTGCTAGGGTGTTCTGGGTGGTTGTTAGGGGGTTGCTAGGGGGTTGCTAGGGTGTTGCTAGGTGGTTGATAGGGTATTCTGGGTGGTTGCTAGGATGTTGCTAGGCGGTTGCTAGGGTGTTCTTGGTGGTTGCTAGGGTGTTGCTAGGCGGTTGCTAGGGTGTTCTGAGTGGTTGCTAGGGTGTTGCTAGGTGGTTGCTAGGGTGTTCTGAGTGGTTGCCTGGGTGTTGCTAGGTGGTTGCTAGGGTGTTGCTAGGCGGTTGCTAGGGTGTTCTGAGTGGTTGCTAGGGTGTTGCTAGGTGGTTGCTAGGGTATTCTGGGTGGTTGCTAGGGTGTTGCTAGGCGGTTGCTAGGGTATTCTGGGTGGTTGCTATGGTGTTGCTAGGCGGTTGCTACGGTGTTTTGGGTGGTTGCTATGGTATTCTGGATGGTTGCTATGGTGTTACTAGGTGGTTGGTAGTGTTCACATTTGGTTACTATAGAGTTTTTATAATGTTCATGGCATGATTTAGCACTTAGCTAATCAATATTAGCATGTAGCTATTCACAGCTAGCATGTTTAGCTTTGTTGAAAGTCCTGTGTGCTAGCATGAGTCAAAAGACCCAAACCCCATCTCTATACGATGTTCTGATGCAGAGATGTAGGTCTTGCAAAATGGTTGCTAGGGTACTCTGTTTGGTTGCTAGGGAGTGGCTTGGCAGCTGCCAATAATGAAACTCCAAAGGCTGCTTGTCAGTATGAATTATATAAACCAACCCCCATCTCTATACGATGTTCTGATATAGAGATGTAGGTCTTGCAAAATGGTTGCTAGGGTACTCTGTTTGGTTGCTAGGGAGTGGCTTGGCAGCTGCCAATCATGAAACTCTAAAGGCTGCTTGTCAGTATAAATGATATAAACCAACTCCCATGCCTCTGTGACATTCAGAATGGAAGATATGCCTGTTTGGATTTTGGTTGCTAAGGTGCTCGACAATGGTTGCTAGGGCGTGGCCAGTAAGTGTTGAGGTGATTCAGGATTGGCTGTTTGCTGCCCCGAGTCAAACGAGCCCACCCTCATGTTTCTATGACTCTTATATTCTGAGATATCCCTTTGATCTGTTTCAATGGAAGTCTATGGAACTTGTTGCTAAGGAGCTCTAAATGGTTGCTAGGGCGTGGCTAGATAGCTTCACAATGATCCTGAGAGACTGATTGGCCGTCTGAGTAAAATGAGCCCGCCCCTTTGTCTCTACGACACTGTGATCCAGAGTTATGTTCAATATAAAAGCGGTTTCTATGGTGTAGGACGGCCCATTTCATGGGCCGTCCTACACCATAGTAAGTCAATGGGGCAACTTTGGGCCCCTCCTGCCCCTCAGGGGTGCAACTTTTACCCCATTGTGTGGTATGTTCTTACAGAGCCTGTCAGCCTCTTCAAATGTGGCAAATTTCACGTTTCTGCGACATCCTCGTTCCGAGCTACGACTCGTCAAAGTTTTTCGCAATGTTAAGTCTATGGGATTTTTTTGGGCCGTTTTTCGCCCCTGGGGCGACCATCGTACCCCCGATCTCTTAGAAAAGTCATAGCACACCATTCCCGAACAGGCCGCACGTTTTGACACCTCATTCATGGGTCTGTGACAAAAACTGCGGGAGGAGTAGCGCGTCAAAAAGTGGCCAGAAGAATAATAATAAGAAGAAGAAGAAGAAGAAGAATAAGTATGTGAGATAACAATAGTGTTGCTTTGCCATAGGCAAGCACCACTAACTAGAATGTACATTTCCAGAAGAAAATGTGAAGTGGTGCTTGCAGTGGCAAAACTCGCCGCTCGGTTGCTAGGGTGTGGTACATGATTTCATACGAGACAACAACCATGTCTGTACGATATTGTGGAGCTGACATATGGCTTATTCATGTGTTTGTATGGTTACTAGGGGACCCTATATGGTTGCTATGGTGCACTTATAAAGTTTATGGGATGATATTTAAAGACTAGTTGACAGTCTCAGTCAAAAAAGCCAAACTCCATGTTTTTACTATTTTCTGGAGCTGAGATATGGCTTGTAAATGTTGTTTTATGGTTGCTAGGCTGCCCTAAGTGGTTGCTAGGGCGCGAATATGAAGTTATTATGTCACTACTTATTGGCTGCTTGATAGGCCGAGTCAAAAGAGCCCAATCCCAAGTCTCTATGACCTTCTGGTCATAAGATATGATCTCACAAATTTTGTGCCAATGTTAAGTCTATGGGACTTTTTTCGGCCAATTTATCGGCCGCCGGACGATCATCGTACAACCGATCGCTTAGAAAAGACATAGCACACCTCTCCTCAATGAACCGGTCGATTTGACACCTCATTCATGTGTGTACGACAAAAGGTGCGGGAGGAGTAGCGTGCCGAAGTTTTGTCTAGGTGAATAGTAATCACAATACTAGAATGTACATTTCCAGAAGAAAATGTGAAGTGGTGCTTGCAGTGGCAAAACTCGCCGCTCGGTTGCTAGCGTGCGGTTAGCTAGTTTTTACCAAGATGCTAGCATGATTAGCATGTTGCTATTATCATGCTAGCATGATTAGCATGTTGTTAGCATTATGCTAGCATTATTAGCATGTTGCTAGCATGATTAGCATGTTGCTAGCATGATGTTAGCATGATTAGCATTTTGCTAGCATGTTGCTAGCATGATTAGCATGTTGCTAGCATGTTGCTAGCATGATGCTAGCATGATTAGCATGTTGCTAGCATGATGATTAGCATGTTGCTAGCATGATGCTAGCATGATTAGCATTTTGCTAGCATGTTGGTAGCATGATTAGCATGTTGCTAGCATGATGCTAGCATGATTAGCATGTTGCTAGCATGATGATTAGCATGTTGCTAGCATGTTGCTAGCATGATTAGCATTTTGCTAGCATGTTGCTAGCATGATGCTAGCATGATTAGCATGTTGTTAGCATCATGCTAGCATGATTAGCATGTTGTTAGCATCATGCTACCAACATACTAGCATGATTAGCATGTTTACTAGCATGATGTTAGCATGATTAGCATTTTGCTAGCATGTTGCTAGCATGATGCTAGCATGATTAGCATGTTGCTAGCATCATGCTAGCATGATTAGCATGTTGCTAGCATCATGCTAGCATGATTAGCATGTTTGCTAGCATGTTTGTAGCTAGATGCTAGCATGATTAGCATGTTGCTAGCATCATGCTAGCATGATTAGCATGTTGCTAGCTTCATGCTAGCATGATTAGCATGTTGCTAGCATCATGCTAGCATGATTAGCATGTTTTTAGCATCATGCTAGCATGATTAGCATGTTTCTAGCATCATGCTAGCATGATTAGCATGTTGCTAGCATCATGCTAGCATGATTAGCATGTTGCTAGCATCATGCTAGCATGATTAGCATGTTGCTAGCATCATGCTAGCATGATTAGCATGTTGCTAGCATCATGCTAGCATGATTAGCATGTTTGCTAGCATGTTTGTAGCTAGATGCTAGCATGATTAGCATGTTGCTAGCATCATGCTAGCATGATTAGCATGTTGCTAGCATCATGCTAGCATGATTAGCATGTTGCTAGCATCATGCTAGCATGATTAGCATGTTTGCTAACATGTTTGTAGCTAGATGCTAGCATGATTAGCATGTTGCTAGCATCATGCTAGCATGATTAGCATGTTGCTAGCATCATGCTAGCATGATTAGCATGTTTCTAGCATCATGCTAGCATGATTAGCATGTTGCTAGCATCATGCTAGCATGATTAGCATGTTGCTAGCATCATGCTAGCATGATTAGCATGTTTGCTAGCATGTTTGTAGCCAGATACTAGCAAGATTAGCATGTTGCTAGCATCATTTAGCACTTAACTAATCGATATTAGCATGTAGCTATTCACAGCTAGCATGTTTAGCATGTTGAAAGTCCTGTGTGTTAACATGAGTCAAAAGACCCAACCCCCATCGCGATACAATGTTCTGATGCTGAGATATAGCTGTTACAAAATGGTTGCTAGGGTACTCTGTTTGGTTGCTAGGGAGTGGCTTGGCAGCTGCCAATCATGAAACTCCAAAGGCTGCTTGTCAGTATGAATGATATAAACCAACCCCCATCGCGATACAATGTTCTGATGCTGAGATATAGCTGTTACAAAATGGTTGCTAGGGTACTATGTTTGGTTGCTAGGGAGTGGCTTGGCAGCTGCCAATCATGAAACTCCAAAGGCTGCTTGTCAGTATGAATGATATAAACCAACTCCCATGCCTCTGTGACATTCAGAATGGAAGATATCCCTCTTTGGATTTTGGTTGCTAAGGTGCTCGACAATGGTTGCTAGGGCGTGGCTAGGAAGTGTTGAGGTCATTCATGATTGGCTGTTTGCTACCCCGAGTCAAACGAGACCACCCTCGTGTTTCTATGACACTTCTATCCGGAGATATCCCTTCCATCTCTTTCAATGGAAGTCTATGGAACTTGTTGCTAAGGTGCTCTAAATGGTTGCTAGGGCGTGGCTTAAAAGCTTAACAATGATCCTGAGAGACTGATTGGTCGTCTGAGTAAAATGAGCCCGCCCCTTTGTCTCTACGACACTGGGATCCAGAGTTATGTTCAATATAAAAGCGGTTTCTATGGTGTAGGACGGCCCATTTCATGGGCCGTCCTACACCATAGTAAGTCAATGGGGCAACTTTGGGCCCCTCCTGCCCCCCAGGGGTGCAACTTTTACCCCATTGTGTGGTATGTACTTACAGAGCCTGTCAGCCTCTTCAAATGTGGTAAATTACAGGTTTCTGCGACATCCTCGTTCCGACCTACGACTCGTCAAAGTTTGACGCAATGTTAAGTCTATGGGATTTTTCGGCCGGTTTTTCGCCCCTGGGGCGAACATCGTACCCCCGATCGCTTATAAAAGTCATAGCACACCATTCCCGAACAGGCCGCACGTTTTGACACCTCATTCATGGGTCTGTGACAAAAACTGCGGGAGGAGTAGCGCGTCAAAAAGTGGCCAGAAGAATAAGAATAAGAATAAGAATAAGAATAAGAAGAATAAGAATAACTAGAATGTACATTTCCAGAAGAAAATGTGAAGTGGTGCTTGCAGTGGCAAAACTCGCAGCTCGGTTGCTAGCGTGTGGCACACGATTGCATACGAGACAAAAAACACGTCTGTACGATGTTCTGGTGCTGAGATATAGCTTATTTATGTGTTTGTATGGTTACTAGGGTACCTTATATGGTTGCTATGGTGTGCTTATACAGTTTATTAGATGATATTAGAAGACTAGTTGACAGTCTGAGTCAAAAAAGCCGAATTCCACGTCTCTACGATTTTCTGGAGCTGAAATATAGCTTGTAAATGTTGTTTTATGGTTGCTAGGGTGGCATAAGTAGTTGCTAGGGCGTGGCCATGAAGTTGTTATGCCCCTACTTATTGGCTGCTTGATAGGCCGAGTCAAAAGAGCCCAACCCCAAGTCTCTGTGACCTTCTAGTCAAAAGATATGATCTCACAAATGTTGTGCCAATGTTAAGTCTATGGGAATTTTTTCGTCCGATTTATCGGCTGCTGAACGAACATCGTACAACCGATCACTTAGAAAAGTCATAGCACACCTCTCCTCAATGAGCCGGTCGATTTGACACCTCATTCATGGGTCTACGACAAAAAATGCGGGAGGAGTAGCGTGCCGAAGTTTTGTCTTGGTGAATAGTAATCACAATACTAGCATGATTAGCATGATTAGCATGTTGCTAGCATCATGCTAGCATGATTAGCATGTTGCTAGCATCATGCTAGCATTATAAGCATGTTACTAGCATGTTTTAGTTAGATTCTCCCATTATGCTAGCATGTTGCTAGCATGATGCTAGCAAAAATAAGCATGTTGCAAACATGTTTTAGCTAGATGCTAGCATTATTTGCATCATGCTAGCATGATTAGCATATTGCTAGCATCATGCTAGCATGATTAGCATATTGCTAGCATCATGCTAGCTTGTTTAGCATGTTGCTAGCATGATGCTAGCATGTTTAGCATGTTGCTAGCATGTTGCTAGCATCTTGCTAGCATGATGCTAGCATGTTTAGCATGTTGCTAGCATGTTGCTAGCATGATGCTAGCATGATTAGCATGTTGCTAGCATGATGCTAGTATTATTAGCATGTTGCTAGCATATTGCTAGCATGTTGCTAGCATGATTAGCATGTTGCTAGCATGATGCTAGCATGATGCTAGCATGATTAGCATGTTGCTAGCATGATGCTAGCATGATTAGCATGTTGCTAGCATGATGCTAGCATGATTAGCATGTTTCTAGCATATTTGTAGCATGATTAGCATGTTGCTACCATGTTACTAGCATGATTAGCATGTTGCTAGCATGATGCTAGCATGATGCTAGCATGATTAGCCTGTTGCTAGCATGTTTGTAGCTAGTTGCTAGCATGATTAGCATGTTTCTAGCATCATGCTAGCATGATTAGCATGTTGCTAGCATTATGCTAGCATGATTAGCATGTTGCTAGCATGATGCTAGCATGTTTAGCATGTTGCTAGCATGGTTGCTAAGGTATTACTAGGTGGTTGCTAGGGTGTTGCTAGGCGGTTGCTAGGGTGTTCTGGGTGGTTGCTAGGGCGTTGCTAGGCAGTTGCTAGGGTATCCTGGGTGGTTGCTAAGCGGTTGCTAGGGTAATTTGTGTGGTTGCTAGGGCATTCCTAGGGTGTTCAGGCTGGTTGCTAGGGTGTTGCTAGGTTGTTGCTAAGGTATTCTGGATGGTTGCTAGGGTGTTCTGGGTGGTTGCTAGGCGGTTGCTAGGGTGTTCTGGGTGGTTGCTACGGCGTTGCTAGGCAGTTGCTAGGGTATCCTGGGTGGTTGCTAGGCGGTTGCTAGGGTAATTTGGGTGGTTGCTAGGGCATTGCTAGGCAGTTGCTAGGGTGTTCTGGGTGGTTGCTAGGGTGTTGCTAGGCAGTTGCTAGGGTATCCTGGGTGGTTGCTAGGCGGTTGCTAGGGTGTTCTGGGTGGTTGCTAGGGCGTTGCTAGGCAGTTGCTAGGGTGTTCTGGGTGGTTGCTAGGGTAATCTGTGTGGTTGCTATGGTGTTACTAGGTGGTTGGTAGTTGTCAAAGATGGTTACTGTTGAGTTTGTAGCATTTTATTGGCATGATTTAGCACTTAGCTAATCAATATTAGCATGTAGCTATTCACTGCTAGCATGTGTAGCATGTAGCAAGTCCTGTTTGCTAGCATGAGTCAAAATAGCCAACCCCCATCTCTATACGATGTTCTGATGCAGAGATATCGGTCTTGCAAAATGGTTGCTAGGGTACACTGTTTGGTTGCTAGGGAGTGGCTTGGCAGCTGCCAATCATGAAGCTCCAAAGTCAATGTGAATGTATAAACCAACCCCCATCTCTATACGATGTTCTGATGCAGAGATGTAGGTCTTGCAAAATGGTTGCTAGGGTACTCTGTTTGGTTGCTAGGGAGTGGCTTGGCAGCTGCCAATCATGAAACTCCAAAGGCTGCTTGTCAGTATGAATGATATAAACCAACTCCCATGCCTCTGTGACATTCAGAATGGACGATATTCCTCTTTGGATTTTGGTTGCTAAGGTGCTCGACAATGGTTGCTAGGGCGTGGCTAGGAAGTGTTGAGGTGATTCATGATTGGCTGTTTGCTGCCCCGAGTCAAACGAGACCACCCTCATGTTTCTATGACAATTCAGTCCAGAGATAACCCTTCGATCTTTTTCAATGGAAGTCTATGGGAGTTGTTGCTAAGGTGCTCTAAATGGTTGCTAGGGCGTGGCTAGATAGCTTCACAATGATCCTGAGAGACTGATTGGCCGTCTGAGTAAAATGAGCCCGCCCCTTTGTCTCTACGACACTGTGATCCAGAGTTATGTTCAATATAAAAGCGGTTTCTATGGTGTAGGACGGCCCATTTCATGGGCCGTCCTACACCATAGTAAGTCAATGGGGCAACTTTGGGCAGCTCCTGCCCCACAGGGGTGCAACTTTTACCCCATTGTGTGGTATATTCTTACAGAGCCTGTCAGCCTCTTCAAATGTGGTAAATTTCACGTTTCTGCGACATCCTCGTTCCGAGCTACGACTCGTCAAAGTTTGACGCAATGTTAAGTCTATGGGATTTTTCGGCCGGTTTTTCGCCCCTGGGGCGAACATCGTACCCCCGATCCCTTAGAAAAGTCATAGCACACCATTCCCGAACAGGCCGCACGTTTTGACACCTCATTCATGGGTCTGTGACAAAAACTGCGGGAGGAGTAGCGCGTCAAAAAGTGGCCAGAAGAATAAGAAGAATAAGAAGAATAAGAAGAATAAGAATAATAAGTATGCACAATAACACTAGTGTTGCTTTGCCATAGGCAAGCACCACTAATAAGTATGTGAGATAACAATAGTGTTGCTTCGCCATAGGCAAGCACCACTAACTAGAATGTACATTTCCAGAAGAAAATGTGAAGTGGTGCTTGCAGTGGCAAAACTCGCCGCTCGGTTGCTAGAGTGTGGTACATTATTGCATACGAGACAACAAACACGTCTGTACGATGTTCTTGTGCTGAGATATGGCTTATTCATGTGTTTGTATGGTTACTAGGGTACCCTAAATGGTTGCTATGGTGTGCTTATACAGTTTATGAGATGATATTTAAAGACTAGTTGACTGTCTGAGTCAAAAAAGGCAAACTCCATGTTTCCTCTATTTTCTGGAGCTGAGAAATGGCTTGAATATGTTGTTTTATAGTTGCTAGGGTGGCATAAGTGGTTGCTAGGGCGGGAATATGAAGTTATTATGTCACTACTTATTGGCTGCTTGATAGGCCGAGTCAAAAGAGCCCAACCCCAAGTCTCTGTGACCTTCTAGTCAAAAGATATGATCTCACAAATGTTGTCCCAATGTTAAGTCTATGGGAATTTTTTCGTCCGATTTATCGGCTGCTGAACGAACATCGTACAACCGATCACTTAGAAAAGTCATAGCACACCTCTCCTCAATGAGCCGGTCGATTTGACACCTCATTCATGGGTCTACGACAAAAAATGCGGGAGGAGTAGCGTGCCGAAGTTTTGTCTTGGTGAATAGTAATCACAATACTAGAATGTACATTTCCAGAAGAAAATGTGAAGTGGTGCTTGCAGTGGCAAAACTCGCCGCTCGGTTGCTAGGGTGTTGTGCATGATTGCATACAAGCCAACAACCATGTCTGTACGATATTGTGGAGCTGAGATATGGCTTATTCATGTGTTTGTGTGGTTACTAGGGTACCCTATACGGTTGCTATGGTGTGATTATACAGTTTATGAGATGATATTTAAAGACTAGTTGACAGTCTGAGTCAAAAAAGGCAAACTCCATGTTTCTTCTATTTTATGGAGCTTAGATATTGCTTGAATATGTTGTTTTATGGTTGCTAGGCTGCCCTAAGTGGTTGCTAGGGCGTAAATATGAAGTTTTCATGTCACTAATTGGCTACTTGATAGGCAGAGTCAAAAGAGCCCAACCCCAAGTCTATGTGTCCTTCTGGTCAAAAGATATGATATAACAAATTTTGTGGCAATGTTAAGTCTATGGGACTTTTTTCGTCCGATTTATCGCCCGCTGGACGAACATTGTACAATCGATCGCTTAGAAAAGACATAGCACACCTCTCCTCAATGAGCCGGTCGATTTGACACCTCATTCATGGGTCTACAACAAAAGGTGCGGGAGGAGTAGCGTGCCGAAGTTTTGTCTTGGTGAATAGTAATCACAACACTAGAATGTACATTTCCAGAAGAAAATGTGAAGTGGTGCTTGCAGTGGCAAAACTCGCCGCTCGGTTGCTAGCGTGCGGTTAGCTAGTTTTTACCAAGATGCTAGCATGATTAGCATGATTAGCATGTTGCTAGCATCATGCTAGCATTATAAGCATGTTGCTAGCATCATGCTAGCATTATAAGCATGTTACTAGCATGTTTTAGTTAGATTCTCCCATTATGCTAGCATGTTGCTAGCATGATGCTAGCAAAAATAAGCATGTTGCAAACATGTTTTAGCTAAATGCTATTATTATTTGCATCATAATAGCATTATTAGCATATTGCTAGCATCATGCTAGCATGATTAGCATATTGCTAGCATCATGCTAGCATGTTTAGCATGTTGCTAGCATGATGCTAGCACGTTTAGCATGTTGTTAGCATGTTGCTAGCATAATGCTAGCATGTTTAGCATTTTGCTAGCATGATGCTAGCATGATGCTAGCATGATTAGCATGTTGCTAACATGAAGCTAGCATGATTAGCATGTTGCTAGCATATTGCTAGCATGTTGCTAGCATGTTGCTAGCATGATTAGCATGTTGCTAGCATGATTAACATGTTGCTAGCATGATGCTAGCATGATTAGCATGTTGCTAGCATATTGCTAGCATGATTAACATGTTGCTAGCATGAGTAGCATGTTGCTAGCATGAAGCTAGCATGATTAGCCTGTTGCTAGCATGTTTGTAGCTAGTTGCTAGCATGATTAGCATGTTTCTAGCATCATGCTAGCATGATTAGCATGTTGCTAGCATGTTACTAGCATGATTAGCATGTTGCTAGCTTGATGCTAGCATGATTGGCCTGTTGCTAGCATGTTTGTAGCTAGTTGCTAGCATGATTAGCATGTTTCTAGCATCATGCTAGCATCATGCTAGGGCGTTGCTAGGCGGTTGCTAGGGTATTCTGGGTGGTTGCTAGGGTGTTTTGGGTGGTTGCTAGGCGGTTGCTAGGGTGTTCTGGGTGTTTGCTAGGGCGTTGCTAGGGTGTTCTGGTTGGTTGCTAGGCAGTTGCTAGGGTGTTCTAAGTGGTTGCTAGGGTGTCACTAGTCGGTTGCTATGGTATTTGGGGTGGTTGCTAGGGCGTTGCTAGGCGGTTGCTAGGGCGTTGCTAGGCGGTTGCTAGGGTGTTCTGGGTGGTTGCTATGGTGTTGCTAGGCGGTTGCTAGGGTGTTCTGGGTGGTTGCTAGGGTGTTGCTAGGCGGTTGCTATGGTATTCTGAGTGGTTGTTAGGGTGTTGCTAGGTGGTTGCTATGGTATTCTGGGTGGTTGCTAAGGTGTTGCTAGGCGGTTGCTAGGGTGTTCTGGGTGGTTGCTAGGGTGTTGCTAGGCGGTTGCTAGAGTGTTCTGAGTGGTTGCTAGGGTGTTGCTAGGTGGTTGCTATGGTATTCTGAGTGGTTGCTAGGGTGTTGCTAGGTGGTTGCTATGGTATTCTGGGTGGTTGCTAAGGTGTTGCTAGGCGGTTGCTAGGGTGTTCTGGGTGGTTGCTAGGGTGTTGCTAGGGTGTTGCTAGGGTGTTCTGAGTGGTTGCTAGGGTGTTGCTAGGTGGTTGCTAGGGTATTCTGGGTGGTTGCTAGGGTGTTGCTAGGCGGTTGATAGGGTATTCTGGGTGGTTGCTATGGTGTTGCTAGGCGGTTGCTAGGGTGTTTTGGGTGGTTGCTAGGGTGTTTTAGGTGGTTGCTATGGTATTCTGGATGGTTGCTATGGTGTTACTAGGTGGTTGGTAGTGTTCACATTTGGTTACTATAGAGTTTTTATAATGTTCATGGCATGATTTAGCACTTAGCTAATCAATATTAGCATAAAGCTATTCACAGCTAGCATGTTTAGCATGTTGAAAGTCCTGTGTGCTAGCATGAGTCAAAAGACCCAACCCCCATCTCTATACGATGTTCTGATGCAGAGATGTAGGTCTTGCAAAATGGTTGCTAGGGTACTCTGTTTGGTTGCTAGGGAGTGGCTTGGCAGCTGCCAATGATGAAACTCCAAAGGCTGCTTGTCAGTATGAATGATATAAACCAACCCCCATCTCTATACGATGTTCTGATAGAGAGATGTAGGTCTTGCAAAATGGTTGCTAGGGTACTTTGTTTGGTTGCTAGGGAGTGGCTTGGCAGCTGCCAATCATGAAACTCCAAAGGCTGCTTGTCAGTATGAATGATATAAACCAACTCCCATGCCTCTGTGACATTCAGAATGGACGATATTCCTCTTTGGATTTTGGTTGCTAAGGTGCTCGACAATGGTTGCTAGGGCGTGGCCAGTAAGTGTTGAGGTGATTCAGGATTGGCTGTTTGCTGCCCCGAGTCAAACGAGCCCACCCTCATGTTTCTATGACTCTTATATTCTGAGATATCCCTTTGATCTGTTTCAATGGAAGTCTATGGAACTTGTTGCTAAGGAGCTCTAAATGGTTGCTAGGGCGTGGCTAGATAGCTTCACAATGATCCTGAGAGACTGATTGGCCGTCTGAGTAAAATGAGCCCGCCCCTTTGTCTCTACGACACTGTGATCCAGAGTTATGTTCAATATAAAAGCGGTTTCTATGGTGTAGGACGGCCCATTTCATGGGCCGTCCTACACCATAGTAAGTCAATGGGGCAACTTTGGGCAGCTCCTGCCCCACAGGGGTGCAACTTTTACCCCATTGTGTGGTATATTCTTACAGAGCCTGTCAGCCTCTTCAAATGTGGTAAATTTCACGTTTCTGCGACATCCTCGTTCCGAGCTACGACTCGTCAAAGTTTGACGCAATGTTAAGTCTATGGGATTTTTCGGCCGGTTTTTCGCCCCTGGGGCGAACATCGTACTCCCGATCCCTTATAAAAGTCATAGCACACCATTCCCGAACAGGCCGCACGTTTTGACACCTCATTCATGGGTCTGTGACAAAAACTGCGGGAGGAGTAGCGCGTCAAAAAGTGGCCAGAAGAATAAGAAGAATAAGAAGAACTAGAATGTACATTTCCAGAAGAAAATGTGAAGTGGTGCTTGCAGTGGCAAAACTCGCCGCTCGGTTGCTAGGGTGCGGTGACCTAGTTTTTACCAAGATGCTAGCATGATTAGCATGTTGCTAGTATCATGCTAGCATGATTAGCATGTTGTTAGCATTATGCTAGCATTATTAGCATGTTGCTAGCATGATTAGCATGTTGCTAGCATCATGCTAGCATGATTAGCATGATGCTAGCATGATTAGCATATTGCTAGCATGTTGCTAGCATGATGCTAGCATGATTAGCATGTTGTTAGCATGTTGCTAGCATGATGCTGGCATGATTAGCATGTTGCTACCAACATGCTAGCATGATTAGCATGTTGCTAGCATGATGCTAGCAAAAATAAGCATGTTGCAAACATGTTTTAGCTAGATGCTAGCATGATTAGCATATTGCTAGCATCATGCTAGCATGTTTAGCATGTTGCTAGCATGGTTGTTAAGGTGTTACTAAGTGGTTGCTAGGGTATTATGGGTGGTTGCTAGGGTTTTGCTAGGCGGTTGCTAGGGTGTTCTGGGTGGTTGCTATGGTGTTGCTAGGCGGTTGCTAGGTTATTCTGGGTGGTTGCTAGGGTGTTTTGGGTGGTTGCTAGGTGGTTGCTAGGGTGTTTTGGGTGGTTGCTAGGGCGTTGCTAGGTGGTTGCTAGGGTGTTCTGGGGGGGTTGCTATGCGGTTGCTAGGGCGTTGCTAGGCGGTTGCTAAGGTAATGTGGTTTGTTGCTAGGGCGTTGCTAGGTGGTTGCTATGGTGTCCTGGGTGGTTGCTAGGCGGTTGCTAGGGTGTTCTGGTGGTTGCTAGGGCGTTGCTAGGCAGTTGCTAGGGTGTTGCTAGGGTAATCTGGGTGGTTGCTGTGGTGTTACTAGGTGGTTGGTAGTTGTCAAAGATGGTTACTGTTGAGTTTGTAGCATTTTATTGGCATGATTTAGCACTTAGCTAATCAATATTAGCATGTAGCTATTCACTGCTAGCATTTGTAGGATGTAGCAAGTCCTGTTTGCTAGCATGAGTCAAAAGAGCCAACCCCCATCTCTATACGATGTTCTGATACAGAGATATAGGTCTTGCAAAACGGTTGCTAGGGTACTCTGTTTGGTTGCTAGGGAGTGGCTTGGCAGCTGCCAATCATGAAGCTCCAAAGTGAATGTGAATGTTTAAACCAACCCCCATCTCTATACGATGTTTTAAAGCAGACATATAGGTCTTGCAAAATGGTTGCTAGGGTACTCTGTTTGGTTGCTAGGGAGTGGCTTGGCAGCTGCCAATCATGAAGCTCCAAAGGCTGCTTGTCAGTATAAATGATATAAACCAACTCCCATGCCTCTGTGACATTCAGAATGGAAGATACCCCTGTTTGGATTTTGGTTGCTAAGGTGCTCGACAATGGTTGCTAGGGCGTGGCCAGTAAGTGTTGAGGTGATTCAGGATTGGCTGTTTGCTGGCCCGAGTGAAACGAGCCCACCCTCATGTTTCTATGACACTTATATCCTGAGATATCCCTTTGATCTGTTTCAATGGAAGTCTATGGAACTTGTTGCTAAGGAGCTCTAAATGGTTGCTAGGGCGTGGCTTGATAGCTTCACAATGATCCTGAGAGACTGATTGGCTGTCTGAGTAAAATGAGCCCGCCCCTTTGTCTCTATGACACTGTGATCCAGAGTTATGTTCAATACAAAATCCCTATGCAATTTACCATAGTAGGAAAAACACATGCATTTCATGGGCCGTCCTACACCATAGTAAGTCAATGGGGCAACTTTGGGCCCCTCCTGCCCCTCAGGGGTGCAACTTTTACCCCATTGTGTGGTATGTTCTTACAGAGCCTGTCAGCCTCTTCAAATGTGGCAAATTTCACGTTTCTGCGACATCCTCGTTCCGAGCTACGGCTCGTCAAAGTTTTTCGCAATGTTAAGTCTATGGGATTTTTTTGGGCCGTTTTTCGCCCCTGGGGCGACCATCGTACCCCCGATCTCTTAGAAAAGTCATAGCACACCATTCCCGAACAGGCCGCACGTTTTGACACCTCATTCATGGGTCTGTGACAAAAACTGCGGGAGGAGTAGCGCGTCAAAAAGTGGCCAGAAGAATAATAATAAGAAGAAGAAGAATAATAAGTATGTGAGATAACAATAGTGTTGCTTCGCCATAGGCAAGCACCACTAATAAGAAGAATAAGAATAATAAGTATGCACAATAACACTAGTGTTGCTTTGCCATAGGCAAGCACCACTAACTAGAATGTACATTTCCAGAAGAAAATGTGAAGTGGTGCTTGCAGTGGCAAAACTCGCCGCTCGGTTGCTAGAGTGTGGTACATTATTGCATACGAGACAACAAACACGTCTGTACGATGTTCTTGTGCTGAGATATGGCTTATTCATGTGTTTGTATGGTTACTAGGGTACCCTAAATGGTTGCTATGGTGTGCTTATACAGTTTATGAGATGATATTTAAAGACTAGTTGACTGTCTGAGTCAAAAAAGGCAAACTCCATGTTTCCTCTATTTTCTGGAGCTGAGAAATGGCTTGAATATGTTGTTTTATAGTTGCTAGGGTGGCATAAGTGGTTGCTAGGGCGGGAATATGAAGTTATTATGTCACTACTTATTGGCTGCTTGATAGGCCGAGTCAAAAGAGCCCAACCCCAAGTCTCTGTGACCTTCTAGTCAAAAGATATGATCTCACAAATGTTGTCCCAATGTTAAGTCTATGGGAATTTTTTCGTCCGATTTATCGGCTGCTGAACGAACATCGTACAACCGATCACTTAGAAAAGTCATAGCACACCTCTCCTCAATGAGCCGGTCGATTTGACACCTCATTCATGGGTCTACGACAAAAAATGCGGGAGGAGTAGCGTGCCGAAGTTTTGTCTTGGTGAATAGTAATCACAATACTAGAATGTACATTTCCAGAAGAAAATGTGAAGTGGTGCTTGCAGTGGCAAAACTCGCCGCTCGGTTGCTAGAGTGTGGTACATTATTGGATACAAGCCAACAACCATGTCTGTACGATTTTCTGGTGCAGACATATGGCTTATTCATGTGTTCAGGTGGTTACTAGGGTACTCTATATGGTTGCTATGGTGTGCTTATACAGTTTATGAGATGATATTTAAAGAGTAGTTGACAGTCTGAGTCAAAAAAGGCAAACTCCACGTCTCTATGATTTTCTGGAGCTGAAATATAGCTTGTAAATGTTGTTTTATGGTTGCTAGGCTGCCCTAAGTGGTTGCTAGGGCACGAATATTAAGTTATTATGTTACTACTTATTGGCTGCTTGATAGGCCGAGTCAAAAGAGCCCAACCCCAAGTCTCTATGACCTTCTAGTCAAAAGATATGATCTCACAAATGTTGTGCCAATGTTAAGTCTATGGGAATTTTTTCGTCCGATTTATCGCCCGCTGAACGAACATCGTACAATCGATCACTTAGAAAAGTCATAGCACACCTCTCCTCAATGAGCCGGTCGATTTGACACCTCATTCATGGGTCCACGACAAAAAATGCGGGAGGAGTAGCGTGCCGAAGTTTTGTCTAGGTGAATAGTAATCACAATACTAGAATGTACATTTCCAGAAGAAAATGTGAAGTGGTGCTTGCAGTGGCAAAACTCGCCGCTCGGTTGCTAGCGTGCGGTTAGCTAGTTTTCACCAAGATGCTAGCATGATTAGCATGTTGCTAGCATCATGCTAGCATGATTAGCATGTTGTTAGCATTATGCTAGCATTATTAGCATGTTGCTAGCATGATTAGCATGTTGCTAGCATGATGTTAGCATGATTAGCATTTTGCCAGCTTGATGCTAGCACGATTAGCATTTTGCAAGCATGATTAGCATGTTGCTAACATGATGCTAGCAAGATTAGCATGTTGCTAACATGTTGCTAGCATGATGCTAGCATGATTAGCATGTTGCTAGCATGATGCTAGCATGATTAGCATGTTGCTAGCATATTGCTAGCATGATGCTAGCATGATTAGCATGTTGCTAGCATGATGCTAGCATGATTAGCATGTTGCTAGCATGATGCTAGCATGATTAGCATGTTGCTAGCATGATGCTAGCATGTTTAGCATGTTGCTAGCATGTTGCTAGCATGATGCTAGCATGATTAGCATGTTGTTAGCATCATGCTACCAACACGCTAGCATGATTAGCATGTTGCTAGCATTATGCTAGCATGGTTGCTAAGGTGTTACTAGGTGGTTGCTAGGGTATTATGGGTGGTTGCTAGGGTGTTGTTAGGCGGTTGCTAAGGTGTTCTGGGTGGTTGCTATGGTGTTGCTAGGCGGTTGCTAGGGTGTTCTGGGTGGTTGCTAGGGTGTTGCTAGGCGGTTGCTAGGGTGTTCTGGGTGGTTGCTAGGGTGTTCTGAGTGGTTGCTAGGGTGTTGCTAGGGTGTTGCTAGGCGGTTGCTAGGGTGTTCTGGGTGGTTGCTAAGGTGTTTTGGGTGGTTGCTAGGCGGTTGCTAGGGTGTTCTGGGTGGTTGTTAGGGGGTTGCTAGGGGGTTGCTAGGGTGTTGCTAGGTGGTTGCTAGGGTATTCTGGGTGGTTGCTAGGGTGTTGCTAGGCGGTTGCTAGGGTGTTCTTGGTGGTTGCTAGGGTGTTGCTAGGCGGTTGCTAGGGTGTTCCGAGTGGTTGCTAGGGTGTTGCTAGGTGGTTGCTAGGGTGTTCTGAGTGGTTGCTAGGGTGTTGCTAGGTGGTTGCTAGGGTGTTGCTAGGCGGTTGCTAGGGTGTTCTGAGTGGTTGTTAGGGTGTTGCTAGGTGGTTGCTAGGGTATTCTGGGTGGTTGCTAGGGTGTTGCTAGGCGGTTGCTAGGGTATTCTGGGTGGTTGCTATGGTGTTGCTAGGCGGTTGCTAGGGTGTTTTGGGTGGTTGCTATGGTATTCTGGATGGTTGCTATGGTGTTACTAGGTGGTTGGTAGTGTTCACATTTGGTTACTATAGAGTTTTTATAATGTTCATGGCATGATTTAGCACTTAGCTAATCAATATTAGCATGTAGCTATTCACAGCTAGCATGTTTAGCATGTTGAAAGTCCTGTGTGCTAGCATGAGTCAAAAGACCCAACCCCCATCTCTATACGATGTTCTGATGCAGAGATGTAGGTCTTGCAAATTGGTTGCTAGGGTACTCTGTTTGGTTGCTAGGGAGTGGCTTGGCAGCTGCCAATGATGAAACTCCAAAGGCTGCTTGTCAGTATGAATGATATAAACCAACCCCCATCTCTATACGATGTTCTGATATAGAGATGTAGGTCTTGCAAAATGGTTGCTAGGGTACTCTGTTTGGTTGCTAGGGAGTGGCTTGGCAGCTGCCAATCATGAAACTCCAAAGGCTGCTTGTCAGTATGAATGATATAAACCAACTCCCATGCCTCTGTGACATTCAGAATGGACTATATTCCTCTTTGGATTTTGGTTGCTAAGGTGCTCGACAATGGTTGCTAGGGCGTGGCTAGGAAGTGTTGAGGTGATTCATGATTGGCTGTTTGGTGCCCCGAGTCAAACGAGACCACCCTCATGTTTCTATGACAATTCAGTCCAGAGATATCCCTTCGATCTCTTTCAATGGAAGTCTATGGGAGTTGTTGCTAAGGTGGTCTAAATGGTTGCTAGGGCGTGGCTTAATAGATTCACAATGATCCTGAGAGACTGATTGGTCGTCTGAGTAAAATGAGCCCGCCCCCTTGTCTCTATCACACAGTGATCCAGAGCTATGTTCAATACAAAATCCCTATGCAATTTACCATAGTAGGAAAAACGCATGCATTTCATGGGCCGTCCCACACCATAGTAAGTCAATGGGGAAACTTTGGGCAGCTCCTGCCCCCCAGGGGAGCAACTTTTACCCCATTGTGAGGTATGCTCTTACAGAGCCTGTCAGCCTCTTCAAATGTGGCAAATCACACGTTTCTGTGAAATCCTCGTTCGGAGCTATGAGTCGTCAAAGTTTGTCGCAATGTTAAGTCTATGGGATTTTTTGGAAGTTTGTTCGCCCCTGGGGCGAACACCGTACCCCCGATCTCTTAGAAAACATATAGGACACTTCTCCTTAATAGGCTGCACGATTTGATGCCTCATTCATGGGTCTGTGACAAAAGCTGCAGGCGGAGGAGTGCGCCAAAATTTTTTCCCGAAATAGTAAATGCTCTACTAGAAAATTTTCAATGGGAAAAATTTGGGCAGCTCCTGCCCGCCAGGGGTGCAACTTTTACCCCATTGTGTGGTATTTTCTTACAGAGCCTGTCAGCCTCTTCAAATGTGGTAAATCACAGGTTTCTGCGAAATCCTCGTTTCGAGCTACGACTCGTCAAAGTTTGACGCAATGTTAAGTCTATGGGATTTTTCGGCCGGTTTTTCGCCCCTGGGGCGAACATCGTACCCCCGATCGCTTATAAAAGTCATAGCACACCATTCCCGAACAGGCCGCACGTTTTGACACCTCATTCATGGGTCTGTGACAAAAACTGCGGGAGGAGTAGCGCGCCAAAAAGTGGGCGGAAGAATAATAATAAGAAGAATAATAATAAACCACCAATGGGGGTCAATGGGGAAAATTTGGGCCCCTCCTGCCCCCCAGGGGTGCAACTTTTACCCCATTGTGAGGTATTTTCTTACAGAGCTTGTCAGCCTCTTCAAATGTGGCAAATCACACGTTTCTGTGAAATCCTCGTTCGGAGCTATGAGTCGTCAAAGTTTGTCGCAATGTTAAGTCTATGGGATTTTTTGGAAGTTTGTTCGCCCCTGGGGCGAACACCGTACCCCCGATCGCTTTTAAAAGTCATAGCACACCTCTCCTCAATAGGCCGCACGTTTTCATGCCTCATTCGTGGGTCTGTGACAAAAGCTGCGGGAGGAGTAGCGCGTCAAACTTTTTGAAAAAGCAATAGTAATAGTGTTGCCTTGCTTTCAGCAAGCACCACTAACTAGAATGTACATTTCCAGAAGAAAATGTGAAGTGGTGCTTGCAGTGGCAAAACTCGCCGCTCGGTTACTAGGGTGTTCTGGGTGGTTGCTAGGGTGTTCTGGATGGTTGCTAGGGAGTTGCTAGGTGGTTGCTAGGGTGTTCTGAGTGGTTGCTAGGACGTTGCTAGGCGGTTGCTAGGATATTCTGGGTGGTTGCTAGGGCGTTGCTAGGCGGTTGCTAGGGTATTCTGTGTGGTTGCTAGGGCATTGTTAGGCGGTTGCTATGGTGTTCTGGGTGGTTGCTAGGCGGTTGCTAGGGTATTCTTGGTGGTTGCTATGGTGTTGCTAGGCGGTTGCTAGGGTTTTCTGGGTGGTTGCTAGGGCGTTGCTAGGCAGTTGCTAGGGTATCCTGGGTGGTTGCTAGGCGGTTGCTAGGGTATTCTGGGTGGTTGCTAGGGTGTTGCTAGGTGGTTGCTAAGGTATTCTGGATGGTTGCTAGGGTGTTGCTAGGCGGTTGCTAGGGTGTTCTGGGTGGTTGCTAGGGTATTCTGGGTGGTTGCTAAGCAGTTTCTAGGGTGTTCTGGGTGGTTGCTAGGGCGTTGCTAGGCAGTTGCTAGGGTATCCTGGGTGGTTGCTAGGGTAATCTGGGTGGTTGCTAGGCAGTTGCTAGTGTATCCTGGGTGGTTGCTAGGCGGTTGCTAGGCGGTTGCTAGGGTGTTCTGGGTGGTTGCTAGGGCGTTGCTAGGCAGTTGCTAGGGTGTTCTGGGTGGTTGCTAGGGCATTGCTAGGCAGTTGCTAGGGTATCCTGGGTGGTTACTAGGTGGTTGCTAGGGTGTTCTGGGTGGTTGCTAGGGCGTTGCTAGGCAGTTGCTAGGGTGTTCTGGGTGGTTGCTAGGGTGTTGCTAGGGTAATCTGGGTGGTTGCTATGGTGTTACTAGGTGGTTGGTAGTTGTCAAAGATGGTTACTATTGAGTTTGTAGCATTTTATTGGCATGATTTAGCACTTAGCTAATCAATATTAGCATGTAGCTATTCACTGCTAGCATGTGTAGCATGTAGCAAGTCCTGTTTGCTAGCGTGAGTCAAAAGAGCCAACCCCCATCTCTATACGATGTTCTGATGCAGAGATATTGGTCTTGCAAAACGGTTGCTAGGGTACTATGTTTGGTTGCTAGGGAGTGGCTTGGCAGCTGCCAATCATGAAACTCCAAAGGCTTCTTGTCAGTAAGAATGATATAAACCAACTCCCACGCCTTTGTGACATTCAGAATGGAAGATATCCCTGTCTGGATTTTGGTTGCTAAGGTGCTTGACATAGGTTGCTAGGGAGGGGTTAGGATGTGTTGAGCTGATTCAGGATTGGCTGTTTGCTGCCCCGAGTCAAATTCATGTTTCTATGACTCTTATATCCTGAGATATCGCTTTGATCTGTTTCAATGGAAGTCTATGGGAGTTGTTGCTAAGGTGCTCTAAATGGTTGCTAGGGCGTGGCTTAATAGCTTCACAATTATCCTGAGAGACTGATTGGTCGTCTGAGTAAAATGAGCCCGCCCTCTTGTCTCTATGACACTGTGACCCAGAGCTATGTTCAATACAAAATCCCTATGCAATTTACCATAGTAGGAAAAACGCATGCATTTCATGGGCCGTCCTACACCATTGTAAGTCAATGGGGAAACTTTGGGCAGCTCCTGCCCCCCAGGGGTGCAACTTTTACCCCATTGTGAGGTATGCTCTTACAGAGCCTGTCAGCCTCTTCAAATGTGGCAAATCACACGTTTCTGTGAAATCCTCGTTCGGAGCTATGAGTCGTCAAAGTTTGTCGCAATGTTAAGTCTATGGGATTTTTTTGGAAGTTTGTTCGCCCCTAGGGCGAACATCGTACCCCCGATCTCTTATTAAAACTCATAGGACTCTTCTCCTCAATAGGCCGCACGATTTGATGCCTCATTCATGGGTCTGTGACAAAAGCTGCGGGAATAGGAGGGCGCCAAACTTTTTTCCTGGAATAGTAAATGTTATACTAGAAAAATTTTCAATGGGGGTCAATGGGGCAACTTTGGGCAGCTCCTGCCCCCCAGGGGTGCAACTTTTATCCCATTGTGAGGTATATTCTTACAGAGCCTGTCAGCCTCTTCAAATGTGGTAAATTGCAGGTTTCTGCGAAATCCTCGCTCGGAGCTATGAATCGTCAAAGTTTGTCGCAATGTTAAGTCTATGGGATTTTTCGGCCGCTTTTCCGCCCCTGGGGCGACCATCGTACCCCCGATCGCTTATAAAAGTCATAGCACACCATTCCCGAACAGGCCGCACGTTTTGACACCTCATTCATGGGTCTGTGACAAAAACTGCGGGAGGAGTAGCGCGTCAAAAAGTGGCCAGAAGAATAAGAATAAGAACTAGAATGTACATTTCCAGAAGAAAATGTGAAGTGGTGCTTGCAGTGGCAAAACCCGCCGCTCGGTTGCTAGGGTGTGGTACATGATTGCATACGAGCCAACAACCATGTCTGTACGATATTGTGGAGCTGAGATATGGCTTATTCATGTGTTTGTATGGTTACTAGGGTACCCTATATGGTTGCTATGGTGTGCTTATACAGTTTATGAGATGATATTTAAAGAGCAGTTGACAGTCTGAGTCAAAAAAGCCAAACTCCATGTTTCTACTATTTTCTGGAGCTGAAATATGGCTTGAATATGTTGTTTTATGGTTGCTAGGCTGCCCTAAGTGGATTCTAGGGCGCGAATATGAAGTTATTATGTCACTACTTATTGGCTGCTTGATAGGGCGAGTCAAAAGAGCCCAACGCCAAGTCTCTATGACCTTCTGGTGAAAAGATATGATCTCACATATTTTGTGCCAATGTTAAGTCTATGGGACTTTTTTCGTCCGATTTATCGCCCGCCGGACGAACATTGTACAACCAATAACTTAGAAAAGTCATAGCACACCTCTCCTCAATGAACCGGTCGATTTGACACCTCACTCATGGGTCTACGAAAAAACGTGCGGGAGGAGTAGCGTGCCGAAGTTTTGTCTAGGTGAATAGTAATCACAATACTAGAATGTACATTTCCAGAAGAAAATGTGAAGTGGTGCTTGCAGTGGCAAAACTCGCCGCTCGGTTGCTAGGGTGTTCTTGGAGTTTGCTATGATGATGCAAGGCAGTTGCTAGGGTGTTCTGGGTGGTTGCTATGGTGTTGCTATGCGGTTGCTAGGGTATTCTGGGTGGTTGCTAAGGTGTTTTGGGTGGTTGCTAGGCGGTTTCTAGGGTGTTCTGGGTGGTTGCTAGGGTGTTTCTAGGGTGTTGCTAGGTGGTTGCTAGGGTGTTTTGGGTGGTTGCTAGGGTGTTGCTAGGCGGTTGCTAGGGTGTTCTGGGTGGTTGCTAGGGTGTTGCTAGGTGGTTGCTAGGGTGTTCTGAGTGGTTGCTAGGGTGTTGCTAGGTGGTTGCTAGGGTATTCTGGGTGGTTGCTAGGGTGTTGCTAGGTGGTTGCTAGGGTGTTCTGGGTGGTTGCTAGGGTGTTGCTAGGTGGTTGCTAGGGTGTTCTGAGTGGTTGCTAGGGTGTTGCTAGGCCGTTGCTATGGTGTTCGAGGGTGGTTGCTAGGGCGTTGCTAGGTAGTTGCTAGGGTATCCTGGGCGGTTGCTAGGCGGTTGCTAGGGTGTTCTGGGTGGTTGCTAGGCAGTTGCTAGGGTGTTCTGGGTGGTTGCTAGGCGGTTGCTAGGGCTCTGCTAGGCGGTTGCTAGGGCGTTGCTAGGCGGTTGCTAGGGTAATCTGGGTTGTTGCTAGGGCGTTGCTAGGTGGTTGCTAGGGTATCCTGGGTGGTTGCTAGGCGGTTGCTAGGGTGTTCTGGGTGGTTGCTAGGGCGTTGCTAGGCAGTTGCTAGGGTGTTCTGGGTGGTTGCTAGGGTGTTGCTAGGGTAATTTGGGTGGTTGCTATGGTGTTACTAGGTGGTTGGTAGTTGTCAAAGATGGTTAATGTTGAGTTTGTAGCATTTTATTGGCATGATTTAGCACTTAGCTAATCAATATTAGCATGTAGCTATTCACTGCTAGCATGTGTAGCATGTAGCAAGTCCTGTTTGCTAGCATGAGTCAAAAGAGCCAACCCCCATCTCTATACGATGTTCTGATGCAGAGATATTGGTCTTGCAAAACGGTTGCTAGGGTACTCTGTTTGGTTGCTAGGGAGTGGCTTGGCAGCTGCCAATCATGAAGCTCCAAAGTCAATGTGAATGTATAAACCAACCCCCATCTCTATACGATGTTCTGATGCAGAGATATTGGTTTTGCAAAATGGTTGCTAGGGTACTCTGTTTGGTTGCTAGGGAGTGGCTTGGCAGCTGCCAATCATGAAACTCCAAAGGCTGCTTGTCACTATGAAAGATATAAACCAACTCCCATGCCTCTGTGACATTCAGAATGGACGATATTCCTCTTTGGATTTTGGTTGCTAAGGTGCTCGACAATGGTTGCTAGGGCGTGGCTAGCAAGTGTTGAGGTGATTCATGATTGGCTGTTTGCTGGCCCGAGTCAAACGAGACCACCCTCATGTTTCTATGACAATTCAGTCCAGAGATATCCCTTCGATCTCTTTCAATGGAAGTCTATGGGAGTTGTTGCTAAGGTGCTCTAAATGGTTGCTAGGGCGTGGCTTGATAGCTTCACAATGATCCTGAGAGACTGATTGGTTGTCTGAGTAAAATGAGCCCGCCCCCTTGTCTCTATGACACTGTGATCCAGAGTTATGTTCAATATAAAAGCGGTTTCTATGGTGTAGGACGGCCCATTTCATGGGCCGTCCTACACCATAGTAAGTCAATGGGGAAACTTTGGGCAGCTCCTGCACCCCAGGGGTGCAACTTTTACCCCATTGTGTGGTATGTTCTTACAGAGCCTGTCAGCCTCTTCAAATGTGGTAAATTACACATTTCTGCGACATCCTCGTTCCGAGCTACGACTCGTCAAAGTTTTTCGCAATGTTAAGTCTATGGGATTTTTTTGGGCCGTTTTTCGCCCCTGGGGCGACCATCGTACCCCCGATCTCTTAGAAAAGTCATAGCACACCATTCCCGAACAGGCCGCACGTTTTGACACCTCATTCATGGGTCTGTGACAAAAACTGCGGGAGGAGTAGCGCGTCAAAAAGTGGCCAGAAGAATAAGAAGAATAAGAATAATAAGTATGTGAGATAACAATAGTGTTGCTTCGCCATAGGCAAGCACCACTAATAAGAATAAGAATAAGAATAATAAACCAATGGGGGTCAATGGGACAACTTTGGGCAGCTCCTGCCCCGCAGGGGTGCAACTTTTACCCCATTGTGAGGTATTTTCTTACAGAGCCTGTCAGCCTCTTCAAATGTGGTAAATCGCAGGCTTCTGTGAAATCCTCGTTCGGAGCTATGAGTCGTCAAAGTTTGTCGCAATGTTAAGTCTATGGGATTTTTTGGAAGTTTGTTCGCCCCTGGGGCGAACACCGTACCCCCGATCGCTTATAAAAGTCATAGCACACCTCTCCTCAATAGGCCGCACGTTTTGATGCCTCATTCGTGGGTCTGTGACAAAAGCTGCGGGAGGAGTAGCGCGTCAAACTTTTTGGCGGACTCCAAAAAAGCAATAGTAATAGTGTTGCCTTGCTTTCAGCAAGCACCACTAACTAGAATGTACATTTCCAGAAGAAAATGTGAAGTGGTGCTTGCAGTGGCAAAACTCGCCGCTCGGTTGCTAGGGTGTTGTGCATGATTGCATACAAGCCAACAACCATGTCTGTACGATATTGTGGAGCTGAGATATGGCTTATTCATGTGTTTGTGTGGTTACTAGGGTACCCTATACGGTTGCTATGGTGTGATTATACAGTTTATGAGATGATATTTAAAGACTAGTTGACAGTCTGAGTCAAAAAAGGCAAACTCCATGTTTCTTCTATTTTATGGAGCTTAGATATTGCTTGAATATGTTGTTTTATGGTTGCTAGGCTGCCCTAAGTGGTTGCTAGGGCGTAAATATGAAGTTTTCATGTCACTAATTGGCTACTTGATAGGCAGAGTCAAAAGAGCCCAACCCCAAGTCTATGTGTCCTTCTGGTCAAAAGATATGATATAACAAATTTTGTGGCAATGTTAAGTCTATGGGACTTTTTTCGTCCGATTTATCGCCCGCTGGACGAACATTGTACAATCGATCGCTTAGAAAAGACATAGCACACCTCTCCTCAATGAGCCGGTCGATTTGACACCTCATTCATGGGTCTACAACAAAAGGTGCGGGAGGAGTAGCGTGCCGAAGTTTTGTCTTGGTGAATAGTAATCACAACACTAGAATGTACATTTCCAGAAGAAAATGTGAAGTGGTGCTTGCAGTGGCAAAACTCGCCGCTCGGTTGCTAGCGTGCGGTTAGCTAGTTTTTACCAAGATGCTAGCATGATTAGCATGATTAGCATGTTGCTAGCATCATGCTAGCATTATAAGCATGTTGCTAGCATCATGCTAGCATTATAAGCATGTTACTAGCATGTTTTAGTTAGATTCTCCCATTATGCTAGCATGTTGCTAGCATGATGCTAGCAAAAATAAGCATGTTGCAAACATGTTTTAGCTAAATGCTATTATTATTTGCATCATAATAGCATTATTAGCATATTGCTAGCATCATGCTAGCATGATTAGCATATTGCTAGCATCATGCTAGCATGTTTAGCATGTTGCTAGCATGATGCTAGCACGTTTAGCATGTTGTTAGCATGTTGCTAGCATAATGCTAGCATGTTTAGCATTTTGCTAGCATGATGCTAGCATGATGCTAGCATGATTAGCATGTTGCTAACATGAAGCTAGCATGATTAGCATGTTGCTAGCATATTGCTAGCATGTTGCTAGCATGTTGCTAGCATGATTAGCATGTTGCTAGCATGATTAACATGTTGCTAGCATGATGCTAGCATGATTAGCATGTTGCTAGCATATTGCTAGCATGATTAACATGTTGCTAGCATGAGTAGCATGTTGCTAGCATGAAGCTAGCATGATTAGCCTGTTGCTAGCATGTTTGTAGCTAGTTGCTAGCATGATTAGCATGTTTCTAGCATCATGCTAGCATGATTAGCATGTTGCTAGCATGTTACTAGCATGATTAGCATGTTGCTAGCTTGATGCTAGCATGATTGGCCTGTTGCTAGCATGTTTGTAGCTAGTTGCTAGCATGATTAGCATGTTTCTAGCATCATGCTAGCATCATGCTAGGGCGTTGCTAGGCGGTTGCTAGGGTATTCTGGGTGGTTGCTAGGGTGTTTTGGGTGGTTGCTAGGCGGTTGCTAGGGTGTTCTGGGTGTTTGCTAGGGCGTTGCTAGGGTGTTCTGGTTGGTTGCTAGGCAGTTGCTAGGGTGTTCTAAGTGGTTGCTAGGGTGTCACTAGTCGGTTGCTATGGTATTTGGGGTGGTTGCTAGGGCGTTGCTAGGCGGTTGCTAGGGCGTTGCTAGGCGGTTGCTAGGGTGTTCTGGGTGGTTGCTATGGTGTTGCTAGGCGGTTGCTAGGGTGTTCTGGGTGGTTGCTAGGGTGTTGCTAGGCGGTTGCTATGGTATTCTGAGTGGTTGTTAGGGTGTTGCTAGGTGGTTGCTATGGTATTCTGGGTGGTTGCTAAGGTGTTGCTAGGCGGTTGCTAGGGTGTTCTGGGTGGTTGCTAGGGTGTTGCTAGGCGGTTGCTAGGGTGTTCTGAGTGGTTGCTAGGGTGTTGCTAGGTGGTTGCTATGGTATTCTGAGTGGTTGCTAGGGTGTTGCTAGGTGGTTGCTATGGTATTCTGGGTGGTTGCTAAGGTGTTGCTAGGCGGTTGCTAGGGTGTTCTGGGTGGTTGCTAGGGTGTTGCTAGGGTGTTGCTAGGGTGTTCTGAGTGGTTGCTAGGGTGTTGCTAGGTGGTTGCTAGGGTATTCTGGGTGGTTGCTAGGGTGTTGCTAGGCGGTTGATAGGGTATTCTGGGTGGTTGCTATGGTGTTGCTAGGCGGTTGCTAGGGTGTTTTGGGTGGTTGCTAGGGTGTTTTAGGTGGTTGCTATGGTATTCTGGATGGTTGCTATGGTGTTACTAGGTGGTTGGTAGTGTTCACATTTGGTTACTATAGAGTTTTTATAATGTTCATGGCATGATTTAGCACTTAGCTAATCAATATTAGCATAAAGCTATTCACAGCTAGCATGTTTAGCATGTTGAAAGTCCTGTGTGCTAGCATGAGTCAAAAGACCCAACCCCCATCTCTATACGATGTTCTGATGCAGAGATGTAGGTCTTGCAAAATGGTTGCTAGGGTACTCTGTTTGGTTGCTAGGGAGTGGCTTGGCAGCTGCCAATGATGAAACTCCAAAGGCTGCTTGTCAGTATGAATGATATAAACCAACCCCCATCTCTATACGATGTTCTGATAGAGAGATGTAGGTCTTGCAAAATGGTTGCTAGGGTACTTTGTTTGGTTGCTAGGGAGTGGCTTGGCAGCTGCCAATCATGAAACTCCAAAGGCTGCTTGTCAGTATGAATGATATAAACCAACTCCCATGCCTCTGTGACATTCAGAATGGACGATATTCCTCTTTGGATTTTGGTTGCTAAGGTGCTCGACAATGGTTGCTAGGGCGTGGCCAGTAAGTGTTGAGGTGATTCAGGATTGGCTGTTTGCTGCCCCGAGTCAAACGAGCCCACCCTCATGTTTCTATGACTCTTATATTCTGAGATATCCCTTTGATCTGTTTCAATGGAAGTCTATGGAACTTGTTGCTAAGGAGCTCTAAATGGTTGCTAGGGCGTGGCTAGATAGCTTCACAATGATCCTGAGAGACTGATTGGCCGTCTGAGTAAAATGAGCCCGCCCCTTTGTCTCTACGACACTGTGATCCAGAGTTATGTTCAATATAAAAGCGGTTTCTATGGTGTAGGACGGCCCATTTCATGGGCCGTCCTACACCATAGTAAGTCAATGGGGCAACTTTGGGCAGCTCCTGCCCCACAGGGGTGCAACTTTTACCCCATTGTGTGGTATATTCTTACAGAGCCTGTCAGCCTCTTCAAATGTGGTAAATTTCACGTTTCTGCGACATCCTCGTTCCGAGCTACGACTCGTCAAAGTTTGACGCAATGTTAAGTCTATGGGATTTTTCGGCCGGTTTTTCGCCCCTGGGGCGAACATCGTACCCCCGATCCCTTATAAAAGTCATAGCACACCATTCCCGAACAGGCCGCACGTTTTGACACCTCATTCATGGGTCTGTGACAAAAACTGCGGGAGGAGTAGCGCGTCAAAAAGTGGCCAGAAGAATAAGAAGAATAAGAAGAATAAGAAGAATAAGAATAATAAGTATGCACAATAACACTAGTGTTGCTTTGCCATAGGCAAGCACCACTAACTAGAATGTACATTTCCAGAAGAAAATGTGAAGTGGTGCTTGCAGTGGCAAAACTCGCCGCTCGGTTGCTAGCGTGCGGTTAGCTAGTTTTCACCAAGATGCTAGCATGATTAGCATGTTGCTAGCATCATGCTAGCATGATTAGCATGTTGTTAGCATTATGCTAGCATTATTAGCATGTTGCTAGCATAATTAGCATGTTGCTAGCATGATGTTAGCATGATTAGCATTTTGCCAGCATGATGCTAGCACGATTAGCATGTTGCTAGCATGATTAGCATGTTGCTAACATGATGCTAGCGAGATTAGCATGTTGCTAGCATGTTGCTAGCATGATGCTAGCATGATTAGCATGTTGCTAGCATGATGCTAGCATGTTTAGCATGTTGCTAGCATGTTGCTAGCATGATGCTAGCATGATTAGCATGTTGTTAGCATCATGCTACCAACACGCTAGCATGATTAGCATGTTGCTAGCATTATGCTAGCATGGTTGCTAAGGTGTTACTAGGTGGTTGCTAGAGTATTATGGGTGGTTGCTAGGGCGTTGTTAGGCGGTTGCTAAGGTGTTCTGGGTGGTTGCTATGGTGTTGCTAGGCGGTTGCTAGGGTGTTCTGGGTGGTTGCTAGGGTGTTGCTAGGGTGTTCTGGTTGGTTGCTAGGGTGTTCTGAGTGGTTGCTAGGGTGTTGCTAGGGTGTTGCTAGGCGGTTGCTAGGGTGTTCTGGGTGGTTGCTAAGGTGTTTTGGGTGGTTGCTAGGCGGTTGCTAGGGTGTTCTGGGTGGTTGTTAGGGGGTTGCTAGGGTGTTGCTAGGTGGTTGCTAGGGTATTCTGGGTGGTTGCTAGGGTGTTGCTAGGCGGTTGCTAGGGTGTTCTTGGTGGTTGCTAGGGTGTTGCTAGGCGGTTGCTAGGGTGTTCTGAGTGGTTGCTAGGGTGTTGCTAGGTGGTTGATAGGGTGTTCTGAGTGGTTGCTAGGGTGTTGCTAGGTGGTTGCTAGGGTGTTGCTAGGCGGTTGCTAGGGTGTTCTGAGTGGTTGCTAGGGTGTTGCTAGGTGGTTGCTAGGGTATTCTGGGTGGTTGCTAGGGTGTTGCTAGGCGGTTGCTAGGGTATTCTGGGTGGTTGCTATGGTGTTGCTAGGCGGTTGCTAGGGTGTTTTGGGTGGTTGCTATGGTATTCTGGATGGTTGCTATGGTGTTACTAGGTGGTTGGTAGTGTTCACATTTGGTCACTATAGAGTTTTTATAATGTTCATGGCATGATTTAGCACTTAGCTAATCAATATTAGCATGTAGCTATTCACAGCTAGCATGTTTAGCATGTTGAAAGTCCTGTGTGCTAGCATGAGTCAAAAGACCCAAACCCCATCTCTATACGATGTTCTGATGCAGAGATGTAGGTCTTGCAAAATGGTTGCTAGGGTACTCTGTTTGGTTGCTAGGGAGTGGCTTGGCAGCTGCCAATAATGAAACTCCAAAGGCTGCTTGTCAGTATGAATTATATAAACCAACCCCCATCTCTATACGATGTTCTGATATAGAGATGTAGGTCTTACAAAATGGTTGCTAGGGTACTCTGTTTGGTTGCTAGGGAGTGGCTTGGCAGCTGCCAATCATGAAACTCTAAAGGCTGCTTGTCAGTATAAATGATATAAACCAACTCCCATGCCTCTGTGACATTCAGAATGGAAGATATGCCTGTTTGGATTTTGGTTGCTAAGGTGCTCGACAATGGTTGCTAGGGCGTGGCCAGTAAGTGTTGAGGTGATTCAGGATTGGCTGTTTGCTGCCCCGAGTCAAACGAGCCCACCCTCATGTTTCTATGACTCTTATATTCTGAGATATCCCTTTGATCTGTTTCAATGGAAGTCTATGGAACTTGTTGCTAAGGAGCTCTAAATGGTTGCTAGGGCGTGGCTAGATAGCTTCACAATGATCCTGAGAGACTGATTGGCCGTCTGAGTAAAATGAGCCCGCCCCTTTGTCTCTACGACACTTTGATCCAGAGTTATGTTCAATATAAAAGCGGTTTCTATGGTGTAGGACGGCCCATTTCATGGGCCGTCCTACACCATAGTAAGTCAATGGGGCAACTTTGGGCCCCTCCTGCCCCCCACGGGTGCAACTTTTACCCCATTGTGTGGTATGTTCTGAAAGAGCCTGTCAGCCTCTTCAAATGTGGTAAATTACACGTTTCTGCGACATCCTCGTTCCGAGCTACGACGCGTCAAAGTTTGACGCAATGTTAAGTCTATGGGATTTTTCGGCCGGTTTTTCGCCCCTGGGGCGAACATCGTACCCCCGATCCCTTAGAAAAGTCATAGCACACCATTCCCGAACAGGCCGCACGTTTTGACGCCTCATTCATGGGTCTGTGACAAAAACTGCGGGAGGAGTAGCGCGTCAAAAAGTGGCCGGAAGAATAAGAATAATAAGAATAACTAGAATGTACATTTCCAGAAGAAAATGTGAAGTGGTGCTTGCAGTGGCAAAACTCGCCGCTCGGTTGCTAGCGTGCGGTTAGCTAGTTTTTACCAAGATGCTAGCATGATTAGCATGATTAGCATGTTGCTAGCATCATGCTAGCATGATTAGCATGTTGCTAGCATCATGCTAGCATTATAAGCATGTTACTAGCATGTTTTAGTTAGATTCTCCCATTATGCTAGCATGTTGCTAGCATGATGCTAGCAAAAATAAGAATGTTGCAAACATGTTTTAGTTAGATGCTAGCATTATTTGCATCATGTTAGCATGATTAGCATATTGCTAGCATCATGCTAGCATGATTAGCATATTGCTAGCATCATGCTAGCATGTTTAGCATGATGCTAGCATGTTTAGCATGTTGCTAGCATGTTGCTAGCATGTTGCTAGCATCTTGCTAGCATGATGCTAGCATGTTTAGCATGTTGCTAGCATGTTGCTAGCATGATGCTAGCATGATTAGCATGTTGCTAGCATGATGCTAGCATGTTTAGCATGTTGCTAGCATGTTGCTAGCATGATGCTAGCATGATTAGCATGTTGCTAGCATGATGCTAGCATGATTAGCATGTTGCTAGCATATTGCTAGCATGTTGCTAGCATGATTAGCATGTTGCTAGCATGATGCTAGCATGATCTTAGCATGATGCCAGCATGATTACCATGTTGCTAGCATGATGCTAGCATGATTAGCATGTTGCTAGCATGATGCTAGCATGATTAGCATGTTTCTAGCATATTTGTAGCATGATTAGCATGTTGCTACCATGTTACTAGCATGATTAGCATGTTGCTAGCATGATGCTAGCATGATTAGCCTGTTGCTAGCATGTTTGTAGCTAGTTGCTAGCATTATTAGCATGTTTCTAGCATCATGCTAGCATGATTAGCATGTTGCTAGCATTATGCTAGCATGATTAGCATGTTGCTAGCATGATGCTAGCATGTTTAGCATGTTGCTAGCATGGTTGCTAAGGTATTACTAGGTGGTTGCTAGGGTGTTGCTAGGCGGTTGCTAGGGTGTTCTGGGTGGTTGCTAGGGCGTTGCTAGGCAGTTGCTAGGGTATCCTGGGTGGTTGCTAAGCGGTTGCTAGGGTAATTTGTGTGGTTGCTAGGGCATTCCTAGGGTGTTCAGGGTGGTTGCTAGGGTGTTGCTAGGTTGTTGCTAAGGTATTCTGGTTGGTTGCTAGGGTGTTCTGGGTGGTTGCTAGGCGGTTGCTAGGGTGTTCTGGGTGGTTGCTAGGGCGTTGCTAGGCAGTTGCTAGGGTATCCTGGGTGGTTGCTAGGCGGTTGCTAGGGTAATTTGGCTGCTTGATAGGCCGAGTCAAAAGAGCACAACCCCAAGTCTCTATGACCTTCTGGTCAAAAGATATGATCTCACAAATGTTGTGCCAATGTTAAGTCTATGGGACTTTTTTCGGCTAATTTATCGGCCGCCGGACGAACATCGTAAAACCGATCGCTTAGAAAAGTCATAGCACACCTCTCCTCAATGAACCGGTCGATTTGACACCTCATTCATGGGTCTACGACAAAAGGTGCGGGAGGAGTAGCGTGCCGAAGTTTTGTCTAGGTGAATAGTAATCACAATACTAGAATGTACATTTCCAGAAGAAAATGTGAAGTGGTGCTTGCAGTGGCAAAACTCGCCGCTCGGTTGCTAGCGTGCGGTTAGCTAGTTTTTACCAAGATGCTAGCATGATTAGCATGTTGCTAGCATCATGCTAGCATGCTTAGCATGTTGTTAGCATTATGCTAGCATTATTAGCATGTTGCTAGCATGATTAGCATGTTGCTAGCATGATGTTAGCATGATTAGCATTTTGCTAGCATGATGCTAGCATGATTAGCATGTTGCTAGCATGTTGCTAGCATGATTAGCATGTTGCTAGCATGATGCTAGCAAGATTAGCATGTTGTTAGCATCATGCTAGCATCATGCTAACATGATTAGCATGTTGTTAGCATCATGCTACCAACATGCTAGCATGATTAGCATGTTGCTAGCATGATGCTAGCATGATGCTAGCAAAAATAAGCATGTTGCAAACATGTTTTAGGTAGATGCTAGCATGATTAGCATATTGCTAGCATCATGCTAGCATGATTAGCATATTGCTAGCATCATGCTAGCATGTTTAGCATGTTGCTAGCATGATGCTAGCATTGTTGCTAAGGTGTTACTAGGTGGTTGCTAGGGTATTATGGGTGGTTGCTAGGGCGTTGCTAGGCAGTTGCTAGGGTGTTTTGGGTGGTTGCTATGGTGTTGCTAGGTGGTTGCTAGGGTGTTCTGGGTGGTTGCTAGGGTGTTGCTAGGCAGTTGCTAGGGTGTTCTAGGTGGTTGCTAGGGTGTTGCTAGGCGGTTGCTAGGGTGTTGCTAGGCGGTTGCTAGGGTGTTCTGAGGTGGTTGCTAGGGTATTCTGGGTGGTTGCTAGGGTGTTGCTAGGTGGTTGCTAGGGTGTTTTGGGTGGTTGCTAGGGTGTTGCTAGGTGGTTGCTAGGGTGTTCTGGGTGGTTGCTAGGGTGTTCTGGGTGGTTGCTAGGGTGTTGCTAGGCGGTTGCTAGGGTGTTCTGAGTGGTTGCTAGGGTGTTGCTAGGCAGTTGCTAGGGTATTCTGGGTGGTTGCTATGGTGTTGCTAGGCTGTTGCTAGGGTGTTGCTAGGTGGTTGCTAGGGTATTCTGGGTGGTTGCTAGGGTGTTGCTAGGTGGTTGCTAGGGTATTCTGGGTGGTTGCCAGGGTGTTGCTAGGCGGTTGCTAGGGTGTTCTGGGTGGTTGCTAGGGTGTTGCTAGGCGGTTGCTAGGGTATTCTGGGTGGTTGCTATGGTGTTGCTAGGCGGTTGCTAGGGTGTTTTGGGTGGTTGCTAGGGTGTTTTAGGTGGTTGCTATGGTATTCTGGATGGTTGCTATGGAGTTACTAGGTGGTTGGTAGTGTTCACATTTGGTTACTATAGAGTTTTTATAATGTTCATGGCATGATTTAGCACTTAGCTAATCAATATTAGCATGTAGCTATTCACAGCTAGCATGTTTAGCATGTTGAAAGTCCTGTGTGCCAGCATGAGTCAAAAGACCCAACCCCCATCTCTATACGATGTTCTGATGCAGAGATATTGGTCTTGCAAAATGGTTGCTAGGGTACTCTGTTTGGTTGCTAGGGAGTGGCTTGGCAGCTGCCAATCATGAAGCTCCAAAGTCAATGTGAATGTATAAACCAACCCCCATCTCTATACGATGTTTTGATGCAGAGATATAGGTCTTGCAAAATGGTTGCTAGGGTACTCTGTTTGGTTGCTAGGGAGTGGCTTGGCAGCTGCCTATCATGAAACTCCAAAGGCTGCTTGTCAGTATGAATGATATAAACCAACTCCCACGCCTTTGTGACATTCAGAATGGAAGATATCCCTTTTTGGATTTTGGTTGCTAAGGTGCTCGACAATGGTTGCTAGGGCGTGGCCAGTAAGTGTTGAGGTGATTCAGGGTTGGCTGTTTGCTGGCCCGAGTGAAACGAGCCCACCCTCATGTTTCTATGACACTTATATCCTGAGATATCCCTTTGATCTGTTTCAATGGAAGTCTATGGAACTTGTTGCTAAGGAGCTCTAAATGGTTGCTAGGGCGTGGCTTGATAGCTTCACAATGATCCTGAGAGACTGATTGGCTGTCTGAGTAAAATGAGCCCGCCCCTTTGTCTCTATGACACTGTGATCCAGAGTTATGTTCAATACAAAATCCCTATGCAATTTACCATAGTAGGAAAAACACATGCATTTCATGGGCCGTCCTACACCATAGTAAGTCAATGGGGCAACTTTGGGCCCCTCCTGCCCCTCAGGGGTGCAACTTTTACCCCATTGTGTGGTATGTTCTTACAGAGCCTGTCAGCCTCTTCAAATGTGGCAAATTTCACGTTTCTGCGACATCCTCGTTCCGAGCTACGACTCGTCAAAGTTTTTCGCAATGTTAAGTCTATGGGATTTTTTTGGGCCGTTTTTCGCCCCTGGGGCGACCATCGTACCCCCGATCTCTTAGAAAAGTCATAGCACACCATTCCCGAACAGGCCGCACGTTTTGACACCTCATTCATGGGTCTGTGACAAAAACTGCGGGAGGAGTAGCGCGTCAAAAAGTGGCCAGAAGAATAATAAGAAGAATAATAAGTATGTGAGATAACAATAGTGTTGCTTCGCCATAGGCAAGCACCACTAACTAGAATGTACATTTCCAGAAGAAAATGTGAAGTGGTGCTTGCAGTGGCAAAACTCGCCGCTCGGTTGCTAGCGTGCGGTTAGCTAGTTTTTACCAAGATGCTAGCATGATTAGCATGTTGCTAGCATCATGCTAGCATGATTAGCATGTTGTTAGCATTATGATAGCATTATTAGCATGTTGCTAGCATGATTAGCATGTTGCTAGCATGATTAGCATGATGTTAGCATGATTACCATTTTGCTAGCATGTTGCTAGCATGATGCTAGCATGATTAGCATGTTGCTAGCATGATTAGCATGTTGCTAGCATGATGCTAGCATGATTAGCATGTTGTTAGCATCAAGCTAGCATGATTAGCATGTTGCTAGCATGATGCCAGCATGATTAGCATGTTGTTAGCATCATGCTAGCATGATTAGCATGTTGTTATTATCATGCTACCAAGATGCTAGCATGATTAACATGTTGCTAGCATGATGCTAGCAAAAATAAGCATGTTGCAAACATGTTTTAGGTAGATGCTAGCATGATTAGCATATTGCTAGCATCATGCTAGCATGTTTAGCATATTGCTAGCATCATGCTAGCATGTTTAGCATTTTGCTAGCATGATGCTAGCATGGTTGCTAAGGTGTTACTAGGTGGTTGCTAGGGTATTATGGGTGGTTGTTAGGGTGTTGCTAGGCGGTGCTAGGGTGTTTTATGTGGTTGCTATGGTGTTGCTAGGCGGTTGCTATGGTGTTCTGGGTGGTTGCTAGGGTGTTGCTAGGCGGTTGCTAGGGTATTCTGAGTGGTTGCTAGGGTGTTGCTAGGCGGTTGCTAGGGTATTCTGGGTGGTTGCTAGGGTGTTGCTAGGCGGTTGCTAGGGTGTTCTGGGTGGTCGCTAGGGTGTTGCTAGGCGGTTGCTAGGGTGTTCTGGGTGGTTGCTAGGGTGTTCTGAGTGGTTGTTAGGGTGTTGCTAGGGTATTCTGGGTGGTTGCTAGGGTGTTCTGAGTGGTTGCTAGGGTGTTGCTAGGGTATTCTGGGTGGTTGCTAGGGTGTTGCTAGGCGGTTGCTAGGGTATTCTGGGTGGTTGCTATGGTGTTGCTAGGCGGTTGCTAGGGTGTTTTGGGTGGTTGCTAGGGTGTTTTAGGTGGTTGCTATGGTATTCTGGATGGTTGCTGTGGTGTTACTAGGTGGTTGGTAGTGTTCACATTTGGTTACTATAGAGTTTTTATAATGTTCATGGCATGTTTTAGCACTTAGCTAATCGATATTAGCATGTAGCTATTCACTGCTAGCATGTGTAGCATGTAGCAAGTCCTGTTTGCTAGCATGAGTCAAAAGAGCCAACCCCCATCTCTATACGATGTTCTGATGCAGAGATATCGGTCTTGCAAAACGGTTGCTAGGGTACTCTGTTTGGTTGCTAGGGAGTGGCTTGGCAGCTGCCAATCATGAAGCTCCAAAGTCAATGTGAATGTATAAACCAACCCCCATATCTATACGATGTTTTGATGCAGAGATATAGGTCTTGCAAAATGGTTGCTAGGGTACTCTGTTTGGTTGCTAGGGAGTGGCTTGGCAGCTGCCAATCATAAAACTCCGAAGGCTTCTTGTCAGTATGAATGATATAAACCAACTCCCACGCCTTTGTGACATTCAGAATGGAAGATATCCCTCATTGGATTTTGGTTGCTAAGGTGCTTGACAATGGTTGCTAGGGAGGGGTTAGGATGTGTTGAGGTGATTCAGGATTGGCTGTTTACTGCCCCGAGTCAAACGAGCCCACCCTCATGTTTCTATGACTCTTATATCCTGAGATATCCCTTTGATCTGTTTCAATGGAAGTCTATGGAACTTGTTGCTAAGGAGCTCTAAATGGTTGCTAGGGCGTGGCTTGATAGCTTCACAATGATCCTGAGAGACTGATTGGTCGTCTGAGTAAAATGAGCCCGCCCCTTTGTCTCTACGACACTGTGATCCAGAGTTATGTTCAATATAAAAGCGGTTTCTATGGTGTAGGACGGCCCATTTCATGGGCCGTCCTACACCATAGTAAGTCAATGGGGCAACTTTGGGCAGCTCCTGCCCCACAGGGGTGCAACTTTTACCCCATTGTGTGGTATGTTCTTACAGAGCCTGTCAGCCTCTTCAAATGTGGTAAATTACACGTTTCTGCGACATCCTCGTTCCGAGCTACGACTCGTCAAAGTTTGACGCAATGTTAAGTCTATGGGATTTTTCGGCCGGTTTTTCGCCCCTGGGGCGAACATCGTACCCCCGATCTCTTAGAAAAGTCATAGCACACCATTCCCGAACAGGCCGCACGTTTTGACACCTCATTCATGGGTCTGTGACAAAAACTGCGGGAGGAGTAGCGCGTCAAAAAGTGGCCAGAAGAATAAGAATAAGAAGAATAAGAATAAGAATAAGAACTAGAATGTACATTTCCAGAAGAAAATGTGAAGTGGTGCTTGCAGTGGCAAAACTCGCCGCCCGGTTGCTAGAGTGCGGTACATTATTGCATACGAGCCAACAACCATGTCTGTACGATGTTCAAGTCCTGAGATATGGCTTATTCATGTGTTTGTATGGTTACTAGGGTACCCTATATGGTTGCTATGGTGTGCTTAGACTGTCAACTAGTCTTTAAATATCATCTCATAAACTGTATGAGTCAAAAAAGGCAAACTCCATGTTCCTACTATTTTCTGGAGCTGAGATATGGCTTGAATATGTTGTTTTATGGTTGCTAGGCTGCCCTAAGTGGTTGCTAGGGCACGAATATGAAGTTATTATGTCTCTACTTATTGGCTGCTTGATAGGCCGAGTCAAAAGAGCCCAACCCCAAGTCTCTATGAGCTTCTGGTCAAAAGATATGATGTAACAAATTTTGTGCCAATGTTAAGTCTATGGGACATTTTTCGGCTAATTTATCGCCCGCCGGACGAACATCGTAAAACCGATCACTTAGAAAAGTCATAGCACACCTCTCCTCAATGAACCGGTCGATTTGACACCTCATTCATGGGTCTACGACAAAAGGTGCGGGAGGAGTAGCGTGCCGAAGTTTTGTCTTGTTGAATAGTAATCACAACACTAGAATGTACATTTCCAGAAGAAAATGTGAAGTGGTGCTTGCAGTGGCAAAACTCGCCGCTCGGTTGCTAGGGTGCGGTTAGCTAGTTTTTACCAAGCTGCTAGCATGATTAGCATGTTGCTAGTATCATGCTAGCATGATTAGCATGTTGTTAGCATTATGCTAGCATTATTAGCATGTTGCTAGCATGATTAGCATGTTGCTAGCATGATGCTAGCATGATGCTAGCATGATTAGCATGATGCTAGCATGATTAGCATGTTGCTAGCATGTTGCTAGCATGATGCTAGCATGATTAGCATGTTGCTAGCATCATGCTAGCATGATTAGCATGTTGTTAGCATCATGCTAGCATCATGCTAGCATGATTAGCATGTTGTTAGCATCATGCTACCAACATGCTAGCATGATTAGCATGTTGCTAGCATGATGCTAGCATGATTAGCATGTTGCTAGCATGATGCTAGCAAAAATAAGCATGTTGCAAACATGTTTTAGCTAGATGCTAGCATGATTAGCATATTGCTAGCATCATGCTAGCATGTTTAGCATGTTGCTAGCATGGTTGCTAAGGTGTTACTAGGTGGTTGCTAGGGTATTATGGGTGGTTGCTAGGCGGTTGCTAGGGTGTTCTGGGTGGTTGCTAGGGCGGTTCTGGGTGGTTGCTATGTTGTTGCTATGCGGTTGCTAGGGTATTCTGGGTGGTTGCTAAGGTGTTTTGGGTGGTTGCTAGGCGGTTGCTAGGGTGTTCTGGGTGGTTGCTAGGGTGTTCTGAGTGGTTGCTAGGGTGTTGCTAGGTGGTTGCTAGGGTATTCTGGGTGGTTGCTAGGGTGTTGCTAGGTGGTTGCTAGGGTATTCTGGGTGGTTGCCAGGGTGTTGCTAGGCGGTTGCTAGGGTATTCTGGGTGGTTGCTAGGGTGTTTTGGGTGGTTGCTAGGTGGTTGCTAGGGTGTTTTGGGTGGTTGCTAGGGCATTGCTAGGTGGTTGCTAGGGTGTTCTGGGGGGTTGCTATGCGGTTGCTAGGGCGTTGCTAGGCGGTTGCTAAGGTAATGTGGTTGGTTGCTAGGGTGTTGCTAGGTGGTTGCTATGGTGTCCTGGGTGGTTGCTAGGCGGTTGCTAGGGTGTTCTGGTGGTTGCTAGGGCGTTGCTAGGCAGTTGCTAGGGTGTTGCTAGGGTAATCTGGGTGGTTGCTATGGTGTTACTAGGTGGTTGGTAGTTGTCAAAGATGGTTACTGTTGAGTTTGTAGCATTTTATTGGCATGATTTAGCACTTAGCTAATCAATATTAGCATGTAGCTATTCACTGCTAGCATGTGTAGGATGTAGCAAGTCCTGTTTGCTAGCATGAGTCAAAAGAGCCAACCCCCATCTCTATACGATGTTCTGATACAGAGATATAGGTCTTGCAAAACGGTTGCTAGGGTACTCTGTTTGGTTGCTAGGGAGTGGCTTGGCAGCTGCCTATCATGAAGCTCCAAAGTGAATGTGAATGTATAAACCAACCCCCATCTCTATACGATGTTTTAAAGCAGACATATAGGTCTTGCAAAATGGTTGCTAGGGTACTCTGTTTGGTTGCTAGGGAGTGGCTTGGCAGCTGCCAATCATGAAGCTCCAAAGGCTGCTTGTCAGTATAAATGATATAAACCAACTCCCATGCCTCTGTGACATTCAGAATGGAAGATATCCCTGTTTGGATTTTGGTTGCTAAGGTGCTCGACAATGGTTGCTAGGGCGTGGCCAGTAAGTGTTGAGGTGATTCAGGATTGGCTGTTTGCTGGCCCGAGTGAAACGAGCCCACCCTCATGTTTCTATGACACTTGTATCCTGAGATATCCCTTTGATCTGTTTCAATGGAAGTCTATGGAACTTGTTGCTAAGGAGCTCTAAATGGTTGCTAGGGCGTGGCTTGATAGCTTCACAATGATCCTGAGAGACTGATTGGCTGTCTGAGTAAAATGAGCCCGCCCCTTTGTCTCTATGACACTGTGATCCAGAGTTATGTTCAATACAAAATCCCTATGCAATTTACCATAGTAGGAAAAACACATGCATTTCATGGGCCGTCCTACACCATAGTAAGTCAATGGGGCAACTTTGGGCCCCTCCTGCCCCTCAGGGGTGCAACTTTTACCCCATTGTGTGGTATGTTCTTACAGAGCCTGTCAGCCTCTTCAAATGTGGTAAATTTGACGTTTCTGCGACATCCTCGTTCCGAGCTACGACTCGTCAAAGTTTTTCGCAATGTTAAGTCTATGGGATTTTTTTGGGCCGTTTTTCGCCCCTGGGGCGACCATCGTACCCCCGATCTCTTAGAAAAGTCATAGCACACCATTCCCGAACAGGCCGCACGTTTTGACACCTCATTCATGGGTCTGTGACAAAAACTGCGGGAGGAGTAGCGCGTCAAAAAGTGGCCAGAAGAATAATAATAATAAGAAGAATAATAAGTATGTGAGATAACAATAGTGTTGCTTCGCCATAGGCAAGCACCACTAATAATAAGTATGTGAGATAACAATAGTGTTGCTTCGCCATAGGCAAGCACCACTAACTAGAATGTACATTTCCAGAAGAAAATGTGAAGTGGTGCTTGCAGTGGCAAAACTCGCCGCTCGGTTGCTAGCGTGCGGTTAGCTAGTTTTTACCAAGATGCTAGCATGATTAGCATGTTGCTATTATCATGCTAGCATGATTAGCATGTTGTTAGCATTATGCTAGCATTATTAGCATGTTGCTAGCATGATTAGCATGTTGCTAGCATGATGTTAGCATGATTAGCATTTTGCTAGCATGTTGCTAGCATGATGCTAGCATGATTAGCATGTTTCTAGCATGTTGCTAGCATGATGCTAGCATGATTAGCATGTTGCTAGCATGATGATTAGCATGTTGCTAACATGATGCTAGCATGATTAGCATTTTGCTAGCATGTTGCTAGCATGATTAGCATGTTGCTAGCATGATGCTAGCATGATTAGCATGTTGCTAGCATGATGATTAGCATGTTGCTAGCATGATGCTAGCATGATTAGCATTTTGCTAGCATGTTGCTAGCATGATTAGCATGTTGCTAGCATGATGCTAGCATGATTAGCATGTTGCTAGCATGATGATTAGCATGTTGCTAGCATGATGCTAGCATGATTAGCATTTTGCTAGCATGTTGCTAGCTTGATTAGCATGTTGCTAGCATGATGCTAGCATGGTTGCTAAGGTGTTACTAGGTGGTTGCTAGGGTATTATGGGTGGTTGCTAGGGCGTTGCTAGGCGGTTGCTAGGGTTTTTGGCTGGTTGCTATGGTGTTGCTAGGCGGTTGCTAGGGTGTTCTGGGTGGTTGCTAGGGTGTTGCTAGGCGGTTGCTAGGGTGTTCTGAGTGGTTGCTAGGGTGTTGCTAGGCGGTTGCTAGGGTATTCTGGGTGGTTGCTAGGGTGTTGCTAGGCAGTTGCTAGGGTGTTCTGGGTGGTTGCTAGGGTGTTGCTAGTCGGTTGCTAGGGTGTTCTGAGTGGTTGCTAGGGTGTTGCTAGGTGGTTGCTAGGGTGTTCTGAGTGGTTGCTAGGGTGTTGCTAGGCGGTTGCTAGGGTGTTCTGGGTGGTTGCTAGGGTGTTGCTAGGTGGTTGCTAGGGTGTTCTGGGTGGTTGCTAGGGTGTTGCTAGGTGGTTGCTAGGGTGTTCTGAGTGGTTGCTAGGGTGTTGCTAGGCGGTTGCTAGGGTGTTCTGGGTGGTTGCTAGGCGGTTGCTAGGGTATTCTGGGTGGTTGCTATGGTGTTGCTAGGCGGTTGCTAGGGTGTTGCTAGGCGGTTGCTAGGGTGTTTTAGGTGGTTGCTATGGTATTCTGGATGGTTGCTATGGTGTTACTATGTGGTTGGTAGTGTTCACATTTGGTCACTATAGAGTTTTTATAATGTTCATGGCATGATTTACCACTTAGCTAATTAATATTAGCATGTAGCTATATACTGCTAGCATGTGTAGCATGTAGCAAGTCCTGTTTGCTAGCATGAGTCAAAAGAGCCAACCTCCATCTCTATACGATGTTCTGATGCAGAGATACTGGTCTTGCAAAACGGTTGCTAGGGTACTCTGTTTGGTTGCTAGGGAGTGGCTTGGCAGCTGCCAATCATGAAGCTCCAAAGTCAATGTGAATGTATAAACCAACCCCCATCTCTATACGATGTTTTGATGCAGAGATATAGGTCTTGCAAAATGGTTGCTAGGGTACTCTGTTTGGTTGCTAGGGAGTGGCTTGGCATCTGCCAATCATGAAACTCCAAAGGCTGCTTGTCAGTATAAATGATATAAACCAACTCCCATGCCTCTGTGACATTCAGAATGGAAGATATCCCTGTTTGGATTTTGGTTGCTAAGGTGCTCGACAATGGTTGCTAGGGCGTGGCCAGTAAGTGTTGAGGTGATTCAGGATTGGCTGTTTGCTGCCCCGAGTCAAACGAGCCCACCCTCATGTTTCTATGACTCTTATATTCTGAGATATCCCTTTGATCTGTTTCAATGGAAGTCTATGGAACTTGTTGCTAAGGAGCTCTAAATGGTTGCTAGGGCGTGGCTAGATAGCTTCACAATGATCCTGAGAGACTGATTGGCCGTCTGAGTAAAATGAGCCCGCCCCTTTGTCTCTACGACACTGTGATCCAGAGTTATGTTCAATATAAAAGCGGTTTCTATGGTGTAGGACGGCCCATTTCATGGGCCGTCCTACACCATAGTAAGTCAATGGGGCAACTTTGGGCAGCTCCTGCCCCACAGGGGTGCAACTTTTACCCCATTGTGTGGTATATTCTTACAGAGCCTGTCAGCCTCTTCAAATGTGGTAAATTACACGTTTCTGCGACATCCTCGTTCCGAGCTACGACTCGTCAAAGTTTGACGCAATGTTAAGTCTATGGGATTTTTCGGCCGGTTTTTCGCCCCTGGGGCGAACATCGTACCCCCGATCGCTTATAAAAGTCATAGCACACCATTCCCGAACAGGCCGCACGTTTTGACACCTCATTCATGGGTCTGTGACAAAAACTGCGGGAGGAGTAGCGCGTCAAAATTTGTCCAGAATAATAAGAATAATAATAACTAGAATGTACATTTCCAGAAGAAAATGTGAAGTGGTGCTTGCAGTGGCAAAACTCGCCGCTCGGTTGCTAGGGTGTGGTACATTATTGCATACGAGACAACAAACACGTCTGTACGATGTTCTGGTGCTGAGATATGGCTTATTCATGTGTTCAGGTGGTTACTAGGGTACTCTATATGGTTGCTATGGTGTGCTTATACAGTTTATGAGATGATATTTAAAGACTAGTTGACAGTCTGAGTCAAAAAAGGCAAACTCCATGTTTCTACTATTTTCTAGAGCGGAGATATGGCTTGAATATGTTGTTTTATGGTTGCTAGGCTGCCCTAAGTGGTTGTTAGGGCGCGAAAATGAAGTTATTATGTCACTACTTATTGGCTGCTTGATAGGCCGAGTCAAAAGAGCCCAACCCCAAGTCTCTATGACCTTCTGGTGAAAAGATATGATATAACAAATTTTGTGCCAATGTTAAGTCTATGGGACTTTTTTCGGCCGATTTATCGCCCGCCGGACGAACATCGTACAACCGATCGCTTAGAAAAGACATAGCACACCTCTCCTCAATGAACCGGTCGATTTGACACCTCACTCATGGGTCTACGACAAAAGGTGCGGGAGGAGTAGCGTGCCGAAGTTTTGTCTAGGTGAATAGTAATCACAACACTAGAATGTACATTTCCAGAAGAAAATGTGAAGTGGTGCTTGCAGTGGCAAAACTCGCCGCTCGGTTGCTAGCGTGTGGTTCTGTGTGGTTGCTATGGTGTTGCTATACGGTTGCTAGGGTATTCTGGGTGGTTGCTAAGGTGTTTTGGGTGGTTGCTAGGCGGTTGCTAGGGTGTTCTGGGTGGATGCTAGGGTGTTGCTAGGGTGTTTTGGGTGGTTGCTAGGGTGTTCTGGGTGGTTCATAGGCGGTTGCTAGGGTGTTCTGGGTGGTTGCTAGGCGGTTGCTAGGGTGTTCTGAGTGGTTGCTAGGGTGTTGCTAGGCGGTTGCTAGGGTGTTCTGGGTGGTTGCTAGGGTGTTGCTAGGCGGTTGCTAGGGTGTTCTGAGTGGTTGCTAGGGTGTTGCTAAGTGGTTGCTAGGGTATTCTGGGTGGTTGCTAGGGTGTTGCTGGGTGGTTGCTAGGGTGTTCTGAGTGGTTGCTAGGGTGTTGCTAGGGTGTTCTGGGTGGTTGCTAAGATGTTTTGGGTGGTTGCTAGGCGGTTGCTAGGGTGTTCTGGGTGGTTGCTAGGGGGTTGCTAGGGGGTTGCTAGGGTGTTGCTAGGGTGTTTTGGGTGGTTGCTAGGGTGTTGCTAGGCGGTTGCTATGGTCTTCTGGATGGTTGCTAGGGTGTTGCTAGGTGGTTGCTAGGGCGTTCTGGGTGGTTGCTAGGGTGTTGCTAGGCAGTTGCTAGGGTGTTCTGGGTTGTTGCTAGGGTGTTGCTAGGTGGTTGCTAGGGTATTCTGGGTGGTTGCTAGGGTGTTGCTAGGCGGTTGCTAGGGTGTTCTTGGTGGTTGCTAGGGTGTTGCTAGGCGGTTGCTAGGGTGTTCTGAGTGGTTGCTAGGGTGTTGCTAGGTGGTTGCTAGGGTATTCTGGGTGGTTGCTAGGGTGTTGCTAGGCGGTTGCTAGGGTGTTCTGAGTGGTTGCTAGGTGGTTGCTAGGGTATTCTGGGTGGTTGCTAGGGTGTTGCTAGGCGGTTGCTAGGGTATTCTGGGTGGTTGCTATGGTGTTGCTAGGCAGTTGCTAGGGTGTTTTAGGTGGTTGCTATGGTATTCTGGATGGTTGCTATGGTGTTACTAGGTGGTTGGTAGTGTTTACATTTGGTTACTATAGAGTTTTTATAATGTTCATGGCATGATTTAGCACTTAGCTAATCAATATTAGCATGTAGCTATTCACAGCTAGCATGTTTAGCATGTAGCAAGTCCTGTTTGCTAGCATGAGTCAAAAGAGCCAACCCCCATCTCTATATGATGTTCTGATGCAGAGATATTGGTCTTGCAAAACGGTTGCTAGGGTACTCTGTTTGGTTGCTAGGGAGTGGCTTGGCAGCTGCCAATCATGAAGCTCCAAAGTCAATGTGAATGTATAAACCAACCCCCATCTCTATACGATGTTTTGATGCAGAGATATAGGTCTTGCAAAATGGTTGCTAGGGTACCTTGTTTGGTTGCTAGGGAGTGGCTTGGCAGCTGCCAATCATGAAACTCCAAAGGCTGCTTGTCAGTATGAATGATATAAACCAACTCCCGTGCCTCTGTGACATTCAGAATGGACGATATTCCTCTTTGGATTTTGGTTGCTAAGGTGCTCGACAATGGTTGCTAGGGCGTGGCTAGGAAGTGTTGAGGTGATTCATGATTGGCTGTTTGCTGCCCCGATTCAAACGAGACCACCCTCATGTTTATATGACAATTCAGTCCAGAGATATCCCTTCGATCTCTTTCAATGGAAGTCTATGGAACTTGTTGCTAAGGAGCTCTAAATGGTTGCTAGGGCGTGGCTAGATAGCTTCACAATGATCCTGAGAGACTGATTGGTTGTCTGAGTAAAATGAGCCCGCCCCTTTGTCTCTACGACACTGTGATCCAGAGTTATGTTCAATATAAAAGCGGTTTCTATGGTGTAGGACGGCCCATTTCATGGGCCGTCCTACACCATAGTAAGTCAATGGGGCAACTTTGGGCAGCTCCTGCCCCACAGGGGTGCAACTTTTACCCCATTGTGTGGTATATTCTTACAGAGCCTGTCAGCCTCTTCAAATGTGGTAAATTTCACGTTTCTGCGACATCCTCGTTCCGAGCTACGACTCGTCAAAGTTTGACGCAATGTTAAGTCTATGGGATTTTTCGGCCGGTTTTTCGCCCCTGGGGCGAACATCGTACCCCCGATCCCTTATAAAAGTCATAGCACACCATTCCCGAACAGGCCGCACGTTTTGACACCTCATTCGTGGGTCTGTGACAAAAACTGCGGGAGGAGTAGCGCGTCAAAAAGTGGCCAGAAGAATAAGAATAAGAATAAGAAGAATAAGAATAATAAGTATGTGAGATAACAATAGTGTTGCTTCGCCATAGGCAAGCACCACTAACTAGAATGTACATTTCCAGAAGAAAATGTGAAGTGGTGCTTGCAGTGGCAAAACTCGCCGCTCGGTTGCTAGCGTGCGGTTAGCTAGTTTTTACCAAGATGCTAGCATGATTAGCATGTTGCTAGCATCATGCTAGCATGATTAGCATGTTGTTAGCATTATGCTAGCATTATTAGCATGTTCCTAGCATGATTAGCATGTTGTTAGCATGATGTTAGCATGATTAGCATTTTGCTAGCATGTTGCTAGCATGATGCTAGCATGATTAGCATGTTTATAGCATGTTGCTAGCATGATTAGCATGTTGCTAGCATGATGCTAGCATGATTAGCATGTTGCTAGCATGTTGCTAGCATGATTAGCATGTTGCTAGCATCATGCTAGCATGATTAGCATGTTGTTAGCATCATGCTAGCATGATTAGCATGTTGTTAGCATCATGCTACCAACATGCTAGCATGATTAGCATGTTGTTAGCATTATGCTAGCATTATTAGCATGTTGCTAGCATGATTAGCATGTTGCTAGCATGATGTTAGCATGATTACCATTTTGCTAGCATGTTGCTAGCATGATGCTAGCATGATTAGCATGTTTATAGCATGATGCTAGCATGATTAACCTGTTGCTAGCATGTTTGTAGCTAGTTGCTAGCATGATTAGCATGTTTCTAGCATCATGCTAGCATGTTTAGCATGTTGCTAGCATGTTGCTAGCATGGTTGCTAAGGTGTTACTAGGTGGTTGCTAGGGTATTATGGGTGGTTGCTAGGCGGTTGTTAGGGTGTTCTGGGTGGTTGCTATGGTGTTGCTATGCGGTTGCTAGGGTATTCTGGGTGGTTGCTAGGCGGTTGCTAGGGTGTTCTGGGTGGTTGCTAGGGTGTTGCTAGGGGGTTGCTAGGGTGTTCTGGTTGGTTGCTAGGGTGTTGCTAGGCGGTTGCTAGGGTGTTCTGGGTGGTTGCTAGGGTGTTGCTAGGCGGTTCTGGGTGGTTGCTATGTTGTTGCTATGCGGTTGCTAGGGTATTCTGGGTGGTTGCTAAGGTGTTTTGGGTGGTTGCTAGGCGGTTGCTAGGGTGTTCTGGGTGGTTGCTAGGGTGTTCTGAGTGGTTGCTAGGGTGTTGCTAGGTGGTTGCTAGGGTATTCTGGGTGGTTGCTAGGGTGTTGCTAGGTGGTTGGTAGGGTATTCTGGGTGGTTGCCAGGGTGTTGCTAGGCGGTTGCTAGGGTGTTCTGGGTGGTTGCTAGGGTGTTGCTAGGCGGTTGCTAGGGTATTCTGGGTGGTTGCTATGGTGTTGCTAGGCGGTTGCTAGGGTGTTTTGGGTGGTTGCTAGGGTGTTTTAGGTGGTTGCTATGGTATTCTGGATGGTTGCTATGGTGTTACTAGGTGGTTGGTAGTGTTCACATTTGGTTACTATAGAGTTTTTATAATGTTCATGGCATGATTTAGCACTTAGCTAATCAATATTAGCATGTAGCTATTCACAGCTAGCATGTTTAGCATGTTGAAAGTCCTGTGTGCCAGCATGAGTCAAAAGACCCAACCCCCATCTCTATACGATGTTCTGATGCAGAGATATTGGTCTTGCAAAATGGTTGCTAGGGTACTCTGTTTGGTTGCTAGGGAGTGGCTTGGCAGCTGCCAATCATGAAGCTCCAAAGTCAATGTGAATGTATAAACCAACCCCCATCTCTATACGATGTTTTGATGCAGAGATATAGGTCTTGCAAAATGGTTGCTAGGGTACTCTGTTTGGTTGCTAGGGAGTGGCTTGGCAGCTGCCTATCATGAAACTCCAAAGGCTGCTTGTCAGTATGAATGATATAAACCAACTCCCACGCCTTTGTGACATTCAGAATGGAAGATATCCCTTTTTGGATTTTGGTTGCTAAGGTGCTCGACAATGGTTGCTAGGGCGTGGGCAGTAAGTGTTGAGGTGATTCAGGATTGGCTGTTTGCTGGCCCGAGTCAAACGAGCCCACCCTCATGTTTCTATGACACTTATATCCTGAGATATCCCTTTGATCTCTTTCAATGGAAGTCTATGGAACTTGTTGCTAAGGAGCTCTAAATGGTTGCTAGGGCGTGGCTTGATAGCTTCACAATGATCCTGAGAGACTGATTGGCCGTCTGAGTAAAATGAGCCCGCCCCCTTGTCTCTACGACACTGTGATCCAGAGTTATGTTCAATATAAAAGCGGTTTCTATGGTGTAGGACGGCCCATTTCATGGGCCGTCCTACACCATAGTAAGTCAATGGGGCAACTTTGGGCAGCTCCTGCCCCACAGGGGTGCAACTTTTACCCCATTGTGTGGTATATTCTTACAGAGCCTGTCAGCCTCTTCAAATGTGGTAAATTACACGTTTCTGCGACATCCTCGTTCCGAGCTACGACTCGTCAAAGTTTGACGCAATGTTAAGTCTATGGGATTTTTCGGCCGGTTTTTCGCCCCTGGGGCGAACATCGTACCCCCGATCCCTTATAAAAGTCATAGCACACCATTCCCGAACAGGCCGCACGTTTTGACACCTCATTCATGGGTCTGTGACAAAAACTGCGGGAGGAGTAGCGCGTCAAAAAGTGTCCAGAATAATAATAATAATAAGTATGCACAATAACACTAGTGTTGCTTTGCCATAGGCAAGCACCACTAATAACTAGAATGTACATTTCCAGAAGAAAATGTGAAGTGGTGCTTGCAGTGGCAAAACTCGCCGCTCGGTTGCTAGGGTGTGCTATATGATTGCATACGAGACAACAAACACGTCTGTACGATATAGTGGAGCTGAGATATGGCTTATTCATGGGTTTGTATGATTACTAGGGTACCCTATATGGTTGCTATGGTGCGCTTATACAGTTTATAAGATGATATTTAAAGACTAGTTGACAGTCTGAGTCAAAAAAGGTAAACTCCATGTTTCTACTATTTTCTGGAGCTGAGATATGGCTTGGAAATGTAGTTTTATGGTTGCTAGGGTGGCATAAGTGGTTGCTAGGGCGTAGCCATGAAGTTATTATGTCACTACTTATTGGCTGCTTGATAGGCCGAGTCAAAAGAGCCCAATCCCAAGTCTATGACCTTCTGGTCAAAAGATATGATCTCACAAATGTTGTGCCAATGTTAAGTCTATGGGACTTTTTTCGTCCAATTTATTCAATTGGGTGATTATAGTTTAATGTTTTGTGTTTTGTCTTGGACAGAATGGAAAATGTATATTACCACATGCATGTACAGACGAAAGTCGCATACCTTCACATTCAGATAGCTCTCATCACAGGCACTTCGTGGGATTCGTGTTCAAAGGTGTCACTCCTCACGTTCGAGAAAAAACGCAGCTAGTGCTTTTCCCTTTGAGACTCAGTAGGGAGCGCGTTTTAGTCTACCTAGACGACAATGCAAAGAACTAAAGCCCCGCCTCACCCAGTTCGAGTACCGGACCTGGTTGAAACACTCATGCATTAGTGTTTCAACCAGGTCCGGTACCCGATCTGGGTGAGGCGGGGCTTTAGTTCTTTGTATTCACTTGGCACGCCATGTGTAAAATGTCTGTCAACTCGTATCCTTTGCGATCGATAGGCTATCGCACGTTTGTGAAAATACACACAATGTCATCATAAAGCATATATTCGTATACGTTTTGTCAGAAAAGGGTGAATGGTTTTTGAGAAAGGGCGGCTACATGTTAATGATTGATTTTTGATTAATATGCGCCATGGAGGGAGGCAGTTTGAATGCAGTGATAGTGATAGTGCGCGCGCGACCGGCTCTGTCTCTCTCTATGCTCGTTCTTTCAGTAACAAGCGCCTTGTCACGAGCGCTGCAGTCAGTTATCATTCAAATAAGGCTTTGGTGGCCGCCAAAAAAAAAAAATCATTAGCTACTTAATAGGCCGAGTCAAAAGATGTTGCAATATGGTTTCTAGGTGGCTCTATACAGTTGCCATGGTGTTCTGAGTGAACATTATATTGATATATTTAAACTAAGTTACTAGTTTAGCCTATTTTATTAGTGCAGAGAATTTTGTCGTGAATAAATACATAATCTGCACAATTTCATCTGTGTTCTTTAATGGCCCAGTGGTAAATTTTTTGCCGAGCAACGAGCATGTGAGACGGTCTGGGTTCTAATCCGCACACGTATGTTTTTTTTTTTTTTGCATCAAAACCAAATATGTTTATCAGTGGTTGTATATCAAGCATAACACCATTTCCTATCATTGTCTGTGATATTTTTGCAAATCAAATGATTTGTAGGAAACAATGTGTCTGTCACTTTAAGAGTTGCTCGTTTCCAAAATGCCTGCAGCACTGAAACCAGCACGCGAGTCCTCTCCCGCTCAAATGGTTTAAAAACAGATTAAAATCACCTTTTTTTGTATGCACGTTTTGTATGTGTGTGCAGCACAGGAAACAGCGCACGAGTCTTGAATAGTTTAAAATCATATTAAAAGGTTTTGGGTGTGTGCAGCGCGCGCGAGTCCTTTCCCGCTTGAAATGGTTTAAAAAATAAAAAAATTCTGTGACCGCGCTTTTAAATGTGTCTGCCATCGAAATTTTTATTTTATAACAAGAATCCGATAAATTACCTCAAGTAATGTGAAGAACAAAGAATTTCACACTCTTCTAAAAATACTCTTTATGTGAATGAGTGGGTGGCTCTTAAAAGAGCCGTTGTTGCCTTTAAAAGGGCATTTGGTGGCTTCAACTTTGGAGTTCCACCCGCAGACCTTCTGTGAGGTTGCCCAGCAGAAGCTGGTTTCCCTCTGGGCTCAGGTGGACTCCATCTCTGCACAGATGGGAGAGGCAGATGTTGTGGTGGCGAATGGAGCGCATCTGTCTCTCCGCCAAGAAGCCAGACACCTTCTCATTGATCCACCGCCGGCCGCGTTCCACGCCGTAGCCAGTCCTGCCAGTCTGACCTCTCCAAACCAGACGGGGCAGAATGTGAGAAAAAACCAGCCTGGTACAGGGAAACATTACGAAGCATTTGGCCAGGTCACGTTTCATTTCCCGAAGGAAACCCAGGCGATCGCGGCCCTCCCGTAACAGGCTGTTCCCACCCAGGTGGATGACCAGGATGTCGGGAGCTGGAGCTCTGGCCCGGAGAGAGCGCAGAGCTGGAAGCAGCTGCTCCCAGAGTCTGCCTCCTCTGCCGTCCCAGGTTATCTCACATTGAAGTCCAAGGTTTCCGTCCAGGCCCTGCTCACAGATGTGAGCATGCAGCCTGCGGATGAGTGAACTGCCAACTATCCAAATTCGTGGTGCCATCTCAAAGAAGAGTGAGGGAACTGCGTTTTACCGCCAGTATTTATGATGATGAGTGCTGCATATTTGATTGACTGTTGCGCATTCTACAGGCCCCACCCAACAGCACTTAAGAGCAATCAATGAATTATTATCGCACATTTATGCCAACTGATTGCTTGTGAACTAATGTTATGATTTCTGTTTATATGGTAATATGGTTTAGACTGATTTTAAGCGTTTAAATGAACCTCCCACTATCTTAAAGTACCATCTGTGAATATATGTACAATAACAATTTTCCCAAAAAAATAATAATAACGTTACGATGTCCAGAAATCTAGAAATAGAACATTGGGTTGAAATTATCGTTTAATGAGATCTACTAGTATATATTGTTAATGCCGAGAGATTTCACGTGAATAAATTAATAGATCCGCGTTAAACTCTTGTCTTCATTGATGGGCCAGTGGTAGAATTTTTGCCAAGCGTGTCAAAGGTTCGGGGTTCTAATCCACACTAATATATATATATTTTTTTTTTACTCATCCAAACAGAATATGCTCATCAGTGGTTTTATATCAAGCAGTGACACTTTAGTTTACATTTTGTTTTGTGATTTAACCGGAAGTTCAGCACGGACGCGCAAGAGATTGATGTGGTTGTTCGTTACCATAGACATCGATGTCTATGTTCGTTACCACGACAACCGTCCGCGCGTCCCCGCACGCGCTTCTTGTATATCCTGCTGGTAGCAAATCAAAATATCATGCATCTCAAGCTATAATTTAATACTGAGCAACAGTGCGTATTATATTATTTGTATTGTTTTAAATGGCACAGCTCACTCGTTTCTGTGAAGGATCCAGAAGAGGACGCATGCGCACAGGCACTTAACTCTTGACATCACTATTGATCGCGCTGCACATTAGCATTTATTTTATTTTAGTTGATATAATAAATTGTTAAATTATATTCATTCTTTCTCAATTTCATTTTGATTTGTAGTTGAAATATAAAATAAGAGTATTTTAAAGTTAATAATTAAGAAAATTATTACAATACCATACCACACCACCTGGTCATAACAGCGATCGCTGGAAGCCACCAATGCTCATCAGGTCACAATTTATTGGAATACGAATAGAAATAATGATTCTGTCTAAATGTATTGAAATTCCTCCAATTATGCACACTTCTGGATTATAAAACATATGGATGCTGTTCAGTGAAGGCACAAACAGGAACAAACGTATCTGCATATATGCATGTTGTCATTCTTTTAAAAACATCAAACTTTGATTGTTGATATCCTGTAAATGTTGTGGTCTTGATTTTTAAGTATATAAAGATAATTTAAATGTAAGCTTTTAAATGACCCTCTTACCATCTTACCTGTCTTCTCTGAAGTTCACAAGAAAATATTCTTAATGTGTAAAATTCAATAAAGACAAAAATGCTGGATTTGCCAATTCAACCAAAATGTTTATTTAAAAGATTTAGAAAAACGCCTGTTGTGCCAAATCCCACCCAGCAAATGGATTCGATCCTATTGTGTTGTACTAGTTATTAGATCTAATTCATATTAAAATTATTTGTACAGCATTAACTCTAAGGAATTAATACAATTAGTATTTGATGATAACATACCGTATCTGATAACTTATACACAATATGTTGTAAATCCTTCACTTTCAAATTTCTAACCCTCAACTTTAATTTTGGCATAATACTGGTAAAAGTTTCTACTCACTAAAGTACATTTTAAATAAAATACTCTGTTTTATTGTCGATGATTTGGTGTATTGCTGCGTATGCATTTATAAAAGGAATAATCTCATAACCCCTGTGAAGTCATGATTTACACTGATTTCAGAACATTTTAACAACGCCCCTTAGCTGTTCTGAAATCACTATATACAATGGCTTCACAGGGCTCACACGAGCTTTATTGTAAGAGACTAAGCTATACCATGATTTAATTTTGATTTCAAATTAATTTAATTTACATTTCTATGATTTAAATAATAACATATTCGTCAATTCGCAAACCGTTGTTTTGGAAACCCTGGTCGGTAGGGACCCGGGGGGGACAGGACCTGGCACAACACCCCCAGTGAGCAAGCCAGTGGCGACAGTGGCAAGGAAAAAAAACCTCCTTAAGGGAGATTACAAAAAAAACCTTGAGAGAAACCAGACTCATCAGGGGGGGCCCATTCTCCTCTGGCACGGCGTACACATTATAATAACTTTATTATTTAAGCTAATATATGATATATTAATATATCTAGACATTGTAAGCAATTATTTAATTGATAGTAAATGATTAATGATAGTAAAACCATTAATAAATATATTCAAATTAATTCAATGATGATATGCAATGTGGTGTAATGAAGCATCTCCCGCCATCTAGCCACTGGATCTGACCCTGCATACAGGCTGGATACCCTGAGGTAGAGGAGGTAAAACAGATATGATAATATTAGTGAATTTATTTGAATTGTTTTCTGATTCTCCAAGACTTATGGAGCATAAAGTTTAAGGTTAGATGTATGTCTCGCAAGAGACAATTTTTGAACTCTCACTTAGAAAAACATCACACACTTTAAAATCTAAGCTTTTAAACAAACCATTGTATAATAAAATGCACTGAAACACTAGACCTTACCAGAAATATTGACAAACTTTACCTCAGTGTGCTTCTTTATTCTTCAGCATTGTCCTCAATGTCATAGACATTTGTTCCCGTCCTCTGGGCATGAAACTAATAAATGAATAATGGAATCACTACATACACTAATACTAATAAACTAAAAAAAAAACAAGAAAGTACACTCAGAAATAAAACTTACGGAAAGAAATGAGCACATAAGCTGGTATCCAGTTGAGGCACACGTGATCTTCTCAGGCAATCTGACTTTAATTGGCCAGTTCCTGAAAAATATAAAAATCAAAATTAGATTAAAATATAACATTTACATTAAAATGTGGTCATGAAAAGCAGTAGTACACTGACTAAAGCAAAATCTTTTAACACTTAGCTTTAGCTTTGCACACTCATATCCGGACAGGACTGCTATGGTCTGCCAGTTCTTCCTGCAACTTTACAGAAGGGCACATATCAATCATAAGAATAGCAGAGGACTGCATAGATTGTCACAAATTGTATAGATTGAACATAAATTCAAGGTAAAATGTTATACGGTCAAAATCAAATACATTACATTGGTGCCCTGCTACTTCTCTCTTTACCTTGCTGTGTCTTTTATAACTTACTGCCACTGTTGCTCTGACTGTCTGTGTCTTCCTTGAAGCTGTCACACTCCTCCTCCGTCCTTCCTGCTGCTGCGGTTGCTCCTTCCTCGTAGCTCAGTGGCATAAACCCTTTGACATGACCTAACCACAATCTCCAAACCCTAATCTCTAACACCACAATCTCACCGCAACCCGACCATACGCGCCCAACCGTTTGACTAAGGCCGTCGAAGCCCCCACTTGTGTCGTTTAAAAGCACTCAGTGGCCAACGGTTCCGTATGGCATACTACCTACCGCAACACACAACAATGCCGGTCCATCACAAAAACTCATTTACGCAAAATACAGTACACAGGATTGTGATAACTATGATAACTATGCAACACACCTGACTGAAGGCACAAATCCGGATGAGAGACGTAAATGTGATCCAATAGAGTGTTCTTTTTGGTTGTTCCTGTGGTGATCAGTTGCGTGTATCCTTTAGATTGAAACAATTCCAGAACAGTTTTATTCCCAGCGCAGAGGAGATCCTCATTAAAATCGCCACAGATTATTACGGGATGTTCGTCCACGATGTCCAAATAATCCAGCAGACTCTTCAAGTTTTTCAGGAATTCTTCAAAACCGTAGTGTGGAGGCCTGTACACAGCAGCGATTGTCGCTTTGATCGGGCTATCTACTTTGATGACGACATACTCCAGATCGGTCACATTTTGAATAAACTGCCTAGGCTGAGCTGAAATATGCTCTTTGCAATATATTGCGACTCCACCGCCAGCTTTCTGCGCAATTTCTCGGTGTGTCGAGTAGGAGACGTGTCTGTTACGCAGAAACACGTTGTATCCTTCCAATTGGACTTGGGGTGTAATGAGCGATCCGGTCAGGTGAGTTTCCGTCATGCAAAGAATGTCCGATAGAAGCAGTTCATGATGGCATCTGATATCTTCGATGTGGGTTGACAGTCCTTCTGTGTTGTGATGAATGATGGTGAGTGTTTGATCCATGTTGGTTTCCCTCACCTGCTGCAAAAGTGGCATGATTCCGTCGAATGTTGCTCTTGTCATGTTTCCCAACGACGCGGTGACTGTAGGATCAGCATAGATCTTCTTTTCACTGAAGTCCGTGATGTGCAATCCACGAAGCGAGGTCGTTCTGCTGAGGGCAACGTAGGCCATTCCCGGCTCGAAAATCTTCTTCAGTGACACCACGGCATTCTCCATTGTCATGCCTTGGACTTTGTGAGCTGTGCAGGCGTAGGCTAGCTTGATGGGGAATTGTCGACGAACTGCTCCTTTTCTAAGAGGTTCTTCAGATCTCTCAATGTACGCCAAGTCGTCTTCTTCACCTTGCACCCTTTTGCGGTGGTTCTTGCCTGCGCTTGGATTGTCAAGCTGAAGTCCTAGCATTTGTACGGTGTCAATTCCATCTTTTGTCTTACGGACAATGTTTGAAATTTTTCCAAAGCTCCCGTTCACCATTCCACATTCCACATCCAGGTTCCTAGTCAGCATTATGCGTACTCCCAACGCAATTTGTATGCTGTCAGGCAAGTCGTCCTTTTTTCCGGTGATGGGCTTCCTTTGTCTCTTCATCCCTCCTGTTCTTGGGTCTTTCCTGTAGTCTTCGGCATCGATGGTAATGATGTCAGTATGAAGAGCATGGATTGTTTTAGTATTGTGTCCATGAACTTCCTTGTTGGTGGCAAATACGTGGAGTGCATCACACGGGCAGTCGTTGGGGTCCTTCACAGCCTGGAGTAACAAAGCTCTATCTTCTTCGGCAAGATCGTCTGTCTTCTGCTTTACCCGTAGGCGGTTTAAAAGTTGGGCAAAAGCCAGGTCTTCTTTCTGACGCATGATCTCGGAGAGAGTAACCATTTGGAAATGGTCTTTCCAGAAGTCCAAAACATCGTCTTCGTACACGCAGAGTGGTTTGGCTTTACCCAGAGGTGGCAGTTGATAAAAGTCTCCCACGGCGAGGACAGAGATTCCCCCGAAAGGTTTCTTGCTGCCTTTGATTTGTTGACATCTCCAGTTTATGTAGGCAAAAAGATCCTTTGAAATCATGGACACTTCATCGATGATAAGAATCTCCACGTCGCGTAGTCTTGCTCGTAGTTCGTCTAGGGCATTTCCAAGTCCTTGATACGGTGGCTTCAGATTCCTAGGAAGTTTTAAAATTGAATGTAGCGTTTTTCCGTTAATATTGAAGCTCGCGGTTCCGGTAAACGCACTCAAGAGCACCGTAGGCACGGACAGATCTCCTTCCTCCCGCAGTCGAGGCAGTTGACGCAGAATCTTGGTCGCTTCCGTGTATATGCACTTGATGACGTGTGATTTGCCACATCCAGCACCACCTGACACGAAGTAGAAAAACTGTTCTGGATTATGACCCCAGACACGCTTCTGACACCACTGGCAGACCGTGTAGAATATGGCTGCCTGCGTCTCGTTTAGACTCCTAAACAAACTCCTAATGAATTCAACGCTCATCTGCGGTGCCTCGATTTGTGGCACGACCCCATCTCCGTGTTCAAGAACCTGGAATTCTGGGACATCATCTTGTACGTCCTCATCATCCGGAATGATGTCTTGTCGTTCAGCAATGCACTCCAAGCGATCCACTTCTACTTCAGGTGCAAAAGCGTTCCATGCGTTCTCAGACGGTCCTTGCTCTTGCAGCTGATCGAATGCCTTGTCCAACTCTTCGCTGTGTTTTTCAAACTTCTCCTTGTGTGCTTGAACTATGGCACAGACAGGGATCAGCAAACCAGGGTGAGTAGGTAGTTCCACCTTTGCACCTTTGTAAAACGTCTCGTATGTTGGAAATCCTGGAGGTTTTAGCTGTTCGTTGTTCCGATGTGGCATATAAAGCTTCAGTAATCTACCGTAAAACTTTTCCGGTTGTTTTTCCTCAGAATAACGTGCAAATCTAATGACTGCAGCCTTCCCAGACGTTCTTTTCTGAAAAAAACCCATGCCGTTCAGCAGCCGGTGAACATTTTTGCCTTCCGTTTGCTGACCGTACACGATGCGGCACTCCGAAGCAAAATCTGCCAGGCACATCTTTTCAAAATCACGCGCTAGAGGCCTTGCTCTGTATTTATCGATCATCCCTGACATCCACACATCCTCGGAATCGGGATTTTTATTTTGTAGGACGCTTAAGGGAAGACTCATCTTTAGCGCGTCATCATCCGTCGGTAGAAACACAACACTTCGTGAACACTTCTTCAACGGTAAGCTGCATGTTCGTGCCACAGACTCCTGAGCGCTAACTTGCCTGTGTTTGGAATATGCTTGCATTATCTGCTTCATCTCATCTGCCTCGCTAACGTTCGTCTCGCGCACACTCTTGATTACGTTTTTAAGTAAATCGCCCATTTCATGCTCCGGCTTGGAAATATACGAAAGCATGTACATAACGCAGCTAAAAGCGTCAATAACGAACTGAATGTCCATATTGGCGTTCCATGCCCTTAATAAATCGGGATTGTATCCATTCACCCAAGCCTCCTTTGGATCACGCTTCAGCAGAATCACGTTGGCATTGGACAATGCTTCGACGTTGTCACTGTAATCCTTGATGGACATCTTACACGCTGTCAGTAGCTCTGACAAGCTGTCAAAGGAGGCTTGGGGGTCATTCAATAGGTCCCACACCGGCTTGAGTTTGGTCCTGGCTTCGCACATTGCCTTTCGAGCAGCTTCCAGTCTCAACTTCTTTCTTTCTTCTTGCTTCTGGGCTTTCTCATGCTCTTCTTCAGGACGCTGTGGTTGTGTGGTTTTAGACGCAAACATGCAGCTTCCAGATGGAGAAGTGTCCGTGTCATCCTCTTCTTCAGGACGCTGTGGTCGCGGACGAGTGATCTCGGTGCTAGACACCGGTAGTTTGGGGAACCCAAATCGACACAATACATTTCCCTTCTTACAGGACTTTGAGTGGTTCCTGCTGTGAAGCTGGACCTCTGTGACGATCCGGTGAAGCTCAGGATCAGCCGAGGAGTCGGGCAACTGGCAGGTTATGTTGCGGTCGATAAAGTCACAGACATCCTTGTCAGAGTCATTTTCAAACTCGGGTGCGTCCTTTATCCAAACAAGAAGATGGATATGTGGGCTTCCTCTAGCTTGAAACTCCACTCGGTAAAAGTAGTCCTCAACTTCACCAATGGGTTGGGCAGGCGACAAAAGCAGATGAGTCATTAGCGCATCCACCCGTTTCTCAAACATGCGCATGACAGTGACTGGGTTGCTTCGGAGGATTTCACACTTTGTCGTCCAGTCAAGCTCGGAAAAGTCGACGTGTTCACCTTGTTGGGCCTTGATTGCGGTTATTACTTCAGGCCATCTCATTTCGGCTGCGCTGAACGTGCAAAAAAACGTAGGGGTTCCTAACTGTCTTATCATAGCCTGTAGATCTCGCAAAGTTTTCTCCCAATACGATGGAGTGCCTCTCAGTGGTTGCATGAACCGTGTGGCGTCTCTGTTGTGTACCAATCTTTCAACCTCCCGGTTGTCTTGAAGCAGTCTGTTGGAAATTTTCCGGCCATCTCTTGTGATGGGTTTGCCTTTTCGCAACTGGATAGACATGCTGTTTCTAGCCAGTTGCGTTTCCGTTACAAACTGTGCAAAGAAAAGATAACTCTGATCTTTTGCAAAACGCGTGTCCACGCTGAACAATCTGGCGTTGAAATACATACTGGGAGATATTGAAATTTGTCTTTCCTCATCAATGGAATTTTGTCCAGTGGGGAATTGAACAGGGAACGCCATGGCTTCCAACTTTGGGATTTTGAAAAATCCAACAGGCTTTTGTCCTTGTGCAGGTGCGATACTAAATATTCCCTCACCGTACGACAAGATCTCCTGTCCGATGTCAGGCGGCTGCATGCACGTGTCTAATGTGAGGCCGGGTCGAAGCTCATCCTTTTCCTCAACGCTAACTTGTTGCTCATTCTGCTCAGCAACATCAACTTCTTGTTGCTTCTCAGAGGCATCAGCTTCCGCGTCCAGGTGACTTTCAGAGACATCCGCTTCCTCATCTAGGGCACTTTCAAATACAGCATCTTCTCTTATGGAGATATCCCTGTATTCTGAATGCATTGCTTTCAGCTTCGATAAAGCTGCAAGCACGTTGCGCATATTCACAGTCTGGAACTGCTGGTATCCTTTAAACTTAACGTGTCTCTTCAGCTTCACCTGCAGCAGCTGGGCCTCACTTCTTGGTCTTGGCAGAGAGTTGACAGTGTTCTCCATCTCGGAGGGCACGCACACAACGGCACCACGTACTGCTCTCTGCTGTCCTTTGGGTAATGAAACTATTTTTGCAAACGGTAAAATTTTTGCAATTAGTTGACGCTCAAGGACATTTAATTCATCCAATTCCGCAGGGATTGGTGGCAACTCCAGTTTGTTGGCTGCTGCAATTGAAGACATCTGTCCTCTCTTAAGATGGCTGTCACAAGTGTGGCAAATCCACTCCTGTCTTCTCTCTTCAGGAACTACGCAGGAACCTGAGCAGGCACTGTCACAAGCATGAACATACTTCCCGGTTAGGCAAGTCGCTGCAACATGAACGTTTTTGTCGTATCTCATTCTATTACAGACCCTGACTTGGTTAGGAAACAGGGCTCTGTGACAGACTGTGCAGACATGTGTAGGGCCATGCTGAATCTTACACCGGAATGCATGTATGGCACTTTCCATCTCTTTGTTAACCAAAGGCTGGGGTGTTTGCTGGCTGGAACGGATGTAAGGTTTATATTTATTTTTGATCCGCAGTGCGCATCGCAATCGATGAAGAATGTGATATGAAGTATCACTGGCACATTTCTGGGTCTTGCGCAGGGTACATCGCAGGATGTGATGTGCTCTGAACTCTGAGTCGCCTGCATATCTCCTCACCATGTGCTCTTTCATTCTCCTCTGGAATAGAGTATCGGTCCTGTACCTCTTCGTAATGTACTCTTTCTTCTTTTTCTGAAAGAGAGAATCTGTGCTGTACCTCTTCTTACTGTATTCTTTCATCTTCGTCTGAAAGAGAGAATCTGTGCTGTACCTCTTCATGTATTCTTTCATCTTCGTCTGAAAGAGAGAATCTGTGCTGTACCTCTTCTTCATGTATTCTTTCATCTTCGTCTGAAAGAGAGAATCTGTGCTGTACCTCTTCTTCATGTATTCTTTCATCTTCGTCTGAAAGAGAGAATCTGTGCTGTATCTTCTCACTAGAGACCGTTGCCTTTGTATTCGGAAGAGACAATCTTGATTATACTTCACCTTAAATGCTTCTTTTTTCTTTGATTGGTATTGCAAAGAAGTGGCATACCTCCGTCTCTCACAATCCCGTCTTTTATGTTGTCTGGTGACATAAGGTGCAGCCGTGTCGTTAGGATCTCCACCTTGTTTTGACATTTTAAATGTTTTACGCATTTCTTTCCTTCTCCTGTGCTTATTTGTTTTTTCTACCGCATCTTGGTTTTTAGTTCCTGTGCAAACAAAATTTACTTTGGCTCCAACATTTGTTACTGGTTCTGGTAGAGCTGAAATCACTTGTGACGCCTGTTCACAAACAGATGATGAAGGCAGTTGGACAGACTGTTGCTCAGTTTCAAATGATACAGGCATGAATTCATAGCTGGTCTCAGCACCACGATCCCAGAATATCTTGAGCACTCTGTCTGCCATGTCACTCAGGTGGGTGAAAGTCAACATGACAGCAGTTCCATTAGGATGGGGCAAGCCTGCAGCAGTCCTCGAGTGAGAATCAAAGTATCCATACCTTCCAGATCTGTCTCTAAACACAGCAATACACTCTGGAGATACAAGGAGGAGAGCATAGCTGACATCTGTGGAGAGACACTGTAGCCTTTCAGTGAGAGGAATCAACCACTCTTCGGTCCCTGTGGCTCTGAGGTATCCATGCATCACTCCTGACTTCAGCACATCGTATGTCCGGTTAAATGATGAAACCCTCAACGGTACTTCCTCCATGGTCAGGTGGTTGAATTTAAACCGTCCTTCAGCAATAAGCTGCAATTTAATGCTGATATATAACGCATCTCCCTCCTCTAAAACTCTATCAAGATCAGGCATCTTGAACGCAATCCCTTCACTCTGGTTTGCCAAAAATGTCAACGCTACACACGTGCACTGGTGATTTCTAGAGAAACTGTCATACCTAATATCACCCTGACAATGAGATGCCTGCACAGACACAACCCTGGATGCAATATCACCACCTTCTACATACGTTCTACCTGAAAACTGAGCTACAGCTGCACTGGTGCTTGCCTGTTCAACCTGTAAATAATCATTCATGAAATTAGGCTGCTGGTCACAATTAGTGTTACAGAATCTGTGTTAAATTTTAAATTGCACTTCATGCTGTTTGGGACAAAGGCATTTTTACTAAACACAGGGTTCCTGCACACTTTTGAAAGTCAAATTTAAGGCTTTTTAAGACCTTTTTAAGACCTGAAGAAATCAAAATGAATACTGTACATTAGGGCTGTGCAGTATTGACAAAAATATATCTTGATATTTTCAACGTTTTGTTGATAATAATTAGATGATATTTTACTGATTGTGTTTTTGTGCTGGTGCCATGGCTGGTTTAGGTCTGTTGTTGACAGCTGACTCACGAAGATATTCATATTTTTCATATTCTATGCAGTGGTCAGTTCACAGCAGTGACAGAAATTAATATTTTAATTAAGGGGCGATATTTGCCACCTTAAATTGATTTTTTCAGGGGCATTTTCACCTATATATGGACATTTTTTCTAAACTTATTTAGAGTTATGCATCACCTTTAATGTCAAATACTATCATTCAAATTAAATTATACAGTAATTATACAATAATACTTAATTATACAATAATCATACATTACCACTGTTACAGTCAAATTAAATCATTCAATCAAAATCCATCTTTGCAGTGCAGAGGTCACAGAAGCGGCATCAGAAGTGGCATTAATTTATTTACACTCCATTTACAACTGCATAAATAAAGCTATGAGATATATATTTTAAATCAATATTCAATATTTAAATATGAAATGATTTCTAATTTTAACATTTTATTTAAAGGGTACTTTAAATATGAAACCGCAGCGGCAAATCACTGTCTTAATAAGTGAGTTGAGGGAGTCATTCATTCAACCGATTCGTTCAAACGGCTGATTCATTCGGGAAAGAAGCAAGTGATTCGTTCAAAACGCGGATTTCAGTCAAGAAATAATCGCTGTTGGTTGCATTGAGACTCACTACGGTTTCATTATGAAATTCTAGTCGGCGAAATAAAGGGAAAACAAACAATATTGACAATATTGTGTCTAAAAAGTAACTCAATGTTAACTTATTGTTAATTTAACTGTTGTATAACATAAATATCACAATTGGAATTGTGCACGGGAAAACGGCACTCTTTCTGATGTGATATTCTAATATAAGAACATAATATGATATAAATATAAGACAAAAACTAACTTGGGGACATAACAGTTACACTGCACACATCACGCAATGAAAGCACGAGAGACAAATGCGATGTCAGCTCGCAGTGCCTCGTACATTGTTAAAACAATGATTACAATATCATAAAAGACAATACGCATCGCACACCATACGCACATAAAGAATGAACTTACAACTGAACTGACATTTACGACCTTTCTTCTCCTTCTCTCCTCTCGCGTGCAGGAGACAGTTATGCTGCCGCGACTCGCGAGTGACGCGAAATGTCACGTGAACTAGCAAATCCACAAAGATAGAATAATAAATAAATAAAAATACGTACGCTAATTAGATGGTTTTAATTTGGAAAGCTTTTAGATATGTCTAAGTCAAAGTGTCATCTAAAATTTAAGACCTTTCATAAGTAAAAATAAGACTTAAGACTTTTTATGGCCTTAAATTTTAAAAATCTAATTTAAGACTTTTTAAGGATCCGCGGGAACCCTGTAAACAGTTCTAAAAAAAAACACTAAAGAAAAGGGCATTTGTACACAGTAAGTGTGCACAAAAGACAAATGCAAAAATTGTTGTTTGAAAATTGCGTTCTATTAGGGGTGTAACAATACACTTATCTAACACTTGCCGATACATATGGGTTCACGTGAACAAGATCAGATGATATTTTAACACTATTGTTAAGAAATCTTTAAAGAACAAGATCAGATGATATTTTAACACTATTTAAAAAATCTTTGACGAAATGTAGACTGGAAAAAATGGTCTTTTATCTGACTTAAAGTCATAAAATGCACAACAATTTATGGTGCATTTTTAAATATCTAGTTTTTAGAAATGTTTATCTAATCTGAGACAGTCACTAGGTTTGCTGCAATAGTCGGTGTTACTGGTGTTCAGCCAAAACAGCTATTTACCTACTAAAAAAAAAACACCTGTCTTGGCAAGTGTTTTAATGTTAACCAAACAAAGGACAAATACATGACTAACAGGTCTTGACTAAATAGGCTACCTTTTGTAACATTACAAAAAGATCAATCTATATTTTATTTATACAGTAATGGATATGCAGTGTTTTTTTCACATTTGATTACTTTTGTCAAATTTCTGTACATGTCGGATCTACCCGAAAAACTCTAAAAACGATTTGATTAATTTCTTATATTATTACTGACTGCTTACTTGTCTTTAATAATGTTTCAAATTCACATTAATTCAGCTACATCTGGATTGTCTTTGTCCATATAAGGGATTAATAAAGCGCAATCGTGACAGCCCTAGTCCCAAGAATAAGGGTGCCCTGAAATGAGCATGTTGCAAGACACAGATATCAATAGTACCTGGTTAATCCTGGAGGGTCTGGTCTGTTCATCCTCCAGGTCGAACTTCCTCCAACGAATTTTTTGAGCCTGTGATCTCTTTCCTCTCCGCGGCATCCTTTAAAATATGAAGAGATAAAAAGAAAAAAATATATTTTTGTCAAATATATCTGACTAACTCACTAATTTGTGTGAATAACTTTTAAAAGTAGAGATTTTACTTTAACTTCAAAGTAATACATTAATAAAATACACTTAATTTCTAGTCAAAATAATTTTAAAAGGACATTCTCCCTTTGATATGCACATACTTTGAAAGTTCGCCTGGTGTCACAGCTGTTGAGCCTGAAAAGATAAAACCTGTAGTACTCTCAGGAAGAAAAACAAACAGTTAAACAACAATGAAAGAGACACTGTGTAAACTTGTAAAATGTTTTGTTTTTTTTGTTTTTTTTGGGGGGGGGGGGGGGGGGGTAAGAAATGAAATGAACTGCTCTCTGTGGAAAACGCCAAAACACAAGGAACCTGTAAAGAAACAAAACAGAACCAGACATATTAGAGCACAGGGACTACAATCATGGTGATGTGATGAAAATGTCATGGTAAAGATTAAGAAACCATATTAACACTAACCAAGGAGAAAAGTGCAGCAGAAAATGCAGGTCTGATCAGTCAGTCTGAAAAAACAACAATGACAACATAATGAAAAATTACTAAACTTGAGTCAACTATGCATAACTTCTTTGCATGTTCTATATTCATTATTTTTATCTATATGTAGAATATAATTTAGGAATGTATCGCAATAATGTTTTTTCTTGACATTCTCTCATATTTTCAAGAAGCAGAGTTTCTGTAAAATATGTGGCCTAAAACCTGTGATGGACTGGCCATCCATCCAGGTTTACTATATAGGACAAGTGGTTTGGACAATGGATGGGTAATTAATTATTTGTTGCATAAATAAAACAGTTTTTTTTATAGCTTCTATGATCCTAATCATATTTTAACTATAACGATTTTCGTATCAAGAAGTCAAATCTGAAGTTTTTGTATGTGGCCATGTCCCTAAATTAAACCTTTACCTCAAAATGCAGTATGGAATGAAAACAGTATTCTGAAACAGAGAAACAAGAGTGTCATAAAAATCATCATCACACTCACAACCCATTTAACTTGAACTTTCATTGCTGAACATTTTCAACTCACTCCAGTCTAAACTAAATGATTTTTTGGGTAATTTCTACATTTTTAGTAATTTTCTAGAAAAATCTACACATTGTCATAAATAACCTTATATAAATATCCGACCTTTTACCATCGCGTCATTTGATTTTGATTAATTGCGCGAGGGAGAGAGAGAGCAAGGCAGCGCTTTGAAGACGGCAGGAGCGCGCGCGCGGCCGAGGCTCTCTCTCTCCCTCTGCTCGTTCTCTCAGTGCACAGAGACATGCGCAGCAGTCATCTAGATGAAATCACCATAAGTGATCACCAATCATCAAATAAGGCTTTTATAAGGAAAATAAAATAATTTCAATACAGGAAAAAAAAACATGAAACAAAGCGGTCTACAGTGTAAAATGAATTTCTTACATTATATTTGCACTTTGTGGTTTATGATTAGATAATTCTGTCAGTGAGCGCGCACTGAAATCAGTTCTCACCGGAATTCTTCACTTGAGACTGATCTAACCGCCTTTGATTGGACGTTGCATTTTTTAAACTCAGCAGAAACGCATGTGATTGGCTCAACGCATGATTTGAGTGACATGAACATTGATGTAATGAATCAATCGACATTATCATAATTCTTTAGTACCATAAAATACATTCTAAATATTACTGAACTAAAATATAGTGAATTTATTTTTAATTGATAAAGATACACTTAAGGTGTTTGGTCAGTTTTGAGTCTGACGCATAATCTATAAGTAATGTCTGAGGGTTAAACAAGAAAAACATAGTAATGTTCCGTCTCCATCACTCCTCAAAATACTGTGAAGGTCGTCAACGTAGTAATCGATGCGTTATGCGTCACATCATGCGTTAATATTTACCAAGAATCACTGCAAATAACGTTATAGTGACGCTGCCGTCTCTATCCTACTTGAACCCAATCTAACAGATTGTCAGCGCGGATTTGTGTAACATCAACCACGTGACCGCAAGGCGCGAAAGCACGGTTCCCTCAGTTCAATCACGAGTAATACCAGTAAAACACTCATGGAACTCCCGTTATATTAAATAAAGCCATCTACAGAGCAAAATTTATTTCTTACATACATTATATTTGCACTTTGTTGTTTATGATTAGAGATTTCTGTCAGTGAGCACTGGAATCGGTTCTCACCGGATTCCTTCACCGTGACTAACGTTAACCACAGATGCGGAAACTTCGACGCTGCCTTTGATTAACATGAACCGACCAGCATCAATCGACAATTTTCATTCAAATATTTTTGCATAAGTATACTATTAACTTGTACATCGCCACATAAGCTATGTGAGGATGCTTAGCTTAAAATAAGCGCCAAAATGAATACACTCCTCGCTCAGTGTGTAAGTTAAGCTACACAAACAGCAAAATACAAAGCACGTAATATCCATCAGACACACACAAAATATCATGTTACGTTTCACACAAAGATAGAATTGTGGCTAACTTAACTGTTAGGCCCTAGCTGTAGACATAAATGATCATACATTAACTGTTACCCTCTTTACAAAGAAAAAGGTAGCTTCAGTAAACAAAAACAGCATTAACTACAACTCATATGATAATACGAATACTGTAAACATTTAATTCAAATAAAGAGCTGAATTTGACAATACAAGGCTTCATAAAACAGCATATATAAGAAATCGACCGCCTGCACTTACCTCAAGAGAACAATGCGGGTAGTTCATCAGTTCTGCTCCCGTGAAGAGTCGATCTCGCAGCCAATCAGCAGCGAGCTTTGATTGTACAACCAATAAAATCACACCTTGTAGTGATGGATCGGTCATGAGCGATTCGTTCATGTGAACAAATCTTTAATATGACTCGGGAATACCGAGTTGTCTCGTATGTGTCCTAAACCGCTCATTCATTCGCTCATTCACTAATCCCTATAGTATAGTGTAACGTTATGGCATCTGGGTGCACTAGATCTGCAAGGAGTGAACGAAATGAAGTGAAGTAGCTGTGTCCGAAACAGTGCTGTCATATATCACAACTGTGTTTTCAACCACATAATGTTTATTTTAGGTTTCAGACATTTAAGTACACATAAGTACAAGCAAATATATATATATATTTTGAGTTTGTAAAATGCACACTAATGTCTATGGAAGCGGCAATAATAATCCTTTCCATTATAATAAGACGACACGTTTTATTCATATCAGATTCACATTGTGTAAGTACCTTTACATTTTACCCTATTCTTCTCCCAGTTCACCGCCACTTGCTTTCATGTATTTCGTGAGAAGTGGAGGAACTGACGTGTTGTAAATCCAACAGATCCGATTCTCTGAACTGTAAAACAAACTAAAATGGCGCCGTTCGTTGTGCATACAGCTCAATTAACGCGGTCGTTATGAAGGTGTTTAAACAACAAAACACATCCACTTGCACATATTCGACAATCGGAATATCAGTGTTTCATGTTATAGCTAATACATTTGTGAATATTTTGAATAGAAAAGGGAAAATGACATGAAAGCAGATCATCATTCATTCAGCGATGTGTTGTGGTTGCTCTGTGTCACGTGACAAGCAATGACCCGTCACCATGGAAACATTAAAGTGACAGTAACGGTCGCCTAGAAAAACTCAAGCTGGGGGATCAGTTAGAATATTTTAAACTTAAGTTACGTGTGAAAGGGTTAAATACAAAAATAACAAACGAAAAAAACACAAATTAACAATGGTAAATTATTGTATGTATTTATTCTTTTTAGTAAATTGTTTTTTTTTTTGTTAGAAACTCACGCTCACGGATGACGTGGTCGTTGAGCGCCCTCAGGCGACCGTTATGATCATAGATATACATAATAAAGGCCTTTATTATGTATATCTATGGTTATGATTGCATTCAAATGACTACGCATCCTACAGATGATCTACAAATATTTTTAAATCATCCACCAAATTATCATCTCTTTCTTGCAGTTTAACGAGTAAACAACAATTCCACGAATTATTAAAACACCTGGCTGTTAGTAAAACACATGAAATTGAGTTAATGCTTAAATTATATATTTTAATAATAAAATAATTTACCTTATTAATGTAATTTTATTTCATTTTAAAATGCATCTATATAATATTGTATCTATATTTTAATGTTTTATTCAAGTAATGATTAATAAAAAAGGAACAAAAAAACCCCTAAAACTAGGTGTCCGTTGTTGTTTCTTATTTATTTACTCACGTGTTCCGTCAAACTATCGTATAAACGCAATATCACACTCGTAGTTGTGCGATATGGCTGTATATCAGCACGCCGTAATTACCTACGGCTGTGATTAACTATGCTGTGTTAGTCATTTGGGGTGGTTAGGGAGCTCTTAGTGTATATCAGCATCCTGTGATGACCTAAGGGAGGAGGCCCAACCGAATAACAGCTGTGCTGATATACAGCAATAATGCATTGTTACGAGTGTGATTTAACTAATTTAATACTTATTGAGTTGTGTGGGGTGGTTGCTATGGACCTCTAAGTGTATATCAGCATCCTGGCGTTAGGGTTAGGGCCGAACCGCAGCAATAGCGCATGGCTAAGGTGTTCAGGGTAGTTGCTAGGGTGTTCTGGGTGGTTGCTATGGTGTTGCTAGGCAGTTGCTAGGGTGTTCTGGGTGGTTGCTATGGTGTTGCTATGTGGTTGCTAGGGTATTCTGGGTGGTTGCTAGGGTGTTTTGGGTGGTTGCTAGGCGGTTGCCAGGGTGTTCTGGGTGGTTGCTAGGGTGTTGCTAGGGTGTTTTGGGTGGTTGCTAGGGTGTTGCTAGGTGGTTGCTAGGGTGTTCTGGGTGGTTGCTAGGGTGTTCTGGGTGGTTGCTAGGGTGTTGCTAGGCGGTTGCTAGGGTGTTCTGGGTGTTTGCTAGGGTGTTGCTAGGGTGTTTTGGGTGGTTGCTAGGGTGTTGCTAGGTGGTTGCTAGGGTGTTCTGGGTGGTTGCTAGGGTGTTGATAGGTGGTTGCTAGGGTGTTCTGGGTGGTTGCTAGGGTGTTGCTAGGCAGTTGCTAGGGTGTGCTGGGTGGTTGCTATGGTGTTGCTATGTGGTTGCTAGGGTATTCTGGGTGGTTGCTAGGGTGTTTTGGGTGGTTGCTAGGCGGTTGCTAGGGTGTTCTGGGTGGTTGCTAGGGTGTTGCTAGGGTGTTTTGGGTGGTTGCTAGGGTGTTCTGGGTGGTTGCTAGGGTGTTGCTAGGCGGTTGCTAGGGTGTTCTGGGTGTTTGCTAGGGTGTTAATAGGGTGTTTTGGGTGGTTGCTAGGGTGTTGCTAGGTGGTTGCTAGGGTGTTCTGGGTGGTTGCTAGGGTGTTGCTAGGTGGTTGCTAGGGTGTTGCTAGGCGGTTGCTAGGGTGTTCTGGGTGGTTGCTAGGGGGTTGCTAGGTGGTTGCTAGGGTATTTTGGCTGGTTGCTAGGGTGTTGCTAGGTGGTTGCTAGGGTGTTCTGGGTGGTTGCTAGGGTGTTGCTAGGCGGTTGCTAGGGTGTTCTGGGTGGTTGCTAGGGTGTTGCTAGGGTGTTTTGGGTGGTTGCTAGGGTGTTGCTAGGGTGTTCTGGGTGGTTGCTAGGGTGTTGCTAGGTGGTTGCTAGGGTGTTCTGGGTGGTTGCTAGGGTGTTGCTAGGCGGTTGCTAGGGTGTTTTAGGTGGTTGCTATGGTATTCTGGATGGTTGCTATGGTGTTACTAGGTGGTTGGTAGTGTTCACATTTGGTTACTATAGAGTTTTTATAATGTTCATGGCATGATTTAGCACTTGATTAGCATGTTGTTAGCATTATGCTAGCATGATTAGCATGTTTGCTAGCATGATGTTAGCATGATTAGCATTTTGCTAGCATGTTGCTAGCATGATGCTAACATGATTAGCATGTTTATAGCATGTTGCTAGCATGATTAGCATGTTGCTAGCATGATGCATGATTAGCATGTTGTTAGCATCATGCTAGCATGATTAGCATGTTGTTAGCATCATGCTACCAACATGCTAGCATGATTAGCATGTTGCTAGCATGATGCTAGCAAAAATAAGCATGTTGCAAACATGTTTTAGGTAGATGCTAGCTTGATTAGCATATTGCTAGCATGATGCTAGCATGTTTAGCATGTTGCTAGCATGATGCTAGCATGGTTGCTAAGGTGTTACTAGGTGGTTGCTAGGGTATTATGGGTGGTTGCTAGGGCGTTGCTAGGCGGTTGCTAGGGTTTTTGGCTGGTTGCTATGGTGTTGCTAGGCGGTTGCTAGGGTGTTCTGGGTGGTTGCTAGGGTGTTGCTAGGCGGTTGCTAGGGTGTTCTGAGTGGTTGCTATGGTGTTGCTAGGGTATTCTGGGTGGTTGCTAGGGTGTTGTTAGGTGGTTGCTAGGGTATTCTGGGTGGTTGCTATGGTGTTGCTAGGCGGTTGCTAGGGTGTTTTGGGTGGTTGCTAGGGTGTTTTAGGTGGTTGCTATGGTATTCTGGATGGTTGCTATGGTGTTACTAGGTGGTTGGTAGTGTTCACATTTGGTTACTATAGAGTTTTTATAATGTTCATGGCATGATTTAGCACTTAGCTAATCAATATTAGCATGTAGCTATTCACAGCTAGCATGTTTAGCATGTTGAAATTCCTGTGTGCTAGCATGAGTCAAAAGACCCAACCCCCATCTCTATACGATGTTCTGATGCAGAGATGTAGGTCTTGCAAAATGGTTGCTAGGGTACTCTGTTTGGTTGCTAGGGAGTGGCTTGGCAGCTGCCAATGATGAAACTCCAAAGGCTGCTTGTCAGTATGAATGATATAAACCACCCCCCATCTCTATACGATGTTCTGATATAGAGATGTAGGTCTTGCAAAATGGTTGCTAGGGTACTCTGTTTGGTTGCTAGGGAGTGGCTTGGCAGCTGCCAATCATGAAACTCCAAAGGCTGCTTGTCAGTATGAATGATATAAACCAACTCCCATGCCTCTGTGACATTCAGAATGGACGATATTCCTCTTTGGATTTTTGTTGCTAAGGTGCTCGACAATGGTTGCTAGGGCGTGGCCAGTAAGTGTTGAGGTGATTCAGGATTGGCTGTTTGCTGCCCCGAGTCAAACGAGCCCACCCTCATGTTTCTATGACAATTCAGTCCAGAGATATCCCTTCGATCTCTTTCAATGGAAGTCTATGGGAGTTGTTGCTAAGGTGCTCTAAATGGTTGCTAGGGCGTGGCTTGATAGCTTCACAATGATCCTGAGAGACTGATTGGTTGTCTGAGTAAAATGAGCCCGCCCTCTTGTCTCTATGACACTGTGATCCAGAGTTATGTTCAATACAAAAGCGGTTTCTATGGTGTAGGACGGCCCATTTCATGGGCCGTCCTACACCATAGTAAGTCAATGGGGCAACTTTGGGCCCCTCCTGCCCCTCAGGGGTGCAACTTTTACCCCATTGTGTGGTATGTTCTTACAGAGCCTGTCAGCCTCTTCAAATGTGGCAAATTTCACGTTTCTGCGACATCCTCGTTCCGAGCTACGACTCGTCAAAGTTTTTCGCAATGTTAAGTCTATGGGATTTTTTTGGGCCGTTTTTCGCCCCTGGGGCGACCATCGTACCCCCGATCTCTTAGAAAAGTCATAGCACACCATTCCCGAACAGGCCGCACGTTTTGACACCTCATTCATGGGTCTGTGACAAAAACTGCGGGAGGAGTAGCGCGTCAAAAAGTGGCCAGAAGAATAATAATAATAAGAATAACTAGAATGTACATTTCCAGAAGAAAATGTGAAGTGGTGCTTGCAGTGGCAAAACTCGCCGCTCGGTTGCTAGGGTGTGGTACAATATTGCATACGAGACAACAACCACGTCTGTACGATGTTCTGGTGCTGAGATATGGCTTATTCATGTGTTCAGGTGGTAACTAGGGTTCCCTATATGGTTGCTATGGTGTGCTTATACAGTTTATGAGATTATATTTAAAGACCAGTTGACAGTCTGAGTCAAAAAAAGCAAACTCCATGTTTCTTCTATTTTCTGGAGCTGAGATATGGCTTGAATATGTTGTTTTATGGTTGCTAGGCTGCCCTAAGTGGTTGCTAGGGCGGGAATATGAAGTTATTATGTCACTACTTATTGGCTGCTTGATAGGCCGAGTCAAAAGAGCCCAATTCCAAGTCTCTATGACCTTCTGGTCAAAAGATATGATCTCACAAATTTTGTGCCAATGTTAAGTCTATGGGACTTTTTTCGGAAATGTTTTCGCCCGCCGGACGATCATCGTACAACCGATCGCTTAGAAAAGACATAGCACACCTCTCCTCAATGAACCGGTCGATTTGACACCTCACTCATGGGTCTACGACAAAAGGTGCGGGAGGAGTAGCGTGCCGAAGTTTTGTCTAGGTGAATAGTAATCACAACACTAGAATGTACATTTCCAGAAGAAAATGTGAAGTGGTGCTTGCAGTGGCAAAACTCGCCGCTCGGTTGCTAGGGTGTGGTACATTATTGCATACGAGACAACAACCACGTCTGTACGATGTTCTGATGCTGAGATATGGCTTATTCATGTGTTAAGGTGGTTACTAGGGTTCCCTATATGGTTGCTATGGTGTGCTTATACAGTTTATGAGATGATATTTAAAGACTAGTTGACAGTCTGAGTCAAAAAAGCCAAGCTCCATGTCTCTACAATTTTCTGGAGCTGAAATATGGCTTGTAAATGTTGTTTTATGGTTGCTAGGGTGCCCTAAGTGGTTGCTAGGGCATGGCCATGAAGTTGTTATGTCACTACTTATTGGCTGCTTGATAGGCAGAGTCAAAAGAGCCAAACCCCAAGTCTCTGTGTCCTTCTGGTCAAAAGATATGATATAACAAATTTTGTGCCAATGTTAAGTCTATGGGACTTTTTTCGTCCGATTTATCGCCTGCTGGACGAACATCGTACAATGGATCGCTTAGAAAAGACATAGCACACCTCTCCTCAATGAACCGGTCGATTTGACACCTCACTCATGGGTCTACGACAAAAGGTGCGGGAGGAGTAGCGTGCCGAAGTTTTGTCTAGGTGAATAGTAATCACAACACTAGAATGTACATTTCCAGAAGAAAATGTGAAGTGGTGCTTGCAGTGGCAAAACTCGCCGCTCGGTTGCTAGGGTGCGGTTAGCTAGTTTTTACCAAGCTGCTAGCATGATTAGGATGTTGCTAGTATCATGCTAGCATGATTAGCATGTTGTTAGCATTATGCTAGCATTATTAGCATGTTGCTAGCATGATTAGCATGTTGCTAGCATGATGCTAGCATGATGCTAGCATGATTAGCATGATGCTAGCATGATTAGCATGTTGCTAGCATGTTGCTAGCATGATGCTAGCATGATTAGCATGTTGCTAGCATCATGCTAGCATGATTAGCATGTTGTTAGCATCATGCTAGCATGATTAGCATGTTGTTAGCATCATGCTACCAACATGCTAGCATGATTAGCATGTTGCTAGCATGATGCTAGCATGATTAGCATGTTGCTAGCATGATGCTAGCAAAAATAAGCATGTTGCAAACATGTTTTAGCTAGATGCTAGCATGATTAGCATATTGCTAGCATCATGCTAGCATGTTTAGCATGTTGCTAGCATGGTTGCTAAGGTGTTACTAGGTGGTTGCTGGGTATTATGGGTGGTTGCTAGGCGGTTGCTAGGGTGTTCTGGGTGGTTGCTATGGTGTTGCTATGCGGTTGCTAGGGTATTCTGGGTGGTTGCTAGGCGGTTGCTAGGGTGTTCTGGGTGGTTGCTAGGGTGTTGCTAGGGGGTTGTTAGGGTGTTCTGGTTGGTTGCTAGGGTGTTGCTAGGCGGTTGCTAGGGTGTTCTGGGTGGTTGCTAGGGTGTTGCTAGGGTGTTTTGGGTGGTTGCTAGGGTGTTGCTAGGTGGTTGCTAGGGTGTTCTGGGTGGTTGCTAGGGTGTTCTGGGTGGTTGCTAGGGTGTTGCTAGGCGGTTGCTAGGGTGTTCTGGGTGTTTGCTAGGGTGTTGCTAGGGTGTTTTGGGTGGTTGCTAGGGTGTTGCTAGGTGGTTGCTAGGGTGTTCTGGGTGGTTGCTAGGGTGTTGATAGGTGGTTGCTAGGGTGTTCTGGGTGGTTGCTAGGGTGTTGCTAGGCAGTTGCTAGGGTGTGCTGGGTGGTTGCTATGGTGTTGCTATGTGGTTGCTAGGGTATTCTGGGTGGTTGCTAGGGTGTTTTGGGTGGTTGCTAGGCGGTTGCTAGGGTGTTCTGGGTGGTTGCTAGGGTGTTGCTAGGGTGTTTTGGGTGGTTGCTAGGGTGTTCTGGGTGGTTGCTAGGGTGTTGCTAGGCGGTTGCTAGGGTGTTCTGGGTGTTTGCTAGGGTGTTAATAGGGTGTTTTGGGTGGTTGCTAGGGTGTTGCTAGGTGGTTGCTAGGGTGTTCTGGGTGGTTGCTAGGGTGTTGCTAGGTGGTTGCTAGGGTGTTGCTAGGCGGTTGCTAGGGTGTTCTGGGTGGTTGCTAGGGGGTTGCTAGGTGGTTGCTAGGGTATTTTGGCTGGTTGCTAGGGTGTTGCTAGGTGGTTGCTAGGGTGTTCTGGGTGGTTGCTAGGGTGTTGCTAGGCGGTTGCTAGGGTGTTCTGGGTGGTTGCTAGGGTGTTGCTAGGGTGTTTTGGGTGGTTGCTAGGGTGTTGCTAGGGTGTTCTGGGTGGTTGCTAGGGTGTTGCTAGGTGGTTGCTAGGGTGTTCTGGGTGGTTGCTAGGGTGTTGCTAGGCGGTTGCTAGGGTGTTTTAGGTGGTTGCTATGGTATTCTGGATGGTTGCTATGGTGTTACTAGGTGGTTGGTAGTGTTCACATTTGGTTACTATAGAGTTTTTATAATGTTCATGGCATGATTTAGCACTTGATTAGCATGTTGTTAGCATTATGCTAGCATGATTAGCATGTTTGCTAGCATGATGTTAGCATGATTAGCATTTTGCTAGCATGTTGCTAGCATGATGCTAACATGATTAGCATGTTTATAGCATGTTGCTAGCATGATTAGCATGTTGCTAGCATGATGCATGATTAGCATGTTGTTAGCATCATGCTAGCATGATTAGCATGTTGTTAGCATCATGCTACCAACATGCTAGCATGATTAGCATGTTGCTAGCATGATGCTAGCAAAAATAAGCATGTTGCAAACATGTTTTAGGTAGATGCTAGCTTGATTAGCATATTGCTAGCATGATGCTAGCATGTTTAGCATGTTGCTAGCATGATGCTAGCATGGTTGCTAAGGTGTTACTAGGTGGTTGCTAGGGTATTATGGGTGGTTGCTAGGGCGTTGCTAGGCGGTTGCTAGGGTTTTTGGCTGGTTGCTATGGTGTTGCTAGGCGGTTGCTAGGGTGTTCTGGGTGGTTGCTAGGGTGTTGCTAGGCGGTTGCTAGGGTGTTCTGAGTGGTTGCTATGGTGTTGCTAGGGTATTCTGGGTGGTTGCTAGGGTGTTGTTAGGTGGTTGCTAGGGTATTCTGGGTGGTTGCTATGGTGTTGCTAGGCGGTTGCTAGGGTGTTTTGGGTGGTTGCTAGGGTGTTTTAGGTGGTTGCTATGGTATTCTGGATGGTTGCTATGGTGTTACTAGGTGGTTGGTAGTGTTCACATTTGGTTACTATAGAGTTTTTATAATGTTCATGGCATGATTTAGCACTTAGCTAATCAATATTAGCATGTAGCTATTCACAGCTAGCATGTTTAGCATGTTGAAATTCCTGTGTGCTAGCATGAGTCAAAAGACCCAACCCCCATCTCTATACGATGTTCTGATGCAGAGATGTAGGTCTTGCAAAATGGTTGCTAGGGTACTCTGTTTGGTTGCTAGGGAGTGGCTTGGCAGCTGCCAATGATGAAACTCCAAAGGCTGCTTGTCAGTATGAATGATATAAACCACCCCCCATCTCTATACGATGTTCTGATATAGAGATGTAGGTCTTGCAAAATGGTTGCTAGGGTACTCTGTTTGGTTGCTAGGGAGTGGCTTGGCAGCTGCCAATCATGAAACTCCAAAGGCTGCTTGTCAGTATGAATGATATAAACCAACTCCCATGCCTCTGTGACATTCAGAATGGACGATATTCCTCTTTGGATTTTTGTTGCTAAGGTGCTCGACAATGGTTGCTAGGGCGTGGCCAGTAAGTGTTGAGGTGATTCAGGATTGGCTGTTTGCTGCCCCGAGTCAAACGAGCCCACCCTCATGTTTCTATGACAATTCAGTCCAGAGATATCCCTTCGATCTCTTTCAATGGAAGTCTATGGGAGTTGTTGCTAAGGTGCTCTAAATGGTTGCTAGGGCGTGGCTTGATAGCTTCACAATGATCCTGAGAGACTGATTGGTTGTCTGAGTAAAATGAGCCCGCCCTCTTGTCTCTATGACACTGTGATCCAGAGTTATGTTCAATACAAAAGCGGTTTCTATGGTGTAGGACGGCCCATTTCATGGGCCGTCCTACACCATAGTAAGTCAATGGGGCAACTTTGGGCCCCTCCTGCCCCTCAGGGGTGCAACTTTTACCCCATTGTGTGGTATGTTCTTACAGAGCCTGTCAGCCTCTTCAAATGTGGCAAATTTCACGTTTCTGCGACATCCTCGTTCCGAGCTACGACTCGTCAAAGTTTTTCGCAATGTTAAGTCTATGGGATTTTTTTGGGCCGTTTTTCGCCCCTGGGGCGACCATCGTACCCCCGATCTCTTAGAAAAGTCATAGCACACCATTCCCGAACAGGCCGCACGTTTTGACACCTCATTCATGGGTCTGTGACAAAAACTGCGGGAGGAGTAGCGCGTCAAAAAGTGGCCAGAAGAATAATAATAATAAGAATAACTAGAATGTACATTTCCAGAAGAAAATGTGAAGTGGTGCTTGCAGTGGCAAAACTCGCCGCTCGGTTGCTAGGGTGTGGTACAATATTGCATACGAGACAACAACCACGTCTGTACGATGTTCTGGTGCTGAGATATGGCTTATTCATGTGTTCAGGTGGTAACTAGGGTTCCCTATATGGTTGCTATGGTGTGCTTATACAGTTTATGAGATTATATTTAAAGACCAGTTGACAGTCTGAGTCAAAAAAAGCAAACTCCATGTTTCTTCTATTTTCTGGAGCTGAGATATGGCTTGAATATGTTGTTTTATGGTTGCTAGGCTGCCCTAAGTGGTTGCTAGGGCGGGAATATGAAGTTATTATGTCACTACTTATTGGCTGCTTGATAGGCCGAGTCAAAAGAGCCCAATTCCAAGTCTCTATGACCTTCTGGTCAAAAGATATGATCTCACAAATTTTGTGCCAATGTTAAGTCTATGGGACTTTTTTCGGAAATGTTTTCGCCCGCCGGACGATCATCGTACAACCGATCGCTTAGAAAAGACATAGCACACCTCTCCTCAATGAACCGGTCGATTTGACACCTCACTCATGGGTCTACGACAAAAGGTGCGGGAGGAGTAGCGTGCCGAAGTTTTGTCTAGGTGAATAGTAATCACAACACTAGAATGTACATTTCCAGAAGAAAATGTGAAGTGGTGCTTGCAGTGGCAAAACTCGCCGCTCGGTTGCTAGGGTGTGGTACATTATTGCATACGAGACAACAACCACGTCTGTACGATGTTCTGATGCTGAGATATGGCTTATTCATGTGTTAAGGTGGTTACTAGGGTTCCCTATATGGTTGCTATGGTGTGCTTATACAGTTTATGAGATGATATTTAAAGACTAGTTGACAGTCTGAGTCAAAAAAGCCAAGCTCCATGTCTCTACAATTTTCTGGAGCTGAAATATGGCTTGTAAATGTTGTTTTATGGTTGCTAGGGTGCCCTAAGTGGTTGCTAGGGCATGGCCATGAAGTTGTTATGTCACTACTTATTGGCTGCTTGATAGGCAGAGTCAAAAGAGCCAAACCCCAAGTCTCTGTGTCCTTCTGGTCAAAAGATATGATATAACAAATTTTGTGCCAATGTTAAGTCTATGGGACTTTTTTCGTCCGATTTATCGCCTGCTGGACGAACATCGTACAATGGATCGCTTAGAAAAGACATAGCACACCTCTCCTCAATGAACCGGTCGATTTGACACCTCACTCATGGGTCTACGACAAAAGGTGCGGGAGGAGTAGCGTGCCGAAGTTTTGTCTAGGTGAATAGTAATCACAACACTAGAATGTACATTTCCAGAAGAAAATGTGAAGTGGTGCTTGCAGTGGCAAAACTCGCCGCTCGGTTGCTAGGGTGCGGTTAGCTAGTTTTTACCAAGCTGCTAGCATGATTAGGATGTTGCTAGTATCATGCTAGCATGATTAGCATGTTGTTAGCATTATGCTAGCATTATTAGCATGTTGCTAGCATGATTAGCATGTTGCTAGCATGATGCTAGCATGATGCTAGCATGATTAGCATGATGCTAGCATGATTAGCATGTTGCTAGCATGTTGCTAGCATGATGCTAGCATGATTAGCATGTTGCTAGCATCATGCTAGCATGATTAGCATGTTGTTAGCATCATGCTAGCATGATTAGCATGTTGTTAGCATCATGCTACCAACATGCTAGCATGATTAGCATGTTGCTAGCATGATGCTAGCATGATTAGCATGTTGCTAGCATGATGCTAGCAAAAATAAGCATGTTGCAAACATGTTTTAGCTAGATGCTAGCATGATTAGCATATTGCTAGCATCATGCTAGCATGTTTAGCATGTTGCTAGCATGGTTGCTAAGGTGTTACTAGGTGGTTGCTGGGTATTATGGGTGGTTGCTAGGCGGTTGCTAGGGTGTTCTGGGTGGTTGCTATGGTGTTGCTATGCGGTTGCTAGGGTATTCTGGGTGGTTGCTAGGCGGTTGCTAGGGTGTTCTGGGTGGTTGCTAGGGTGTTGCTAGGGGGTTGTTAGGGTGTTCTGGTTGGTTGCTAGGGTGTTGCTAGGCGGTTGCTAGGGTGTTCTGGGTGGTTGCTAGGGTGTTGCTAGGCGGTTCTGGGTGGTTGCTATGTTGTTGCTATGCGGTTGCTAGGGTATTCTGGGTGGTTGCTAAGGTGTTTTGGGTGGTTGCTAGGCGGTTGCTAGGGTGTTCTGGGTGGTTGCTAGGGTGTTCTGAGTGGTTGCTAGGGTGTTGCTAGGTGGTTGCTAGGGTATTCTGGGTGGTTGCTAGGGTGTTGCTAGGTGGTTGCTAGGGTATTCTGGGTGGTTGCTATGGTGTTGCTAGGCGGTTGCTAGGGTGTTTTGGGTGGTTGCTAGGGTGTTTTAGGTGGTTGCTATGGTATTCTGGATGGTTGCTATGGTGTTACTAGGTGGTTGGTAGTGTTCACATTTGGTTACTATAGAGTTTTTATAATGTTCATGGCATGATTTAGCACTTAGCTAATCAATATTAGCATGTAGCTATTCACAGCTAGCATGTTTAGCATGTTGAAAGTCATGTGTGCCAGCATGAGTCAAAAGACCCAACCCCCATCTCTATACGATGTTCTGATGCAGAGATATTGGTCTTGCAAAATGGTTGCTAGGGTACTCTGTTTGGTTGCTAGGGAGTGGCTTGGCAGCTGCCAATCATGAAGCTCCAAAGTCAATGTGAATGTATAAACCAACCCCCATCTCTATACGATGTTTTGATGCAGAGATATAGGTCTTGCAAAATGGTTGCTAGGGTACTCTGTTTGGTTGCTAGGGAGTGGCTTGGCAGCTGCCAATCATGAAACTCCAAAGGCTGCTTGTCAGTATAAATGATATAAACCAACTCCCACGCCTTTGTGACATTCAGAATGGAAGATATCCCTTTTTGGATTTTGGTTGCTAAGGTGCTCGACAATGGTTGCTAGGGCGTGGCCAGTAAGTGTTGAGGTGATTCAGGATTGGCTGTTTGCTGGCCCGAGTCAAACAAGCCCACCCTCATGTTTCTATGACACTTATATCCTGAGATATCCCTTTGATCTCTTTCAATGGAAGTCTATGGAACTTGTTGCTAAGGAGCTCTAAATGGTTGCTAGGGCGTGGCTTGATAGCTTCACAATGATCCTGAGAGACTGATTGGCCGTCTGAGTAAAATGAGCCCGCCCCCTTGTCTCTACGACACTGTGATCCAGAGTTATGTTCAATATAAAAGCGGTTTCTATGGTGTAGGACGGCCCATTTCATGGGCCGTCCTACACCATAGTAAGTCAATGGGGCAACTTTGGGCAGCTCCTGCCCCACAGGGGTGCAACTTTTACCCCATTGTGTGGTATATTCTTACAGAGCCTGTCAGCCTCTTCAAATGTGGTAAATTACACGTTTCTGCGACATCCTCGTTCCGAGCTACGACTCGTCAAAGTTTGACGCAATGTTAAGTCTATGGGATTTTTCGGCCGGTTTTTCGCCCCTGGGGCGAACATCGTACCCCCGATCCCTTATAAAAGTCATAGCACACCATTCCCGAACAGGCCGCACGTTTTGACACCTCATTCATGGGTCTGTGACAAAAACTGCGGGAGGAGTAGCGCGTCAAAAAGTGGCCAGAAGAATAATAAGAATAAGAATAATAAGTATGCACAATAACACTAGTGTTGCTTTGCCATAGGCAAGCACCACTAACTAGAATGTACATTTCCAGAAGAAAATGTGAAGTGGTGCTTGCAGTGGCAAAACTCGCCGCTCGGTTGCTAGGGTGTGTATAGCTAGTTTTTAGTAAGATGCTAACAAAATAAGCATAATGATAGCATGATTAGCATGTTGCTAGCATCATGCTACCGTGTCTTTAGCATGATGCTAACATGATTAGCAGGTTGCTAGCATGTTTGTAGCTAGATGCTAGCATGATTAGCATGTTGCTAGCATCATGCTAGCATGATTAGCATGTTGCTAGCATCATGCTAGCATGATTAGCATGTTGCTAGCATTATGCTAGCATGATTAGCATGTTGCTAGCATCATGCTAGCATGATTAGTATGTTTCTAGCATCATGCTAGCATGATTAGCATGTTGCTAGCATCATGCTAGCATGATTGGCATGTTGCTAGCATAATGCTAGCATGATTAGCATGTTTCTAGCATCATGCTAGCATGATTAGCATGTTTCTAACATCATGCTAGCATGATTAGCATGTTGCTAGCATCATGCTAGCATGATTAGCATGTTGCTAGCATCATGCTAGCATGATTAGCATGTTTCTAGCATCATGCTAGCATGATTAGCATGTTTCTAGCATCATGCTAGCATGATTAGCATGTTGCTAGCATCATGCTAGCATTATTAGCATGTTGCTAGCATCATGCTAGCATGATAAGCATGTTTGCTAGCATGTTTGTAGCTAGATGCTAGCATGATTAGCATGTTGCTAGCATCATGCTAGCATGATTAGCATGTTGCTAGCATCATGCTAGCATGATTAGCATGTTTCTAACATCATGCTAGCATGATTAGCATGTTGCTAGCATCATGCTAGCATGATTAGCATGTTGCTATTATCATGCTAGCATGATTAGCATGTTGCTAGCATCATGCTAGCATGATTAGCATGTTTGCTAGCATGTTTGTAGTTAGATGCTAGCATGATTAGCATGTTGCTAGCATCATGTTAGCATGATTAGCATGTTGCTAGCATCATGCTAGCATGATTAGCATGTTGCTAGCATCATGCTAGCATGATTAGCATGTTGCTAGCATCATGCTAGCATGATTAGCATGTTGCTAGCATCATGCTAGCATGATTAGCATGTTGCTAGCATCATGCTAGCATGATTAGCATGTTTGCTAGCATGTTTGTAGCCAGATACTAGCAAGATTAGCATGTTGCTAGCATCATTTAGCACTTAACTAATCGATATTAGCATGTAGCTATTCACAGCTAGCATGTTTAGCATGTTGAAAGTCCTGTGTGTTAACATGAGTCAAAAGACCCAACCCCCATCGCGATACAATGTTCTGATGCTGAGATATAGCTGTTACAAAATGGTTGCTAGGGTACTCTGTTTGGTTGCTAGGGAGTGGCTTGGCAGCTGCCAATCATGAAACTCCAAAGGCTGCTTGTCAGTATGAATGATATAAACCAACCCCCATCGCGATAAAATGTTCTGATGCTGAGATATAGCTGTTACACGATGGTTGCTAGGGTACTATGTTTGGTTGCTAGGGAGTGGCTTGGCAGCTGCCAATCATGAAACTCCAAAGGCTGCTTGTCAGTATGAATGATATAAACCAACTCCCATGCCTCTGTGACATTCAGAATGGAAGATATCCCTCTTTGGATTTTGGTTGCTAAGGTGCTCGACAATGGTTGCTAGGGCGTGGCTAGGAAGTGTTGAGGTGATTCATGATTGGCTGTTTGCTACCCCGAGTCAAACGAGACCACCCTCGTGTTTCTATGACACTTCTATCCTGAGATATCCCTTCCATCTCTTTCAATGGAAGTCTATGGAACTTGTTGCTAAGGTGCTCTAAATGGTTGCTAGGGCGTGGCTTGATAGCTTCACAATGATCCTGAGAGACTGATTGGTTGTCTGAATAAAATGAGCCCGCCCCCTTGTCTCTATGACACTGTGATCCAGAGCTATGTTCAATATAAAAGTGGTTTCTATGGTGTAGGACGGCCCATTTCATGGGCCGTCCTACACCATAGTAAGTCAATGGGGCAACTTTGGGCAGCTCCTGCGCCCCAGGGGTGCAACTTTTACCCCATTGTGTGGTATGTTCTTACAGAGCCTGTCAGCCTCTTCAAATGTGGTAAATTACACGTTTCTGCGACATCCTCGTTCCGAGCTACGACTCGTCAAAGTTTGACGCAATGTTAAGTCTATGGGATTTTTCGGCCGGTTTTTCGCCCCTGGGGCGAACATCGTACCCCCGATCCCTTATAAAAGTCATAGCACACCATTCCCGAACAGGCCGCACGTTTTGACGCCTCATTCGTGGGTCTGTGACAAAAACTGCGGGAGGAGTAGCGCGTCAAAAAGTGGCCAGAAGAATAATAAGAAGAATAAGAATAAGAATAATAAGTATGGACAATAACACTAGTGTTGCTTTGCCATAGGCAAGCACCACTAATAAGTATGTGAGATAACAATAGTGTTGCTTCGCCATAGGCAAGCACCACTAATAAGTATGCACAATAACACTAGTGTTGCTTTGCCATAGGCAAGCACCACTAACTAGAATGTACATTTCCAGAAGAAAATGTGAAGTGGTGCTTGCAGTGGCAAAACTCGCCGCTCGGTTGCTAGGGTGCGGTTAGCTAGTTTTTACCAAGATGCTAGCATGATTAGCATGTTGTTAGCATTATGATAGCATTATTAGCATGTTGCTAGCATGATTAGCATGTTGCTAGCATGATGCTAGCAGAATTAGCATGATGCTAGCATGATTAGCATGTTGCTAGCATGATGCTAGCATGATTAGCATTATGCTAGCATTATGCTAGCATGATTAGCATGTTGTTAGCATCATGCTAGCATCATGCTAGCAAGATTAGCATGTTGTTAGCATCATGCTACCAACATGCTAGCATGATCAGCATGTTGCTAGCAAGATGCTAACAAAAATAAGCATGTTGCAAACATGTTTTAGCTAGATGCTAGCATGATTAGCATATTGCTAGCATCATGCTAGCATGTTTAGCATGTTGCTAGCATGGTTGCTAAGGTGTTACTAGGTGGTTGCTAGGGTATTATGGGTGGTTGCTAGGGCGTTGCTTGGCGGTTGCTAGGGTTTTCTGGGTGGTTGCTATGGTGTTGCTAGGCGGTTGCTAGGGTGTTCTGGATGGTTGCTAAGGGTGTTGCTAGGCGGTTGCTAGGATGTTCTGAGTGGTTGCTAGGGTGTTGCTAGGTGGTTGCTAGGGTATTCTGGGTGGTTGCTAGGGTGTTGCTAGGCGGTTGCTAGGGTGTTCTGGGTGGTTGCTAGGGTGTTGCTAGGCGGTTGCTAGGGTGTTCTGGGTGGTTGCTATGGTGTTGCTATGCGGTTGCTAGGGTATTCTGGGTGGTTGCTAGGGTGTTTTGGGTGGTTGCTAGGCGGTTGCTAGGGTATTCTGGGTGGTTGCTAGGGTGTTGCTAGGGTGTTTTGGGTGGTTGCTAGGGTGTTGCTAGGTGGTTGCTAGGGTGTTCTGGGTGGTTGCTAGGGTGTTGCTAGGGTGTTCTGGGTGGTTGCTAGGGTTTTGCTAGGCGGTTGCCAGGGTGTTCTGGGTGGTTGCTAGGGGGTTGCTAGGTGGTTGCTAGGGTGTTTTGGGTGGTTGCAAGGGTGTTGCTAGGTGGTTGCTAGGGTGTTCTGGGTGGTTGCTAGGGTGTTGCTAGGTGGTTGCTAGGGTGTTCTGAGTGGTTGCTAGGGTGTTCTGGGTGGTTGCTAGGGTATTCTGGGCGGTTGCTAGGGTGTTTTGGGTGGTTGCTAGGGTGTTCTGGGTGGTTGCTAGGGTGTTGCTAGGTGGTTGCTAGGGTGGTTGCTAGGGGGTTGCTAGGTGGTTGCTAGGGTGTTTTGGGTGGTTGCTAGGGTGTTGCTAGGTGGTTGCTAGGGTGTTCTGGGTGGTTGCTAGGGTGTTGCTAGGCGGTTGCTAGGGTGTTCTGGGTGGTTGCTAGGGTGTTGCTAGGTGGTTGCTAGGGTGTTCTGAGTGGTTGCTAGGGTGTTGCTAGGCGGTTGCTAGGGTGTTCTGGGTGGTTGCTAGGCGGTTGCTAGGGTATTCTAGGTGGTTGCTATGGTGTTGCTAGGCGGTTGCTAGGGTGTTTTGGGTGGTTGCTAGGGTGTTTTAGGTGGTTGCTATGGTATTCTGGATGGTTGCTATGGTGTTACTAGGTGGTTGGTAGTGTTCACATTTGGTTACTATAGAGTTTTTATAATGTTCATGGCATGATTTAGCACTTAGCTAATCAATATTAGCATGTAGCTATTCACAGCTAGCATGTTTAGCATGTAGCAAGTCCTGTTTGCTAGCATGAGTCAAAAGAGCCAACCCCCATCTCTATACGATGTTCTGATGCATAGATATTGGTCTTGCAAAACGGTTGCTAGGGTACTCTGTTTGGTTGCTAGGGAGTGGCTTGGCAGCTGCCAATCATGAAGCTCCAAAGTCAATGTGAATGTATAAACCAACCCCCATCTCTATACGATGTTTTGATGCAGAGATATAGGTCTTGCAAAATGGTTGCTAGGGTACTCTGTTTGGTTGCTAGGGAGTGGCTTGGCAGCTGCCAATCATGAAACTCCAAAGGCTGCTTGTCAGTATAAATGATATAAACCAACTCCCATGCCTCTGTGACATTCAGAATGGAAGATATCCCTGTTTGGATTTTGGTTGCTAAGGTGCTCGACAATGGTTGCTAGGGCGTGGCCAGTAAGTGTTGAGGTGATTCATGATTGGCTGTTTCCTGCCCCGAGTCAAACTAGCCCACCCTCATGTTTCTATGACTCTTATATTCTGAGATATCCCTTTGATCTGTTTCAATGGAAGTCTATGGAACTTGTTGCTAAGGAGGTCTAAATGGTTGCTAGGGCGTGGCTAGATAGCTTCACAATGATCCTGAGAGACTGATTGGCCGTCTGAGTAAAATGAGCCCGCCCCTTTGTCTCTACGACACTGTGATCCAGAGTTATGTTCAATATAAAAGCGGTTTCTATGGTGTAGGACGGCCCATTTCATGGGCCGTCCTACACCATAGTAAGTCAATGGGGCAACTTTGGGCAGCTCCTGCCCCACAGGGGTGCAACTTTTACCCCATTGTGTGGTATATTCTTACAGAGCCTGTCAGCCTCTTTAAATGTGGTAAATTTCACGTTTCTGCGACATCCTCGTTCCGAGCTACGACTCGTCAAAGTTTGACGCAATGTTAAGTCTATGGGATTTTTCGGCCGGTTTTTCGCCCCTGGGGCGAACATCGTACCCCCGATCCCTTAGAAAAGTCATAGCACACCATTCTCGAACAGGCCGCACGTTTTGACACCTCATTCATGGGTCTGTGACAAAAACTGCGGGAGGAGTAGCGCGTCAAAAAGTGGCCAGAAGAATAAGAATAAGAAGAATAAGAATAAGAATAATAAGTATGTGAGATAACAATAGTGTTGCTTCGCCATAGGCAAGCACCACTAACTAGAATGTACATTTCCAGAAGAAAATGTGAAGTGGTGCTTGCAGTGGCAAAACTCGCCGCTCGGTTGCTAGGTTGTTGTACATGATTGCATACGAGCCAACAACCATGTCTGTACGATATTGTGGAGCTGAGATATGGCTTATACTTGTGTTTGTATGGTTACTAGGGTACCCTATATGGTTGCTATGGTGAGCTTATACAGTTTATGAGATTATATTTAAAGACTAATTGACAGTCTAAGTCAAAAAAGCTAAACTCCACGTTTCTACTATTTTCAGGAGCTGAAATATGGCTTGTAAATGTTGTTTTATGGTTGCTAGGGTGGGATAAGTGGTTGCTAGGGCATGGCCATGAAGTTGTTATGTCACTACTTATTGGCTGCTTGATAGGCCGAGTCAAAAGAGCCCAACCCCAAGTCTCTATGACCTTCTGAGCCAAAGATATGATCTCACAAATTTTGTGACAATGTTAAGTCTATGGGACTTTTTTCGGATAATTTTTCGCCTGCCGAACGAACATCGTACAACTGATCGCTTAGAAAAGACATAGCACACCTCTCCTCAATGAACCGGTCGATTTGACACCTCATTCATGGGTCTACGACAAAAGCTGCGGGAGGAGTAGCGTGCCGAAGTTTTGTCTAGGTGAATAGTAATCACAACACTAGAATGTACATTTCCAGAAGAAAATGTGAAGTGGTGCTTGCAGTGGCAAAACTCGCCGCTCGGTTGCTAGGGTGCGGTTAGCTAGTTTTTACCAAGCTGCTAGCATGATTAGCATGTTGCTAGTATCATGCTAGCATGATTAGCATGTTGTTAGCATTATGCTAGCATTATTAGCATGTTGCTAGCATGATTAGCATGTTGCTAGCATGATGCTAGCATGATTAGCATGATGCTAGCATGATTAGCATGTTGCTACCATGTTGCTAGCATGATGCTAGCATGATTAGCATGTTGCTAGCATCATGCTAGCATGATTAGCATGTTGTTAGCATCATGCTAGCATCATGCTAGCATGATTTGCATGTTGTTAGCATCATGCTACCAACATGCTAGCATGATTAGCATGTTGCTAGCATGATGCTAGCATGATTAGCATGTTGCTAGCATGATGCTAGCAAAAATAAGCATGTTGCAAACATGTTTTAGCTTGTTGCTAGCATGATGCTAGCAAAAATAAGCATGTTGCAAACATGTTTTAGCTAGATGCTAGCATGATTAGCATATTGCTAGCATCATGCTAGCATGTTTAGCATGTTGCTAGCATGGTTGCTAAGGTGTTACTAGGTGGTTGCTAGGGTATTATGGGTGGTTGCTAGGCGGTTGCTAGGGTGTTCTGGGTGGTTGCTATGGTGTTGCTATGCGGTTGCTAGGGTATTCTGGGTGGTTGCTAGGCGGTTGCTAGGGTGTTCTGGGTGGTTGCTAGGGTGTTGCTAGGGGGTTGTTAGGGTGTTCTGGTTGGTTGCTAGGGTGTTGCTAGGCGGTTGCTAGGGTGTTCTGGGTGGTTGCTAGGGTGTTGCTAGGCGGTTCTGGGTGGTTGCTATGTTGTTGCTATGCGGTTGCTAGGGTATTCTGGGTGGTTGCTAAGGTGTTTTGGGTGGTTGCTAGGCGGTTGCTAGGGTGTTCTGGGTGGTTGCTAGGGTGTTCTGAGTGGTTGCTAGGGTGTTGCTAGGTGGTTGCTAGGGTATTCTGGGTGGTTGCTAAGGTGTTGCTAGGTGGTTGCTAGGGTATTCTGGGTGGTTGCCAGGGTGTTGCTAGGCGGTTGCTAGGGTGTTCTGGGTGGTTGCTAGGGTGTTGCTAGGCGGTTGCTAGGGTATTCTGGGTGGTTGCTATGGTGTTGCTAGGTGGTTGCTAGGGTGTTTTGGGTGGTTGCTAGGGTGTTTTAGGTGGTTGCTATGGTATTCTGGATGGTTGCTATGGTGTTACTAGGTGGTTGGTAGTGTTCACATTTGGTTACTATAGAGTTTTTATAATGTTCATGGCATGATTTAGCACTTAGCTAATCAATATTAGCATGTAGCTATTCACAGCTAGCATGTTTAGCATGTTGAAAGTCCTGTGTGCCAGCATGAGTCAAAAGACCCAACCCCCATCTCTATACGATGTTCTGATGCAGAGATATTGGTCTTGCAAAATGGTTGCTAGGGTACTCTGTTTGGTTGCTAGGGAGTGGCTTGGCAGCTGCCAATCATGAAGCTCCAAAGTCAATGTGAATGTATAAACCAACCCCCATCTCTATACGATGTTTTGATGCAGAGATATAGGTCTTGCAAAATGGTTGCTAGGGTACTCTGTTTGGTTGCTAGGGAGTGGCTTGGCAGCTGCCAATCATGAAACTCCAAAGGCTGCTTGTCAGTATAAATGATATAAACCAACTCCCACGCCTTTGTGACATTCAGAATGGAAGATATCCCTTTTTGGATTTTGGTTGCTAAGGTGCTCGACAATGGTTGCTAGGGTGTGGCCAGTAAGTGTTGAGGTGATTCAGGATTGGCTGTTTGCTGGCCCGAGTGAAACGAGCCCACCTTCATGTTTCTATGACACTTATATCCTGAGATATCCCTTTGATCTCTTTCAATGGAAGTCTATGGAACTTGTTGCTAAGGAGCTCTAAATGGTTGCTAGGGCGTGGCTTGATAGCTTCACAATGATCCTGAGAGACTGATTGGCCGTCTGAGTAAAATGAGCCCGCCCCCTTGTCTCTACGACACTGTGATCCAGAGTTATGTTCAATATAAAAGCGGTTTCTATGGTGTAGGACGGCCCATTTCATGGGCCGTCCTACACCATAGTAAGTCAATGGGGCAACTTTGGGCAGCTCCTGCCCCACAGGGGTGCAACTTTTACCCCATTTTGTGGTATGTTCTTACAGAGCCTGTCAGCCTCTTCAAATGTGGTAAATTACACGTTTCTGCGACATCCTCGTTCCGAGCTACGACTCGTCAAAGTTTGACGCAATGTTAAGTCTATGGGATTTTTCGGCCGGTTTTTCGCCCCTGGGGCGAACATCGTACCCCCGATCCCTTATAAAAGTCATAGCACACCATTCCCGAACAGGCCGCACGTTTTGACACCTCATTCATGGGTCTGTGACAAAAACTGCGGGAGGAGTAGCGCGTCAAAAAGTGGCCAGAAGAATAATAAGAATAAGAATAATAAGTATGCACAATAACACTAGTGTTGCTTTGCCATAGGCAAGCACCACTAACTAGAATGTACATTTCCAGAAGAAAATGTGAAGTGGTGCTTGCAGTGGCAAAACTCGCCGCTCGGTTGCTAGGGTGTGGTACATGATTGCATTCAAGAAAACAACCATGTCTGTCCGATATTTCAATTGGGTGATTATAGTTTAATGTTTTGTGTTTTGTCCTGGACAGAATGGAAAATGTATATTGCCACATGCATGTACAGACGAAAGTCACATACTTTCACATTCAGATAGCTCTCATCACAGGCACTTCGTGGGATTCGTGTTCAAAGGTGTCACTCCTCACGTTCGAGAAAAACGCAGCTAGTGCTTTTCCCTTTGAGACTCATTAGGGAGCGCGTTTTAGTCTAACTAGACGACAATGCAAAGAACTAAAGCCCCGCCTCACCCAGTTCGAGTACCGGACCTGGTTGAAACACTCATGCATTAGTGTTTCAACCAGGTCCGGTACCCGATCTGGGTGAGGCGGGGCTTTAGTTCTTTGTATTCACTTGCTACGCCATGTGTAAAATGTCTGTCAACTCGTATCCTTTGCGATCGATAGGCTATGGCACGTTTGTGAAAATACACACAATGTCATCATAAAGCATATATTCGTATACGTTTTGTCAGAAAAGGGTGAATGGTTTTTGAGAAAGGGCGGCTACATGTTAATGATTGATTTTTGATTAATATGCGCAATGGAGGGAGGCAGTTTGAATACAGTGATAGTGATAGTGATAGTGCGCGCGCGCGACCGGCTCTGTCTCTCTCCATGCTCGTTCTTTCAATAACAAGCGCCCTGTCACGAGCGCTGCAGTCAGTTATCTATCACCATTCAAATAAGGCTTTGGTGGTCGCCAAAAAAAAAAATCATTAGCTACTTGATAGGCCGAGTCAAAAGAGCCCAAACCCAAGTCTTTTTGTCTTTCTGATCCAAAGATATAATCTCACAAATTGTGTGCCAATGTTAAATCTATATGGGACTTTTTTTCGGCTGAGCCAACAAACATGTCTGTAAGATATTGTGGATATGGCTTCTATATGTTGCAATATGGTTTCTAGGTGGCTCTAAACGGTTGTTATGTTGTTCTGAGTGAACACTATAGCCTATAGGCTATATATATTTCTAGATTTAAACTAAGTTCCATTTTTATTTATTATAAAGTAATAAGATTTCCTATTACTTGTTTTAATGAGATGTAGGCCTACTAGTTTTGCCTATTTTATTAGTGCATAGAATTTTGACGTGAACAAATGCATAGATTCACAGTATTTTAATCGTCTCTGTCTCCGCATAACAACATTTCCTATCATTGTCTGTGATATTTCTGCAAAGAAAATTATTTGTAAGAAACAACGTGTATGTCACTTTAAGAGTTTAACGGATCCAAAAATGTCTGCAGCACTGAAACCAGCGCAAGTCCTCTCGCGTTTGAATGGTTTTAAAAAAAATAATCAAAAGTACACAGTATTTACGTTTTGGATGTGTGTGTAGCACAGAAAACACCGCACGAGTCTTGAATGGCTTAAAATCCCATTAAAAGCACTTTTCTGTTATAGTACGTTTTGGTTGTGTGCAGCACATAAACAGCACGCGAGTCGTTTCGCGCTTGAAATTACATAAAAAAAAAATATTGACCGCGCTTTTTGGATTTGTGCGTCATCGAAATTTTTATTTTATAACAAGTATCCGCCACCTGACCTCAAGTAATGTGAAGAACAAATAATTTAACACATTTGTAAAAATGCTCTTTATTTGAATGAGTGGGTGGCTCTTAAAAGAGCCGTTGTTTCCTGTGATGGCAGAGGAGGTAGACAAGGACATCAGCTTCGGAGTTCCCCCCGCAGAGCTTCTCTGAGGTTGCCCAACAGAAGCTGATTTCCCTCTGGGTTCAGGTGGACTCCGTCTCTGCACAGATGGGAGAGGCAGATGTTTCTGTGGCGAATGCAGCACATCTGTCTCCCTGCCAAAAAGCCAGCCACCTTCGAGTTTATCCACCGCCGGCCCTTTTCCACACCGTAGCCAGTCCTGCCTCTCTGACCTCTCCAATTCAGACGAGGCAGAATGTGGGAAAAGACCAGCCTGGTACTGGGAAACATCATGAAGCATGTGGCCAGGTCACGCTTAATTTCCCGAAGGAAACTCAGACGATCGCGGCCGCCGCGACACAAACTGTTCCCACCCAGGTGAATAATCAGGATGTCCGGAGCCGGAGCTCTGTCCCGAAGAGAACGCAGAGCTGGAAGCAGCTGCTCCCAGAGTCTACCTCCCCTGCCATCCCAGGTGATCTCACAGCGCAGATCAAGGTTATCATCGAGGCGCTGCTCACATATGTAAGAATGCAACCTGCGAATGATAGAGCTACCGACGATCCAAACTCGTGGTGGTGCCATCTCAAAGAAGAGTGCGGGAACTGCGATTGACCGCCAGTATTTATGATGAGTGCTGCATGTTTGATTGGCTGTTGCGGATTCTACAGGCCCCACCCAACTGCACTTCAGATAAATCAATGAACTATTAACGCACATCCATGCCAACTGATTGCTTGTGAACTAATGTTTATGATTTCTGACTATATGGTAATACGGTTTATTTTAAGCGTTTAAATGACCCTCCTACTATCTTAAAGTACCATCTGTGAATATATGTACAATAACAATGTTCAAAATAAATAAATAATAACATTACGATTTCCAGAAATCTAGAAAGTGTACATTGGGTTGAATTTTTAGTTTAATGAGATCTACTGGTATGTGCTTGCAGTGGCAAAAAACACCACCCGGTTGCACATGATTGCATACGGGCCAACAACCATGTCTGTACGATCTTCTGGTGCTGAGATATGGCTTATTCATGTGTTTGTATGGTTACTAAGGAACCTTATATGGTTGCTATGGTGTGCTTTTACAGTTTATGGGATGATATTTAAAGACTAGTTGACAGTCTGAGTCAAAAAAGCCAAACTCCATGTTTGTACTATTTTCTGGAACTGAAATATGGCTTGTAAATGTTGCTTCTAGGTGGCTCTAAACGGTCGCTATGGTGTTTTGAGTGAACACTATATATATTTTGATATATTTTTAACTAAGTTCCAATTGTATTTATTTATTATAAAGTCATAACAAGATTTCCTATCATTGTTTTAAATTAGATGCACTAGTATATGTATACATTATTACATTAATACTTAACTGCACATTAATACTTAACTGATAGATTATATTTCATTTTCAATTTCATTTGTAGTTGAAATAAATAAAAAAGAAGTCTATTTTAAAGTTTAGAATTAAGAAATGAGAAAATGTTACAATTCCATAGTACACCATCTGGTCATCATTTTCATGAGCTTGTTCAGCGATCGCTTGACGCCACTAATGGTCATCAGGTCACAAAATTTATTGGAATACAAATTTATGATCGTCTAAATATATCAATATCCCTCCAATTATGCACACTTCTGAATTAAAATGCCATTTGGATGTTGTTCAGTGAAGCTGTGTGAAGACACAAGTGTGTCTGAATATGAATACATGTTATTCTTTTCAAAGCATCAAACATTAACTGACCGTTGATATCCTGTACATGTAGCGGTCTTGATTTGATAAATGTTGAGTATATAAAGCTCATTTAAATGTAAGCTTTTAAATGACCCGGCCACTTACCATCTTAAAGAACCATCTGTGAATATACCTGGATCTTCTCTGAAGTTCACAAGAAAATATTCATAATGTGACACTGACTAACTTTCAATAACATTCAATAAAGACAAAAACACAGTGTGTGCCAATTAACCAAATGTTTATTTAAAAAAGATTTTTTTTAAATGCCTGTTATGTCAAATTTCACCCAGCAAATGGATTAGTGTTTTACTAGTTATTAGATATACAGCATTACCCCTAAGATTATAAAAATCTTTTTTTTATTTTTTATTATGTACTAGTTTAGCCTATAGTGCTGAGAATTTTGTTGTGAATACATTTGTAAAAATGCTCTTTATTTGAATGGGTGGGTAGCTCTGAAAAGAGCCGTTGTTGCCTTTAAAAAGACATTTGGTTTCAACTTTGGAGTTCCACCCGCAGAACGTCTCTCAGGTTTGCTCAGGAGAAGCTGGTTTCCCTCTGCGCTCAGGTGATCTCTGTCTCTGATGTTTCTATGCTGAATGGCACGCATCTGTCTCCCTGGATATCCTGAGGGCAGAGGAGGTAAAACATATATGCTAATGTTAGTACATTTATTTGAATTGTTCAGATTCTCCAAGACTTATTGAGCAGCATAGTTGATGGGTCAGATGTAAGGCTTTAGTTTTTACATCAAATCATACATCTTTGAACAAAACCCATGGTTTTTCCTGCATTTAACTTTTTTAGCATTTATTAATCTTTGTTAGTGATTTTTACATTTACTAATACGGTACATTGTTCAAATCTAAAGTTGTAAGTGTTAACATTAGTAAATACAGTGAACTAACATGTATAAACATTGAACAGCAGTTTTTAAAATAAATAACATTGTCAAAAAGTTCATACTGGAGTGATTAAAATCATAAAGCACATTGTTGTTAGCTAGCTGTTAATTTTATTCAATTGTTAGCTATATGTTAGAAAATTAAGACTATTACTTAAGTCAAGTCAAGTCATGTCACCTTTATTTATATAGCGCTTTTTACAATACAGATTGTATCAAAGCGCTTCACAGTGATAACATGAAAACAATATAACAAAAACAATATAACAATATAACAAAGTTTGTTTCTAAAAGAAATTGCGTCAACGTCCACCTTAAGTAAGGCAGATCAATAATATTATTGAATATTAAATGTTAAATGTCCCCAACTAAGCAAGCCAAAAGCCAAGGCAACAGTGGCAAGGAACCAAAACTCCATCAGGGACAGAATGGAGAAAAAAACCTTGGGAGAAACCAGACTCAGTCGGGGGGCCAGTTCTCCTCTGGCCAACGAAGGAACAGTGCATGATTCGGGCAGCATTACAAGTCAGATTGGATCGGAACATTTAGAGTATTTTTTGGAAGTCCAAGTATGCACGCCGGTCTTTAAGACGAGTTGTTGAGGATCAGTGCCGTCCACCATAGAGAGTCCATATCGCCCGTGTTGAGTCGTCACTTCATAGGCTTTGTGATTGGAGCATCTGAAGTCTCCGTGAGAGGCTGGATACAAACTGGAGCTGACGAACGCCATTTTCTCGGGACTCGCGTCCCGAGATAACAGCAGAAAAGCAAAGGGAAAATAATTAGCGTAGCTGCTGTTCATAATGATGATTTCCATAACACAGGCGTAAAAGACAAAACATGAAGACATTGACTCTTGCGGCCCAAAATCACCCCCCTCCGTCCCCCACTCAACTCAGCCCAGCTTACTGACCTCTACGTCCCTCCTGCTGCTGAGACCTAACCACAATCTCTTGTGGTCACTTAAACCTTTTGATGCAATTATTTTTAGTTTAACTTTTTAATAGCAATATGATTATATAACAAAATTATGAAATCCAGTGGTAAAATCTTTTTTTTAATAAGAGAGCAAGATAGGACAACAGTGTCTGTTGGCCACCAACGAAGACATTTTTTGACCAGGGAAAACGCCTGAAACCATTGTATAATAAAATGCACTGAAATACTACACCTTATCAGTAGTATTGACCTCAGTGTGCTTCTTCCTCTGCTTCTTCATTCTTCAGAGTTGTCTTCAATGCCATAGATATTTGGACCTGTTCTCTGGTAAAGAAATGAATAAATGAACAATGGGATCACTAAAACACCCGTAGTAATAAACAAAAAAAAAAAACTCAGAAATAAAACTTACGGAAAGAAATTGGCACATAATCTGGTATCCAGCTCGTCATCGTCATTGATGTAGCACACGTGATCTTCTCAGGCAATCTCACTTCATTTGGCTGGTTCCTAAAAAACATAAAAATCAAAATTAGAGATTCAAATATAACATTTCCATTCAAACGCAGTTATGAAAAGCAGTAGTACACAGACTGAAGCAAAATCTTTTAACACTTAGCTTTAGAAGGTATATTGCACACAGACAGGACTGCTATGGTCTCCCAATTCTTCCTGCAACTTTACAGAAGAGTACATATCAATCATAGAATAGCAGGGGACTGCATATCCCGCACAGATTGTCACAAATTGTGTAGATTGAACATCAATTGAAATTACAATGTATGTTATAAGGTCAAAATCAAACATTACAATGGTGGCTACTTCTCTCTTTCCCTTGTCTTTTATAACTTACTGCCACTGTTGCTCTGACTGTCTGTGTCCTCCCTGGAGCTGTCACACTCCTCCTCCGTCCTTCCTGCTACTGCTGAGGTTGCTCCTTCGTAGCTCAGTGGTATAAACCCTTGGCATGACCTAACCACAATCTCCTAACCACAATCTCTAACGCCACAATCTAACCGCAACACGACCATACGCGCCAACCCGTTTGATGAAGGCTTTCGAAGATCCGCTGATGTCACGTATCCAGGTCCATTGGCAACGGTTCCGTATGGCATAACAACCCGACCATACGCGCCAACCCGTTTGAATAAGGCCGTAGAAGCCCCACTGGTGCGTTATAAAGCAGTTTCAGTGGCAAACGGTTCCGTATGGCATACTAACCTACCACCAAACACAACAATATCGGTCCACCAAAAAAAGACGAATTAACGCAAAACACAGTACACGGGATTGTGATAGCTATGATAGGTATGCAAGACACCTGCCTGAAGGCACAAATCCGGACGAGAGACGTAAATATGATCCAATAGGGTGTTCTTTTTGGTTGTTGCTGTGGTGATCAGTTGCGTGTATCCTTTAGACTGAAACAATTCCAGAACAGTTTTTTTCCCTGCGCAGAGGAGATCCTCATTAAAATCTCCACAGATTACTGTGGGATGTTCGTCCACCATGTCCAAATAATCCAGCAGACTCTTCAAGTTTTTCGAGAACTCTTCAAATCCGTAGTGTGGCGGCCTGTACACAGCAGCGATTGTTGCTTTGATCGGGCTATCCACTTTGATGACGACATACTCCAGATCGGTCACATTTTGCACAAACTGCCTAGCCTGAGCTGAAATATGCTCTTTGCAATAGATTGCGACTCCACCACCAGCTTTCTTTGCAATTTCTTGGTGTGTCGAGTAGGAGGCATGTCTGTTTCGCATAAATGCGTTGTACCCTTCCAATTGGACGTGGGGTGATATGAGTGACCCGGTCAGGTGAGTTTCCGTCATGCAAAGAATATCCGACAGAAGCAGTTCGTGATGGCATCGGATATCTTCGATGTGGGATGACAGTCCTTCTGTGTTGTGATGAATTATTTTAAGTGTTTGATCCAATTTGGTTTCCCTCACCTGCTGTAAAAGCGGCATGATTCCTTCGAATGATGCTCTTGTCATCTTTCCCAACGATGCTGTGACTGTAGCATCGGCATAGATCTTCTTTTCGCTCAAGTCCGTGATGTGTAGTCCACGAAGCGAGGTCGTTCTGCTGAGGGCAACGTAGGCCATTCCCGGCTCGAAAATCTTCTTCAGTGAAACCACGGCATTCTCCAACGTCATGCCTTGGACTTTGTGAGCTGTGCAGGCGTAGGCCAACTTGATGGGGAATTGTCGACGAACCGCTCCTTTCCTTAGACTTTCTTCGGATCTCTCGATGTACACAAAGTCGTCTTCTTCACCTTGCACCCTTTTGCGGTGTTTCTTGCCTGCATGTGGATTGTCGAGCTGAAGCCCTAGCATGTGTACGGTGTCGATTCCATCTTTTGTCTTATTGACAATACGAGAAATCTTCCCAAAGCACCCATTGCATAACCCGTCCTCGACATCCAAATTCCTAGTCAACATTATGCGTGCTCCCAACGCAATTTGTATGGTGTCAGGCAAGTCGTCCTTTTTACCGGTGACGGGCTTCGTTTGTCTCTTCATCCCTCCCGTTCTTGGGTCTTTCCTGTAGTCTTCGGCATCGATGGTAATGATGTCAGTGTGAAGAGCATGGATTGTTTCAGTGTTGTGTCTGTGGACTTCCTTGTTGGTGGCAAATACGTGCAGTGCATCACACGGGCAGTCTTTGGGGTCCTTCACAGCCTGGAGCAACAAAGCTCGATCTTCTTCGGCAAGCTCGTCGGTCTTCTGCTTCACCCGTATGCGGTTTAAAAGTTGGGCAAAAGCCAAGTCTTCTTTCTGACGCATGATCTCGGAGAGAGTAACCATTTGGAAATGGTCTTTCCAGAAGTCCAAAACATCGTCTTCGTACACGCAGAGTGGTTTGGCTTTACCCAGAGGTGGCAGTTGATAAAAGTCTCCCACGGCGAGGACAGAGATTCCCCCGAAAGGTTTCTTGCTGCCTTTGATTTGTTGACATCTCCAGTTTATGTAGGCAAAAAGATCCTTCGAAATCATGGACACTTCATCGATGATAAGAATCTCCACGTCGCGTAGTGTTGCTCGTAGTTCATCTAGGGCATTTCCAAGTCCTTGATACGGTGGCTTCAGATTCCTTGGAAGTTTTAAAATCGAATGTAACGTTTTTCCGTTAATATTGAAGCTCGCGGTTCCGGTAAACGCACTCAAGAGCACCGTAGGCACGGACAGATCTCCTTCCTCCCGCAGTCGAGGCAGTTGACGCAGAATCTTGGTCGCTTCCGTGTATATGCACTTGATGACGTGTGATTTGCCACATCCAGCACCACCTGACACGAAGTAGAAAAACTGTTCTGGATTATGACCCCAGACACGCTTCTGACACCACTGGCAGACCGTGTAGAATATGGCTGCCTGCGTCTCGTTTAGACTCCTAAACAAACTCCTAATGAATTCGACGCTCATCTGCGGTGCCTCGATTTGTGGCACGACCCCATCTCCGTGTTCAAGAACCTGGAATTCTGGGACATCATCTTGTACGTCCTCATCATCCGGAATGATGTCTTGTCGTTCAGCAATGCACTCCAAGCGATCCACTTCTACTTCAGGTGCAAAAGCGTTCCATGCGTTCTCAGACGGTCCTTGCTCTTGCAGCTGATCGAATGCCTTGTCCAACTCTTCGCTGTGTTTTTCAAACTTCTCCTTGTGTGCTTGAACTATGGCACAGACAGGGATCAGCAAACCAGGGTGAGTAGGTAGTTCCACCTTTGCACCTTTGTAAAACGTCTCGTATGTTGGAAATCCTGGAGGTTTTAGCTGTTCGTTGTTCCGATGTGGCATATAAAGCTTCAGTAATCTACAGTAAAACTTTTCCGGTTGTTTTTCCTCAGAATAACGTGCAAATCTAATGACTGCAGCCTTCCCAGACGTTCTTTTCTGAAAAAAACCCATGCCGTTCAGCAGCCGGTGAACGTTTTTGCCTTCCGTTTGCTGACCGTACACGATGCGGCACTCCGAAGCAAAATCTGCCAGGCACATCTTTTCAAAATCACGCGCTAGAGGCCTTGCTCTGTATTTATCGATCATCCCTGACATCCACACATCCTCGGAATCGGGATTTTTATTTTGTAGGACGCTTAAGGGAAGACTCATCTTTAGCGCGTCATCATCCGTCGGTAGAAACACAACACTTCGTGAACACTTCTTCAACGGTAAGCTGCATGTTCGTGCCACAGACTCCTGAGCGCTAACTTGCCTGTGTTTGGAATATGCTTGCATTATCTGCTTCATCTCATCTTCCTCGCTAACGTTCGTCTCGCGCACACTCTTGATTACGTTTTTAAGTAAATCGCCCATTTCATGCTCCGGCTTGGAAATATACGAAAGCATGTACATAACGCAGCTAAAAGCGTCAATAACGAACTGAATGTCCATATTGGCGTTCCATGCCCTTAATAAATCGGGATTGTATCCATTCACCCAAGCCTCCTTTGGATCACGCTTCAGCAGAATCACGTTGGCATTGGACAATGCTTCGACGTTGTCACTGTAATCCTTGATGGACATCTTACACGCTGTCAGTAGCTCTGACAAGCTGTCAAAGGAGGCTTGGGGGTCATTCAATAGATCCCACACCGGCTTGAGTTTGGTCCTGGCTTCGTTCATTGCCTTTTGAGCAGCCTCCCGTCTCAACTTCCTTCTTTCTTCTTGCTTCTGGGCTTTCCCATGCTCTTCTTCAGGACGCTGTGGTTGTGCGGCTTTAGACGCAAACATGCAGCTTCCAGATGGAGAAGTGTCCGTGTCATCCTCTTCTTCAGGACGCTGTGGTCGCGGACGAGTGATCGTGGTGCTAGACACCGGTAGTTTGGGGAACCCAAATCGACACAATACATTTCCCTTCTTACAGGACTTTGAGTGGTTCCTGCTGTGAAGCTGGACCTCTGTGACGATCCGGTGAAGCTCAGGATCAGCCGAGGAGTCGGGCAACTGGCAGGTTATGTTGCGGTCAATAAAGTCGCAGACATCCTTATCAGAGTCATTTTCAAACTCGGGTGCGTCCTTTATCCAAACGAGAAGATGGATATGTGGGCTTCCTCTAGCTTGAAACTCCACTCGGTAAAAGTAGTCCTCAACTTTACCAATGGGTTGGGCAGGCGACAAAAGCAGATGAGTCATTAGCGCATCCACCCTTTTCTCAAACATGCGCATGACAGTGACTGGGTTGCTTCGGAGGATTTCGCACTTTGTCGTCCAGTCAAGCTCGGAAAAGTCGACGTGTTCACCTTGCTGGGCCTTGATTGCTGTTATTACTTCAGGCCATCTCATTTCGGCGGCGCTGAACGTGCAAAAAAACGTAGGGGTTCCTAACTGTCGTATCATAGCCTGTAGATCTCTCAACGTTTTCTCCCAATACGATGGAGAGCCTCTAAGTGGTTGCATGAACCGTGTGGCGTCTCTGTTGTGTACTAATCTTTCAATCTCCCGGTTGTCTTGAAGCAGTCTGTTGGAAATTCTCCGGCCGTCTCTTGTGACAGGTTTGCCTTTTCGCAACTGGATAGACATGCTGTTTCTAGCCAGTTGTGTTTCCGTTACAAACTGTGCAAAGAAAAGATAACTCTGATCTTTTGCAAAACGCGTGTCCACGCTGAACAATCTGGCGTTGAAATACATACTGGGAGATATTGAAATTTGTCTTTCCTCGTCAATGGAATTCTGTCCAGTGGGGAACTGAACAGGGAACGCCATGGCTTCCAGCTTTGGGATTTTGAAAAATCCAACAGGCTTATGTCCTTGTGCAGGTGCGATACTAAATATTCCCTCACCGTACGACAAGATCTCCTGTCCGATGTCAGGCGGCTGCATGCACGTGTCTAATGTGAGGCCGGGTCGAAGCTCGTCCTTCTCCTCGACGCTAACGTGTTGCTCATCCTGCTCGGCAGCATCGGCTTCCGTTTGCATCTCAGAGGCATCAGCTTCCTTGTCTAGGTGACTTTCAGAGACATCAGCTTCCTCGTCTAGGGGACTTTCAAATACAGCATTATCTCTTATGGAGATATCCCTGTATTCCGAATGCATAGCTTTCAGCTTTGATAAAGCTGCAAGCACGTTGTTCATATTAACCGTGTTGAACTGCTGGTATCCTTTAAACTTCACGTGTCTCTTCAGCTTCACCTGTAGCAGCTGGGCCTCACTTCTTGGTCTCGGCAGAGAGTTGACAGTGTTTTCCATCTCGGAGGGCACACACACAACAGCACCACGTACTGCTCTCTGCTGTCCTTTGGGTAGCGCAACTATTTTTGCAAATGGTAAAATTTTTGCAATGAGTTGACGTTCAAGGACATTTAAGTCATCCAATTCCGCAGGGATGGGTGGCAACTCCAGTTTGTTGGCGGCTGCAATTGAAGACATCTGTCCTCTCTTGAGGTGTCTGTCACAAGTGTGGCAAATCCACTCCTGTTTTCTCTCTTCCGGAACTACACAGGAACCTGAGCAGGCACTATCACACGCGTGAACATACTTGCCGGTTAGGCAAGACGCTGCAATATGAACGTTTTTGTCATATCTCGCTCTATTACACACCCTGACTTGATCAGGAAACAGGGCTCTGTGACAGACCGTGCAGACATGTGTAGGGCCTTTCTGAATCTTACACCGGAATGCATGTATGGCACTTTCCATCTCTTTGCTAACCAAAGGCTGGGGTCTTTCCTGGCTGGAACGGATGTAAGCTTTATATTTATTTTTGATCCGCAGTGCGCATTGCAATCGATGAAGAATGTGATATGTAGCATCACTGGCACATTTCTGAGTCTTTTGCAGGGTACATCGCAGGATGTGATGTGCTCTGAACTCTGGGTCACCTGCATATCTTCTCATCATGTACCGTTTCATTCTCCTCTGGAATAGAGTATCGGCCCTGTACCTCTTCGTAATGTACTCTTTCTTCTTTTTCTGAAAGAGAGAATTTGTGCTGTACCTCTTCTTATTGTATTCTTTCTTCTTTGTCTGAAAGAGAGAATCTGTGCTGTACCTCTTCTTACTGTATTCTTTCTTCTTTGTCTGAAAGAGAGCATCTGTGCTGTACCTCTTCTTACTGTATTCTTTCTTCTTTGTCTGAAAGAGAGAATCTGTGCTGTACCTCTTCTTACTGTATTCTTTCATCTTCGTCTGAAAGAGAGCATCTGTGCTGTACCTCTTCATGAATTCTTTCTTCTTTGTCTGAAAGAGAGAATCTGTGCTGTACCTCTTCTTACTGTATTCTTTCTTCTTTGTCTGAAAGAGAGAATCTGTGCTGTACCTCTTCTTACTGTATTCTTTCAGCTTCGTCTGAAAGAGAGCATCTGTGCTGTATCTTCTCACCAGAGACCGTTTCCTTTGTATTCGGAAGAGACAATCTTGATTATACTTCACCTTAAATGCTTCTTTTTTCTTTGATTGGTAATGCAAAGTGGCATACCTCCGTCTCTCACAATCCCGTCTTTTATGTTTTCTGGTGACATAAGGTGCAGCCGTGTCGTTAGGATCTCCACCTTGTTTTGACATTTTAAACGTTTTACGCATTTCTTTCCTTCTCCTGTGCTTATTTGTTTTTTCTACTGCATCTTGGTTTTTAGTTCCTGTGCAAACAAAATTTACTTTGGCTCCAACATTTGTTACTGGTTCTGGTAGAGCTGAAATCACTTGTGACGCCTGTTCACAAACAGATGGTGAAGGCAGTTGGACAGACTGTTGCTCAGTTTCAAATGATACAGGCATGAATTCATAGCTGGTCCCAGCACCACGATCCCAGAAGATCTTGAGCACTCTGTCTGCCATGTCACTCAGGTGGGTGAAAGTCAACATGACAGCAGTTCCATTAGGATGGGGCAAGCCTGCAGCAGTCCTCGAGTGAGAATCAAAGTATCCATACCTTCCAGATCTGTCTCTAAACACAGCAATACACTCTGGAGATACAAGGAGGAGAGCATAGCTGACATCTGTGGAGAGACACTGTAGCCTTTCAGTGAGAGGTATCAACCACTCTTCAGTGCCAGGGGCTCTGAGGTATCCATGCATCACTCCTGACTTCAGCACATCGTATGTCCGGTTAAATGATGAAACCCTCAACGGTACTTCCTCCATGGTCAGGTGGTTGAATTTAAACCGTCCTTCAGCAATAAGCTGCAATTTAATACCGACAAATAACGCATCTCCCTCCTCTAAAACTCTATCAAGGTCAGGCATCTTGAACGTGATACCTTCACTCTGGTTGGCCAAAAATGTCAACGCTACACACGTACATTGGTGATTTCTAGAGAAACTGTCATACCTAATATCACCCTGACAATGAGATGCCTGCACAGACACAACCCTGGATGCAATATCACCACCTTCTACATACGTTCTACCTGAAAACTGAGCTACAGCTGCACTGGTGCTTGCCTGTTCAACCTGTAAATAATCATTCATGAAATTAGGTCACAATTAGTGTTACAGAATCTGTGTTAAATTTTACATTGCACTTCATGCTGTTTGGGACAAAGGAATTTTTACTAAACAGTTAAAAAAAAAACGTAACTAAAAAACTAAAGAAAAGGGCATTCGTACACAGCAAGTGTGCACAAGACAAATGCAAAAATTGTTGTTTGAAAATTGGGTTTTATTAGGGCTGTAACAATACACTTATCTAACACTTGCCGATACATATGGGTTCACGTGAACAAGATCAGATGATATTTTAACACTATTGTTAAGAAATCTTTAAAGAAAAAGATCAGATGATATTTTAACACTATTTAAAAAAAATCTTTGACGAAATGTAGACTGGAAAAAATGGTCTTTTATCTGACTTAAAGTCACAAAATGCACAACAATGTAGGTGCATTTTTAAATATCTAGTTTTTAGAAATGTTTATCTAATCTGAGACAGTCACTAGGTTTGCTGCGATAGTCGGTGTTACTGGTGTTCAGCCGAAACAGCTATTTACCTACTAAAAAAAAAACGCCTGTCTTGGCAAGTGTTTTAATGTTAATCAAACAAAGGACAAATACATGACTAACAGGTCTTGACTAAATAGGCTACCTTTTGTAACATTACAAAAAGATCAATCTATATTTTATTTATACAGTAATGGATATGCAGTGTTTTTTTCACATTTGATTACTTTTGTCAAATTTCTGTACATGTCGGATCTACCCGAAAAACTCTAAAAACGATTTGATTAATTTCTTATATTATTACTGACTGCTTACTTGTCTTTAATAATGTTTCAAATTCACATTAATTCAGCTACATCTGGATTGTCTTTGTCCATATAAGGGATTAATAAAGCGCAATCGTGACAGCCCTAGTCCCAAGAATAAGGGTGCCGTGAAATGAGCATGTTGCAAGACATCGATATCAATAGTACCTGGTTAATCCTCGAGGGTCTGGTCTGTTCATCCTCCAGGTCGAACTTCCTCCAACGAGTTTTTTGAGCCTGTGATCTCTTTCCTCTCCGCGGCATCCTGTAAAATATGAAGAGATAAAAAGAAAAACAATTATTCTTGTCAAATATATCTGAATAACTCGTGTGAATGAAGTAAAAGTAAAATCTCTACTTTTAAAAGTTAAAGTAATACATTAATAAAATACACTTAATTGCTAGTCAAAATAATTTTAACAGGACATTCTCCCTTTGATAAGCACATACTTTGAAAGTTCTCCCGGACTCACAGGTGTCACAGCTGTCGAGCCTGAAAAGATAAAACCTGTAGTACTCTCAGGAAGAAAAACAAACAGTTAAACAACAATGAAAGAAGCACAGTGTAAACTTGTAAAATGTTTTTTTTTTTTTTTTTTTTTTTTTTTTTGTGGGGGTTGGGGGTAAGAAATGAAATGAACTGCTCTCTGTGGAAAACGCCAAAACACAAGGAACCTGTAAAGAAACAAAACAGAACAAGACATATTAGAGCACAGGGACTACAATTATGGTGATGTGATGAAAATGTCATAGTACAGATTAAGAAACCATATTAACACTAACCAAGGAGAAAAGTGCAGCAGAAAATACAGGTTGTGCTCTGATCAGTCAGTCTGAAAAAATAACAACGACAACATAATGGAAAATTACTAAACTCAAAGTCAACTATGCATAGCTTATTTGCATGTTCAATATCCATTATTTTATCTAGATGTAGAATATAATATAATTTAGGAATGTATCTCAATAATGTATTTTTCTTGAAATTATTTAATATTTTCAAGAAGCAGAATTATGTCAAATATGTGGCCTAAAACCTGTGATGGACTGGCCATCCATCCAGGTTTACTATATAAGACAAGTGGTTTGGAGAATGGATGGGGTAATTCATTATTTGTTGCATAAACAAAATAGTTTTTATTTTAATAGCTTCTATGATCCTGATCATTTTTTAACTATAACGATTTTCTTATCAAGAAGTCAAATCTGAAGCATTTTGTATGTGGCCATGTCCCTAATTAAACCTTTACCTCAAAATGCAGTAAGGAATGAAAACAGTATTCTGAAACAGAGAAACAAGAGTGTCAAAAAACTCAACACCACACTCACAACCCATTTAACTTGAACTTACATTGCAAATAATGGTAACACTGAGAAAGAAAAAAAAAGCAGAAAATTTTAACCTCACTCCAGTCTAAACTAAATGATTTTTTGGTAATTTTCTACAAAAATCTACACATTAGCTGTGTCCGAAACCGCTCACTCGTTCACTCATTCACTAATCCCTATATAGTGTATGGCATTTGAGTGCACTATATCTGCAAGGAGTGAACGAAATGAAGTGAGTGAATTCGGACACTGACGTTTACACTGTGCGTCGGAGAGTTGGAGCTGTCGCAGAAAAGGATTCGTCACACGTACTGATAAAACTCCTTTTATCTTATGTTACTTACTTTATAAAATAATATTAACAACAATCACAATCATAATGACTTTATTTTGTAATTGTATATACCTCCGTGCCAGCTTTTTAGTTTCATCGACTGAAATTGTAACTCTCACGCTCACAGATGACGTGGTCGTCGAGCGCCCTCAGGCGACCGTTATTATATTCGAATGAATACGCTTCCTACAGATGATAAACGGATATTTTTCAAATCATCCACCAAATAATCATCTCTCCCTTTACAGTTTAACGAGTTAACAACAATGCCATAAATTATCAAAACACATTAGTAAAACACATTCAATTGTGTTAATGCCTAAATAATATATTTTAATTAAAAAAAACGATATACATATAATTTAATTTAATTTTACAATTCAGCTATATAATATTGTCTCAATGTTTTAATATGTTCTATTCAAGTAATGATTAATAGAAAAATAAAACTAGCATGAAATAAATGTTAAAGCAGGAATAAGAAAGCTGTAATGTAATCTCTGGTTTAAACTGCTCTCTCAGTTCTCTCCGCATTGGATTGTGGGAAATAGTGCTTCAGCAAGTGTACATCGAATGTACACTCGAATTCAGAGAGGATTGTGGGTAAAAGTATTGAATGAATGTAGGGAATGATGTCGTTCACTCAGAATTCGGACACCACTACAAAATGGCCGACACCCGATATAGTGCACTATATAGTGGATAGGGAGCGATTTCAGACACAGCTAGTGTCATATAAATAACCGACCTTTTACCATCGCGTCATTTGATTTTGATTAATTGCGCGAGGGAGAGAGACCAAGGCAGCGCTTTGAAGACGGTGAGAGCGCGCGCGCGACCGAGGCTCTCTCTCTCTCTCTCTCTCTCTCTCTCTGTCTGCTCTCTCTCTCTCTCTCGTTCTCTCAGTGCGCGCCCCGTCACATGCGCAGCAGTCATCTACATCAATCACCGATCAAATAAGGCTTTTATAAGGCAAACAAAATAATTTTAATGCAGTAAAAACACTGAAACAAAGCTGAACATTGCAAAATAAATTTCTTACATACATTATATTTGCACTTTGAGGTTTATGATGAGATAATTCTGTCAGTGAGCGCGCACTGAAATCAGTCCTCACCGGATTTCTTCACCGGTGACTAATCTAACCGCCTTTGATTGGACGTTGCATTTTTTAAACTCATCAGAAACGCATGTGGTTGGCTGTACTGCTCAACGCATGCCTTTGATTCACATGAACAAAGATGTAATGAATCAATCTACATTATTGGATCATAATTCTTTAGTACCATAAAGTACATTCTAAATATTACTGAACTAAAATATAGTGAATTTATTTTTAATTGCTAAAAGTTACACTTAAGGTGTTTGGTCAGTTTTGAGTCTGACGCATAATCTATAAGGAATGTCTGAGGGTTAAACACAAGAAAAACATTAATATTCCGTCTCCATCACTCCTCAAAATACTGTGAATGTCGTCAACGTAGTAATCGATGCGTTATGCGTCACATCATGCGTTAATTTACCAAGAATCACTGCAAATATAGTGACGCTGCCGTCTCTATCCTACTTGAACCCAATCTAACAAGATTGTCAGCGCGGATTTGTGTAACATCAACCACGTGACCGCAAGTCGCGAAAGCAGTTCTCTCAGTTCCCTCACGAATACCAGTAAAACACTCATGGAACTCCCGTTATATTAAATAAAGCCAACTACAGAGCAAAATGTATTTCTTACATACATTATATTTGCACTTTGTTGTTTATGATTAGAGAATTCTGTCAGTGAGCACTGGAATCGGTTCTCACCGGATTCCTTCACCGTGACTAAGTTAACGTTAACCACAGATGCGGAAACTTCGACGCTGCCTTTGATTAACATGAACCGACCAGCATCAATCGACAAATTTCATTCAAATATTTTTGCATAAGTATACTATTAACTTGTACATGACCACATAAGCTATGTGAGGATGCTTAGCTTAAAATAAGCGCCAAAATGAATACACTCCTCGCTCAGTGTTTAAGTTAAGCTACACAAACAGCAAAATACAAAGCACGTAATATCCATCAGACACACACAAAATATCATGTTACGTTTCACACAAAGATAGAATTGTGGCTAACTTAACTGTTAGGCCCTAGCTGTGGACATAAATGATCATACATTAACTGTTACCCTCTTTACAAAGAAAAGGGTAGCTTAATTAAAAAACACAGCATTAACTACAACTCATATGATAATACGAATACTGTAAACATTTATTTCAAATAAAGAGCTGAATTTGACAATACAAGGCTTCATAAAACAGCATAAGAAATCGACCTCCTCCACTTACCTCGAGAGAATAATGCGGGTAGTTCATCAGTTCTGCTCCCGTGAAGAGTCGATCTCGCAGCCAATCAGCAGCGAGCTTTGATTGTACAACCAATAAAATCACACCTTGTAGTGATGGATCGGTTCATGTGAACAAATCTTTAATATGACTCGGGAATACCGAGTTGTCTCGTATGTGTCCTAAACCGCTCATTCATTCGCTCATTCACTAATCCCTAGTATTCAACCACATAATGTTTATTTTAGGTTTCAGACATTTAAGAACACATAAGTACAAGCAAAAAATATATATATTTTGAGTTTGTAAAATGCACACTGATGTCTATGGAAGCGGCAATAATAATCCTTTCCATTATAATAGACGACACGTTTTATTCATATCAGATTCACATTGTGTAAGTACCTTTACAATTTACCCTATTCTTCTCCCAGTTCACCGCCACTTGCTTTCATGTATTTCGTGAGAAGTGGAGGAACTGACGTGTTGTAAATCCAACAGATCCGATTCTCTGAACTGTAAAACAAACTAAAATGGCGCCGCCCATTGTGCATACAGCTCAAATAACGCGATCGTTATGAAGGTGTTTAAACAACAAAACACATCCACTTGCACATATTCGACAATCGGAATATCAGTGTTTCATGTTATAGCTAATACATTTGTGAATATTTTGAATAAAAAAGGGAAAATGACATGAAAGCAGATCATCATTCATTCAGCGCTGTGTTGTGGTTGCGTTGTGTCACGTGACAAGCAATGACCCGTCACCATGGAAACATTAAAGTGACAGTAACGGTCGCCTAGAAAAACTCAAGCTGGGGGATCAGTTAGAATATTTTAAACTTAAGTTACGTGTGAAAGGCTTAAATACAAAAATAACAAATGAAAAAAACACAAATTAACCATGGTAAATTATTGTATGTATTTATTCTTTTTAGTAAATTGTTTTTTTTTTGTTAGAAACTCACGCTCACGGATGACGTGGTCGTTGAGCGCCCTCAGGCGACCGTTATGATCATAGATATACATAATAAAGGCCTGTATTATGTATATCCATGGTTATGATTGCATTCAAATGACTACACAACCTACAGATGATCTACGAATATTTTTAAATCAGTCCCTCCAGAAAAACGCGATTATGCGATCGCTGAATTCAATGCAAAATCAGCCAAAGTCCGCATATTTTTGCGGGGGTCGCATTTTTTCAAATACTCCGCAATTTCGCCGCATAAATTGCTGATTTCCGCGCAAAATATGCGGGGCTTGCATGATTTCATAATCCCCGCATTTTCGTCGCAAAAAAGTCACATATATCTTAGCAGAAAGTTGGAAAATGTTGCGTTTGCTTCACACAAGAGCAGCCACTTCCCCCTGTTGCCATGGGGACGTTATGAAGTGACGTAATTACGCGACGTGAACATCATTGAAAAGCTGTAAAACAGGAGCACACTTTATTTTTAAATATTTCATTTATTCATTTTTACTGAAGCTGTAGCATATTCCTCTAGTAAAGCTACAGAACTGGTTTGACTCAATGTTTTGTAAGTTTAATGTGTTTATTAAGGTCTTGTAACGCGTTGTGTCGGGAAGAAAAATAGGGATAGCTCACAGCTGAAGTTATTGCAGAGGCCAGACAGACTCACGGAGGCGATTGGCATCTCACAACTCGCACTTTATTCCCAAATCGAACTCGTAACTGTCTGTCACACGTTCTACCGTCCACATCGTTACTTAATAAACAAAATAAGATAAAAGTAGCATCAAACAGAAATTACCCGCACACATGGGGTGTTCGAGGCGCATGGCACATAGGCACATACAAATATAATACTGCAGACAGTTGGGAGCGCGCAGCTCTTAAAGGGGCCACACCTTATTTCCACTCGTTACAGTCTGAAATAAAACAAGATGAGAAATTAAATATTTCCAGCACTTTCTGTGATGTAGTATGCTTGCTTATCATAGGAAGTAATAAGAAAGGACTCTTTACATTAAGGTAGTAGCCTAGTGAGAACAGGGTGTTGGGGGAATCACTTTTTTTTCTCTTTTTCATCAAACCTCAGTTTTTGCAAGTTCCCGCAATTTTTGCAAGTTCCCGCAATTTTTGCAAGTTCCCGCAATTTTTGCAAGTTCCCGCAATTTCATCGCAAAAAATTGCATAAATATCCCGCATATTCCATCGCATTTTTAAAGAAAACGGGCCGCGTAATCAAGGATTTTTGCCCGCAACAATCACAAAAAAACTCCGCGTTTTTCTGGAAGGACTGTTAAATCATCCACCAAATTATCATCTCTTTCTTGCAGTTTAACGAGTAAACAACAATTCCATGAATTATTAAAACACCTGGCTGTTAGTAAAACACATGAAATTGAGTTAATGCTTAAATTATATATTTTAATAATAAAATAATTTACCTTATTAATGTAATTTCATTTCATTTTAAAATGCATCTATATAATATTGTCTGTATATTTTAATGTTTAATATCAACATCCTGGCGTTAGGGTTAGGGCCGAATCGCAGCAATAGTGCATGGCTAAGAGTGTGATATTGCTCATTTAACATTTAGTTAGTCCTTTGGTTGCTAGGGTGCTATAAGTAGCACAGCTCTTGTCCACCAGGGGTGTAACTTTTACCCCATTATGAGGTATGTTCTAACAGAGCCTGCCAGCCTCTTCAAATGTGGTAAATTACAAGTTTCTGAGAAATCATCGGTCAGTGCTACGAGTCGTCAAAGTGTGTGCCAATGTTAAGTCTATGGGATTTTTTTTACCCAATGATTTGCCCCTGGGGCGAACACCGTACCCCCGATCGCTAATAAAAGTCATAGCACACCTCTCCTCAATAATCCGCACAATTTGACGCCTCACTCAGGGGTCTGTGATGTCGGCATGTATTTATTTACAGATAATTACTATGGAGTTTTATATGGAGTTTTTATAGAGTTTTTATAGAGTTATTTTACGGTTGCTAGGGTGCTGTAACTGGTTGCAATGGTGTGGCTATGAAGATTTTAGGCCATTACTTATTGGCTCCTTGGTAAAATAAATCCTCTGAGGGAGAGAGAGAGAGAGAGAGAGAGAGAGAGAGGGCCTGACAGCAGGGCTGTCAAGCCCTTTTGTGTCTGTGTGTGTGAAAGTGACAGTTTGGATTTGAATTTCGGAACATTCCGCAATGTTAAGTCATGGGATTTTTTTTGGCCGCTTTTTCATCATGCTAGCATTATTAGCATGTTGCTAGCATATTTTAGTTAAATTCTCCCATTATGCTAGCATGATTAGCATGTTGCTAGCATGATGCTAGCAAAAATAAGCATGTTGTAAACATGTTTTAGCTAGATGGTAGCATGATTAGCATATTTGCTAGCATGTTTAGCATGTTTATAGCATGATGCTAGCAAGGTTGCTAAGGTGTTACTAGGTGGTTGCTAGGGTATTATGGGTGGTTGCTAGGACGTTGCTAGGTGGTTGCTAGGGTGTTCTGGGTGGTTGCTATGGTGTTGCTAGGCAGTTGCTATGGTATTCAGAGTGGTTGCTAGGGCGTTGCTAGGCAGTTGCTAGGGTATTCAGGGTGGTTGCTATGGTGTTGCTAGGCGGTTGCTAGGGTGTTGTGGGTGGTTGCTCGGGCGTTATGGGTGGTTGCTAGGTGGTTGCTATGCGGTTGCTAGGTGGTTGCTAGGGTGTTCTTGGTGGTTGCTAGGTGGTTGCTAGGGTATTCTGGGTGGTTAGGGCATTACTAGGTGGTTGCTAGGGTGTTCTGGGTGCTTGCTATGGTGTTGCTAGGCAGTTGCTCGGGTATTCAGGGTGGTTGCTATGGTGTTGCTAGGCGGTTGCTAGGGTGATGCTAGGTGGTTGCTAGGGTGTTCTTGGTGGTTGCTAGGCGGTTGCTAGGGTATTCTGGGTGGTTGTTAGGGCGTTGCTAGGGGTTTATCGGTGGTTGCTATGGTGTTGCTAGGGTATTCTGAGTGGTTGCTAAGGTATTCTGGGTGGTTGCTAGGGTGTTATGGGTGGTTGCTATGGTGTTGCTAGGCGGTTGCTAGGGTATTCTGGTTGGTTGTTAGGCGGTTGCTAGGGTATTCAGGGTGGTTGCTATGGTGTTGCTATGCGGTTGCTAGGGTATTCTGGGTGTTTGCTAAGGTGTTTTGGGTGGTTGCTAGGCGGTTGCTAGGGTGTTTTGGGGGGTTGCTAGGGGGTTGCTAGGGTGTTCTGGTTGGTTGCTAGGGTGTAGCTAGGCGGTTGCTAGGGTGTTGCTAGGTGGTTGCTAGGGTGTTCTAGTTGGTTGTTAGGCGGTTGCTAGGGTATTCAGGGTGGTTGCTATGGTGTTGCTATGCGGTTGCTAGGGTATTCTGGGTGTTTGCTAAGGTGTTTTGGGTGGTTGCTAGGCGGTTGCTAGGGTGTTTTGGGTGGTTGCTAGGGTGTTGCTAGGGGGTTGCTAGGGTGTTCTGGTTGGTAGCTAGGGTGTTGCTAGGCGGTTGCTAGGGTGTTCTGGGTGGTTGCTAGGGTGTTGCTAGGCAGTTGCTAGGGTGTTCTGGGTGGTTGCTATGGTGTTGCTATGCGGTTGCTAGGGTATTGTGGGTGGTTGCTAGGGTGTTGCTAGGCAGTTGCTAGGGTGTTCTGGGTGGTTGCTAGGGTGTTGCTAGGCGGTTGCTAGGGTGGTCTGAGTGGTTGCTAGGGTGTTATTAGGTGGTTGCTAGGGTATTCTGGGTGGTTGCTAGGGTGTTGCTAGGTGGTTGCTAGGGTATTCTGGGTGGTTGCTAGGGTGTTGCTAGGCGGTTGCTAGGGTGTTCTGGGTGGATGCTAGGGTGTTGCTAGGCGGTTGCTAAGGTATTCTTGGTGGTTGCTATGGTGTTGCTAGGCTGTTGCTAGGGTGTTTTGGGTGGTTGCTAGGGTGTTTTAGGTGGTTGCTATGGTATTCTGGATGGTTGCTATGGTGTTACTAGGTGGTTGGTAGTGTTCACATTTGGTTACTATAGAGTTTTTATAATGTTCATGGCATGATTTAGCACTTAGCTAATCAATATTAGCATGTAGCTATTCAAAGCTAGCATGTTTAGCATGTTGAAAGTCCTGTGTGCTAGCATGAGTCAAAAGACCCAACCCCCATCTCTATACGATGTTCTGATGCAGAGATATAGGTCTTGCAAAATGGTTGCTAGGGTACTCTGTTTTGTTGCTAGGGAGTGGCTTGGCAGCTGCCAATGATGAAACTCCAAAGGCTGCTTGTCAGTATGATTGATATAAACCAACCCCCATCTCTATACGATGTTCTGATGCAGAGATGTAGGTCTTGCAAAATGGTTGCTAGGGTACTCTGTTTTGTTGCTAGGGAGTGGCTTGGCAGCTGCCAATGATGAAACTCCAGAGGCTGCTTGTCAGTATGAATGATATAAACCAACCCCCATCTCTATACAATGTTCTGATATAGAGATGTAGGTCTTGCAAAATGGTTGCTAGGGTACTCTGTTTGGTTGCTAGGGAGTGGCTTGGCAGCTGCCAATCATGAAACTCCAAAGGCTGCTTGTCAGTATGAATGATATAAACCAACTCCCATGCCTCTGTGACATTCAGAATGGACGATATTCCTCTTTGGATTTTGGTTGCTAAGGTGCTCGACAATGGTTGCTAGGGCGTGGCTAGGAAGTGTTGAGGTGATTCATGATTGGCTGTTTGCTGCCCCGAGTCAAATGAGACCACCCTCATGTTTCTATGACAGTTCAGTCCAGAGATATCCCTTCGATCTCTTTCAATGGAAGTCTATGGGAGTTGTTGCTAAGGTGCTCTAAATGGTTGCTAGGGCGTGGCTTGATAGCTTCACAATGATCCTGAGAGACTGATTGGTTGTCTGAATAAAATGAGCCCGCCCCCTTGTCTCTATGACACTGTGATCCAGAGTTATGTTCAATATAAAAGCGGTTTCTATGGTGTAGGACGGCCCATTTCATGGGCCGTCCTACACCATAGTAAGTCAATGGGGCAACTTTGGGCAGCTCCTGCACCCCAGGGGTGCAACTTTTACCCCATTGTGTGGTATATTCTTACAGAGCCTGTCGGCCTCTTCAAATGTGGTAAATTACACGTTTCTGCGACATCCACGTTCCGACCTACGACTCTTCAAAGTTTGACGCAATGTTAAGTCTATGGGATTTTTCGGCTGGTTTTTCGCCCCTGGGGCGAACATCGTACCCCCGATCCCTTAGAAAAGTCATAGCACACCATTCCCGAACAGGCCGCACGTTTTGACGCCTCATTCATGGGTCTGTGACAAAAACTGCGGGAGGAGTAGCGCGTCAAAAAGTGGCCAGAAGAATAAGAAGAATAAGAAGAAGAAGAATAATAAGTATGCACAATAACACTAGTGTTGCTTTGCCATAGGCAAGCACCACTAACTAGAATGTACATTTCCAGAAGAAAATGTGAAGTGGTGCTTGCAGTGGCAAAACTCGCCGCTCGGTTGCTAGCGTGCGGTTAGCTAGTTTTTACCAAGATGCTAGCATGATTAGCATGATGTTAGCATTATTAGCATTTTGCTAGCATGTTAATAGCATGATGCTAGCATGATTAGCATGTTGCTAGCATGATGCTAGCATGATTAACATGTTGCTAGCATGTTGCTAGCATGATTAGCATGTTGCTAGCATCATGCTAGCATGATTAGCATGTTGTTAGCATCATGCTAGCATCATGCTAGCATGATTAGCATGTTGTTAGCATCATGCTACCAACATGCTAGCATGATTAGCATGTTGCTAGCATGATGCTAGCAAAAATATGCATGTTGCAAACATGTTTTAGGTAGATGCTAGCATTATTAGCATATTGCTAGCATCATGCTAGCATGTTGCTAGCATGGTTGCTAAGGTGTTACTAGGTGGTTGCTAGGGTATTATGGGTGGTTGCTAGGGCGTTGCTAGGTTGTTGCTAGGGTGTTCTGGGTGGTTGCTATGGTGTTGCTAGGGTGTTGCTAGGGTGTTCTGGGTGGTTTCTAGGGTGTTGCTAGGCGGTTGCTAGGGTGTTTTGGGTGGTTGCTAGGGTGTTGCTAGGCGGTTGCTAGGGTGTTCTGGGTGGTTGCTAGGGTGTTGCTAGGCGGTTGCTAGGGTGTTCTGAGTGGTTGCTAGGGTGTTGCTAGGCGGTTGCTAGGGTGTTCTGGGTGGTTGCTAGGGTGTTGCTAGGCGGTTGCTAGGGTGTTCTGAGTGGTTGCTAGGTGGTTGCTAGGGTATTCTGGGTGGTTGCTAGGGTGTTGCTAGGCAGTTGCTAGGGTGTTCTGGGTGGTTGTTAGGGTGTTGCTAGGCGGTTGCTAGGATGTTCTGAGTGGTTGCTAGGGTGTTCTGGGTGGTTGCTAAGGTGTTTTGGGTGGTTGCTAGGCGGTTGCTAGGGTGTTCTGGGTGGTTGCTAGGGTGTTGCTAGGGTGTTGCTAGGTGGTTGCTAGGGTGTTTTGGGTGGTTGCTAGGCAGTTGCTAGGGTGTTCTGGGTTGTTGCTACGGTGTTGCTAGGGTAATTTGGATGGTTGCTATGGTGTTACTAGGTGGTTGGTAGTTGTCAAAGATGGTTACTGTTGAGTTTGTAGCATTTTATTGGCATGATTTAGCACTTAGCTAATCAATATTAGCATGTAACTATTCACTGCTAGCATGTGTAGCATGTAGCAAGTCCTGTTTGCTAGCATGAGTCAAAAGAGCCAACCCCCATCTCTATACGATGTTCTGATGCAGAGATATTGGTCTTGCAAAACGGTTGCTAGGGTACTCTGTTTGGTTGCTAGGGAGTGGCTTGGCAGCTGCCAATCATGAAGCTCCAAAGTCAATGTGAATGTATAAACCAACCCCCATCTCTATACGATGTTCTGATGCAGAGATATTGGTCTTGCAAAATGGTTGCTAGGGTACTCTGTTTGGTTGCTAGGGAGTGGCTTGGCAGCTGCCAATCATGACACTCCAAAGGCTGCTTGTCAGTATGAATGATATAAACCAACTTCCATGCCTCTGTGACATTCAGAATGGACGATATTCCTCTTTGGATTTTGGTTGCTAAGGTGCTTGACAATGGTTGCTAGGGCGTGGCTAGGAAGTGTTGAGGTGATTCATGATTGGCTGTTTGCTGGCCCGAGTCAAACGAGACCACCCTCATGTTTCTATGACAATTCAGTCCAGAGATATCCCTTCGATCTCTTTCAATGGAAGTCTATGGGAGTTGTTGCTAAGGTGCTCTAAATGGTTGCTAGGGCGTGGCTTGATAGCTTCACAATGATCCTGAGAGACTGATTGGTTGTCTGAGTAAAATGAGCCCGCCCCCTTGTCTCTATGACACTGTGATCCACAGCTATGTTCAATACAAAATCCCTATGCAATTTACCATAGTAGGAAAAACACATGCATTTCATGGGCCGTCCTACACCATAGTAAGTCAATGGGGCAACTTTGGGCCGCTCCTGCGCCCCAGGGGTGCAACTTTTACCCCATTGTGTGGTATTTTCTTACAGAGCCTGTCAGCCTCTTCAAATGTGGTAAATTACACGTTTCTGCGACATCCTCGTTCCGAGCTACGACTCGTCAAAGTTTGACGCAATGTTAAGTCTATGGGATTTTTCGGCCGGTTTTTCGCCCATGGGGCGAACATCGTACCCCCGATCGCTTATAAAAGTCATAGCACACCATTCCCGAACAGGCCGCACGTTTTGACACCTCATTCATGGGTCTGTGACAAAAACTGCGGGAGGAGTAGCGCGTCAAAAAGTGGCCAGAAGAATAAGAATAAGAATAATAAGTATGCACAATAACACTAGTGTTGCTTTGCCATAGGCAAGCACCACTAACTAGAATGTACATTTCCAGAAGAAAATGTGAAGTGGTGCTTGCAGTGGCAAAACTCGCCGCTCGGTTGCTAGCGTGCGGTTGGCTAGTTTTTACCAAGATGCTAGCATGATTAGCATGATTAGCATGTTGCTAGCATCATGCTAGCATGATTAGCATGTTGCTAGCATCATGCTAGCATTATAAGCATGTTACTAGCATGTTTTAGTTAGATTCTCCCATTATGCTAGCATGTTGCTAGCATGATGCTAGCAAAAATAAGAATGTTGCAAACATGTTTTAGTTAGATGCTAGCATTATTTGCATCATGCTAGCATGATTAGCATATTGCTAGCATCATGCTAGCATGATTAGCATATTGCTAGCATCATGCTAGCATGATTAGCATATTGCTAGCATCATGCTAGCATGTTTAGCATGTTGCTAGCATGTTGTTAGCATCTTGCTAGCATGATGCTAGCATGTTTAGCATGTTGCTAGCATGTTGCTAGCATGTTGCTAGCATGATTAGCATGTTGCTAGCATGATGCTAGCATGATTAGCATGTTGCTAGCATGTTTAGCATGTTGCTAGCATGTTGCTAGCATGATGCTAGCATGATTAGCATGTTGCTAGCATGATTCTAGCATGATTAGCATGTTGCTAGCATATTGCTAGCATGTTGCTAGCATGATTAGCATGTTGCTGGCATGATGCTAGCATGATGCTAGCATGATTAGCATGTTGCTAGCATGATGCTAGCATGATTAGCATGTTGCTAGCATGATGCTAGCATGATTAGCATGTTTCTAGCATATTTGTAGCATGATTAGCATGTTGCTACCATGTTACTAGCATGATTAGCATGTTGCTAGCATGATGCTAGCATGATTAGCCTGTTGCTAGCATGTTTGTAGCTAGTTGCTAGCATGATTAGCATGTTTCTAGCATCATGCTAGCATGAATAGCATGTTGCTAGCATTATGCTAGCATGATTAGCATGTTGCTAGCATGATGCTAGCATGTTTAGCATGTTGCTAGCATGGTTGCTAAGGTATTACTAGGTGGTTGCTAGGGTGTTGCTAGGCGGTTGCTAGGGTGTTCTGGGTGTTTGCTATGGCGTTGCTAGGCAGTTGCTAGGGTATCCTGGGTGGTTGCTAAGCGGTTGCTAGGGTAATTTGTGTGGTTGCTAGGGCATTCCTAGGGTGTTCAGGGTGGTTGCTAGGGTGTTGCTAGGTTGTTGCTAAGGTATTCTGGATGGTTGCTAGGGTGTTCTGGGTGGTTGCTAGGCGGTTGCTAGGGTGTTCTGGGTGGTTGCTAGGCAGTTGCTAGGGTATCCTGGGTGGTTGCTAGGCGGTTGCTAGGGTAATTTGGGTGGTTGCTAGGGCGTTGCTAGGCAGTTGCTAGGGTGTTCTGGGTGGTTGCTAGGGTGTTGCTAGGCAGTTGCTAGGGTATCCTGGGTGGTTGCTAGGCGGTTGCTAGGGTGTTCTGGGTGGTTGCTAGGGCGTTGCTAGGCAGTTGCTAGGGTGTTCTGGGTGGTTGCTAGGGTAATCTGTGTGGTTGCTATGGTGTTACTAGGTGGTTGGTAGTTGTCAAAGATGGTTACTGTTGAGTTTGTAGCATTTTATTGGCATGATTTAGCACTTAGCTAATCAATATTAGCATGTAGCTATTCACTGCTAGCATGTGTAGCATGTAGCAAGTCCTGTTTGCTAGCATGAGTCAAAATAGCCAACCCCCATCTCTATACGATGTTCTGATGCAGAGATACTGGTCTTGCAAAACGGTTGCTAGGGTACTCTGTTTGGTTGCTAGGGAGTGGCTTGGCAGCTGCCAATCATGAAGCTCCAAAGTCAATGTGAATGTATAAACCAACCCCCTTCTCTTTACGATGTTTTGATGCAGAGATATAGGTCTTGCAAAATGGTTGCTAGGGTACTCTGTTTGGTTGCTAGGGAGTGGCTTGGCAGCTGCCAATCATGAAACTCCAAAGGCTGCTTGTCAGTATAAACGATATAAACCAACTCCCATGCCTCTGTGACATTCAGAATGGAAGATATCCCTGTTTGGATTTTGGTTGCTAAGGTGCTCGACAATGGTTGCTAGGGCGTGGCCAGTAAGTGTTGAGGTGATTCAGAATTGGCTGTTTGCTGCCCCGAGTCAAACGAGCCCACCCTCATGTTTCTATGACTCTTATATTCTGAGATATCCCTTTGATCTGTTTCAATGGAAGTCTATGGAACTTGTTGCTAAGGAGCTCTAAATGGTTGCTAGGGCGTGGCTAGATAGCTTCACAATGATCCTGAGAGACTGATTGGCCGTCTGAGTAAAATGAGCCCGCCCCTTTGTCTCTACGACACTGTGATCCAGAGTTTGGTCAATATAAAAGCGGTTTCTATGGTGTAGGACGGCCCATTTCATGGGCCGTCCTACACCATAGTAAGTCAATGGGGCAACTTTGGGCAGCTCCTGCCCCACAGGGGTGCAACTTTTACCCCATTGTGTGGTATATTCTTACAGAGCCTGTCAGCCTCTACAAATGTGGTAAATTACACGTTTCTGCGACATCCTCGTTCCGAGCTACGACTCGTCAAAGTTTGACGCAATGTTAAGTCTATGGGATTTTTCGGCCGGTTTTTCGCCCCTGGGGCGAACATCGTACCCCCGATCCCTTATAAAAGTCATAGCACACCATTCCCGAACAGGCCGCACGTTTTGACACCTCATTCATGGGTCTGTGACAAAAACTGCGGGAGGAGTAGCGCGTCAAAAAGTGGCCAGAAGAATAAGAATAAGAACTAGAATGTACATTTCCAGAAGAAAATGTGAAGTGGTGCTTGCAGTGGCAAAACTCGCCGCTCGGTTGCTAGCGTGCGGTTAGCTAGTTTTTACCAAGATGCTAGCATGATTAGCATGTTGCTAGCATCATGCTAGCATGCTTAGCATGTTGTTAGCATTATGCTAGCATTATTAGCATGTTGCTAGCATGATTAGCATGTTGCTAGCATGATGTTAGCATGATTAGCATTTTGCTAGCATGATGCTAGCATGATTAGCATGTTGCTAGCATGTTGCTAGCATGATTAGCATGTTGCTAGCATGATGCTAGCAAGATTAGCATGTTGTTAGCATCATGCTAGCATCATGCTAACATGATTAGCATGTTGTTAGCATCATGCTACCAACATGCTAGCATGATTAGCATGTTGCTAGCATGATGCTAGCATGATGCTAGCAAAAATAAGCATGTTGCAAACATGTTTTAGGTAGATGCTAGCATGATTAGCATATTGCTAGCATCATGCTAGCATGATTAGCATATTGCTAGCATCATGCTAGCATGTTTAGCATGTTGCTAGCATGATGCTAGCATTGTTGCTAAGGTGTTACTAGGTGGTTGCTAGGGTATTATGGGTGGTTGCTAGGGCGTTGCTAGGCAGTTGCTAGGGTGTTTTGGGTGGTTGCTATGGTGTTGCTAGGTGGTTGCTAGGGTGTTCTGGGTGGTTGCTAGGGTGTTGCTAGGCAGTTGCTAGGGTGTTCTAGGTGGTTGCTAGGGTGTTGCTAGGCGGTTGCTAGGGTGTTGCTAGGCGGTTGCTAGGGTGTTCTGAGGTGGTTGCTAGGGTATTCTGGGTGGTTGCTAGGGTGTTGCTAGGTGGTTGCTAGGGTGTTTTGGGTGGTTGCTAGGGTGTTGCTAGGTGGTTGCTAGGGTGTTCTGGGTGGTTGCTAGGGTGTTCTGGGTGGTTGCTAGGGTGTTGCTAGGCGGTTGCTAGGGTGTTCTGAGTGGTTGCTAGGGTGTTGCTAGGCAGTTGCTAGGGTATTCTGGGTGGTTGCTATGGTGTTGCTAGGCTGTTGCTAGGGTGTTGCTAGGTGGTTGCTAGGGTATTCTGGGTGGTTGCTAGGGTGTTGCTAGGTGGTTGCTAGGGTATTCTGGGTGGTTGCCAGGGTGTTGCTAGGCGGTTGCTAGGGTGTTCTGGGTGGTTGCTAGGGTGTTGCTAGGCGGTTGCTAGGGTATTCTGGGTGGTTGCTATGGTGTTGCTAGGCGGTTGCTAGGGTGTTTTGGGTGGTTGCTAGGGTGTTTTAGGTGGTTGCTATGGTATTCTGGATGGTTGCTATGGAGTTACTAGGTGGTTGGTAGTGTTCACATTTGGTTACTATAGAGTTTTTATAATGTTCATGGCATGATTTAGCACTTAGCTAATCAATATTAGCATGTAGCTATTCACAGCTAGCATGTTTAGCATGTTGAAAGTCCTGTGTGCCAGCATGAGTCAAAAGACCCAACCCCCATCTCTATACGATGTTCTGATGCAGAGATATTGGTCTTGCAAAATGGTTGCTAGGGTACTCTGTTTGGTTGCTAGGGAGTGGCTTGGCAGCTGCCAATCATGAAGCTCCAAAGTCAATGTGAATGTATAAACCAACCCCCATCTCTATACGATGTTTTGATGCAGAGATATAGGTCTTGCAAAATGGTTGCTAGGGTACTCTGTTTGGTTGCTAGGGAGTGGCTTGGCAGCTGCCTATCATGAAACTCCAAAGGCTGCTTGTCAGTATGAATGATATAAACCAACTCCCACGCCTTTGTGACATTCAGAATGGAAGATATCCCTTTTTGGATTTTGGTTGCTAAGGTGCTCGACAATGGTTGCTAGGGCGTGGCCAGTAAGTGTTGAGGTGATTCAGGGTTGGCTGTTTGCTGGCCCGAGTGAAACGAGCCCACCCTCATGTTTCTATGACACTTATATCCTGAGATATCCCTTTGATCTGTTTCAATGGAAGTCTATGGAACTTGTTGCTAAGGAGCTCTAAATGGTTGCTAGGGCGTGGCTTGATAGCTTCACAATGATCCTGAGAGACTGATTGGCTGTCTGAGTAAAATGAGCCCGCCCCTTTGTCTCTATGACACTGTGATCCAGAGTTATGTTCAATACAAAATCCCTATGCAATTTACCATAGTAGGAAAAACACATGCATTTCATGGGCCGTCCTACACCATAGTAAGTCAATGGGGCAACTTTGGGCCCCTCCTGCCCCTCAGGGGTGCAACTTTTACCCCATTGTGTGGTATGTTCTTACAGAGCCTGTCAGCCTCTTCAAATGTGGCAAATTTCACGTTTCTGCGACATCCTCGTTCCGAGCTACGACTCGTCAAAGTTTTTCGCAATGTTAAGTCTATGGGATTTTTTTGGGCCGTTTTTCGCCCCTGGGGCGACCATCGTACCCCCGATCTCTTAGAAAAGTCATAGCACACCATTCCCGAACAGGCCGCACGTTTTGACACCTCATTCATGGGTCTGTGACAAAAACTGCGGGAGGAGTAGCGCGTCAAAAAGTGGCCAGAAGAATAATAAGAAGAATAATAAGTATGTGAGATAACAATAGTGTTGCTTCGCCATAGGCAAGCACCACTAATAAGAATAAGAACTAGAATGTACATTTCCAGAAGAAAATGTGAAGTGGTGCTTGCAGTGGCAAAACTCGCCGCTCGGTTGCTAGGGTGTGGTACATTATTGCATACGAGCCAACAATCATGTCTGTACGATATTGTGGAGCTGAGATATGGCTTATTCATGTGTTTGTATGGTTACTAGGGTACGCTATATGGTTGCTAGGGTGTGCTGGGTGGTTGCTAGGGCGTTGCTAGGCAGTTGGTAGGGTGTTCAGGGTGGTTGCTAGGGTGTTCTGGGTGGTTGTTATGGTGTTGCTAGGCAGTTGCTAGGGTGTTCTGGGTGGTTGCTTTGGTGTTCCTATGTGGTTGCTAGGGTATTCTGGGTGGTTGCTAGGGTGTTTTGGGCGGTTGCTAGGCGGTTGCTAGGGTGTTCTGGGTGGTTGCTAGGGTGTTGCTAGGGTGTTTTGGGTGGTTGCTAGGGTGTTGCTAGGTGGTTGCTAGGGTGTTCTGGGTGGTTGCTAGGGTGTTGCTAGGTGGTTGCTAGGGTGTTCTGGGTGGTTGCTAGGGTGTTGCTAGGCGGTTTCTAGGGTGTTCTGGGTGGTTGCTAGGGGGTTGCTAGGTGGTTGCTAGGGTGTTTTGGGTGGTTGCTAGGGTGTTGCTAGGCGGTTGCTAGGGTGTTCTGGGTGTTTGCTAGGGTGTTGCTAGGGTGTTTTAGGTGGTTGCTAGGGTGTTGCTAGGTGGTTGCTAGGGTGTTCTGGGTGGTTGCTAGGGTGTTCTGGGTGGTTGCTAGGGTGTTGCTAGGCGGTTGCTAGGGTGTTCTGGGTGGTTGCTAGGGGGTTGCTAGGTGGTTGCTAGGGTGTTTTGGGTGGTTGCTAGGGTGTTGCTAGGTGGTTGCTAGGGTGTTCTGAGTGGTTGCTAGGGTGTTGCTAGGCGATTGCTAGGGTGTTCTGGGTGGTTGCTAGGTGGTTGCTAGGGTGTTGCTAGGCGGTTGCTAGGGTGTTCTGGGTGGTTGCTAGGCGGTTGCTAGGGTATTCTGGGTGGTTGCTATTTTGTTGCTAGGCGGTTGCTAGGGTGTTTTGGGTGGTTGCTAGGGTGTTTTAGGTGGTTGCTATGTTATTCTGGATGGTTGCTATGGTGTTTCTAGGTGGTTGGTAGTGTTCACATTTGGTTACTATAGAGTTTTTATAATGTTCATGGCATGATTTAGCACTTAGCTAATCAATATTAGCATGTAGCTATTCACAGCTAGCATGTTTAGCATGTTGAAAGTCCTGTGTGCTAGCATGAGTCAAAAGACCCAACCCCCATCTCTATACGATGTTCTGATGCAGAGATGTAGGTCTTGCAAAATGGTTGCTAGGATACTCTGTTTGGTTGCTAGGGAGTGGCTTGGCAGCTGCCAATGATGAAACTCCAAAGGCTGCTTGTCAGTATGAATGATATAAACCAACCCCCATCTCTATACGATGTTCTGATATAGAGATGTAGGTCTTGCAAAATGGTTGCTAGGGTACTCTGTTTGGTTGCTAGGGAGTGGCTTGGCAGCTGCCAATCATGAATCTCCAAAGGCTGCTTGTCAGTATGAATGATATAAACCAACTCCCATGCCTCTGTGACATTCAGAATGGACGATATTCCTCTTTGGATTTTGGTTGCTAAGGTGCTCGACAATGGTTGCTAGGGCATGGCTAGGAAGTGTTGAGGTGATTCATGATTGGCTGTTTGCTGCCCCGAGTCAAACGAGACCACCCTCATGTTTCTATGACAATTCAGTTCAGAGATATCCCTTCGATCTCTTTCAATGGAAGTCTATGGGAGTTGTTGCTAAGGTGCTCTAAATGGTTGCTAGGGCGTGGCTTGATAGCTTCACAATGATCCTGAGAGACTGATTGGTTGTCTGAGTAAAATGAGCCCGCCCCCTTGTCTCTATGACACTGTGATCCAGAGTTATGTTCAATATAAAAGCGGTTTCTATGGTGTAGGACGGCCCATTTCATGTGTGGTATGTTCTTACAGAGCCTGTCGGCCTCTTCAAATGTGGTAAATTACACGTTTCTGCGACATCCTCGTTCCGACCTACGACTCGTCAAAGTTTGACGCAATGTTAAGTCTATGGGATTTTTCGGCCGGCTTTTCGCCCCTGGGGCGAACATCGTACCCCCGATCCCTTATAAAAGTCATAGCACACCATTCCCGAACAGGCCGCACGTTTTGACGCCTCATTCGTGGGTCTGTGACAAAAACTGCGGGAGGAGTAGCGCGTCAAAAAGTGGCCAGAAGAATAATAATAAGAAAAAGAATAATAAGTATGCACAATAACACTAGTGTTGCTTTGCCATAGGCAAGCACCACTAATAAGAATAATAAGTATGCACAATAACACTAGTGTTGCTTTGCCATAGGCAAGCACCACTAATAATAAGTATGCACAATAACAATAGTGTTGCTTCGCCTTTGGCAAGCACCACTAATAATAATAAGTATGACGGATAACAATAGTGTTGCCTTGCTTTCAGCAAGCACCACTAATAAGTATGACGGATAACAATAGTGTTGCCTTGCTTTCAGCAAGCACCACTAATAATAATAAGTATGACGGATAACAATAGTGTTGCTTTGCCTTTGGCAAGCACCACTAATAAGAATAAGAATATTAAACCAAGGGGGGTCAATGGGGCAACTTTGGGCAGCTCCTGCCCCCCAGGGGTGCAACTTTTACCCCATTGTGAGGTATTTTCTTACAGAGCCTGTCAGCCTCTTCAAATGTGGTAAATCACAGGTTTCTGCGAAATTCGAGCTCTGAGCTATGACTCGTCAAAGTTTTTCGCAATGTTAAGTCTATGGGATTTTTTTGGGCCGTTTTTCGCCCCTGGGGCGACCATCGTACCCCCGATCTCTTAGAAAAGTCATAGCACACCATTCCCGAACAGGCCGCACTTTTGACACCTCATTCGGTCATGCAATAAATAATGCATAAAAAACAGACTCCCGGTACCAAAAGGTTATATGGGTGTGTTGCTTAGAGTGTAATGAACACATTTAGACCGCACACACGCGCACACAAACAAAGATAGGCAATATCTAGTTCAAAATATCCAAACACTGCAGTCAGTTTTTGTGACGTCGTGATATGCACATCCTATCATTTCGTCTTTACAACGAAAGGCAATGAAATCGTCGAAATTATATGACTGATAGAAAATGTAACCAATCAGTAAACGAGTCCAACGATAACCGGGATGTTTACATTCCTCACTCGAGCAAGATGGGGTTTTTTTTTAATCCGGCGCTCTCCAATCAGTTTGAGGAGCTAACCTGTGACGTAGGCTGTGACCACACCGCTGTCATTTGACAGGCCAGCTAGCTAACAAGCTATAGTAAAAAGACGGTTCCCTAGTCAACATCTGTTTTCGCGTCTTACTCACTGGACGGATTCTGTCATCAAATGGATCGTCAAAAGAAGTTTTTTTCTGCTAAAGATGTTTTATTCGAGATCACTCGAAGCAGCGATGATGAAATTGAGGAGAGTGAAGACAGCGACGAGGGTGATATGCTTGAGGACGGAAAAGATGATCCAATTTTATATCGGTGAGTTGCTATATGACGTAACGTTACATAACTTATGTAGCATGCACACATTATACGTGTGTGTGTGTGTGTGTGTTTGAGAGAGAGAGAGAGAGAGAGAGAGAGAGAGAGAGAGAGAGAGAGAGAGAGAGAGAGAGAGAGAGAGAGAGAGAGAGAGAGAGAGAGAGAGAGAGAGAGAGAGAGAGAGAATTACTGAATGAGTGTTTGGTTTCCCATTTGTTTCATAAGGTAAATGCATTGTGGTCTGAAAAGATTATGCTACTTTTATATGCATTTATTTATTTGTATCTATTTATATGTGTTGGACAGTTGTGCAGTTGTTTTGTTGTTTGTCGTTTTTCCTGGCACACACACACTATCTATCTATGTGGTGTGTGTGTGTGTGTGTGTGTGTGCTGGGAAAAAATGATGGAGGCGGCTGGACACCTGTGCAGTTGTCTGTGCAGTATAGATTTGAATAGACTGAAATATTCTGTGTTTTGTCCTAGCACACATACTGTATGTATATACATTTTTCCAGTATAATATACCTAATATTTACAGTACAAATACAAATAGACTGAAACCTTTAGCACACTACATGCTAATGGTTTCAGTCTATTTGTATTTGTACTGTAAATATTAGGTATATTATACTGGAAAAATTTATATAAAGAACATTGTATAAAAATTAATACTTTGTGTGTGTGTGTGTGTGTGTGTGTGTGCTGGGAAGAATTGCAGAAAATATGTGCTAGAGATAAATAGGAAGGAGTTGTATGCTATCAAAATTGCATATTCCTGTCTGATGGCCGGCCATCGGTGTGATTGTTGGTTCTATGTCCGTCTATCCATATGAATGCTGTCTGTATCACTGGCCATCACCGGCCATTGATTGTTGATTGAATGGATGAGCTTTAGTATGAATGCTGTCTAAACGACTGCCCATCAGTTTGATTGTTGATTGTATGGGCGACCTTTAGTATGAATGCTGTCTAAACGACTGCCCATCAGTTTGATTGTTGATTGAATGGCCAGCCATATAAAAACTAAACTGAATTATTTACTTTACATGCAGTGCTAATTATCTTTCCATTCTTTTCCATGCAACAGCCATCAAGTTGAATCTTCAGATAAAGAGTGGCATCCAAGCACCAGCCAACCAGCTGAAAAGAGATGCAAGCTCTCAGATTCTTCAAGATCTGCACTTGCTGTTTTAGACGTGAATCGACCAGTAAAAGGAAGAGGCAAAAAGACCAGCAGAATTTTTATTTTATTTTATGAATTGACCAAAATAGCTTGCAGTACCCTTCATAACATTTGGTCATTAGGTTGCTTTTTGATGTATCCTTGGTACCTGGACATAGTCTTGGAAAAAATATTGTAGGAATTTCATTTTTCATAATATCTTCCTCAAATGTGAAACATAAATTGATGAGACTTGTGTCTTTCAATCAATTACCTAACTGGATTCTTCCAGGTTTGTTTTCATTTATTTTTATATGAAATAATAAAATGTTACTTGCAGTGCAAATTATCTTTAAGACACTTCAGATTCTATACATTTTTGTCTGTGAAAGTTTTTTCAACTTTAAGATTTGGGTAATAAACTCTAAAGTGTCTTCTTTTTAAATATGTCTAAATTGGGCATGTAGTGCAAATAGTTCAGCAACTGCAATTATTTTAGTTTGGTGATGTCATTTCTGGGGATGTGCCCCAGGCAGGGGGAGGGAGAAAGGGAACTGACATAGTCTTGGAAAAAAGTTTGCAGGAACCCCATTTTTCATTATATCTTCCTCAAATTTGAAATATAGACTGATGAGACTTGTGGCTTTCAATCCTTTACCTATCTGGATTCCTCCAGGTCTATTTTTATATATTTGTGCATGAAATAATAAAACATTATTTGTAGTGCACATTATTTTTGAGGCACTTCAACTTTTATAACTTTTTATCTGTTTGAGTATTTTCAACTCTGATTGATTGTAGAGTCCCAATCGTCTTCTTTCCAAAGATACCTTAATTGTGCCTGTGGTACACTGTTCTCAGGAGCTGTATTTATTTTAATGCAGGTATGTCGTTTTCAGCTGTGAGCCCCCAAGTGGGGGGTGAAGGTTAACAGGTTAAAGACTAGTTGACAGTCTAAGTCAAAAAAGCCAAACTCCATGTTTCTACTATTTTCTGGAGCTGAAATATGGCTTAGAAATGTAGTTTTATGGTTGCTAGGGTGCCCTAAGCGGTTGCTAGGGCACGGCTATGAAGTTATTATATCAGTACTTATTGGCAGCTTGATATGCCGAGTCAAAAGAGCCCAACCCCAAGTCTCTATGACCTTCTGGTGAAAAGATACGATCTCACAAATTTTGTGCCAATGTTAAGTCTATGGGACTCTTTTTGGCCGATTTATCACCCGCCGGACGAACATCGTACAACCGATCACTTACAAAAGACACAGCACACCTCTCCTCAATGAACCGGTCGATTTGACACCTCATTCTTGGGTCTACGACAAAAGGTGCGGAAGGAGTAGCGTGCCGAAATTTTGTCTAGGTGAATAGTAATCACAACACTAGAATGTACATTTCCAGAAGAAAATGTGAAGTGGTGCTTGCAGTGGCAAAACTCGCCGCTCGGTTGCTAGGTTGTTGTACATGATTGCATACGAGCCAACAACCATGTCTGTACGATATAGTGGAGCTGAGATATGGCTTATTCATGGGTTTGTATGATTACTAGGGTACCCTATATGGTTGCTATGGTGCGCTTATACAGTTTATAAGATGATATTTAAAGACTAGTTGACAGTCTGAGTCAAAAACGGCAAACTCCATGTTTCTACTATTTTCTGGAGCTGAGATATGGCTTGTAAATGTTGTTTTATGGTTGCTAGGCTGCCCTAAATGGTTGTTAGGGCGCGAATATGAAGTTATTATGTCACTACTTATTGGCTGCTTGATAGGCCGAGTCAAAAGAGCCCAACCCCAAGTCTCTATGACCTTCTGGTGAAAAGATATGATATAACAAATTTTGTGCCAATGTTAAGTCTATGGGACTTTTTTCGGCCGATTTATCGCCCGCCGGACGAACATCGTACAACCGATCGCTTAGAAAAGACATAGCACACCTCTCCTCAATGAACCGGTCGATTTGATACCTCATTCATGGGTCTACGAGAAAACGTGCGGGAGGAGTAGCGTGCCGAAGTTTTGTCTAGGTGAATAGTAATCACAATACTAGAATGTACATTTCCAGAAGAAAATGTGAAGTGGTGCTTGCAGTGGCAAAACTCGTCGCTCGGTTGCTAGGGTGTGGTACATGATTGCATACGAGCCAACAACCATGTCTGTACGATATTGTGGAGCTGAGATATGGCTTATTCATGTGTTTGTATGGTTACTAGGGTACCCTATATGGTTGCTATGGTGTGCTTATACAGTTTATGAGATGATATTTAAAGAGCAGTTGACAGTCTGAGTCAAAAAAGCCAAACTCCATGTTTCTACTATTTTCTTGAGCTGAAATATGGCTTGAATATGTTGTTTTATGGTTGCTAGGCTGCCCTAAGTGGTTTCTAGGGCGCGAATATGAAGTTATTATGTCACTACTTATTGGCTGCTTGATAGGGCGAGTCAAAAGAGCCCAACGCCAAGTCTCTATGACCTTCTGGTGAAAAGATATGATCTCACATATTTTGTGCCAATGTTAAGTCTATGGGACTTTTTTCGTCCGATTTATCGCCCGCCGGACGAACATTGTACAACCAATAACTTAGAAAAGTCATAGCACACCTCTCCTCAATGAACCGGTCGATTTGACACCTCACTCATGGGCCTACGAAAAAACGTGCGGGAGGAGTAGCGTGCCGAAGTTTTGTCTAGGTGAATAGTAATCACAATACTAGAATGTACATTTCCAGAAGAAAATGTGAAGTGGTGCTTGCAGTGGCAAAACTCGCCGCTCGGTTGCTAGGGTGCGGTGACCTAGTTTTTACCAAGATGCTAGCATGATTAGCATGTTGCTAGTATCATGCTAGCATGATTAGCATGTTGTTAGCATTATGCTAGCATTATTAGCATGTTGCTAGCATGATTAGCATATTGCTAGCATGTTGCTAGCATGATGCTAGCATGATTAGCATGTTGTTAGCATGTTGCTAACATGATGCTGGCATGATTAGCATGTTGCTAGCATCATGCTAGCATGATTAGCATGTTGTTAGCATCATGCTAGCATCATGCTAGCATGATTAGCATGTTGTTAGCATCATGCTACCAACATGCTAGCATGATTAGCATGTTGCTAGCATGATGCTAGCAAAAATAAGCATGTTGCAAACATGTTTTAGCTAGATGCTAGCATGATTAGCATATTGCTAGCATCATGCTAGCATGTTTAGCATGTTGCTAGCATGGTTGCTAAGGTGTTACTAGGTGGTTGCTAGGGTATTATGGGTGGTTGCTAGGGCGTTGCTAGGCGGTTGCTAGGGTGTTCTGGGTGGTTGCTATGGTGTTGGTAGGCGGTTGCTAGGGTATTCTGGGTGGTTGCTAGGGTGTTTTGGGTGGTTGCTAGGTGGTTGCTAGGGTGTTTTGGGTGGGTGCTAGGGCGTTGCTAGGTGGTTGCTAGGGTGTTCTGGGGGGTTGCTATGCGGTTGCTAGGGCGTTGCTAGGCGGTTGCTAAGGTAATGTGGTTGGTTGCTAGGGCGTTGCTAGGTGGTTGCTATGGTGTCCTGGGTGGTTGCTAGGCGGTTGCTAGGGTGTTCTGGTGGTTGCTAGGGCGTTGCTAGGCAGTTGCTAGGGTGTTGCTAGGGTAATCTGGGTGGTTGCTATGGTGTTACTAGGTGGTTGGTAGTTGTCAAAGATGGTTACTGTTGAGTTTGTAGCATTTTATTGGCATGATTTAGCACTTAGCTAATCGATATTAGCATGTAGCTATTCACTGCTAGCATGTGTAGCATGTAGCAAGTCCTGTTTGCTAGCATGAGTCAAAATAGCCAACCCCCATCTCTATACGATGTTCTGATGCAGAGATATCGGTCTTGCAAAACGGTTGCTAGGGTACACTGTTTGGTTGCTAGGGAGTGGCTTGGCAGCTGCCAATCATGAAGCTCCAAAGTCAATGTGAATGTATAAACCAACCCCCATCTCTATACGATGTTCTGATGCAGAGATGTAGGTCTTGCAAAATGGTTGCTAGGGTACTCTGTTTGGTTGCTAGGGAGTGGCTTGGCAGCTGCCAATCATGAAACTCCAAAGGCTGCTTGTCAGTATGAATGATATAAACCAACTCCCATGCCTCTGTGACATTCAGAATGGACGATATTCCTCTTTGGATTTTTGTTGCTAAGGTGCTCGACAATGGTTGCTAGGGCGTGGCCAGTAAGTGTTGAGGTGATTCAGGATTGGCTGTTTGCTGCCCCGAGTCAAACGAGCCCACCCTCATGTTTCTATGACAATTCAGTCCAGAGATATCCCTTCGATCTCTTTCAATGGAAGTCTATGGGAGTTGTTGCTAAGGTGCTCTAAATGGTTGCTAGGGCGTGGCTTGATAGCTTCACAATGATCCTGAGAGACTGATTGGTTGTCTGAGTAAAATGAGCCCGCCCTCTTGTCTCTATGACACTGTGATCCAGAGTTATGTTCAATACAAAAGCGGTTTCTATGGTGTAGGACGGCCCATTTCATGGGCCGTCCTACACCATAGTAAGTCAATGGGGCAACTTTGGGCCCCTCCTGCCCCTCAGGGGTGCAACTTTTACCCCATTGTGTGGTATGTTCTTACAGAGCCTGTCAGCCTCTTCAAATGTGGCAAATTTCACGTTTCTGCGACATCCTCGTTCCGAGCTACGGCTCGTCAAAGTTTTTCGCAATGTTAAGTCTATGGGATTTTTTTGGGCCGTTTTTCGCCCCTGGGGCGACCATCGTACCCCCGATCTCTTAGAAAAGTCATAGCACACCATTCCCGAACAGGCCGCACGTTTTGACACCTCATTCATGGGTCTGTGACAAAAACTGCGGGAGGAGTAGCGCGTCAAAAAGTGGCCAGAAGAATAATAAGAAGAAGAAGAAGAAGAATAATAAGTATGTGAGATAACAATAGTGTTGCTTCGCCATAGGCAAGCACCACTAACTAGAATGTACATTTCCAGAAGAAAATGTGAAGTGGTGCTTGCAGTGGCAAAACTCGCCGCTCGGTTGCTAGGGTGCGGTTAGCTAGTTTTTACCAAGATGCTAACATGATTAGCATGTTGCTAGTATCATGCTAGCATGATTAGCATGTTGTTAGCATTATGTTAGCATTATTAGCATGTTGCTAGCATGATTAGCATGTTGCTAGCATCATGCTAGCATGATTAGCATGATGCTAGCATGATTAGCATGTTGCTAGCATGATGCTAGCATGATTAGCATGTTGCTAGCATGATGCTAGCATGATGCTAGCATGATTAGCATGTTGCTAGCATGATTAGCATGTTGCTAGTATCATGCTAGCATGATTAGCATGTTGTTAGCATTATGCTAGCATTATTAGCATGTTGCTAGCATGATTAGCATGTTGTTAGCATGATTAGCATTTTGCTAGCATGTTGCTAGCATGATGCTAGCATGATTAGCATGTTGCTAGCATGTTGCTAGCATGATTAGCATGTTGCTAGCATGATGCTAGAATGATTAGCATGTTGTTAGCATCATGCTACCAACATGCTAGCATGATTAGCATGTTGCTAGCATGATGCTAGCAAAAATAAGCATGTTGCAAACATGTTTTAGGTAGATGCTAGCATGATTAGCATATTGCTAGCATCATGCTAGGATGTTTAGCATGTTGCTAGCATGATGCTAGCATGGTTGCTAAGGTGTTACTAGGTGGTTGCTGGGGTGTTGCTAGGCGGTTGCTAGGGTGTTCTGAGTGGTTGCTAGGGTGTTGCTAGGCGGTTGTTAGGGTGTTCTGGGTGGTTGCTATGGTGTTGCTATGCGGTTGCTAGGGTATTCTGGGTGGTTGCTAGGCGGTTGCTAGGGTGTTCTGGGTGGTTGCTAGGGTGTTGCTAGGGGGTTGCTAGGGTGTTCTGGTTGGTTGCTAGGGTGTTGCTAGGCGGTTGCTAGGGTGTTCTGGGTGGTTGCTAGGGTGTTGCTAGGCGGTTGCTAGGCGGTTCTGGGTGGTTGCTATGTTGTTGCTATGCGGTTGCTAGGGTATTCTGGGTGGTTGCTAAGGTGTTTTGGGTGGTTGCTAGGCGGTTGCTAGGGTGTTCTGGGTGGTTGCTAGGGTGTTCTGAGTGGTTGCTAGGGTGTTGCTAGGTGGTTGCTAGGGTATTCTGGGTGGTTGCTAGGGTGTTGCTAGGTGGTTGCTAGGGTATTCTGGGTGGTTGCCAGGGTGTTGCTAGGTGGTTGCTAGGGTGTTCTGGGTGGTTGCTAGGGTGTTGCTAGGCGGTTGCTAGGGTATTCTGGGTGGTTGCTATGGTGTTGCTAGGTTGTTGCTAGGGTGTTTTGGGTGGTTGCTAGGGTGTTTTAGGTGGTTGCTATGGTATTCTGGATGGTTGCTATGGAGTTACTAGGTGGTTGGTAGTGTTCACATTTGGTTACTATAGAGTTTTTATAATGTTCATGGCATGATTTAGCACTTAGCTAATCAATATTAGCATGTAGCTATTCACAGCTAGCATGTTTAGCATGTTGAAAGTCCTGTGTGCCAGCATGAGTCAAAAGACCCAACCCCCATCTCTATACGATGTTCTGATGCAGAGATATTGGTCTTGCAAAATGGTTGCTAGGGTACTCTGTTTGGTTGCTAGGGAGTGGCTTGGCAGCTGCCAATCATGAAGCTCCAAAGTCAATGTGAATGTATAAACCAACCCCCATCTCTATACGATGTTTTGATGCAGAGATATAGGTCTTGCAAAATGGTTGCTAGGGTACTCTGTTTGGTTGCTAGGGAGTGGCTTGGCAGCTGCCTATCATGAAACTCCAAAGGCTGCTTGTCAGTATGAATGATATAAACCAACTCCCACGCCTTTGTGACATTCAGAATGGAAGATATCCCTTTTTGGATTTTGGTTGCTAAGGTGCTCGACAATGGTTGCTAGGGCGTGGCCAGTAAGTGTTGAGGTGATTCAGGATTGGCTGTTTGCTGGCCCGAGTCAAACGAGCCCACCCTCATGTTTCTATGACACTTATATCCTGAGATATCCCTTTGATCTCTTTCAATGGAAGTCTATGGAACTTGTTGCTAAGGAGCTCTAAATGGTTGCTAGGGCGTGGCTTGATAGCTTCACAATGATCCTGAGAGAATGATTGGTTGTCTGAGTAAAATGAGCCCGCCCTCTTGTCTCTATGACACTGTGATCCAGAGTTATGTTCAATACAAAAGCGGTTTCTATGGTGTAGGACGGCCCATTTCATGGGCCGTCCTACACCATAGTAAGTCAATGGGGCAACTTTGGGCCCCTCCTGCCCCTCAGGGGTGCAACTTTTACCCCATTGTGTGGTATGTTCTTACAGAGCCTGTCAGCCTCTTCAAATGTGGCAAATTTCACGTTTCTGCGACATCCTCGTTCCGAGCTACGACTCGTCAAAGTTTTTCGCAATGTTAAGTCTATGGGATTTTTTTGGGCCGTTTTTCGCCCCTGGGGCGAACATCGTACCCCCGATCTCTTAGAAAAGTCATAGCACACCATTCCCGAACAGGCCGCACGTTTTGACACCTCATTCATGGGTCTGTGACAAAAACTGCGGGAGGAGTAGCGCGTCAAAAAGTGGCCAGAAGAATAATAATAATAAAAAGAAGAATAATAAGTATGTGAGATAACAATAGTGTTGCTTCGCCATAGGCAAGCACCACTAACTAGAATGTACATTTCCAGAAGAAAATGTGAAGTGGTGCTTGCAGTGGCAAAACTCGCCGCTCGGTTACTAGGGTGTTCTGGGTGGTTGCTAGGGTGTTCTGGATGGTTGCTAGGGAGTTGCTAGGTGGTTGCTAGGGTGTTCTGAGTGGTTGCTAGGACGTTGCTAGGCGGTTGCTAGGATATTCTGGGTGGTTGCTAGGGCGTTGCTAGGCGGTTGCTAGGGTATTCTGTGTGGTTGCTAGGGCATTGTTAGGCGGTTGCTATGGTGTTCTGGGTGGTTGCTAGGCGGTTGCTAGGGTATTCTTGGTGGTTGCTATGGTGTTGCTAGGCGGTTGCTAGGGTTTTCTGGGTGGTTGCTAGGGCGTTGCTAGGCAGTTGCTAGGGTATCCTGGGTGGTTGCTAGGCGGTTGCTAGGGTATTCTGGGTGGTTGCTAGGGTGTTGCTAGGTGGTTGCTAAGGTATTCTGGATGGTTGCTAGGGTGTTGCTAGGCGGTTGCTAGGGTGTTCTGGGTGGTTGCTAGGGTATTCTGGGTGGTTGCTAAGCAGTTTCTAGGGTGTTCTGGGTGGTTGCTAGGGCGTTGCTAGGCAGTTGCTAGGGTATCCTGGGTGGTTGCTAGGGTAATCTGGGTGGTTGCTAGGCAGTTGCTAGTGTATCCTGGGTGGTTGCTAGGCGGTTGCTAGGCGGTTGCTAGGGTGTTCTGGGTGGTTGCTAGGGCGTTGCTAGGCAGTTGCTAGGGTGTTCTGGGTGGTTGCTAGGGCATTGCTAGGCAGTTGCTAGGGTATCCTGGGTGGTTACTAGGTGGTTGCTAGGGTGTTCTGGGTGGTTGCTAGGGCGTTGCTAGGCAGTTGCTAGGGTGTTCTGGGTGGTTGCTAGGGTGTTGCTAGGGTAATCTGGGTGGTTGCTATGGTGTTACTAGGTGGTTGGTAGTTGTCAAAGATGGTTACTATTGAGTTTGTAGCATTTTATTGGCATGATTTAGCACTTAGCTAATCAATATTAGCATGTAGCTATTCACTGCTAGCATGTGTAGCATGTAGCAAGTCCTGTTTGCTAGCGTGAGTCAAAAGAGCCAACCCCCATCTCTATACGATGTTCTGATGCAGAGATATTGGTCTTGCAAAACGGTTGCTAGGGTACTATGTTTGGTTGCTAGGGAGTGGCTTGGCAGCTGCCAATCATGAAACTCCAAAGGCTTCTTGTCAGTAAGAATGATATAAACCAACTCCCACGCCTTTGTGACATTCAGAATGGAAGATATCCCTGTCTGGATTTTGGTTGCTAAGGTGCTTGACATAGGTTGCTAGGGAGGGGTTAGGATGTGTTGAGCTGATTCAGGATTGGCTGTTTGCTGCCCCGAGTCAAATTCATGTTTCTATGACTCTTATATCCTGAGATATCGCTTTGATCTGTTTCAATGGAAGTCTATGGGAGTTGTTGCTAAGGTGCTCTAAATGGTTGCTAGGGCGTGGCTTAATAGCTTCACAATTATCCTGAGAGACTGATTGGTCGTCTGAGTAAAATGAGCCCGCCCTCTTGTCTCTATGACACTGTGACCCAGAGCTATGTTCAATACAAAATCCCTATGCAATTTACCATAGTAGGAAAAACGCATGCATTTCATGGGCCGTCCTACACCATTGTAAGTCAATGGGGAAACTTTGGGCAGCTCCTGCCCCCCGGGGGTGCAACTTTTACCCCATTGTGAGGTATGCTCTTACAGAGCCTGTCAGCCTCTTCAAATGTGGCAAATCACACGTTTCTGTGAAATCCTCGTTCGGAGCTATGAGTCGTCAAAGTTTGTCGCAATGTTAAGTCTATGGGATTTTTTTGGAAGTTTGTTCGCCCCTAGGGCGAACATCGTACCCCCGATCTCTTATTAAAACTCATAGGACTCTTCTCCTCAATAGGCCGCACGATTTGATGCCTCATTCATGGGTCTGTGACAAAAGCTGCGGGAATAGGAGGGCGCCAAACTTTTTTCCTGGAATAGTAAATGTTATACTAGAAAAATTTTCAATGGGGGTCAATGGGGCAACTTTGGGCAGCTCCTGCCCCCCAGGGGTGCAACTTTTATCCCATTGTGAGGTATATTCTTACAGAGCCTGTCAGCCTCTTCAAATGTGGTAAATTGCAGGTTTCTGCGAAATCCTCGCTCGGAGCTATGAATCGTCAAAGTTTGTCGCAATGTTAAGTCTAACCCTAACCCTAACCCTAATCAATATTAGCATGTAGCTATTCACTGCTAGCATGTGTAGCGTGTAGCAAGTCCTGTTTGCCAGCATGAGTCAAAATAGCCAACCCCCATCTCTATACGATGTTCTGATGCAGAGATATCGGTCTTGCAAAACGGTTGCTAGGGTACACTGTTTGGTTGCTAGGGAGTGGCTTGGCAGCTGCCAATCATGAAGCTCCAAAGTCAATGTGAATGTATAAACCAACCCCCATCTCTATACGATGTTCTGATGCAGAGATGTAGGTCTTGCAAAATGGTTGCTAGGGTACTCTGTTTGGTTGCTAGGGAGTGGCTTGGCAGCTGCCAATCATGAAACTCCAAAGGCTGCTTGTCAGTATGAATGATATAAACCAACTCCCATGCCTCTGTGACATTCAGAATGGACGATATTCCTCTTTGGATTTTGGTTGCTAAGGTGCTCGACAATGGTTGCTAGGGCGTGGCTAGGAAGTGTTGAGGTGATTCATGATTGGCTGTTTGCTGCCCCGAGTCAAACGAGACCACCCTCATGTTTCTATGACAATTCAGTCCAGAGATATCCCTTCGATCTCTTTCAATGGAAGTCTATGGGAGTTGTTGCTAAGGTGCTCTAAATGGTTGCTAGGGCGTGGCTAGATAGCTACACAATGATCCTGAGAGACTGATTGGCCGTCTGAGTAAAATGAGCCCGCCCCTTTGTCTCTACGACACTGTGATCCAGAGTTATGTTCAATATAAAAGCGGTTTCTATGGTGTAGGACGGCCCATTTCATGGGCCGTCCTACACCATAGTAAGTCAATGGGGCAACTTTGGGCAGCTCCTGCCCCTCAGGGGTGCAACTTTTACCCCATTGTGTGGTATATTCTTACAGAGCCTGTCAGCCTCTTCAAATGTGGTAAATTACACGTTTCTGCGACATCCTCGTTCCGAGCTACGACTCGTCAAAGTTTGACGCAATGTTAAGTCTATGGGATTTTTCGGCCGGTTTTTCGCCCCTGGGGCGAACATCGTACCCCCGATCCCTTATAAAAGTCATAGCACACCATTCCCGAACAGGCCGCACGTTTTGACACCTCATTCGTGGGTCTGTGACAAAAACTGCGGGAGGAGTAGCGCGTCAAAAAGTGGCCAGAAGAATAAGAATAAGAACTAGAATGTACATTTCCAGAAGAAAATGTGAAGTGGTGCTTGCAGTGGCAAAACTCGCCGCTCGGTTGCTAGAGTGTTGTACATGATTGCATACAAGCCAACAACCATGTCTGTACGATTTTCTGGTGCAGAGATATGGCTTATTCATGTGTTCAGGTGGTTACTAGGGTACTCTATATGGTTGCTATGGTGTGCTTATACAGTTTATGAGATGATATTTAAAGACTAGTTGACAGTCTAAGTAAAAAAATCCAAACTCCATGTTTCTATTATTTTCTGGAGCTGAAATATGGCTTGGAAATGTAGTTTTATGGTTGCTATGGTGACATAAGTGGTTGCTAGGGCGTGGCCATGAAGTTGTTATGCCCCTACTTATTGGCTGCTCGATTGGCCGAGTCAAAAGAGCCCAACCCCAAGTCTCTATGACCTTCTAGTCAAAAGATATGATCTCACAAATGTTGTGCCAATGTTAAGTCTATGGGAATTTTTTCGTCCAATTTATCGCCCGCTGAACGAACATCGTACAACCGATCACTTAGAAAAGTCATAGCACACCTCTCCTCAATGAGCCGGTCGATTTGACACCTCATTCATGGGTCTACGACAAAAAATGCGGGAGGAGTAGCGTGCCGAAGTTTTGTCTAGGTGAATAGTAATCACAATACTAGAATGTACATTTCCAGAAGAAAATGTGAAGTGGTGCTTGCAGTGGCAAAACTCGCCGCTCGGTTGCTAGGGTGTGGTACATGAGTGCATACGAGCCAACAACCAAGTCTGTACGATATTGTGGAGCTGAGATATGGCTTATTCATGTGTTTGTATGGTTACTAGGGTTCCCTATATGGTTGCTATGGTGTGCTTATACAGTTTATGAGATGATATTTAAAGACTACTTGACAGTCTAAGTCAAAAAAGCCAAACTCCATGTTTCTACTATTTTCAGGAGCTGAAATATGGCTTGGAAATGTAGTTTTATGGTTGCTAGGTTGCCCTAAGTGGTTGCTAGGATACAGCTATGGAGTTATTATATCACTACTTATTGGCTGCTTGATAGGCCGAGTCTAACGAGCCCATCCCCAAGTCTCTATGACCTTCTGGTCAAAAGATATGATCTCACAAATTTTGTGCCAATGTTAAGTCTATGGGACTTTTTTTGGCCGATTTATCGCCCGCCGGACGAACATCGTACAACCGATCGCTTAGAAAAGACATAGCACACCTCTCCTCAATGAACCGGTCGATTTGACACCTCATTCATGGGTCTATGACAAAAAGTGCGGGAGGAGTAGTGTGCCGAAGTTTTGTCTAGGTGAATAGTAATCACAATACTAGAATGTACATTTCCAGAAGAAAATGTGAAGTGGTGCTTGCAGTGGCAAAACTCGCCGCTCGGTTGCTAGAGTGTGGTACATGATTGCATACGAGCCAACAAACATGTCTGTACGATGTTCTGGTGCTGAGATATGGCTTATTCATGTGTTCAGGTGGTTACTAGGGTACTCTATATGGTTGCTATGGTGTGCTTATACAGTTTATGAGATGATATTTAAAGACTAGTTGACAGTCTAAGTCAAAAAAGCCAAACTCCATGTTTCTACTATTTTCTGGAGCTGAAATATGGCTTGGAAATGTAGTTTTATGGTTGCTAGGGTGCCCTAAGTGGTTGCTAGGGCCCGGCTATGAAGTTATTGTATCACTACTTATTGGCTGCTTGATAGGCCGAGTCAAAAGAGCCCAACCCCAAGTCTCTGTGACCTTCTAGTCAAAAGATATGATCTCACAAATGTTGTGCCAATGTTAAGTCTATGGGAATTTTTTCGTCCGATTTATCGGCTGCTGAACGAACATCGTACAACCGATCACTTAGAAAAGTCATAGCACACCTCTCCTCAATGAGCCAGTCGATTTGACACCTCATTCATGGGTCTACGAGAAAACGTGCGGGAGGAGTAGCGTGCCGAAGTTTTGTCTAGGTGAATAGTAATCACAATACTAGAATGTACATTTCCAGAAGAAAATGTGAAGTGGTGCTTGCAGTGGCAAAACTCGCCGCTCGGTTGCTAGGGTGTGGTACATGATTGCATTCAAGAAAACAACCATGTCTGTCCGATATTTCAATTGGGTGATTATAGTTTAATGTTTTGTGTTTTGTCCTGGACAGAATGGAAAATGTATATTGCCACATGCATGTACAGACGAAAGTCACATACTTTCACATTCAGATAGCTCTCATCACAGGCACTTCGTGGGATTCGTGTTCAAAGGTGTCACTCCTCACGTTCGAGAAAAACGCAGCTAGTGCTTTTCCCTTTGAGACTCATTAGGGAGCGCGTTTTAGTCTAACTAGACGACAATGCAAAGAACTAAAGCCCCGCCTCACCCAGTTCGAGTACCGGACCTGGTTGAAACACTCATGCATTAGTGTTTCAACCAGGTCCGGTACCCGATCTGGGTGAGGCGGGGCTTTAGTTCTTTGTATTCACTTGCTACGCCATGTGTAAAATGTCTGTCAACTCGTATCCTTTGCGATCGATAGGCTATGGCACGTTTGTGAAAATACACACAATGTCATCATAAAGCATATATTCGTATACGTTTTGTCAGAAAAGGGTGAATGGTTTTTGAGAAAGGGCGGCTACATGTTAATGATTGATTTTTGATTAATATGCGCAATGGAGGGAGGCAGTTTGAATACAGTGATAGTGATAGTGATAGTGCGCGCGCGCGACCGGCTCTGTCTCTCTCCATGCTCGTTCTTTCAATAACAAGCGCCCTGTCACGAGCGCTGCAGTCAGTTATCTATCACCATTCAAATAAGGCTTTGGTGGTCGCCAAAAAAAAAAATCATTAGCTACTTGATAGGCCGAGTCAAAAGAGCCCAAACCCAAGTCTTTTTGTCTTTCTGATCCAAAGATATAATCTCACAAATTGTGTGCCAATGTTAAATCTATATGGGACTTTTTTTCGGCTGAGCCAACAAACATGTCTGTAAGATATTGTGGATATGGCTTCTATATGTTGCAATATGGTTTCTAGGTGGCTCTAAACGGTTGTTATGTTGTTCTGAGTGAACACTATAGCCTATAGGCTATATATATTTCTAGATTTAAACTAAGTTCCATTTTTATTTATTATAAAGTAATAAGATTTCCTATTACTTGTTTTAATGAGATGTAGGCCTACTAGTTTTGCCTATTTTATTAGTGCATAGAATTTTGACGTGAACAAATGCATAGATTCACAGTATTTTAATCGTCTCTGTCTCCGCATAACAACATTTCCTATCATTGTCTGTGATATTTCTGCAAAGAAAATTATTTGTAAGAAACAACGTGTATGTCACTTTAAGAGTTTAACGGATCCAAAAATGTCTGCAGCACTGAAACCAGCGCAAGTCCTCTCGCGTTTGAATGGTTTTAAAAAAAATAATCAAAAGTACACAGTATTTACGTTTTGGATGTGTGTGTAGCACAGAAAACACCGCACGAGTCTTGAATGGCTTAAAATCCCATTAAAAGCACTTTTCTGTTATAGTACGTTTTGGTTGTGTGCAGCACATAAACAGCACGCGAGTCGTTTCGCGCTTGAAATTACATAAAAAAAAAATATTGACCGCGCTTTTTGGATTTGTGCGTCATCGAAATTTTTATTTTATAACAAGTATCCGCCACCTGACCTCAAGTAATGTGAAGAACAAATAATTTAACACATTTGTAAAAATGCTCTTTATTTGAATGAGTGGGTGGCTCTTAAAAGAGCCGTTGTTTCCTGTGATGGCAGAGGAGGTAGACAAGGACATCAGCTTCGGAGTTCCCCCCGCAGAGCTTCTCTGAGGTTGCCCAACAGAAGCTGATTTCCCTCTGGGTTCAGGTGGACTCCGTCTCTGCACAGATGGGAGAGGCAGATGTTTCTGTGGCGAATGCAGCACATCTGTCTCCCTGCCAAAAAGCCAGCCACCTTCGAGTTTATCCACCGCCGGCCCTTTTCCACACCGTAGCCAGTCCTGCCTCTCTGACCTCTCCAATTCAGACGAGGCAGAATGTGGGAAAAGACCAGCCTGGTACTGGGAAACATCATGAAGCATGTGGCCAGGTCACGCTTAATTTCCCGAAGGAAACTCAGACGATCGCGGCCGCCGCGACACAAACTGTTCCCACCCAGGTGAATAATCAGGATGTCCGGAGCCGGAGCTCTGTCCCGAAGAGAACGCAGAGCTGGAAGCAGCTGCTCCCAGAGTCTACCTCCCCTGCCATCCCAGGTGATCTCACAGCGCAGATCAAGGTTATCATCGAGGCGCTGCTCACATATGTAAGAATGCAACCTGCGAATGATAGAGCTACCGACGATCCAAACTCGTGGTGGTGCCATCTCAAAGAAGAGTGCGGGAACTGCGATTGACCGCCAGTATTTATGATGAGTGCTGCATGTTTGATTGGCTGTTGCGGATTCTACAGGCCCCACCCAACTGCACTTCAGATAAATCAATGAACTATTAACGCACATCCATGCCAACTGATTGCTTGTGAACTAATGTTTATGATTTCTGACTATATGGTAATACGGTTTATTTTAAGCGTTTAAATGACCCTCCTACTATCTTAAAGTACCATCTGTGAATATATGTACAATAACAATGTTCAAAATAAATAAATAATAACATTACGATTTCCAGAAATCTAGAAAGTGTACATTGGGTTGAATTTTTAGTTTAATGAGATCTACTGGTATGTGCTTGCAGTGGCAAAAAACACCACCCGGTTGCACATGATTGCATACGGGCCAACAACCATGTCTGTACGATCTTCTGGTGCTGAGATATGGCTTATTCATGTGTTTGTATGGTTACTAAGGAACCTTATATGGTTGCTATGGTGTGCTTTTACAGTTTATGGGATGATATTTAAAGACTAGTTGACAGTCTGAGTCAAAAAAGCCAAACTCCATGTTTGTACTATTTTCTGGAACTGAAATATGGCTTGTAAATGTTGCTTCTAGGTGGCTCTAAACGGTCGCTATGGTGTTTTGAGTGAACACTATATATATTTTGATATATTTTTAACTAAGTTCCAATTGTATTTATTTATTATAAAGTCATAACAAGATTTCCTATCATTGTTTTAAATTAGATGCACTAGTATATGTATACATTATTACATTAATACTTAACTGCACATTAATACTTAACTGATAGATTATATTTCATTTTCAATTTCATTTGTAGTTGAAATAAATAAAAAAGAAGTCTATTTTAAAGTTTAGAATTAAGAAATGAGAAAATGTTACAATTCCATAGTACACCATCTGGTCATCATTTTCATGAGCTTGTTCAGCGATCGCTTGACGCCACTAATGGTCATCAGGTCACAAAATTTATTGGAATACAAATTTATGATCGTCTAAATATATCAATATCCCTCCAATTATGCACACTTCTGAATTAAAATGCCATTTGGATGTTGTTCAGTGAAGCTGTGTGAAGACACAAGTGTGTCTGAATATGAATACATGTTATTCTTTTCAAAGCATCAAACATTAACTGACCGTTGATATCCTGTACATGTAGCGGTCTTGATTTGATAAATGTTGAGTATATAAAGCTCATTTAAATGTAAGCTTTTAAATGACCCGGCCACTTACCATCTTAAAGAACCATCTGTGAATATACCTGGATCTTCTCTGAAGTTCACAAGAAAATATTCATAATGTGACACTGACTAACTTTCAATAACATTCAATAAAGACAAAAACACAGTGTGTGCCAATTAACCAAATGTTTATTTAAAAAAGATTTTTTTTAAATGCCTGTTATGTCAAATTTCACCCAGCAAATGGATTAGTGTTTTACTAGTTATTAGATATACAGCATTACCCCTAAGATTATAAAAATCTTTTTTTTATTTTTTATTATGTACTAGTTTAGCCTATAGTGCTGAGAATTTTGTTGTGAATACATTTGTAAAAATGCTCTTTATTTGAATGGGTGGGTAGCTCTGAAAAGAGCCGTTGTTGCCTTTAAAAAGACATTTGGTTTCAACTTTGGAGTTCCACCCGCAGAACGTCTCTCAGGTTTGCTCAGGAGAAGCTGGTTTCCCTCTGCGCTCAGGTGATCTCTGTCTCTGATGTTTCTATGCTGAATGGCACGCATCTGTCTCCCTGGATATCCTGAGGGCAGAGGAGGTAAAACATATATGCTAATGTTAGTACATTTATTTGAATTGTTCAGATTCTCCAAGACTTATTGAGCAGCATAGTTGATGGGTCAGATGTAAGGCTTTAGTTTTTACATCAAATCATACATCTTTGAACAAAACCCATGGTTTTTCCTGCATTTAACTTTTTTAGCATTTATTAATCTTTGTTAGTGATTTTTACATTTACTAATACGGTACATTGTTCAAATCTAAAGTTGTAAGTGTTAACATTAGTAAATACAGTGAACTAACATGTATAAACATTGAACAGCAGTTTTTAAAATAAATAACATTGTCAAAAAGTTCATACTGGAGTGATTAAAATCATAAAGCACATTGTTGTTAGCTAGCTGTTAATTTTATTCAATTGTTAGCTATATGTTAGAAAATTAAGACTATTACTTAAGTCAAGTCAAGTCATGTCACCTTTATTTATATAGCGCTTTTTACAATACAGATTGTATCAAAGCGCTTCACAGTGATAACATGAAAACAATATAACAAAAACAATATAACAATATAACAAAGTTTGTTTCTAAAAGAAATTGCGTCAACGTCCACCTTAAGTAAGGCAGATCAATAATATTATTGAATATTAAATGTTAAATGTCCCCAACTAAGCAAGCCAAAAGCCAAGGCAACAGTGGCAAGGAACCAAAACTCCATCAGGGACAGAATGGAGAAAAAAACCTTGGGAGAAACCAGACTCAGTCGGGGGGCCAGTTCTCCTCTGGCCAACGAAGGAACAGTGCATGATTCGGGCAGCATTACAAGTCAGATTGGATCGGAACATTTAGAGTATTTTTTGGAAGTCCAAGTATGCACGCCGGTCTTTAAGACGAGTTGTTGAGGATCAGTGCCGTCCACCATAGAGAGTCCATATCGCCCGTGTTGAGTCGTCACTTCATAGGCTTTGTGATTGGAGCATCTGAAGTCTCCGTGAGAGGCTGGATACAAACTGGAGCTGACGAACGCCATTTTCTCGGGACTCGCGTCCCGAGATAACAGCAGAAAAGCAAAGGGAAAATAATTAGCGTAGCTGCTGTTCATAATGATGATTTCCATAACACAGGCGTAAAAGACAAAACATGAAGACATTGACTCTTGCGGCCCAAAATCACCCCCCTCCGTCCCCCACTCAACTCAGCCCAGCTTACTGACCTCTACGTCCCTCCTGCTGCTGAGACCTAACCACAATCTCTTGTGGTCACTTAAACCTTTTGATGCAATTATTTTTAGTTTAACTTTTTAATAGCAATATGATTATATAACAAAATTATGAAATCCAGTGGTAAAATCTTTTTTTTAATAAGAGAGCAAGATAGGACAACAGTGTCTGTTGGCCACCAACGAAGACATTTTTTGACCAGGGAAAACGCCTGAAACCATTGTATAATAAAATGCACTGAAATACTACACCTTATCAGTAGTATTGACCTCAGTGTGCTTCTTCCTCTGCTTCTTCATTCTTCAGAGTTGTCTTCAATGCCATAGATATTTGGACCTGTTCTCTGGTAAAGAAATGAATAAATGAACAATGGGATCACTAAAACACCCGTAGTAATAAACAAAAAAAAAAAACTCAGAAATAAAACTTACGGAAAGAAATTGGCACATAATCTGGTATCCAGCTCGTCATCGTCATTGATGTAGCACACGTGATCTTCTCAGGCAATCTCACTTCATTTGGCTGGTTCCTAAAAAACATAAAAATCAAAATTAGAGATTCAAATATAACATTTCCATTCAAACGCAGTTATGAAAAGCAGTAGTACACAGACTGAAGCAAAATCTTTTAACACTTAGCTTTAGAAGGTATATTGCACACAGACAGGACTGCTATGGTCTCCCAATTCTTCCTGCAACTTTACAGAAGAGTACATATCAATCATAGAATAGCAGGGGACTGCATATCCCGCACAGATTGTCACAAATTGTGTAGATTGAACATCAATTGAAATTACAATGTATGTTATAAGGTCAAAATCAAACATTACAATGGTGGCTACTTCTCTCTTTCCCTTGTCTTTTATAACTTACTGCCACTGTTGCTCTGACTGTCTGTGTCCTCCCTGGAGCTGTCACACTCCTCCTCCGTCCTTCCTGCTACTGCTGAGGTTGCTCCTTCGTAGCTCAGTGGTATAAACCCTTGGCATGACCTAACCACAATCTCCTAACCACAAACATGAAGACATTGACTCTTGCGTCCCAAAATCACCCCCCTCCGTCCCCCACTCAACTCAGCCCAGCTTACTGACCTCTACGTCCCTCCTGCTGCTGAGACCTAACCACAATCTCTTGTGGTCACTTAAACCTTTTGATGCAATTATTTTTAGTTTAACTTTTTAATAGCAATATGATTATATAACAAAATTATGAAATCCAGTGGTAAAATCTTTTTTTTAATAAGAGAGCAAGATAGGACAACAGTGTCTGTTGGCCACCAACGAAGACATTTTTTGACCAGGGAAAACGCCTGAAACCATTGTATAATAAAATGCACTGAAATACTACACCTTATCAGTAGTATTGACCTCAGTGTGCTTCTTCCTCTGCTTCTTCATTCTTCAGAGTTGTCTTCAATGCCATAGATATTTGGACCTGTTCTCTGGTAAAGAAATGAATAAATGAACAATGGGATCACTAAAACACCCGTAGTAATAAACAAAAAAAAAAAAACTCAGAAATAAAACTTACGGAAAGAAATTGGCACATAATCTGGTATCCAGCTCGTCATCGTCATTGATGTAGCACACTTGATCTTCTCAGACAATCTCACTTCATTTGGCTGGTTCCTAAAAAACATAAAAATCAAAATTAGAGATTCAAATATAACATTTCCATTCAAACGCAGTTATGAAAAGCAGTAGTACACAGACTGAAGCAAAATCTTTTAACACTTAGCTTTAGAAGGTATATTGCACACAGACAGGACTGCTATGGTCTCCCAATTCTTCCTGCAACTTTACAGAAGAGTACATATCAATCATAGAATAGCAGGGGACTGCATATCCCGCACAGATTGTCACAAATTGTGTAGATTGAACATCAATTGAAATTACAATGTATGTTATAAGGTCAAAATCAAACATTACAATGGTGGCTACTTCTCTCTTTCCCTTGTCTTTTATAACTTACTGCCACTGTTGCTCTGACTGTCTGTGTCCTCCCTGGAGCTGTCACACTCCTCCTCCGTCCTTCCTGCTGCTGCTGAGGTTGCTCCTTCGTAGCTCAGTGGTATAAACCCTTGGCATGACCTAACCACAATCTCCTAACCACAATCTCTAACGCCACAATCTAACCGCAACACGACCATACGCGCCAACCCGTTTGATGAAGGCTTTCGAAGATCCGCTGATGTCACGTATCCAGGTCCATTGGCAACGGTTCTGTATGGCATAACAACCCGACCATACGCGCCAACCCGTTTGAATAAGGCCGTAGAAGCCCCACTGGTGCGTTATAAAGCAGTTTCAGTGGCAAACGGTTCCGTATGGCATACTAACCTACCACCAAACACAACAATATCGGTCCACCAAAAAAAGACGAATTAACGCAAAACACAGTACACGGGATTGTGATAGCTATGATAGGTATGCAAGACACCTGCCTGAAGGCACAAATCCGGACGAGAGACGTAAATATGATCCAATAGGGTGTTCTTTTTGGTTGTTGCTGTGGTGATCAGTTGCGTGTATCCTTTAGACTGAAACAATTCCAGAACAGTTTTTTTCCCTGCGCAGAGGAGATCCTCATTAAAATCTCCACAGATTACTGTGGGATGTTCGTCCACCATGTCCAAATAATCCAGCAGACTCTTCAAGTTTTTCGAGAACTCTTCAAATCCGTAGTGTGGCGGCCTGTACACAGCAGCGATTGTTGCTTTGATCGGGCTATCCACTTTGATGACGACATACTCCAGATCGGTCACATTTTGCACAAACTGCCTAGCCTGAGCTGAAATATGCTCTTTGCAATAGATTGCGACTCCACCACCAGCTTTCTTTGCAATTTCTTGGTGTGTCGAGTAGGAGGCATGTCTGTTTCGCATAAATGCGTTGTACCCTTCCAATTGGACGTGGGGTGATATGAGTGACCCGGTCAGGTGAGTTTCCGTCATGCAAAGAATATCCGACAGAAGCAGTTCGTGATGGCATCGGATATCTTCGATGTGGGATGACAGTCCTTCTGTGTTGTGATGAATTATTTTAAGTGTTTGATCCAATTTGGTTTCCCTCACCTGCTGTAAAAGCGGCATGATTCCTTCGAATGATGCTCTTGTCATCTTTCCCAACGATGCTGTGACTGTAGCATCGGCATAGATCTTCTTTTCGCTCAAGTCCGTGATGTGTAGTCCACGAAGCGAGGTCGTTCTGCTGAGGGCAACGTAGGCCATTCCCGGCTCGAAAATCTTCTTCAGTGAAACCACGGCATTCTCCAACGTCATGCCTTGGACTTTGTGAGCTGTGCAGGCGTAGGCCAACTTGATGGGGAATTGTCGACGAACCGCTCCTTTCCTTAGACTTTCTTCGGATCTCTCGATGTACACAAAGTCGTCTTCTTCACCTTGCACCCTTTTGCGGTGTTTCTTGCCTGCATGTGGATTGTCGAGCTGAAGCCCTAGCATGTGTACGGTGTCGATTCCATCTTTTGTCTTATTGACAATACGAGAAATCTTCCCAAAGCACCCATTGCATAACCCGTCCTCGACATCCAAATTCCTAGTCAACATTATGCGTGCTCCCAACGCAATTTGTATGGTGTCAGGCAAGTCGTCCTTTTTACCGGTGACGGGCTTCGTTTGTCTCTTCATCCCTCCCGTTCTTGGGTCTTTCCTGTAGTCTTCGGCATCGATGGTAATGATGTCAGTGTGAAGAGCATGGATTGTTTCAGTGTTGTGTCTGTGGACTTCCTTGTTGGTGGCAAATACGTGCAGTGCATCACACGGGCAGTCTTTGGGGTCCTTCACAGCCTGGAGCAACAAAGCTCGATCTTCTTCGGCAAGCTCGTCGGTCTTCTGCTTCACCCGTATGCGGTTTAAAAGTTGGGCAAAAGCCAAGTCTTCTTTCTGACGCATGATCTCGGAGAGAGTAACCATTTGGAAATGGTCTTTCCAGAAGTCCAAAACATCGTCTTCGTACACGCAGAGTGGTTTGGCTTTACCCAGAGGTGGCAGTTGATAAAAGTCTCCCACGGCGAGGACAGAGATTCCCCCGAAAGGTTTCTTGCTGCCTTTGATTTGTTGACATCTCCAGTTTATGTAGGCAAAAAGATCCTTCGAAATCATGGACACTTCATCGATGATAAGAATCTCCACGTCGCGTAGTGTTGCTCGTAGTTCATCTAGGGCATTTCCAAGTCCTTGATACGGTGGCTTCAGATTCCTTGGAAGTTTTAAAATCGAATGTAACGTTTTTCCGTTAATATTGAAGCTCGCGGTTCCGGTAAACGCACTCAAGAGCACCGTAGGCACGGACAGATCTCCTTCCTCCCGCAGTCGAGGCAGTTGACGCAGAATCTTGGTCGCTTCCGTGTATATGCACTTGATGACGTGTGATTTGCCACATCCAGCACCACCTGACACGAAGTAGAAAAACTGTTCTGGATTATGACCCCAGACACGCTTCTGACACCACTGGCAGACCGTGTAGAATATGGCTGCCTGCGTCTCGTTTAGACTCCTAAACAAACTCCTAATGAATTCGACGCTCATCTGCGGTGCCTCGATTTGTGGCACGACCCCATCTCCGTGTTCAAGAACCTGGAATTCTGGGACATCATCTTGTACGTCCTCATCATCCGGAATGATGTCTTGTCGTTCAGCAATGCACTCCAAGCGATCCACTTCTACTTCAGGTGCAAAAGCGTTCCATGCGTTCTCAGACGGTCCTTGCTCTTGCAGCTGATCGAATGCCTTGTCCAACTCTTCGCTGTGTTTTTCAAACTTCTCCTTGTGTGCTTGAACTATGGCACAGACAGGGATCAGCAAACCAGGGTGAGTAGGTAGTTCCACCTTTGCACCTTTGTAAAACGTCTCGTATGTTGGAAATCCTGGAGGTTTTAGCTGTTCGTTGTTCCGATGTGGCATATAAAGCTTCAGTAATCTACAGTAAAACTTTTCCGGTTGTTTTTCCTCAGAATAACGTGCAAATCTAATGACTGCAGCCTTCCCAGACGTTCTTTTCTGAAAAAAACCCATGCCGTTCAGCAGCCGGTGAACGTTTTTGCCTTCCGTTTGCTGACCGTACACGATGCGGCACTCCGAAGCAAAATCTGCCAGGCACATCTTTTCAAAATCACGCGCTAGAGGCCTTGCTCTGTATTTATCGATCATCCCTGACATCCACACATCCTCGGAATCGGGATTTTTATTTTGTAGGACGCTTAAGGGAAGACTCATCTTTAGCGCGTCATCATCCGTCGGTAGAAACACAACACTTCGTGAACACTTCTTCAACGGTAAGCTGCATGTTCGTGCCACAGACTCCTGAGCGCTAACTTGCCTGTGTTTGGAATATGCTTGCATTATCTGCTTCATCTCATCTTCCTCGCTAACGTTCGTCTCGCGCACACTCTTGATTACGTTTTTAAGTAAATCGCCCATTTCATGCTCCGGCTTGGAAATATACGAAAGCATGTACATAACGCAGCTAAAAGCGTCAATAACGAACTGAATGTCCATATTGGCGTTCCATGCCCTTAATAAATCGGGATTGTATCCATTCACCCAAGCCTCCTTTGGATCACGCTTCAGCAGAATCACGTTGGCATTGGACAATGCTTCGACGTTGTCACTGTAATCCTTGATGGACATCTTACACGCTGTCAGTAGCTCTGACAAGCTGTCAAAGGAGGCTTGGGGGTCATTCAATAGATCCCACACCGGCTTGAGTTTGGTCCTGGCTTCGTTCATTGCCTTTTGAGCAGCCTCCCGTCTCAACTTCCTTCTTTCTTCTTGCTTCTGGGCTTTCCCATGCTCTTCTTCAGGACGCTGTGGTTGTGCGGCTTTAGACGCAAACATGCAGCTTCCAGATGGAGAAGTGTCCGTGTCATCCTCTTCTTCAGGACGCTGTGGTCGCGGACGAGTGATCGTGGTGCTAGACACCGGTAGTTTGGGGAACCCAAATCGACACAATACATTTCCCTTCTTACAGGACTTTGAGTGGTTCCTGCTGTGAAGCTGGACCTCTGTGACGATCCGGTGAAGCTCAGGATCAGCCGAGGAGTCGGGCAACTGGCAGGTTATGTTGCGGTCAATAAAGTCGCAGACATCCTTATCAGAGTCATTTTCAAACTCGGGTGCGTCCTTTATCCAAACGAGAAGATGGATATGTGGGCTTCCTCTAGCTTGAAACTCCACTCGGTAAAAGTAGTCCTCAACTTTACCAATGGGTTGGGCAGGCGACAAAAGCAGATGAGTCATTAGCGCATCCACCCTTTTCTCAAACATGCGCATGACAGTGACTGGGTTGCTTCGGAGGATTTCGCACTTTGTCGTCCAGTCAAGCTCGGAAAAGTCGACGTGTTCACCTTGCTGGGCCTTGATTGCTGTTATTACTTCAGGCCATCTCATTTCGGCGGCGCTGAACGTGCAAAAAAACGTAGGGGTTCCTAACTGTCGTATCATAGCCTGTAGATCTCTCAACGTTTTCTCCCAATACGATGGAGAGCCTCTAAGTGGTTGCATGAACCGTGTGGCGTCTCTGTTGTGTACTAATCTTTCAATCTCCCGGTTGTCTTGAAGCAGTCTGTTGGAAATTCTCCGGCCGTCTCTTGTGACAGGTTTGCCTTTTCGCAACTGGATAGACATGCTGTTTCTAGCCAGTTGTGTTTCCGTTACAAACTGTGCAAAGAAAAGATAACTCTGATCTTTTGCAAAACGCGTGTCCACGCTGAACAATCTGGCGTTGAAATACATACTGGGAGATATTGAAATTTGTCTTTCCTCGTCAATGGAATTCTGTCCAGTGGGGAACTGAACAGGGAACGCCATGGCTTCCAGCTTTGGGATTTTGAAAAATCCAACAGGCTTATGTCCTTGTGCAGGTGCGATACTAAATATTCCCTCACCGTACGACAAGATCTCCTGTCCGATGTCAGGCGGCTGCATGCACGTGTCTAATGTGAGGCCGGGTCGAAGCTCGTCCTTCTCCTCGACGCTAACGTGTTGCTCATCCTGCTCGGCAGCATCGGCTTCCGTTTGCATCTCAGAGGCATCAGCTTCCTTGTCTAGGTGACTTTCAGAGACATCAGCTTCCTCGTCTAGGGGACTTTCAAATACAGCATTATCTCTTATGGAGATATCCCTGTATTCCGAATGCATAGCTTTCAGCTTTGATAAAGCTGCAAGCACGTTGTTCATATTAACCGTGTTGAACTGCTGGTATCCTTTAAACTTCACGTGTCTCTTCAGCTTCACCTGTAGCAGCTGGGCCTCACTTCTTGGTCTCGGCAGAGAGTTGACAGTGTTTTCCATCTCGGAGGGCACACACACAACAGCACCACGTACTGCTCTCTGCTGTCCTTTGGGTAGCGCAACTATTTTTGCAAATGGTAAAATTTTTGCAATGAGTTGACGTTCAAGGACATTTAAGTCATCCAATTCCGCAGGGATGGGTGGCAACTCCAGTTTGTTGGCGGCTGCAATTGAAGACATCTGTCCTCTCTTGAGGTGTCTGTCACAAGTGTGGCAAATCCACTCCTGTTTTCTCTCTTCCGGAACTACACAGGAACCTGAGCAGGCACTATCACACGCGTGAACATACTTGCCGGTTAGGCAAGACGCTGCAATATGAACGTTTTTGTCATATCTCGCTCTATTACACACCCTGACTTGATCAGGAAACAGGGCTCTGTGACAGACCGTGCAGACATGTGTAGGGCCTTTCTGAATCTTACACCGGAATGCATGTATGGCACTTTCCATCTCTTTGCTAACCAAAGGCTGGGGTCTTTCCTGGCTGGAACGGATGTAAGCTTTATATTTATTTTTGATCCGCAGTGCGCATTGCAATCGATGAAGAATGTGATATGTAGCATCACTGGCACATTTCTGAGTCTTTTGCAGGGTACATCGCAGGATGTGATGTGCTCTGAACTCTGGGTCACCTGCATATCTTCTCATCATGTACCGTTTCATTCTCCTCTGGAATAGAGTATCGGCCCTGTACCTCTTCGTAATGTACTCTTTCTTCTTTTTCTGAAAGAGAGAATTTGTGCTGTACCTCTTCTTATTGTATTCTTTCTTCTTTGTCTGAAAGAGAGAATCTGTGCTGTACCTCTTCTTACTGTATTCTTTCTTCTTTGTCTGAAAGAGAGCATCTGTGCTGTACCTCTTCTTACTGTATTCTTTCTTCTTTGTCTGAAAGAGAGAATCTGTGCTGTACCTCTTCTTACTGTATTCTTTCATCTTCGTCTGAAAGAGAGCATCTGTGCTGTACCTCTTCATGAATTCTTTCTTCTTTGTCTGAAAGAGAGAATCTGTGCTGTACCTCTTCTTACTGTATTCTTTCTTCTTTGTCTGAAAGAGAGAATCTGTGCTGTACCTCTTCTTACTGTATTCTTTCAGCTTCGTCTGAAAGAGAGCATCTGTGCTGTATCTTCTCACCAGAGACCGTTTCCTTTGTATTCGGAAGAGACAATCTTGATTATACTTCACCTTAAATGCTTCTTTTTTCTTTGATTGGTAATGCAAAGTGGCATACCTCCGTCTCTCACAATCCCGTCTTTTATGTTTTCTGGTGACATAAGGTGCAGCCGTGTCGTTAGGATCTCCACCTTGTTTTGACATTTTAAACGTTTTACGCATTTCTTTCCTTCTCCTGTGCTTATTTGTTTTTTCTACCGCATCTTGGTTTTTAGTTCCTGTGCAAACAAAATTTACTTTGGCTCCAACATTTGTTACTGGTTCTGGTAGAGCTGAAATCACTTGTGACGCCTGTTCACAAACAGATGGTGAAGGCAGTTGGACAGACTGTTGCTCAGTTTCAAATGATACAGGCATGAATTCATAGCTGGTCCCAGCACCACGATCCCAGAAGATCTTGAGCACTCTGTCTGCCATGTCACTCAGGTGGGTGAAAGTCAACATGACAGCAGTTCCATTAGGATGGGGCAAGCCTGCAGCAGTCCTCGAGTGAGAATCAAAGTATCCATACCTTCCAGATCTGTCTCTAAACACAGCAATACACTCTGGAGATACAAGGAGGAGAGCATAGCTGACATCTGTGGAGAGACACTGTAGCCTTTCAGTGAGAGGTATCAACCACTCTTCAGTGCCAGGGGCTCTGAGGTATCCATGCATCACTCCTGACTTCAGCACATCGTATGTCCGGTTAAATGATGAAACCCTCAACGGTACTTCCTCCATGGTCAGGTGGTTGAATTTAAACCGTCCTTCAGCAATAAGCTGCAATTTAATACCGACAAATAACGCATCTCCCTCCTCTAAAACTCTATCAAGGTCAGGCATCTTGAACGTGATACCTTCACTCTGGTTGGCCAAAAATGTCAACGCTACACACGTACATTGGTGATTTCTAGAGAAACTGTCATACCTAATATCACCCTGACAATGAGATGCCTGCACAGACACAACCCTGGATGCAATATCACCACCTTCTACATACGTTCTACCTGAAAACTGAGCTACAGCTGCACTGGTGCTTGCCTGTTCAACCTGTAAATAATCATTCATGAAATTAGGTCACAATTAGTGTTACAGAATCTGTGTTAAATTTTACATTGCACTTCATGCTGTTTGGGACAAAGGAATTTTTACTAAACAGTTAAAAAAAAAACGTAACTAAAAAACTAAAGAAAAGGGCATTCGTACACAGCAAGTGTGCACAAGACAAATGCAAAAATTGTTGTTTGAAAATTGGGTTTTATTAGGGCTGTAACAATACACTTATCTAACACTTGCCGATACATATGGGTTCACGTGAACAAGATCAGATGATATTTTAACACTATTGTTAAGAAATCTTTAAAGAAAAAGATCAGATGATATTTTAACACTATTTAAAAAAAATCTTTGACGAAATGTAGACTGGAAAAAATGGTCTTTTATCTGACTTAAAGTCACAAAATGCACAACAATGTAGGTGCATTTTTAAATATCTAGTTTTTAGAAATGTTTATCTAATCTGAGACAGTCACTAGGTTTGCTGCGATAGTCGGTGTTACTGGTGTTCAGCCGAAACAGCTATTTACCTACTAAAAAAAAAACGCCTGTCTTGGCAAGTGTTTTAATGTTAATCAAACAAAGGACAAATACATGACTAACAGGTCTTGACTAAATAGGCTACCTTTTGTAACATTACAAAAAGATCAATCTATATTTTATTTATACAGTAATGGATATGCAGTGTTTTTTTCACATTTGATTACTTTTGTCAAATTTCTGTACATGTCGGATCTACCCGAAAAACTCTAAAAACGATTTGATTAATTTCTTATATTATTACTGACTGCTTACTTGTCTTTAATAATGTTTCAAATTCACATTAATTCAGCTACATCTGGATTGTCTTTGTCCATATAAGGGATTAATAAAGCGCAATCGTGACAGCCCTAGTCCCAAGAATAAGGGTGCCGTGAAATGAGCATGTTGCAAGACATCGATATCAATAGTACCTGGTTAATCCTCGAGGGTCTGGTCTGTTCATCCTCCAGGTCGAACTTCCTCCAACGAGTTTTTTGAGCCTGTGATCTCTTTCCTCTCCGCGGCATCCTGTAAAATATGAAGAGATAAAAAGAAAAACAATTATTCTTGTCAAATATATCTGAATAACTCGTGTGAATGAAGTAAAAGTAAAATCTCTACTTTTAAAAGTTAAAGTAATACATTAATAAAATACACTTAATTGCTAGTCAAAATAATTTTAACAGGACATTCTCCCTTTGATAAGCACATACTTTGAAAGTTCTCCCGGACTCACAGGTGTCACAGCTGTCGAGCCTGAAAAGATAAAACCTGTAGTACTCTCAGGAAGAAAAACAAACAGTTAAACAACAATGAAAGAAGCACAGTGTAAACTTGTAAAATGTTTTTTTTTTTTTTTTTTTTTTTTTTTTTGTGGGGGTTGGGGGTAAGAAATGAAATGAACTGCTCTCTGTGGAAAACGCCAAAACACAAGGAACCTGTAAAGAAACAAAACAGAACAAGACATATTAGAGCACAGGGACTACAATTATGGTGATGTGATGAAAATGTCATAGTACAGATTAAGAAACCATATTAACACTAACCAAGGAGAAAAGTGCAGCAGAAAATACAGGTTGTGCTCTGATCAGTCAGTCTGAAAAAATAACAACGACAACATAATGGAAAATTACTAAACTCAAAGTCAACTATGCATAGCTTATTTGCATGTTCAATATCCATTATTTTATCTAGATGTAGAATATAATATAATTTAGGAATGTATCTCAATAATGTATTTTTCTTGAAATTATTTAATATTTTCAAGAAGCAGAATTATGTCAAATATGTGGCCTAAAACCTGTGATGGACTGGCCATCCATCCAGGTTTACTATATAAGACAAGTGGTTTGGAGAATGGATGGGGTAATTCATTATTTGTTGCATAAACAAAATAGTTTTTATTTTAATAGCTTCTATGATCCTGATCATTTTTTAACTATAACGATTTTCTTATCAAGAAGTCAAATCTGAAGCATTTTGTATGTGGCCATGTCCCTAATTAAACCTTTACCTCAAAATGCAGTAAGGAATGAAAACAGTATTCTGAAACAGAGAAACAAGAGTGTCAAAAAACTCAACACCACACTCACAACCCATTTAACTTGAACTTACATTGCAAATAATGGTAACACTGAGAAAGAAAAAAAAAGCAGAAAATTTTAACCTCACTCCAGTCTAAACTAAATGATTTTTTGGTAATTTTCTACAAAAATCTACACATTAGCTGTGTCCGAAACCGCTCACTCGTTCACTCATTCACTAATCCCTATATAGTGTATGGCATTTGAGTGCACTATATCTGCAAGGAGTGAACGAAATGAAGTGAGTGAATTCGGACACTGACGTTTACACTGTGCGTCGGAGAGTTGGAGCTGTCGCAGAAAAGGATTCGTCACACGTACTGATAAAACTCCTTTTATCTTATGTTACTTACTTTATAAAATAATATTAACAACAATCACAATCATAATGACTTTATTTTGTAATTGTATATACCTCCGTGCCAGCTTTTTAGTTTCATCGACTGAAATTGTAACTCTCACGCTCACAGATGACGTGGTCGTCGAGCGCCCTCAGGCGACCGTTATTATATTCGAATGAATACGCTTCCTACAGATGATAAACGGATATTTTTCAAATCATCCACCAAATAATCATCTCTCCCTTTACAGTTTAACGAGTTAACAACAATGCCATAAATTATCAAAACACATTAGTAAAACACATTCAATTGTGTTAATGCCTAAATAATATATTTTAATTAAAAAAAACGATATACATATAATTTAATTTAATTTTACAATTCAGCTATATAATATTGTCTCAATGTTTTAATATGTTCTATTCAAGTAATGATTAATAGAAAAATAAAACTAGCATGAAATAAATGTTAAAGCAGGAATAAGAAAGCTGTAATGTAATCTCTGGTTTAAACTGCTCTCTCAGTTCTCTCCGCATTGGATTGTGGGAAATAGTGCTTCAGCAAGTGTACATCGAATGTACACTCGAATTCAGAGAGGATTGTGGGTAAAAGTATTGAATGAATGTAGGGAATGATGTCGTTCACTCAGAATTCGGACACCACTACAAAATGGCCGACACCCGATATAGTGCACTATATAGTGGATAGGGAGCGATTTCAGACACAGCTAGTGTCATATAAATAACCGACCTTTTACCATCGCGTCATTTGATTTTGATTAATTGCGCGAGGGAGAGAGACCAAGGCAGCGCTTTGAAGACGGTGAGAGCGCGCGCGCGACCGAGGCTCTCTCTCTCTCTCTCTCTCTCTCTCTCTGTCTGCTCTCTCTCTCTCTCTCGTTCTCTCAGTGCGCGCCCCGTCACATGCGCAGCAGTCATCTACATCAATCACCGATCAAATAAGGCTTTTATAAGGCAAACAAAATAATTTTAATGCAGTAAAAACACTGAAACAAAGCTGAACATTGCAAAATAAATTTCTTACATACATTATATTTGCACTTTGAGGTTTATGATGAGATAATTCTGTCAGTGAGCGCGCACTGAAATCAGTCCTCACCGGATTTCTTCACCGGTGACTAATCTAACCGCCTTTGATTGGACGTTGCATTTTTTAAACTCATCAGAAACGCATGTGGTTGGCTGTACTGCTCAACGCATGCCTTTGATTCACATGAACAAAGATGTAATGAATCAATCTACATTATTGGATCATAATTCTTTAGTACCATAAAGTACATTCTAAATATTACTGAACTAAAATATAGTGAATTTATTTTTAATTGCTAAAAGTTACACTTAAGGTGTTTGGTCAGTTTTGAGTCTGACGCATAATCTATAAGGAATGTCTGAGGGTTAAACACAAGAAAAACATTAATATTCCGTCTCCATCACTCCTCAAAATACTGTGAATGTCGTCAACGTAGTAATCGATGCGTTATGCGTCACATCATGCGTTAATTTACCAAGAATCACTGCAAATATAGTGACGCTGCCGTCTCTATCCTACTTGAACCCAATCTAACAAGATTGTCAGCGCGGATTTGTGTAACATCAACCACGTGACCGCAAGTCGCGAAAGCAGTTCTCTCAGTTCCCTCACGAATACCAGTAAAACACTCATGGAACTCCCGTTATATTAAATAAAGCCAACTACAGAGCAAAATGTATTTCTTACATACATTATATTTGCACTTTGTTGTTTATGATTAGAGAATTCTGTCAGTGAGCACTGGAATCGGTTCTCACCGGATTCCTTCACCGTGACTAAGTTAACGTTAACCACAGATGCGGAAACTTCGACGCTGCCTTTGATTAACATGAACCGACCAGCATCAATCGACAAATTTCATTCAAATATTTTTGCATAAGTATACTATTAACTTGTACATGACCACATAAGCTATGTGAGGATGCTTAGCTTAAAATAAGCGCCAAAATGAATACACTCCTCGCTCAGTGTTTAAGTTAAGCTACACAAACAGCAAAATACAAAGCACGTAATATCCATCAGACACACACAAAATATCATGTTACGTTTCACACAAAGATAGAATTGTGGCTAACTTAACTGTTAGGCCCTAGCTGTGGACATAAATGATCATACATTAACTGTTACCCTCTTTACAAAGAAAAGGGTAGCTTAATTAAAAAACACAGCATTAACTACAACTCATATGATAATACGAATACTGTAAACATTTATTTCAAATAAAGAGCTGAATTTGACAATACAAGGCTTCATAAAACAGCATAAGAAATCGACCTCCTCCACTTACCTCGAGAGAATAATGCGGGTAGTTCATCAGTTCTGCTCCCGTGAAGAGTCGATCTCGCAGCCAATCAGCAGCGAGCTTTGATTGTACAACCAATAAAATCACACCTTGTAGTGATGGATCGGTTCATGTGAACAAATCTTTAATATGACTCGGGAATACCGAGTTGTCTCGTATGTGTCCTAAACCGCTCATTCATTCGCTCATTCACTAATCCCTAGTATTCAACCACATAATGTTTATTTTAGGTTTCAGACATTTAAGAACACATAAGTACAAGCAAAAAATATATATATTTTGAGTTTGTAAAATGCACACTGATGTCTATGGAAGCGGCAATAATAATCCTTTCCATTATAATAGACGACACGTTTTATTCATATCAGATTCACATTGTGTAAGTACCTTTACAATTTACCCTATTCTTCTCCCAGTTCACCGCCACTTGCTTTCATGTATTTCGTGAGAAGTGGAGGAACTGACGTGTTGTAAATCCAACAGATCCGATTCTCTGAACTGTAAAACAAACTAAAATGGCGCCGCCCATTGTGCATACAGCTCAAATAACGCGATCGTTATGAAGGTGTTTAAACAACAAAACACATCCACTTGCACATATTCGACAATCGGAATATCAGTGTTTCATGTTATAGCTAATACATTTGTGAATATTTTGAATAAAAAAGGGAAAATGACATGAAAGCAGATCATCATTCATTCAGCGCTGTGTTGTGGTTGCGTTGTGTCACGTGACAAGCAATGACCCGTCACCATGGAAACATTAAAGTGACAGTAACGGTCGCCTAGAAAAACTCAAGCTGGGGGATCAGTTAGAATATTTTAAACTTAAGTTACGTGTGAAAGGCTTAAATACAAAAATAACAAATGAAAAAAACACAAATTAACCATGGTAAATTATTGTATGTATTTATTCTTTTTAGTAAATTGTTTTTTTTTTGTTAGAAACTCACGCTCACGGATGACGTGGTCGTTGAGCGCCCTCAGGCGACCGTTATGATCATAGATATACATAATAAAGGCCTGTATTATGTATATCCATGGTTATGATTGCATTCAAATGACTACACAACCTACAGATGATCTACGAATATTTTTAAATCAGTCCCTCCAGAAAAACGCGATTATGCGATCGCTGAATTCAATGCAAAATCAGCCAAAGTCCGCATATTTTTGCGGGGGTCGCATTTTTTCAAATACTCCGCAATTTCGCCGCATAAATTGCTGATTTCCGCGCAAAATATGCGGGGCTTGCATGATTTCATAATCCCCGCATTTTCGTCGCAAAAAAGTCACATATATCTTAGCAGAAAGTTGGAAAATGTTGCGTTTGCTTCACACAAGAGCAGCCACTTCCCCCTGTTGCCATGGGGACGTTATGAAGTGACGTAATTACGCGACGTGAACATCATTGAAAAGCTGTAAAACAGGAGCACACTTTATTTTTAAATATTTCATTTATTCATTTTTACTGAAGCTGTAGCATATTCCTCTAGTAAAGCTACAGAACTGGTTTGACTCAATGTTTTGTAAGTTTAATGTGTTTATTAAGGTCTTGTAACGCGTTGTGTCGGGAAGAAAAATAGGGATAGCTCACAGCTGAAGTTATTGCAGAGGCCAGACAGACTCACGGAGGCGATTGGCATCTCACAACTCGCACTTTATTCCCAAATCGAACTCGTAACTGTCTGTCACACGTTCTACCGTCCACATCGTTACTTAATAAACAAAATAAGATAAAAGTAGCATCAAACAGAAATTACCCGCACACATGGGGTGTTCGAGGCGCATGGCACATAGGCACATACAAATATAATACTGCAGACAGTTGGGAGCGCGCAGCTCTTAAAGGGGCCACACCTTATTTCCACTCGTTACAGTCTGAAATAAAACAAGATGAGAAATTAAATATTTCCAGCACTTTCTGTGATGTAGTATGCTTGCTTATCATAGGAAGTAATAAGAAAGGACTCTTTACATTAAGGTAGTAGCCTAGTGAGAACAGGGTGTTGGGGGAATCACTTTTTTTTCTCTTTTTCATCAAACCTCAGTTTTTGCAAGTTCCCGCAATTTTTGCAAGTTCCCGCAATTTTTGCAAGTTCCCGCAATTTTTGCAAGTTCCCGCAATTTCATCGCAAAAAATTGCATAAATATCCCGCATATTCCATCGCATTTTTAAAGAAAACGGGCCGCGTAATCAAGGATTTTTGCCCGCAACAATCACAAAAAAACTCCGCGTTTTTCTGGAAGGACTGTTAAATCATCCACCAAATTATCATCTCTTTCTTGCAGTTTAACGAGTAAACAACAATTCCATGAATTATTAAAACACCTGGCTGTTAGTAAAACACATGAAATTGAGTTAATGCTTAAATTATATATTTTAATAATAAAATAATTTACCTTATTAATGTAATTTCATTTCATTTTAAAATGCATCTATATAATATTGTCTGTATATTTTAATGTTTAATATCAACATCCTGGCGTTAGGGTTAGGGCCGAATCGCAGCAATAGTGCATGGCTAAGAGTGTGATATTGCTCATTTAACATTTAGTTAGTCCTTTGGTTGCTAGGGTGCTATAAGTAGCACAGCTCTTGTCCACCAGGGGTGTAACTTTTACCCCATTATGAGGTATGTTCTAACAGAGCCTGCCAGCCTCTTCAAATGTGGTAAATTACAAGTTTCTGAGAAATCATCGGTCAGTGCTACGAGTCGTCAAAGTGTGTGCCAATGTTAAGTCTATGGGATTTTTTTTACCCAATGATTTGCCCCTGGGGCGAACACCGTACCCCCGATCGCTAATAAAAGTCATAGCACACCTCTCCTCAATAATCCGCACAATTTGACGCCTCACTCAGGGGTCTGTGATGTCGGCATGTATTTATTTACAGATAATTACTATGGAGTTTTATATGGAGTTTTTATAGAGTTTTTATAGAGTTATTTTACGGTTGCTAGGGTGCTGTAACTGGTTGCAATGGTGTGGCTATGAAGATTTTAGGCCATTACTTATTGGCTCCTTGGTAAAATAAATCCTCTGAGGGAGAGAGAGAGAGAGAGAGAGAGAGAGAGAGGGCCTGACAGCAGGGCTGTCAAGCCCTTTTGTGTCTGTGTGTGTGAAAGTGACAGTTTGGATTTGAATTTCGGAACATTCCGCAATGTTAAGTCATGGGATTTTTTTTGGCCGCTTTTTCATCATGCTAGCATTATTAGCATGTTGCTAGCATATTTTAGTTAAATTCTCCCATTATGCTAGCATGATTAGCATGTTGCTAGCATGATGCTAGCAAAAATAAGCATGTTGTAAACATGTTTTAGCTAGATGGTAGCATGATTAGCATATTTGCTAGCATGTTTAGCATGTTTATAGCATGATGCTAGCAAGGTTGCTAAGGTGTTACTAGGTGGTTGCTAGGGTATTATGGGTGGTTGCTAGGACGTTGCTAGGTGGTTGCTAGGGTGTTCTGGGTGGTTGCTATGGTGTTGCTAGGCAGTTGCTATGGTATTCAGAGTGGTTGCTAGGGCGTTGCTAGGCAGTTGCTAGGGTATTCAGGGTGGTTGCTATGGTGTTGCTAGGCGGTTGCTAGGGTGTTGTGGGTGGTTGCTCGGGCGTTATGGGTGGTTGCTAGGTGGTTGCTATGCGGTTGCTAGGTGGTTGCTAGGGTGTTCTTGGTGGTTGCTAGGTGGTTGCTAGGGTATTCTGGGTGGTTAGGGCATTACTAGGTGGTTGCTAGGGTGTTCTGGGTGCTTGCTATGGTGTTGCTAGGCAGTTGCTCGGGTATTCAGGGTGGTTGCTATGGTGTTGCTAGGCGGTTGCTAGGGTGATGCTAGGTGGTTGCTAGGGTGTTCTTGGTGGTTGCTAGGCGGTTGCTAGGGTATTCTGGGTGGTTGTTAGGGCGTTGCTAGGGGTTTATCGGTGGTTGCTATGGTGTTGCTAGGGTATTCTGAGTGGTTGCTAAGGTATTCTGGGTGGTTGCTAGGGTGTTATGGGTGGTTGCTATGGTGTTGCTAGGCGGTTGCTAGGGTATTCTGGTTGGTTGTTAGGCGGTTGCTAGGGTATTCAGGGTGGTTGCTATGGTGTTGCTATGCGGTTGCTAGGGTATTCTGGGTGTTTGCTAAGGTGTTTTGGGTGGTTGCTAGGCGGTTGCTAGGGTGTTTTGGGGGGTTGCTAGGGGGTTGCTAGGGTGTTCTGGTTGGTTGCTAGGGTGTAGCTAGGCGGTTGCTAGGGTGTTGCTAGGTGGTTGCTAGGGTGTTCTAGTTGGTTGTTAGGCGGTTGCTAGGGTATTCAGGGTGGTTGCTATGGTGTTGCTATGCGGTTGCTAGGGTATTCTGGGTGTTTGCTAAGGTGTTTTGGGTGGTTGCTAGGCGGTTGCTAGGGTGTTTTGGGTGGTTGCTAGGGTGTTGCTAGGGGGTTGCTAGGGTGTTCTGGTTGGTAGCTAGGGTGTTGCTAGGCGGTTGCTAGGGTGTTCTGGGTGGTTGCTAGGGTGTTGCTAGGCAGTTGCTAGGGTGTTCTGGGTGGTTGCTATGGTGTTGCTATGCGGTTGCTAGGGTATTGTGGGTGGTTGCTAGGGTGTTGCTAGGCAGTTGCTAGGGTGTTCTGGGTGGTTGCTAGGGTGTTGCTAGGCGGTTGCTAGGGTGGTCTGAGTGGTTGCTAGGGTGTTATTAGGTGGTTGCTAGGGTATTCTGGGTGGTTGCTAGGGTGTTGCTAGGTGGTTGCTAGGGTATTCTGGGTGGTTGCTAGGGTGTTGCTAGGCGGTTGCTAGGGTGTTCTGGGTGGATGCTAGGGTGTTGCTAGGCGGTTGCTAAGGTATTCTTGGTGGTTGCTATGGTGTTGCTAGGCTGTTGCTAGGGTGTTTTGGGTGGTTGCTAGGGTGTTTTAGGTGGTTGCTATGGTATTCTGGATGGTTGCTATGGTGTTACTAGGTGGTTGGTAGTGTTCACATTTGGTTACTATAGAGTTTTTATAATGTTCATGGCATGATTTAGCACTTAGCTAATCAATATTAGCATGTAGCTATTCAAAGCTAGCATGTTTAGCATGTTGAAAGTCCTGTGTGCTAGCATGAGTCAAAAGACCCAACCCCCATCTCTATACGATGTTCTGATGCAGAGATATAGGTCTTGCAAAATGGTTGCTAGGGTACTCTGTTTTGTTGCTAGGGAGTGGCTTGGCAGCTGCCAATGATGAAACTCCAAAGGCTGCTTGTCAGTATGATTGATATAAACCAACCCCCATCTCTATACGATGTTCTGATGCAGAGATGTAGGTCTTGCAAAATGGTTGCTAGGGTACTCTGTTTTGTTGCTAGGGAGTGGCTTGGCAGCTGCCAATGATGAAACTCCAGAGGCTGCTTGTCAGTATGAATGATATAAACCAACCCCCATCTCTATACAATGTTCTGATATAGAGATGTAGGTCTTGCAAAATGGTTGCTAGGGTACTCTGTTTGGTTGCTAGGGAGTGGCTTGGCAGCTGCCAATCATGAAACTCCAAAGGCTGCTTGTCAGTATGAATGATATAAACCAACTCCCATGCCTCTGTGACATTCAGAATGGACGATATTCCTCTTTGGATTTTGGTTGCTAAGGTGCTCGACAATGGTTGCTAGGGCGTGGCTAGGAAGTGTTGAGGTGATTCATGATTGGCTGTTTGCTGCCCCGAGTCAAATGAGACCACCCTCATGTTTCTATGACAGTTCAGTCCAGAGATATCCCTTCGATCTCTTTCAATGGAAGTCTATGGGAGTTGTTGCTAAGGTGCTCTAAATGGTTGCTAGGGCGTGGCTTGATAGCTTCACAATGATCCTGAGAGACTGATTGGTTGTCTGAATAAAATGAGCCCGCCCCCTTGTCTCTATGACACTGTGATCCAGAGTTATGTTCAATATAAAAGCGGTTTCTATGGTGTAGGACGGCCCATTTCATGGGCCGTCCTACACCATAGTAAGTCAATGGGGCAACTTTGGGCAGCTCCTGCACCCCAGGGGTGCAACTTTTACCCCATTGTGTGGTATATTCTTACAGAGCCTGTCGGCCTCTTCAAATGTGGTAAATTACACGTTTCTGCGACATCCACGTTCCGACCTACGACTCTTCAAAGTTTGACGCAATGTTAAGTCTATGGGATTTTTCGGCTGGTTTTTCGCCCCTGGGGCGAACATCGTACCCCCGATCCCTTAGAAAAGTCATAGCACACCATTCCCGAACAGGCCGCACGTTTTGACGCCTCATTCATGGGTCTGTGACAAAAACTGCGGGAGGAGTAGCGCGTCAAAAAGTGGCCAGAAGAATAAGAAGAATAAGAAGAAGAAGAATAATAAGTATGCACAATAACACTAGTGTTGCTTTGCCATAGGCAAGCACCACTAACTAGAATGTACATTTCCAGAAGAAAATGTGAAGTGGTGCTTGCAGTGGCAAAACTCGCCGCTCGGTTGCTAGGATGTTCTGGGTAGTTGCTATGGTGTTGCTAGGTGGTTGCTAGGGTATTCTGGGTGGTTGCTAGGGTGTTGCTAGGCGTTGCTAGGGTGTTATGGGTGGTTGCTAGGGTGTTGCTAGGCAGTTGCTAGGGTGTTCTGGTTAGTTGCTATGGTGTTGCTAGGCAGTTGCTAGGGTATTCTGGTTGGTTGCTATGGTGTTGCTAGGCGGTTGCTAGGGTGTTCTGGGTGGTTGCTAGGGTGTTGCTATGCAGTTGCTAGGGTATTCTGGGTGGTTGCTATGGTGTTGCTAGGCGGTTGCTAGGGTGTTCTGGGTGGTTGCTAGGGTGTTGCTATGCAGTTGCTAGGGTATTCTGGGTAGTTGCTATGGTGTTGCTAGGTGGTTGCTAGGGTATTCTGGGTGGTTGCTAGGGTGTTGCTAGGCGGTTGCTAGGGTATTCTGGGTGGTTGCTAGGGTGTTGCTAGGCGGTTGCTAGGGTATTCTGGGTGGTTGCTATGGTGTTGCTAGGCGGTTGCTAGGGTGTTTTGGGTGGTTGCTAAGGTGTTTTGGGTGGTTGCTAGGCGGTTGCTAGGGTGTTCTGGGTGGTTGCTAAGGTGTTTTGGGTGGTTGCTAGGCGGTTGCTAGGGTGTTCTGGGTGGTTGCTAGGGTGTTGCTAGGGGGTTGCTAGGGTGTTCTGGATGGTTGCTAGGGTGTTGCTAGGCGGTTGCTAGGGTGTTCTGGGTGGTTGCTAGGGTGTTGCTAGGTGGTTGCTAGGGTGTTCTGGGTGGTTGCTAGGGTGTTGCTAGGCGGTTGCTAGGGTGTTCTGGGTGGTTGCTAGGGGGTTGCTAGGTGGTTGCTAGGGTGTTTTGGGTGGTTGCTAGGGTGTTGCTAGGTGGTTGCTAGGGTGTTCTGGGTGGTTGCTAGGGTGTTGCTAGGCGGTTGCTAGGGTGTTCTGGGTGGTTGCTAGGGTGTTGCTAGGTGGTTGCTAGGGTGTTCTGAGTGGTTGCTAGGGTGTTGCTAGGCGGTTGCTAGGGTGTTCTGGGTGGTTGCTAGGTGGTTGCTAGGGTATTCTGGGTGGTTGCTATGGTGTTGCTAGGCGGTTGCTAGGGTGTTTTGGGTGGTTGCTAGGGTGTTTTAGGTGGTTGCTATGGTATTCTGGATGGTTGCTATGGTGTTACTAGGTGGTTGGTAGTGTTCACATTTGGTTACTATAGAGTTTTTATAATGTTCATGGCATGATTTAGCACTTAGCTAATCAATATTAGCATGTAGCTATTCACAGCTAGCATGTTTAGCATGTAGCAAGTCCTGTTTGCTAGCATGAGTCAAAAGAGCCAACCCCCATCTCTATACGATGTTCTGATGCAGAGATATTGGTCTTGCAAAACGGTTGCTAGGGTACTCTGTTTGGTTGCTAGGGAGTGGCTTGGCAGCTGCCAATCATGAAGCTCCAAAGTCAATGTGAATGTATAAACCAACCCCCATCTCTATACGATGTTTTGATGCAGAGATATAGGTCTTGCAAAATGGTTGCTAGGGTACCTTGTTTGGTTGCTAGGGAGTGGCTTGGCAGCTGCCAATCATGAAACTCCAAAGGCTGCTTGTCAGTATGAATGATATAAACCAACTCCCGTGCCTCTGTGACATTCAGAATGGACGATATTCCTCTTTGGATTTTGGTTGCTAAGGTGCTCGACAATGGTTGCTAGGGCGTGGCCAGTAAGTGTTGAGGTGATTCAGGATTGGCTGTTTGCTGCCCCGAGTCAAACGAGCCCACCCTCATGTTTCTATGACTCTTATATTCTGAGATATCCCTTTGATCTGTTTCAATGGAAGTCTATGGAACTTGTTGCTAAGGAGCTCTAAATGGTTGCTAGGGCGTGGCTAGATAGCTTCACAATGATCCTGAGAGACTGATTGGCCGTCTGAGTAAAATGAGCCCGCCCCTTTGTCTCTACGACACTGTGATCCAGAGTTATGTTCAATATAAAAGCGGTTTCTATGGTGTAGGACGGCCCATTTCATGGGCCGTCCTACACCATAGTAAGTCAATGGGGCAACTTTGGGCAGCTCCTGCCCCACAGGGGTGCAACTTTTACCCCATTGTGTGGTATATTCTTACAGAGCCTGTCAGCCTCTTTAAATGTGGTAAATTTCACGTTTCTGCGACATCCTCGTTCCGAGCTACGACTCGTCAAAGTTTGACGCAATGTTAAGTCTATGGGATTTTTCGGCCGGTTTTTCGCCCCTGGGGCGAACATCGTACCCCCGATCCCTTAGAAAAGTCATAGCACACCATTCCCGAACAGGCCGCACGTTTTGACACCTCATTCATGGGTCTGTGACAAAAACTGCGGGAGGAGTAGCGCGTCAAAAAGTGGCCAGAAGAATAAGAAGAATAAGAAGAAGAAGAATAATAAGTATGCACAATAACACTAGTGTTGCTTTGCCATAGGCAAGCACCACTAACTAGAATGTACATTTCCAGAAGAAAATGTGAAGTGGTGCTTGCAGTGGCAAAACTCGCCGCTCGGTTGCTAGGGTGTGTATAGCTAGTTTTTAGTAAGATGCTAACAAAATAAGCATAATGATAGCATGATTAGCATGTTGCTAGCATCATGCTACCGTGTCTTTAGCATGATGCTAACATGATTAGCAGGTTGCTAGCATGTTTGTAGCTAGATGCTAGCATGATTAGCATGTTGCTAGCATCATGCTAGCATGATTAGCATGTTGCTAGCATCATGCTAGCATGATTAGCATGTTGCTAGCATTATGCTAGCATGATTAGCATGTTGCTAGCATCATGCTAGCATTATTAGCATGTTTCTAGCATCATGCTAGCATGATTAGCATGTTGCTAGCATCATGCTAGCATGATTGGCATGTTGCTAGCATAATGCTAGCATGATTAGCATGTTTCTAGCATCATGCTAGCATGATTAGCATGTTTCTAACATCATGCTAGCATGATTAGCATGTTGCTAGCATAATGCTAGCATGATTAGCATGTTTCTAGCATCATGCTAGCATGATTAGCATGTTTCTAGCATCATGCTAGCATGATTAGCATGTTTCTAGCATCATGCTAGCATGATTAGCATGTTGCTAGCATCATGCTAGCATGATTAGCATGTTGCTAGCATCATGCTAGCATGATTAGCATGTTTGTAGCTAGATGCTAGCATGATTAGCATGTTGCTAGCATCATGCTAGCATGATTAGCATGTTGCTAGCATCATGCTAGCATGATTAGCATGTTTCTAGCATCATGCTAGCATGATTAGCATGTTGCTAGCATCATGCTAGCATGATTAGCATGTTGCTAGCATCATGCTAGCATGATTAGCATGTTGCTAGCATCATGCTAGCATGATTAGCATGTTGCTAGCATCATGCTAGCATGATTAGCATGTTTGTTAGCATGTTTGTAGTTAGATGCTAGCATGATTAGCATGTTGCTAGCATCATGTTAGCATGATTAGCATGTTGCTAGCATCATGCTAGCATGATTAGCATGTTGCTAGCATCATGCTAGCATGATTAGCATGTTGCTAGCATCATGCTAGCATGATTAGCATGTTGCTAGCATCATGCTAGCATGATTAGCATGTTGCTAGCATCATGCTAGCATGATTAGCATGGTTGCTAGCATCATGCTAGCATGATTAGCATGTTTGCTAGCATGTTTGTAGCCAGATACTAGCAAGATTAGCATGTTGCTAGCATCATTTAGCACTTAACTAATCGATATTAGCATGTAGCTATTCACAGCTAGCATGTTTAGCATGTTGAAAGTCCTGTGTGTTAACATGAGTCAAAAGACCCAACCCCCATCGCGATACAATGTTCTGATGCTGAGATATAGCTGTTACAAAATGGTTGCTAGGGTACTCTGTTTGGTTGCTAGGGAGTGGCTTGGCAGCTGCCAATCATGAAACTCCAAAGGCTGCTTGTCAGTATGAATGATATAAACCAACCCCCATCGCGATACAATGTTCTGATGCTGAGATATAGCTGTTACAAAATGGTTGCTAGGGTACTATGTTTGGTTGCTAGGGAGTGGCTTGGCAGCTGCCAATCATGAAACTCCAAAGGCTGCTTGTCAGTATAAATGATATAAACCAACTCCCATGCCTCTGTGACATTCAGAATGGAAGATATCCCTCTTTGGATTTTGGTTGCTAAGGTGCTCGACAATGGTTGCTAGGGCGTGGCTAGGAAGTGTTGAGGTCATTCATGATTGGCTGTTTGCTACCCCGAGTCAAACGAGACCACCCTCGTGTTTCTATGACACTTCTATCCGGAGATATCCCTTCCATCTCTTTCAATGGAAGTCTATGGAACTTGTTGCTAAGGTGCTCTAAATGGTTGCTAGGGCGTGGCTTAAAAGCTTAACAATGATCCTGAGAGACTGATTGGTCATCTGAGTAAAATGAGCCCGCCCCTTTGTCTCTACGACACTGTGATCCAGAGTTATGTTCAATATAAAAGCGGTTTCTATGGTGTAGGACGGCCCATTTCATGGGCCGTCCTACACCATAGTAAGTCAATGGGGCAAATTTGGGCAGCTCCTGCCCCACAGGGGTGCAACTTTTACCCCATTGTGTGGTATATTCTTACAGAGCCTGTCAGCCTCTTCAAATGTGGTAAATTACACGTTTCTGCGACATCCTCGTTCCGAGCTACGACTCGTCAAAGTTTGACGCAATGTTAAGTCTATGGGATTTTTCGGCCGGTTTTTCGCCCCTGGGGCGAACATCGTACCCCCGATCCCTTATAAAAGTCATAGCACACCATTCCCGAACAGGCCGCACGTTTTGACACCTCATTCATGGGTCTGTGACAAAAACTGCGGGAGGAGTAGCGCGTCAAAAAGTGGCCAGAAGAATAAGAATAAGAAGAATAAGAATAAGAATAAGAATAATAAGTATGTGAGATAACAATAGTGTTGCTTCGCCATAGGCAAGCACCACTAACTAGAATGTACATTTCCAGAAGAAAATGTGAAGTGGTGCTTGCAGTGGCAAAACTCGCCGCTCGGTTGCTAGGGTGTGGTACATTATTGCATACGAGCCAACAACCATGTCTGTACGATGTTCTGGTGCCGAGATATGGATTATTCATGTGTTCAGGTGGTTACTAGGGTACCCTATATGGTTGCTATGGTGTGCTTATACAGTTTATGAGATGATATTTAAAGACTTATTGACAGTCTTAGTCAAAAAAGGCAAACTCCATGTTTCTTCTATTTTCTGGAGCTGAGATATGGCTTAAATATGTTGTTTTATGGTTGCTAGGCTGCCCTAAGTGGTTGCTAGGGCGCGAATATGAAGTTATTATGTCACTACTTATTGGCTGCTTGATAGGCCGAGTCAAAAGAGCCCAACCCCAAGTCTCTATGACCTTCTGGTCAAAAGATATGATCTCACAAATTTTGTGGCAATGTTAAGTCTATGGGACTTTTTTCGTCCAATTTATCGCCTGCCGGACGATCATCGTACAACCGATCGCTTAGAAAAGACATAGCACACCTCTCATCAATGAACCGGTCGATTTGACACCTCACTCATGGGTCTACGAGAAAACGTGCGGGAGGAGTAGCGTGCCGAAGTTTTGTCTAGGTGAATAGTAATCACAACACTAGAATGTACATTTCCAGAAGAAAATGTGAAGTGGTGCTTGCAGTGGCAAAACTCGCCGCTCGGTTGCTAGGGTGTGCTATATGATTGCATACGAGACAACAAACACGTCTGTACGATATTGTGGAGCTGAGATATGGCTTATTTATGTGTTCAGGTGGTTACTAGGGTTCCCTATATGGTTGCTATGGTGTGCTTATAGAGTTTATGAGATGATATTTAAAGACTAGTTGACAGTCTGAGTCAAAAAAGCCAAACTCCATGTTTCTTCTATTTACAGGAGCTGAGAAATGGCTTGAATATGTTGTTTTATGGTTGCTAGGCTGCCCTAAGTGGTTGCTAGGGCACGGCTATGAAGTTATTATATCACTACTTATTGGCTTCTTGATAGGCCAAGTCAAAAGAGCCCAACCCCAAGTCTCTATGACCTTCTGGTGAAAAGATGTGATATAACAAATTTTGTGCCAATGTTAAGTCTATGGGACTTTTTTCGGCCGATTTATCGCCCGCCGGACGAACATCGTACAACCGATCGCTTAGAAAAGACATAGCACACCTCTCCTTAATGAACCGGTCGATTTGACACCTCACTCATGGGTCTACGACAAAAGCTGCGGGAGGAGTAGCGTGCCGAAGTTTTGTCTAGGTGAATAGTAATCACAACACTAGAATGTACATTTCCAGAAGAAAATGTGAAGTGGTGCTTGCAGTGGCAAAACTCGCCGCTCGGTTGCTAGGATGTTCTGGGTAGTTGCTATGGTGTTGCTAGGCGGTTGCTAGGGTATTGTGGGTGGTTGCTAGGGTGTTCTGGGTGGTTGCTAGGGTGTTGCTAGGCAGTTGCTAGAGTGTTCTGGGTAGTTGCTATGGTGTTGCTAGGCGGTTGCTAGGGTATTGTGGGTGGTTGCTAGGGTGTTCTGGGTGGTTGCTAGGGTGTTGCTAGGCAGTTGCTAGGGTGTTCTGGGTAGTTGCTATGGTGTTGCTAGGCAGTTGCTAGGGTATTCTGGGTGGTTGCTATGGTGTTGCTAGGCGGTTGCTAGGGTGTTCTGGGTGGTTGCTAGGGTGTTGCTAGGCAGTTGCTAGGGTATTCTGGGTGGTTGCTATGGTGTTGCTAGGCGGTTGCTAGGGTGTTCTGGGTAGTTGCTAGGGTGTTGCAAGGCGGTTGCTAGGGTATTCTGGATGGTTGCTATGGTGTTGCTAGGGTATTCGGGGTGGTTGCTAGGGTGTTGCTAGGCGGTTGCCAGGGTATTCTGGGTGGTTGCTAGGGTGTTGCTAGGTGGTTGCTAGGGTATTCTGGATGGTTGCTATGGTGTTGCTAGGGTATTCTGGGTGGTTGCTAGGGTGTTGCTAGGCGGTTGCCAGGGTATTCTGGGTGGTTGCTAGGGTGTTGCTAGGCGGTTGCTAGGGTATTCTGGGTGGTTGCTATGGTGTTGCTAGGGTATTGTGGGTGGTTGCTAGGCGGTTGCTAGGGTGTTCTGGGTGGTTGCTAGGGTGTTTCTAGGTGGTTGCTAGGGTATTCTGGGTGGTTGCTAGGGTGTTGCTAGGTGGTTGCTAGGGTGTTCTGGGTGGTTGTTAGGGTGTTGCTAGGCGGTTTCTAGGGTGTTCTGGTTGGTTGCTAGGGCGTTGCTAGGCAGTTGCTAGGGTGTTCTGGGTGGTTGCTAAGGTGTTGCTAGGGTAATCTGGGTGGTTGCTATGGTGTTACTAGGTGGTTGGTAGTTGTCAAAGATGGTTACTATTGAGTTTGTAGCATTTTATTGGCTGATTTAGCACTTAGCTAATCAATATTAGCATGTAGCTATTCACTGCTAGCATGTGTAGCATGTAGCAAGTCCTGTTTGCTAGCATGAGTCAAAATAGCCAACCCCCATCTCTATACGATGTTCTGATGCAGAGATATTGGTCTTGCAAAACGGTTGCTAGGGTACTCTGTTTGGTTGCTAGGGAGTGGCTTGGCAGCTGCCAATCATGAAGCTCCAAAGTCAATGTGTATGTATAAACCAACCCCCATCTCTATGCGATGTTTTGATGCAGAGATATAGGTCTTGCAAAATGGTTGCTAGGGTACTCTGTTTGGTTGCTAGGGAGTGGCTTGGCAGCTGCCAATCATGGAACTCCAAAGGCTGCTTGTCAGTATAAATGATATAAACCAACTGCCATGCATCTGTGACATTCAGAATGGAAGATATCCCTGTTTGGATTTTGGTTGCTAAGGTGCTCGACAATGGTTGCTAGGGCGTGGCCAGTAAGTGTTGAGGTGATTCAGGATTGGCTGTTTGCTGGCCCGAGTGAAACGAGCCCACCCTCATGTTTCTATGACACTTATATCCTGAGATATCCCTTTGATCTGTTTCAATGGAAGTCTATGGAACTTGTTGCTAAGGAGCTCTAAATGGTTGCTAGGGCGTGGCTTGATAGCTTCACAATGATCCTGAGAGACTGATTGGCCGTCTGAGTAAAATGAGCCCGCCCCTTTGTCTCTACGACACTGTGATCCAGAGTTATGTTCAATATAAAAGCGGTTTCTATGGTGTAGGACGGCCCATTTCATGGGCCGTCCTACACCATAGTAAGTCAATGGGGAAACTTTGGGCAGCTCCTGCACCCCAGGGGTGCAACTTTTACCCCATTGTGTGGTATGTTCTTACAGAGTCTGTCAGCCTCTTCAAATGTGGCAAATTTCACGTTTCTGCGACATCCTCGTTCCGAGCTACGACTCGTCAAAGTTTTTCGCAATGTTAAGTCTATGGGATTTTTTTGGGCCGTTTTTCGCCCCTGGGGCGACCATCGTACCCCCGATCCCTTATAAAAGTCATAGCACACCATTCCCGAACAGGCCGCACGTTTTGACACCTCATTCATGGGTCTGTGACAAAAACTGCGGGAGGAGTAGCGCGTCAAAAAGTGGCCAGAAGAATAATAATAATAAGAAGAAGAAGAAGAATAATAAGTATGTGAGATAACAATAGTGTTGCTTCGCCATAGGCAAGCACCACTAACTAGAATGTACATTTCCAGAAGAAAATGTGAAGTGGTGCTTGCAGTGACAAAACTCGCCGCTCGGTTGCTAGGGTGCGGTTAGCTAGTTTTTACCAAGATGCTAGCATGATTAGCATGTTGCTAGTATCATGCTAGCATGATTAGCATGTTGTTAGCATTATGCTAGCATTATTAGCATGTTGCTAGCATGATTAGCATGTTGCTAGCATGATGCTAGCATGATGCTAGCATGATTAGCATGTTGCTAGCATGTTGCTAGCATGATGCTAGCATGATTAGCATGTTGCTAGCATCATGCTAGCATGATTAGCATGTTGTTAGCATCATGCTAGCATGATTAGCATGTTGTTAGCATCATGCTACTAACATGCTAGCATGATTAGCATGTTGCTAGCATGATGCTAGCATGATTAGCATGATGCTAGCAAAAATAAGCATGTTGCAAACATGTTTTAGCTAGATGCTAGCATGATTAGCATATTGCTAGCATCATGCTAGCATGTTTAGCATGTTGCTAGCATGGTTGCTAAGGTGTTACTAGGTGGTTGCTAGGGTATTATGGGTGGTTGCTAGGCGGTTGCTAGGGTGTTCTGGGTGGTTGCTATGGTGTTGCTATGCGGTTGCTAGGGTATTCTGGGTGGTTGCTAGGCGGTTGCTAGGGTGTTCTGGGTGGTTGCTAGGGTGTTGCTAGGGGGTTGCTAGGGTGTTCTGGTTGGTTGCTAGGGTGTTGCTAGGCGGTTGCTAGGGTGTTCTGGGTGGTTGCTAGGGTGTTGCTAGGCGGTTCTGGGTGGTTGCTATGTTGTTGCTATGCGGTTGCTAGGGTATTCTGGGTGGTTGCTAAGGTGTTTTGGGTGGTTGCTAGGCGGTTGCTAGGGTGTTCTGGGTGGTTGCTAGGGTGTTCTGAGTGGTTGCTAGAGTGTTGCTAGGTGGTTGCTAGGGTATTCTGGGTGGTTGCTAGGCTGTTGCTAGGTGGTTGCTAGGGTATTCTGGGTGGTTGCCAGGGTGTTGCTAGGCGGTTGCTAGGGTGTTCTGGGTGGTTGCTAGGGTGTTGCTAGGCGGTTGCTAGGGTATTCTGGGTGGTTGCTATGGTGTTGCTAGGCGGTTGCTAGGGTGTTTTGGGTGGTTGCTAGGGTGTTTTAGGTGGTTGCTATGGTATTCTGGATGGTTGCTATGGTGTTACTAGGTGGTTGGTAGTGTTCACATTTGGTTAGTATAGAGTTTTTATAATGTTCATGGCATGATTTAGCACTTAGCTAATCAATATTAGCATGTAGCTATTCACAGCTAGCATGTTTAGCATGTTGAAAGTCCTGTGTGCCAGCATGAGTCAAAAGACCCAACCCCCATCTCTATACGATGTTCTGATGCAGAGATATTGGTCTTGCAAAATGGTTGCTAGGGTACTCTGTTTGGTTGCTAGGGAGTGGCTTGGCAGCTGCCAATCATGAAGCTCCAAAGTCAATGTGAATGTATAAACCAACCCCCATCTCTATACGATGTTTTGATGCAGAGATATAGGTCTTGCAAAATGGTTGCTAGGGTACTCTGTTTGGTTGCTAGGGAGTGGCTTGGCAGCTGCCTATCATGAAACTCCAAAGGCTGCTTGTCAGTATGAATGATATAAACCAACTCCCACGCCTTTGTGACATTCAGAATGGAAGATATCCCTTTTTGGATTTTGGTTGCTAAGGTGCTCGACAATGGTTGCTAGGGCGTGGGCAGTAAGTGTTGAGGTGATTCAGGATTGGCTGTTTGCTGGCCCGAGTCAAACGAGCCCACCCTCATGTTTCTATGACACTTATATCCTGAGATATCCCTTTGATCTCTTTCAATGGAAGTCTATGGAACTTGTTGCTAAGGAGCTCTAAATGGTTGCTAGGGCGTGGCTTGATAGCTTCACAATGATCCTGAGAGACTGATTGGCCGTCTGAGTAAAATGAGCCCGCCCCCTTGTCTCTACGACACTGTGATCCAGAGTTATGTTCAATATAAAAGCGGTTTCTATGGTGTAGGACGGCCCATTTCATGGGCCGTCCTACACCATAGTAAGTCAGTGGGGCAACTTTGGGCAGCTCCTGCCCCACAGGGGTGCAACTTTTACCCCATTGTGTGGTATATTCTTACAGAGCCTGTCAGCCTCTTCAAATGTGGTAAATTACACGTTTCTGCGACATCCTCGTTCCGAGCTACGACTCGTCAAAGTTTGACGCAATGTTAAGTCTATGGGATTTTTCGGCCGGTTTTTCGCCCCTGGGGCGAACATCGTACCCCCGATCCCTTATAAAAGTCATAGCACACCATTCCCGAACAGGCCGCACGTTTTGACACCTCATTCATGGGTCTGTGACAAAAACTGCGGGAGGAGTAGCGCGTCAAAAAGTGGCCAGAAGAATAATAAGAATAAGAATAATAAGTATGCACAATAACACTAGTGTTGCTTTGCCATAGGCAAGCACCACTAACTAGAATGTACATTTCCAGAAGAAAATGTGAAGTGGTGCTTGCAGTGGCAAAACTCGCCGCTCAGTTGCTACGGTTTGGTACATGATTGCATACAAGACAACAAACACGTCTGTACGATGTTCTGGTGCTGAGATATGGCTTATTCATTTTGTTCAGGTGGTTACTAGGGTACTCTATATGGTTGCTAGGGTGTGCTTATACAGTTTATGAGATGATATTTAAACAGTAGTTGACAGTCTAAGTCAAAAAAGCCAAACTCCATGTTTCTACTATTTTCTGGAGCTGAAATATGGCTTGAATATGTTGTTTTATGGTTGCTAGGCTGCCCTAAGTGGTTGCTAGGGCGCGAATATGAAGTTATTATGTCACTACTTCTTGGCTTCTTGATAGGCCGAGTCAAAAGAGCCCAACCCAAGGTCTCTATGACATCCTGAGCCAAAGATATGATATAACAAATTTTGTGACAATGTTAAGTCTATGGGACTTTTTTCGGCTAATTTTTCGCCCGCCGAACGAACACCATACAACCGATCGCTTAGAAAAGACATAGCACACTTCTCCTCAATGAACCGGTCGATTTGACACCTCATTCATGGGTCTACGACAAAAGGTGCGGGAGGAGTAGCGTGCCGAAGTTTTGTCTAGGTGAATAGTAATCACAACACTAGAATGTACATTTCCAGAAGAAAATGTGAAGTGGTGCTTGCAGTGGCAAAACTCGCCGCTCGGTTGCTAGGGTGTGGTACATGATTGCATACGAGCCAACAACCATGTCTGTACGATGTTCTGGTGCTGAGATAGGGCTTATTCATGCGTTCAGGTGGTTACTAGGGTACTCTATATGGTTGCTATGGTGTGCTTATACAGTTTATGAGATGATATTTAAAGACTAGTTGACAGTCTAAGTCAAAAAAAGCAAACTCCATGTTTCTTCTATTTTCTGGAGCTGAAATATGGCTTGGAAATAAAGTTTTATGGTTGCTAGGGTGGCATAAGTGGTTGCTAGGGCGTAGCCATGAAGTTATTATGTCACTACTTATTGGCTTCTTGATAGGCCGAGTCAAAAGAGCCCAACCCCAAGTCTCCATGACCTTCTGGTCAAAAGATATGATCTCACAAATTTTGTGCCAATGTTAAGTCTATGGGACTTTTTTCGGCCAATTATTTGCCCCTGGGGCAAACACCGTACCCCCGATCGGTAAGAAAAGTCACAGCACACCTCTCCTCAATAATCCGCACAATTTAACGCCTCACTCAGGGGTCTGTGATGTCGGCATGTATTTATTTACAGATAATTACTATGGAGTTTTATATGGAGTTTTTATAGAGTTTTTATAGAGTTATTTAGTATGGCACTCGGCCTGCGGCCTCGTGCCTATGGCCTACGGTTGCTAGGGTGCTGTAACTGGTTGCTATGGTGTGGCTATGAAGATTTTAGGCCATTACTTATTGGCTGCTTGATAAAATAAATCCTCTGAGGGAGAGAGAGAGGGCCTGACAGCAGGGCTGTCAGGCCCTTTTGTGTCTGTGTGTGTGAAAGTGGCAGTTGAGATTTGAATTTTTGAAAGTTCCGCAATGTTAAGTCAATGGGATTTTTTTGGCCGCTTTTTCGTCCGCTGTGCGAACATCGTACACCCGATCGCTTAGAAAAGTCATAGCACACCATTCCCGAACAGGCCGCACGTTTTGACACCTCATTCATGGGTCTGTGACAAAAACTGCGGGAGGAGTAGCGCGTCAAAATGTGGCCGGAAGAATAAGAATAATAAGAATAATAAGTATGCACAATAACACTAGTGTTGCTTTGCCTTTGGCAAGCACCACTAACTAGAATGTACATTTCCAGAAGAAAATGTGAAGTGGTGCTTGCAGTGGCAAAACTCGCCGCTCGGTTGCTAAGGTGTGGTAAATGATTGCATACGAGCAAAGAACCATATCTGTACGATATTCTGGTGCTGAGATATGGCTTATTCATGTGTTGTATGGTTACTAGGGTACTCTATATGGTTGCTATGGTGTGCTTATACAGTTTATGAGATGATATTTAAAGACTAGTTGACAGTCTAAGTCAAAAAAGCTAAACTCCATGTTTCTACTATTTTCTGGAGCTGAATTATGGCTTGGAAATGTAGTTTTATGGTTGCTAGGGTGCCCTAAGTGGTTGCTAGGGAAAGGCTATGAAGTTGTTATGTCACTACTTATTGGCTGCTTGATAGGCCGAGTCAAAAGAGCCCAATTCCAAGTCTCTATGACCTTCTGGTCAAAAGATATGATCTCACAAATTTTGTGCCAATGTTAAGTCTATGGGACTTTTTTCGGAAATGTTTTCGCCCGCCTAACGAACATCGTACAACCGATCGCTTAGAAAAGACATAGCACACCTCTCCTCAATGAACCGGTCGATTTGACACCTCACTCATGGGTCTACGACAAAAGGTGCGGGAGGAGTAGCGTGCCGAAGTTTTGTCTAGGTGAATAGTAATCACAACACTAGAATGTACATTTCCAGAAGAAAATGTGAAGTGGTGCTTGCAGTGGCAAAATTCGCAGGTCGGTTTATAGAGTGTGGTACATTATTGCATACGAGCCAAGAACCATGTCTGTACGATGTTCTAGTGCTGAGATATGGCTCATTCATGTGTTTGTATGGTTACTAGGGTACCTTATATGGTTGCTATGGTGTGCTTATAAAGTTTATGAGATGATATTTAAAGACTAGTTGACAGTCTGAGTCAAAAAAGGCAAACTCCATGTTTCTACTATTTTCTGGAGCTGTGATATGGCTTGAATATGTTGTTTTATGGTTGCTAGGCTGCCCTAAGTGGTTGCTAGGGCAGCAATATGAATGTATTATGTCACTACTTATTGGCTGCTTGATAGGCCGAGTCAAAAGAGCCCAACCCCAAGTCTCTATGACCTTCTGGTCAAAAGATATGATCTCACAAATTTTGTGCTAATGTTAAGTCTATGGGACTTTTTTCGGCCAATTATTTGCCCCTGGGGCGAACACCGTACCCCCGATCGGTAAGAAAAGTCACAGCACACCTCTCCTCAATAATCCGCACAATTTGACGCCTCACTCAGGGGTCTGTGATGTCGGCATGTATTTATTTACAGATAATTACTATGGAGTTTTATATGGAGTTTTATATGGAGTTTTTATAGAGTTTTTATAGAGTTATTTAGTATGGCACTCGGCCTGCGGCCTCGTGCCTATCACCCACGGTTGCTAGGGTGCTGTAACTGGTTGCTATGGTGTGGCTTTGAAGATTTAGGGCCATTAATTATTGGCTGCTTGATAAAATAAATCCTCCTAGGGAGAGAGAGAGGTCTGCCTGACAGCAGGGCTGTCAGGCCCTTTTGTGTCTGTGTGAAAATGACAGTTGAGATTTAAATTTCTGAAAATTCCGCAATGTTAAGTCAATGGGACTTTTTTGGCCGCTTTTTCGTCCGCTGTGCGAACATCGTACACCCGATCTCTTAGAAAAGTCATAGCACACCATTCCCGAACAGGCCGCACGTTTTGACACCTCATTCATGGGTCTGTGACAAAAACTGCGGGAGGAGTAGCGCGTCAAAAATGTGGCGGAATAAGAATAAGAATAACTAGAATGTACATTTCCAGAAGAAAATGTGAAGTGGTGCTTGCAGTGGCAAAACTCGCCGCTCGGTTGCTAGCGTGCGGTTAGCTAGTTTTTACCAAGATGCTAGCATGATTAGCATGTTGCTAGCATCATGCTAGAATGATTAACATGTTGTTAGCATTATGCTAGCGTGATTAGCATGTTGCTAGCATGATTAGCATGTTGCTAGCATGATTAGCATGTTGCTAGCATGATGTTAGCATGATTAGCATTTTGCTAGCATGTTGATAGCATGATGCTAGCATGATTAGCATGTTGCTAGCATGATGCTAGCATGATTAGCATGTTGCTAGCATGATGCTAGCATGATTAGCATGTTGCTAGCATCATGCTAGCATGATTAGCATGTTGTTAGCATCATGCTAGCATCATGCTAGCATGATTAGCATGTTGTTAGCATCATGCTACCAACATGCTAGCATGATTAGCATGTTGTTAGCATGATGCTAGCAAAAATAAGCATGTTGCAAACATGTTTTAGGTAGATGCTATCATGATTAGCATATTGCTAGCATCATGCTAGCATGATTAGCATGATGCTAGCATGATGCTAGCATGGTTGCTAAGGTGTTACTAGGGGGTTGCTAGGGTATTATGGGTGGTTGCTAGGGCTTTGCTAGGCGGTTGCTAGGGTGTTCTGGGTGGTTGCTAGGGTGTTGTTAGGCGGTTGCTAGGGTGTTCTGAGTGGTTGCTAGGGTGTTGCTAGGTGGTTGCTATGGTATTCTGAGTGGTTGCTAGGGTGTTGCTAGGTGGTTGCTATGGTATTCTGGGTGGTTGCTAGGGTGTTGCTAAGCGGTTGCTAGGGTGTTCTGGGTGGTTGCTAGGGTGTTGCTAGGCGGTTGCTAGGGTGTTCTGAGTGGTTGCTAGGGTGTTGCTAGGTGGTTGCTAGGGTATTCTGGGTGGTTGCTAGGGTGTTGCTAGGCGGTTGCTAGGGTGTTCTGGGTGGTTGCTAGGGTGTTGCTAGGCGGTTGCTAGGGTGTTCTGAGTGGTTGCTAGGGTGTTGCTAGGGTGTTGCTAGGCGGTTGTTAGGGTGTTCTGGGTGGTTGCTAAGGTGTTGTGGGTGGTTGCTAGGCGGTTGCTAGGGTGTTCTGGGTGGTTGCTAGGGTGTTGCTAGGGGGTTGCTAGGGTGTTTTGGGTGGTTGCTAGGGTGTTGCTAGGCGGTTGCTAGGGTGTTCTGAGTGGTTGCTAGGGTGTTGCTAGGTGGTTGCTAGGGTGTTCTGGGTGGTTGCTAGGGTGTTGCTAGGCGGTTGCTAGGGTGTTCTGAGTGGTTGCTAGGTGGTTGCTAGGGTATTCTGGGTGGTTGCTAGGTTGTTGCTAGGCGGTTGCTAGGGTATTCTGGGTGGTTGCTATGGTGTTGCTAGGCAGTTGCTAGGGTGTTTTAGGTGGTTGCTATGGTATTCTGGATGGTTGCTATGGTGTTACTAGGTGGTTGGTAGTGTTTACATTTGGTTACTATAGAGTTTTTATAATGTTCATGGCATGATTTAGCACTTAGCTAATCAATATTAGCATGTAGCTATTCACAGCTAGCATGTTTAGCATGTAGCAAGTCCTGTTTGCTAGCATGAGTCAAAAGAGCCAACCCCCATCTCTATACGATGTTCTGATGCAGAGATATTGGTCTTGCAAAACGGTTGCTAGGGTACTCTGTTTGGTTGCTAGGGAGTGGCTTGGCAGCTGCCAATCATGAAGCTCCAAAGTCAATGTGTATGTATAAACCAACCCCCATCTCTATGCGATGTTTTGATGCAGAGATATAGGTCTTGCAAAATGGTTGCTAGGGTACTCTGTTTGGTTGCTAGGGAGTGGCTTGGCAGCTGCCAATCATGGAACTCCAAAGGCTGCTTGTCAGTATAAATGATATAAACCAACTGCCATGCATCTGTGACATTCAGAATGGAAGATATCCCTGTTTGGATTTTGGTTGCTAAGGTGCTCGAAAATGGTTGCTAGGGCGTGGCCAGTAAGTGTTGAGGTGATTCAGGATTGGCTGTTTGCTGGCCCGAGTGAAACGAGCCCACCCTCATGTTTCTATGACACTTATATCCTGAGATATCCCTTTGATCTGTTTCAATGGAAGTCTATGGAACTTGTTGCTAAGGAGCTCTAAATGGTTGCTAGGGCGTGGCTTGATAGCTTCACAATGATCCTGAGAGACTGATTGGCCGTCTGAGTAAAATGAGCCCGCCCCTTTGTCTCTACGACACTGTGATCCAGAGTTATGTTCAATATAAAAGCGGTTTCTATGGTGTAGGACGGCCCATTTCATGGGCCGTCCTACACCATAGTAAGTCAATGGGGAAACTTTGGGCAGCTCCTGCACCCCAGGGGTGCAACTTTTACCCCATTGTGTGGTATGTTCTTACAGAGTCTGTCAGCCTCTTCAAATGTGGCAAATTTCACGTTTCTGCGACATCCTCGTTCCGAGCTACGACTCGTCAAAGTTTTTCGCAATGTTAAGTCTATGGGATTTTTTTGGGCCGTTTTTCGCCCCTGGGGCGACCATCGTACCCCCGATCCCTTATAAAAGTCATAGCACACCATTCCCGAACAGGCCGCACGTTTTGACACCTCATTCATGGGTCTGTGACAAAAACTGCGGGAGGAGTAGCGCGTCAAAAAGTGGCCAGAAGAATAAGAAGAATAAGAATAATAAGTATGTGAGATAACAATAGTGTTGCTTCGCCATAGGCAAGCACCACTAATAATAAGTATGCACAATAACACTAGTGTTGCTTTGCCATAGGCAAGCACCACTAACTAGAATGTACATTTCCAGAAGAAAATGTGAAGTGGTGCTTGCAGTGGCAAAACTCGCCGCTCGGTTGCTAGGGTGTGTATAGCTAGTTTTTAGTAAGATGCTAACAAAATAAGCATAATGATAGCATGATTAGCATGTTGCTAGCATCATGCTACTGTGTCTTTAGCATGATGCTAACATGATTAGCAGGTTGCTAGCATGTTTGTAGCTAGATGCTAGCATGATTCGCATGTTGCTAGCATCATGCTAGCATGATTAGCATGTTGCTAGCATCATGCTAGCATGATTAGCATGTCGCTAGCATAATGCTAGCATGATTAGCATGTTGCTAGCATCATGCTAGCATTATTAGCATGTTGCTAGCATAATGCTAGCATGATTAGCATGTTTCTAGCATCATGCTAGCATGATTAGCATGTTGCTAGCATAATGCTTGCATGATTAGCATGTTGCTAGCATTATGCTAGCATGATTAGCATGTTGCTAGCATCATGCTAGCATGATTAGCATGTTGATAGCATAATGCTAGCATGATTAGCATGTTTCTAGCATCATGCTAGCATGATTAGCATGGTGTTAGCATCATGCTAGCATGATTAGCATGTTGCTAGCATCATGCTAGCATGATTAGCATGTTGCTAGCATCATGCTAGCATGATTAGCATGTTTGCTAGCATGTTTGTAGCTAGATGCTAGCATGATTAGCATGTTGCTAGCATCATGTTAGCATGATTAGCATGTTGCTAGCATCATGCTAGCATGATTAGCATGTTGCTAGCATCATGCTAGCATGATTAGCATGTTGCTAGCATCATGCTAGTATGATTAGCATGTTGCTAGCATCATGCTAGCATGATTAGCATGTTGCTAGCATCATGCTAGCATGATTAGCATGGTTGCTAGCATCATGCTAGCATGATTAGCATGTTTGCTAGCATGTTTGTAGCTAGATACTAGCAAGATAAGCATGTTGCTAGCATCATTTAGCACTTAACTAATTGATATTAGCATGTAGCTATTCACAGCTAGCATGTTTAGCATGTTGAAAGTCCTGTGTGCTAACATGAGTCAAAAGACCCAACCCCCATCGTGATACAATGTTCTGATGCTGAGATATAGCTGTTACAAAATGGTTGCTAGGGTAATCTGTTTGGTTGCTAGGGAGTGGCTTGGCAGCTGCCAATCATGAAACTCCAAAGGCTGCTTGTCAGTATGAATGATATAAACCAACTCCCATGCCTCTGTGACATTCAGAATGGAAGATATCCCTCTTTGGATTTTGGTTGCTAAGGTGCTCGACAATGGTTGCTAGGGCGTGGCTAGGAAGTGTTGAGGTCATTCATGATTGGCTGTTTGCTACCCCGAGTCAAACGAGACCACCCTCGTGTTTCTATGACACTTCTATCCGGAGATATCCCTTCCATCTCTTTCAATGGAAGTCTATGGAACTTGTTGCTAAGGTGCTCTAAATGGTTGCTAGGGCGTGGCTTGATAGCTTCACAATGATCCTGAGAGACTGATTGGTTGTCTGAATAAAATGAGCCCGCCCCCTTGTCTCTATGACACTGTGACCCACAGCTATGTTCAATACAAAATCCCTATGTAATTTACCATAGTAGGAGAAACGCATGCATTTCATGGGCCGTCCTACACCATAGTAAGTCAATGGGGCAACTTTGGGCAGCTCCTGCCCCACAGGGGTGCAACTTTTACCCCATTGTGTGGTATGTTCTTACAGAGTCTGTCAGCCTCTTCAAATGTGGCAAATTTCACGTTTCTGCGACATCCTCGTTCCGAGCTACGACTCGTCAAAGTTTTTCGCAATGTTAAGTCTATGGGATTTTTTTGGGCCGTTTTTCGCCCCTGGGGCGACCATCGTACCCCCGATCTCTTAGAAAAGTCATAGCACACCATTCCCGAACAGGCCGCACGTTTTGACACCTCATTCATGGGTCTGTGACAAAAACTGCGGGAGGAGTAGCGCGTCAAAAAGTGGCCAGAAGAATAAGAAGAATAAGAATAATAAGTATGTGAGATAACAATAGTGTTGCTTCGCCATAGGCAAGCACCACTAACTAGAATGTACATTTCCAGAAGAAAATGTGAAGTGGTGCTTGCAGTGGCAAAACTCGCCGCTCGGTTGCTAGCGTGCGGTTAGCTAGTTTTTACCAAGATGCTAGCATGATTAGCATGTTGCTAGCATCATGCTAGAATGATTAACATGTTGTTAGCATTATGCTAGCGTGATTAGCATGTTGCTAGCATGATTAGCATGTTGCTAGCATGATTAGCATGTTGCTAGCATGATGTTAGCATGATTAGCATTTTGCTAGCATGTTGATAGCATGATGCTAGCATGATTAGCATGTTGCTAGCATGATGCTAGCATGATTAGCATGTTGCTAGCATGATGCTAGCATGATTAGCATGTTGCTAGCATGATTAGCATGTTGCTAGCATCATGCTAGCATGATTAGCATGTTGTTAGCATCATGCTAGCATCATGCTAGCATGATTAGCATGTTGTTAGCATCATGCTACCAACATGCTAGCATGATTAGCATGTTGTTAGCATGATGCTAGCAAAAATAAGCATGTTGCAAACATGTTTTAGGTAGATGCTATCATGATTAGCATATTGCTAGCATCATGCTAGCATGATTAGCATGATGCTAGCATGGTTGCTAAGGTGTTACTAGGGGGTTGCTAGGGTATTATGGGTGGTTGCTAGGGCGTTGCTAGGCGGTTGCTAGGGTGTTCTGGGTGGTTGCTAGGGTGTTGTTAGGCGGTTGCTAGGTTGTTCTGAGTGGTTGCTAGGGTGTTGCTAGGTGGTTGCTATGGTATTCTGAGTGGTTGCTAGGGTGTTGCTAGGTGGTTGCTATGGTATTCTGGGTGGTTGCTAGGGTGTTGCTAAGCGGTTGCTAGGGTGTTCTGGGTGGTTGCTAGGGTGTTGCTAGGCGGTTGCTAGGGTGTTCTGAGTGGTTGCTAGGGTGTTGCTAGGTGGTTGCTAGGGTATTCTGGGTGGTTGCTAGGGTGTTGCTAGGCGGTTGCTAGGGTGTTCTGGGTGGTTGCTAGGGTGTTGCTAGGCGGTTGCTAGGGTGTTCTGAGTGGTTGCTAGGGTGTTGCTAGGGTGTTGCTAGGGTGTTCTGGGTGGTTGCTAGGTGGTTGCTAGGGTGTTTTGGGTGGTTGCTAGGGTGTTGCTAGGGTGTTCTGAGTGGTTGCTAGGGTGTTGCTAGGGTGTTGCTAGGCGGTTGTTAGGGTGTTCTGGGTGGTTGCTAGGCGGTTGCTAGGGTGTTCTGGGTGGTTGCTAGGGTGTTGCTAGGGGGTTGCTAGGGTGTTTTGGGTGGTTGCTAGGGTGTTGCTAGGCGGTTGCTAGGGTGTTGTGAGTGGTTGCTAGGGTGTTGCTAGGTGGTTGCTAGGGTGTTCTGGGTGGTTGCTAGGGTGTTGCTAGGCGGTTGCTAGGGTGTTCTGAGTGGTTGCTAGGTGGTTGCTAGGGTATTCTGGGTGGTTGCTAGGTTGTTGCTAGGCGGTTGCTAGGGTATTCTGGGTGGTTGCTATGGTGTTGCTAGGCAGTTGCTAGGGTGTTTTAGGTGGTTGCTATGGTATTCTGGATGGTTGCTATGGTGTTACTAGGTGGTTGGTAGTGTTTACATTTGGTTACTATAGAGTTTTTATAATGTTCATGGCATGATTTAGCACTTAGCTAATCAATATTAGCATGTAGCTATTCACAGCTAGCATGTTTAGCATGTAGCAAGTCCTGTTTGCTAGCATGAGTCAAAAGAGCCAACCCCCATCTCTATACGATGTTCTGATGCAGAGATATAGGTCTTGCAAAATGGTTGCTAGGGTACTCCGTTTGGTTGCTAGGGAGTGGCTTGGCAGCTGCCAATCATGAAACTCCAAAGGCTGCTTGTCAGTATGAATGATATAAACCAACTCCCATGCCTCTGTGACATTCAGAATGGACGATATTCCTTTTTGGATTTTGGTTGCTAAGGTGCTCGACAATGGTTGCTAGGGCGTGGCTAGCAAGTGTTGAGGTGATTCATGATTGGCTGTTTGCTGGCCCGAGTCAAACGAGACCACCCTCATGTTTCTATGACAATTCAGTCCAGAGATATCCCTTCGATCTCTTTCAATGGAAGTCTATGGGAGTTGTTGCTAAGGTGCTCTAAATGGTTGCTAGGGCGTGGCTTGATAGCTTCACAATGATCCTGAGAGACTGATTGGTTGTCTGAGTAAAATGAGTCCGCCCCCTTGTCTCTATGACACTGTGACCCACAGCTATGTTCAATACAAAATCCCTATGTAATTTACCATAGTAGGAGAAACGCATGCATTTCATGGGCCGTCCTACACCATAGTAAGTCAATGGGGCAACTTTGGGCAGCTCCTGCCCCCCAGGGGTGCAACTTTTACCCCATTGTGTGGTATGTTCTTACAGAGTCTGTCAGCCTCTTCAAATGTGGCAAATTTCACGTTTCTGCGACATCCTCGTTCCGAGCTACGACTCGTCAAAGTTTTTCGCAATGTTAAGTCTATGGGATTTTTTTGGGCCGTTTTTCGCCCCTGGGGCGACCATCGTACCCCCGATCTCTTAGAAAAGTCATAGCACACCATTCCCGAACAGGCCGCACGTTTTGACACCTCATTCATGGGTCTGTGACAAAAACTGCGGGAGGAGTAGCGCGTCAAAAAGTGGCCAGAAGAATAAGAATAAGAAGAATAAGAATAACTAGAATGTACATTTCCAGAAGAAAATGTGAAGTGGTGCTTGCAGTGGCAAAACTCGCCGCTCGGTTGCTAGGGTGCGGTTAGCTAGTTTTTACCAAGATGCTAGCATGATTAGCATGTTGTTAGCATTATGCTAGCATTATTAGCATGTTGCTAGCATGATTAGCATGTTGCTAGCATGATGCTAGCAGAATTAGCATGATGCTAGCATGATTAGCATGTTGCTAGCATGATGCTAGCATGATTAGCATGTTGCTAGCATTATGCTAGCATGATTAGCATGTTGTTAGCATCATGCTAGCATCATGCTAGCAAGATTAGCATGTTGTTAGCATCATGCTACCAACATGCTAGCATGATCAGCATGTTGCTAGCATGATGCTAGCAAAAATAAGCATGTTGCAAACATGTTTTAGCTAGATGCTAGCATGATTAGCATATTGCTAGCATCATGCTAGCATGTTTAGCATGTTGCTAGCATGTTGCTAGCATGGTTGCTAAGGTGTTACTAGGTGGTTGCTAGGGTATTATGGGTGGTTGCTAGGGCGTTGCTAGGCGGTTGCTAGGGTGTTCTGGGTGGTTGCTATGGTGTTGCTAGGCGGTTGCTAGGGTGTTCTGGATGGTTGCTAGGGTGTTGCTAGGCGGTTGCTAGGATGTTCTGAGTGGTTGCTAGGGTGTTGCTAGGTGGTTGCTAGGGTATTCTGGGTGGTTGCTAGGGTGTTGCTAGGCGGTTGCTAGGGTGTTCTGGGTGGTTGCTATGGTGTTGCTATGCGGTTGCTAGGGTATTCTGGGTGGTTGCTAGGGTGTTTTGGGTGGTTGCTAGGCAGTTGCTAGGGTATTCTGGGTGGTTGCTAGGGTGTTGCTAGGGTGTTTTGGGTGGTTGCTAGGGTGTTGCTAGGTGGTTGCTAGGGTGTTCTGGGTGGTTGCTAGGGTGTTGCTAGGTGGTTGCTAGGGTGTTCTGGGTGGTTGCTAGGGTTTTGCTAGGGTGTTCTGGGTGGTTGCTAGGGTTTTGCTAGGGTGTTCTGGGTGGTTGCTAGGGGGTTGCTAGGTGGTTGCTAGGGTGTTTTGGGTGGTTGCTAGGGTGTTGCTAGGTGGTTGCTAGGGTGTTCTGGGTGGTTGCTAGGGTGTTGCTAGGTGGTTGCTAGGGTGTTCTGAGTGGTTGCTAGGGTGTTGCTAGGCGGTTGCTAGGGTGTTCTGGGTGGTTGCTAGGCGGTTGCTAGGGTATTCTGGGCGGTTGCTAGGGTGTTGCTAGGGTGTTTTGGGTGGTTTTGGGTGGTTGCTAGGGTGTTGCTAGGTGGTTGCTAGGGTGTTCTGGGTGGTTGCTAGGGTGTTGCTAGGGTGTTGCTAGGTGGTTGCTAGGGTGTTCAGGGTGGTTGCTAGGGGGTTGCTAGGTGGTTCCTAGGGTGTTTTGGGTGGTTGCTAGGGTGTTCTGGGTGGTTGCTAGGGTGTTGCTAGGTGGTTGCTAGGGTGTTCTGGGTGGTTGCTAGGGGGTTGCTAGGTGGTTGCTAGGGTGTTTTGGGTGGTTGCTAGGGTGTTCTGGGTGGTTGCTAGGGGGTTGCTAGGTGGTTGCTAGGGTGTTTTGGGTGGTTGCTAGGGTGTTGCTAGGTGGTTGCTAGGGTGTTGCTAGGTGGTTGCTAGGGTGTTGCTAGGCGGTTGCTAGGGTGTTCTGGGTGGTTGCTAGGCGGTTGCTAGGGTATTCTGGGTGGTTGCTATGGTGTTGCTAGGCGGTTGCTAGGGTGTTTTGGGTGGTTGCTAGGGTGTTTTAGGTGGTTGCTATGGTATTCTGGATGGTTGCTATGGTGTTACTAGGTGGTTGGTAGTGTTCACATTTGGTTACTATAGAGTTTTTATAATGTTCATGGCATGATTTAGCACTTAGCTAATCAATATTAGCATGTAGCTATTCACAGCTAGCATGTTTAGCATGTAGCAAGTCCTGTTTGCTAGCATGAGTCAAAAGAGCCAACCCCCATCTCTATACGATGTTCTGATGCAGAGATATTGGTCTTGCAAAACGGTTGCTAGGGTACTCTGTTTGGTTGCTAGGGAGTGGCTTGGCAGCTGCCAATCATGAAGCTCCAAAGTCAATGTGAATGTATAAACCAACCCCCATCTCTATACGATGTTTTGATGCAGAGATATAGGTCTTGCAAAATGGTTGCTAGGGTACTCTGTTTGGTTGCTAGGGAGTGGCTTGGCAGCTGCCAATCGTGAAACTCCAAAGGCTGCTTGTCAGTATAAATGATATAAACCAACTCCCATGCCTCTGTGACATTCAGAATGGAAGATATCCCTGTTTGGATTTTGGTTGCTAAGGTGCTCGACAATGGTTGCTAGGGCGTGGCCAGGAAGTGTTGAGGTGATTCAGGATTGGCTGTTTGCTGGCCCGAGTGAAACGATCCCACCCTCATGTTTCTATGACACTTATATCCTGAGATATCCCTTTGATCTGTTTCAATGGAAGTCTATGGAACTTGTTGCTAAGGAGCTCTAAATGGTTGCTAGGGCGTGGCTTGATAGCTTCACAATGATCCTGAGAGACTGATTGGCTGTCTGAGTAAAATGAGCCCGCCCCTTTGTCTCTATGACACCGTGATCCAGAGTTATGTTCAATACAAAATCCCTATGCAATTTACCATAGTAGGAAAAACACATGCATTTCATGGGCCGTCCTACACCATAGTAAGTCAATGGGGCAAATTTGGGTCCCTCCTGCCCCTCAGGGGTGCAACTTTTACCCCATTGTGTGGTATGTTCTTACAGAGCCTGTCAGCCTCTTCAAATGTGGCAAATTTCACGTTTCTGCGACATCCTCGTTCCGAGCTACGACTCGTCAAAGTTTTTCGCAATGTTAAGTCTATGGGATTTTTTTGGGCCGTTTTTCGCCCCTGGGGCGACCATCGTACCCCCGATCTCTTAGAAAAGTCATAGCACACCATTCCCGAACAGGCCGCACGTTTTGACACCTCATTCATGGGTCTGTGACAAAAACTGCGGGAGGAGTAGCGCGTCAAAAAGTGGCCAGAAGAATAATAATAATAAGAAGAAGAAGAATAATAAGTATGTGAGATAACAATAGTGTTGCTTTGCCATAGGCAAGCACCACTAATAAGTATGCACAATAACAATAGTGTTGCTTTGCCTTTGGCAAGCACCACTAACTAGAATGTACATTTCCAGAAGAAAATGTGAAGTGGTGCTTGCAGTGGCAAAACTCGCCGCTCGGTTGCTAGCGTGCGGTTAGCTAGTTTTTACCAAGATGCTAGCATGATTAGCATATTACTAGCATTTTTTTTTAGCTAGATGCTAGCATGATTAGCATATTACTAGCATTTTTTTAGCTAGATGCTAGCATGATTAGCATATTACTAGCATTTTTTTAGCTAGATGCTAGCATGATTAGCATGTTGCTAACATGTTTTTAGCTAGATGCTAGCATGATTAGCATGTTGCTAGCATCAACGTAGCATGATTAGCATGTTGCTAGCATGATTAGCATGTTGCTAGCATGATGATAGCATGATTAGCATGTTACTAGCATCATGCTAGCATAATTAGCATGTTCCTAACATCATGTTAGCATGATTAGCATTGTTGCTAGCATCATGCTAGCATGATTAGCATGTTGCTAGCATGTTGCTAGCATGATTAGCATGTTGCTAGCATCATGCTAGCATGATTAGCATGTTGCTAGCATCATGCTAGCATGATTAGCATGTTGCTAACATCATGCTAGCATGATTAGCATGTTGCTAGCATCATGTTAGCATGATTAGCATGTTGCTAGCATCATGCTAGCATGATTAGCATGTTGCTAGCATGTTTTTAGCTAGATGCTAGCATGATTAGCTTTTTTAGGCAGTTGCTAGGGTAATCTGGGTGGTTGCTATGGTGTTACTAGGTGGTTGGTAGTTGTCAAAGATGGTTGCTATTGAGTTTGTAGCATTTTATTGGCATGATTTAGCACTTAGCTAATCAATATTAGCATGTAGCTATTCACTGCTAGCATGTGTAGCATGTAGCAAGTCCTGTTTGCTAGCATGAGTCAAAAGAGCCAACCCCCATCTCTATACGGTGTTCTGATGCAGAGATATTGGTCTTGCAAAATGGTTGCTAGGGTACTATGTTTGGTTGCTAGGGAGTGGCTTGGCAGCTGCCAATCATGAAGCTACAAAGTCAACGTGAATGTATAAACCAACCCCCATCTCTATACGATGTTTTGATGCAGAGATATAGGTCTTGCAAAATGGTTGCTAGGGTACTCTGTTTGGTTGCTAGGGAGCGGCTTGGCAGATGCCAATGATGAAACTCCAAATGCTTCTTGTCACTATGAAAGATATAAACCAACTCCCATGCCTCTGTGACATTCAGAATGGACGATATTCCTCTTTGGATTTTGGTTGCTAAGGTGCTCGACAATGGTTGCTAGGGCGTGGCTAGGAAGTGTTGAGGTGATTCAGGATTGGCTGTTTGCTGCCCCGAGTCAAACGAGACCACCCTCATGTTTCTATGACAATTCAGTCCAGAGATATCCCTTCGATCTCTTTCAATGGAAGTCTATGGGAGTTGTTGCTAAGGTGCTCTAAATGGTTGCTAGGGCGTGGCTTAATAGCTTCACAATGATCCTGAGAGACTGATTGGTCGTCTGAGTAAAATGAGCCCGCCCCCTTGTCTCTATGACACTGTGATCCAGAGTTATGTTGAATAGAAAATCGCTTACTATGGTGTAGGACGGCCCATTTCATGGGCCGTCCTACACCATAGTAAGTCAATGGGGCAACTTTGGGCCCCTCCTGCACCCCAGGGGTGCAACTTTTACCCCATTGTGTGGTATGTTCTTACAGAGCCTGTCAGCCTCTTCAAATGTGGTAAATTACACGTTTCTGCGACATCCTCGTTCCGAGCTACGACTCGTCAAAGTTTGACGCAATGTTAAGTCTATGGGATTTTTCGGCCGGTTTTTCGCCCCTGGGGCGAACATCGTACCCCCGATCCCTTATAAAAGTCATAGCACACCATTCCCGAACAGGCCGCACGTTTTGACGCCTCATTCATGGGTCTGTGACAAAAACTGCGGGAGGAGTAGCGCGTCAAAAAGTGGCCAGAAGAAGAATAAGAAGAATAAGAATAATAAGTATGCACAATAACACTAGTGTTGCTTTGCCATAGGCAAGCACCACTAACTAGAATGTACATTTCCAGAAGAAAATGTGAAGTGGTGCTTGCAGTGGCAAAATTCGCAGGTCGGTTGCTAGAGTGTGGTAGATGATTGCATACGAGCCAAGAACCAAGTCTGTACGATATTGTGGAGCTGAGATATGGCTTTTTCATGTGTTTGTATGGTTACTAGGGTACCCTATATGGTTGCTATGGTGTGCTTATACAGTTTATGAGATGATATTTAAAGACTAGTTGACAGTCTGAGTCAAAAAAGCCGAACTCCACGTCTCTACGATTTTCAGGAGCTGAAATATAGCTTGTAAATGTTGTTTTATGGTTGCTAGGGTGGCATAAGTGGTTGCTAGGGCGTGGCCATGAAGTTGTTATGCCCCTACTTATTGGCTGCTTGATAGGCCGAGTCAAAAGAGCCCAACCCCAAGTCTCTATGACCTTCTAGTCAAAAGATATGATCTCACAAATGTTGTACCAATGTTAAGTCTATGGGAATTTTTTCGTCCGATTTATCGCCCGCTGAACGAACATCGTACAATCGATCACTTAGAAAAGTCATAGCACACCTCTCCTCAATGAGCCGGTCGATTTGACACCTCATTCATGGGTCTACGACAAAAAATGCGGGAGGAGTAGCGTGCCGAAGTTTTGTCTAGGTGAATAGTAATCACAATACTAGAATGTACATTTCCAGAAGAAAATGTGAAGTGGTGCTTGCAGTGGCAAAATTCGCAGCTCGGTTGCTAGAGTGTGGCACATGATTGCATACGAGACAGCAAACACGTCTGTACGATGTTCTGGTGCTGAGGTATGGCTTATTCATGTGTTTGTATGGTTACTAGGGTACCTTATATGGTTGCTATGGTGAGCTTATATAGTTTATGGGATGATATTTAAAGACTAGTTGACAGTATGAGTAAAAAAAGCCGAACTCCACATCTCTACAATTTTCTGGAGCTGAAATATAGCTTGTAAATGTTGTTTTATGGTTGCTAGGGTGGTATAAGTGGTTTCTAGGGCATTGCCATGAAGTTGTTATGTCACTACTCATTGGCTGCTTGATAGGGCGAGTCAAAAGAGCCCAATCCCAAGTCTCTATGACCTTCTGGTCAAAAGATATGATCTCACAAAATTTGTGCCAATGTTAAGTCTATGGGACTTTTTTCGTCCAATTTATCGCCCGCCGGACGTTCATCGTACAACCGATCGCTTAGAAAAGACATAGCACACCTCTCCTCAATGAACCGGTCGATTTGACACCTCACTCATGGGTCTACGAGAAAAGGTGCGGGAGGAGTAGCGTGCCGAAGTTTTGTCTAGGTGAATAGTAATCACAACACTAGAATGTACATTTCCAGAAGAAAATGTGAAGTGGTGCTTGCAGTGGCAAAACTCGCCGCTCGGTTGCTAGCGTGCGGTTAGCTAGTTTTTACCAAGATGCTAGCATGATTAGCATGTTGCTAGCATCATGCTAGCATGATTAGCATGTTTTTAGCATTATGCTAGCATTATTAGCATGTTGCTAGCATGATTAGCATGTTGCTAGCATGATGTTAGCATGATTAGCATGATGCTAGCATGATGCTAGCATGATTAGCATGTTGCTAGCATGTTGCTAGCATGATTAGCATGTTGCTAGCATGATGCTAGCAAGATTAGCATGTTGTTAGCATCATGCTAGCATCATGCTAACATGATTAGCATGTTGTTAGCATCATGCTACCAACATGCTAGCATGATTAGAATGTTGCTAGCATGATGCTAGCATGATGCTAGCAAAAATAAACATGTTGCAAACATTTTTTAGGTAGATGCTAGCATGATTAGCATATTGCTAGCATCATGCTAGCATGATTAGCATATTGCTAGCATCATGCTAGCATGTTTAGCATGTTGCTAGCATGATGCTAGCATTTTTGCTAAGGTGTTACTAGGTGGTTGCTAGGGTATTATGGGTGGTTGCTAGGGCGTTGCTAGGCGGTTGCTAGGGTGTTCTGGGTGGTTGCTAGGGTGTTGCTAGGCGGTTGCTAGGGTATTCTGGGTGGTTGCTATGGTGTTGCTAGGCGGTTGATAGGGTGTTCTGGGTGGTTGCTAGGGTGTTGCTAGGTGGTTGCTAGGGTGTTCTGAGTGGTTGCTAGGGTGTTGCTAGGTGGTTGCTAGGGTATTCTGGGTGGTTGATAGGGTGTTGCTAGGTGGTTGCTAGGGTATTCTGGGTGGTTGCTAGGGTGTTGCTAGGTGGTTGCTAGGGTGTTCTGGGTGGTTGCTAGGGTGTTGCTAGGTGGTTGCTAGGGTATTCTGGGTGGTTGCTAGGGTGTTGCTAGGTGGTTGCTAGGGTGTTCTGGGTGGTTGCTAGGGTGTTGCTAGGTGGTTGCTAGGGTGTTCTGAGTGGTTGCTAGGGTGTTGCTAGGTGGTTGCTAGGGTGTTCTGAGTGGTTGCTAGGGTGTTGCTAGGCCGTTGCTATGGTGTTCGAGGGTGGTTGCTAGGGCGTTGCTAGGCAGTTGCTAGGGTATCCTGGGCGGTTGCTAGGCGGTTGCTAGGGTGTTCTGGGTGGTTGCTAGGCAGTTGCTAGGGTGTTCTGGGTGGTTGCTAGGGTGTTCTGGGTGGTTGCTAGGCAGTTGCTAGGGTGTTCTGGGTGGTTGCTAGGCGGTTGCTAGGGCGTTGCTAGGCGGTTGCTAGGGTAATCTGGGTTTTTGCTAGGGCGTTGCTAGGTGGTTGCTAGGGTATCCTGGGTGGTTGCTAGGCGGTTGCTAGGGTGTTTTGGGTGGTTGCTAGGGCGTTGCTAGGCAGTTGCTAGGGTGTTCTGGGTGGTTGCTAGGGTGTTGCTAGGGTAATTTGGGTGGTTGCTATGGTGTTACTAGGTGGTTGGTAGTTGTCAAAGATGGTTACTGTTGAGTTTGTAGCATTTTATTGGCATGATTTAGCACTTAGCTAATCAATATTAGCATGTAGCTATTCACTGCTAGCATGTGTAGCATGTAGCAAGTCCTGTTTGCTAGCATGAGTCAAAAGAGCCAACCCCCATCTCTATACGATGTTCTGATGCAGAGATATTGGTCTTGCAAAACGGTTGCTAGGGTACTCTGTTTGGTTGCTAGGGAGTGGCTTGGCAGCTGCCAATCATGAAGCTCCAAAGTCAATGTGAATGTATAAACCAACCCCCATCTCTATACGATGTTCTGATGCAGAGATATTGGTTTTGCAAAATGGTTGCTAGGGTACTCTGTTTGGTTGCTAGGGAGTGGCTTGGCAGCTGCCAATCATGAAACTCCAAAGGCTGCTTGTCACTATGAAAGATATAAACCAACTCCCATGCCTCTGTGACATTCAGAATGGACGATATTCCTCTTTGGATTTTGGTTGCTAAGGTGCTCGACAATGGTTGCTAGGGCGTGGCTAGCAAGTGTTGAGGTGATTCATGATTGGCTGTTTGCTGGCCCGAGTCAAACGAGACCACCCTCATGTTTCTATGACAATACAGTCCAGAGATATCCCTTCGATCTCTTTCAATGGAAGTCTATGGGAGTTGTTGCTAAGGTGCTCTAAATGGTTGCTAGGGCGTGGCTTGATAGCTTCACAATGATCCTGAGAGACTGATTGGTTGTCTGAGTAAAATGAGCCCGCCCCCTTGTCTCTATGACACTGTGATCCAGAGTTATGTTCAATATAAAAGCGGTTTCTATGGTGTAGGACGGCCCATTTCATGGGCCGTCCTACACCATAGTAAGTCAATGGGGAAACTTTGGGCAGCTCCTGCACCCCAGGGGTGCAACTTTTACCCCATTGTGTGGTATGTTCTTACAGAGCCTGTCAGCCTCTTCAAATGTGGTAAATTACACATTTCTGCGACATCCTCGTTCCGAGCTACGACTCGTCAAAGTTTTTCGCAATGTTAAGTCTATGGGATTTTTTTGGGCCGTTTTTCGCCCCTGGGGCGACCATCGTACCCCCGATCTCTTAGAAAAGTCATAGCACACCATTCCCGAACAGGCCGCACGTTTTGACACCTCATTCATGGGTCTGTGACAAAAACTGCGGGAGGAGTAGCGCGTCAAAAAGTGGCCAGAAGAATAAAAAGAAGAAGAAGAATAATAAGTATGTGAGATAACAATAGTGTTGCTTCGCCATAGGCAAGCACCACTAACTAGAATGTACATTTCCAGAAGAAAATGTGAAGTGGTGCTTGCAGTGGCAAAACTCGCCGCTCGGTTGCTAGGGTGTTGTTGGAGTTTGCTATGATGATGCAAGGCAGTTGCTAGGGTGTTCTGGGTGGTTGCTAGGTGGTTGCTAGGGTGTTCTGAGTGGTTGCTAGGGTGTTGCTAGGTGGTTGCTAGGGTATTCTGGGTGGTTGCTAGGGTGTTGCTAGGCGGTTGCTAGGGTGTTCTGGGTGGTTGCTAGGGTGTTGCTAGGTGGTTGCTAGGGTGTTCTGAGTGGTTGCTAGGGTGTTCTGGGTGGTTGCTAGGGTATTCTGGGTGGTTGCTAGGGTATTCTGGGTGGTTGCTAGGGTGTTGCTAGGCGGTTGCTAGGGTGTTCTGGGTGGTTGCTAGGGTGTTGCTAGGCGGTTGCTAGGGTGTTCTGAGTGGTTGCTAGGGTGTTGCTAGGTGGTTGCTAGGGTATTCTGGGTGGTTGCTAGGGTGTTGCTAGGTGGTTGCTAGGGTGTTCTGTGCGGTTGCTAGGCGGTTGCTAGGGTATTCTGGGTGGTTGCTATGGTGTTGCTAGGCGGTTGCTAGGGTGTTTTGAGTGGTTGCTAGGCGGTTGCTAGGGTGTTCTGGGTGGTTGCTAGGGTGTTGCTAGGCGGTTGCTAGGGTGTTCTGGGTGGTTGCTAGGGCGTTGCTAGGGTGTTCTGGGTGGTTGCTAGGGTGTTCTGGGTGGTTGCTAGGGTGTTGCTAGGTGGTTGCTAGGGTGTTTTGAGTGGTTGCTAGGCGGTTGCTAGGGTGTTCTGGGTGGTTGCTAGGGTGTTGCTAGGCGGTTGCTAGGGTGTTCTGGGTGGTTGCTAGGGCGTTGCTAGGCAGTTGCTAGGGTGTTCTGGGTGGTTGCTAGGGTGTTGCTAGGGTAATTTGGGTGGTTGCTATGGTGTTACTAGGTGGTTGGTAGTTGTCAAAGATGGTTACTGTTGAGTTTGTAGCATTTTATTGGCATGATTTAGCACTTAGCTAATCAATATTAGCATGTAGCTATTCACTGCTAGTATGTGTAGCATGTAGCAAGTCCTGTTTGCTAGCATGAGTCAAAAGACCCAACCCCCATCTCTATACGATGTTCTGATGCAGAGATATTGGTCTTGCAAAACGGTTGCTAGGGTACTCTGTTTGGTTGCTAGGGAGTGGCTTGGCAGCTGCCAATCATGAAGCTCCAAAGTCAATGTGAATGTATAAACCAACCCCCATCTCTATACGATGTTCTGATGCAGAGATATTGGTCTTGCAAAATGGTTGCTAGGGTACTCTGTTTGGTTGCTAGGGAGTGGCTTGGCAGTTGCCAATCATGAAACTCCAAAGGCTTCTTGTCACTATGAATGATATAAACCAACTCCCACGCCTTTGTGACATTCAGAATGGAAGATATCCCTCATTGGATTTTGGTTGCTAAGGTGCTCGACAATGGTTGCTAGGGCGTGGCTAGGAAGTGTTGAGGTGATTCATGATTGGCTGTTTGCTGCCCCGAGTCAAACGAGACCACCCTCATGTTTCTATGACAATTCAGTCCAGAGATATCCCTTCGATCTCTTTCAATGGAAGTCTATGGGAGTTGTTGCTAAGGTGCTCTAAATGGTTGCTAGGGCGTGGCTTGATAGCTTCACAATGATCCTGAGAGACTGATTGGTTGTCTGAGTAAAATGAGCCCGCCCCCTTGTCTCTATGACACTGTGATCCAGAGTTATGTTCAATATAAAAGCGGTTTCTATGGTGTAGGACGGCCCATTTCATGGGCCGTCCTACACCATAGTAAGTCAATGGGGAAACTTTGGGCAGCTCCTGCCCCCCAGGGGTGCAACTTTTACCCCATTGTGTGGTATGTTCTTACAGAGTCTGTCAGCCTCTTCAAATGTGGCAAATTTCACGTTTCTGCGAAATTCACACTCTGAGCTATGACTCGTCAAAGTTTTTCGCAATGTTAAGTCTATGGGATTTTTTTGGGCCGTTTTTCGCCCCTGGGGCGACCATCGTACCCCCGATCTCTTAGAAAAGTCATAGCACACCATTCCCGAACAGGCCGCACGTTTTGACACCTCATTCATGGGTCTGTGACAAAAACTGCGGGAGGAGTAGCGCGTCAAAAAGTGGCCAGAAGAATAATAATAAGAAGAATAATAATAAGTATGTGAGATAACAATAGTGTTGCTTCGCCATAGGCAAGCACCACTAACTAGAATGTACATTTCCAGAAGAAAATGTGAAGTGGTGCTTGCAGTGGCAAAACTCGCCGCTCGGTTGCTAGCGTGCGGTTAGCTAGTTTTTACCAAGATGCTAGCATGATTAGCATGATTAGCATGTTGCTAGCATCATGCTAGCATGATTAGCATGTTGCTAGCATCATGCTAGCATTATAAGCATGTTACTAGCATGTTTTAGTTAGATTCTCCCATTATGCTAGCATGTTGCTAGCATGATGCTAGCAAAAATAAGAATGTTGCAAACATGTTTTAGTTAGATGCTAGCATTATTTGCATCATGTTAGCATGATTAGCATATTGCTAGCATCATGCTAGCATGATTAGCATATTGCTAGCATCATGCTAGCATGTTTAGCATGATGCTAGCATGTTTAGCATGTTGCTAGCATGTTGCTAGCATGTTGCTAGCATCTTGCTAGCATGATGCTAGCATGTTTAGCATGTTGCTAGCATGTTGCTAGCATGATGCTAGCATGATTAGCATGTTGCTAGCATGATGCTAGCATGTTTAGCATGTTGCTAGCATGTTGCTAGCATGATGCTAGCATGATTAGCATGTTGCTAGCATGATGCTAGCATGATTAGCATGTTGCTAGCATATTGCTAGCATGTTGCTAGCATGATTAGCATGTTGCTAGCATGATGCTAGCATGATCTTAGCATGATGCCAGCATGATTACCATGTTGCTAGCATGATGCTAGCATGATTAGCATGTTGCTAGCATGATGCTAGCATGATTAGCATGTTTCTAGCATATTTGTAGCATGATTAGCATGTTGCTACCATGTTACTAGCATGATTAGCATGTTGCTAGCATGATGCTAGCATGATTAGCCTGTTGCTAGCATGTTTGTAGCTAGTTGCTAGCATTATTAGCATGTTTCTAGCATCATGCTAGCATGATTAGCATGTTGCTAGCATTATGCTAGCATGATTAGCATGTTGCTAGCATGATGCTAGCATGTTTAGCATGTTGCTAGCATGGTTGCTAAGGTATTACTAGGTGGTTGCTAGGGTGTTGCTAGGCGGTTGCTAGGGTGTTCTGGGTGGTTGCTAGGGCGTTGCTAGGCAGTTGCTAGGGTATCCTGGGTGGTTGCTAAGCGGTTGCTAGGGTAATTTGTGTGGTTGCTAGGGCATTCCTAGGGTGTTCAGGGTGGTTGCTAGGGTGTTGCTAGGTTGTTGCTAAGGTATTCTGGTTGGTTGCTAGGGTGTTCTGGGTGGTTGCTAGGCGGTTGCTAGGGTGTTCTGGGTGGTTGCTAGGGCGTTGCTAGGCAGTTGCTAGGGTATCCTGGGTGGTTGCTAGGCGGTTGCTAGGGTAATTTGGGTGGTTGCTAGGGCGTTGCTAGGGTGTTCTGGGTGGTTGCTAGGGTGTTGCTAGGCAGTTGCTAGGGTATCCTGGGTGGTTGCTAGGCGGTTGCTAGGGTGTTCTGGGTGGTTGCTAGGGCGTTGCTAGGCAGTTGCTAGGGTGTTCTGGGTGGTTGCTAGGGTAATCTGTGTGGTTGCTATGGTGTTACTAGGTGGTTGGTAGTTGTCAAAGATGGTTACTGTTGAGTTTGTAGCATTTTATTGGCATGATTTAGCACTTAGCTAATCAATATTAGCATGTAGCTATTCACTGCTAGCATGTGTAGCATGTAGCAAGTCCTGTTTGCTAGCATGAGTCAAAATAGCCAACCCCCATCTCTATACGATGTTCTGATGCAGAGATATCGGTCTTGCAAAACGGTTGCTAGGGTACACTGTTTGGTTGCTAGGGAGTGGCTTGGCAGCTGCCAATCATGAAGCTCCAAAGTCAATGTGAATGTATAAACCAACCCCCATCTCTATACGATGTTCTGATGCAGAGATGTAGGTCTTGCAAAATGGTTGCTAGGGTACTCTGTTTGGTTGCTAGGGAGTGGCTTGGCAGCTGCCAATCATGAAACTCCAAAGGCTCCTTGTCAGTATGAATGATATAAACCAACTCCCATGCCTCTGTGACATTCAGAATGGACGATATTCCTCTTTGGATTTTGGTTGCTAAGGTGCTCGACAATGGTTGCTAGGGCGTGGCTAGGAAGTGTTGAGGTGACTCATGATTGGCTGTTTGCTGCCCCGAGTCAAACGAGACCACCCTCATGTTTCTATGACAATTGAGTCCAGAGATATCCCTTCGATCTCTTTCAATGGAAGTCTATGGGAGTTGTTGCTAAGGTGCTCTAAATGGTTGCTAGGGCGTGGCTTAATAGCTTCACAATGATCCTGAGAGACTGATTGGTTGTCTGAGTAAAATGAGCCCACCCTCTTGTCTCTATGACACTGTGATCCAGAGTTATGTTCAATACAAAAGCGGTTTCTATGGTGTAGGACGGCCCATTTCATGGGCCGTCCTACACCATAGTAAGTCAATGGGGCAACTTTGGGCCCCTCCTGCCCCTCAGGGGTGCAACTTTTACCCCATTGTGTGGTATGTTCTTACAGAGCCTGTCAGCCTCTTCAAATGTGGCAAATTTCACGTTTCTGCGACATCCTCGTTCCGAGCTACGGCTCGTCAAAGTTTTTCGCAATGTTAAGTCTATGGGATTTTTTTGGGCCGTTTTTCGCCCCTGGGGCGACCATCGTACCCCCGATCTCTTAGAAAAGTCATAGCACACCATTCCCGAACAGGCCGCACGTTTTGACACCTCATTCATGGGTCTGTGACAAAAACTGCGGGAGGAGTAGCGCGTCAAAAAGTGGCCAGAAGAATAATAATAAGAAGAAGAAGAAGAAGAATAATAAGTATGTGAGATAACAATAGTGTTGCTTCGCCATAGGCAAGCACCACTAACTAGAATGTACATTTCCAGAAGAAAATGTGAAGTGGTGCTTGCAGTGGCAAAACTCGCCGCTCGGTTGCTAGGTTGTTGTACATGATTGCATACGAGCCAACAACCATGTCTGTACGATATTGTGGAGTTGAGATATGGCTTATACATGTGTTTGTATGGTTACTAGGGTACCCTATATGGTTGCTATGGTGTGCTTATACAGTTTATAAGATGATATTTAAAGACTAGTTGACAGTCTGAGTCAAAAAATGCAAACTCCATGTTTCTACTATTTTCTGGAGCTGAGATATGGCTTGAATATGTTGTTTTATGGTTGCTAGGGTGGCATAAGTGGTTTCTAGGGCATGGCCATGAAGTTGTTATGTCACTACTCATTGGCTGCTTGATAGGCCGAGTCAAAAGAGCCCAACCCCAAGTCTCTATGACCTTCTGGTGAAAAGATATGATCTCACAAATTATGTGCCAATGTTAAGTCTATGGGACTTTTTTTGGCCGATTTATCGCCCGCCGGACGAACATCGTACAACCGATCACTTAGAAAAGTCATAGCACACCTCTCCTCAATGAACCGGTCGATTTGACACCTCACTCATGGGTCTATGACAAAAGGTGCAGGAGGAGTAGCGTGCCGAAGTTTCGTGTGGGTGAATAGTAATCACAATACTAGAATGTACATTTCCAGAAGAAAATGTGAAGTGGTGCTTGCAGTGGCAAAACTCGCCGCTCGGTTGCTAGGGTGTTGTTGGAGTTTGCTATGATGATGCAAGGCAGTTGCTAGGGTGTTCTGGGTGGTTGCTAGGTGGTTGCTAGGGTGTTCTGAGTGGTTGCTAGGGTGTTGCTAGGTGGTTGCTAGGGTATTCTGGGTGGTTGCTAGGGTGTTGCTAGGCGGTTGCTAGGGTGTTCTGGGTGGTTGCTAGGGTGTTGCTAGGTGGTTGCTAGGGTGTTCTGAGTGGTTGCTAGGGTGTTCTGGGTGGTTGCTAGGGTATTCTGGGTGGTTGCTAGGGTATTCTGGGTGGTTGCTAGGGTGTTGCTAGGCGGTTGCTAGGGTGTTCTGGGTGGTTGCTAGGGTGTTGCTAGGCGGTTGCTAGGGTGTTCTGAGTGGTTGCTAGGGTGTTGCTAGGTGGTTGCTAGGGTATTCTGGGTGGTTGCTAGGGTGTTGCTAGGTGGTTGCTAGGGTGTTCTGTGCGGTTGCTAGGCGGTTGCTAGGGTATTCTGGGTGGTTGCTATGGTGTTGCTAGGCGGTTGCTAGGGTGTTTTGAGTGGTTGCTAGGCGGTTGCTAGGGTGTTCTGGGTGGTTGCTAGGGTGTTGCTAGGCGGTTGCTAGGGTGTTCTGGGTGGTTGCTAGGGCGTTGCTAGGGTGTTCTGGGTGGTTGCTAGGGTGTTCTGGGTGGTTGCTAGGGTGTTGCTAGGTGGTTGCTAGGGTGTTTTGAGTGGTTGCTAGGCGGTTGCTAGGGTGTTCTGGGTGGTTGCTAGGGTGTTGCTAGGCGGTTGCTAGGGTGTTCTGGGTGGTTGCTAGGGCGTTGCTAGGCAGTTGCTAGGGTGTTCTGGGTGGTTGCTAGGGTGTTGCTAGGGTAATTTGGGTGGTTGCTATGGTGTTACTAGGTGGTTGGTAGTTGTCAAAGATGGTTACTGTTGAGTTTGTAGCATTTTATTGGCATGATTTAGCACTTAGCTAATCAATATTAGCATGTAGCTATTCACTGCTAGTATGTGTAGCATGTAGCAAGTCCTGTTTGCTAGCATGAGTCAAAAGACCCAACCCCCATCTCTATACGATGTTCTGATGCAGAGATATTGGTCTTGCAAAACGGTTGCTAGGGTACTCTGTTTGGTTGCTAGGGAGTGGCTTGGCAGCTGCCAATCATGAAGCTCCAAAGTCAATGTGAATGTATAAACCAACCCCCATCTCTATACGATGTTCTGATGCAGAGATATTGGTCTTGCAAAATGGTTGCTAGGGTACTCTGTTTGGTTGCTAGGGAGTGGCTTGGCAGTTGCCAATCATGAAACTCCAAAGGCTTCTTGTCACTATGAATGATATAAACCAACTCCCACGCCTTTGTGACATTCAGAATGGAAGATATCCCTCATTGGATTTTGGTTGCTAAGGTGCTCGACAATGGTTGCTAGGGCGTGGCTAGGAAGTGTTGAGGTGATTCATGATTGGCTGTTTGCTGCCCCGAGTCAAACGAGACCACCCTCATGTTTCTATGACAATTCAGTCCAGAGATATCCCTTCGATCTCTTTCAATGGAAGTCTATGGGAGTTGTTGCTAAGGTGCTCTAAATGGTTGCTAGGGCGTGGCTTGATAGCTTCACAATGATCCTGAGAGACTGATTGGTTGTCTGAGTAAAATGAGCCCGCCCCCTTGTCTCTATGACACTGTGATCCAGAGTTATGTTCAATATAAAAGCGGTTTCTATGGTGTAGGACGGCCCATTTCATGGGCCGTCCTACACCATAGTAAGTCAATGGGGAAACTTTGGGCAGCTCCTGCCCCCCAGGGGTGCAACTTTTACCCCATTGTGTGGTATGTTCTTACAGAGTCTGTCAGCCTCTTCAAATGTGGCAAATTTCACGTTTCTGCGAAATTCACACTCTGAGCTATGACTCGTCAAAGTTTTTCGCAATGTTAAGTCTATGGGATTTTTTTGGGCCGTTTTTCGCCCCTGGGGCGACCATCGTACCCCCGATCTCTTAGAAAAGTCATAGCACACCATTCCCGAACAGGCCGCACGTTTTGACACCTCATTCATGGGTCTGTGACAAAAACTGCGGGAGGAGTAGCGCGTCAAAAAGTGGCCAGAAGAATAATAATAAGAAGAATAATAATAAGTATGTGAGATAACAATAGTGTTGCTTCGCCATAGGCAAGCACCACTAACTAGAATGTACATTTCCAGAAGAAAATGTGAAGTGGTGCTTGCAGTGGCAAAACTCGCCGCTCGGTTGCTAGCGTGCGGTTAGCTAGTTTTTACCAAGATGCTAGCATGATTAGCATGATTAGCATGTTGCTAGCATCATGCTAGCATGATTAGCATGTTGCTAGCATCATGCTAGCATTATAAGCATGTTACTAGCATGTTTTAGTTAGATTCTCCCATTATGCTAGCATGTTGCTAGCATGATGCTAGCAAAAATAAGAATGTTGCAAACATGTTTTAGTTAGATGCTAGCATTATTTGCATCATGTTAGCATGATTAGCATATTGCTAGCATCATGCTAGCATGATTAGCATATTGCTAGCATCATGCTAGCATGTTTAGCATGATGCTAGCATGTTTAGCATGTTGCTAGCATGTTGCTAGCATGTTGCTAGCATCTTGCTAGCATGATGCTAGCATGTTTAGCATGTTGCTAGCATGTTGCTAGCATGATGCTAGCATGATTAGCATGTTGCTAGCATGATGCTAGCATGTTTAGCATGTTGCTAGCATGTTGCTAGCATGATGCTAGCATGATTAGCATGTTGCTAGCATGATGCTAGCATGATTAGCATGTTGCTAGCATATTGCTAGCATGTTGCTAGCATGATTAGCATGTTGCTAGCATGATGCTAGCATGATCTTAGCATGATGCCAGCATGATTACCATGTTGCTAGCATGATGCTAGCATGATTAGCATGTTGCTAGCATGATGCTAGCATGATTAGCATGTTTCTAGCATATTTGTAGCATGATTAGCATGTTGCTACCATGTTACTAGCATGATTAGCATGTTGCTAGCATGATGCTAGCATGATTAGCCTGTTGCTAGCATGTTTGTAGCTAGTTGCTAGCATTATTAGCATGTTTCTAGCATCATGCTAGCATGATTAGCATGTTGCTAGCATTATGCTAGCATGATTAGCATGTTGCTAGCATGATGCTAGCATGTTTAGCATGTTGCTAGCATGGTTGCTAAGGTATTACTAGGTGGTTGCTAGGGTGTTGCTAGGCGGTTGCTAGGGTGTTCTGGGTGGTTGCTAGGGCGTTGCTAGGCAGTTGCTAGGGTATCCTGGGTGGTTGCTAAGCGGTTGCTAGGGTAATTTGTGTGGTTGCTAGGGCATTCCTAGGGTGTTCAGGGTGGTTGCTAGGGTGTTGCTAGGTTGTTGCTAAGGTATTCTGGTTGGTTGCTAGGGTGTTCTGGGTGGTTGCTAGGCGGTTGCTAGGGTGTTCTGGGTGGTTGCTAGGGCGTTGCTAGGCAGTTGCTAGGGTATCCTGGGTGGTTGCTAGGCGGTTGCTAGGGTAATTTGGGTGGTTGCTAGGGCGTTGCTAGGGTGTTCTGGGTGGTTGCTAGGGTGTTGCTAGGCAGTTGCTAGGGTATCCTGGGTGGTTGCTAGGCGGTTGCTAGGGTGTTCTGGGTGGTTGCTAGGGCGTTGCTAGGCAGTTGCTAGGGTGTTCTGGGTGGTTGCTAGGGTAATCTGTGTGGTTGCTATGGTGTTACTAGGTGGTTGGTAGTTGTCAAAGATGGTTACTGTTGAGTTTGTAGCATTTTATTGGCATGATTTAGCACTTAGCTAATCAATATTAGCATGTAGCTATTCACTGCTAGCATGTGTAGCATGTAGCAAGTCCTGTTTGCTAGCATGAGTCAAAATAGCCAACCCCCATCTCTATACGATGTTCTGATGCAGAGATATCGGTCTTGCAAAACGGTTGCTAGGGTACACTGTTTGGTTGCTAGGGAGTGGCTTGGCAGCTGCCAATCATGAAGCTCCAAAGTCAATGTGAATGTATAAACCAACCCCCATCTCTATACGATGTTCTGATGCAGAGATGTAGGTCTTGCAAAATGGTTGCTAGGGTACTCTGTTTGGTTGCTAGGGAGTGGCTTGGCAGCTGCCAATCATGAAACTCCAAAGGCTCCTTGTCAGTATGAATGATATAAACCAACTCCCATGCCTCTGTGACATTCAGAATGGACGATATTCCTCTTTGGATTTTGGTTGCTAAGGTGCTCGACAATGGTTGCTAGGGCGTGGCTAGGAAGTGTTGAGGTGACTCATGATTGGCTGTTTGCTGCCCCGAGTCAAACGAGACCACCCTCATGTTTCTATGACAATTGAGTCCAGAGATATCCCTTCGATCTCTTTCAATGGAAGTCTATGGGAGTTGTTGCTAAGGTGCTCTAAATGGTTGCTAGGGCGTGGCTTAATAGCTTCACAATGATCCTGAGAGACTGATTGGTTGTCTGAGTAAAATGAGCCCACCCTCTTGTCTCTATGACACTGTGATCCAGAGTTATGTTCAATACAAAAGCGGTTTCTATGGTGTAGGACGGCCCATTTCATGGGCCGTCCTACACCATAGTAAGTCAATGGGGCAACTTTGGGCCCCTCCTGCCCCTCAGGGGTGCAACTTTTACCCCATTGTGTGGTATGTTCTTACAGAGCCTGTCAGCCTCTTCAAATGTGGCAAATTTCACGTTTCTGCGACATCCTCGTTCCGAGCTACGGCTCGTCAAAGTTTTTCGCAATGTTAAGTCTATGGGATTTTTTTGGGCCGTTTTTCGCCCCTGGGGCGACCATCGTACCCCCGATCTCTTAGAAAAGTCATAGCACACCATTCCCGAACAGGCCGCACGTTTTGACACCTCATTCATGGGTCTGTGACAAAAACTGCGGGAGGAGTAGCGCGTCAAAAAGTGGCCAGAAGAATAAAAAGAAGAAGAAGAATAATAAGTATGTGAGATAACAATAGTGTTGCTTCGCCATAGGCAAGCACCACTAACTAGAATGTACATTTCCAGAAGAAAATGTGAAGTGGTGCTTGCAGTGGCAAAACTCGCCGCTCGGTTGCTAGGGTGTTGTTGGAGTTTGCTATGATGATGCAAGGCAGTTGCTAGGGTGTTCTGGGTGGTTGCTAGGTGGTTGCTAGGGTGTTCTGAGTGGTTGCTAGGGTGTTGCTAGGTGGTTGCTAGGGTATTCTGGGTGGTTGCTAGGGTGTTGCTAGGCGGTTGCTAGGGTGTTCTGGGTGGTTGCTAGGGTGTTGCTAGGTGGTTGCTAGGGTGTTCTGAGTGGTTGCTAGGGTGTTCTGGGTGGTTGCTAGGGTATTCTGGGTGGTTGCTAGGGTATTCTGGGTGGTTGCTAGGGTGTTGCTAGGCGGTTGCTAGGGTGTTCTGGGTGGTTGCTAGGGTGTTGCTAGGCGGTTGCTAGGGTGTTCTGAGTGGTTGCTAGGGTGTTGCTAGGTGGTTGCTAGGGTATTCTGGGTGGTTGCTAGGGTGTTGCTAGGTGGTTGCTAGGGTGTTCTGTGCGGTTGCTAGGCGGTTGCTAGGGTATTCTGGGTGGTTGCTATGGTGTTGCTAGGCGGTTGCTAGGGTGTTTTGAGTGGTTGCTAGGCGGTTGCTAGGGTGTTCTGGGTGGTTGCTAGGGTGTTGCTAGGCGGTTGCTAGGGTGTTCTGGGTGGTTGCTAGGGCGTTGCTAGGGTGTTCTGGGTGGTTGCTAGGGTGTTCTGGGTGGTTGCTAGGGTGTTGCTAGGTGGTTGCTAGGGTGTTTTGAGTGGTTGCTAGGCGGTTGCTAGGGTGTTCTGGGTGGTTGCTAGGGTGTTGCTAGGCGGTTGCTAGGGTGTTCTGGGTGGTTGCTAGGGCGTTGCTAGGCAGTTGCTAGGGTGTTCTGGGTGGTTGCTAGGGTGTTGCTAGGGTAATTTGGGTGGTTGCTATGGTGTTACTAGGTGGTTGGTAGTTGTCAAAGATGGTTACTGTTGAGTTTGTAGCATTTTATTGGCATGATTTAGCACTTAGCTAATCAATATTAGCATGTAGCTATTCACTGCTAGTATGTGTAGCATGTAGCAAGTCCTGTTTGCTAGCATGAGTCAAAAGACCCAACCCCCATCTCTATACGATGTTCTGATGCAGAGATATTGGTCTTGCAAAACGGTTGCTAGGGTACTCTGTTTGGTTGCTAGGGAGTGGCTTGGCAGCTGCCAATCATGAAGCTCCAAAGTCAATGTGAATGTATAAACCAACCCCCATCTCTATACGATGTTCTGATGCAGAGATATTGGTCTTGCAAAATGGTTGCTAGGGTACTCTGTTTGGTTGCTAGGGAGTGGCTTGGCAGTTGCCAATCATGAAACTCCAAAGGCTTCTTGTCACTATGAATGATATAAACCAACTCCCACGCCTTTGTGACATTCAGAATGGAAGATATCCCTCATTGGATTTTGGTTGCTAAGGTGCTCGACAATGGTTGCTAGGGCGTGGCTAGGAAGTGTTGAGGTGATTCATGATTGGCTGTTTGCTGCCCCGAGTCAAACGAGACCACCCTCATGTTTCTATGACAATTCAGTCCAGAGATATCCCTTCGATCTCTTTCAATGGAAGTCTATGGGAGTTGTTGCTAAGGTGCTCTAAATGGTTGCTAGGGCGTGGCTTGATAGCTTCACAATGATCCTGAGAGACTGATTGGTTGTCTGAGTAAAATGAGCCCGCCCCCTTGTCTCTATGACACTGTGATCCAGAGTTATGTTCAATATAAAAGCGGTTTCTATGGTGTAGGACGGCCCATTTCATGGGCCGTCCTACACCATAGTAAGTCAATGGGGAAACTTTGGGCAGCTCCTGCCCCCCAGGGGTGCAACTTTTACCCCATTGTGTGGTATGTTCTTACAGAGTCTGTCAGCCTCTTCAAATGTGGCAAATTTCACGTTTCTGCGAAATTCACACTCTGAGCTATGACTCGTCAAAGTTTTTCGCAATGTTAAGTCTATGGGATTTTTTTGGGCCGTTTTTCGCCCCTGGGGCGACCATCGTACCCCCGATCTCTTAGAAAAGTCATAGCACACCATTCCCGAACAGGCCGCACGTTTTGACACCTCATTCATGGGTCTGTGACAAAAACTGCGGGAGGAGTAGCGCGTCAAAAAGTGGCCAGAAGAATAATAATAAGAAGAATAATAATAAGTATGTGAGATAACAATAGTGTTGCTTCGCCATAGGCAAGCACCACTAACTAGAATGTACATTTCCAGAAGAAAATGTGAAGTGGTGCTTGCAGTGGCAAAACTCGCCGCTCGGTTGCTAGCGTGCGGTTAGCTAGTTTTTACCAAGATGCTAGCATGATTAGCATGATTAGCATGTTGCTAGCATCATGCTAGCATGATTAGCATGTTGCTAGCATCATGCTAGCATTATAAGCATGTTACTAGCATGTTTTAGTTAGATTCTCCCATTATGCTAGCATGTTGCTAGCATGATGCTAGCAAAAATAAGAATGTTGCAAACATGTTTTAGTTAGATGCTAGCATTATTTGCATCATGTTAGCATGATTAGCATATTGCTAGCATCATGCTAGCATGATTAGCATATTGCTAGCATCATGCTAGCATGTTTAGCATGATGCTAGCATGTTTAGCATGTTGCTAGCATGTTGCTAGCATGTTGCTAGCATCTTGCTAGCATGATGCTAGCATGTTTAGCATGTTGCTAGCATGTTGCTAGCATGATGCTAGCATGATTAGCATGTTGCTAGCATGATGCTAGCATGTTTAGCATGTTGCTAGCATGTTGCTAGCATGATGCTAGCATGATTAGCATGTTGCTAGCATGATGCTAGCATGATTAGCATGTTGCTAGCATATTGCTAGCATGTTGCTAGCATGATTAGCATGTTGCTAGCATGATGCTAGCATGATCTTAGCATGATGCCAGCATGATTACCATGTTGCTAGCATGATGCTAGCATGATTAGCATGTTGCTAGCATGATGCTAGCATGATTAGCATGTTTCTAGCATATTTGTAGCATGATTAGCATGTTGCTACCATGTTACTAGCATGATTAGCATGTTGCTAGCATGATGCTAGCATGATTAGCCTGTTGCTAGCATGTTTGTAGCTAGTTGCTAGCATTATTAGCATGTTTCTAGCATCATGCTAGCATGATTAGCATGTTGCTAGCATTATGCTAGCATGATTAGCATGTTGCTAGCATGATGCTAGCATGTTTAGCATGTTGCTAGCATGGTTGCTAAGGTATTACTAGGTGGTTGCTAGGGTGTTGCTAGGCGGTTGCTAGGGTGTTCTGGGTGGTTGCTAGGGCGTTGCTAGGCAGTTGCTAGGGTATCCTGGGTGGTTGCTAAGCGGTTGCTAGGGTAATTTGTGTGGTTGCTAGGGCATTCCTAGGGTGTTCAGGGTGGTTGCTAGGGTGTTGCTAGGTTGTTGCTAAGGTATTCTGGTTGGTTGCTAGGGTGTTCTGGGTGGTTGCTAGGCGGTTGCTAGGGTGTTCTGGGTGGTTGCTAGGGCGTTGCTAGGCAGTTGCTAGGGTATCCTGGGTGGTTGCTAGGCGGTTGCTAGGGTAATTTGGGTGGTTGCTAGGGCGTTGCTAGGGTGTTCTGGGTGGTTGCTAGGGTGTTGCTAGGCAGTTGCTAGGGTATCCTGGGTGGTTGCTAGGCGGTTGCTAGGGTGTTCTGGGTGGTTGCTAGGGCGTTGCTAGGCAGTTGCTAGGGTGTTCTGGGTGGTTGCTAGGGTAATCTGTGTGGTTGCTATGGTGTTACTAGGTGGTTGGTAGTTGTCAAAGATGGTTACTGTTGAGTTTGTAGCATTTTATTGGCATGATTTAGCACTTAGCTAATCAATATTAGCATGTAGCTATTCACTGCTAGCATGTGTAGCATGTAGCAAGTCCTGTTTGCTAGCATGAGTCAAAATAGCCAACCCCCATCTCTATACGATGTTCTGATGCAGAGATATCGGTCTTGCAAAACGGTTGCTAGGGTACACTGTTTGGTTGCTAGGGAGTGGCTTGGCAGCTGCCAATCATGAAGCTCCAAAGTCAATGTGAATGTATAAACCAACCCCCATCTCTATACGATGTTCTGATGCAGAGATGTAGGTCTTGCAAAATGGTTGCTAGGGTACTCTGTTTGGTTGCTAGGGAGTGGCTTGGCAGCTGCCAATCATGAAACTCCAAAGGCTCCTTGTCAGTATGAATGATATAAACCAACTCCCATGCCTCTGTGACATTCAGAATGGACGATATTCCTCTTTGGATTTTGGTTGCTAAGGTGCTCGACAATGGTTGCTAGGGCGTGGCTAGGAAGTGTTGAGGTGACTCATGATTGGCTGTTTGCTGCCCCGAGTCAAACGAGACCACCCTCATGTTTCTATGACAATTGAGTCCAGAGATATCCCTTCGATCTCTTTCAATGGAAGTCTATGGGAGTTGTTGCTAAGGTGCTCTAAATGGTTGCTAGGGCGTGGCTTAATAGCTTCACAATGATCCTGAGAGACTGATTGGTTGTCTGAGTAAAATGAGCCCACCCTCTTGTCTCTATGACACTGTGATCCAGAGTTATGTTCAATACAAAAGCGGTTTCTATGGTGTAGGACGGCCCATTTCATGGGCCGTCCTACACCATAGTAAGTCAATGGGGCAACTTTGGGCCCCTCCTGCCCCTCAGGGGTGCAACTTTTACCCCATTGTGTGGTATGTTCTTACAGAGCCTGTCAGCCTCTTCAAAATGTGGCAAATTTCACGTTTCTGCGACATCCTCGTTCCGAGCTACGGCTCGTCAAAGTTTTTCGCAATGTTAAGTCTATGGGATTTTTTTGGGCCGTTTTTCGCCCCTGGGGCGACCATCGTACCCCCGATCTCTTAGAAAAGTCATAGCACACCATTCCCGAACAGGCCGCACGTTTTGACACCTCATTCATGGGTCTGTGACAAAAACTGCGGGAGGAGTAGCGCGTCAAAAAGTGGCCAGAAGAATAATAATAAGAAGAAGAAGAAGAAGAATAATAAGTATGTGAGATAACAATAGTGTTGCTTCGCCATAGGCAAGCACCACTAACTAGAATGTACATTTCCAGAAGAAAATGTGAAGTGGTGCTTGCAGTGGCAAAACTCGCCGCTCGGTTGCTAGGTTGTTGTACATGATTGCATACGAGCCAACAACCATGTCTGTACGATATTGTGGAGTTGAGATATGGCTTATACATGTGTTTGTATGGTTACTAGGGTACCCTATATGGTTGCTATGGTGTGCTTATACAGTTTATAAGATGATATTTAAAGACTAGTTGACAGTCTGAGTCAAAAAATGCAAACTCCATGTTTCTACTATTTTCTGGAGCTGAGATATGGCTTGAATATGTTGTTTTATGGTTGCTAGGGTGGCATAAGTGGTTTCTAGGGCATGGCCATGAAGTTGTTATGTCACTACTCATTGGCTGCTTGATAGGCCGAGTCAAAAGAGCCCAACCCCAAGTCTCTATGACCTTCTGGTGAAAAGATATGATCTCACAAATTATGTGCCAATGTTAAGTCTATGGGACTTTTTTTGGCCGATTTATCGCCCGCCGGACGAACATCGTACAACCGATCACTTAGAAAAGTCATAGCACACCTCTCCTCAATGAACCGGTCGATTTGACACCTCACTCATGGGTCTATGACAAAAGGTGCAGGAGGAGTAGCGTGCCGAAGTTTCGTGTGGGTGAATAGTAATCACAATACTAGAATGTACATTTCCAGAAGAAAATGTGAAGTGGTGCTTGCAGTGGCAAAACTCGCCGCTCGGTTGCTAGGGTGTTGTTGGAGTTTGCTATGATGATGCAAGGCAGTTGCTAGGGTGTTCTGGGTGGTTGCTAGGTGGTTGCTAGGGTGTTCTGAGTGGTTGCTAGGGTGTTGCTAGGTGGTTGCTAGGGTATTCTGGGTGGTTGCTAGGTGTTGCTAGGCGGTTGCTAGGGTGTTCTGGGTGGTTGCTAGGGTGTTGCTAGGTGGTTGCTAGGGTGTTCTGAGTGGTTGCTAGGGTGTTCTGGGTGGTTGCTAGGGTATTCTGGGTGGTTGCTAGGGTATTCTGGGTGGTTGCTAGGGTGTTGCTAGGCGGTTGCTAGGGTGTTCTGGGTGGTTGCTAGGGTGTTGCTAGGCGGTTGCTAGGGTGTTCTGAGTGGTTGCTAGGGTGTTGCTAGGTGGTTGCTAGGGTATTCTGGGTGGTTGCTAGGGTGTTGCTAGGTGGTTGCTAGGGTGTTCTGTGCGGTTGCTAGGCGGTTGCTAGGGTATTCTGGTGGTTGCTATGGTGTTGCTAGGCGGTTGCTAGGGTGTTTTGAGTGGTTGCTAGGCGGTTGCTAGGGTGTTCTGGGTGGTTGCTAGGGTGTTGCTAGGCGGTTGCTAGGGTGTTCTGGGGTGGTTGCTAGGGCGTTGCTAGGGTGTTCTGGGTGGTTGCTAGGGTGTTCTGGGTGGTTGCTAGGGTGTTGCTAGGTGGTTGCTAGGGTGTTTTGAGTGGTTGCTAGGCGGTTGCTAGGGTGTTCTGGGTGGTTGCTAGGGTGTTGCTAGGCGGTTGCTAGGGTGTTCTGGGTGGTTGCTAGGGCGTTGCTAGGCAGTTGCTAGGGTGTTCTGGGTGGTTGCTAGGGTGTTGCTAGGGTAATTTGGGTGGTTGCTATGGTGTTACTAGGTGGTTGGTAGTTGTCAAAGATGGTTTACTGTTGAGTTTGTAGCATTTTATTGCATGATTTAGCACTTAGCTAATCAATATTAGCATGTAGCTATTCACTGCTAGTATGTGTAGCATGTAGCAAGTCCTGTTTGCTAGCATGAGTCAAAAGACCCAACCCCCATCTCTATACGATGTTCTGATGCAGAGATATTGGTCTTGCAAAAACGGTTGCTAGGGTACTCTGTTTGGTTGCTAGGGAGTGGCTTGGCAGCTGCCAATCATGAAGCTCCAAAGTCAATGTGAATGTATAAACCAACCCCCATCTCTATACGATGTTCTGATGCAGAGATATTGGTCTTGCAAAATGGTTGCTAGGGTACTCTGTTTTGGTTGCTAGGGAGTGGCTTGGCAGTTGCCAATCATGAAACTCCAAAGGCTTCTTGTCACTATGAATGATATAAACCAACTCCCACGCCTTTGTGACATTCAGAATGGAAGATATCCCTCATTGGATTTTGGTTGCTAAGGTGCTCGACAATGGTTGCTAGGGCGTGGCTAGGAAGTGTTGAGGTGATTCATGATTGGCTGTTTGCTGCCCCGAGTCAAACGAGACCACCCCTCATGTTTCTATGACAATTCAGTCCAGAGATATCCCTTCGATCTCTTTCAATGGAAGTCTATGGGAGTTGTTGCTAAGGTGCTCTAAATGGTTGCTAGGGCGTGGCTTGATAGCTTCACAATGATCCTGAGAGACTGATTGGTTGTCTGAGTAAAATGAGCCCGCCCCCTTGTCTCTATGACACTGTGATCCAGAGTTATGTTCAATATAAAAGCGGTTTCTATGGTGTAGGACGGCCCATTTCATGGGCCGTCCTACACCATAGTAAGTCAATGGGGAAACTTTGGGCAGCTCCTGCCCCCCAGGGGTGCAACTTTTACCCCATTGTGTGGTATGTTCTTACAGAGTCTGTCAGCCTCTTCAAATGTGGCAAATTTCACGTTTCTGCGAAATTCACACTCTGAGCTATGACTCGTTCAAAGTTTTTCGCAATGTTAAGTCTATGGGATTTTTTTGGGCCGTTTTTTCGCCCCTGGGGCGACCATCGTACCCCCGATCTCTTAGAAAAGTCATAGCACACCATTCCCGAACAGGCCGCACTGACACCTCATTCATGGGTCTGTGACAAAAACTGCGGGAGGAGTAGCGCGTCAAAAAGTGGCCAGAAGAATAATAATAAGAAGAATAATAATAAGTATGTGAGATAACAATAGTGTTGCTTCGCCATAGGCAAGCACCACTAACTAGAATGTACATTTCCAGAAGAAAATGTGAAGTGGTGCTTGCAGTGGCAAAACTCGCCGCTCGGTTGCTAGCGTGCGGTTAGCTAGTTTTTACCAAGATGCTAGCATGATTAGCATGATTAGCATGTTGCTAGCATCATGCTAGCATGATTAGCATGTTGCTAGCATCATGCTAGCATTATAAGCATGTTACTAGCATGTTTTAGTTAGATTCTCCCATTATGCTAGCATGTTGCTAGCATGATGCTAGCAAAAATAAGAATGTTGCAAACATGTTTTAGTTAGATGCTAGCATTATTTGCATCATGTTAGCATGATTAGCATATTGCTAGCATCATGCTAGCATGATTAGCATATTGCTAGCATCATGCTAGCATGTTTAGCATGATGCTAGCATGTTTAGCATGTTGCTAGCATGTTGCTAGCATGTTGCTAGCATCTTGCTAGCATGATGCTAGCATGTTTAGCATGTTGCTAGCATGTTGCTAGCATGATGCTAGCATGATTAGCATGTTGCTAGCATGATGCTAGCATGTTTAGCATGTTGCTAGCATGTTGCTAGCATGATGCTAGCATGATTAGCATGTTGCTAGCATGATGCTAGCATGATTAGCATGTTGCTAGCATATTGCTAGCATGTTGCTAGCATGATTAGCATGTTGCTAGCATGATGCTAGCATGATCTTAGCATGATGCCAGCATGATTACCATGTTGCTAGCATGATGCTAGCATGATTAGCATGTTGCTAGCATGATGCTAGCATGATTAGCATGTTTCTAGCATATTTGTAGCATGATTAGCATGTTGCTACCATGTTACTAGCATGATTAGCATGTTGCTAGCATGATGCTAGCATGATTAGCCTGTTGCTAGCATGTTTGTAGCTAGTTGCTAGCATTATTAGCATGTTTCTAGCATCATGCTAGCATGATTAGCATGTTGCTAGCATTATGCTAGCATGATTAGCATGTTGCTAGCATGATGCTAGCATGTTTAGCATGTTGCTAGCATGGTTGCTAAGGTATTACTAGGTGGTTGCTAGGGTGTTGCTAGGCGGTTGCTAGGGTGTTCTGGGTGGTTGCTAGGGCGTTGCTAGGCAGTTGCTAGGGTATCCTGGGTGGTTGCTAAGCGGTTTGCTAGGGTAATTTGTGTGGTTGCTAGGGCATTCCTAGGGTGTTCAGGGTGGTTGCTAGGGTGTTGCTAGGTTGTTGCTAAGGTATTCTGGTTGGTTGCTAGGGTGTTCTGGGTGGTTGCTAGGCGGTTGCTAGGGTGTTCTGGGTGGTTGCTAGGGCGTTGCTAGGCAGTTGCTAGGGTATCCTGGGTGGTTGCTAGGCGGTTGCTAGGGTAATTTGGGTGGTTGCTAGGGCGTTGCTAGGGTGTTCTGGGTGGTTGCTAGGGTGTTGCTAGGCAGTTGCTAGGGTATCCTGGGTGGTTGCTAGGCGGTTGCTAGGGTGTTCTGGGTGGTTGCTAGGGCGTTGCTAGGCAGTTGCTAGGGTGTTCTGGGTGGTTGCTAGGGTAATCTGTGTGGTTGCTATGGTGTTACTAGGTGGTTGGTAGTTGTCAAAGATGGTTACTGTTGAGTTTGTAGCATTTTATTGGCATGATTTAGCACTTAGCTAATCAATATTAGCATGTAGCTATTCACTGCTAGCATGTGTAGCATGTAGCAAGTCCTGTTTGCTAGCATGAGTCAAAATAGCCAACCCCCATCTCTATACGATGTTCTGATGCAGAGATATCGGTCTTGCAAAACGGTTGCTAGGGTACACTGTTTGGTTGCTAGGGAGTGGCTTGGCAGCTGCCAATCATGAAGCTCCAAAGTCAATGTGAATGTATAAACCAACCCCCATCTCTATACGATGTTCTGATGCAGAGATGTAGGTCTTGCAAAATGGTTGCTAGGGTACTCTGTTTGGTTGCTAGGGAGTGGCTTGGCAGCTGCCAATCATGAAACTCCAAAGGCTCCTTGTCAGTATGAATGATATAAACCAACTCCCATGCCTCTGTGACATTCAGAATGGACGATATTCCTCTTTGGATTTTGGTTGCTAAGGTGCTCGACAATGGTTGCTAGGGCGTGGCTAGGAAGTGTTGAGGTGACTCATGATTGGCTGTTTGCTGCCCCGAGTCAAACGAGACCACCCTCATGTTTCTATGACAATTGAGTCCAGAGATATCCCTTCGATCTCTTTCAATGGAAGTCTATGGGAGTTGTTGCTAAGGTGCTCTAAATGGTTGCTAGGGCGTGGCTTAATAGCTTCACAATGATCCTGAGAGACTGATTGGTTGTCTGAGTAAAATGAGCCCACCCTCTTGTCTCTATGACACTGTGATCCAGAGTTATGTTCAATACAAAAGCGGTTTCTATGGTGTAGGACGGCCCATTTCATGGGCCGTCCTACACCATAGTAAGTCAATGGGGCAACTTTGGGCCCCTCCTGCCCCTCAGGGGTGCAACTTTTACCCCATTGTGTGGTATGTTCTTACAGAGCCTGTCAGCCTCTTCAAATGTGGCAAATTTCACGTTTCTGCGACATCCTCGTTCCGAGCTACGGCTCGTCAAAGTTTTTCGCAATGTTAAGTCTATGGGATTTTTTTGGGCCGTTTTTCGCCCCTGGGGCGACCATCGTACCCCCGATCTCTTAGAAAAGTCATAGCACACCATTCCCGAACAGGCCGCACGTTTTGACACCTCATTCATGGGTCTGTGACAAAAACTGCGGGAGGAGTAGCGCGTCAAAAAGTGGCCAGAAGAATAATAATAAGAAGAAGAAGAAGAAGAATAATAAGTATGTGAGATAACAATAGTGTTGCTTCGCCATAGGCAAGCACCACTAACTAGAATGTACATTTCCAGAAGAAAATGTGAAGTGGTGCTTGCAGTGGCAAAACTCGCCGCTCGGTTGCTAGGTTGTTGTACATGATTGCATACGAGCCAACAACCATGTCTGTACGATATTGTGGAGTTGAGATATGGCTTATACATGTGTTTGTATGGTTACTAGGGTACCCTATATGGTTGCTATGGTGTGCTTATACAGTTTATAAGATGATATTTAAAGACTAGTTGACAGTCTGAGTCAAAAAATGCAAACTCCATGTTTCTACTATTTTCTGGAGCTGAGATATGGCTTGAATATGTTGTTTTATGGTTGCTAGGGTGGCATAAGTGGTTTCTAGGGCATGGCCATGAAGTTGTTATGTCACTACTCATTGGCTGCTTGATAGGCCGAGTCAAAAGAGCCCAACCCCAAGTCTCTATGACCTTCTGGTGAAAAGATATGATCTCACAAATTATGTGCCAATGTTAAGTCTATGGGACTTTTTTTGGCCGATTTATCGCCCGCCGGACGAACATCGTACAACCGATCACTTAGAAAAGTCATAGCACACCTCTCCTCAATGAACCGGTCGATTTGACACCTCACTCATGGGTCTATGACAAAAGGTGCAGGAGGAGTAGCGTGCCGAAGTTTCGTGTGGGTGAATAGTAATCACAATACTAGAATGTACATTTCCAGAAGAAAATGTGAAGTGGTGCTTGCAGTGGCAAAACTCGCCGCTCGGTTGCTAGGTTGTTGTACATGATTGCATACGAGCCAACAACCATGTCTGTACGATATTGTGGAGCTGAGATAAGGCTTATTCATGTGTTTGTATGGTTACTAGGGTACCCTATATGGTTGCTATGGTGTGCTTATACAGTTTATGAGATGATATTTAAAGACTAGTTGACAGTCTGAGTCAAAAAAGGCAAACTCCATGTTTCTTCTATTTTCTGGAGCTGAGATATGGCTTGAATATGTTGTTTTATGGTTGCTAGGCTGCCCTAAGTGGTTGCTAGGGCGCGAATATGAAGTTATTATGTCACTACTTATTGGCTGCTTGATAGGCCGAGTCAAAAGAGCCCAACCCCAAGTCTCTATGACCTTCTGGTCAAAAGATAGGATCTCACAATTTTGTGCCAATGTTAAGTCTATGGGACTTTTTTCGTCCAAATTATCGCCCGCCGGACGATCATAGTACAACCGATCGCTTAGAAAAGACATAGCACACCTCTCCTCAATGAACCGGTCGATTTGACACCTCATTCATGGGTCTATGACAAAAGGTGCGGGAGGAGTAGCGTGCCGAAGTTTTGTCTAGGTGAATAGTAATCACAATACTAGAATGTACATTTCCAGAAGAAAATGTGAAGTGGTGCTTGCAGTGGCAAAACTCGCCGCTCGGTTGCTAGAGTGTTGTACATGATTGCATACGAGCCAACAAACATGTCTGTACGATATAGTGGAGCTGAGATATGGCTTATTCATGGGTTTGTATGATTACTAGGGTACCCTATATGGTTGCTATGGTGCGCTTATACAGTTTATAAGATGATATTTAAAGACTAGTTGACAGTCTGAGTCAAAAAAGGCAAACTCCATGTTTCTACTATTTTCTGGAGCTGAGATATGGCTTGTAAATGTAGTTTTATGGTTGCTAGGCTGCCCTAAATGGTTGTTAGGGCGCGAATATGAAGTTATTATATCATTACTTATTGGCTGCTTGATAGGCCGAGTCAAAAGAGCACAACCCCAAGTCTCTATGACCTTCTGGTCAAAAGATATGATCTCACAAATGTTGTGCCAATGTTAAGTCTATGGGACTTTTTTCGGCTAATTTATCGGCCGCCGGACGAACATCGTAAAACCGATCGCTTAGAAAAGTCATAGCACACCTCTCCTCAATGAACCGGTCGATTTGACACCTCATTCATGGGTCTACGACAAAAGGTGCGGGAGGAGTAGCGTGCCGAAGTTTTGTCTAGGTGAATAGTAATCACAATACTAGAATGTACATTTCCAGAAGAAAATGTGAAGTGGTGCTTGCAGTGGCAAAAAACACCACCCGGTTGCTAGGGTGTTCTTGGAGTTTGCTATGATGATGCAAGGCAGTTGCTAGGTTGTTCTGGGTGGTTGCTAGGCTGTTGCTAGGGTGTTCTGGGTGGTTGCTAGGGTTTTGCTAGGGTGTTCTGGTTGGTTGCTAGGCAGATGCTAGGGTGTTGTAGGTGGTTGTTAGGGTGTTGCTAGGTGGTTGCTAGGGTGTTCAGGGTGGTTGCTAGGGTATTCTGGGTGGTTCGTAGGGCGTTGCTAGGTGGTTGCTAGGGTGTTCTGGTTGGTTGCTAGGGTCTTGTGGGTGGTTGCTAGGGTGTTCTGGGTGGTTGCTAGGTGGTTGCTAGGCAGTTGCTAGGGTGTTCTGGGTAGTTGCTATGGTGTTGCTAGGCTGTTGCTAGGGTGTTCTGGGTGGTTGCTAGGGTGTTGCTAGGCGGTTGCTAGGGTTTTCTGGGTGGTTGCTAGGGCGTTGCTAGCCAGTTGCTAGGGTGTTCTGGGTGGTTGCTAGGGTAATCTGGGTGGTTGCTATGGTGTTGCTAGGGTATTCTGGGTGGTTGCTAGGCGGTTGCTAGGGTGTTATGGGGGGTTGCTAGGGTGTTGCTAGGCGGTTGCTAGGGTATTCTGGGTGGTTGCTATGGTGTTGCTAGGCGGTTGCTAGGGTGTTCTGGGTGGTTGCTAGGGTGTTGCTAGGCGGTTGCTAGGGTGTTCTGGGTGGTTGCTAAAGCGTTGCTAGGCAGTTGCTAGGGTGTTCTGGGTGGTTGCTAGGGTGTTGCTAGGGTAATCTGGGTGGTTGCTATGGTGTTACTAGGTGGTTGGTAGTTGTCAAAGATGGTTACTGTTGAGTTTGTAGCATTTTATTGGCATGATTTAGCACTTAGCTAATCAATATTAGCATGTAGCTATTCACTGCTAGCATGTGTAGCATGTAGCAAGTCCTGTTTGCTAGCATGAGTCAAAAGAGCCAACCCCCATCTCTATACGATGTTCTGATGCAGAGATATTGGTCTTGCAAAACGGTTGCTAGGGTACTCTGTTTAGTTGCTAGGGAGTGGCTTCGCAGCTGCCAATCATGAAGCTCCAAAGTCAATGTGAATGTATAAACCAACCCCCATCTCTATACGATGTTTTGATGCAGAGATATAGGTCTTGCAATATGGTTGCTAGGGTACTCTGTTTGGTTGCTAGGGAGTGGCTTGGCAGCTGCCAATCATGAAACTCCAAAGGCTTCTTGTCAGTATGAAAGATATAAACCAACTCCCACGCCTTTGTGACATTCAGAATGGACGATATTCCTCTTTGGATTTTGGTTGCTAAGGTGCTCGACAATGGTCGCTAGGGCGTGGCTAGGAAGTGTTGAGGTGATTCATGATTGGCTGTTTGCTGCCCCGAGTCAAACGAGACCACCCTCATGTTTCTATGACAACTCAGTCCAGAGATATCCCTTCGATCTCTTTCAATGGAAGTCTATGGGAGTTGTTGCTAAGGTGCTCTAAATGGTTGCTAGGGCGTGGCTTAATAGCTTCACAATGATCCTGAAAGACTGATTGGTCGTCTGAGTAAAATGAGCCCGCCCCCTTGTCTCTATTACCCCTTTTCCACCAAAAACGAACTGGTTCGGAACTGGTGCTGGTTCAAAGTTGGTTCGGAGTTGGTTCAACTTGCGAACCTTCTCAGAACCTGTTTGTTTTTCCACTGACTAGAGCGCCCAGCGAACGACGTCGTTACGTCACTGTGTACGTCGCCATACATCTTAGCTAGAAACGCTTGCAAGTACATTACTTTGGGATTATCTCTAACTCGTGAACCAAGAAGGCTTTAAAACTAATTGAAATATGTAAGTCTTTTAATCTTTTCCTTTGATATGTAATCTTTTCTGATTAGTTATGTACTCCTGTCTTGTCTTTTTTTTTTTTTTTTTTTTTTTTTTTTTATATTGTGACTGTTTTCTCCTTTGCTTACATAATGTTTTCAATAAAAAAATAAATAAAAAAAAACTAGAAACGCTTGCGCCAACTTCAAGCATAACAATTACAATGGCGGACTACATCGTGTTTCTGCAAATGTTTCTCCTGGCTTTGCGATCCTATATTATGTCAGAAAACATGTTATCTAAACCCGCCCCCAGCTCCGGAGGTAAGCATGACGTGGTAAAAGAACGGTTCTAGTCCAGCAAAGAGTTGGTGCCGCTTTGGAACCAGTTTTCCTGGCCGAGAACCGGTTCTTTGGCTGTCGAAACACAAAGAACTGGTTCGCGCGCAAGCACCGGCTCCGAACCGGCTCTCAAAATGCGTTGGTGGAAAAGGGGTATCTGACACTGTGATCCAGAGCTATGTTCAATACAAAATCTCTATGCAATTTACCATAGTAGGAAAAACGCATGCATTTCATGGGCCGTCCTTCACCATAGTAAGCCAATGGGGCAACTTTGGGCCCCTCCCGCCCCCCAGGGGTGCAACTTTTACCCCATTGTGTGGTATGTTCTTACAGAGCCTGTCAGCCTCTTCAAATGTGGTAAATTACACGTTTCTGCGACATCCTCGCTCCGACTCGTCAAAACTCGCCCCCTGGGGCGAACATCGTACCCCCGATCCCTTATAAAACTCATAGCACACCTCTCCTCAATAATCCGCACGATTTGACGCCTCATTCATGGGTCTGTGACCAAAGCTGCGGGACTAGTTACGCGCCAAAAAAGCGGCGGAATAAGAATAAGAATAAGAACTAGAATGTACATTTCCAGAAGAAAATGTGAAGTGGTGCTTGCAGTGGCAAAACTCGCCGCTCGGTTGCTAGCGTGCGGTTATCTAGTTTTTACCAAGATGCTAGCATGATTAGCATGTTGCTAGCATCATGCTAGCATGATTAGCATGTTGTTAGCATTATGCTAGCATTATTAGCATGTTGCTAGCATGATGTTAGCATGATTAGCATTTTGCTAGTATGTTGCTAGCATGATTAGCATGTTTATAGCATGTTGCTAGCATGATGCTAGCATGATTAGCATGTTGCTAGCATGATGCTAGCATGATTAGCATGTTGTTAGCATCATGCTATCATGATTAGCATGTTGTTAGCATCATGCTACCAACATGCTAGCATGATTAGCATGTTGTTAGCATTATGCTACCATTATTAGCATGTTGCTAGCATGATTAGCATGTTGCTAGCATGATGTTAGCATGATTAGCATTTTGCTAGCATGTTGCTAGCATGATGCTAGCATGATTAGCATGTTTATAGCATGTTGCTAGCATGATTAGCATGTTGCTAGCATGATGCTAGCATGATTAGCATGTTGCTAGCATGGTTGCTAAGGTGTTACTAGGTGGTTGCTAGGGTATTATGGGTGGTTGCTAGGGCGTTGCTAGGCGGTTGCTAGGGTGTTCTGGGTGGTTGCTATGGTGTTGCTAGGCGGTTGCTAGGGTATTCTGGGTGGTTGCTAGGGTGTTTTGGGTGGTTGCTAGGTGGTTGCTAGGGTGTTTTGGGTGGTTGCTAGGGCGTTGCTAGATGGTTGCTAGGGTGTTCTGGGGGGTTGCTATGCGGTTGCTAGGGCGTTGCTAGGCGGTTGCTAAGGTAATGTGGTTGGTTGCTAGGAAGTTGCTAGGTGGTTGCTATGGTGTCCTGGGTGGTTGCTAGGCGGTTGCTAGGGTGTTCTGGTGGTTGCTAGGGCGTTGCTAGGCAGTTGCTAGGGTGTTGCTAGGGTAATCTGGGTGGTTGCTATGGTGTTACTAGGTGGTTGGTAGTTGTCAATGATGGTTACTGTTGAGTTTGTAGCATTTTATTGGCATGATTTAGCACTTAGCTAATCAATATTAGCATGTAGCTATTCACTGCTAGCATGTGTAGGATGTAGCAAGTCCTGTTTGCTAGCATGAGTCAAAAGAGCCAACCCCCATCTCTATACGATGTTCTGATACAGAGATATAGGTCTTGCAAAACGGTTGCTAGGGTACTCTGTTTGGTTGCTAGGGAGTGGCTTGGCAGCTGCCAATCATGAAGCTCCAAAGTGAATGTGAATGTATAAACCAACCCCCATCTCTATACGATGTTTTAAAGCAGACATATAGGTCTTGCAAAATGGTTGCTAGGGTACTCTGTTTGGTTGCTAGGGAGTGGCTTGGCAGCTGCCAATCATGAAGCTCCAAAGGCTGCTTGTCAGTATAAATGATATAAACCAACTGCCATGCCTCTGTGACATTCAGAATGGAAGATATCCCTGTTTGGATTTTGGTTGCTAAGGTGCTCGACAATGGTTGCTAGGGCGTGGCCAGTAAGTGTTGAGGTGATTCAGGATTGGCTGTTTGCTGGCCCGAGTGAAACGAGCCCACCCTCATGTTTCTATGACACTTATATCCTGAGATATCCCTTTGATCTGTTTCAATGGAAGTCTATGGAACTTGTTGCTAAGGAGCTCTAAATGGTTGCTAGGGCGTGGCTTGATAGCTTCACAATGATCCTGAGAGACTGATTGGCTGTCTGAGTAAAATGAGCCCGCCCCTTTGTCTCTATGACACTGTGATCCAGAGTTATGTTCAATACAAAATCCCTATGCAATTTACCATAGTAGGAAAAACACATGCATTTCATGGGCCGTCCTACACCATAGTAAGTCAATGGGGCAACTTTGGGCCCCTCCTGCCCCTCAGGGGTGCAACTTTTACCCCATTGTGTGGTATGTTCTTACAGAGCCTGTCAGCCTCTTCAAATGTGGCAAATTTCACGTTTCTGCGACATCCTCGTTCCGAGCTACGGCTCGTCAAAGTTTTTCGCAATGTTAAGTCTATGGGATTTTTTTGGGCCGTTTTTCGCCCCTGGGGCGACCATCGTACCCCCGATCTCTTAGAAAAGTCATAGCACACCATTCCCGAACAGGCCGCACGTTTTGACACCTCATTCATGGGTCTGTGACAAAAACTGCGGGAGGAGTAGCGCGTCAAAAAGTGGCCAGAAGAATAATAAGAAGAAGAAGAAGAATAATAAGTATGTGAGATAACAATAGTGTTGCTTCGCCATAGGCAAGCACCACTAACTAGAATGTACATTTCCAGAAGAAAATGTGAAGTGGTGCTTGCAGTGGCAAAACTCGCCGCTCGGTTGCTAGCGTGCGGTTAGCTAGTTTTTACCAAGATGCTAGCATGATTAGCATGTTGCTAGCATCATGCTAGCATGCTTAGCATGTTGTTAGCATTATGCTAGCATTATTAGCATGTTGCTAGCATGATTAGCATGTTGCTAGCATGATGTTAGCATGATTAGCATTTTGCTAGCATGATGCTAGCATGATTAGCATGTTGCTAGCATGTTGCTAGCATGATTAGCATGTTGCTAGCATGATGCTAGCAAGATTAGCATGTTGTTAGCATCATGCTAGCATCATGCTAACATGATTAGCATGTTGTTAGCATCATGCTACCAACATGCTAGCATGATTAGCATGTTGCTAGCATGATGCTAGCATGATGCTAGCAAAAATAAGCATGTTGCAAACATGTTTTAGGTAGATGCTAGCATGATTAGCATATTGCTAGCATCATGCTAGCATGATTAGCATATTGCTAGCATCATGCTAGCATGTTTAGCATGTTGCTAGCATGATGCTAGCATTGTTGCTAAGGTGTTACTAGGTGGTTGCTAGGGTATTATGGGTGGTTGCTAGGGCGTTGCTAGGCAGTTGCTAGGGTGTTTTGGGTGGTTGCTATGGTGTTGCTAGGTGGTTGCTAGGGTGTTCTGGGTGGTTGCTAGGGTGTTGCTAGGCAGTTGCTAGGGTGTTCTAGGTGGTTGCTAGGGTGTTGCTAGGCGGTTGCTAGGGTGTTGCTAGGCGGTTGCTAGGGTGTTCTGAGGTGGTTGCTAGGGTATTCTGGGTGGTTGCTAGGGTGTTGCTAGGTGGTTGCTAGGGTGTTTTGGGTGGTTGCTAGGGTGTTGCTAGGTGGTTGCTAGGGTGTTCTGGGTGGTTGCTAGGGTGTTCTGGGTGGTTGCTAGGGTGTTGCTAGGCGGTTGCTAGGGTGTTCTGAGTGGTTGCTAGGGTGTTGCTAGGCAGTTGCTAGGGTATTCTGGGTGGTTGCTATGGTGTTGCTAGGCTGTTGCTAGGGTGTTGCTAGGTGGTTGCTAGGGTATTCTGGGTGGTTGCTAGGGTGTTGCTAGGTGGTTGCTAGGGTATTCTGGGTGGTTGCCAGGGTGTTGCTAGGCGGTTGCTAGGGTGTTCTGGGTGGTTGCTAGGGTGTTGCTAGGCGGTTGCTAGGGTATTCTGGGTGGTTGCTATGGTGTTGCTAGGCGGTTGCTAGGGTGTTTTGGGTGGTTGCTAGGGTGTTTTAGGTGGTTGCTATGGTATTCTGGATGGTTGCTATGGAGTTACTAGGTGGTTGGTAGTGTTCACATTTGGTTACTATAGAGTTTTTATAATGTTCATGGCATGATTTAGCACTTAGCTAATCAATATTAGCATGTAGCTATTCACAGCTAGCATGTTTAGCATGTTGAAAGTCCTGTGTGCCAGCATGAGTCAAAAGACCCAACCCCCATCTCTATACGATGTTCTGATGCAGAGATATTGGTCTTGCAAAATGGTTGCTAGGGTACTCTGTTTGGTTGCTAGGGAGTGGCTTGGCAGCTGCCAATCATGAAGCTCCAAAGTCAATGTGAATGTATAAACCAACCCCCATCTCTATACGATGTTTTGATGCAGAGATATAGGTCTTGCAAAATGGTTGCTAGGGTACTCTGTTTGGTTGCTAGGGAGTGGCTTGGCAGCTGCCTATCATGAAACTCCAAAGGCTGCTTGTCAGTATGAATGATATAAACCAACTCCCACGCCTTTGTGACATTCAGAATGGAAGATATCCCTTTTTGGATTTTGGTTGCTAAGGTGCTCGACAATGGTTGCTAGGGCGTGGCCAGTAAGTGTTGAGGTGATTCAGGGTTGGCTGTTTGCTGGCCCGAGTGAAACGAGCCCACCCTCATGTTTCTATGACACTTATATCCTGAGATATCCCTTTGATCTGTTTCAATGGAAGTCTATGGAACTTGTTGCTAAGGAGCTCTAAATGGTTGCTAGGGCGTGGCTTGATAGCTTCACAATGATCCTGAGAGACTGATTGGCTGTCTGAGTAAAATGAGCCCGCCCCTTTGTCTCTATGACACTGTGATCCAGAGTTATGTTCAATACAAAATCCCTATGCAATTTACCATAGTAGGAAAAACACATGCATTTCATGGGCCGTCCTACACCATAGTAAGTCAATGGGGCAACTTTGGGCCCCTCCTGCCCCTCAGGGGTGCAACTTTTACCCCATTGTGTGGTATGTTCTTACAGAGCCTGTCAGCCTCTTCAAATGTGGCAAATTTCACGTTTCTGCGACATCCTCGTTCCGAGCTACGACTCGTCAAAGTTTTTCGCAATGTTAAGTCTATGGGATTTTTTTGGGCCGTTTTTCGCCCCTGGGGCGACCATCGTACCCCCGATCTCTTAGAAAAGTCATAGCACACCATTCCCGAACAGGCCGCACGTTTTGACACCTCATTCATGGGTCTGTGACAAAAACTGCGGGAGGAGTAGCGCGTCAAAAAGTGGCCAGAAGAATAATAAGAAGAACTAGAATGTACATTTCCAGAAGAAAATGTGAAGTGGTGCTTGCAGTGGCAAAACTCGCCGCTCGGTTGCTAGAGTGTGGTACATTATTGCATACGAGCCAACAACCATGTCTGTACGATGTTCTAGTGCTGAGATATAGCTTATTCATGTGTTTGTATGGTTACTAGGGTTCCCTATATGGTTGCTATGGTGTGCTTATAGAGTTTATGAGATGATATTTAAAGACTAGTTGACAGTCTGAGTCAAAAAAGGCAAACTCCATGTTTCCTCTATTTTCTGGAGCTGAGATATGGCTTGAATATGTTGTTTTATGGTTGCTAGGCTGCCCTAACTGGTTTCTAGGGCGGAATATGAAGTTATTATGTCACTACTTATTGGCTGCTTGATAGGCCGAGTCAAAAGAGCCCAACCCCAAGTCTCTATGACCTTCTGGTGAAAAGATATGACATAACAAATTTTGTGCCAATGTTAAGTCTATGGGACTTTTTTCGGCCGATTTATCGCCCGCCGGACGAACATCGTACAACCGATCGCTTAGAAAAGACATAGCACACCTCTCCTCAATGAACCGGTCGATTTGACACCTCACTCATGGGTCTACGACAAAAGGTGCGGGAGGAGTAGCGTGCCGAAGTTTTGTCTAGGTGAATAGTAATCACAATACTAGAATGTACATTTCCAGAAGAAAATGTGAAGTGGTGCTTGCAGTGGCAAAACTCGCCGCTCTGTTGCTAGCGTGCGGTTAGCTAGTTTTTACCAAGATGCTAGCATGATTAGCATGTTGCTAACATCTTGCTAGCATGATTAGCATGTTGTTAGCATTCTGTTAGCATTATTAGCATGTTGCTAGCATGATGCTAGCATGATTAGCATTTTGCTAGCATGTTGCTAGCTTGATGCTAGCATGATTAGCATGTTGCTAGCATCATGCTAGCATGATTAGCATGTTGTTAGCATCATGCTACCAACATGCTAGCATGATTAGCATGTTGCTAGCATGATGCTAGCAAAAATAAGCATGTTGCTAGCATGATGCTAGCAAAAATAAGCATGTTGCAAACATGTTTTAGGTAGATGCTAGCATGATTCGCATATTGCTAGCATCATGCTAGCATGTTTAGCATGTTGCTAAAATGATGCTAGCATGGATGCTAAGGTGTTACTAGGTGGTTGCTAGGGTATTATGGGTGGTTGCTAGGGCGTTGCTAGGCAGTTGCTAGGGTGTTCTGTGTGGTTGCTATGGTGTTGCTATGCGGTTGCTATGGTATTCTGGGTGGTTGCTAAGGTGTTTTGGGTGGTTGCTAGGCGGTTGCTAGGGTGTTGCTAGGGGTTTTGGGTGGTTGCTAGGCGGTTGCTAGGCGGTTGCTAGGGTGTTCTGGGTGGTTGCTAGGCGGTTGCTAGGGTGTTCTGGGTGGTTGCTAGGGTGTTGCTAGGCGGTTGCTAGGGTGTTCTGAGTGGTTGCTAGGGTGTTGCTAGGTGGTTGCTAGGGTGTTCTGGGTGGTTGCTAGGGTGTTGCTAGGCGGTTGCTAGGGTGTTCTGGGTGGTTGCTAGGGTGTTGCTAGGCGGTTGCTAGGGTGTTCTGAGTGGTTGCTAGGGTGTTGCTAGGCAGTTGCTAGGGTGTTCTGGGTGGTTGCTAGGGTGTTGCTAGGTGGTTGCTAGGGTGTTCTGAGTGGTTGCTAGGGTGTTGCTAGGTGGTTGCTAGGGTGTTCTGGGTGGTTGCTAAGGTGTTTTGGGTGGTTGCTAGGCGGTTGCTAGGGTGTTCTGGGTGGTTGCTAGGGTGTTGCTAGGTGGTTGCTAGGGTGTTTTGGGTGGTTGCTAGGCGGTTGCTATGGTGTTCTGGGTGGTTGCTAGGGTGTTGCTATGCGGTTGCTAGGGCGTTCTGGGTGGTTGCTAGGGTGTTGCTAGGCGGTTGCTAGGGTGTTCTTGGTGGTTGCTAGGGTGTTGCTAGGCGGTTGCTAGGGTGTTCTGAGTGGTTGCTAGGGTGTTGCTAGGTGGTTGCTAGGGTATTCTGGGTGGTTGCTAGGGTGTTGCTAGGGTAATCTGGATGGTTGCTATGGTGTTACTAGGTGGTTGTTAGTTGTCAAAGATGGTTACTATTGAGTTTTTAGCATTTGATTGGCATGATTTAGCACTCAGCTAATCAATATTAGCATATAGCTATTCACTGCTAGCATGTGTAGCATGTAGCAAGTCCTGTTTGCTAGCATGAGTCAAAAGAGCCAACCCCCATCTCTATACGATGTTCTGATGCAGAGATATTGGTCTTGCAAAACGGTTGCTAGGGTACTGTGTTTGGTTGCTAGGGAGTGGCTTGGCAGCTGCCAATCATGAAGCTCCAAAGTCAATGTGAATGTATAATCCAACCCCCATCTCTATACGATGTTTTGATGCAGAGATATAGGTCTTGCAAAATGGTTGCTAGGGTACTCTGTTTGGTTGCTAGGGAGTGGCTTGGCAGCTGCCAATCATGAAACTCCGAAGGCTGCTTGTCAGTATGAATGATATAAACCAACTCCCACGCCTTTGTGACATTCAGAATGGAAGATATCCCTCATTGGATTTTGGTTGCTAAGGTGCTTGACAATGGTTGCTAGGGAGGGGTTAGGATGTGTTGAGGTGATTCAGGATTGGCTGTTTACTGCCCCGAGTCAAACGAGCCCACCCTCATGTTTCTATGACAATTCAGTCCAGAGATATCCCTTCGATCTCTTTCAATGGAAGTCTATGGAACTTGTTGCTAAGGAGCTCTAAATGGTTGCTAGGGCGTGGCTAGATAGCTTCACAATGATCCTGAGAGACTGATTGGCCGTCTGAGTAAAATGAGCCCGCCCCTTTGTCTCTACGACACTGTGATCCAGAGTTATGTTCAATATAAAAGCGGTTTCTATGGTGTAGGACGGCCCATTTCATGGGCCGTCCTACACCATAGTAAGTCAATGGGGCAACTTTGGGCAGCTCCTGCCCCACAGGGGTGCAACTTTTACCCCATTGTGTGGTATATTCTTACAGAGCCTGTCAACCTCTTCAAATGTGGTAAATTACACGTTTCTGCGACATCCTCGTTCCGAGCTACGACTCGTCAAAGTTTGACGCAATGTTAAGTCTATGGGATTTTTCGGCCGGTTTTTCGCCCCTGGGGCGAACATCGTACCCCCGATCCCTTATAAAAGTCATAGCACACCATTCCCGAACAGGCCGCACGTTTTGACACCTCATTCGTGGGTCTGTGACAAAAACTGCGGGAGGAGTAGCGCGTCAAAAAGTGGCCAGAAGAATAAGAATAAGAATAAGAATAAGAAGAATAAGAATAATAAGTATGTGAGATAACAATAGTGTTGCTTCGCCATAGGCAAGCACCACTAACTAGAATGTACATTTCCAGAAGAAAATGTGAAGTGGTGCTTGCAGTGGCAAAACTCGCCGCTCGGTTGCTAGCGTGCGGTTAGCTAGTTTTTACCAAGATGCTAGCATGATTAGCATGTTGCGAACATCATGCTAGCATGATTAGCATGTTGTTAGCATTATGCTAGCATTATTAGCATGTTGCTAGCATCATGCTAGCATGATTAGCATATTGTTAGCATTATGCTAGCATTATTAGCATGTTGCTAGCATGATTAGCATGTTGCTAGCATGATGTTAGCATGATTAGCATTTTGCTAGCATGATGCTAGCATGATTAGCATGTTGCTAGCATGATGCTAGCATGATTAGCATGTTGCTAGCATGATGCTAGCATGATTAGTATATTGCTAGCATCATGCTAGCATGTTTGGCATGTTGCTAGCATGATGCTAGCATGGTTGCTAAGGTGTTACTAGGTGGTTGCTAGGGTATTATGGGTGGTTGCTAGGGTGTTGCTAGGCGGTTGCTAGGGTGTTCTGGGTGGTTGCTATGGTGTTGCTAGGCGGTTGCTATGGTGTTCTGGGTGGTTGCTAGGGTGTTGCTAGGCGGTTGCTAGGGTGTTCTGAGTTGTTGCTAGGGTGTTGCTAGGTGGTTGCTATGGTATTCTGGGTGGTTGCTAGGCGGTTGCTAGGGTGTTATGGGTGGTTGCTAGGGTGTTGCTAGGCGGTTGCTAGGATGTTCTGGGTGGTTGCTAGGGTGTTGCTAGGCAGTTGCTAGGGTGTTCTGGGTAGTTGCTATGGTATTTTGGGTGGTTGCTAGGGTGTTGTTAGCCGGTTGCTAGGGTGTTCTGGGTGGTTGCTAGGGTGTTGCTAGGCAGTTGCTAGGGTGTTCTGGGTAGTTGCTATGGTGTTGCTAGGCGGTTGCTAGGGTATTTTGGGTGGTTGCTAGGGTGTTGCTAGCCGGTTGCTAGGGTGTTCCGGGTGGTTGCTAGGGTGTTGCTATGCAGTTGCTAGGGTGTTCTGGGTAGTTGCTATGGTGTTGCTAGGCGGTTGCTAGGGTATTCTGGGTGGTTGCTATGGTGTTGGTAGGCGGTTGCTAGGTTATTCTGGGTGGTTGCTAGGGTTTTCTGGGTGGTTGCTAGGGTGTTCTGGGTGGTTGCTAGGGTGTTCTGGGTGGTTGCTAGGGTGTTGCTAGGCGGTTGCTAGGGTGTTCTGGGTGGTTGCTAGGGCGTTGCTAGGCAGTTGCTAGGGTGTTCTGGGTGGTTGCTAGGGTGTTGCTAGGATAATCTGGGTGGTTGCTATGGTGTTACTAGGTGGTTGGTAGTTGTCAAAGATGGTTACTGTTGAGTTTGTAGCATTTTATTGACATGATTTAGCACTTAGCTAATCAATATTAGCATGTAGCTATTCACTGCTAGCATGTGTAGCATGTAGCAAGTCCTGTTTACTAGCATGAGTCAAAAGAGCCAACCCCCATCTCTATACGATGTTCTGATGCAGAGATATCGGTCTTGCAAAACGGTTGCTAGGGTACTCTGTTTGGTTGCTAGGGAGTGGCTTGGCAGCTGCCAATCATGAAGCTCCAAAGTCAATGTGAATGTATAAACCAACCCCCATCTCTATACGATGTTCTGATGCAGAGATATTGGTTTTGCAAAATGGTTGCTAGGGTACTCTGTTTGGTTGCTAGGGAGTGGCTTGGCAGCTGCCAATCATGAAACTCCAAAGGCTGCTTGTCACTATGAAAGATATAAACCAACTCCCATGCCTCTGTGATATTCAGAATGGACGATATTCCTCTTTGGATTTTGGTTGCTAAGGTGCTCGACAATGGTTGCTAGGGCGTGGCTAGCAAGTGTTGAGGTGATTCATGATTGGCTGTTTGCTGGCCCGAGTCAAACGAGACCACCCTCATGTTTCTATGACAATTCAGTCCAGAGATATCCCTTCGATCTCTTTCAATGGAAGTCTATGGGAGTTGTTGCTAAGGTGCTCTAAATGGTTGCTAGGGCGTGGCTTGATAGCTTCACAATGATCCTGAGAGACTGATTGGTTGTCTGAGTAAAATGAGCCCGCCCCCTTGTCTCTATGACACTGTGATCCAGAGTTATGTTCAATATAAAAGCGGTTTCTATGGTGTAGGACGGCCCATTTCATGGGCCGTCCTACACCATAGTAAGTCAATGGGGAAACTTTGGGCAGCTCCTGCCCCCCAGGGGTGCAACTTTTACCCCATTGTGTGGTATGTTCTTACAGAGTCTGTCAGCCTCTTCAAATGTGGCAAATTTCACGTTTCTGCGAAATTCACACTCTGAGCTATGACTCGTCAAAGTTTTTCGCAATGTTAAGTCTATGGGATTTTTTTGGGCCGTTTTTCGCCCCTGGGGCGAACATCGTACCCCCGATCCCTTAGAAAAGTCATAGCACACCATTCCCGAACAGGCCGCACGTTTTGACACCTCATTCATGGGTCTGTGACAAAAACTGCGGGAGGAGTAGCGCGTCAAAAAGTGGCCAGAAGAATAATAATAAGAAGAATAATAATAAGTATGTGAGATAACAATAGTGTTGCTTCGCCATAGGCAAGCACCACTAATAATAAGTATGTGAGATAACAATAGTGTTGCTTCGCCATAGGCAAGCACCACTAACTAGAATGTACATTTCCAGAAGAAAATGTGAAGTGGTGCTTGCAGTGGCAAAACTCGCCGCTCGGTTGCTAGGGTGTGGTACATGATTGCATACGAGCCAACAAGCATGTCTGTACAATGTTCTAGTGCTGAGATATGGCTTATTCATGTGTTTGTATGGTTACTAGGGTTCTCTATATGGTTGCTATGGTGTGCTTATACAGTTTATGAGATGATATTTAAAGACTAGTTGACAGTCTGAGTCAAAAAAGTCGAACTCCATGTTTCTACTATTTTCTGGAGCTGAAATATGGCTTGCAAATGTTGTTTTATGGTTGCTAGGGTGCCCTAAGTGGTTGCTAGGGCACGGCTATGAAGTTATTATGTCACTACTTATTGGCTTATCTATGGGCTGAGTCAAAAGAGCCCAACCCCAAGTCTCTATGACCTTCTGGTCAAAAGATATGATCTCACAAATTGTTTGCCAATGTTAAGTCTATGGGACTTTTTTCGGCCGATTTATCGCACGCCGGACGAACATCGTACAACCGATCGATTAGAAAAGTCATAGCACACCTCTCCTCAATGAACCGGTCGATTTGACACCTCACTCATGGGTCTACAACAAAAAATGCGGGAGGAGTAGCGTGCCGAAGTTTTATCTGGGTGAATAGTAATCACAATACTAGAATGTACATTTCCAGAAGAAAATGTGAAGTGGTGCTTGCAGTGGCAAAACTCGCCGCTCGGTTGCTACGGTGTTGTCCATTATTGCATACGAGCCAACAAACACATCTGTACGATGTTCTGGTGCTGAGATATGGCTTATTCATGTGTTCAGGTGGTTACTAGGGTACTCTTTATGGTTGCTATGGTGTGCTTACACAGTTTATGAGATGATATTTAAAGACTAGTTGACAGTCTAAGTCAAAAAAGCCAAACTCCATGTTTCTACAATTTTCTGGAGCTGAAATATGGCTTGGAAATGTAGTTTTATGGTTGCTAGGGTGCCCTAAGTTGTTGCTAGGGCACGGCTATGAAGTTATTATATCACTACTTATTGGCTGCTTGATAGGCCGAGTCAAACGAGCCCAACCCCAAGTCTCTATGACCTTCTGGTCAAAAGATATGATCTCACAAATTTTGTGCCAATGTTAAGTCTATGGGACTTTTTTCGTCCAATTTATTGCCCGCCGGATGATCATCGTACAACCGATCGCTTAGAAAAGACATAGCACACCTCTCCTCAATGAACCGGTCGATTTAACACCTCATTCATGGGTCTACGACAAAAGGTGCGGGAGGAGTAGCGTGCCGAAGTTTTGTCTAGGTGAATAGTAATCACAACACTAGAATGTACATTTCCAGAAGAAAATGTGAAGTGGTGCTTGCAGTGGCAAAACTCGCCGCTCGGTTGCTAGGGTGCGGTTAGCTAGTTTTTACCAAGATGCTAGCATGATTAGCATGTTGCTAGTATCATGCTAGCATGATTAGCATGTAGTTAGCATTATGCTAGCATTATTAGCATGTTGCTAGCATGATTAGCATGTTGCTAGCATGATGCTAGCATGATGCTAGCATGATTAGCATGATGCTAGCATGATTAGCATGTTGCTAGCATGTTGCTAGCATGATGCTAGCATGATTAGCATGTTGTTAGCATAATGCTAGCATGATTAGCATGTTATTAGCATCATGCTACCAACATGCTAGCATGATTAGCATGTTGCTAGCATGATGCTAGCATGATTAGCATGTTGCTAGCATGATGCTAGCATGATGCTAGCATGATTAGCATGATGCTAGCATGATTAGCATGTTGCTAGCATGTTGCTAGCATGATGCTAGCATGATTAGCATGTTGCTAGCATAATGCTAGCATGATTAGCATGTTGTTAGCATCATGCTAGCATCATGCTAGCATGATTAGCATGTTGTTAGCATCATGCTACCAACATGCTAGCATGATTAGCATATTGCTAGCATCATGCTAGCATGTTTAGCATGTTGCTAGCATGTTGCTAGCATGGTTGCTAAGGTGTTACTAGGTGGTTGCTAGGGTATTATGGGTGGTTGCTAGGGCGTTGCTAGGGTGTTCTGGGTGGTTGCTATGGTGTTGCTATGCGGTTGCTAGGGTATTCTGGGTGGTTGCTAGGCGGTTGCTAGGGTGTTCTGGGTGGTTGCTAGGGTGTTGCTAGGGGGTTGCTAGGGTGTTCTGGTTGGTTGCTAGGGTGTTGCTAGGCGGTTGCTAGGGTGTTCTGGGTGGTTGCTAGGGTGTTGCTAGGCGGTTGCTAGGCGGTTCTGGGTGGTTGCTATGTTGTTGCTATGCGGTTGCTAGGGTATTCTGGGTGGTTGCTAAGGTGTTTTGGGTGGTTGCTAGGCGGTTGCTAGGGTGTTCTGGGTGGTTGCTAGGGTGTTCTGAGTGGTTGCTAGGGTGTTGCTAGGTGGTTGCTAGGGTATTCTGGGTGGTTGCTAGGGTGTTGCTAGGTGGTTGCTAGGGTATTCTGGGTGGTTGCCAGGGTGTTGCTAGGCATTGCTAGGGTGTTCTGGGTGGTTGCTAGGGTGTTGCTAGGCGGTTGCCAGGGTATTCTGGGTGGTTGCTATGGTGTTGCTAGGCGGTTGCTAGGGTGTTTTGGGTGGTTGCTATGGTGTTTTAGGTGGTTGCTATGGTTTTCTGGATGGTTGCTATGGTGTTACTAGGTGGTTGGTAGTGTTCACATTTGGTTACTATAGAGTTTTTATAATGTTCATGGCATGATTTAGCACTTAGCTAATCAATATTAGCATGTAGCTATTCACAGCTAGCATGTTTAGCATGTTGAAAGTCCTGTGTGCCAGCATGAGTCAAAAGACCCAACCCCCATCTCTATACGATGTTCTGATGCAGAGATGTAGGTCTTGCAAAATGGTTGCTAGGGTACTCTGTTTGGTTGCTAGGGAGTGGCTTGGCAGCTGCCAATGATGAAACTCCAAAGGCTGCTTGTCAGTATGAATGATATAAATCAACCCCCATCTCTCTACGATGTTCTGATAGAGAGATGTAGGTCTTGCAAAATGGTTGCTAGGGTACTCTGTTTGGTTGCTAGGGAGTGGCTTGGCAGCTGCCAATCATGAAACTCCAAAGGCTGCTTGTCAGTATGAATGATATAAACCAACTCCCGTGCCTCTGTGACATTCAGAATGGACGATATTCCTCTTTGGATTTTGGTTGCTAAGGTGCTCGACAATGGTTGCTAGGGCGTGGCTAGGAAGTGTTGAGGTGATTCATGATTGGCTGTTTGCTGCCCCGAGTCAAACGAGACCACCCTCATGTTTCTATGACAATTCAGTCCAGAGATATCCCTTCGATCTCTTTCAATGGAAGTCTATGGAACTTGTTGCTAAGGAGCTCTAAATGGTTGCTAGGGCGTGGCTAGATAGCTTCACAATGATCCTGAGAGACTGATTGGTTGTCTGAGTAAAATGAGCCCGCCCCCTTGTCTCTATGACACTGTGACCCAGAGTTATGTTCAATATAAAATCGCTTACTATGGTGTAGGACGGCCCATTTCATGGGCCGTCCTACACCATAGTAAGTCAATGGGGCAACTTTGGGCCCCTCCTGCACCCCAGGGGTGCAACTTTTACCCCATTGTGTGGTATGTTCTTACAGAGCCTGTCAGCCTCTTCAAATGTGGTAAATTACACGTTTCTGCGACATCCTCGTTCCGAGCTACGACTCGTCAAAGTTTGACGCAATGTTAAGTCTATGGGATTTTTCGGCCGGTTTTTCGCCCCTGGGGCGAACATCGTACCCCCGATCCCTTATAAAAGTCATAGCACACCATTCCCGAACAGGCCGCACGTTTTGACGCCTCATTCATGGGTCTGTGACAAAAACTGCGGGAGGAGTAGCGCGTCAAAAAGTGGCCAGAAGAATAATAAGAATAAGAATAATAAGTATGCACAATAACACTAGTGTTGCTTTGCCATAGGCAAGCACCACTAACTAGAATGTACATTTCCAGAAGAAAATGTGAAGTGGTGCTTGCAGTGGCAAAACTCGCCGCTCGGTTGCTAGGTTGTTGTACATGATTGCATACGAGCCAACAACCATGTCTGTACGATATTGTGGAGCTGAGATAAGGCTTATTCATGTGTTTGTATGGTTACTAGGGTACCCTATATGGTTGCTATGGTGTGCTTATACAGTTTATGAGATGATATTTAAAGACTAGTTGACAGTCTGAGTCAAAAAAGGCAAACTCCATGTTTCTTCTATTTTCTGGAGCTGAGATATGGCTTGAATATGTTGTTTTATGGTTGCTAGGCTGCCCTAAGTGGTTGCTAGGGCGCGAATATGAAGTTATTATGTCACTACTTATTGGCTGCTTGATAGGCCGAGTCAAAAGAGCCCAACCCCAAGTCTCTATGACCTTCTGGTCAAAAGATAGGATCTCACAATTTTGTGCCAATGTTAAGTCTATGGGACTTTTTTCGTCCAAATTATCGCCCGCCGGACGATCATAGTACAACCGATCGCTTAGAAAAGACATAGCACACCTCTCCTCAATGAACCGGTCGATTTGACACCTCATTCATGGGTCTATGACAAAAGGTGCGGGAGGAGTAGCGTGCCGAAGTTTTGTCTAGGTGAATAGTAATCACAATACTAGAATGTACATTTCCAGAAGAAAATGTGAAGTGGTGCTTGCAGTGGCAAAACTCGCCGCTCGGTTGCTAGAGTGTTGTACATGATTGCATACGAGCCAACAAACATGTCTGTACGATATAGTGGAGCTGAGATATGGCTTATTCATGGGTTTGTATGATTACTAGGGTACCCTATATGGTTGCTATGGTGCGCTTATACAGTTTATAAGATGATATTTAAAGACTAGTTGACAGTCTGAGTCAAAAAAGGCAAACTCCATGTTTCTACTATTTTCTGGAGCTGAGATATGGCTTGTAAATGTAGTTTTATGGTTGCTAGGCTGCCCTAAATGGTTGTTAGGGCGCGAATATGAAGTTATTATATCATTACTTATTGGCTGCTTGATAGGCCGAGTCAAAAGAGCACAACCCCAAGTCTCTATGACCTTCTGGTCAAAAGATATGATCTCACAAATGTTGTGCCAATGTTAAGTCTATGGGACTTTTTTCGGCTAATTTATCGGCCGCCGGACGAACATCGTAAAACCGATCGCTTAGAAAAGTCATAGCACACCTCTCCTCAATGAACCGGTCGATTTGACACCTCATTCATGGGTCTACGACAAAAGGTGCGGGAGGAGTAGCGTGCCGAAGTTTTGTCTAGGTGAATAGTAATCACAATACTAGAATGTACATTTCCAGAAGAAAATGTGAAGTGGTGCTTGCAGTGGCAAAAAACACCACCCGGTTGCTAGGGTGTTCTTGGAGTTTGCTATGATGATGCAAGGCAGTTGCTAGGTTGTTCTGGGTGGTTGCTAGGCTGTTGCTAGGGTGTTCTGGGTGGTTGCTAGGGTTTTGCTAGGGTGTTCTGGTTGGTTGCTAGGCAGATGCTAGGGTGTTGTAGGTGGTTGTTAGGGTGTTGCTAGGTGGTTGCTAGGGTGTTCAGGGTGGTTGCTAGGGTATTCTGGGTGGTTCGTAGGGCGTTGCTAGGTGGTTGCTAGGGTGTTCTGGTTGGTTGCTAGGGTCTTGTGGGTGGTTGCTAGGGTGTTCTGGGTGGTTGCTAGGTGGTTGCTAGGCAGTTGCTAGGGTGTTCTGGGTAGTTGCTATGGTGTTGCTAGGCTGTTGCTAGGGTGTTCTGGGTGGTTGCTAGGGTGTTGCTAGGCGGTTGCTAGGGTTTTCTGGGTGGTTGCTAGGGCGTTGCTAGCCAGTTGCTAGGGTGTTCTGGGTGGTTGCTAGGGTAATCTGGGTGGTTGCTATGGTGTTGCTAGGGTATTCTGGGTGGTTGCTAGGCGGTTGCTAGGGTGTTATGGGGGGTTGCTAGGGTGTTGCTAGGCGGTTGCTAGGGTATTCTGGGTGGTTGCTATGGTGTTGCTAGGCGGTTGCTAGGGTGTTCTGGGTGGTTGCTAGGGTGTTGCTAGGCGGTTGCTAGGGTGTTCTGGGTGGTTGCTAAAGCGTTGCTAGGCAGTTGCTAGGGTGTTCTGGGTGGTTGCTAGGGTGTTGCTAGGGTAATCTGGGTGGTTGCTATGGTGTTACTAGGTGGTTGGTAGTTGTCAAAGATGGTTACTGTTGAGTTTGTAGCATTTTATTGGCATGATTTAGCACTTAGCTAATCAATATTAGCATGTAGCTATTCACTGCTAGCATGTGTAGCATGTAGCAAGTCCTGTTTGCTAGCATGAGTCAAAAGAGCCAACCCCCATCTCTATACGATGTTCTGATGCAGAGATATTGGTCTTGCAAAACGGTTGCTAGGGTACTCTGTTTAGTTGCTAGGGAGTGGCTTCGCAGCTGCCAATCATGAAGCTCCAAAGTCAATGTGAATGTATAAACCAACCCCCATCTCTATACGATGTTTTGATGCAGAGATATAGGTCTTGCAATATGGTTGCTAGGGTACTCTGTTTGGTTGCTAGGGAGTGGCTTGGCAGCTGCCAATCATGAAACTCCAAAGGCTTCTTGTCAGTATGAAAGATATAAACCAACTCCCACGCCTTTGTGACATTCAGAATGGACGATATTCCTCTTTGGATTTTGGTTGCTAAGGTGCTCGACAATGGTCGCTAGGGCGTGGCTAGGAAGTGTTGAGGTGATTCATGATTGGCTGTTTGCTGCCCCGAGTCAAACGAGACCACCCTCATGTTTCTATGACAACTCAGTCCAGAGATATCCCTTCGATCTCTTTCAATGGAAGTCTATGGGAGTTGTTGCTAAGGTGCTCTAAATGGTTGCTAGGGCGTGGCTTAATAGCTTCACAATGATCCTGAAAGACTGATTGGTCGTCTGAGTAAAATGAGCCCGCCCCCTTGTCTCTATTACCCCTTTTCCACCAAAAACGAACTGGTTCGGAACTGGTGCTGGTTCAAAGTTGGTTCGGAGTTGGTTCAACTTGCGAACCTTCTCAGAACCTGTTTGTTTTTCCACTGACTAGAGCGCCCAGCGAACGACGTCGTTACGTCACTGTGTACGTCGCCATACATCTTAGCTAGAAACGCTTGCAAGTACATTACTTTGGGATTATCTCTAACTCGTGAACCAAGAAGGCTTTAAAACTAATTGAAATATGTAAGTCTTTTAATCTTTTCCTTTGATATGTAATCTTTTCTGATTAGTTATGTACTCCTGTCTTGTCTTTTTTTTTTTTTTTTTTTTTTTTTTTTTATATTGTGACTGTTTTCTCCTTTGCTTACATAATGTTTTCAATAAAAAAATAAATAAAAAAAAACTAGAAACGCTTGCGCCAACTTCAAGCATAACAATTACAATGGCGGACTACATCGTGTTTCTGCAAATGTTTCTCCTGGCTTTGCGATCCTATATTATGTCAGAAAACATGTTATCTAAACCCGCCCCCAGCTCCGGAGGTAAGCATGACGTGGTAAAAGAACGGTTCTAGTCCAGCAAAGAGTTGGTGCCGCTTTGGAACCAGTTTTCCTGGCCGAGAACCGGTTCTTTGGCTGTCGAAACACAAAGAACTGGTTCGCGCGCAAGCACCGGCTCCGAACCGGCTCTCAAAATGCGTTGGTGGAAAAGGGGTATCTGACACTGTGATCCAGAGCTATGTTCAATACAAAATCTCTATGCAATTTACCATAGTAGGAAAAACGCATGCATTTCATGGGCCGTCCTTCACCATAGTAAGCCAATGGGGCAACTTTGGGCCCCTCCCGCCCCCCAGGGGTGCAACTTTTACCCCATTGTGTGGTATGTTCTTACAGAGCCTGTCAGCCTCTTCAAATGTGGTAAATTACACGTTTCTGCGACATCCTCGCTCCGACTCGTCAAAACTCGCCCCCTGGGGCGAACATCGTACCCCCGATCCCTTATAAAACTCATAGCACACCTCTCCTCAATAATCCGCACGATTTGACGCCTCATTCATGGGTCTGTGACCAAAGCTGCGGGACTAGTTACGCGCCAAAAAAGCGGCGGAATAAGAATAAGAATAAGAACTAGAATGTACATTTCCAGAAGAAAATGTGAAGTGGTGCTTGCAGTGGCAAAACTCGCCGCTCGGTTGCTAGCGTGCGGTTATCTAGTTTTTACCAAGATGCTAGCATGATTAGCATGTTGCTAGCATCATGCTAGCATGATTAGCATGTTGTTAGCATTATGCTAGCATTATTAGCATGTTGCTAGCATGATGTTAGCATGATTAGCATTTTGCTAGTATGTTGCTAGCATGATTAGCATGTTTATAGCATGTTGCTAGCATGATGCTAGCATGATTAGCATGTTGCTAGCATGATGCTAGCATGATTAGCATGTTGTTAGCATCATGCTATCATGATTAGCATGTTGTTAGCATCATGCTACCAACATGCTAGCATGATTAGCATGTTGTTAGCATTATGCTACCATTATTAGCATGTTGCTAGCATGATTAGCATGTTGCTAGCATGATGTTAGCATGATTAGCATTTTGCTAGCATGTTGCTAGCATGATGCTAGCATGATTAGCATGTTTATAGCATGTTGCTAGCATGATTAGCATGTTGCTAGCATGATGCTAGCATGATTAGCATGTTGCTAGCATGGTTGCTAAGGTGTTACTAGGTGGTTGCTAGGGTATTATGGGTGGTTGCTAGGGCGTTGCTAGGCGGTTGCTAGGGTGTTCTGGGTGGTTGCTATGGTGTTGCTAGGCGGTTGCTAGGGTATTCTGGGTGGTTGCTAGGGTGTTTTGGGTGGTTGCTAGGTGGTTGCTAGGGTGTTTTGGGTGGTTGCTAGGGCGTTGCTAGATGGTTGCTAGGGTGTTCTGGGGGGTTGCTATGCGGTTGCTAGGGCGTTGCTAGGCGGTTGCTAAGGTAATGTGGTTGGTTGCTAGGAAGTTGCTAGGTGGTTGCTATGGTGTCCTGGGTGGTTGCTAGGCGGTTGCTAGGGTGTTCTGGTGGTTGCTAGGGCGTTGCTAGGCAGTTGCTAGGGTGTTGCTAGGGTAATCTGGGTGGTTGCTATGGTGTTACTAGGTGGTTGGTAGTTGTCAATGATGGTTACTGTTGAGTTTGTAGCATTTTATTGGCATGATTTAGCACTTAGCTAATCAATATTAGCATGTAGCTATTCACTGCTAGCATGTGTAGGATGTAGCAAGTCCTGTTTGCTAGCATGAGTCAAAAGAGCCAACCCCCATCTCTATACGATGTTCTGATACAGAGATATAGGTCTTGCAAAACGGTTGCTAGGGTACTCTGTTTGGTTGCTAGGGAGTGGCTTGGCAGCTGCCAATCATGAAGCTCCAAAGTGAATGTGAATGTATAAACCAACCCCCATCTCTATACGATGTTTTAAAGCAGACATATAGGTCTTGCAAAATGGTTGCTAGGGTACTCTGTTTGGTTGCTAGGGAGTGGCTTGGCAGCTGCCAATCATGAAGCTCCAAAGGCTGCTTGTCAGTATAAATGATATAAACCAACTGCCATGCCTCTGTGACATTCAGAATGGAAGATATCCCTGTTTGGATTTTGGTTGCTAAGGTGCTCGACAATGGTTGCTAGGGCGTGGCCAGTAAGTGTTGAGGTGATTCAGGATTGGCTGTTTGCTGGCCCGAGTGAAACGAGCCCACCCTCATGTTTCTATGACACTTATATCCTGAGATATCCCTTTGATCTGTTTCAATGGAAGTCTATGGAACTTGTTGCTAAGGAGCTCTAAATGGTTGCTAGGGCGTGGCTTGATAGCTTCACAATGATCCTGAGAGACTGATTGGCTGTCTGAGTAAAATGAGCCCGCCCCTTTGTCTCTATGACACTGTGATCCAGAGTTATGTTCAATACAAAATCCCTATGCAATTTACCATAGTAGGAAAAACACATGCATTTCATGGGCCGTCCTACACCATAGTAAGTCAATGGGGCAACTTTGGGCCCCTCCTGCCCCTCAGGGGTGCAACTTTTACCCCATTGTGTGGTATGTTCTTACAGAGCCTGTCAGCCTCTTCAAATGTGGCAAATTTCACGTTTCTGCGACATCCTCGTTCCGAGCTACGGCTCGTCAAAGTTTTTCGCAATGTTAAGTCTATGGGATTTTTTTGGGCCGTTTTTCGCCCCTGGGGCGACCATCGTACCCCCGATCTCTTAGAAAAGTCATAGCACACCATTCCCGAACAGGCCGCACGTTTTGACACCTCATTCATGGGTCTGTGACAAAAACTGCGGGAGGAGTAGCGCGTCAAAAAGTGGCCAGAAGAATAATAAGAAGAAGAAGAAGAATAATAAGTATGTGAGATAACAATAGTGTTGCTTCGCCATAGGCAAGCACCACTAACTAGAATGTACATTTCCAGAAGAAAATGTGAAGTGGTGCTTGCAGTGGCAAAACTCGCCGCTCGGTTGCTAGCGTGCGGTTAGCTAGTTTTTACCAAGATGCTAGCATGATTAGCATGTTGCTAGCATCATGCTAGCATGCTTAGCATGTTGTTAGCATTATGCTAGCATTATTAGCATGTTGCTAGCATGATTAGCATGTTGCTAGCATGATGTTAGCATGATTAGCATTTTGCTAGCATGATGCTAGCATGATTAGCATGTTGCTAGCATGTTGCTAGCATGATTAGCATGTTGCTAGCATGATGCTAGCAAGATTAGCATGTTGTTAGCATCATGCTAGCATCATGCTAACATGATTAGCATGTTGTTAGCATCATGCTACCAACATGCTAGCATGATTAGCATGTTGCTAGCATGATGCTAGCATGATGCTAGCAAAAATAAGCATGTTGCAAACATGTTTTAGGTAGATGCTAGCATGATTAGCATATTGCTAGCATCATGCTAGCATGATTAGCATATTGCTAGCATCATGCTAGCATGTTTAGCATGTTGCTAGCATGATGCTAGCATTGTTGCTAAGGTGTTACTAGGTGGTTGCTAGGGTATTATGGGTGGTTGCTAGGGCGTTGCTAGGCAGTTGCTAGGGTGTTTTGGGTGGTTGCTATGGTGTTGCTAGGTGGTTGCTAGGGTGTTCTGGGTGGTTGCTAGGGTGTTGCTAGGCAGTTGCTAGGGTGTTCTAGGTGGTTGCTAGGGTGTTGCTAGGCGGTTGCTAGGGTGTTGCTAGGCGGTTGCTAGGGTGTTCTGAGGTGGTTGCTAGGGTATTCTGGGTGGTTGCTAGGGTGTTGCTAGGTGGTTGCTAGGGTGTTTTGGGTGGTTGCTAGGGTGTTGCTAGGTGGTTGCTAGGGTGTTCTGGGTGGTTGCTAGGGTGTTCTGGGTGGTTGCTAGGGTGTTGCTAGGCGGTTGCTAGGGTGTTCTGAGTGGTTGCTAGGGTGTTGCTAGGCAGTTGCTAGGGTATTCTGGGTGGTTGCTATGGTGTTGCTAGGCTGTTGCTAGGGTGTTGCTAGGTGGTTGCTAGGGTATTCTGGGTGGTTGCTAGGGTGTTGCTAGGTGGTTGCTAGGGTATTCTGGGTGGTTGCCAGGGTGTTGCTAGGCGGTTGCTAGGGTGTTCTGGGTGGTTGCTAGGGTGTTGCTAGGCGGTTGCTAGGGTATTCTGGGTGGTTGCTATGGTGTTGCTAGGCGGTTGCTAGGGTGTTTTGGGTGGTTGCTAGGGTGTTTTAGGTGGTTGCTATGGTATTCTGGATGGTTGCTATGGAGTTACTAGGTGGTTGGTAGTGTTCACATTTGGTTACTATAGAGTTTTTATAATGTTCATGGCATGATTTAGCACTTAGCTAATCAATATTAGCATGTAGCTATTCACAGCTAGCATGTTTAGCATGTTGAAAGTCCTGTGTGCCAGCATGAGTCAAAAGACCCAACCCCCATCTCTATACGATGTTCTGATGCAGAGATATTGGTCTTGCAAAATGGTTGCTAGGGTACTCTGTTTGGTTGCTAGGGAGTGGCTTGGCAGCTGCCAATCATGAAGCTCCAAAGTCAATGTGAATGTATAAACCAACCCCCATCTCTATACGATGTTTTGATGCAGAGATATAGGTCTTGCAAAATGGTTGCTAGGGTACTCTGTTTGGTTGCTAGGGAGTGGCTTGGCAGCTGCCTATCATGAAACTCCAAAGGCTGCTTGTCAGTATGAATGATATAAACCAACTCCCACGCCTTTGTGACATTCAGAATGGAAGATATCCCTTTTTGGATTTTGGTTGCTAAGGTGCTCGACAATGGTTGCTAGGGCGTGGCCAGTAAGTGTTGAGGTGATTCAGGGTTGGCTGTTTGCTGGCCCGAGTGAAACGAGCCCACCCTCATGTTTCTATGACACTTATATCCTGAGATATCCCTTTGATCTGTTTCAATGGAAGTCTATGGAACTTGTTGCTAAGGAGCTCTAAATGGTTGCTAGGGCGTGGCTTGATAGCTTCACAATGATCCTGAGAGACTGATTGGCTGTCTGAGTAAAATGAGCCCGCCCCTTTGTCTCTATGACACTGTGATCCAGAGTTATGTTCAATACAAAATCCCTATGCAATTTACCATAGTAGGAAAAACACATGCATTTCATGGGCCGTCCTACACCATAGTAAGTCAATGGGGCAACTTTGGGCCCCTCCTGCCCCTCAGGGGTGCAACTTTTACCCCATTGTGTGGTATGTTCTTACAGAGCCTGTCAGCCTCTTCAAATGTGGCAAATTTCACGTTTCTGCGACATCCTCGTTCCGAGCTACGACTCGTCAAAGTTTTTCGCAATGTTAAGTCTATGGGATTTTTTTGGGCCGTTTTTCGCCCCTGGGGCGACCATCGTACCCCCGATCTCTTAGAAAAGTCATAGCACACCATTCCCGAACAGGCCGCACGTTTTGACACCTCATTCATGGGTCTGTGACAAAAACTGCGGGAGGAGTAGCGCGTCAAAAAGTGGCCAGAAGAATAATAAGAAGAACTAGAATGTACATTTCCAGAAGAAAATGTGAAGTGGTGCTTGCAGTGGCAAAACTCGCCGCTCGGTTGCTAGGTTGTTGTACATGATTGCATACGAGCCAACAACCATGTCTGTACGATATTGTGGAGCTGAGATATGGCTTATTCATGTGTTTGTATGGTTACTAGGGTACCCTATATGGTTGCTATGGTGTGCCTATAGAGTTTATAAGATGATATTTAAAGACTAGTTGATAGTCTGAGTCAAAAAAGGCAAACTCCATGTTTCTACTATTTTCTGGAGCTGAAATATGCCTTGGAAATGTAGTTTTATGGTTGCTAGGGTGCTCTAAGTGGTTGCTAGGGCACGGCTATGAAGTTATTATATCACTACTTATTGGCTGCTTGATAGGCCGAGTCAAAAGAGCCCAACCCCAAGTGTCTATGACATTCTGGTCAAAAGATATGATTTCACAAATTTTGTGCCAATGTTAAGTCTATGGGACTTTTTTCAGCTAATTTATCGCCCGCCGGACGAACATCGTATAACCGATCGCTTAGAAAAGACATAGCACACCTCTCCTCAATGAACCGGTCGATTTGATACCTCATTCATGGGTCTACGAGAAAACGTGCGGGAGGAGTAGCGTGCCGAAGTTTTATCTAGGTGAATAGTAATCACAATACTAGAATGTACATTTCCAGAAGAAAATGTGAAGTGGTGCTTGCAGTGGCAAAATTCGCAGCTCGGTTGCTAGAGTGTGGCACACGATTGCATACGAGACAAAAAACACGTCTGTACGATGTTCTGGTGCTGAGATATGGCTTATTTATGTGTTTGTATGGTTACTAGGGTACCTTATATGGTTGCTATGGTGTGCTTATGCAGTTTATGAGATGATATTAGAAGACTAGTTGACAGTCTGAGTCAAAAAAGCCGAACTCCACGTCTCTACGATTTTCTGGAGCTGAAATATAGCTTGTAAATGTTGTTTTATGGTTGCTAGGGTGGCATAAGTGGTTGCTAGGGCGTGGCCATGAAGTTGTTATGCCCCTACTTATTGGCTGCTTGATAGGCCGAGTCAAAAGAGCCCAACCCCAAGTCTCTGTGACCTTCTAGTCAAAAGGTATGATCTCACAAATGTTGTGCCAATGTTAAGTCTATGGGAATTTTTTCGTCCGATTTATCGGCTGCTGAACGAACATCGTACAACCGATCACTTAGAAAAGTCATAGCACACCTCTCCTCAATGAGCCGGTCGATTTGACACCTCATTCCTGGGTCTACGACAAAAAATGCAGGAGGAGTAGCGTGCCGAAGTTTTGTCTTGGTGAATAGTAATCACAATACTAGAATGTACATTTCCAGAAGAAAATGTGAAGTGGTGCTTGCAGTGGCAAAACTCGCCGCTCGGTTGCTAGGGTGTTTTTGGAGTTTGCTATGATGATGCAAGGCAGTTGCTAGGGTGTTCTGGGTGGTTGCTATGGTGTTGCTATGCGGTTGCTAGGGTATTCTGGGTGGTTGCTAAGGTGTTTTGGGTGGTTGCTAGGCGGTTTCTAGGGTGTTCTGGGTGGTTGCTAGGGTGTTGCTAGTTTGTTGCTAGGTGGTTGCTAGGGTGTTTTGGGTGGTTGCTAGGGTGTTGCTAGGCGGTTGCTAGGGTGTTCTGGGTGGTTGCTAGGGTGTTGCTAGGCGGTTGCTAGGGTGTTCTGGGTGGTTGCTAGGGTGTTGCTAGGTGGTTGCTAGGGTGTTCTGAGTGGTTGCTAGGTGGTTGCTAGGGTGTTCTGGGTGGTTGCTAGGGTGTTGCTAGGTGGTTGCTAGGGTATTCTGGGTGGTTGCTAGGGTGTTGCTAGGTGGTTGCTAGGGTGTTCTGAGTGGTTGCTAGGGTGTTGCTAGGTGGTTGCTAGGGTGTTCTGAGTGGTTGCTAGGGTGTTGCTAGGCCGTTGCTATGGTGTTCGAGGGTGGTTGCTAGGGCGTTGCTAGGCAGTTGCTAGGGTATCCTGGGCGGTTGCTAGGCGGTTGCTAGGGTGTTCTGGGTGGTTGCTAGGCAGTTGCTAGGGTGTTTTGGGTGGTTGCTAGGCGGTTGCTAGGGCGTTGCTAGGCGGTTGCTAGGGTAATCTGGGTTGTTGCTAGGGCGTTGCTAGGCGGTTGCTAGGGTATCCTGGGTGGTTGCTAGGCGGTTGCTAGGGTGTTCTGGGTGGTTGCTAGGGCGTTGCTAGGCAGTTGCTAGGGTGTTCTGGGTGGTTGCTAGGGTGTTGCTAGAGTAATTTGGGTGGTTGCTATGGTGTTACTAGGTGGTTGGTAGTTGTCAAAGATGGTTACTGTTGAGTTTGTAGCATTTTATTGGCATGATTTAGCACTTAGCTAATCAATATTAGCATGTAGCTATTCACTGCTAGCATGTGTAGCATGTAGCAAGTCCTGTTTGCTAGCATGAGTCAAAAGACCCAACCCCCATCTCTATACGATGTTCTGATGCAGAGATGTAGGTCTTGCAAAATGGTTGCTAGGGTACTCTGTTTGGTTGCTAGGGAGTGGCTTGGCAGCTGCCAATCATGAAGCTCCAAAGTCAATGTGAATGTATAAACCAACCCCCATCTCTATACGATGTTCTGATGCAGAGATATTGGTTTTGCAAAATGGTTGCTAGGGTACTCTGTTTGGTTGCTAGGGAGTGGCTTGGCAGCTGCCAATCATGAAACTCCAAAGGCTGCTTGTCACTATGAAAGATATAAACCAACTCCCATGCCTCTGTGACATTCAGAATGGACGATATTCCTCTTTGGATTTTGGTTGCTAAGGTGCTCGACAATGGTTGCTAGGGCGTGGCTAGCAAGTGTTGAGGTGATTCATGATTGGCTGTTTGCTGGCCCGAGTCAAACGAGACCACCCTCATGTTTCTATGACAATTCAGTCCAGAGATATCCCTTCGATCTCTTTCAATGGAAGTCTATGGGAGTTGTTGCTAAGGTGCTCTAAATGGTTGCTAGGGCGTGGCTTGATAGCTTCACAATGATCCTGAGAGACTGATTGGTTGTCTGAGTAAAATGAGCCCGCCCCCTTGTCTCTATGACACTGTGATCCAGAGTTATGTTCAATATAAAAGCGGTTTCTATGGTGTAGGACGGCCCATTTCATGGGCCGTCCTACACCATAGTAAGTCAATGGGGAAACTTTGGGCAGCTCCTGCACCCCAGGGGTGCAACTTTTACCCCATTGTGTGGTATGTTCTTACAGAGTCTGTCAGCCTCTTCAAATGTGGCAAATTTCACGTTTCTGCGACATCCTCGTTCCGAGCTACGACTCGTCAAAGTTTTTCGCAATGTTAAGTCTATGGGATTTTTTTGGGCCGTTTTTCGCCCCTGGGGCGACCATCGTAACCCCGATCTCTTAGAAAAGTCATAGCACACCATTCCCGAACAGGCCGCACGTTTTGACACCTCATTCATGGGTCTGTGACAAAAACTGCGGGAGGAGTAGCGCGTCAAAAAGTGGCCGGAAGAATAATAAGAAGAAGAATAATAAGTATGTGAGATAACAATAGTGTTGCTTCGCCATAGGCAAGCACCACTAACTAGAATGTACATTTCCAGAAGAAAATGTGAAGTGGTGCTTGCAGTGGCAAAACTCGCCGCTCGGTTGCTAGAGTGTGGTACATTATTGCATACGAGCCAACAACCATGTCTGTACGATGTTCTAGTGCTGAGATATAGCTTATTCATGTGTTTGTATGGTTACTAGGGTTCCCTATATGGTTGCTATGGTGTGCTTATAGAGTTTATGAGATGATATTTAAAGACTAGTTGACAGTCTGAGTCAAAAAAGGCAAACTCCATGTTTCCTCTATTTTCTGGAGCTGAGATATGGCTTGAATATGTTGTTTTATGGTTGCTAGGCTGCCCTAACTGGTTTCTAGGGCGGAATATGAAGTTATTATGTCACTACTTATTGGCTGCTTGATAGGCCGAGTCAAAAGAGCCCAACCCCAAGTCTCTATGACCTTCTGGTGAAAAGATATGACATAACAAATTTTGTGCCAATGTTAAGTCTATGGGACTTTTTTCGGCCGATTTATCGCCCGCCGGACGAACATCGTACAACCGATCGCTTAGAAAAGACATAGCACACCTCTCCTCAATGAACCGGTCGATTTGACACCTCACTCATGGGTCTACGACAAAAGGTGCGGGAGGAGTAGCGTGCCGAAGTTTTGTCTAGGTGAATAGTAATCACAATACTAGAATGTACATTTCCAGAAGAAAATGTGAAGTGGTGCTTGCAGTGGCAAAACTCGCCGCTCTGTTGCTAGCGTGCGGTTAGCTAGTTTTTACCAAGATGCTAGCATGATTAGCATGTTGCTAACATCTTGCTAGCATGATTAGCATGTTGTTAGCATTCTGTTAGCATTATTAGCATGTTGCTAGCATGATGCTAGCATGATTAGCATTTTGCTAGCATGTTGCTAGCTTGATGCTAGCATGATTAGCATGTTGCTAGCATCATGCTAGCATGATTAGCATGTTGTTAGCATCATGCTACCAACATGCTAGCATGATTAGCATGTTGCTAGCATGATGCTAGCAAAAATAAGCATGTTGCTAGCATGATGCTAGCAAAAATAAGCATGTTGCAAACATGTTTTAGGTAGATGCTAGCATGATTCGCATATTGCTAGCATCATGCTAGCATGTTTAGCATGTTGCTAAAATGATGCTAGCATGGATGCTAAGGTGTTACTAGGTGGTTGCTAGGGTATTATGGGTGGTTGCTAGGGCGTTGCTAGGCAGTTGCTAGGGTGTTCTGTGTGGTTGCTATGGTGTTGCTATGCGGTTGCTATGGTATTCTGGGTGGTTGCTAAGGTGTTTTGGGTGGTTGCTAGGCGGTTGCTAGGGTGTTGCTAGGGGTTTTGGGTGGTTGCTAGGCGGTTGCTAGGCGGTTGCTAGGGTGTTCTGGGTGGTTGCTAGGCGGTTGCTAGGGTGTTCTGGGTGGTTGCTAGGGTGTTGCTAGGCGGTTGCTAGGGTGTTCTGAGTGGTTGCTAGGGTGTTGCTAGGTGGTTGCTAGGGTGTTCTGGGTGGTTGCTAGGGTGTTGCTAGGCGGTTGCTAGGGTGTTCTGGGTGGTTGCTAGGGTGTTGCTAGGCGGTTGCTAGGGTGTTCTGAGTGGTTGCTAGGGTGTTGCTAGGCAGTTGCTAGGGTGTTCTGGGTGGTTGCTAGGGTGTTGCTAGGTGGTTGCTAGGGTGTTCTGAGTGGTTGCTAGGGTGTTGCTAGGTGGTTGCTAGGGTGTTCTGGGTGGTTGCTAAGGTGTTTTGGGTGGTTGCTAGGCGGTTGCTAGGGTGTTCTGGGTGGTTGCTAGGGTGTTGCTAGGTGGTTGCTAGGGTGTTTTGGGTGGTTGCTAGGCGGTTGCTATGGTGTTCTGGGTGGTTGCTAGGGTGTTGCTATGCGGTTGCTAGGGCGTTCTGGGTGGTTGCTAGGGTGTTGCTAGGCGGTTGCTAGGGTGTTCTTGGTGGTTGCTAGGGTGTTGCTAGGCGGTTGCTAGGGTGTTCTGAGTGGTTGCTAGGGTGTTGCTAGGTGGTTGCTAGGGTATTCTGGGTGGTTGCTAGGGTGTTGCTAGGGTAATCTGGATGGTTGCTATGGTGTTACTAGGTGGTTGTTAGTTGTCAAAGATGGTTACTATTGAGTTTTTAGCATTTGATTGGCATGATTTAGCACTCAGCTAATCAATATTAGCATATAGCTATTCACTGCTAGCATGTGTAGCATGTAGCAAGTCCTGTTTGCTAGCATGAGTCAAAAGAGCCAACCCCCATCTCTATACGATGTTCTGATGCAGAGATATTGGTCTTGCAAAACGGTTGCTAGGGTACTGTGTTTGGTTGCTAGGGAGTGGCTTGGCAGCTGCCAATCATGAAGCTCCAAAGTCAATGTGAATGTATAATCCAACCCCCATCTCTATACGATGTTTTGATGCAGAGATATAGGTCTTGCAAAATGGTTGCTAGGGTACTCTGTTTGGTTGCTAGGGAGTGGCTTGGCAGCTGCCAATCATGAAACTCCGAAGGCTGCTTGTCAGTATGAATGATATAAACCAACTCCCACGCCTTTGTGACATTCAGAATGGAAGATATCCCTCATTGGATTTTGGTTGCTAAGGTGCTTGACAATGGTTGCTAGGGAGGGGTTAGGATGTGTTGAGGTGATTCAGGATTGGCTGTTTACTGCCCCGAGTCAAACGAGCCCACCCTCATGTTTCTATGACAATTCAGTCCAGAGATATCCCTTCGATCTCTTTCAATGGAAGTCTATGGAACTTGTTGCTAAGGAGCTCTAAATGGTTGCTAGGGCGTGGCTAGATAGCTTCACAATGATCCTGAGAGACTGATTGGCCGTCTGAGTAAAATGAGCCCGCCCCTTTGTCTCTACGACACTGTGATCCAGAGTTATGTTCAATATAAAAGCGGTTTCTATGGTGTAGGACGGCCCATTTCATGGGCCGTCCTACACCATAGTAAGTCAATGGGGCAACTTTGGGCAGCTCCTGCCCCACAGGGGTGCAACTTTTACCCCATTGTGTGGTATATTCTTACAGAGCCTGTCAACCTCTTCAAATGTGGTAAATTACACGTTTCTGCGACATCCTCGTTCCGAGCTACGACTCGTCAAAGTTTGACGCAATGTTAAGTCTATGGGATTTTTCGGCCGGTTTTTCGCCCCTGGGGCGAACATCGTACCCCCGATCCCTTATAAAAGTCATAGCACACCATTCCCGAACAGGCCGCACGTTTTGACACCTCATTCGTGGGTCTGTGACAAAAACTGCGGGAGGAGTAGCGCGTCAAAAAGTGGCCAGAAGAATAAGAATAAGAATAAGAATAAGAAGAATAAGAATAATAAGTATGTGAGATAACAATAGTGTTGCTTCGCCATAGGCAAGCACCACTAACTAGAATGTACATTTCCAGAAGAAAATGTGAAGTGGTGCTTGCAGTGGCAAAACTCGCCGCTCGGTTGCTAGCGTGCGGTTAGCTAGTTTTTACCAAGATGCTAGCATGATTAGCATGTTGCGAACATCATGCTAGCATGATTAGCATGTTGTTAGCATTATGCTAGCATTATTAGCATGTTGCTAGCATCATGCTAGCATGATTAGCATATTGTTAGCATTATGCTAGCATTATTAGCATGTTGCTAGCATGATTAGCATGTTGCTAGCATGATGTTAGCATGATTAGCATTTTGCTAGCATGATGCTAGCATGATTAGCATGTTGCTAGCATGATGCTAGCATGATTAGCATGTTGCTAGCATGATGCTAGCATGATTAGTATATTGCTAGCATCATGCTAGCATGTTTGGCATGTTGCTAGCATGATGCTAGCATGGTTGCTAAGGTGTTACTAGGTGGTTGCTAGGGTATTATGGGTGGTTGCTAGGGTGTTGCTAGGCGGTTGCTAGGGTGTTCTGGGTGGTTGCTATGGTGTTGCTAGGCGGTTGCTATGGTGTTCTGGGTGGTTGCTAGGGTGTTGCTAGGCGGTTGCTAGGGTGTTCTGAGTTGTTGCTAGGGTGTTGCTAGGTGGTTGCTATGGTATTCTGGGTGGTTGCTAGGCGGTTGCTAGGGTGTTATGGGTGGTTGCTAGGGTGTTGCTAGGCGGTTGCTAGGATGTTCTGGGTGGTTGCTAGGGTGTTGCTAGGCAGTTGCTAGGGTGTTCTGGGTAGTTGCTATGGTATTTTGGGTGGTTGCTAGGGTGTTGTTAGCCGGTTGCTAGGGTGTTCTGGGTGGTTGCTAGGGTGTTGCTAGGCAGTTGCTAGGGTGTTCTGGGTAGTTGCTATGGTGTTGCTAGGCGGTTGCTAGGGTATTTTGGGTGGTTGCTAGGGTGTTGCTAGCCGGTTGCTAGGGTGTTCCGGGTGGTTGCTAGGGTGTTGCTATGCAGTTGCTAGGGTGTTCTGGGTAGTTGCTATGGTGTTGCTAGGCGGTTGCTAGGGTATTCTGGGTGGTTGCTATGGTGTTGGTAGGCGGTTGCTAGGTTATTCTGGGTGGTTGCTAGGGTTTTCTGGGTGGTTGCTAGGGTGTTCTGGGTGGTTGCTAGGGTGTTCTGGGTGGTTGCTAGGGTGTTGCTAGGCGGTTGCTAGGGTGTTCTGGGTGGTTGCTAGGGCGTTGCTAGGCAGTTGCTAGGGTGTTCTGGGTGGTTGCTAGGGTGTTGCTAGGATAATCTGGGTGGTTGCTATGGTGTTACTAGGTGGTTGGTAGTTGTCAAAGATGGTTACTGTTGAGTTTGTAGCATTTTATTGACATGATTTAGCACTTAGCTAATCAATATTAGCATGTAGCTATTCACTGCTAGCATGTGTAGCATGTAGCAAGTCCTGTTTACTAGCATGAGTCAAAAGAGCCAACCCCCATCTCTATACGATGTTCTGATGCAGAGATATCGGTCTTGCAAAACGGTTGCTAGGGTACTCTGTTTGGTTGCTAGGGAGTGGCTTGGCAGCTGCCAATCATGAAGCTCCAAAGTCAATGTGAATGTATAAACCAACCCCCATCTCTATACGATGTTCTGATGCAGAGATATTGGTTTTGCAAAATGGTTGCTAGGGTACTCTGTTTGGTTGCTAGGGAGTGGCTTGGCAGCTGCCAATCATGAAACTCCAAAGGCTGCTTGTCACTATGAAAGATATAAACCAACTCCCATGCCTCTGTGATATTCAGAATGGACGATATTCCTCTTTGGATTTTGGTTGCTAAGGTGCTCGACAATGGTTGCTAGGGCGTGGCTAGCAAGTGTTGAGGTGATTCATGATTGGCTGTTTGCTGGCCCGAGTCAAACGAGACCACCCTCATGTTTCTATGACAATTCAGTCCAGAGATATCCCTTCGATCTCTTTCAATGGAAGTCTATGGGAGTTGTTGCTAAGGTGCTCTAAATGGTTGCTAGGGCGTGGCTTGATAGCTTCACAATGATCCTGAGAGACTGATTGGTTGTCTGAGTAAAATGAGCCCGCCCCCTTGTCTCTATGACACTGTGATCCAGAGTTATGTTCAATATAAAAGCGGTTTCTATGGTGTAGGACGGCCCATTTCATGGGCCGTCCTACACCATAGTAAGTCAATGGGGAAACTTTGGGCAGCTCCTGCCCCCCAGGGGTGCAACTTTTACCCCATTGTGTGGTATGTTCTTACAGAGTCTGTCAGCCTCTTCAAATGTGGCAAATTTCACGTTTCTGCGAAATTCACACTCTGAGCTATGACTCGTCAAAGTTTTTCGCAATGTTAAGTCTATGGGATTTTTTTGGGCCGTTTTTCGCCCCTGGGGCGAACATCGTACCCCCGATCCCTTAGAAAAGTCATAGCACACCATTCCCGAACAGGCCGCACGTTTTGACACCTCATTCATGGGTCTGTGACAAAAACTGCGGGAGGAGTAGCGCGTCAAAAAGTGGCCAGAAGAATAATAATAAGAAGAATAATAATAAGTATGTGAGATAACAATAGTGTTGCTTCGCCATAGGCAAGCACCACTAATAATAAGTATGTGAGATAACAATAGTGTTGCTTCGCCATAGGCAAGCACCACTAACTAGAATGTACATTTCCAGAAGAAAATGTGAAGTGGTGCTTGCAGTGGCAAAACTCGCCGCTCGGTTGCTAGGGTGTGGTACATGATTGCATACGAGCCAACAAGCATGTCTGTACAATGTTCTAGTGCTGAGATATGGCTTATTCATGTGTTTGTATGGTTACTAGGGTTCTCTATATGGTTGCTATGGTGTGCTTATACAGTTTATGAGATGATATTTAAAGACTAGTTGACAGTCTGAGTCAAAAAAGTCGAACTCCATGTTTCTACTATTTTCTGGAGCTGAAATATGGCTTGCAAATGTTGTTTTATGGTTGCTAGGGTGCCCTAAGTGGTTGCTAGGGCACGGCTATGAAGTTATTATGTCACTACTTATTGGCTTATCTATGGGCTGAGTCAAAAGAGCCCAACCCCAAGTCTCTATGACCTTCTGGTCAAAAGATATGATCTCACAAATTGTTTGCCAATGTTAAGTCTATGGGACTTTTTTCGGCCGATTTATCGCACGCCGGACGAACATCGTACAACCGATCGATTAGAAAAGTCATAGCACACCTCTCCTCAATGAACCGGTCGATTTGACACCTCACTCATGGGTCTACAACAAAAAATGCGGGAGGAGTAGCGTGCCGAAGTTTTATCTGGGTGAATAGTAATCACAATACTAGAATGTACATTTCCAGAAGAAAATGTGAAGTGGTGCTTGCAGTGGCAAAACTCGCCGCTCGGTTGCTACGGTGTTGTCCATTATTGCATACGAGCCAACAAACACATCTGTACGATGTTCTGGTGCTGAGATATGGCTTATTCATGTGTTCAGGTGGTTACTAGGGTACTCTTTATGGTTGCTATGGTGTGCTTACACAGTTTATGAGATGATATTTAAAGACTAGTTGACAGTCTAAGTCAAAAAAGCCAAACTCCATGTTTCTACAATTTTCTGGAGCTGAAATATGGCTTGGAAATGTAGTTTTATGGTTGCTAGGGTGCCCTAAGTTGTTGCTAGGGCACGGCTATGAAGTTATTATATCACTACTTATTGGCTGCTTGATAGGCCGAGTCAAACGAGCCCAACCCCAAGTCTCTATGACCTTCTGGTCAAAAGATATGATCTCACAAATTTTGTGCCAATGTTAAGTCTATGGGACTTTTTTCGTCCAATTTATTGCCCGCCGGATGATCATCGTACAACCGATCGCTTAGAAAAGACATAGCACACCTCTCCTCAATGAACCGGTCGATTTAACACCTCATTCATGGGTCTACGACAAAAGGTGCGGGAGGAGTAGCGTGCCGAAGTTTTGTCTAGGTGAATAGTAATCACAACACTAGAATGTACATTTCCAGAAGAAAATGTGAAGTGGTGCTTGCAGTGGCAAAACTCGCCGCTCGGTTGCTAGGGTGCGGTTAGCTAGTTTTTACCAAGATGCTAGCATGATTAGCATGTTGCTAGTATCATGCTAGCATGATTAGCATGTAGTTAGCATTATGCTAGCATTATTAGCATGTTGCTAGCATGATTAGCATGTTGCTAGCATGATGCTAGCATGATGCTAGCATGATTAGCATGATGCTAGCATGATTAGCATGTTGCTAGCATGTTGCTAGCATGATGCTAGCATGATTAGCATGTTGTTAGCATAATGCTAGCATGATTAGCATGTTATTAGCATCATGCTACCAACATGCTAGCATGATTAGCATGTTGCTAGCATGATGCTAGCATGATTAGCATGTTGCTAGCATGATGCTAGCATGATGCTAGCATGATTAGCATGATGCTAGCATGATTAGCATGTTGCTAGCATGTTGCTAGCATGATGCTAGCATGATTAGCATGTTGCTAGCATAATGCTAGCATGATTAGCATGTTGTTAGCATCATGCTAGCATCATGCTAGCATGATTAGCATGTTGTTAGCATCATGCTACCAACATGCTAGCATGATTAGCATATTGCTAGCATCATGCTAGCATGTTTAGCATGTTGCTAGCATGTTGCTAGCATGGTTGCTAAGGTGTTACTAGGTGGTTGCTAGGGTATTATGGGTGGTTGCTAGGGCGTTGCTAGGGTGTTCTGGGTGGTTGCTATGGTGTTGCTATGCGGTTGCTAGGGTATTCTGGGTGGTTGCTAGGCGGTTGCTAGGGTGTTCTGGGTGGTTGCTAGGGTGTTGCTAGGGGGTTGCTAGGGTGTTCTGGTTGGTTGCTAGGGTGTTGCTAGGCGGTTGCTAGGGTGTTCTGGGTGGTTGCTAGGGTGTTGCTAGGCGGTTGCTAGGCGGTTCTGGGTGGTTGCTATGTTGTTGCTATGCGGTTGCTAGGGTATTCTGGGTGGTTGCTAAGGTGTTTTGGGTGGTTGCTAGGCGGTTGCTAGGGTGTTCTGGGTGGTTGCTAGGGTGTTCTGAGTGGTTGCTAGGGTGTTGCTAGGTGGTTGCTAGGGTATTCTGGGTGGTTGCTAGGGTGTTGCTAGGTGGTTGCTAGGGTATTCTGGGTGGTTGCCAGGGTGTTGCTAGGCATTGCTAGGGTGTTCTGGGTGGTTGCTAGGGTGTTGCTAGGCGGTTGCCAGGGTATTCTGGGTGGTTGCTATGGTGTTGCTAGGCGGTTGCTAGGGTGTTTTGGGTGGTTGCTATGGTGTTTTAGGTGGTTGCTATGGTTTTCTGGATGGTTGCTATGGTGTTACTAGGTGGTTGGTAGTGTTCACATTTGGTTACTATAGAGTTTTTATAATGTTCATGGCATGATTTAGCACTTAGCTAATCAATATTAGCATGTAGCTATTCACAGCTAGCATGTTTAGCATGTTGAAAGTCCTGTGTGCCAGCATGAGTCAAAAGACCCAACCCCCATCTCTATACGATGTTCTGATGCAGAGATGTAGGTCTTGCAAAATGGTTGCTAGGGTACTCTGTTTGGTTGCTAGGGAGTGGCTTGGCAGCTGCCAATGATGAAACTCCAAAGGCTGCTTGTCAGTATGAATGATATAAATCAACCCCCATCTCTCTACGATGTTCTGATAGAGAGATGTAGGTCTTGCAAAATGGTTGCTAGGGTACTCTGTTTGGTTGCTAGGGAGTGGCTTGGCAGCTGCCAATCATGAAACTCCAAAGGCTGCTTGTCAGTATGAATGATATAAACCAACTCCCGTGCCTCTGTGACATTCAGAATGGACGATATTCCTCTTTGGATTTTGGTTGCTAAGGTGCTCGACAATGGTTGCTAGGGCGTGGCTAGGAAGTGTTGAGGTGATTCATGATTGGCTGTTTGCTGCCCCGAGTCAAACGAGACCACCCTCATGTTTCTATGACAATTCAGTCCAGAGATATCCCTTCGATCTCTTTCAATGGAAGTCTATGGAACTTGTTGCTAAGGAGCTCTAAATGGTTGCTAGGGCGTGGCTAGATAGCTTCACAATGATCCTGAGAGACTGATTGGTTGTCTGAGTAAAATGAGCCCGCCCCCTTGTCTCTATGACACTGTGACCCAGAGTTATGTTCAATATAAAATCGCTTACTATGGTGTAGGACGGCCCATTTCATGGGCCGTCCTACACCATAGTAAGTCAATGGGGCAACTTTGGGCCCCTCCTGCACCCCAGGGGTGCAACTTTTACCCCATTGTGTGGTATGTTCTTACAGAGCCTGTCAGCCTCTTCAAATGTGGTAAATTACACGTTTCTGCGACATCCTCGTTCCGAGCTACGACTCGTCAAAGTTTGACGCAATGTTAAGTCTATGGGATTTTTCGGCCGGTTTTTCGCCCCTGGGGCGAACATCGTACCCCCGATCCCTTATAAAAGTCATAGCACACCATTCCCGAACAGGCCGCACGTTTTGACGCCTCATTCATGGGTCTGTGACAAAAACTGCGGGAGGAGTAGCGCGTCAAAAAGTGGCCAGAAGAATAATAAGAATAAGAATAATAAGTATGCACAATAACACTAGTGTTGCTTTGCCATAGGCAAGCACCACTAACTAGAATGTACATTTCCAGAAGAAAATGTGAAGTGGTGCTTGCAGTGGCAAAACTCGCCGCTCGGTTGCTAGCGTGCGGTTAGCTAGTTTTTACCAAGATGCTAGCATGATTAGCATGTTGCTAACATCATGCTAGCATGATTAGCATGTTGTTAGCATTCTGTTAGCATTATTAGCATGTTGCTAGCATGATTAGCATTTTGCTAGCATGTTGCTAGCATGATGCTAGCATGATTAGCATGTTGCTAGCATGATTAGCATATTGCTAGCATGATGCTAGCAAAAATAAGCATGTTGCAAACATGTTTTAGGTAGATGCTAGCATGATTAGCATATTGCTAGCATCATGCTAGCATGTTTAGCATGTTGCTAAAATGATGCTAGCATGGTTGCTAAAGTGTTACTAGGTGGTTGCAAGGGTATTATGGGTGGTTGCTAGGGCGTTGCTAGGCGGTTGCTAGGGTGTTCTGGGTGGTTGCTATGGTGTTGCTATGCGGTTGCTAGGGTATTTTGGGTGGTTGCTAAGGTTTTTTGGGTGGTTGCTAGGCGGTTGCTAGGGTGTTTTGGGTGGTTTTAGGGTGTTGCTAGGCGGTTGCTAGGGTGTTCTGGGTGGTTGCTAGGCGGTTGCTAGGGTGTTCTGGGTGGTTGCTAGGCGGTTGCTAGGGTGTTCTGAGTGGTTGCTAGGGTGTTGCTAGGCGGTTGCTAGGGTGTTCTGGGTGGTTGCTAGGGTGTTGCTAGGCGGTTGCTAGGGTGTTCTGAGTGGTTGCTAGGGTGTTGCTAGGTGGTTGCTAGGGTATTCTGGGTGGTTGCTAGGGTGTTGCTAGGTGGTTGCTAGGGTGTTCTGGGTGGTTGCTAGGGTGTTGCTAGGCGGTTGCTAGGGTGTTCTGAGTGGTTGCTAGGGTGTTGCTAGGGTGTTGCTAGGCGGTTGCTAGGGTCTTCTGGGTGGTTGCTAAGGTTTTTTGGGTGGTTGCTAGGCGGTTGCTAGGGTCTTCTGGGTGGTTGCTAGGGTGTTGCTAGGGGGTTGCTAGGTGGTTGCTAGGGTGTTTTGGGTGGTTGCTAGGGTATTCTGGGTGGTTGCTATGGTGTTGCTAGGCGGTTGCTAGGGTGTTTTGGGTGGTTGCTATGGTATTCTGGATGGTTGCTATGGTGTTACTAGGTGGTTGGTAGTGTTCACATTTGGTTACTTTAGAGTTTTTATAATGTTCATGGCATGATTTAGCACTTAGCTAATCAATATTAGCATGTAGCTATTCACAGCTAGCATGTTTAGCATTTTGAAAGTCCTGTGTGCTAGCATGAGTCAAAAGACCCAACCCCCATCTCTATACGATGTTCTGATGCAGAGATGTAGGTCTTGCAAAATGGTTGCTAGGGTACTCTGATTGGTTGCTAGGGAGTGGCTTGGCAGCTGCCAATGATGAAACTCCAAAGGCTGCTTGTCAGTATGAATGATATAAACCAACCCCCATCTCTATACGATGTTCTGATATAGAGATGTAGGTCTTGCAAAATGGTTGCTAGGGTACTCTGTTTGGTTGCTAGGGAGTGGCTTGGCAGCTGCCAATCATGAAACTCCAAAGGCTGCTTGTCAGTATGAATGATATAAACCAACTCCCATGCCTCTGTGACATTCAGAATGGACCATATTCCTCTTTGGATTTTGGTTGCTAAGGTGCTCGACAATGGTTGCTAGGGCATGGCTAGGAAGTGTTGAGGTGATTCATGATTGGCTGTTTGCTGCCCCGAGTCAAACGAGACCACCCTCATGTTTCTATGACAATTCAGTCCAGAGATATCCCTTCGATCTCTTTCAATGGAAGTCTATGGGAGTTGTTGCTAAGGTGCTCTAAATGGTTGCTAGGGCGTGGCTTGATAGCTTCAAAATGATCCTGAGAGACTGATTGGTTGTCTGAGTAAAATGAGCCCGCCCCCTTGTCTCTATGACACTGTGATCCAGAGTTATGTTCAATATAAAAGCGGTTTCTATGGTGTAGGACGGCCCATTTCATGGGCCGTCCTACACCATAGTAAGTCAATGGGGAAACTTTGGGCAGCTCCTGCACCCCAGGGGTGCAACTTTTACCCCATTGTGTGGTATATTCTTACAGAGCCTGTCAGCCTCTTCAAATGTGGTAAATTACACGTTTCTGCGACATCCACGTTCCGACCTACGACTCGTCAAAGTTTGACGCAATGTTAAGTCTATGGGATTTTTCGGCCGGTTTTTCGCCCCTGGGGCGAACATCGTACCCCCGATCCCTTATAAAAGTCATAGCACACCATTCCCGAACAGGCCGCACGTTTTGACGCCTCATTCGTGGGTCTGTGACAAAAACTGCGGGAGGAGTAGCGCGTCAAAAAGTGGCCAGAAGAATAAGAAGAATAAGAAGAATAAGAAGAATAAGAATAATAAGTATGCACAATAACACTAGTGTTGCTTTGCCATAGGCAAGCACCACTAACTAGAATGTACATTTCCAGAAGAAAATGTGAAGTGGTGCTTGCAGTGGCAAAACTCGCCGCTCGGTTGCTAGGGTGTGGTACATTATTAAATACGAGCCAACAACCATGTCTGTAGGATGTTCTGGTGCTGAGATATGGCTTATTCATGTGTTCAGGTGGTTACTAGGGTACTCTATATGGTTGCTATGGTGTGCTTATACAGTTTATGAGATGATATTGAAAGACTAGTTGACAGTGTAAGTCAAAAGAGCCAAACTCCATGTTTGTACTATTTTCTGGAGCTGAAATATGGCTTGGAAATGTAGTTTGATGGTTGCTAGGGTGCCCTAAGTGGTTGCTAGGGCATGGCTATGAAGTTATTATATTACTACTTATTGGCTTCTTGATAGGCCGAGTCAAAAGAGCCCAACCCCAAGTCTCTATGACCTTCTGGTCAAAAGATATGATCTCACAAATTTTGTGCCAATGTTAAGTCTATGGGACTTTTTTCGGCCAATTATTTGCCCCTGGGGCAAACACCGTACCCCCGATCGGTAAGAAAGTCACAGCACCCCTCTCCTCAATAATCCGCGCAATTTGACGCCTCACTCAGGGGTCTGTGATGTCGGCGTGTATTTATTTACAGATAATTACTATGGAGTTTTATATGGAGTTTTTATAGAGTTTTTATAGAGTTATTTAGTATGGCCTACGGTTAATAGGGTGCTGTAACTGGTTGCTAGGGTGTGGCTATGAAGATTTTAGGCCATTACTTATTGGTTGCTTGATAAAATAAATCCTCTGAGGGAGAGAGAGAGGGCCTGACAGCAGGGCTGTCAGGCCCTTTTCTGTGGGTGTGTGTGAAAGTGACAGTTTGGATTTGAATTTTTGAAAATTCCGCAATGTTAAGTCAATGGGACTTTTTTGGCCGCTTTTTCGTCCGGTGTGCGAACATCGTACACCCGATCTCTTAGAAAAGTCATAGCACACCATTCCCGAATAGGCCGCACGTTTTGACACCTCATTCATGGGTCTACGAGAAAAGGTGCGGGAGGAGTAGCGTGCCGAAGTTTTGTCTAGGTGAATAGTAATCACAATACTAGAATGTACATTTCCAGAAGAAAATGTGAAGTGGTGCTTGCAGTGGCAAAACTCGCCGCTCGGTTGCTAGGGTGCGGTGACCTAGTTTTTACCAAGATGCTAGCATGATTAGCATGTTGCTAGTATCATGCTAGCATGATTAGCATGTTGTTAGCATTATGCTAGCATTATTAGCATGTTGCTAGCATGATTAGCATGTTGCTAGCATCATGCTAGCATGATTAGCATGATGCTAGCATGATTAGCATATTGCTAGCATGTTGCTAGCATGTTGCTAGCATGTTGCTAGCATGATGCTAGCATGATTAGCATGTTGTTAGCATGTTGCTAGTATGATGCTGGCATGATTAGCATGTTGCTACCAACATGCTAGCATGATTAGCATGTTGCTAGCATGATGCTAGCAAAAATAAGCATGTTGCAAACATGTTTTAGCTAGATGCTAGCATGATTAGCATATTGCTAGCATCATGCTAGCATGTTTAGCATGTTGCTAGCATGGTTGCTAAGGTGTTACTAGGTGGTTGCTAGGGTATTATGGGTGGTTGCTAGGGCGTTGCTAGGCGGTTGCTAGGGTGTTCTGGGTGGTTGCTATGGTGTTGCTAGGCGGTTGCTAGGGTATTCTGGGTGGTTGCTAGGGTGTTGCTAGGCGGTTGCTAGGGTGTTCTGAGTGGTTGCTAGGGTGTTGCTATGTGGTTGCTAGGGTATTCTGGGTGGTTGCTTGGGTGTTGCTAGGCGGTTGCTATGGTGTTGCTAGGTGGTTGCTAGTGTGTTCTGAGTGGTTGCTAGGGTGTTGCTAGGCCGTTGCTATGGTGTTATGGGTGGTTGCTAGGGCGTTGCTAGGCAGTTGCTAGGGTATCCTGGGCGGTTGCTAGGCGGTTGCTAGGGTGTTCTGGGTGGTTGCTAGGCAGTTGCTAGGGTGTTCTGGGTGGTTGCTAGGCGGTTGCTAGGGCGTTGCTAGGTGGTTGCTAGGGTATCCTGGTTGGTTGCTAGGCAGTTGCTAGGGTGTTCTGGGTGGTTGCTAGGGCGTTGCTAGGCAGTTGCTAGGGTGTTCTGGGTGGTTGCTAGGGTAATTTGGGTGGTTGCTATGGTGTTACAAGGTGGTTGGTAGTTGTCAAAGATGGTTACTATTGAGTTTGTAGCATTTTATTGGCATGATTTAGCACTTAGCTAATCAATATTAGCATGTAGCTATTCACTGCTAGCATGTGTAGCATGTAGCAAGTCCTGTTTGCTAGCATGAGTCAAAAGAGCCAACCCCCATCTCTATACGATGTTCTGATGCAGAGATATTGGTCTTGCAAAACGGTTGCTAGGGTACTCTGTTTGGTTGCTAGGGAGTGGCTTGGCAGCTGCCAATCATGAAGCTCCAAAGTCAATGTGAATGTATAAACCAACCCCCATGTCTATACGATGTTTTGATGCAGAGATATAGGCCTTGCTAAATGGTTGCTAGGGTACTCTGTTTGGTTGCTAGGGAGTGGCTTGGCAGCTGCCAATCATGAAACTCCAAAGGCTTCTTGTCAGTATGAATGATATAAACCAACTCCCACGCCTTTGTGACATTCAGAATGGAAGATATCATTATTTGGATTTTGGTTGCTAAGGTGCTCGATAATGGTTGCTAGGGCGTGGCTAGGAAGTGTTGAGGTGATTCATGATTGGCTGTTTGCTGCCCCGAGTCAAACGAGACCACCCTCATGTTTCTATGACAATTCAGTCCAGAGATATCCCTTCGATCTCTTTCAATGGAAGTCTATGGGAGTTGTTGCTAAGGTGCTCTAAATGGTTGCTAGGGCGTGGCTTGATAGCTTCACAATGATCCTGAGAGACTGATTGGTTGTCTGAGTAAAATGAGCCCGCCCCCTTGTCTCTATGACACTGTGATCCAGAGTTATGTTCAATATAAAAGCGGTTTCTATGGTGTAGGACGGCCCATTTCATGGGCCGTCCTACACCATAGTAAGTCAATGGGGAAACTTTGGGCAGCTCCTGCCCCCCAGGGGTGCAACTTTTACCCCATTGTGTGGTATGTTCTTACAGAGTCTGTCAGCCTCTTCAAATGTGGCAAATTTCACGTTTCTGCGAAATTCACACTCTGAGCTATGACTCGTCAAAATTTTTCGCAATGTTAAGTCTATGGGATTTTTTTGGGCCGTTTTTCGCCCCTGGGGCGACCATCGTACCCCCGATCTCTTAGAAAAGTCATAGCACACCATTCCCGAACAGGCCGCACGTTTTGACACCTCATTCATGGGTCTGTGACAAAAACTGCGGGAGGAGTAGCGCGTCAAAAAGTGGCCAGAAGAATAATAAGAATAAGAATAAGAACTAGAATGTACATTTCCAGAAGAAAATGTGAAGTGGTGCTTGCAGTGGCAAAACTCGCCGCTCGGTTGCTAGGGTGTGGTACATGATTGCATACGAGGCAACAACCATGTCTGTACGATGTTCTGGTGCCGAGATATGGATTATTCATGTGTTTGTATGGTTACTAGGGTACTCTCTATAGTTGCTATGGTGTGCTTATACAGTTTATGAGATGATATTTAAAGACTAGTTGACAGTCTGAGTGAAAAAAGCCAAACGGCATGTTTCTACTATATTCTGGAGCTAAAATATGGCTTGTAAATGTAGTTTTATGGTTGCTAGGGTGCCCTAAGTGGTTGCTAGGGCGTGGCCATGAAGTTATTATGTCACTACTTATTGGCTTCTTGATAGGCCGAGTCAAAAGAGCCCAACCCCAAGTCTCTATGACCTTCTGGTCAAAAGATATGATCTCACAAATTTTGTGCCAATGTTAAGTCTATGGGACTTTTTTCGGCCAATTTATCGCCCGCCAGACGAACATGGTAAAACCGATCGCTTAGAAAAGACATAGCACACCTCTCCTCAATGAACCGGTCGATTTGACACCTCATTCATGGGTCTACGACAAAAGGTGCGGGAGGAGTAGCGTGCCGAAGTTTTGTCTAGGTGAATAGTAATCACAATACTAGAATGTACATTTCCAGAAGAAAATGTGAAGTGGTGCTTGCAGTGGCAAAACTCGCCGCTCGGTTGCTAGGGTGCGGTTAGCTAGTTTTTACCAAGATGCTAGCATGATTAGCATGTTGTTAGCATTATGCTAGCATTATTAGCATGTTGCTAGCATGATTAGCATGTTGCTAGCATGATGCTAGCAGAATTAGCATAATGCTAGCATGATTAGCATGTTGCTAGCATGATGCTAGCATGATTAGCATGTTGCTAGCATTATGCTAGCATGATTAGCATGTTGTTAGCATCATGCTAGCATCATGCTAGCAAGATAAGCATGTTGTTAGCATCATGCTACCAACATGCTAGCATGATCAGCATGTTGCTAGCAAGATGCTAGCAAAAATAAGCATGTTGCAAACATGTTTTAGCTAGATGCTAGCATGATTAGCATATTGCTAGCATCATGCTAGCATGTTTAGCATGTTGCTAGCATGGTTGCTAAGGTGTTACTAGGTGGTTGCTAGGGTATTATGGGTGGTTGCTAGGGCGTTGCTAGGCGGTTGCTAGGGTGTTCTGGGTGGTTGCTATGGTGTTGCTAGGCGGTTGCTAGGGTGTTCTGGATGGTTGCTAAGGGTGTTGCTAGGCGGTTGCTAGGATGTTCTGAGTGGTTGCTAGGGTGTTGCTAGGTGGTTGCTAGGGTATCCTGGGTGGTTGCTAGGGTGTTGCTAGGCGGTTGCTAGGGTGTTCTGGGTGGTTGCTAGGGTGTTGCTAGGCGGTTGCTAGGGTGTTCTGGGTGGTTGCTATGGTGTTGCTATGCGGTTGCTAGGGTATTCTGGGTGGTTGCTAGGGTGTTTTGGGTGGTTGCTAGGCGGTTGCTAGGGTATTCTGGGTGGTTGCTAGGGTGTTGCTAGGGTGTTTTGGGTGGTTGCTAGGGTGTTGCTAGGTGGTTGCTAGGGTGTTCTGGGTGGTTGCTAGGGTGTTGCTAGGTGGTTGCTAGGGTGTTTTGGGTGGTTGCAAGGGTGTTGCTAGGTGGTTGCTAGGGTGTTCTGAGTGGTTGCTAGGGTGTTGCTAGGCGGTTGATAGGGTGTTCTGGGTGGTTGCTAGGCGGTTGCTAGGGTATTCTGGGCAGTTGCTAGGGTGTTTTGGGTGGTTGCTAGGGTGTTGCTAGGTGGTTGCTAGGGTGTTCTGGGTGGTTGCTAGGGTGTTGCTAGGTGGTTGCTAGGGTGTTCAGGGTGGTTGCTAGGGGGTTGCTAGGTGGTTGCTAGGGTGTTCAGGGTGGTTGCTAGGGTGTTGCTAGGTGGTTGCTAGGGTGTTCTGGGTGGTTGCTAGGGTGTTGCTAGGTGGTTGCTAGGGTGTTCTGAGTGGTTGCTAGGGTGTTGCTAGGCGGTTGCTAGGGTGTTCTGGGTGGTTGCTAGGCGGTTGCTAGGGTATTCTGGGTGGTTGCTGTGGTGTTGCTAGGCGGTAACTAGGGTGTTTTGGGTGGTTGCTAGGGTGTTTTAGGTGGTTGCTATGGTATTCTGGATGGTTGCTATGGTGTTACTAGGTGGTTGGTAGTGTTCACATTTGGTTACTATAGAGTTTTTATAATGTTCATGGCATGATTTAGCACTTAGCTAATCAATATTAGCATGTAGCTATTCACAGCTAGCATGTTTAGCATGTAGCAAGTCCTGTTTGCTAGCATGAGTCAAAAGAGCCAACCCCCATCTCTATACGATGTTCTGATGCAGAGATATTGGTCTTGCAAAACGGTTGCTAGGGTACTCTGTTTGGTTGCTAGGGAGTGGCTTGGCAGCTGCCAATCATGAAGCTCCAAAGTCAATGTGAATGTATAAACCAACCCCCATCTCTATACGATGTTTTGATGCAGAGATATAGGTCTTGCAAAATGGTTGCTAGGGTACTCTGTTTGGTTGCTAGGGAGTGGCTTGGCAGCTGCCAATCATGAAACTCCAAAGGCTGCTTGTCAGTATGAATGATATAAACCAACTCCCATGCCTCTGTGACATTCAGAATGGAAGATATCCCTGTTTGGATTTTGGTTGCTAAGGTGCTCGACAATGGTTGCTAGGGCGTGGCCAGTAAGTGTTGAGGTGATTCATGATTGGCTGTTTGCTGCCCCGAGTCAAACTAGCCCACCCTCATGTTTCTATGACTCTTATATTCTGAGATATCCCTTTGATCTGTTTCAATGGAAGTCTATGGAACTTGTTGCTAAGGAGGTCTAAATGGTTGCTAGGGCGTGGCTAGATAGCTTCACAATGATCCTGAGAGACTGATTGGCCGTCTGAGTAAAATGAGCCCGCCCCTTTGTCTCTACGACACTGTGATCCAGAGTTATGTTCAATATAAAAGCGGTTTCTATGGTGTAGGACGGCCCATTTCATGGGCCGTCCTACACCATAGTAAGTCAATGGGGCAACTTTGGGGAGCTCCTGCCCCACAGGGGTGCAACTTTTACCCCATTGTGTGGTATATTCTTACAGAGCCTGTCAGCCTCTTTAAATGTGGTAAATTTCACGTTTCTGCGACATCCTCGTTCCGAGCTACGACTCGTCAAAGTTTGACGCAATGTTAAGTCTATGGGATTTTTCGGCCGGTTTTTCGCCCCTGGGGCGAACATCGTACCCCCGATCCCTTAGAAAAGTCATAGCACACCATTCCCGAACAGGCCGCACGTTTTGACACCTCATTCATGGGTCTGTGACAAAAACTGCGGGAGGAGTAGCGCGTCAAAAAGTGGCCAGAAGAATAAGAATAAGAAGAATAAGAATAAGAACTAGAATGTACATTTCCAGAAGAAAATGTGAAGTGGTGCTTGCAGTGGCAAAACTCGCCGCTCGGTTGCTAGGGTGCGGTTAGCTAGTTTTTACCAAGCTGCTAGCATGATTAGCATGTTGCTAGTATCATGCTAGCATGATTAGCATGTTGTTAGCATTATGCTAGCATTATTAGCATGTTGCTAGCATGATTAGCATGTTGCTAGCATGATGCTAGCATGATGCTAGCATGATTAGCATGATGCTAGCATGATTAGCATGTTGCTAGCATGTTGCTAGCATGATGCTAGCATGATTAGCATATTGCTAGCATCATGCTAGCATGATTAGCATGTTGTTAGCATCATGCTAGCATCATGCTAGCATGATTAGCATGTGGTTAGCATCATGCTACCAACATGCTAGCATGATTAGCATGTTGCTAGCATGATGCTAGCATGATTAGCATGTTGCTAGCATGATGCTAGCAAAAATAAGCATGTTGCAAACATGTTTTAGCTAGATGCTAGCATGATTAGCATATTGCTAGCATCATGCTAGCATGTTTAGCATGTTGCTAGCATGGTTGCTAAGGTGTTACTAGGTGGTTGCTAGGGTATTATGGGTGGTTGCTAGGCGGTTGCTAGGGTGTTCTGGGTGGTTGCTAGGGTGTTGCTAGGCGGTTCTGGGTGGTTGCTATGTTGTTGCTATGCGGTTGCTAGGGTATTCTGGGTGGTTGCTAAGGTGTTTTGGGTGGTTGCTAGGCGGTTGCTAGGGTGTTCTGGGTGGTTGCTAGGGTGTTCTGAGTGGTTGCTAGGGTGTTGCTAGGTGGTTGCTAGGGTATTCTGGGTGGTTGCTAGGGTGTTGCTAGGTGGTTGCTAGGGTATTCTGGGTGGTGGCCAGGGTGTTGCTAGGCGGTTGCTAGGGTGTTCTGGGTGGTTGCTAGGGTGTTGCTAGGCGGTTGCTAGGGTATTATGGGTGGTTGCTATGGTGTTGCTAGGCGGTTGCTAGGGTGTTTTGGGTGGTTGCTAGGGTGTTTTAGGTGGTTGCTATGGTATTCTGGATGGTTGCTATGGTGTTACTAGGTGGTTGGTAGTGTTCACATTTGGTTACTATAGAGTTTTTATAATGTTCATGGCATGATTTAGCACTTAGCTAATCAATATTAGCATGTAGCTATTCACAGCTAGCATGTTTAGCATGTTGAAAGTCCTGTGTGCCAGCATGAGTCAAAAGACCCAACCCCCATCTCTATACGATGTTCTGATGCAGAGATATTGGTCTTGCAAAACGGTTGCTAGGGTACTCTGTTTGGTTGCTAGGGAGTGGCTTGGCAGCTGCCAATCATGAAGCTCCAAAGTCAATGTGAATGTATAAACCAACCCCCATCTCTATACGATGTTTTGATGCAGAGATATAGGTCTTGCAAAATGGTTGCTAGGGTACTCTGTTTGGTTGCTAGGGAGTGGCTTGGCAGCTGCCAATCATGAAACTCCAAAGGCTGCTTGTCACTATGAAAGATATAAACCAACTCCCATGCCTCTGTGACATTCAGAATGGACGATATTCCTCTTTGGATTTTGGTTGCTAAGGTGCTCGACAATGGTTGCTAGGGCGTGGCTAGCAAGTGTTGAGGTGATTCATGATTGGCTGTTTGCTGGCCCGAGTCAAACGAGACCACCCTCATGTTTCTATGACAATTCAGTCCAGAGATATCCCTTCGATCTCTTTCAATGGAAGTCTATGGGAGTTGTTGCTAAGGTGCTCTAAATGGTTGCTAGGGCGTGGCTTGATAGCTTCACAATGATCCTGAGAGACTGATTGGTTGTCTGAGTAAAATGAGCCCGCCCCCTTGTCTCTATGACACTGTGATCCAGAGTTATGTTCAATATAAAAGCGGTTTCTATGGTGTAGGACGGCCCATTTCATGGGCCGTCCTACACCATAGTAAGTCAATGGGGAAACTTTGGGCAGCTCCTGCACCCCAGGGGTGCAACTTTTACCCCATTGTGTGGTATGTTCTTACAGAGCCTGTCAGCCTCTTCAAATGTGGTAAATTACACATTTCTGCGACATCCTCGTTCCGAGCTACGACTCGTCAAAGTTTTTCGCAATGTTAAGTCTATGGGATTTTTTTGGGCCGTTTTTCGCCCCTGGGGCGACCATCGTACCCCCGATCTCTTAGAAAAGTCATAGCACACCATTCCCGAACAGGCCGCACGTTTTGACACCTCATTCATGGGTCTGTGACAAAAACTGCGGGAGGAGTAGCGCGTCAAAAAGTGGCCAGAAGAATAAGAAGAATAAGAATAATAAGTATGTGAGATAACAATAGTGTTGCTTCGCCATAGGCAAGCACCACTAACTAGAATGTACATTTCCAGAAGAAAATGTGAAGTGGTGCTTGCAGTGGCAAAACTCGCCGCTCGGTTGCTAGAGTGTGGTACATTATTGCATACGAGCCAACAACCATGTCTGTACGATACTGTGGAGCTGAGATATGGCTTATTCATGTGTTTGTATGGTTACTAGGGTACCCTATATGGTTGCTATGGTGTGCTTATACAGTTTATGAGTTGATATTCAAAGACAAGTTGACAGTCTGAGTCAAAAAAGGCAAACTCCATGTTTCTTCTATTTTCTAGAGCGGAGTTATGGCTTGAATATGTTGTTTTATGGTTGCTAGGCTGCCCTAAGTGGTTGTTAGGGCGCGAATATGAAGTTATTATGTCACTACTTAGTGGCTGCTTGATAGGCCGAGTCAAAAGAGCCCAACCCCAAGTCTCTATGACCTTCTTGTGAAAAGATATGATATAACAAATTTTGTGCCAATGTTAAGTCTATGGGACTTTTTTTGGCCGATTTATCGCCCGCCGGACGAACATCGTACAACCGATCGCTTAGAAAAGACATAGCACACCTCTCCTCAATGAACCGGTCGATTTGACACCTCACTCATGGGTCTACGACAAAAGGTGCGGGAGGAGTAGCGTGCCGAAGTTTTGTCTAGGTGAATAGTAATCACAACACTAGAATGTACATTTCCAGAAGAAAATGTGAAGTGGTGCTTGCAGTGGCAAAACTCGCCGCTCGGTTGCTAGGTTGTTGTACATGATTGCATACGAGCCAACAACCATGTCTGTACGATATAGTGGAGCTGAAATATGGCTTATACATGTGTTTGTATGGTTACTAGGGTACCCTATATGGTTGCTATGGTGCGCTTATACAGTTTATAAGATGATATTTAAAGACTAGTTGACAGTCTGAGTCAAAAACGGCAAACTCCATGTTTCTACTATTTTCTGGAGCTGAGATATGGCTTGTAAATGTTGTTTTATGGTTGCTAGGCTGCCCTAAATGGTTGTTAGGGCGCGAATATGAAGTTATTATGTCACTACTTATTGGCTGCTTGATAGGCCGAGTCAAAAGAGCCCAACCCCAAGTCTCTATGACCTTCTGGTGAAAAGATATGATATAACAAATTTTGTGCCAATGTTAAGTCTATGGGACTTTTTTCGGCCGATTTATCGCCCGCCGGACGAACATCGTACAACCGATCGCTTAGAAAAGACATAGCACACCTCTCCTCAATGAACCGGTCGATTTGATACCTCATTCATGGGTCTACGAGAAAACGTGCGGGAGGAGTAGCGTGCCGAAGTTTTGTCTAGGTGAATAGTAATCACAATACTAGAATGTACATTTCCAGAAGAAAATGTGAAGTGGTGCTTGCAGTGGCAAAACTCGCCGCTCGGTTGCTAGAATGTGGTACATGATTGCATACGAGCCAACAACCATGTCTGTACGATGTTCTAGTGCTGAGATATGGCTTATTCATGTGTTTGTATGGTTACTAGGGTACCCTATATGGTTGCTATGGTGTGCTCATACAGTTTATGAGATGATATTTAAAGACTAGTTGACAGTCTGAGTCAAAAAAGTCGAACTCCATGTTTCTACTATTTTCTGGAGCTGAAATATGGCTTGCAAATGTTGTTTTATGGTTGGTAGGGTGCAGTAAGTGGTTGCTAGGGCACGGCTATGAAGTTATTATGTCACTAGTTATTGGCTTCTCTATGGGCTGAGTCAAATGAGCCCAACCCCAAGTCTCTATGACCTTCTGGTCAAAAGATATGATCTCACAAATTTTTTGCCAATGTTAAGTCTATGGGACTTTTTTTGGCAAATGTTTCGCCCGCCGGACGAACATCGTACAACCGATCGCTTAGAAAAGTCATAGCACACCTCTCCTCAATGAACCGGTCGATTTGACACCTCATTCATGGGTCTACGACAAAAGGTGCGGGAGGAGTAGCGTGCCGAAGTTTTATCTGGGTGAATAGTAATCACAATACTAGAATGTACATTTCCAGAAGAAAATGTGAAGTGGTGCTTGCAGTGGCAAAACTCGCCGCTCGGTTGCTACGGTGTTGTGCATGATTGCATACAAGACTACAAACACATCTGTACAATGTTCTGGTGCTGAGATATGGCTTATTCATGTGTTCAGGTGGTTACTAGGGTACTCTTTATGGTTGCTATGGTGTGCTTATACAGTTTATGAGATGATATTTAAAGACTAGTTGACAGACTAAGTAAAAAAAGCCAAACTCCATGTTTCTACAATTTTCTGGAGCTGAAATATGGCTTGGAAATGTAGTTTTATGGTTGCTAGGGTGCCCTAAGTGGTTGCTAGGGCATGGCTATGAAGTTATTATATCACTACTTATTGGCTTCTTGATAGGCCGATTCAAAAGAGCCCAACCCCAAGTCTCTATGACCTTCTGGTCAAAAGATATGATCTCACAAATTTTGTGCCAATGTTAAGTCTATGGGACTTTTTTCGGCCAATTATTTGCCCCTGGGGCGAACACCGTACCCCTGATCGCTAAGAAAAATCATACCACACCTCTCCTCAATAATCCGCACAATTTGACGCCTCAATCAGGGGTGTGTGATGTCGGCGTGTATTTTTTAACAGATAATTACTGTGGAGTTTTTATTTGGAGTTTTTATAGAGTTTTATAGAGTTTTTATAGAGTTATTTAGTATGGCACGAGGCCTGCGGCCTCGTGCCTATCACCCACGGTTGCTAGGGTGCTGTAACTGGTTGCTATGGTGTGGCTTTGAAGATTTAGGGTCATTACTGGCCCTAAGTAATGACCCTAAATCCCTAAACTCCATGTTTCCTCTATTTTCTGGAGCTGAGATATGGCTTGAATATGTTGTTTTATAGTTGCTAGGGTGGCATAAGTGGTTGCTAGGGCGGGAATATGAAGTTATTATGTCACTACTTATTGGCTGCTTGATAGGCCGAGTCAAAAGAGCCCAACCCCAAGTCTCTGTGACCTTCTAGTCAAAAGATATGATCTCACAAATGTTGTCCCAATGTTAAGTCTATGGGAATTTTTTCGTCCGATTTATCGGCTGCTGAACGAACATCATACAACCGATCACTTAGAAAAGTCATAGCACACCTCTCCTCAATGAGCCGGTCGATTTGACACCTCATTCATGGGTCTACGACAAAAAATGCGGGAGGAGTAGCGTGCCGAAGTTTTGTCTTGGTGAATAGTAATCACAATACTAGAATGTACATTTCCAGAAGAAAATGTGAAGTGGTGCTTGCAGTGGCAAAACTCGCCGCTCGGTTGCTAGGGTGTTGTTGGAGTTTGCTATGATGATGCAAGGCAGTTGCTAGGGTGTTCTGGGTGGTTGCTAGGTGGTTGCTAGGGTGTTCTGAGTGGTTGCTAGGGTGTTGCTAGGTGGTTGCTAGGGTATTCTGGGTGGTTGCTAGGGTGTTGCTAGGCGGTTGCTAGGGTGTTCTGGGTGGTTGCTAGGGTGTTGCTAGGTGGTTGCTAGGGTGTTCTGAGTGGTTGCTAGGGTGTTCTGGGTGGTTGCTAGGGTATTCTGGGTGGTTGCTAGGGTATTCTGGGTGGTTGCTAGGGTGTTGCTAGGCGGTTGCTAGGGTGTTCTGGGTGGTTGCTAGGGTGTTGCTAGGCGGTTGCTAGGGTGTTCTGAGTGGTTGCTAGGGTGTTGCTAGGTGGTTGCTAGGGTATTCTGGGTGGTTGCTAGGGTGTTGCTAGGTGGTTGCTAGGGTGTTCTGTGCGGTTGCTAGGCGGTTGCTAGGGTATTCTGGGTGGTTGCTATGGTGTTGCTAGGCGGTTGCTAGGGTGTTTTGAGTGGTTGCTAGGCGGTTGCTAGGGTGTTCTGGGTGGTTGCTAGGGTGTTGCTAGGCGGTTGCTAGGGTGTTCTGGGTGGTTGCTAGGGCATTGCTAGGGTGTTCTGGGTGGTTGCTAGGGTGTTCTGGGTGGTTGCTAGGGTGTTGCTAGGTGGTTGCTAGGGTGTTTTGAGTGGTTGCTAGGCGGTTGCTAGGGTGTTCTGGGTGGTTGCTAGGGTGTTGCTAGGCGGTTGCTAGGGTGTTCTGGGTGGTTGCTAGGGCGTTGCTAGGCAGTTGCTAGGGTGTTCTGGGTGGTTGCTAGGGTGTTGCTAGGGTAATTTGGGTGGTTGCTATGGTGTTACTAGGTGGTTGGTAGTTGTCAAAGATGGTTACTGTTGAGTTTGTAGCATTTTATTGGCATGATTTAGCACTTAGCTAATCAATATTAGCATGTAGCTATTCACTGCTAGTATGTGTAGCATGTAGCAAGTCCTGTTTGCTAGCATGAGTCAAAAGACCCAACCCCCATCTCTATACGATGTTCTGATGCAGAGATATTGGTCTTGCAAAACGGTTGCTAGGGTACTCTGTTTGGTTGCTAGGGAGTGGCTTGGCAGCTGCCAATCATGAAGCTCCAAAGTCAATGTGAATGTATAAACCAACCCCCATCTCTATACGATGTTCTGATGCAGAGATATTGGTCTTGCAAAATGGTTGCTAGGGTACTCTGTTTGGTTGCTAGGGAGTGGCTTGGCAGTTGCCAATCATGAAACTCCAAAGGCTTCTTGTCACTATGAATGATATAAACCAACTCCCACGCCTTTGTGACATTCAGAATGGAAGATATCCCTCATTGGATTTTGGTTGCTAAGGTGCTCGACAATGGTTGCTAGGGCGTGGCTAGGAAGTGTTGAGGTGATTCATGATTGGCTGTTTGCTGCCCCGAGTCAAACGAGACCACCCTCATGTTTCTATGACAATTCAGTCCAGAGATATCCCTTCGATCTCTTTCAATGGAAGTCTATGGGAGTTGTTGCTAAGGTGCTCTAAATGGTTGCTAGGGCGTGGCTTGATAGCTTCACAATGATCCTGAGAGACTGATTGGTTGTCTGAGTAAAATGAGCCCGCCCCCTTGTCTCTATGACACTGTGATCCAGAGTTATGTTCAATATAAAAGCGGTTTCTATGGTGTAGGACGGCCCATTTCATGGGCCGTCCTACACCATAGTAAGTCAATGGGGAAACTTTGGGCAGCTCCTGCCCCCCAGGGGTGCAACTTTTACCCCATTGTGTGGTATGTTCTTACAGAGTCTGTCAGCCTCTTCAAATGTGGCAAATTTCACGTTTCTGCGAAATTCACACTCTGAGCTATGACTCGTCAAAGTTTTTCGCAATGTTAAGTCTATGGGATTTTTTTGGGCCGTTTTTCGCCCCTGGGGCGACCATCGTACCCCCGATCTCTTAGAAAAGTCATAGCACACCATTCCCGAACAGGCCGCACGTTTTGACACCTCATTCATGGGTCTGTGACAAAAACTGCGGGAGGAGTAGCGCGTCAAAAAGTGGCCAGAAGAATAATAATAATAAGAATAATAATAAGTATGTGAGATAACAATAGTGTTGCTTCGCCATAGGCAAGCACCACTAACTAGAATGTACATTTCCAGAAGAAAATGTGAAGTGGTGCTTGCAGTGGCAAAATTCGCAGCTCGGTTGCTAGAGTGTGGCACACGATTGCATACGAGACAAAAAACACGTCTGTACGATGTTCTGGTGCTGAGATATGGCTTATTTATGTGTTTGTATGGTTACTAGGGTACCTTATATGGTTGCTATGGTGTGCTTATACAGTTTATTAGATGATATTAGAAGACTAGTTGACAGTCTGAGTCAAAAAAGCCGAATTCCACGTCTCTACGATTTTCTGGAGCTGAAATATAGCTTGTAAATGTTGTTTTATGGTTGCTAGGGTGGCATAAGTGGTTGCTAGGGCGTGGCCATGAAGTTGTTATGCCCCTACTTATTGGCTGCTTGATAGGCCGAGTCAAAAGAGCCCAACCCCAAGTCTCTGTGACCTTCTAGTCAAAAGATATGATCTCACAAATGTTGTGCCAATGTTAAGTCTATGGGAATTTTTTCGTCCGATTTATCGGCTGCTGAACGAACATCGTACAACCGATCACTTAGAAAAGTCATAGCACACCTCTCCTCAATGAGCCGGTCGATTTGACACCTCATTCATGGGTCTACGACAAAAAATGCGGGAGGAGTAGCGTGCCGAAGTTTTGTCTTGGTGAATAGTAATCACAATACTAGAATGTACATTTCCAGAAGAAAATGTGAAGTGGTGCTTGCAGTGGCAAAACTCGCCGCTCGGTTACTAGGGTGTTCTGGGTGGTTGCTAGGGTGTTCTGGATGGTTGCTAGGGAGTTGCTAGGTGGTTGCTAGGGTGTTCTGAGTGGTTGCTAGGACGTTGCTAGGCGGTTGCTAGGATATTCTGGGTGGTTGCTAGGGCGTTGCTAGGCGGTTGCTAGGGTATTCTGTGTGGTTGCTAGGGCATTGTTAGGCGGTTGCTATGGTGTTCTGGGTGGTTGCTAGGCGGTTGCTAGGGTATTCTTGGTGGTTGCTATGGTGTTGCTAGGCGGTTGCTAGGGTTTTCTGGGTGGTTGCTAGGGCGTTGCTAGGCAGTTGCTAGGGTATCCTGGGTGGTTGCTAGGCGGTTGCTAGGGTATTCTGGGTGGTTGCTAGGGTGTTGCTAGGTGGTTGCTAAGGTATTCTGGATGGTTGCTAGGGTGTTGCTAGGCGGTTGCTAGGGTGTTCTGGGTGGTTGCTAGGGTATTCTGGGTGGTTGCTAAGCAGTTTCTAGGGTGTTCTGGGTGGTTGCTAGGGCGTTGCTAGGCAGTTGCTAGGGTATCCTGGGTGGTTGCTAGGGTAATCTGGGTGGTTGCTAGGCAGTTGCTAGTGTATCCTGGGTGGTTGCTAGGCGGTTGCTAGGCGGTTGCTAGGGCGTTGCTAGGCAGTTGCTAGGGTGTTCTGGGTGGTTGCTAGGGCATTGCTAGGCAGTTGCTAGGGTATCCTGGGTGGTTACTAGGTGGTTGCTAGGGTGTTCTGGGTGGTTGCTAGGGCGTTGCTAGGCAGTTGCTAGGGTGTTCTGGGTGGTTGCTAGGGTGTTGCTAGGGTAATCTGGGTGGTTGCTATGGTGTTACTAGGTGGTTGGTAGTTGTCAAAGATGGTTACTATTGAGTTTGTAGCATTTTATTGGCATGATTTAGCACTTAGCTAATCAATATTAGCATGTAGCTATTCACTGCTAGCATGTGTAGCATGTAGCAAGTCCTGTTTGCTAGCGTGAGTCAAAAGAGCCAACCCCCATCTCTATACGATGTTCTGATGCAGAGATATTGGTCTTGCAAAACGGTTGCTAGGGTACTATGTTTGGTTGCTAGGGAGTGGCTTGGCAGCTGCCAATCATGAAACTCCAAAGGCTTCTTGTCAGTAAGAATGATATAAACCAACTCCCACGCCTTTGTGACATTCAGAATGGAAGATATCCCTGTCTGGATTTTGGTTGCTAAGGTGCTTGACATAGGTTGCTAGGGAGGGGTTAGGATGTGTTGAGCTGATTCAGGATTGGCTGTTTGCTGCCCCGAGTCAAATTCATGTTTCTATGACTCTTATATCCTGAGATATCGCTTTGATCTGTTTCAATGGAAGTCTATGGGAGTTGTTGCTAAGGTGCTCTAAATGGTTGCTAGGGCGTGGCTTAATAGCTTCACAATTATCCTGAGAGACTGATTGGTCGTCTGAGTAAAATGAGCCCGCCCTCTTGTCTCTATGACACTGTGACCCAGAGCTATGTTCAATACAAAATCCCTATGCAATTTACCATAGTAGGAAAAACGCATGCATTTCATGGGCCGTCCTACACCATTGTAAGTCAATGGGGAAACTTTGGGCAGCTCCTGCCCCCCAGGGGTGCAACTTTTACCCCATTGTGAGGTATGCTCTTACAGAGCCTGTCAGCCTCTTCAAATGTGGCAAATCACACGTTTCTGTGAAATCCTCGTTCGGAGCTATGAGTCGTCAAAGTTTGTCGCAATGTTAAGTCTATGGGATTTTTTTGGAAGTTTGTTCGCCCCTAGGGCGAACATCGTACCCCCGATCTCTTATTAAAACTCATAGGACTCTTCTCCTCAATAGGCCGCACGATTTGATGCCTCATTCATGGGTCTGTGACAAAAGCTGCGGGAATAGGAGGGCGCCAAACTTTTTTCCTGGAATAGTAAATGTTATACTAGAAAAATTTTCAATGGGGGTCAATGGGGCAACTTTGGGCAGCTCCTGCCCCCCAGGGGTGCAACTTTTATCCCATTGTGAGGTATATTCTTACAGAGCCTGTCAGCCTCTTCAAATGTGGTAAATTGCAGGTTTCTGCGAAATCCTCGCTCGGAGCTATGAATCGTCAAAGTTTGTCGCAATGTTAAGTCTATGGGATTTTTCGGCCGCTTTTCCGCCCCTGGGGCGACCATCGTACCCCCGATCGCTTATAAAAGTCATAGCACACCATTCCCGAACAGGCCGCACGTTTTGACACCTCATTCATGGGTCTGTGACAAAAACTGCGGGAGGAGTAGCGCGTCAAAAAGTGGCCAGAAGAATAAGAATAAGAATAAGAATAAGAATAAGAATAATAAACCAATGGGGGTCAATGGGACAACTTTGGGCAGCTCCTGCCCCGCAGGGGTGCAACTTTTACCCCATTGTGAGGTATTTTCTTACAGAGCCTGTCAGCCTCTTCAAATGTGGTAAATCGCAGGCTTCTGTGAAATCCTCGTTCGGAGCTATGAGTCGTCAAAGTTTGTCGCAATGTTAAGTCTATGGGATTTTTTGGAAGTTTGTTCGCCCCTGGGGCGAACACCGTACCCCCGATCGCTTATAAAAGTCATAGCACACCTCTCCTCAATAGGCCGCACGTTTTGATGCCTCATTCGTGGGTCTGTGACAAAAGCTGCGGGAGGAGTAGCGCGTCAAACTTTTTGGCGGACTCCAAAAAAGCAATAGTAATAGTGTTGCCTTGCTTTCAGCAAGCACCACTAACTAGAATGTACATTTCCAGAAGAAAATGTGAAGTGGTGCTTGCAGTGGCAAAACTCGCCGCTCGGTTGCTAGGGTGCGGTGACCTAGTTTTTACCAAGATGCTAGCATGATTAGCATGTTGCTAGTATCATGCTAGCATGATTAGCATGTTGTTAGCATTATGCTAGCATTATTAGCATGTTGCTAGCATGATTAGCATGTTGCTAGCATCATGCTAGCATGATTAGCATGATGCTAGCATGATTAGCATATTGCTAGCATGTTGCTAGCATGATGCTAGCATGATTAGCATGTTGTTAGCATGTTGCTAGCATGATGCTGGCATGATTAGCATGTTGCTACCAACATGCTAGCATGATTAGCATGTTGCTAGCATGATGCTAGCAAAAATAAGCATGTTGCAAACATGTTTTAGCTAGATGCTAGCATGATTAGCATATTGCTAGCATCATGCTAGCATGTTTAGCATGTTGCTAGCATGGTTGCTAAGGTTTTACTAGGTGGTTGCTAGGGTATTATGGGTGGTTGCTAGGGCGTTGCTAGGCGGTTGCTAGGGTGTTCTGGGTGGTTGCTATGGTGTTGCTAGGCGGTTGCTAGGGTATTCTGGGTGGTTGCCAGGGTGTTTTGGGTGGTTGCTAGGTGGTTGCTAGGGTGTTTTGGGTGGTTGCTAGGGCGTTGCTAGGTGGTTGCTAGGGTGTTCTGGAGGGTTGCTATGCGGTTGCTAGGGTGTTGCTAGGCGGTTGCTAAGGTAATGTGGTTGGTTGCTAGGGCGTTGCTAGGTGGTTGCTATGGTGTCCTGGGTGGTTGCTAGGCGGTTGCTAGGGTGTTCTGGTGGTTGCTAGGGCGTTGCTAGGCAGTTGCTAGGGTGTTGCTAGGGTAATCTGGGTGGTTGCTATGGTGTTACTAGGTGGTTGGTAGTTGTCAAAGATGGTTACTGTTGAGTTTGTAGCATTTTATTGGCATGATTTAGCACTTAGCTAATCAATGTTAGCATGTAGCTATTCACTGCTAGCATGTGTAGGATGTAGCAAGTCCTGTTTGCTAGCATGAGTCAAAAGAGCCAACCCCCATCTCTATACGATGTTCTGATACAGAGATATAGGTCTTGCAAAACGGTTGCTAGGGTACTCTGTTTGGTTGGTAGGGAGTGGCTTGGCAGCTGCCAATCATGAAGCTCCAAAGTGAATGTGAATGTATAAACCAACCCCCATCTCTATACGATGTTTTAAAGCAGACATATAGGTCTTGCAAAATGGTTGCTAGGGTACTCTGTTTGGTTGCTAGGGAGTGGCTTGGCAGCTGCCAATCATGAAGCTCCAAAGGCTGCTTGTCAGTATAAATGATATAAACCAACTCCCATGCCTCTGTGACATTCAGAATGGAAGATATCCCTGTTTGGATTTTGGTTGCTAAGGTGCTCGACAATGGTTGCTAGGGCGTGGCCAGTAAGTGTTGAGGTGATTCAGGATTGGCTGTTTGCTGGCCCGAGTGAAACGAGCCCACCCTCATGTTTCTATGACACTTATATCCTGAGATATCCCTTTGATCTGTTTCAATGGAAGTCTATGGAACTTGTTGCTAAGGAGCTCTAAATGGTTGCTAGGGCGTGGCTTGATAGCTTCACAATGATCCTGAGAGACTGATTGGCTGTCTGAGTAAAATGAGCCCGCCCCTTTGTCTCTATGACACTGTGATCCAGAGTTATGTTCAATACAAAATCCCTATGCAATTTACCATAGTAGGAAAAACACATGCATTTCATGGGCCGTCCTACACCATAGTAAGTCAATGGGGCAACTTTGGGCCCCTCCTGCCCCTCAGGGGTGCAACTTTTACCCCATTGTGTGGTATGTTCTTACAGAGTCTGTCAGCCTCTTCAAATGTGGCAAATTTCACGTTTCTGCGACATCCTCGTTCCGAGCTACGACTCGTCAAAGTTTTTCGCAATGTTAAGTCTATGGGATTTTTTTGGGCCGTTTTTCGCCCCTGGGGCGACCATCGTACCCCCGATCTCTTAGAAAAGTCATAGCACACCATTCCCGAACAGGCCGCACGTTTTGACACCTCATTCATGGGTCTGTGACAAAAACTGCGGGAGGAGTAGCGCGTCAAAAAGTGGCCAGAAGAATAATAAGAAGAATAATAAGTATGTGAGATAACAATAGTGTTGCTTCGCCATAGGCAAGCACCACTAACTAGAATGTACATTTCCAGAAGAAAATGTGAAGTGGTGCTTGCAGTGGCAAAACTCGCCGCTCGGTTGCTAGGGTGTTGTTGGAGTTTGCTATGATGATGCAAGGCAGTTGCTAGGGTGTTCTGGGTGGTTGCTAGGTGGTTGCTAGGGTGTTCTGAGTGGTTGCTAGGGTGTTGCTAGGTGGTTGCTAGGGTATTCTGGGTGGTTGCTAGGGTGTTGCTAGGCGGTTGCTAGGGTGTTCTGGGTGGTTGCTAGGGTGTTGCTAGGTGGTTGCTAGGGTGTTCTGAGTGGTTGCTAGGGTGTTCTGGGTGGTTGCTAGGGTATTCTGGGTGGTTGCTAGGGTATTCTGGGTGGTTGCTAGGGTGTTGCTAGGCGGTTGCTAGGGTGTTCTGGGTGGTTGCTAGGGTGTTGCTAGGCGGTTGCTAGGGTGTTCTGAGTGGTTGCTAGGGTGTTGCTAGGTGGTTGCTAGGGTATTCTGGGTGGTTGCTAGGGTGTTGCTAGGTGGTTGCTAGGGTGTTCTGTGCGGTTGCTAGGCGGTTGCTAGGGTATTCTGGGTGGTTGCTATGGTGTTGCTAGGCGGTTGCTAGGGTGTTTTGAGTGGTTGCTAGGCGGTTGCTAGGGTGTTCTGGGTGGTTGCTAGGGTGTTGCTAGGCGGTTGCTAGGGTGTTCTGGGTGGTTGCTAGGGCGTTGCTAGGGTGTTCTGGGTGGTTGCTAGGGTGTTCTGGGTGGTTGCTAGGGTGTTGCTAGGTGGTTGCTAGGGTGTTTTGAGTGGTTGCTAGGCGGTTGCTAGGGTGTTCTGGGTGGTTGCTAGGGTGTTGCTAGGCGGTTGCTAGGGTGTTCTGGGTGGTTGCTAGGGCGTTGCTAGGCAGTTGCTAGGGTGTTCTGGGTGGTTGCTAGGGTGTTGCTAGGGTAATTTGGGTGGTTGCTATGGTGTTACTAGGTGGTTGGTAGTTGTCAAAGATGGTTACTGTTGAGTTTGTAGCATTTTATTGGCATGATTTAGCACTTAGCTAATCAATATTAGCATGTAGCTATTCACTGCTAGTATGTGTAGCATGTAGCAAGTCCTGTTTGCTAGCATGAGTCAAAAGACCCAACCCCCATCTCTATACGATGTTCTGATGCAGAGATATTGGTCTTGCAAAACGGTTGCTAGGGTACTCTGTTTGGTTGCTAGGGAGTGGCTTGGCAGCTGCCAATCATGAAGCTCCAAAGTCAATGTGAATGTATAAACCAACCCCCATCTCTATACGATGTTCTGATGCAGAGATATTGGTCTTGCAAAATGGTTGCTAGGGTACTCTGTTTGGTTGCTAGGGAGTGGCTTGGCAGTTGCCAATCATGAAACTCCAAAGGCTTCTTGTCACTATGAATGATATAAACCAACTCCCACGCCTTTGTGACATTCAGAATGGAAGATATCCCTCATTGGATTTTGGTTGCTAAGGTGCTCGACAATGGTTGCTAGGGCGTGGCTAGGAAGTGTTGAGGTGATTCATGATTGGCTGTTTGCTGCCCCGAGTCAAACGAGACCACCCTCATGTTTCTATGACAATTCAGTCCAGAGATATCCCTTCGATCTCTTTCAATGGAAGTCTATGGGAGTTGTTGCTAAGGTGCTCTAAATGGTTGCTAGGGCGAGGCTTTTAGCTTCACAATGATCCTGAGAGACTGATTGGTTGTCTGAGTAAAATGAGCCCGCCCCCTTGTCTCTATGACACTGTGATCCAGAGTTATGTTCAATATAAAAGCGGTTTCTATGGTGTAGGACGGCCCATTTCATGGGCCGTCCTACACCATAGTAAGTCAATGGGGAAACTTTGGGCAGCTCCTGCCCCCCAGGGGTGCAACTTTTACCCCATTGTGTGGTATGTTCTTACAGAGTCTGTCAGCCTCTTCAAATGTGGCAAATTTCACGTTTCTGCGAAATTCACACTCTGAGCTATGACTCGTCAAAGTTTTTCGCAATGTTAAGTCTATGGGATTTTTTTGGGCCGTTTTTCGCCCCTGGGGCGACCATCGTACCCCCGATCTCTTAGAAAAGTCATAGCACACCATTCCCGAACAGGCCGCACGTTTTGACACCTCATTCATGGGTCTGTGACAAAAACTGCGGGAGGAGTAGCGCGTCAAAAAGTGGCCAGAAGAATAATAATAAGAAGAACTAGAATGTACATTTCCAGAAGAAAATGTGAAGTGGTGCTTGCAGTGGCAAAACTCGCCGCTCGGTTGCTAGGGTGCGGTAAGCTAGTTTTTACCAAGATGCTAGCATGATTAGCATGTTGCTAGTATCATGCTAGCATGATTAACATGTTGTTAGCATTATGCTAGCATTATTAGCATTTTGCTAGCATGATTAGCATGTTGCTAGCATGATGCTAGCATGATGCTAGCATGATTAGCATGATGCTAGCATGATTAGCATGTTGCTAGCATGTTGCTAGCATGATGCTAGCATGATTAGCATGTTGCTAGCATAATGCTAGCATGATTAGCATGTTGTTAGCATCATGCTAGCATCATGCTAGCATGATTAGCATGTTGTTAGCATCATGCTACCAACATGCTAGCATGATTAGCATGTTGCTAGCATGATGCTAGCATGATTAGCATGTTGCTAGCATGATGCTAGCAAAAATAAGCATGTTGCAAACATGTTTTAGCTAGATGCTAGCATGATTAGCATATTGCTAGCATCATGCTAGCATGTTTAGCATGTTGCTAGCATGTTGCTAGCATGGTTGCTAAGGTGTTACTAGGTGGTTGCTAGGGTATTATGGGTGGTTGCTAGGGCGTTGCTAGGCGGTTGCTAGGGTGTTCTGGGTGGTTGCTATGGTGTTGCTATGCGGTTGCTAGGGTATTCTGGGTGGTTGCTAGGCGGTTGCTAGGGTGTTCTGGGTGGTTGCTAGGGTGTTGCCAGGGGGTTGCTAGGGTGTTCTGGTTGGTTGCTAGGGTGTTGCTAGGCGGTTGCTAGGGTGTTCTGGGTGGTTGCTAGGGTGTTGCTAGGCGGTTGCTAGGCGGTTCTGGGTGGTTGCTATGTTGTTGCTATGCGGTTGCTAGGGTATTCTGGGTGGTTGCTAAGGTGTTTTGGGTGGTTGCTAGGCGGTTGCTAGGGTGTTCTGGGTGGTTGCTAGGGTGTTCAGAGTGGTTGCTAGGGTGTTGCTAGGTGGTTGCTAGGGTATTCTGGGTGGTTGCTAGGGTGTTGCTAGGTGGTTGCTAGGGTATTCTGGGTGGTTGCCAAGGTGTTGCTAGGCGGTTGCTAGGGTGTTCTGGGTGGTTGCTAGGGTGTTGCTAGGCGGTTGCTAGGGTATTCTGGGTGGTTGCTATGGTGTTGCTAGGCGGTTGCTAGGGTGTTTTGGGTGGTTGCTAGGGTGTTTTAGGTGGTTGCTATGGTATTCTGGATGGTTGCTATGGAGTTACTAGGTGGTTGGTAGTGTTCACATTTGGTTACTATAGAGTTTTTATAATGTTCATGGCATGATTTAGCACTTAGCTAATCAATATTAGCATGTAGCTATTCACAGCTAGCATGTTTAGCATGTTGAAAGTCCTGTGTGCCAGCATGCGTCAAAAGACCCAACCCCCATCTCTATACGATGTTCTGATGCAGAGATATTGGTCTTGCAAAATGGTTGCTAGGGTACTCTGTTTGGTTGCTAGGGAGTGGCTTGGCAGCTGCCAATCATGAAGCTCCAAAGTCAATGTGAATGTATAAACCAACCCCCATCTCTATACGATGTTTTGATGCAGAGATATAGGTCTTGCAAAATGGTTGCTAGGGTACTCTGTTTGGTTGCTAGGGAGTGGCTTGGCAGCTGCCTATCATGAAACTCCAAAGGCTGCTTGTCAGTATGAATGATATAAACCAACTCCCACGCCTTTGTGACATTCAGAATGGAAGATATCCCTTTTTGGATTTTGGTTGCTAAGGTGCTCGACAATGGTTGCTAGGGCGTGGCCAGTAAGTGTTGAGGTGATTCAGGATTGGCTGTTTGCTGGCCCGAGTCAAACGAGCCCACCCTCATGTTTCTATGACACTTATATCCTGAGATATCCCTTTGATCTCTTTCAATGGAAGTCTATGGAACTTGTTGCTAAGGAGCTCTAAATGGTTGCTAGGGCGTGGCTTGATAGCTTCACAATGATCCTGAGAGACTGATTGGTTGTCTGAGTAAAATGAGCCCGCCCTCTTGTCTCTATGACACTGTGATCCAGAGTTATGTTCAATACAAAAGCGGTTTCTATGGTGTAGGACGGCCCATTTCATGGGCCGTCCTACACCATAGTAAGTCAATGGGGCAACTTTGGGCAGCTCCTGCACCCCAGGGGTGCAACTTTTACCCCATTGTGTGGTATGTTCTTACAGAGCCTGTCAGCCTCTTCAAATGTGGCAAATTTCACGTTTCTGCGACATCCTCGTTCCGAGCTACGGCTCGTCAAAGTTTTTCGCAATGTTAAGTCTATGGGATTTTTTTGGGCCGTTTTTCGCCCCTGGGGCGACCATCGTACCCCCGATCTCTTAGAAAAGTCATAGCACACCATTCCCGAACAGGCCGCACGTTTTGACACCTCATTCATGGGTCTGTGACAAAAACTGCGGGAGGAGTAGCGCGTCAAAAAGTGGCCAGAAGAATAATAATAATAAAAAGAAGAATAATAAGTATGTGAGATAACAATAGTGTTGCTTCGCCATAGGCAAGCACCACTAATAATAATAAGTATGTGAGATAACAATAGTGTTGCTTCGCCATAGGCAAGCACCACTAATAAGAACTAGAATGTACATTTCCAGAAGAAAATGTGAAGTGGTGCTTGCAGTGGCAAAACTCGCCGCTCGGTTGCTAGCGTGCGGTTAGCTAGTTTTTACCAAGATGCTAGCATGATTAGCATGTTGCTATTATCATGCTAGCATGATTAGCATGTTGTTAGCATTATGCTAGCATTATTAGCATGTTGCTAGCATGATTAGCATGTTGCTAGCATGATGTTAGCATGATTAGCATTTTGCTAGCATGTTGCTAGCATGATGCTAGCATGATTAGCATGTTTCTAGCATGTTGCTAGCATGATGCTAGCATGATTAGCATGTTGCTAGCATGATGATTAGCATGTTGCTAGCATGATGCTAGCATGATTAGCATTTTGCTAGCATGTTGCTAGCATGATTAGCATGTTGCTAGCATGATGCTAGCATGATTAGCATGTTGCTAGCATGATGATTAGCAAGTTGCTAACATGATGCTAGCATGATTAGCATTTTGCTAGCATGTTGCTAGCATGATGCTAGCATGATTAGCATGTTGTTAGCATAATGCTAGCATGATTAGCATGTTGTTAGCATCATGCTACCAACATACTAGCATGATTAGCATGTTTACTAGCATGATGTTAGCATGATTAGCATTTTGCTAGCATGTTGCTAGCATGATGCTAACATGATTAGCATGTTTATAGCATGTTGCTAGCATGATTAGCATGTTGTTAGCATGATGCTAGCATGATTAGCATGTTGCTAGCATGTTGCTAGCATGATTAGCATGTTGCTAGCATGATGCTAGCATGATTAGCATGTTGTTAGCATCATGCTAGCATGATTAGCATGTTGTTAGCATCATGCTACCAACATGCTAGCATGATTAGCATGTTGCTAGCATGATGCTAGCAAAAATAAGCATGTTGCAAACATGTTTTAGGTAGATGCTAGCATGATTAGCATATTGCTAGCATGATGCTAGCATGTTTAGCATGTTGCTAGCATGATGCTAGCATGGTTGCTAAGGTGTTACTAGGTGGTTGCTAGGGTATTATGGGTGGTTGTTAGGGCGTTGCTAGGCGGTTGCTAGGGTTTTTGGCTGGTTGCTATGGTGTTGCTAGGCGGTTGCTAGGGTGTTCTGGGTGGTTGCTAGGGTGTTGCTAGGCGGTTGCTAGGGTGTTCTGGGTGGTTGCTAGGGTGTTGCTAGGCGGTTGCTAGGGTGTTCTGAGTTGTTGCTAGGGTGTTGCTAGGTGGTTGCTAGGGTATTCTGGGTGGTTGCTAGGGTGTTGCTAGGCGGTTGCTAGGGTGTTGGGTGGTTGCTAGGGTGTTTTAGGTAGTTGCTAGGGTATTCTGGATGGTTGCTATGGTGTTACTAGGTGGTTGGTAGTGTTCACATTTGGTTACTATAGAGTTTTTATAATGTTCATGGCATGATTTAGCACTTAGCTAATCAATATTAGCATGTAGCTATTCACAGCTAGCATATTTAGCATGTTGAAAGTCCTGTGTGCTAGCATGAGTCAAAAGAGCCAACCCCCATCTCTATACGATGTTGTGATGCAGAGATATTGGTCTTACAAAACGGTTGCTAGGGTACTCTGTTTGGTTGCTAGGGAGTGGCTTGGCAGCTGCCAATCATGAAGCTCCAAAGTCAATGTGAATGTATAAACCAACCCCCATCTCTATACGATGTTTTGATGCAGAGATATAGGTCTTGCAAAATGGTTGCTAGGGTACTCTGTTTGGTTGCTAGGGAGTGGCTTGGCAGATGCCAATCATGAAACTCCAAATGCTTCTTGTCACTATGAAAGATATAAACCAACTCCCATGCCTCTGTGACATTCAGAATGGACGATATTCCTCTTTGGATTTTGGTTGCTAAGGTGCTCGACAATGGTTGCTAGGGCGTGGCTAGGAAGTGTTGAGATGATTCATGATTGGCTGTTTGCTGCCCCGAGTCAAACGAGACCACCCTCGTGTTTCTATGACAATTCAGTCCAGAGATATCCCTTCGATCTCTTTCAATGGAAGTCTATGAGAGTTGTTGCTAAGGTGCTCTAAATGGTTGCTAGGGCGTGGCTTGATAGCTTCACAATGACCCTGAGAGACTGATTGGTTGTCTGAGTAAAATGAGCCCGCCCCCTTGTCTCTATGACACTGTGATCCAGAGTTATGTTCAATATAAAAGCGGTTTCTATGGTGTAGAACGGCCCATTTCATGGGCCGTCCTACACCATAGTAAGTCAATGGGGCAACTTTGGGCCGCTCCTGCACCCCAGGGGTGCAACTTTTACCCCATTGTGTGGTATGTTCTTACAGAGCCTGTCAGCCTCTTCAAATGTGGTAAATTACACGTTTCTGGGACATTCACATTCCGACCTACGACTCGTCAAAGTTTGACGCAATGTTAAGTCTATGGGATTTTTCGGCCGGTTTTTCGCCCCTGGGGCGAACATCGTACCCCCGATCCCTTATAAAAGTCATAGCACACCATTCCCGAACAGGCCGCACGTTTTGACACCTCATTCATGGGTCTGTGACAAAAACTGCGGGAGGAGTAGCGCGTCAAAAAGTGGCCAGAAGAATAAGAAGAATAAGAAGAATAAGAAGAACTAGAATGTACATTTCCAGAAGAAAATGTGAAGTGGTGCTTGCAGTGGCAAAACTCGCCGCTCGGTTGCTAGAGTGTGGTACATTAATGCATACGAGCCAACAACCATGTCTGTATGATGTTCTGGAGCTGAGATATGACTTATTCATGTGTTCAGGTGGTTACTAGGGTACTCTAAATGGTTGCTATGGTGTGCTTATACAGTTTATGAGATGATATTTAAAGACTAGTTGACAGTCTGAGTCAAAAAAGCCAAACTCCATGTTTCTACCATTTTCTGGAGCTGAAAAATGACTTAGAAATGTAGTTTTATGGTTGCTAGGGTGGCATAAGTGGTTGCTAGGGCGTGGCCATGAAGTTGTTATGTCCCTACTTATTGGCTGCTTCATAAGCCGAGTCAAAAGAGCCCAACCCCAAGTCTCTATGACCTTCTAGTCAAAAGATATGATCTCACAAATTTTGTGCCAATGTTAAGTCTATGGGACTTTTTTACCCAATGATTTGCCCCTGGGGCGAACACCGTACCCCTGATCGCTAAGAAAAATCATACCACACCTCTCCTCAATAATCCGCACAATTTGACGCCTCAATCAGGGGTGTGTGATGTCGGCGTGTATTTTTTAACAGATAATTACTGTGGAGTTTTTATTTGGAGTTTTTATAGAGTTTTATAGAGTTTTTATAGAGTTATTTAGTATGGCACGAGGCCTGCGGCCTCGTGCCTATCACCCACGGTTGCTAGGGTGCTGTAACTGGTTGCTATGGTGTGGCTTTGAAGATTTAGGGCCATTACTTATTGGCTGCTTGATAAAATAAATCCTCCTAGGGAGAGAGGTCTGCCTGACAGCAGGGCTGTCAGGCCCTTTTGTGTCTGTGTGAAAATGACAGTTGGGATTTAAATTTTTGAAAATTCCGCAATGTTAAGTCAATGGGACTTTTTTGGCCGCTTTTTCGTCCGCTGTGCGAACATCGTACACCCGATCTCTTAGAAAAGTCATAGCACACCATTCCCGAACAGGCCGCACGTTTTGACACCTCATTCATGGGTCTGTGACAAAAACTGCGGGAGGAGTAGCGCGTCAAAAAGTGTCCAGAATAATAATAATAACTAGAATGTACATTTCCAGAAGAAAATGTGAAGTGGTGCTTGCAGTGGCAAAACTCGCCGCTCGGTTGCTAGAGTGTGGTACATTATTGCATACGAGACAACAAACACGTCTGTACGATGTTCTGGTGCTGAGATATGGCTTTTTTATGTGTTTGTATGGTTACTAGGGTACCCTATATGGTTGCTATGGTGTGCTTATACAGTTTATGAGATGATATTTAAAGACTAGTTGACAGTCTGAGTCAAAAAAGCCAAACTCCATGTTTCTACCATTTTCTGGAGCTGAAAAATGACTTAGAAATGTAGTTTTATGGTTGCTAGGGTGGCATAAGTGGTTGCTAGGGCGTGGCCATGAAGTTGTTATGTCCCTACTTATTGGCTGCTTCATAAGCCGAGTCAAAAGAGCCCAACCCCAAGTCTCTGTGACCTTCTAGTCAAAAGATATGATCTCAAAAATTTTGTGCCAATGTTAAGTCTATGGGACTTTTTTACCCAATGATTTGCCCCTGGGGCGAACACCGTACCCCTGATCGCTAAGAAAAATCATACCACACCTCTCCTCAATAATCCGCACAATTTGACGCCTCAATCAGGGGTGTGTGATGTCGGCGTGTATTTTTTAACAGATAATTACTGTGGAGTTTTTATTTGGAGTTTTTATAGAGTTTTATAGAGTTATTTAGTATGGCACGAGGCCTGCGGCCTCGTGCCTATCACCCACGGTTGCTAGGGTGCTGTAACTGGTTGCTATGGTGTGGCTTTGAAGATTTAGGGCCATTACTTATTGGCTGCTTGATAAAATAAATCCTCCTAGGGAGAGAGAGAGGTCTGCCTGACAGCAGGGCTGTCAGGCCCTTTTGTGTCTGTGTGAAAATGACAGTTGAGAATTAAATTTCTGAAAATTCCGCAATGTTAAGTCAATGGGACTTTTTTGGCCGCTTTTTCGTCCGCTGTGCGAACATCGTACACCCGATCTCTTAGAAAAGTCATAGCACACCATTCCCGAACAGGCCGCACGTTTTGACACCTCATTCATGGGTCTGTGACAAAAACTGCGGGAGGAGTAGCGCGTCAAACTTTGTCCAGAATAATAATAATAAAAATTAGAATAAGAATAATAAGTATGCACAATAACACTAGTGTTGCTTTGCCTTTGGCAAGCACCACTAACTAGAATGTACATTTCCAGAAGAAAATGTGAAGTGGTGCTTGCAGTGGCAAAACTCGCCGCTCGGTTGCTAGAGTGTGGTACATTATTGCATACGAGCCAACAACCATGTCTGTACGATGTTCTGGTGCTGAGATATAGCTTATTCATGTGTTTGTATGGTTACTAGGGTTCCCTATATGGTTGCTATGGTGTGCTTATAGAGTTTATGAGATGATATTTAAAGACTAGTTGACAGTCTGAGTCAAAAAAAGGCAAACTCCATGTTTCTTCTATTTTCAGGAGCTGAGATATGGCTTGAATATGTTGTTTTATGGTTGCTAGGCTGCCCTAAGTGGTTGCTAGGGCGCGAATATGAAGTTATTACGTCACTACTTATTGGCTGCTTGATAGGCCGAGTCAAAAGAGCCCAACCCCAAGTCTCTATGACCTTCTGGTCAAAAGATATGATATAACAAATGTTGTGCCAATGTTAAGTCTATGGGACTTTTTTCGGCTAATTTATCGCCCGCCGGACGAACATCGTAAAACCGATCGCTTAGAAAAGTCATAGCACACCTCTCCTCAATGAACCGGTCGATTTAACACCTCATTCATGTGTCTACGACAAAACGTGCGGGAGGAGTAGCGCGCCGAAGTTTTGTCTTGGTGAATAGTAATCACAATACTAGAATGTACATTTCCAGAAGAAAATGTGAAGTGGTGCTTGCAGTGGCAAAACTCGCCGCTCGGTTGCTAGCGTGCGGTTAGCTAGTTTTTACCAAGATGCTAGCATGATTAGCATGTTGCTTACATCATGCTAGCATGATTAGCATGTTGTTAGCATTATGCTAGCATTATTAGCATGTTCCTAGCATGATTAGCATGTTGCTAGCATGATGTTAGCATGATTAGCATTTTGCTAGCATGTTGCTAGCATGATGCTAGCATGAATAGCATGTTTATAGCATGTTGCTAGCATGATTCGCATGTTGCTAGCATGATGATTAGCATTTTGCTAGCATGATGCTAGCATGATTAGCATTTTGCTAGCATGTTGCTAGCATGATTAGCATGTTGCTAGCATGATGCTAGCATGATTAGCATGTTGTTAGCATCATGCTAGCATGATTAGCATGTTGTTAGCATCATGCTACCAACATACTAGCATGATTAGCATGTTGTTAGCATTATGCTAGCATGATTAGCATGTTTACTAGCATGATGTTAGCATGATTAGCATTTTGCTAGCATGTTGCTAGCATGATGCTAGCATGATTAGCATGTTTATAGCATATTGCTAGCATGATGCTAGCATGTTTAGCATGTTGCTAGCATGATGCTAGCATGGTTGCTAAGGTGTTACTAGGTGGTTGCTAGGGTATTATGGGTGGTTGCTAGGGCGTTGCTATGCGGTTGCTAGGGTTTTTGGCTGGTTGCTATGGTGTTGCTAGGCGGTTGCTAGGGTGTTCTGGGTGGTTGCTAGGGTGTTGTTAGGCGGTTGCTAGGGTGTTCTGAGTGGTTGCTAGGGTGTTGCTAGGCGGTTGCTAGGGTATTCTGGGTGGTTGCTAGGGTGTTGCTAGGCAGTTGCTAGGGTGTTCTGGGTGGTTGCTAGGGTGTTGCTAGCCGGTTGCTAGGGTGTTCTGAGTGGTTGCTATGGTGTTGCTAGGGTATTCTGGGTGGTTGCTAGGGTGTTGTTAGGCGGTTGCTAGGGTGTTCTGGGTGGTTGCTATGGTGTTGCTATGCGGTTGCTAGGGTATTCTGGGTGGTTGCTAGGCGGTTGCTAGGGTGTTCTGGGTGGTTGCTAGGGTGTTGCTAGGGGGTTGCTAGGGTGTTCTGGTTGGTTGCTAGGGTGTTGCTAGGCGGTTGCTAGGGTGTTCTGGGTGGTTGGTAGGGTGTTGCTAGGCGGTTCTGGGTGGTTGCTATGTTGTTGCTATGCGGTTGCTAGGGTATTCTGGGTGGTTGCTAAGGTGTTTTGGGTGGTTGCTAGGCGGTTGCTAGGGTGTTCTGGGTGGTTGCTAGGGTGTTCTGAGTGGTTGCTAGGGTGTTGCTAGGTGGTTGCTAGGGTATTCTGGGTGGTTGCTAGGGTGTTGCTAGGTGGTTGCTAGGGTATTCTGGGTGGTTGCCAGGGTGTTGCTAGGCGGTTGCTAGGGTGTTCTGGGTGGTTGCTAGGGTGTTGCTAGGCGGTTGCTAGGGTATTCTGGGTGGTTGCTATGGTGTTGCTAGGCGGTTGCTAGGGTGTTTTGGGTGGTTGCTAGGGTGTTTTAGGTGGTTGCTATGGTATTCTGGATGGTTGCTATGGTGTTACTAGGTGGTTGGTAGTGTTCACATTTGGTTACTATAGAGTTTTTATAATGTTCATGGCATGATTTAGCACTTAGCTAATCAATATTAGCATGTAGCTATTCACAGCTAGCATGTTTAGCATGTTGAAAGTCCTGTGTGCCAGCATGAGTCAAAAGACCCAACCCCCATCTCTATACGATGTTCTGATGCAGAGATATTGGTCTTGCAAAATGGTTGCTAGGGTACTCTGTTTGGTTGCTAGGGAGTGGCTTGGCAGCTGCCAATCATGAAGCTCCAAAGTCAATGTGAATGTATAAACCAACCCCCATCTCTATACGATGTTTTGATGCAGAGATATAGGTCTTGCAAAATGGTTGCTAGGGTACTCTGTTTGGTTGCTAGGGAGTGGCTTGGCAGCTGCCTATCATGAAACTCCAAAGGCTGCTTGTCAGTATGAATGATATAAACCAACTCCCACGCCTTTGTGACATTCAGAATGGAAGATATCCCTTTTTGGATTTTGGTTGCTAAGGTGCTCGACAATGGTTGCTAGGGCGTGGCCAGTAAGTGTTGAGGTGATTCAGGATTGGCTGTTTGCTGGCCCGAGTCAAACGAGCCCACCCTCATGTTTCTATGACACTTATATCCTGAGATATCCCTTTGATCTCTTTCAATGGAAGTCTATGGAACTTGTTGCTAAGGAGCTCTAAATGGTTGCTAGGGCGTGGCTTGATAGCTTCACAATGATCCTGAGAGACTGATTGGTTGTCTGAGTAAAATGAGCCCGCCCTCTTGTCTCTATGACACTGTGATCCAGAGTTATGTTCAATACAAAAGCGGTTTCTATGGTGTAGGACGGCCCATTTCATGGGCCGTCCTACACCATAGTAAGTCAATGGGGCAACTTTGGGCCCCTCCTGCCCCTCAGGGGTGCAACTTTTACCCCATTGTGTGGTATGTTCTTACAGAGCCTGTCAGCCTCTTCAAATGTGGCAAATTTCACGTTTCTGCGACATCCTCGTTCCGAGCTACGACTCGTCAAAGTTTGACGCAATGTTAAGTCTATGGGATTTTTTTGGGCCGTTTTTCGCCCCTGGGGCGACCATCGTACCCCCGATCTCTTAGAAAAGTCATAGCACACCATTCCCGAACAGGCCGCACGTTTTGACACCTCATTCATGGGTCTGTGACAAAAACTGCGGGAGGAGTAGCGCGTCAAAAAGTGGCCAGAAGAATAATAATAACTAGAATGTACATTTCCAGAAGAAAATGTGAAGTGGTGCTTGCAGTGGCAAAACTCGCCGCCCGGTTGCTAGAGTGTGGTACATTATTGCATACGAGCCAACAACCATGTCTGTACGATGTTCTGGTGCTGAGATATGGCTTATTCATGTGTTTGTATGGTTACTAGGGTTCCTTATATGGTTGCTATGGTGTGCTTATACAGTTTATGAGATGATATTTAAAGACTAGTTGACAGTCTGAGTCAAAAAAGGCAAACTCCATGTTTCTACTATTTTCTAGAGCTGAGATAATGGCTTGAATATGTTGTTTTATGGTTGCTAGGCTGCCCTAAGTGGTTGCTAGGGCGCGAATATGAAGTTATTATGTCACTACTTATTGGCTGCTTGATAGGCCGAGTCAAAAGAGCCCAACCCCAAGTCTCTATGACCTTCTGGTCAAAAGATATGATCTCACAAATTTTGTGCCAATGTTAAGTCTATGGGACTTTTTTCGTCCAATTTATCGCCCGCCGGACGATCATCGTACAACCGATCGCTTAGAAAAGACATAGCACACCTCTCCTCAATGAACCGGTTGATTTGACACCTCATTCATGGGTCTATGACAAAAGGTGCGGGAGGAGTAGCGTGCCGAAATTTTGTCTAGGTGAATAGTAATCACAACACTAGAATGTACATTTCCAGAAGAAAATGTGAAGTGGTGCTTGCAGTGGCAAAACTCGCCGCTCGGTTGCTAGGGTGTTGTTGGAGTTTGCTATGATGATGCAAGGCAGTTGCTAGGGTGTTCTGGGTGGTTGCTAGGTGGTTGCTAGGGTGTTCTGAGTGGTTGCTAGGGTGTTGCTAGGTGGTTGCTAGGGTATTCTGGGTGGTTGCTAGGGTGTTGCTAGGCGGTTGCTAGGGTGTTCTGGGTGGTTGCTAGGGTGTTGCTAGGTGGTTGCTAGGGTGTTCTGAGTGGTTGCTAGGGTGTTCTGGGTGGTTGCTAGGGTATTCTGGGTGGTTGCTAGGGTATTCTGGGTGGTTGCTAGGGTGTTGCTAGGCGGTTGCTAGGGTGTTCTGGGTGGTTGCTAGGGTGTTGCTAGGCGGTTGCTAGGGTGTTCTGAGTGGTTGCTAGGGTGTTGCTAGGTGGTTGCTAGGGTATTCTGGGTGGTTGCTAGGGTGTTGCTAGGTGGTTGCTAGGGTGTTCTGTGCGGTTGCTAGGCGGTTGCTAGGGTATTCTGGGTGGTTGCTATGGTGTTGCTAGGCGGTTGCTAGGGTGTTTTGAGTGGTTGCTAGGCGGTTGCTAGGGTGTTCTGGGTGGTTGCTAGGGTGTTGCTAGGCGGTTGCTAGGGTGTTCTGGGTGGTTGCTAGGGCGTTGCTAGGGTGTTCTGGGTGGTTGCTAGGGTGTTCTGGGTGGTTGCTAGGGTGTTGCTAGGTGGTTGCTAGGGTGTTTTGAGTGGTTGCTAGGCGGTTGCTAGGGTGTTCTGGGTGGTTGCTAGGGTGTTGCTAGGCGGTTGCTAGGGTGTTCTGGGTGGTTGCTAGGGCGTTGCTAGGCAGTTGCTAGGGTGTTCTGGGTGGTTGCTAGGGTGTTGCTAGGGTAATTTGGGTGGTTGCTATGGTGTTACTAGGTGGTTGGTAGTTGTCAAAGATGGTTACTGTTGAGTTTGTAGCATTTTATTGGCATGATTTAGCACTTAGCTAATCAATATTAGCATGTAGCTATTCACTGCTAGTATGTGTAGCATGTAGCAAGTCCTGTTTGCTAGCATGAGTCAAAAGACCCAACCCCCATCTCTATACGATGTTCTGATGCAGAGATATTGGTCTTGCAAAACGGTTGCTAGGGTACTCTGTTTGGTTGCTAGGGAGTGGCTTGGCAGCTGCCAATCATGAAGCTCCAAAGTCAATGTGAATGTATAAACCAACCCCCATCTCTATACGATGTTCTGATGCAGAGATATTGGTCTTGCAAAATGGTTGCTAGGGTACTCTGTTTGGTTGCTAGGGAGTGGCTTGGCAGTTGCCAATCATGAAACTCCAAAGGCTTCTTGTCACTATGAATGATATAAACCAACTCCCACGCCTTTGTGACATTCAGAATGGAAGATATCCCTCATTGGATTTTGGTTGCTAAGGTGCTCGACAATGGTTGCTAGGGCGTGGCTAGGAAGTGTTGAGGTGATTCATGATTGGCTGTTTGCTGCCCCGAGTCAAACGAGACCACCCTCATGTTTCTATGACAATTCAGTCCAGAGATATCCCTTCGATCTCTTTCAATGGAAGTCTATGGGAGTTGTTGCTAAGGTGCTCTAAATGGTTGCTAGGGCGTGGCTTGATAGCTTCACAATGATCCTGAGAGACTGATTGGTTGTCTGAGTAAAATGAGCCCGCCCCCTTGTCTCTATGACACTGTGATCCAGAGTTATGTTCAATATAAAAGCGGTTTCTATGGTGTAGGACGGCCCATTTCATGGGCCGTCCTACACCATAGTAAGTCAATGGGGAAACTTTGGGCAGCTCCTGCCCCCCAGGGGTGCAACTTTTACCCCATTGTGTGGTATGTTCTTACAGAGTCTGTCAGCCTCTTCAAATGTGGCAAATTTCACGTTTCTGCGAAATTCACACTCTGAGCTATGACTCGTCAAAGTTTTTCGCAATGTTAAGTCTATGGGATTTTTTTGGGCCGTTTTTCGCCCCTGGGGCGACCATCGTACCCCCGATCTCTTAGAAAAGTCATAGCACACCATTCCCGAACAGGCCGCACGTTTTGACACCTCATTCATGGGTCTGTGACAAAAACTGCGGGAGGAGTAGCGCGTCAAAAAGTGGCCAGAAGAATAATAATAAGAAGAACTAGAATGTACATTTCCAGAAGAAAATGTGAAGTGGTGCTTGCAGTGGCAAAACTCGCCGCTCGGTTGCTAGCGTGCGGTTAGCTAGTTTTTACCAAGATGCTAGCATGATTAGCATGATTAGCATGTTGCTAGCATCATGCTAGCATGATTAGCATGTTGCTAGCATCATGCTAGCATTATAAGCATGTTACTAGCATGTTTTAGTTAGATTCTCCCATTATGCTAGCATGTTGCTAGCATGATGCTAGCAAAAATAAGCATGTTGCAAACATGTTTTAGCTAGATGCTAGCATTATTTGCATCATGCTAGCATGATTAGCATATTGCTAGCATCATGCTAGCATGATTAGCATATTGCTAGCATCATGCTAGCTTGTTTAGCATGTTGCTAGCATGATGCTAGCATGTTTAGCATGTTGCTAGCATGTTGCTAGCATCTTGCTAGCATGATGCTAGCATGTTTAGCATGTTGCTAGCATGTTGCTAGCATGATGCTAGCATGATTAGCATGTTGCTAGCATGATGCTAGTATTATTAGCATGTTGCTAGCATATTGCTAGCATGTTGCTAGCATGATTAGCATGTTGCTAGCATGATGCTAGCATGATGCTAGCATGATTAGCATGTTGCTAGCATGATGCTAGCATGATTAGCATGTTGCTAGCATGATGCTAGCATGATTAGCATGTTTCTAGCATATTTGTAGCATGATTAGCATGTTGCTACCATGTTACTAGCATGATTAGCATGTTGCTAGCATGATGCTAGCATGATTAGCCTGTTGCTAGCATGTTTGTAGCTAGTTGCTAGCATGATTAGCATGTTTCTAGCATCATGCTAGCATGATTAGCATGTTGCTAGCATTATGCTAGCATGATTAGCATGTTGCTAGCATGATGCTAGCATGTTTAGCATGTTGCTAGCATGGTTGCTAAGGTATTACTAGGTGGTTGCTAGGGTGTTGCTAGGCGGTTGCTAGGGTGTTCTGGGTGGTTGCTAGGGCGTTGCTAGGCAGTTGCTAGGGTATCCTGGGTGGTTGCTAAGCGGTTGCTAGGGTAATTTGTGTGGTTGCTAGGGCATTCCTAGGGTGTTCAGGCTGGTTGCTAGGGTGTTGCTAGGTTGTTGCTAAGGTATTCTGGATGGTTGCTAGGGTGTTCTGGGTGGTTGCTAGGCGGTTGCTAGGGTGTTCTGGGTGGTTGCTACGGCGTTGCTAGGCAGTTGCTAGGGTATCCTGGGTGGTTGCTAGGCGGTTGCTAGGGTAATTTGGGTGGTTGCTAGGGCATTGCTAGGCAGTTGCTAGGGTGTTCTGGGTGGTTGCTAGGGTGTTGCTAGGCAGTTGCTAGGGTATCCTGGGTGGTTGCTAGGCGGTTGCTAGGGTGTTCTGGGTGGTTGCTAGGGCGTTGCTAGGCAGTTGCTAGGGTGTTCTGGGTGGTTGCTAGGGTAATCTGTGTGGTTGCTATGGTGTTACTAGGTGGTTGGTAGTTGTCAAAGATGGTTACTGTTGAGTTTGTAGCATTTTATTGGCATGATTTAGCACTTAGCTAATCAATATTAGCATGTAGCTATTCACTGCTAGCATGTGTAGCATGTAGCAAGTCCTGTTTGCTAGCATGAGTCAAAATAGCCAACCCCCATCTCTATACGATGTTCTGATGCAGAGATATCGGTCTTGCAAAACGGTTGCTAGGGTACACTGTTTGGTTGCTAGGGAGTGGCTTGGCAGCTGCCAATCATGAAGCTCCAAAGTCAATGTGAATGTATAAACCAACCCCCATCTCTATACGATGTTCTGATGCAGAGATGTAGGTCTTGCAAAATGGTTGCTAGGGTACTCTGTTTGGTTGCTAGGGAGTGGCTTGGCAGCTGCCAATCATGAAACTCCAAAGGCTGCTTGTCAGTATGAATGATATAAACCAACTCCCATGCCTCTGTGACATTCAGAATGGACGATATTCCTCTTTGGATTTTGGTTGCTAAGGTGCTCGACAATGGTTGCTAGGGCGTGGCTAGGAAGTGTTGAGGTGATTCATGATTGGCTGTTTGCTGCCCCGAGTCAAACGAGACCACCCTCATGTTTCTATGACAATTCAGTCCAGAGATAACCCTTCGATCTTTTTCAATGGAAGTCTATGGGAGTTGTTGCTAAGGTGCTCTAAATGGTTGCTAGGGCGTGGCTAGATAGCTTCACAATGATCCTGAGAGACTGATTGGCCGTCTGAGTAAAATGAGCCCGCCCCTTTGTCTCTACGACACTGTGATCCAGAGTTATGTTCAATATAAAAGCGGTTTCTATGGTGTAGGACGGCCCATTTCATGGGCCGTCCTACACCATAGTAAGTCAATGGGGCAACTTTGGGCAGCTCCTGCCCCACAGGGGTGCAACTTTTACCCCATTGTGTGGTATATTCTTACAGAGCCTGTCAGCCTCTTCAAATGTGGTAAATTTCACGTTTCTGCGACATCCTCGTTCCGAGCTACGACTCGTCAAAGTTTGACGCAATGTTAAGTCTATGGGATTTTTCGGCCGGTTTTTCGCCCCTGGGGCGAACATCGTACCCCCGATCCCTTAGAAAAGTCATAGCACACCATTCCCGAACAGGCCGCACGTTTTGACACCTCATTCATGGGTCTGTGACAAAAACTGCGGGAGGAGTAGCGCGTCAAAAAGTGGCCAGAAGAATAAGAAGAATAAGAAGAATAAGAAGAATAAGAATAACTAGAATGTACATTTCCAGAAGAAAATGTGAAGTGGTGCTTGCAGTGGCAAAACTCGCCGCTCGGTTGCTAGGGTGCGGTTAGCTAGTTTTTACCAAGATGCTAGCATGATTAGCATGTTGCTAGTTTCATGCTAGCATGATTAGCATGTTGTTAGCATTATGCTAGCATTATTAGCATTTTGCTAGCATGATTAGCATGTTGATAGCATGATTAGCATGATGCTAGCATGATTAGCATGTTGCTAGCATGTTGCTAGCATGATGCTAGCATGATTAGCATGTTGCTAGCATAATACTAGCATGATTAGCATGTTGTTAGCATCATGCTAGCATCATGCTAGCATGATTAGCATGTTGTTAGCATTATGCTACCAACATGCTAGCATGATTAGCATGTTGCTAGCATGATGCTAGCATGATTAGCATGTTGCTAGCATGATGCTAGCAAAAATAAGCATGTTGCAAACATGTTTTAGCTAGATGCTAGCATGATTAGCATATTGCTAGCATCATGCTAGCATGTTTAGCATGTTGCTAGCATGTTGCTAGCATGGTTGCTAAGGTGTTACTAGGTGGTTGCTAGGGTATTATGGGTGGTTGCTAGGGCGTTGCTAGGCGGTTGCTAGGGTGTTCTGGGTGGTTGCTATGGTGTTGCTATGCGGTTGCTAGGGTATTCTGGGTGGTTGCTAGGCGGTTACTAGGGTGTTCTGGGTGGTTGCTAGGGTGTTGCTAGGGTGTTCTGGTTGGTTGCTAGGGTGTTGCTAGGCGGTTGCTAGGGTGTTCTGGGTGGTTGCTAGGGTGTTGCTAGGCGGTTGCTAGGCGGTTCTGGGTGGTTGCTATGTTATTGCTATGCGGTTGCTAGGGTATTCTGGGTGGTTGCTAAGGTGTTTTGGGTGGTTGCTAGGCGGTTGCTAGGGTGTTCTGGGTGGTTGCTAGGGTGTTCTGAGTGGTTGCTAGGGTGTTGCTAGGTGGTTGCTAGGGTATTCTGGGTGGTTGCTAGGGTGTTGCCAGGTGGTTGCTAGGGTATTCTGGGTGGTTGCCAGGGTGTTGCTAGGCGGTTGCTAGGGTGTTCTGGGTGGTTGCTAGGGTGTTGCTAGGCGGTTGCTAGGGTATTCTGGGTGGTTGCTATGGTGTTGCTAGGCGGTTGCTAGGGTGTTTTGGGTGGTTGCTAGGGTGTTTTAGGTGGTTGCTATGGTATTCTGGATGGTTGCTATGGAGTTACTAGGTGGTTGGTAGTGTTCACATTTGGTTACTATAGAGTTTTTATAATGTTCATGGCATGATTTAGCACTTAGCTAATCAATATTAGCATGTAGCTATTCACAGCTAGCATGTTTAGCATGTTGAAAGTCCTGTGTGCCAGCATGAGTCAAAAGACCCAACCCCCATCTCTATACGATGTTCTGATGCAGAGATATTGGTCTTGCAAAATGGTTGCTAGGGTACTCTGTTTGGTTGCTAGGGAGTGGCTTGGCAACTGCCAATCATGAAGCTCCAAAGTCAATGTGAATGTATAAACCAACCCCCATCTCTATACGATGTTTTGATGCAGAGATATAGGTCTTGCAAAATGGTTGCTAGGGTACTCTGTTTGGTTGCTAGGGAGTGGCTTGGCAGCTGCCTATCATGAAACTCCAAAGGCTGCTTGTCAGTATGAATGATATAAACCAACTCCCACGCCTTTGTGACATTCAGAATGGAAGATATCCCTTTTTGGATTTTGGTTGCTAAGGTGCTCGACAATGGTTGCTAGGGCGTGGCCAGTAAGTGTTGAGGTGATTCAGGATTGGCTGTTTGCTGGCCCGAGTCAAACGAGCCCACCCTCATGTTTCTATGACACTTATATCCTGAGATATCCCTTTGATCTCTTTCAATGGAAGTCTATGGAACTTGTTGCTAAGGAGCTCTAAATGGTTGCTAGGGCGTGGCTTGATAGCTTCACAATGATCCTGAGAGACTGATTGGTTGTCTGAGTAAAATGAGTCCGCCCCCTTGTCTCTATGACACTGTGACCCACAGCTATGTTCAATACAAAATCCCTATGTAATTTACCATAGTAGGAGAAACGCATGCATTTCATGGGCCGTCCTACACCATAGTAAGTCAATGGGGCAACTTTGGGCAGCTCCTGCCCCACAGGGGTGCAACTTTTACCCCATTGTGTGGTATGTTCTTACAGAGTCTGTCAGCCTCTTCAAATGTGGCAAATTTCACGTTTCTGCGACATCCTCGTTCCGAGCTACGACTCGTCAAAGTTTTTCGCAATGTTAAGTCTATGGGATTTTTTTGGGCCGTTTTTCGCCCCTGGGGCGACCATCGTACCCCCGATCTCTTAGAAAAGTCATAGCACACCATTCCCGAACAGGCCGCACGTTTTGACACCTCATTCATGGGTCTGTGACAAAAACTGCGGGAGGAGTAGCGCGTCAAAAAGTGGCCAGAAGAATAAGAAGAATAAGAATAATAAGTATGTGAGATAACAATAGTGTTGCTTCGCCATAGGCAAGCACCACTAATAAGTATGCACAATAACACTAGTGTTGCTTTGCCATAGGCAAGCACCACTAATAATAATAAGTATGTGAGATAACAATAGTGTTGCTTCGCCATAGGCAAGCACCACTAACTAGAATGTACATTTCCAGAAGAAAATGTGAAGTGGTGCTTGCAGTGGCAAAACTCGCCGCTCGGTTGCTAGGGTGTTGTACATGATTGCATACGAGCCAACAAACACGTCTGTACGATGTTCTAATGCTGAGAAATGTCTTATTCATGTGTTCAGGTGGTTACTAGGGTACTCTATATGGTTGCTATGGTGTGCTTATACAGTTTATGAGATGATATTTAAAGAGTAGTTGACAGTCTAAGTCAAAAAAGCCAAACTCCATGTTTCTACTTTTTTCTGGAGCTGAAATATGGCTTGGAAATGTAGTTTTATGGTTGCTAGGGTGGCATAAGTGGTTGCTAGGGCGTGACCATGAAGTTATTATGTCACTACTTATTGGCTTCTTGATAGGCCGAGTCAAAAGAGCCCAACCCCAAGTCTCTATGACCTTCTGTTCAAAAGATATGATCTCACAAATTTTGTGACAATGTTAAGTCTATGGGACTTTTTTACCCAATGATTTGCCCCTGGGGCGAACACCGTACCCCTGATCGCTAAGAAAAATCATACCACACCTCTCCTCAATAATCCGCACAATTTGACGCCTCAATCAGGGGTGTGTGATGTCGGCGTGTATTTTTTAACAGATAATTACTGTGGAGTTTTTATTTGGAGTTTTTATAGAGTTTTATAGAGTTTTTATAGAGTTATTTAGTATGGCACGAGGCCTGCGGCCTCGTGCCTATCACCCACGGTTGCTAGGGTGCTGTAACTGGTTGCTATGGTGTGGCTTTGAAGATTTAGGGCCATTACTTATTGGCTGCTTGATAAAATAAATCCTCCTAGGGAGAGAGAGAGGTCTGCCTGACAGCAGGGCTGTCAGGCCCTTTTGTGTCTGTGTGAAAATGACAGTTGGGATTTAAATTTTTGAAAATTCCGCAATGTTAAGTCAATGGGACTTTTTTGGCCGCTTTTTCGTCCGCTGTGCGAACATCGTACACCCGATCTCTTAGAAAAGTCATAGCACACCATTCCCGAACAGGCCGCACGTTTTGACACCTCATTCATGGGTCTGTGACAAAAACTGCGGGAGGAGTAGCGCGTCAAAAAGTGTCCAGAATAATAATAATAACTAGAATGTACATTTCCAGAAGAAAATGTGAAGTGGTGCTTGCAGTGGCAAAACTCGCCGCTCGGTTGCTAGGGTGCGGTTAGCTAGTTTTTACCAAGCTGCTAGCATGATTAGCATGTTGCTAGTATCATGCTAGCATGATTAGCATGTTGTTAGCATTATGCTAGCATTATTAGCATGTTGCTAGCATGATTAGCATGTTGCTAGCATGATTAGCATGATGCTAGCATGATTAGCATGTTGCTAGCATGTTGCTAGCATGATGCTAGCATGATTAGCATGTTGCTAGCATGATGCTAGCATGATTAGCATGTTGCTAGCATCATGCTAGCATGATTAGCATGTTGTTAGCATCATGCTAGCATCATGCTAGCATGATTAGCATGTTGTTAGCATCATGCTACCAACATGCTAGCATGATTAGCATGTTGCTAGCATGATGCTAGCATGATTAGCATGTTGCTAGCATGATGCTAGCAAAAATAAGCATGTTGCAAACATGTTTTAGCTAGATGCTAGCATGATTAGCATATTGCTAGCATCATGCTAGCATGTTTAGCATGTTGCTAGCCTGGTTGCTAAGGTGTTACTAGGTGGTTGCTAGGGTATTATGGGTGGTTGCTAGGCGGTTGCTAGGGTGTTCTGGGTGGTTGCTATGGTGTTGCTATGCGGTTGCTAGGGTATTCTGGGTGGTTGCTAGGCGGTTGCTAGGGTGTTCTGGGTGGTTGCTAGGGTGTTGCTAGGGGGTTGTTAGGGTGTTCTGGTTGGTTGCTAGGGTGTTGCTAGGCGGTTGCTAGGGTGTTCTGGGTGGTTGCTAGGGTGTTGCTAGGCGGTTCTGGGTGGTTGCTATGTTGTTGCTATGCGGTTGCTAGGGTATTCTGGGTGGTTGCTAAGGTGTTTTGGGTGGTTGCTAGGCGGTTGCTAGGGTGTTCTGGGTGGTTGCTAGGGTGTTCTGAGTGGTTGCTAGGGTGTTGCTAGGTGGTTGCTAGGGTATTCTGGGTGGTTGCTAGGGTGTTGCTAGGTGGTTGCTAGGGTATTCTGGGTGGTTGCCAGGGTGTTGCTAGGCGGTTGCTAGGGTGTTCTGGGTGGTTGCTAGGGTGTTGCTAGGCGGTTGCTAGGGTATTCTGGGTGGTTGCTATGGTGTTGCTAGGCGGTTGCTAGGCTGTTTTGGGTGGTTGCTAGGGTGTTTTAGGTGGTTGCTATGGTATTCTGGATGGTTGCTATGGTGTTACTAGGTGGTTGGTAGTGTTCACATTTGGTTACTATAGAGTTTTTATAATGTTCATGGCATGATTTAGCACTTAGCTAATCAATATTAGCATGTAGCTATTCACAGCTAGCATGTTTAGCATGTTGAAAGTCCTGTGTGCCAGCATGAGTCAAAAGACCCAACCCCCATCTCTATACGATGTTCTGATGCAGAGATATTGGTCTTGCAAAATGGTTGCTAGGGTACTCTGTTTGGTTGCTAGGGAGTGGCTTGGCAGCTGCCAATCATGAAGCTCCAAAGTCAATGTGAATGTATAAACCAACCCCCATCTCTATACGATGTTTTGATGCAGAGATATAGGTCTTGCAAAATGGTTGCTAGGGTACTCTGTTTGGTTGCTAGGGAGTGGCTTGGCAGCTGCCAATCATGAAACTCCAAAGGTTGCTTGTCAGTATAAATGATATAAACCAACTCCCACGCCTTTGTGACATTCAGAATGGAAGATATCCCTTTTTGGATTTTGGTTGCTAAGGTGCTCGACAATGGTTGCTAGGGCGTGGCCAGTAAGTGTTGAGGTGATTCAGGATTGGCTGTTTGCTGGCCCGAGTCAAACAAGCCCACCCTCATGTTTCTATGACACTTATATCCTGAGATATCCCTTTGATCTCTTTCAATGGAAGTCTATGGAACTTGTTGCTAAGGAGCTCTAAATGGTTGCTAGGGCGTGGCTTGATAGCTTCACAATGATCCTGAGAGACTGATTGGCCGTCTGAGTAAAATGAGCCCGCCCCCTTGTCTCTACGACACTGTGATCCAGAGTTATGTTCAATATAAAAGCGGTTTCTATGGTGTAGGACGGCCCATTTCATGGGCCGTCCTACACCATAGTAAGTCAATGGGGCAACTTTGGGCAGCTCCTGCCCCACAGGGGTGCAACTTTTACCCCATTGTGTGGTATATTCTTACAGAGCCTGTCAGCCTCTTCAAATGTGGTAAATTACACGTTTCTGCGACATCCTCGTTCCGAGCTACGACTCGTCAAAGTTTGACGCAATGTTAAGTCTATGGGATTTTTCGGCCGGTTTTTCGCCCCTGGGGCGAACATCGTACCCCCGATCCCTTATAAAAGTCATAGCACACCATTCCCGAACAGGCCGCACGTTTTGACACCTCATTCATGGGTCTGTGACAAAAACTGCGGGAGGAGTAGCGCGTCAAAAAGTGGCCAGAAGAATAATAAGAATAAGAATAATAAGTATGCACAATAACACTAGTGTTGCTTTGCCATAGGCAAGCACCACTAATAAGTATGCACAATAACACTAGTGTTGCTTTGCCATAGGCAAGCACCACTAATAAGAATAATAAGTATGTGAGATAACAATAGTGTTGCTTCGCCATAGGCAAGCACCACTAATAAGAATAATAAGTATGCACAATAACACTAGTGTTGCTTTGCCATAGGCAAGCACCACTAATAAGAAGAAGAAGAAGAATAATAAGTATGTGAGATAACAATAGTGTTGCTTCGCCATAGGCAAGCACCACTAATTACAGTATGTTGTGAAAAATACAAATACATGATAGAGACGCTTGCAGTGAATTGAACTGTACAGGAAAAACAAAATAGTCAGAATAATTAAAGGTTCCGTTGGGTGGAGTTGGGGTTGGAGGAGGGAGTTTAAATGCATGCAGCGATGCTATGGAGGAAATGCTGAAGGAATGGGAGTTTATATGTGCCGCTGTGATAGATGTCGACACTGGATTATTTGCTGGAAAAAGATGTGTGATGTACTTGAAAGCATTTTACTATTCCTGCCAAACTTTCATGGTTACAGTTAATGTTAGTCTGACATTAAATCCATGGTGAATGTTGCTGAGTTGTGGACTTAAAGCCAATACTAGTTAATTTATGGCACAGTTTCTGGTTTTCACGTCAGCGCTGTTTGAACTAATAGAGATCTATGGTTGGTTAGTAACTGATCAATTTGAATGCTTCTCACTAGATCTTGCAGCGATGTTATTATTTATGTGGCGAATTCAAATGCTTACTTAACTGGATCTCTCAGCGCTTAACAGTGTCGCTTGAGCAAGATCGGCTCGCGGCTGCACTGACACTGATGGTCCAAACCAACCCGATCTCACAGCAATTCGTACACATTTTACGAGGTGGCTAATTCGTACGAATTCGTACGATTTTTGCTAATTTGTACATATTTTACGAGTTACCAAATTCATATGAATTCGTACGAATGACCTACCTCTGACAACACCCCTAAACCTACCCATCACGTGGGTTTAGACAAATCGTACAAATTCGTACGAGTGAGGTCATACGCATTGGTCGTGAGATAGCGTTGTCCAAACTCATAAACAGTGTCGCATAAAATCATATAAAATCAGTGTCGCATAAAATCATTTGTTAAGCACAAATGAGTAGTCCAGTTTCGTTCCGTTTTCATTACTTTTTGCCATTGGATGTTGGGCAACGTTGTGGTGGTCGCGCCATCAGACTGTTAACAAAATGTTGGTCGGCAGGCCGAACCGAAAGCCTCGTACCGAACGGTTCAATTCGAATACGTGTATCATTACACATATTTGGTAACTATGAAGACCATGTTTTCAGTGAATTATAGCTCCATTTATACTTTCTATAAAGTAAGTAGGCTATTACTGTTCTATAAATATATTAATAAAGACTCACATAATTCCTTTATTGCAGTTGCAATAAATTGTGCTATAAATACATTTTTAAAACAAAGGTTAAATGGGGCTATAATTCATTGTAAGCATGGGACTTCATTGAAAGTGTTAGCCTACCGAATATTATAAAAACTTAAACTTTTTTTTTTAGGTTATGTCCTCCAATGCATTCTCTCTTTCTGCATTTGAAATAGAGAGACTTTAATGGTTTTTAATGGGAGCATCTGTTCAGAGGACATGTGCACTAGAGCTGATGCTTTCCTCTGACTGACTCTAATGAACTCTCCAGTGCAGAGCTCCATATCTAATTCAATCTAATTTCAGATTGCATGTGTATGATAGATGAAGACCAAAGCTTTTGGATAAGCTATAGCTATTGAATTATGGAAAAATGAAAAGTCAGTTTCAAAGAGAGAAGAGAGAGATTCAATTTTCTCAAAGGTATACTGTAAATGTGTGGGTTTCACTTAAAGGGATATTCCAGAAAAGCATGAAAAAGTGTCAGATGAAACTTTTGCACAACGTTTAATATAGTATCTTCTGAAGCCATATAGCTTTGTGTGGGGAACATATTTAAGTCATTTTCACTGATTTTTGAAGCTCGACAACCTCTGTCTCCACAGATTTGCATTGTAGTGAAAAGAACTCAGACATTCTTTGTGTTCAATGTACAAAAAAAAAAAAAAAAAACATGAAAGTAAGGATGATAATAATATTTTTGGGGGTTTTGAACGAACACTCCCTTTAAATATTATCTACCCCAGAAAACATAACTTATATTTTTGGGTAACACTTTAGGGTCCAATTTTCAAATTATGCATTACTGTGATTTTGGCTGTTAAGTACTATTAAAACAGTTAGGTTAAATAAAAAACTAACTATTAAAAATCAGTAATTAGGAGTTTTTTTAGGCAAAAGTCATAGTTAATAGTTAGTTAATAGTGATAATTGGACCCTAAACTAAAGTGTGAATATTATTATTTTTTCCCTCAAAGTTAATAAGTCATAAGAGGCATTAGTACCTTTAGGGACTTAGTACACTTGAAATTGTTCATCGTTCTGTGAAATAAGCTTTCTCCAGAACTCTGATTATATCTGACAAATGTCAATAGACAGCAAAAACACAAACGAAAATGCACAAAAGACCACAAATTGCAATGCCAAAGAGAGGATGTTGCAGGCCGAAAATTGCTGTGAGAAATGACATTAGATTGCTGTCAATCAGGTATCGTCACATTTTTCAACTTGTGAGCATCTTTCTTATGCGCTTCAAACTGTTTGTGGAAATGTCAAAAATGTTTCCTCCTGGAGATACAACATACTGTAGATCATTATGACATCCTGGTGTATACATAATGCACCAATTATAGTTTTAAATAGTAGATTTTTACATTGCACAATTTTTACATTACATTTCAAAACAGCACTAATAATGTGATTTTTAATTTTTTTTATTTAAAATAATTTTTTTAATTTTTTAACTCAATATATTTTAAAATAGTCCTGTGATGCAAGCTATATTTTCAGCATCATTACTCCATTGCCAGTGTCACATGATCCTTCAGACATCATTCTAATATGTTGATTTGCTCAAGCAATGTATTGTTATAATTATAATCATTGTTGAAAACAGTTTTAAAAATTTTTGTTCAGAATTATTTGATGAATAGAAAGTTCAAAAGAACAGCATTTATCTGAAATAGAAAGCTTTTGTAACACTGCCGTCCAAATGTTTGGGGCCAGTAAGAAGCAGAAGAGACCTCTTTTACCGATCTAAAACATTTGAACAGTATATATTGCAGAATGGCATATTGGCAGAGGTGGGAGTAAGTCAACTAATAGTTCTGTGTTGAAATTATCTTTTTTATTGTAATACAAACACTGAAAGGCACACATGGATCAGACCAATCACAGAAATATACTGTATATCATGTTCATTGCTGACATCTGTGGTCGCTGGACGGAAAATAACAACTGTGTCTGTCTTAAACTAGCAAAGACACTTGCGTTTGGCTTTGCGCTGCGTCGGTGCAAGATAAGGCCCTAAACCTCAAGATTTAATGTTCCTTGAACTGCTAAAATTCAGCTAAAAAACTCAAACCAAGGATATACACAGTGACTCCTGGTCACATAAAAATGTTACACATAGGCTCAGATTAATCACAAACAAATCTCATTTTCTCATGTTCATGGCTTAAAAAGTAGCAAATACATTTTTAAACTCAAATACATTGTTCATTATAACAAAATACTGAACCTCAACACTTAGTGTTACATAAACCACTATAATTCAACATGTATGAATACATTCAAACCAACAATTAATGGAACTCTTCATTAATAAAGAGCAATAAAGAGCAATAAACAATAAAAACTCTGTCACTGCTTAGAACACTAACCATTTTCTCAAAGCACACAATGAGGATCCTTTGCAAAGTCTTGGGTCTGTATAAGAGAGAGAGAGAGAGAGAGAGAGAGAGAGAGAGAGAGAGAGTGAGAGAGAGAGAGACAGAGAGAGAGAGAGAGAGAGAGAGAGAGAGAGAGAGAGAGAGAGAGAGAGAGAGAGAGAGAGAGAGAGAGAGAGAGAGAGAGAGAGAGAGAGAGAGAGGAGTTCCATAATTTCAACATTTTAATCCAAAATTATATCACATGGCTTGACCTAACAAAAGCTAATTATAGAAACAGAGCACAAAACAGACAAAATAAAACAATAATAGAAAGGGTGATGACTCGAGTACAATTCATTGAAAGAACAAAAAAGAATGGCAAGAGCATGGAAAAGGAGTTCAGCATTCTAACTTTGAAAGGCAGTTGAGAATGAACATTAGAATGAATTTCCCCAGCTCCCGAGTCGTTGCTGTTGGATGGTCAGACTCCAGGATGGTCCAGGCGGCCATGGCGGAGCAGGACGTGGGCGTGGCCTGGGCGGAGCAGGACGTGGGCGTGGCCAGGGCGGAGCAGACGAACCCTCGGGCGTCCAGGGCGGAGCTGTTGGAGCCTCGGGTGTCCAGGGCGGAGCTGTTGGACGTTCGGGGGTCCAGGGCGGAGCTGGCCGTTCGGGTGGCCATGGCGGTGCAGACCCTTCGGGTGGCCAAGGCGGTGAAGACCCTTCGGGTGGCCATGGCGGTGCAGACCCTTCGGGTGGCCAAGGTGGTGAAGACCCTTCGGGTGGCCATGGCGGTGCAGACCCTTCGGGTGGCCAAGGCGGTGAAGAGGGAAGCGTGACGGAGTCTGACAATGACTCCAGAATAGAGTCGGGGACAGGCTCTGGAACAGTCTCTGGCTGGGCAGACGGGACTTGAACAGTCTCTGGCTGGGCAAGCGGTGAGGGCTCTGCTGGACGGGACCAGTGGCGATGGTTTTGAGCTGGGCAGGACCAGCGGTGAAGTGGGCTTCGAGCTGGGCGGAACCAGCCGTGAAGAGGCAAAGTCTTGGGTCAGTATAAGAGAGAGAGAGAGAGAGAGAGAGAGAGAGAGAGAGAGAGAGAGAGAGTGAGAGAGAGAGAGACAGAGAGAGAGAGAGAGAGAGAGAGAGAGAGAGAGAGAGAGAGAGAGAGAGAGAGAGAGGAGTTCCATAATTTCAACATTTTAATCCAAAATTATATCACATGGCTTGACCTAACAAAAGCTAATTATAGAAACAGAGCACAAAACAGACAGAATAAAACAATAATAGAAAGGGTGATGACTCGAGTACAATTCATTGAAAGAACAAAAAAGAATGGCAAGAGCATGGAAAAGGAGTTCAGCATTCTAACTTTGAAAGGCAGTTGAGAATGAACATTAGAATGAATTTCCCCAGCTCCCGAGTCGTTGCTGTTTGAACATATGTGTAATGTACACATCTTACTCGCCATTTTCAAATGAAATCCCACTGAAAGTCCATGAGCTTGCGCAAGAGGCGGGCGACGTGTGAATTGATAAAGTTCTTCTTTTTTTCCCCTTTGCAGCCTTTGTCCCTTTTTCTGGGTTTAAACCCACAAAGCGTCTGAAAAATTATACACTGGTTAAAAATCTAGTAATTCACACAGACTAACAGCACAACAAAGACAACAAATGTACATGAACTATCCTCAAACTGCACTATCTTCTTGCCTCTGTGAATATTGTAAGTTGCACTAAAACTTTCTAAATCAAAGTTAATTGCTAAATCCCATCACCAGACCTGTTGAAACCATGCTTGAGCCACAGCTAGGCCAGAAAAATATGCAGGTGTTAACAGACAATATCTGTTCTGTATCTCCTATGGCTTGCTTATCCCTATGTCAAATGATGTATGTTCGTGTTATTTATTGATAACCAAAAGCGACTCATTTTTAACTGAAACAAAAATAAAGATTGTATTTTTTTTACTTTGTTAATCCAAGCCCGTGCATGCTTTTTGTTGCAACATAGAGTCCCCTTGCTTTTACTAGTCCTGTTCAAGTTCGTCACTTATTTGGTTCCCCTGGAAACATTTCCGTTGTGGTCTGTGTTATTTGCAGCGCGTTTTCTGTATTTGGTTGTGTTGTGAACTTTTGCAGCGCGTTTCCTTATTTGGAGCACACGTGTGTTGTGAAACTGATGAAGATGTTTTTTTTTTAAATTTGCTGGTGTTTTTTTCTATTTGCACGCGTGTTTTTCTATTTGCATGTGTTTTTTTCTATTTGCATGCGTTTTTTTCTATTTGCACACGTTTTTCTCTATTTGCATGTGTTTGCTTCAGTTGCAGCGCGTTGAGCTGTCTCGGCCACCGTAGTTTTAGTATGTTTGACTTGGTAAATAAACTTTACCGTGTACAAATCAACTAAGTCATAAAACTTCAAAATTTTTGATTGATGAAACAGTAAATTACTTGGTGAATTGTAAGGTGCATAGTTAATTAATCTGATAACCTTCTTTTGTAATAGGAACATTGGATTGGTTCTAGTTTTGTATGTATTTCCCCATATTTCAATACCATACGTTAAGTATGGTGTGACAAGTGAACTATAAAGTAAATGTAATGCATTTTTGTTCAAAATACATTGCAACTTATACAAAATTGCAATCGTTTTTGATACTTTCTTCTGAACGTTAAAAATATGCGGTTTCCATGTCATTTTACAAATCAATAATTACTCCAAGAAATTTTATATGATTTACTATTTCTAATTCATTTTCATTAATAGTAATCCTGATCTCATTATTGATCTCTTTCTTACTAAATACCATAAATTTCGTTTTATTTAAATTTAGTGACAATTTATTAAAATCAAACCAATTCTTTAGTTTTTGTAATTCTTTCTCTACCACCAACACACGCTCTGTAAGATTTGGGCCAGAACAATAAATTGTTGTATCATCCGCGAAAAGAATAAAATTTAAAACATCCGACACTTTACAAATATCGTTTATATATAACAAAAATAACTTGGGGCCTAAAACAGAGCCTTGCGGAACGCCACAATTAATTCTCTGAAAGCAGGACGCAACTCCATTTAAATTAACATATTGAAAACGGTCTGTTAAATAATATTCTAACCAAGAATATACATTTCCCCTAAGTCCATATTTTTCCAATTTATATAATCATATTCTATGATCGATGGTATCAAAAGCTTTCTGTAAATCCAAAAAAACTCTGATTGTATGTAATTTTTTATCTACTGATTGTGATATATTTTCTACCATTTTAACAACTGCCATTGTTGTTGACCTATGAGCTCTGAAACCAAACTGATATTCATACATTATATTATTTACTTCAACATAGCTATCTAATCTTTTAACAAATAATTTCTCTAACATTTTTGAAAATTGTGACAACAGAGAAATAGGTCGATAATTACAAAACAAATGTTTGTCGCCCCCTTTATACAATGGGATAACTTTTGATATTTTCATTTGAGTTGGGAATATACCAGTTTTAAAAGATTGATTGCAAATATATGTAAATGGATAAATAACATTTTCAATAAAATTTTTAACCATAAACATATCAAACCCATCATTATCAATTGACTTTTTATTCTTACAGTCTTTCACTATTTTCAATATTTCATCTTTATTAGTTGGGTTTAAAAAGAATGAATTTGGATTTTCGTATGTAACCCCAATTTCCATTCCATTGTTTGGAATGGGTACAATTTTCTTTGCTAAATTATTACCTATATTTACAAAATAATCATTAAGCTCTTTAACTATTTCCTCTGTACAACGTATTGTATAGTTGTCTTTATTAAAATAATTAACACTATCCGTATTGCTGTAATTTTTATGTATTAAATCATTAAGTACCTTCCATGTTCCCTGAATGTTTTGTCTATGTTGTATCAACAATTTTGTGTAGTAATCTTTCTGTCACGGATGTGGAGCAGGCAGATGAAGAGGCTGAAGTCGAAGATCCAATTTCAATAAACTTTACTTACAATAACACAAATACTCGCACGGATACAGGCAGGGCAAACACTGTAACATTTACAACGACCGACAAGGACAGACTGAACAGAAGCAAACTAAATACAAGCATGAATCAAACATAACAAGGTGAAAACTGGTGACACTGATGATGATAACGAGGGACAGGCTGGTAAGTGAGGGAGTGAATACAGGTGTGGAGAAGGAGGATTCTGGGAAGTGTAGTGCAGACACAAAGACAGACTGGTGCAGACGAGGACTGTGACATTACTCCCCCCTCCCGGTGGGCGTGACCTCACGCCGTAGAACAGGGGTGGGAGGGTGGGCATCCTGGAGTCTGTGACGGGAAGGCGGACCGGGTGCAGCTGGACAGACTCCAGGATGGTCCAGGTGGCCATGGCGGAGCAGGACGTGGGCGTGGCCAGGGCGGAGCAGGACGTGGGCGTGGCCGTGGCCAGGGCGGAGCAGACGAACCCTCGGGCGTCCAGGGCGGAGCAGGCTGTGGGCGTGGCCAGGGCAGAGCATACAAACCCTCGGGCGTCCAGGGCGGAGCTGTTGGACCCTCGGGTGTCCAGGGCGGAGCTGTTGGACGTTCGGGGGTCCAGGGCGGAGCTGGCCGTTCGGGTGGCCATGGCGGTGCAGACCCTTCGGGTGGCCAAGGCGGTGAAGACCCTTCGGGTGGCCATGGCGGTGCAGACCCTTCGGGTGGCCAAGGTGGTGAAGACCCTTCGGGTGGCCATGGCGGTGCAGACCCTTCGGGTGGCCAAGGCGGTGAAGAGGGAAGCGTGACGGAGTCTGACAATGACTCCAGAATAGAGTCGGGGACAGGCTCTGGAACAGTCTCTTGCTGGGCAGACGGGACTTGAACAGTCTCTGGCTGGGCAAGCGGTGAGGGCTCTGCTGGACGGGACCAGTGGCGATGGTTTTGAGCTGGGCAGGACCAGCGGTGAAGTGGGCTTCGAGCTGGGCGGAACCAGCCGTAAAGAGGGCTTCGAGCTGGGCGGAACCAGCGGTGAAGAGGGCTTCGAGCTGGGCGGAACCAGCGGTGAAGAGGGCTTCGAGCTGGGCGGAACCAGCGGTGAAGAGGGCTTCGAGCTGGACGGAACCAGCGGCGAAGAGGGCTTGGTGCTGGACGGAACCAGCGGCGAAGAGGGCTTGGTGCTGGACGGAACCAGCGGTGAAGAGGGCTTGGTGCTGGACGGAACCAGCGGCGAAGAGGGCTTGGTGCTGGACGGAACCAGCGGCGAAGAGGGCTTGGTGCTGGACGGAACCAGCGGTGAAGGGGTCTCTGGGCTGGACGGAACCAGCGGTGAAGGGAGCTCTGGGCTGGACGGGACCAGCGGCGAAGGCTTGATGCAGGACGGATCTGTCTCAGGCTGGGCAGGCATGACGCGAATCGTCTCTGGCTGGGCAGGCTGGACGCGAATCGTCTCTGGCTGGGCAGGCTGGACGCGAATCGTCTCTGGCTGGGCAGGCTGGACGCGAATCGTTTCTGGCTGCGCAGGATCAGCGGGCTCTGGCGCAGGATCAGCGGGCTCTGCCGCAGGATCAGCAGACTCTGGCGCAGGATCAGCGGGCTCTGCCGCAGGATCAGCGGGCTCTGGCGCAGGATCACCGGGCTCTGGCGCAGGATCAGCGGGCTCTGGCGCAGGATCAGCGGGCTCTGGCGCAGGATCAGCGGGCTCTGGCGCAGGATCAGCGGGCTCTGGCGCAGGATCAGCGGGCTCTGGCGCAGGATCAGCGGGCTCTGGCGCAGGATCAGCGGGCTCTGCTGGATCCTGGGTGAGGATGGACGGCGTGGCGAAGATGGCTGGAGGCATCACTTGGGTGATGGTGATGCGGAGATGGTGATGCGTATCGTGAAAGCGAAGCAATTTCTATTGAAGCCCTGTATCGGGGTGTGTATTGGTTTCCCAGAGGTCACGTGATCGATGACAAACGAAGCCTCACTTTCTGTCCAATCACGTGCGCGTCTCGCTTTGGGTGTCAGAAGGCTCGAAGGTCCTTGTTGGCTCAGTCTGGTTGATGGGTTTGTGAGGAGAGTGCTGTACTTTGAAAGTTAATCAATACATTACATTTAAATAACCAAAACTACTTATTATTTTGTTGTTGTTGTTGTGTCTTTTTGTTTTTGTAAGATCGTTGCACTTTTGGTGTTTTTTAGGTAATTTGGTGTTGGTATTTGGGTGTTTGGTGACGGGTTTGTATTTACAGCAATGTCAACAGCCAAAAAAAGGAAGACTTCCCCTAACTGGGAATATTTTGAGCTTATAGCTTCCAATGTATAAATGCATTTCTAAAAAGAAATAAAGAAATATTTATTTATTTATTTATTTGGTATTATTTTATTTTGTATCATTGTATTCTATAATTGTTGACCGTTGATGTGTCTTATATTCAGTCAATGTACATGTACAGTCACTCCCAACAAAAAAAATGTATCCTCACACTTCTGTGGAAACCTTTGGCTTCTGTTGGACAGTGCTGTAGACCAGCGCAAACAAAGCTCAAATGCCACTTCTGATGCGATCGTAGAAGTGGATAAATACCTTACAGAGACAAACATACAAAGATCTGAAGATCCACTTGAATACTGGAGAATGCAGAAACATGTCCCCCATCTACCGGTATATACATTGGCATTACAGAATAATTAAAATCTTTATCACCTTTCTGTCATTCCTACAGTTACATAAGCACTATCACTGCCAAGTGTCAGATGAACAGATGATCCTATCACACAATGTCCTTCCTTATTCACTATATGTGTGTGTGTGTGTGTGTGGAGAGAGAGAGAGTAGGCCTACATTAAATCTTATTAAATCATATGCTCATTTTATATTTTACTGTCACACTTTAATGGGTAAAATCATTTATTTATTAATGGACAAATCAAACACAAACGTGTAAGGCTTTTTATTTCTACACATAACATTGAAATTATGGAGTGTGTTGTGGTTGCTTCATCTGACAGAGCTTTTAACACAGGCTTCTGGCTGCTTTATTTTATATAAGCACCAGATGGCGCTGTTCTCGACACTCTCGAAGCTTTGAATCTTTTCCCGGAACAGTCAGGGGAAAGCCTCATTGATTCACGAGGCTTCATTTCCCCATCCCTATTGGTCGGTCGTTCTGTCACGGGTGCTGTGCAGGCAGATGAAGAGGCTGAAGTCAAAGATCCAATTTCAATCAACTTTACTTACAATAACACAAATACTCGCACGGATACAGGCAGGGCAAACACTGTAACATTTACAACGACCGACAAGGACAGACTGAACAGAAGCAAACTAAATACAAGCATGAATCAAACATAACAAGGTGAAAACTGGTGACACTGATGATGATAACGAGGGACAGGCTGGTAAGTGAGGGAGTGAATACAGGTGTGGAGAAGGAGGATTCTGGGAAGTGTAGTGCAGACACAAAGACAGACTGGTGCAGACGAGGACTGTGACACTTTCTTGCTATTTCTAATTATATTAACTAGTTTATTCTTATATGTTTTATATTTGTTTTCTGCATCTTGAGTTCTGGAATATATAAATTTCCTGTATAATAAATTTTTCTTCTTGCATGCAGGACTTTATAATTCCTTTGGTAAACCACGGTTTCTGCATATTACATTTATATGTTATCGTTTTAAATGGGCAGCATTTATTATAAATTTCTAGTAATCTCTCCAAAAAAATACCATAAGCTTCATTTGGATTTTCATAACTATAAATCTCATCCCAGTTACACTTATTTAATTCCATTTGCAGTGTTTCAATTGCTTCAGATGTTCTATGTCTCACTGTTCTTGAATATATAGTTGGACCTGGTGGAGGTTTAAACACATTTTGAAAACATGCAAAGACAGGCAGGTGGTCACTAATATCAGTTATTAGAATACCTCCATCAGTTTTACCAACGTCATTTGAAAATATATGATCAATTAATGTTGCTTCAAGAGAAACATAAAACACGTTTTCTGTGTGTTTTTCGTCATTGGAAAGAGCGACATGTTTGGCATTAAAGCACTATGTTTTGAAAGAAACTGTGGCAAGATCTGTGAATGTATACAAAACATATGTCATCATTATTTATCATTTGAATCTATTGACAGCCTTCATTTGAAAACATAATTTTGTATAAAGAGCCGAGGCATGCTGTGTTGACCACTATTCTCTCTAAAGTAGGCCTAAGCCAAATTAACAATAGGTTAAACAAGCCATGCTTAGTTTTAGAGGTCAATGAAGTTTGAGGTTGTGTTGGTCGTGTCCTATATCCCATCTTCTTTTATGAATATGGTCAATTTCGAGTGTTTCTATATCCAAAAAGAAACAATGCTGGGAGATTTGTTTGTATTTAGTGCGCTCAGTTTAAACCTAAGGGCTGGTGGTTTGTAGGCTACCAATAACCGCTAACTGTAAGTAGGGATGCTTGCATTTGCAAGCAGCACTAAAAATCAATTATAGGCTATTTCATTATTTGTGTTTAAATCTAGTTTGTTTCATACAAAAATAGGCTTATATATATTACCTAAAAAAATACAAAAGAGTATAGACTTTTAGGTAATAAAGAGTGTGAGTCTTCATTTACATCTTTCACTAGATGGCGCTAGTTATCTGCACTATTCTGCTCCAGTTTAAGCTGTGCGCCTGACCATTGAAATGAAAGCTTGTATCTTCTGGTGTTTATTTGTGCGTAATATAGAATATGATAATGCAGTGGTGTTGGAAATATGTCAAATTAGTATAATTGGTCACCTAAATATTTAATTTAGGCAGACTTTGACTTTTGGTCTTTAGTGCACATCAGGGAATTCTTCATCATCACATCAGATCTTCATCACATCAGCATTCTTCTCTCTCATTGGCTAGCAGAAAGTTCTATGCTAGTCAGGGATGGCATTAATTATTCAAGGAATAATAAGTCATTATTATTAATATTATTATTTAGTGTATAACTCTACTACTATTAGAGTATAATAGGACTAATAAATATAAATAATATAAATAAAGGGTATTTATGATCTACCTGACATTGTTTTTGTACAAGAAAAACATATGTGTCAACCAGAGATGGGGACTCGAGTTTGAGACTCGGACTCGAGTGCGACTTAAGTCCCACACACAGTGACTTCAGACTCGACTTGAGACTCGTCCTCGAAAGACTTCAGACTCGACTCGGACTCGAGCTGCGGGACTCGTGAACAATGTTTATTTTTAGGAAACGTCTGATGAGCTCGCTGTTATCCCCCTCCCTCCGTTACCTATAACCTGCCTACGTAACCACGTACTACATCCTGTTGCTGGCAGCGCGCGCGTGACCATGAGAGGATAACAAACAAAAAGTTCGACTGCACCGGCCGCTGCTGTGCCATTCATCGTTAGCTTTAGGTTCAAAAACTTCAAACAAGACGCGCTCAAAAGAAGCGCTCAATGCAAATGATGCAGTATCACGATAAAAGATTCTGGCTCAACTACATCTAATTTTATCAGGCGTCTGAAAACGCACCCTGATAGGTGAGTAAACATGTTTAGCTCAGCATTGACCATCTACCGTTAGCTTGCTTATTGCTTTAGCTACCTAACGTTACGGGAGGTTAACTCCGATTGTCTTCCTTATGAAATATGAATGAGCGATTGTTTAATTGCCAAACTTGTGGTGGTCGATTAACGTAACGTTAATCATTTACGTGCCGCTGGCTGCCCGTTGTCTACAAACAGGTTACAGGAATATTGTTGTTTATGTAACGTTACAGTTTCATTTAGTTATAACGTTACACTGGTTTGAGAGTCTGGGATGTGTTGACTTACAGTATATAAGCTATGATTAGTTGCATAGGCAGTGCAGCCAGAAGAAGCCAGAAATGTTTTGTGGCCCATACCTAGTGAGTGTGTTAAGAGAAGAGAAGGTTAACCAGTCTGATCTCACCCTTTGGATTTTTTTATTTCTAAACATTTTGTTCTTAACAAGTTACATGCCATAAGTTGGTCAGTTGCTTCACATTTACACTAAAGATTTTGAGCATTTGAATGTTTTGGAAGTGCACTGTAGTGTTAATTTCATTTGGACACAATAGTTTATTTGCATTTAGCTACACTGATGTTTTGCACTAAATAGGAGTGTGTCAATTTTAGTGTTGTGAGTTATATCATTTTCTATATTTGGTCTTATGTCTTGGTATGTTCAAGCTACAAGGCAAAATAAAGAAATTAACTAAAAGTAAAGCATTCTTGGTGTTTTTGTCATGTTGCAATAGCCTGTTTACACTGATTATATACCAAAATCAAAGCTGATACTGTATGCTAATAGATAAAGGAGTCATAATAACATATGGTACCACTTTATTTTGATAGTCCACTTTATACATTCGACTAACTATAAGTAACTTTGCAGCTGTATGTCAACTAACTCTCATTAGAGTATTAGTAGGCTTAATATCTGCTAATTATGTATTATAATATTATTTTGTTGGTTCCCCAACAGATATTCTACTGACTATAAGTAACTTGGCAACTACAAGTCAACTTGTTCTCCAAACCCGAACCCACATCATAACCTGACAGTCTACTACAGTCTACTAATACTCTAATGAGAGTTAGTTGACATGTAGTTGAAAATGTACATGGTTAGTAGAATGTCTAAAGTGGACTATCGAAATAAAGTGTAACCTAACATATCACATGCTTCGAATTCCTTATATAAAGTTATGCAGTGTTCTAAGCAACCTGGATGGGTTGCTGTACGTGATGCAACACTTATAACCACAAGAGACTTGAGACTTGACTTGGACTCTAGCTCAAAGACTTGAGACTTGACTTGGACTCTAGCTCAGAGACTTGAGACTTGACTTGGACTCTAGCTCAGAGACTTGAGACTTGACTTGGACTCTAGCTCAGAGACTTGTGAGCATCTCTGGTGTCAACAACAGCCATAACTCCATTAAAATGCTAGTTACAGTTTTTTTCAATTGTTTACACGCAATTTTGAAAACCGGGTTCTTTTTTTCAAAATGTAATCACAATTATCCAAACACCACACTCAATTGGCATAATTCCTAGATTGTTTGCAAAATGACACACTTCTGTCAAAACATACACACTTCAGACAAAAGATATACACATATTTGTGAAAATGCTATTAGTTTTCATTTAACCAACACAGTCCTCAATGATCAGACACTATTGCAACCAGTTTCACACTGCTGTGATAAATAAAAAACACATTTGTAAAAAAACTATTTTTAGGAAATAGCATGTGCTAGATTTTTGGCCAGACATTGTTATGTAAGGGATAATTTAGATGAAAAAAAATTGTGACAAACAAACAACATTCTTCATGATTAGTTTGAGATATAGGGAGAATGTACACTAATAGGCCTACTATAAACTTGCCAAGCACTGCACAACACTGATTTCTGCAGACTCATATTTCAAGTATTTATTTACAGTATTTCTAACCATAATCAGTTACAGTAATCAACCAACAATGAAATCAATGAAAAAAATAAAATCTGTAGACAAATAAAAATTACTGCATGAAGTACATACAGTTTGACTCTGGAGAAAAACTACTGTAAAAGCAACAAGAATACTGTAACTATTCAGTTACAGTATCAACCAGAGATTTGGTTGAACTCTTTGTCCAGCTTCCATCGTTGTCAGTCCATGGTTGATAACATGGTCAATAAGTGTTGCACGGATTTCTTGAGTCAAATTTGGTCCTCGTCTTCTTTGTTCAGGTTCTATCAACTTTACAAGTCCTTCTCTACCTCTTCCTCTACCTAGGCCTCTTCCTCTATCCCCTTCTTCTCCTCTTCCTCTACCTGGGCCTCCTCCTCTACCTCCTTCACCTCTTCCTCTACCTCCTTCACCTCTTCCTCTACCTAGGCCTCTTTCTCTATCCCCTTCTTCTCCTTTTCCTCTACCTGGGCCTCCTCCTCTACCTCCTTCACCTCTTCCTCTACCTAGGCCTCTTTCTCTACCCCCTTCTTCTCCTTTTCCTCTACCTGGGCCTCCTCCTCTACCTCCTTCACCTCTTCCTCTACCTCCTTCACCTCTTCCTCTACCTAAGCCTCTTCCTCTATCTCCTTCTTCTCCTCTTCCTCTACCTCCTTCTCCTCTTCCTCTACCTCCTTCATCTCCTCTTTCAGCTCCCCCTTTTATTCTCACTCTTCTTCTTCTTCTTCTTCTTCTTCTTCTTCTTCTTCTTCTTCTTCTTCTTCTTCTTCTTCTTCTTCTTCTTCTTCTTCTTCTTCTTCTTCTTCTTCTTCTTCTTCTTCGTCTAGCTCCTTCCATTTTTGTTGAAGACAGGTGAACTCACCTGGTGCCTTTTATAGCACACCTGAGTGCTGCGTTTTCAAATTAGCACATGTGTGCTTCCACGCCTGATGGATGTGCATATCCAATTCATTCATTAGTGTGGTCAATGGCAAACCGGGGCTTTGTAATGACAAGGAAGTAACCTCACAATCCTTATCTGTGTCTAAGGTGTGAAAATGTGTGTAGAGTTTTACAAATCACTGTGTGTAATGTTTTGCAAAAAGGGTGAAGCTGACAACGTGCTTACAATTGTGCAAATCTAGACTGGTGTTTTGCTCCTTGAGTGTAAGGTTTTGCTAATAGTGGGAAAGTTTTAATTTTAGTGTGTAAGCAATTGAAAAAAACTGTAAGAACTGCTCACTGAAAGGTTCTTTTGGTAACCCCAAATCCCATTTTGGAACTATTATTTTTAACAGTGCTGTAGTTGCACTGCAGGACTTCTATCTTCAGAAGAATATGCTGGATGAAACATTTGCTCATATCAGCTCTAGTTTAGCATAAGCTCATGAATAAGTGCTGGCTAAAGACTGCAAATGACTCGTTCTCTAGAACTCTTTCTGCTGCGTGTCCAGAGGGACAGGCTGGGTAATTGGAATCTTACCAATGAAGAAAAGCAGTTAAGAGACTGAAAGCTTCAACAAAAGACTGCATACAGCTGGTGATATAGAACATTAAAGAGCTGAGACAAGGGACTAAGACAAGTTATCCTCTTTCTCATATCCATACTGGTCATATAAATAGCCTTGACTTGCAGCAATGCCTCATGGTGGGGCTAGACACAGAAATTAACCTTTTTCCATTAAGAGGGTGATATTTTTAACTAATTTCCAAAGGCATTTTTTACCTCCTTTTTATCTTATTACATTTAACCAGTTTTTTAAACATAATAAATGTCATATTTTACTGTATGTCAAATTGTTACATTAAATCCAATTCAATTAGAATAATAAGTAATAATTCTATTTATTCAAAAATTTAAATTAAGAATTTGTAATGCTGTTACCAATCCAATTAAATCATTAATGTATTTATATAGCATATTGAAAGTAATAGGGTAGTATGCTATTCCAAATTCAGTTGGTCTTAGTCAATGAGTCATTGAATCATTCATCCCAAGGTGGACATTGTCTGGCCGAGGGGCTGTGCATGACTTTCATCACGGTCAGTCACTGTGCGCAGTTCCTGCATCCACCCTGGCTCAGAACTACCCTGCATTGAATACTTTGGCCTGGTAGACTTGCAGGGTGGCCATCATATGCAGGGCAGAGACGGCCTGTCCAGCAGCACTGTAAGGCAGAGCAACCAGAACTGCTGTGGATGGGAGTTGCAGATGACCCCACCGGGTACCAGCATTTTGTGGTCATGCACAGCAACTGCACACTCCACCTGAGGAATCCCCACGAACCCCTGAACGCCCCACCATCAAGGGTAGTGAGAGAGGAAAAACTTTGAAGCAGATTTTGGCATGTTTGTCCTTCCATACTGGCACTAATATACTTCCATGCTGCCAAAGTTCTTCGTGCACCTCTGGGAAGAAAAGCACGGGGGCGGGGTAAGGCGATTTCCGCATCATGCTGAGCCCCCAGAAAAGCAATCATCCAGCCGGTGCCTTTTAAATTTTAGGATGGGGGTTCCTCGAGGATGATCAATCATATTTGGGGGTCCATGGCATCTAAAAGATTGAAAAACCTGCACTATAGGCATCTTTCAAAGTCATTGGATTGCTTTTCTTTTCACACTATGCACAACTGCCTGTCTTCGCCAATTTCCAGTCAAAACAAATTTCGCACAACAGGACTTGGATAATTCAAACGTAGCGATTGTCACCATGGGCGGCGCTAGGGAGGGGCTAGCAGGTGCTTCAGCACCCCCAAGAAAGACCAAAGCACCCCGATAGCACCCCCCAAAATAATGTCTGGAATCAATTATATTCAAATATATGTTAATTCGAGATATTAAGTCGTTATTTCAATATAATATCTCGGTATTTCGACATAATAACGGCAAATTTTTGTCCCGCCAAAGCCTTTTTTGATCGGTGAGTGATGTAGAATAGAATGACTGCTGCGCTTGACAGGGCGCATCACGAGCAGAGAGAGAGAGCCCCGGCCGCGCGCACTCTCACGTCTTCAAACACTTCTCGCGCATATTAATCAAAATCAATTGACACGATAGTAAAAGGTCGGAAGACCGCAGTTTATGGAGCATTTGGAGATTTGTTCTCCTGAATTACCGCGGTGTGTGAATTGTGCTAAAAAAACACGTTGCCTAGCTTATCGTTTCTAAAAAGCGTTCCGCCCATTCAGCTGACCTAAACCACATTTCAATAAACGAAAAAACCTATCCAATGATATGTTTTCTGTATTGACGCAAATCTTTTGCGTCGTCCTAAACTGCCGAGATAATCACACAAGCGTGCGTATAGAAGTCCACACGTCCGATACGCAAACGAATGACTCATTTTAACCATTCACTTTAATGAATAGTTAAACAACTTACATGTCCAACACTGAACTCACGAGACCTCTGAATCGGTGTATAAAAAATCGGTAACTCTTAATTAGATTAGTTGACATTTACTATTAATTAACTGCACTTCAGCATTGTTAATGTTAATTGTTTCAATATTTAGAGAGTCAGGCTCACTATGTGTGTTGTAGCCATTAAATAAGCGCATTTAATTTCATTTTTGTTAAAATATTATAATAAGGTTGTTTTGTTTTTTTACATCTATGCTGATGAACAGCATGAGTAAGATGCGCGATATATCGGAAGATATGATGGGTCAGACATGATTTTGACCACTAAATTTACATTTACACATTTACATTTAGTCATTTATTTTAGCAGACGCTTTTATCCAAAGCGACTCAACTGAGGACTAAACCAAGCGAGTCATCGTGAAAAGGCAAAAACAACGCAAGAAGTGCTCAAAATACCAAGTTCGGACCTTGCTCGGAGTAGCATAAGCCAGACAAGCGAGGATTTAAAGGAAAAGGATTTTTATTTTTTTATGTTAAGTATAAATAAAGTTTTGTTTTGTAGAAAGCCTTTTTTAAAGTGAATTTCGTTTTGTATAAATTGTATCTTAATTTTAATCAATATTTCATCAACCAATTGACTGGGTATAATAGCCTAAATAAGAAGCAAATATAGCAGACAATATGATAAAGATAAGGAAGCGTGGGCGCGGCGCGCCCAAAATCGTGGTCGAAAATTGTGAAATGTGTGGGTGGTGTTAGCCTATTACTGTCACAAAACAGGATGAAATGGGTAAAAAATGTGCAATATATAATTTTTCACTTGACTTTCTAATATTCATTATTTGCATAGGCCTTCGAAATGCTTGAAACATTCAAAATCAATTTGCTGAGTATTTTATAATGTTTGCCATTTTAACAGCTCAGTTTTTTAACGCATGAAAGTGAAGTGGCTGGTTCAGCAGGTTCAAATTGAGAGAAATCAGCCTGATTTACTGCTGGTATATTTGCAAAGATGGTGCAATCTAGCTTGCATATACGATTGAGGGAAAGAATGACTGGGTTATTTAGATGTGGGAATATGCCATTATCCAGTTCCATGCCAAGATTTTACATTTTTAAACCATCTTGACTTATTGATGTTAGTCCACAATGTAAGGACTGGGCCAGGGTGAATCTGAATAACTAAATACCTTCGTGCTAAAATCCCAAAGCCTTTAGCCCCAAAAGGCCTGGAACTTGAAAAAACACACACAAACACACACACACACACACACACACACACACACACACACACACACACACACACACACACACACACACACACACACACACACACACACACACACACACACACACACACACACACACACCTCCCCCACAGCTGACACCCACACTCAGGACAGAGCGTGGTGTCCGCTTACAAGACATTAAGACATTTTATGACATTTTTGGAATGTCCCAAAGGAACTTCTTTTCTTTAAAAGACATTCAACCAGATATATTTGATGTGTTTTTTATGTGTGTCCATTTGCCCATGTCACATTGGAATAACTGTGACTTTATCATTATGCATTTTTACATTTAACTGTCTATTCCCAGTATTGTTATACATCGTTCTTGGTCTTGTTTTAATTCTCATGATCCAGCGGAATTAATCAGATACAAGAAATTATAGTAAAAGTTATGATTCTATGTGCACCAGCTTTTTGGGACAGTAAGAACCAAAACTTAACACACTCTCAGAGCCTGGGGTTCTTAGATAACAGCATTTACGACCGCACCAGGAATGTCAGAGAAGTATGTCTCTCTCTCTCTCTGAATTCTAACCAAGGAGGAGAAATGAATCCTGTATTCATATATATATGCTATTATATATCCACTTGAGAATTGTATGAACGATGCATCTAAGTTCCCTATTTCATGAGTTGCCTTTCTGTGGTTTGGTCTATGTTTCTCGACAATTCTAATTGGATAATGTTTCAAACTTTGCCAACTAATGTTTAACCAAATCCATTTGTGGCAAGTTTGGTCTCGATAAACTCCAATCTTCGTTCCCCATTTGTTAATTGACATTACATTTTGCTAAACTTTGTGACACATTAGTATTATAAGAATTGTGAAGATTCTTCTCTTAAACAACCGACGAAATTAGGGTTTCAGATGTCTCTCTCTGGAGACAAAGGGCCATAAACCCAAAGTCCCGCCTGTAAAATTCCAACCCTCTAATTGGCCAAGCCAACAGGAAGAGGCTGGATTTCTCCAAAAGTGATAAATGACGCTTCTCCGCTTCGCTCGCTCTCTTACTCCGCTGGTCTCCTCGTCTGCTGAACAATGTAGTCGTTGACTCGATTTCCCCTCGGGAAATCCCTTTTTGTTTTTTTGTTTCGTCTAAAAGTTTCGTCTTTTTCTTAAGTGTCCTACCAAGTTCACCTCCCAGAAAAGGAGGCGAACTTAGCCGATCTATTTTCTTTGGTAATGTTACCTCCAAGATTTTAAACCTCTGTTCAACACGCGCGCCAAGCAGCCCACGTGATGCTTCCTCACACACCAAGGAATCCTCTCACGCACGCGGCCAGACAAGGCCGCGCAGGATTGCCGCGATACAGAGAGACCAAGAAACTTGAGCAAGTATATCTCTTTATAGAGCTTCTAAGAAGTTTTAAGATGATGTTCCGTGTTGTTATCGGAGAGGTGAATGTCTTCCTGCCAATGAAATTCTCCCAATTTTCTCTGTTCTCTCTCTCCCCATCCCCTTTCCTCTCTCTCTCTTACTCGCTCACGCGTGTAAGTTATCCATTGTCCAAACTTGACGCATTTCTCGTTCATTGATGTCTTACTGTATTGTTCATTGATGTCTATGTGTTTGTAAATACCTATATCCCGTGTAACCGTAGTAAATACATAAGTAGTCATGCCTCTATTAAATTAATTATATATTCATTTTGATTGATGTGCTGTCTCTTTGCTCAATTTCAAGTCCCTTAAGTGCAAAAGGTCTTATGCTACATGCTTACTAAAATTAAAAATACCTTAAAGAGAATGTGTTGTGTTTATAGGGCGGGAAACCCAATTCTTCTGGCCAGAGAATTGCGTTTCCTGAAATCCTATAAAGTAAGATGATATTGTGGATCCCACAAATATTATCCTGACAATTGAGCTAATTTATTTTACCTGTTTGTGAAACATGGTCCGTGTAATTAACTACAATCAACTTGTGGTTAATTTCCGGGATTCACACGTATGCATGCAGGTAAAATGACAGATCCTCCCTTAGAGGGAGATTAAATTTAATGTAAGACTGATCTAATCCAAACATGTATGAATAATTATTAATTACCAATTATTAATTATGATATGCAAATTCCCCACGGATTAGATCCGCCCTGAATCCTTACAACAAGTTGAGTCATTTTGTAGTTTCTAATGAGAGACAGCTGTTGAAAAGCCTGTTCTTGACAGATGTTGGGTTTCTGTGCAGATGGTGACGAGCTGAGATGACTGGCGAACTGGAACTGGACAATAGATGATTTAGATACTGGTGTGACGATCAAAGGTGAGTATTCACAGGTAGGGATTCTAGTCTGTAGGTCGTAAATGCATAGACAAGACCAGACCCTGAGGTGAGCTTGATGCAGGTAGATACAAGCTGTGTCCCAATTCAGGGGCTGCATCCTCCGAAGGCTGCATTTGAAGACCGATTGTGTCACAGAGGCTCTACGAAGGCTGTCCCAATTCGAAGGATCCTTCAAATGCGGCCTACCGTCAATGTTGCCAAGTCCGAGGTTTTCCCGCAGAATTGGGCTACTTTTAAGTTGTTGCCGCGGGTAAATATTTTTTCCGCAGGTTGATTTCCACCCCCGTAAGTACGATTTTGACGGCCCAACACCCCCAAGACATCCCTAAGACACACAAATCCAGGGGAGAATTGAGCCGCCCGATGGAGAAAAGCCGATGGGCTTTTTGTTCTACTTTTGCTGTACAGACCTGAGAACCCTGCTACCGTCCTTCTTTACCCGGGCCACGAAGGATAGAACGAGGAAAAGCAGCAGCCAAGAGAAAACGAGACCGAGAGGATGAGCTGATCGAGCTAGTTAGGGAGGACATGAAGTTTCAGAGAGAGTGAGGAGAGGAGATCACAGAAGAGCAGGGAGAGAATGGACAGATTGTTCCCTTTCGAGGGAACTCCAACTGCGTCGAATGACACTTTGGGGGAACGCCCCTCAGCGTAGCGCCTCTGAAGCATGAATGAAACTGAGCCGATCTCCGATTGGTGCAACGTCATGACGTAGTGTGTGACGACACACAGGCGGAACTATAAAGGCACGCCGGCAAAACAAAATGTCAGCTTTCTGTTCTTCAGCAAGCGCTATTTGTGACTGTCTGTCCTATTTATTGTTGTCTGTTTGAAAAACTGAGTGGAAATGGCGAGTGTGAGCTTCAGAAAGTGTGTGCATCCTTGCCCTCGTTACATCACGGGCGGGGACACACACCGACTGTGCACGCATTGTTTGGGAATGCAGCACGCGCAGGCAGCTCTCGAGGGGGCTGCTTGCGAGGATTGTGATAAGATGACAATCCGTGTGTTGCGTTCCCGGCTGGCTATCTTCGACGAAGATGGTCAGCCTCGCGAGCCCCGTGGTGCGGGACCCGCGTCCGCTGAGGCGGCGCGGCGACGCTCTTCATGGGGCTCGCAAATGGATCTGTCCGGGGATCTCGAGGCTGCTGAGGCACCTCCTCGGGATTCATCGGGCAGTTCCGATGTCCTCGAGCCTCGCGCAGAAGCCCGCCCCGTGGCTTCTTCTGCGCGAGTCGAGGATCCGATGCTCGAGCTGTCTGCCTCCGAGGAGGTAGACGTGCTCAGCATCGAGGGCGGGGATTTCGGGGACGACTCGCCGCCCCGTGTCCCCGCGTATGAGGAGTTGGTGGAGGTTGTTTCCCGTGCAGTGGCCCATTTAAATATCACATGGCCACAAGATAGGCAGGAAGCGCATACTAAAAGTAAGCTGGATGAGCGCTTCCTGCAGCACAGGGAACAACCTCATTACCGGGGCTTGCCGTTTTTTCCCGATTTGCACAACGAGTTGTGTAAATCCTGGAAGAAACCGCATTCCTCTCGTGTTTCCAATCCCCCTGTGTTAAATTACAGTAACATCATGGGGGCACGAGAGAAAGGTTATGGGATGATGCCGCGGGTTGAACAGCCATTAGCTAACTATTTATCTCCCGAATCGGCATCATCCCTTAAAGCCTGCCCACTAAGCCATGTCGAGACACATCTTTGCTGGTGGGCAGGGCTTATATGGCTGCAGGTCGGGCTGGTGCGAGTCTTCACACCATGGCTATGCTCCAAGCGTACCAGGCCGACCTTCTTAAGGACATCGATGAGGGCGAGGGTCCAACTCCGGAGGATATTGCGGAGTTGAGGAAGGTCGCTGATTTGTCTCTCCGAGTCACCAAGGAGACGGCCCGCGCTGTCGGTCGCTCCATGGCGGCGATGGTGGTCTCGGAGAGGCACCTATGGTTAAACCTGACGGGCATCAAGGAGAAAGACAGGGCTTTCCTTCTTGATGCCCCGATTTCGCCTTCTGGTCTGTTCGGCGACGCCGTTAATACCGTCGTCGACAGATTTCAGGAGGCGAAAAGGCAATCAGCGGCCTTCAAACAATATCTCCCTCGCCGCTCGGTGTCCAAGAAGTCTGCCCCCAGTGGGCAGCCGCAGCCACAGCCATCCTCCAGCTCCTCTGCCTATAGACAGGCCCAAAAACAGAGCGTTGCGTCTAGAGCCCCCCCTCAAGGAGCTTGGGGGCATAGACAGCGCTCTCAGACGAAGCCTCAGCCTAAGCAGGGCGACCTGAGGGCCGTCAAAAGGCTTCGTCAAAGAGATCCTAGCTACTCTAGGATCTCTGCGGGCGGCCCCACCCGTGGTGGAACGACCGAGGTCGTCTCCTTCACGGAGCCCGCAGGAAATCGATGTTGCTCTCCCGCCGTTAAACACGCTTCGGGACACATCGGTATCCAGCGAACGCAGGCTGCACTGTCCGCCCCACAGGCTTGCGGTCAGGCAGCATTCGCGTCCGCCCATCGAGAATCGTTTTCGGTTCAGCCCTGCCGGGAATCCGCTTCAGGGGGCCGAGAACGAATCCCGATTAATACCCGAAGCCAGGCTCGAGAGCCTGGTTCCCTTGGTAAAATATTTCGATGCATGGAAAAATCTGGCGAATATTTCTCCTTGGGCCCTGCACACCATTCAAAATGGGTACAGGCTGCAGTTCAGTTCCCGCCCACCCAGATTCAACGGGGTGGTCTGGACTGTAGTCGACCCAGTGCAGGGTCGGGTATTGGAACAGGAAGTAAACTCCCTGCTGGCAAAGGAGGCTATAGATCGTATTCCTCCACCGGACAGGGAGTCCGGGTTTTACAGCCGCTACTTCATAGTTCCCAAGAAGGATGGGGGGTTGCGTCCAATAATAGATCTCAGGCACCTGAACCGTTCTCTGAGGAGATTCAGGTTCAAGATGCTCACTATTCCCATTATCGTGAGTCAAATTCAGTCCGAGGATTGGTTTGTCACGATAGATCTAAAGGACGCATACTTCCACATATCCATCCTTCCATCTCACAGGAAGTTCCTGAGGTTCGCTTTCGGGGGCGAAGCGCACCAATATCGGGTTCTTCCGTTCGGCCTAGCTCTCTCCCCTCGCACATTTACCAAATGTATGGATGCAGCTCTGGCACCGCTGAGGCTTCAGGGCATCAGGGTGCTCAATTATATCGACGACTGGCTGATTTTAGCACAGTCACAGGAGCTGGCGGTTCGGCATCGAGATGTCGTCCTCGCCGACATCCAGAGCCTGGGGTTGAGACTCAACACGAAAAAGAGCGTGTTGACACCAGCCCAGAGAACTACGTTCCTGGGAGTGGTGTGGGACTCGGTCACGATGCGGGCACAATTGTCTCCCGCGCGGATCGAGTCCATCCTGACCACAGTGTCCAGGATAAGGCTAGGCCAAGCCATCACTGTGAAGCACTTCCAGAGAGTGTTGGGGCTCATGGCAGCAGCGTCCAGTGTCATTCCATTCGGCCTGCTGCACATGAGGGCCCTTCAGTGGTGGTTAAAAACCAAGGGGTTCTCCCCGAGGGGAAACCCGTTCCGCATGATCAGGGTTACGCGCAGATGCCTTCGTTCCCTATCTATGTGGAAGAAAGCTTGGTTTCTGTCCCAAGGGCCAGTGTTGGGAGCGTCATGTCGCCGGAGAACCGTTTCGGGCTGGGGACGGGCTGGGGCGCGGTCATGGACGGCCGCTTTACGACAGGCCTATGGCAGGACCATCATGCCTCCTGGCACATAAACTGCCTGGAGATGTTGGCGGTGTTCCGAGCTCTGAGGAGCTTCCTGCCGGACCTCAAAGGTCATCATGTCCTTGTGAGGTCAGACAATATGTCGGTAGTGGCCTATATAAACCATCAGGGGGGTCTGAGGTCTCGCCCTCTATGCAGACTGGCGCATCAGATCCTCCTGTGGTCCCAGGGGAAGTTGTTGTCTCTAAGAGCAACATTCATCCCGGGGAGTCAAAATCAGGGAGCAGACATCCTGTTGAGACAGGGGCTGAGGCCCGGGGAGTGGAGACTCCACCCCGAGGTGGTGGAGTCAATATCTCAGAGGTTCGGCCCAGTGGAAGTGGACTTGTTCGCGTCTCGAGAGACGACCCACTGTCCACTGTGGTTTTCCCTCACCCATCCAGCCCCGCTGGGGTTGGATGCTATGGTGCAGACGTGGCCGAGGCTACGTCTGTACGCATTTCCCCCGATCGCTCTGCTCCCTGGAGTTCTAGAGAGAGTCCGTCGCGACGGGATCAGTCTACTGTTGGTAGCCCCGTTGTGGCCGGCCCGAGTATGGTTCTCCGACATAATTTTGCTCCTGGACGGCCCTCCATGGGAGATTCCCATCAGGAGGGACCTGCTGACAAAGGCAGAGGGCTCAATATTTCACCCTCGGCCCGAGTTATGGAAACTGTGGGTCTGGCCCCTGAGGGGGCACAGTACCTAGAGGCCGGCCTATCAGCTGGAGTAGTGGAGACCATACTCAGCTCTAGAGCTCCATCCACGAGGAAATTGTACGGCTTAAAGTGGAACGTCTTCACCGTTTGGTGTAGGGAGCGTGAGGTGGACCCAGTTAACTGCCCAGTGGCTTCAGTGCTGGAGTTCCTCCAAGATCGCTTCTCCACTGGTCTTACCCCGTCCACACTCAAGGTGTACGTGGCTGCCATTGCGGCTTTCCACGCTCCTCTGAGTGATGGGCCTCTGGGGAGACACCAATTGGTCGTACGTTTCCTCCGTGGGGCTTGGAGGATGAGACCTGCGGCTTGTACCAGGGTTCCCACTTGGGACCTGGCAGTGGTTCTCGAAGGGCTGGCCGAGGCCCCCTTCGAGCCGCTGAAGTCGGCTGAGGCCAAGAACCTTTCGTTTAATGTGGTCTTTTTGTTGGCCATTACTTCTCTGAGGAGGGTAGGAGATCTCCAGGCGCTCTCCATATCTAACGAGTGCCTGGAGTTTGCTCCAGGCAACATTAAGGCCATTCTTCACCCTAGGCCCGGCTATTTGCCTAAGGTGCCGTCCAGTGCGGCACGGCCTACGGTTCTGCAGGCTTTTCATCCTCCACCTCACGTGACGGCAGATGAAGAGAGACTTCACATGCTCTGCCCTGTCAGAGCACTGAGTATTTACATTCAGAGGTCCTCTTCATGGCGGAAGTCGGACCAGTTGCTGGTGTGTTTCGGGTCGCCCAAGAAGGGGCTTCCCGCTTCAAAACAGACCATCAGCAACTGGATTGTCCATGCGATTTCCACGGCCTACCAGGTGCGCGGTTTGCCTTCACCTCTGGCCGTGAGGGCTCATTCTACCAGAGGCATGGCGTCCTCTAGAGCCCTTCTCGCGGGGGCCCCCATCCAGGAGGTCTGCGATGCAGGGGGATGGGCTACCCCTCATACCTTTATTAGGTTTTACAGTCTGGACATTCCGTCGACACCCGGCTCTCTTGTGCTCTCGTCCTAAGTGTGCCTGTGAGCAGCTTCACACTAGGGCAGGCAGGGCACGTTGTGGCGTAGTGGGTACTCGTTCCCCCAAAGTGTCATTCGACGCAGTTGGAGTTCCCTCGAAAGGGAACGTCCTCGGGTTACGACTGTAACCCTTGTTCCCTGAGAAGGGAACGAGAACTGCGTCCCTTGGCCACGCCTTCCCCTGCCTGGGAGCGCTTGCTTCATCACGGAAGCTGACATTTTGTTTTGCCGGCGTGCCTTTATAGTTCCGCCTGTGTGTCGTCACACACTACGTCATGACGTTGCACCAATCGGAGATCGGCTCAGTTTCATTCATGCTTCAGAGGCGCTACGCTGAGGGGCGTTCCCCCAAAGTGTCATTCGACGCAGTTCTCGTTCCCTTCTCAGGGAACAAGGGTTACAGTCGTAACCCGAGGACGTTTTCTCTTCTTGATGGATTGGTAGAGAAATAAACTTTTGGTTATGTGAATTAAAATTTGTAAATTAAAAAATCGTTTACATTATTTTTATGTAAGTTATATTTTGTAAATGAAACAAAAAATAATGTCTGTGCATTGTTTATTTTTGTGATGCAAGTTATAACTTTTAAATCTAATAAAGAAGTTTTTCTGTACATTTATTTTTGTTATGTCAATTAATTTGTAAATGATACAAAATAAATTGTTACACATTTTTGCTTACAGTTTTTTATACAACTATTTACAAGATAAGTTACGGTTAAGATCAGAATTTTTTCAGAATTCCAGTAGCAGGTTTGCAGGGCTGACTCAGGCGTGAGCTGCCAGTCACTGAGATGTTCTCAGAAAGAGGAAAGAAAAAATGAAAATTAACTCACATCCTCAAAAATCAAACCGTACAATAATTTAACCTGAAAAAAACATTCTATGAGCTAAACTCTGCAGGACAGCAGCCCTCCAGGACCGATGTTGCCTATCCCTGATCTACAATACATACTTTTAGTGTTTCTATTATACTGTTCATATTGTTTAAAACAATATCTAATATCAAAATCTAATATCCATGTGTAAAAAGTCAGTTTTCATAAACATACAATATTTGCCTCTGTCTGAGATGAGTTGAATAACAATCGAAAGTACTTCAAATGTATACTTTAATCCAAATGTATGTCATTACATTCCAACACTGGTTATTTGGAAAATGAAACTAACTAAATGTATTGTCACATTAAAGGGGCATTATGCAGGAATCCCGTTTTTGTCAAACAGCGACCCCTAGAGTTGCTGTGGAGTACTTGAATTTAACGTTACTGTCGTAAATACCAATCACTCAGAGCGTGACATGGCCTATTACATAGTATACAATAGTACATTGTGTTTAATTTGTCGTTTAATGAGATATAATATATGTTGTTAGTGGTGAGAATTTTCACGTGATTAAATACATAGATCCGACAATTATCCCCATGAACTTTAATGGTCCAGAGGCAGAACTTTTGCCAAGTGTGTCAGAGGTTCTGGGTTCTAATCGGTACTAGTAGTATAGTTTATTTTCCTCATCTAAACCGATTGTTTATTAGTGGTTGTATTTCAAGCAGGGACATGTTTTTTGTGCATTAGGTTTTGTGATTTCACCATCGCCTCCGTGTGCAGTCTATGGTAAAGACAGTGCGCGCGTCACAACAGAACACTGTAACTTATCTGCACCACTGATCGCAGAGGCAACGAGCACTTTGGTCACTTGATTTAAAAAAGAACACATTTCAGATCGCCTCTTATTTAACAAACAAACTAAATGAATGCTCTACTAGAGTTACCTGGAGATGTTTTATTTGTTTGTAATGGTACATCCGTGCCGCGAGAGGTTTCAATGGGGACATAACACACCCGCAAATTATGCCTATGCTCGTGTCCGACTCCTCGCTCGGTCAGTCTGCCGTTTCCTCTTTCTCTGTTCCTCCGACAATGCTTTCCTAGCTTTCTGCATCTTATATGCCGGCTCAGCCATGACGATAGTGTGACAAACTCCATCCCTCTATACCTTGTTCCTGTGTGTATGTGTGCAGTTGCCGTAAAGGAATATGTTACATCGCGAGAGCTGATATCAAGCGATACTTCCTGACACTGAGCACGGCTCTGAAGCTGTTCAGTTAAGCTAAAAAAGCTGCATAGTGTCCCTTTAACAAGTTGTTGCTATAGCTATGTCCCAGTGGTTGTTCAATGGGACGGTCTGGTTTTGTCGCCTAGCAACTGTGACAGCTGTTGTGACGAGCGACAGTAACATTTGTACTGGACTTTATATATAAAACTTTATATATATATTAGTGCTGTCAAATGATAAAAATATTTAATCGTGATTAATCGCACATTTTTATCTATTCTAAAGGTCTCTTGATTTCTTTTTGTCCCATTATTTTTTCTCATTTTAATGCTCTTATCAACATGAAAAAGTGGATCGGCTTGCTTTGTGCAAATGTTTTAAATTGAAAACAACATTGACAATACTGTGATCAATTTCACACTAAAACATTTTCACTTGGAGCAAATAATCTCTCACACAATGTAACACTGTCCATCAATAAAAGGGTGAAAGAAATACTGACGAGGTCCTGATATTGACAAGGGGGCGGAGAATTCGCATCAGCTGTGTGTGTGCTTGGCCATCATCAAGTGGTATTTCAGACTGGACGTGCTGCGATGATGATAGCTCAGTTCACAACAACAAAACACACAGATCACTTGGTCTTGTCAATGGAACCATTTGGCAACTTTTGAAAAGTAAACTTTCCATTCAGAATCTTATTGGCATCCATTTCGGCGTCTCGCGCTCGTCATCCACTCAAAACGTAACGTTAACCTACTATTTGGCCGGCTCGCAACAAGTGTGTTTCCAGTCTAGCTAGATCCGGTGCTTTCAGAAAGGACGCGGAATGCGTGGCGCTACGCCAACTTTCAAAACTTTTTGGATGCCAAAACGTTTCTATTGGCCGCGCTGGTAATCGTCACAACGGCAAAAGTTGAACTATTTTGAATTTTGACCGCGGTGTGCACGCTGCTGCTCTTGCGCTTTGGTCGACGAAGCAACAAAACGTCCTCGCGCGGCGCAAGCCATTGAAATGAATGGGTTTCATAGCGCCGCGCATGCCGCGTGTCCGGTTGCAAAAGCATGTGAAAAAAAACAACAAAGTTTGCAAGGCTGAAAAGAGTGTTATTCGCGCGATAAAAAAATTATTTGCGTTAAAATGGGTTTGCCTTAACGCCGTTAATAACGCGTTTAACTGACAGCCCTAATATATATATATATATACATATACACTCACCTAAAGGATTTTTAGGAACACCTGTTCAATTTCTCATTAATGCAATTATCTAATCAACCAATCACATGGCAGTTGCTTCAGTGCATTTAGGGGTGTGGTCCTGGTCAAGACAATCTCCTGAACTCCAAACTGAATGTCAGAATGGGAAAGAAAGGTGATTTAAGCAATTTTGAGCGTGGCATGGTTGTTGGTGCCAGACGGGCCGGTCTGAGTATTTCACAATCTGCTCAGTTACTGGGATTTTCACGCACAACCATTTCTAGGGTTTACAAAGAATGGTGTGAAAAGGGAAAAACATCCAGTATGCGGCAGTCCTGTGGGCGAAAATGCCTTGTTGATGCTAGAGGTCAGAAGAGAATGGGCCGACTGATTCAAGCTGATTGAAGAGCAACTTTGACTGAAATAACCACTCGTTACAACCGAGGTATGCAGCAAAGCATTTGTGAAGCCACAACACGCACAACCTTGAGGCGGATGGGCTTCAACAGCAGAAGACCCCACCGGGTACCACTCAACTCCACTACAAATAGGAAAAAGAGGCTACAATTTGCAAGAGCTCACCAAAATTGGACAGTGGAAGACTGGAAAAATGTTGTCTGGTCTGATGAGTCTCGATTTCTGTTGAGACATTCAGATGTTAGAGTCAGAATTTGGCGTAAACAGAATGAGAACATGGATCCATCATGCCTTGTTACCACTGTGCAGGCTGGTGGTGGTGGTGGTGTAATGGTGTGGGGGATGTTTTCTTGGCACACTTTAGGCCCCTTAGTGCCAATTGGGCATCGTTTAAATGCCATGGCCTACCTGAGTATTGTTTCTGACCATGTCCATCCCTTTATGGGCACCATGTACCCATCCTCTGATGGCTACTTCCAGCAGGATAATGCACCTTGTCACAAAGCTCAAATCATTTCAAATTGGTTTCTTGAACATGACAATGAGTTCACTGTACTAAAATGGCCCCCACAGTCACCAGATCTCAACCCAATAGAGCATCTTTGGGATGTGGTGGAACGGGAGCTTCGTGCCCTGGATGTGCATCCCACAAATCTCCATCAACTAATACTGTGTTTGACCCCCTTTCGCCTTCAGAACTGCCTTAATTCTACGTGGCATTGATTCAACAAAGTGCTAAAAGCATTCTTTAGAAATGTTGGCCCATATTGATAGGATAGCATCTTGCAGTTGATGGAGATTTGTGGGATGCACATCCAGGGCACGAAGCTCCCATTCCACCACATCCCAAAGATGCTCTATAGGGTTGAAATTTCGTGACTGTGGGGGCCATTTTAGTACAGTGAACTCATTGTCATGTTCAAGAAACCAATTTGAAATGATTTGAGCTTTGTGACAAGGTGCATTATCCTGCTGGAAGTAGCCATCAGAGGATGGGTACATGGTGGCCATAAAGGGATGGACATGGTCAGAAACAATGCAAGAGATTGTCTTGACCAGGACCACACCCTTAAATGCATTGAAGCAACTGCCATGTGATTGGTTGATTAGATAATTGCATTAATGATAAATTGAACAGGTGTTCCTAATAATCCTTTAGGTGAGTGTACATTTGGCCCAGAAGTGGATATCCAGCATGCCAGAGTGAATTTCAGAGGTTACAAAGAAGGGTCAACACACTGTGAATACATACTCTTTGAGTATATTGAATGTTTTGGTGTTTTTTGCCAATAAAGGCCTTAAAAACATTTTAAATGCTTATAATTGTTTTCCAGTATACCATAGGAACATGTAAAAAAGAATCTTCAAATATTGAAGCAGCAAAATTTGCGAAACACAACATTTATGTCACTGCCAACACAATGCTTTTTGTTACATTTTATTGGAAGTTTTGCCACACGCACCCATGGAGCCCCTAAATGCAAATGTTCTGTGAGGGAATGTAAAGTTTCTTGGGGGAACATAAAACTTTTGTGAGTGAACATAAAGCCATTGAAATATGCTATTTTCCCAGCCATCTCATTTTTATCCATCGTGCCTCATCAGCCATTTTCAAAAATATATCCATGTTCAATTTCAAATTAATTTAACTATAATAACAGTTATGAACACAAGCAAAACTCAGAAAAACTTTCTCTGTCTGTCCTATTGTCACTTTCTGGTGTCAGTGTTTTCACATGAATGTTTCAGGAATATGTCAGACCCCCAAAAAACTCTGGTAATAATGATAAATTGTTCTTATGAGGAACTTGACTCTATAGCACCGCTGCGGTGGAGACAGATACTGGGTAGAAAAATCAATAACATCCTATATTTAGACCAAAAGGATCAACAGAGAAAGCGGCCCAAATGATAAGTTTAGCTGCAATACTCACCAGGACTACAGTACAGGGCATATAACTGCTGAATAATGCATTATTGTACCATGCATAAACAGAAATGATTGATTTGCAAGACTATGCAATGACAGGATGTTGGCAGTGAGGTTTACATTTGCTGAATAAATACTAAATATTCAGAGCATGATAGTTCACTCTCTGCCTGAGAAAAAAGAAAAGAAAAAAAAAAGCTTTTCTTCTCTCTAGTTTTGATGCATTTAATTTTAAACTTGGTTTTAAAAGTCAACACGAATGAATGGCTGTTTAAAGACTGATTCTTTAAAATATTTTATGAACATTATTTTAAGTGTTTAGACAAAGATATTTTTCTTGAGTCATCAATATATAACAATATAATATTGATATGTGTATTAAAAGAACCATTATTTTATTAGCTTGAGGAACATTTTAATGTTCTAAAGAACCATGTCCCTGTAAATAACTTTTTGTGCAATGAAAAAGTTCCATGCATGTTAAAAATTCTTCATGGAACCATCAATGCCAATAAAGAACGTTTATTTGTAAGAGTGTAGCAACACGAGGCTAACTAATTAAACCTAAAAAAGAACATTATAAATAACAGCAAAGTTTTCTTAATTATATTTACTGGACAAAGTTTCAAGCTACATAACTTGTCAGCTCAGCAAGCTCAGGTTGATGTGTATCTCTATGATTTTGTAGTATGAGTAGTGTGTTCACACTGAAACAGCAAAGAGGTAGTGCGCTGGAAAGTGTGGAATGTTGCACTTAAATGTCACAACTTCCCCTGGTTAGCAGAAAGCTTGAGGCTAAATGTGCTAAAGCTACCGGCAAGCTTTCTTAAAGGTTATTTACTTAAGATGGTAAATGCTTCAATGTAGTAAAAAAACGTTGGAAACGTTTCAGCCATGATGAAAAGGAAGTGGCGAACAAACACTCTAGTCTATGCCACAGTGCATAGTGTTTAGTTTACATGCACCATGTACAGTATAGTAAATCATTTGTGATGCATATTTAGTTTATTTATTGATTGGATATACAGTTTTTTAATAAAAGAAAAATCTCCAAAAAAGAAACTAGGAAACTAACTTTTTTTTTTCACCCAAGAAATGTTACATAAAATGTTTGAATTTCACTGCATTAGATACAAAATATAAATGCAAGTGTAATTTATTTTAAAGAGATGTGGCGCTGACACTGTTTATTCTCTGTTGATTCACCTGCTGTTGGGGGGAGGTGTCCGGGAGGGATATAGTTAAGAGGGAGGGGCTTAAGGACGGAGAAAGAGAGAAAGACTGTGAGCGGTACAGAGGAAAGTCAGTCTGACGTTACATCTCTTTTTGGGCGTTCATGTCGTTTTTGGGGACAGTTAGGACACCTCCTGATACCCGTGTTAGGCTGTACACGTTCAGGAAATAAACCTTCCAAGCCGTTTGGTGCTTGTAAACCGGATCTTCGTCTCCTGTCTGTTTCTCTGGGAAAGTGCACGACGTTACAGAGAGATGGTACAGGCACACTTTAAAAAGTTCAGCTATGGTCTAATAGTCCTTTTTGGGGCCACAGTACACTGTTCACTAAGAACTGTTCACTGAATGGTTCCTTTGGGAACCCGGTATGGTTCTTCCCTGGTTCTTCCTATGCTGGGGACATGCTGGTTGCTGGTTTGCTGGTCTGCAGCATGGGATGTGCTGGTATGATCCCAGCAAGACTACAACAAAACTAGCCTATGTGTTACATATAACGTTTCGTATTGTGTGTTTATACTTAAATAAAGAACAAGACCATTATCCCAATTCATTTTAATAGATTAATTGATAAAGAAAAATGCATGTTGATGGTTATATGTTTACCGGGACACGGTAAAATCCTCAGTGTTAAACAAGCAATGCTTATTTTTCATATGGTCCCAATATATAGAGAGTACAAGTAACAGTGAAGCAGTGTTGCAGTTAGTGAAATAAAGATTCACTCTACATGTGATGATTGGGCCTTAGTGATGGCATCTGCAGTTAACAAGGAGAATCACTGAAGATAAGAGGAACAACAAGAACAGAAAAAAAAGAAAAGAGATGGGCAGAAACACAACAACTACACCTGACTTACAGCCACAAATTAAATAGACTGCAAATAAAATCATTATCTCACCTGAGGATGATTAAACAACTCCAAAACAGCATTACCATGTGTTTTCTGGTTTTCGTATCTCTAAATGTTTTTGTTATCCAATGTTCACAAGCTCTATTTAGCTGATTTGTGTACAGATCTTTTAGAACAGGAGACTTTGAAATGTTTACAAGTGACTTTTATTAATAATGTAATCATAACTAAAACTAAAACAATTTTTCAGTTCTACTTTCATCTCAGAGGGAGCTAAATAAATTACAAAGTTATAATCATATTGTGTTGTTATGCCCGATAACAATTGTGGTTCCTTGTGTTGTAGACCGGACAGGGCTGATAGGGGACCAGCTGATAGAGTTGAACGCTATGTGTGCGCATTTAATAAATGATCAAAAGTTACAGTCAGTGTTTGTTCAGTGACATTCATAACATAACATGGTGTCAGAAAAAGGGACTGTCAAACTCTGGAGTGTTTGAGATTAAAAACGCCAGCCAGACTAGACCTACAGTGAGGGAGACCTGCATGAAGAGGGGGGAGAGAGCCTGCACACGTGCAGAAGCAGTTCTAACAGACGCTGAAATAAAGTAAGAGAAATTTGAATGTTTTCCCGTCATGGAAAAGTTAAATCCACCATCTTCAATGCAGCTCGTCAGTAATCTTGCTGATAACTGGAAACGTTTCAACCAGAGATTCAACATCTTGCTGCCAGTGGTGCGGGCGGAGATGAAGAGAAGTTAAAAGCAACCATCTTTTTGCATGTAATAGGTGAGGATGCACTGTACATATATATATAGCTTTCAACTTGACGAGGCAAATTTAACACTGACTGCTCTCATGACAAAGTTTGAAGTATACTTTGAGCCAAGCAAGAATGTCCCGTTTGAGAGATACAAATTGTTCTCTGCTGACCAGAAACATTGGTCAAAAGAATGACTTTTGACCAATACCTTGCTGAATAGCACACATTGAGTAAGACTTGTGACTTTGGATATTTAAGAGATTCACTAGTGAGAGACAGAATAGTCTGTTGAATTCTCGATAATGGTCTCAGGAAAAGACTGCTACGTGAACCAACTGGTGATTTTGGGTGATTTTCGGCCCCTCCCATCTTGACTGAGGGTGATTTTCACTTTTTATGTAGTTGCTGTCTGGGCAGCACACACTTCAAAAATGGCTTCCTCCAGTCCTCTTGGCACCCCGGATGCCATCCCTGTCTGCTGCCATCCCTGAGCCACCCGCTGTCGTCCCTGAGCCGCCCGCTCTCACAGAGACGGCCAAGGAGGCTGTCCCAGAGCAGCCCGCTGTTGTCCCAGAGCTGTCCGCTCTCACAGAAACTGCTATGGAGGACGTCCCAGAGCAGCCCGCTGACGTCCCAGAGCTTTCCGCTCTCACAGAAACGACCAAGGAGGCCGTTCCAGAGCTGCCCGAGTGTCTTGCCCTGCCTGCTCCACCCAAACTCCCTGCACCACCCTGGCCCTCAGCCAGGACTCTAGCCCTGCCTCAGCCTTCCTGGCTCAACCCTCCCGTCCCTCCCTGGTCTCTGATAAAGACTTCCTGGACTGTCATGATGGCCCTGTCTTGGTTTCCCTCCCTCCCCTCTTTGTCTCTGTGCTTTGATCTTCCCGTCTTTTGTTTTCTGTTGGTGAGTTTTCATTGTTCGCCAGGTGGTGTCCCTTTAGAGGAGGGGTAGTGTCAGGGTTCTGTCACTTCTGTCTAGTCTATTTCTTGGTTTTGTGACAGAGCCCTGAAACTCCTGTTTTGTCTTGTCTGTGTGTCTTGTTTAATGTGCTTTCATGTCGTGTTTTGTCTTGTGCTGTGTAGCATGCAGCTTGTGTTTACACTAGCGGTGTGCTTTCATGTGGTCATGTTCTGTGTGAACACGTGGCTTATGAGTGTAACCCCTCATTGTTCATGTCTCGTTTTGTGTTAGCACATGGCTTGTGATTTGATTTACTGGACACGTGCTTGTGTTTTTATCATGCTTGGTGTGAGCACATGGCTTGTCATGTATGTTTCCTTGTGCCAGGTGCTCTCCTGTCGATTGTCCAGCCCCTCCCATCTTGTTACCTGATTATTGTTTCATTTGCCCCACCTGTCCTTCCTCGTGCACTTATTAAAACACTTATTTTCAGTCTTTTTTATTCGTAATGTCTTTTTATTTTCACAGACATGTTATCAAAGCCCTTCAAATTAGAATAAAGATGGAGATTGTTAATGCTGAATTTGGATTTTCATGCATTAAAAGCCACTATCTATCTGCTTGAATCAGGCAGCGTTACAAAACAACGTAGGCCTACACAAAAAACAATTTGAAATATGTAAACAATATAGTACAATATACAATACCATGTGCAATATAAAGTACAGAACATCTGCATTTCTTTCTTTCTTTCTTTCTGTTTTATTGCTTTAAACAAAAACCTGTCAACAAAGGTCTGAAAAAAAAAAACTGATATAACACTTGACATTCTGTACCCCTTACTTTTGAAATGATGGCTACGCCCCTGGTTATTATGAAAGTGTTATTTTTGTCATAAGAACAAATTGATTGAACAAAATATTTAAAAGGAACATTATTTACTTTTAAAGGGGGGAAGATTTGTTGTTATTTAATAAATGATCAAAAGTTACAGTGAGTCTTTGTCCAGTGACATTCATAACATAACATATATAATTCAATAAATCATATGTTTAAATCTTATAATGTTCCTTTACACCAATAATGTGTTAAATATAGAAATATGCAAGCAAAAACAATGCTTACCCCCAAAACACTGTTTGCATCCAGACAGCTGGCCTACTCACACTCGATCCTGTAAGACCATGAACCAGTTTCCCCAGCTTCGGTTTGCTTGAGAACAGCATGCTGGTCCACCAGCTAGACCAGCATACATGCATAAACCAGCGTGGAATGCTGGTTTATGCTGGATTTTTTTTAGCAGGGTTAGTGCATCACTGTAAAACCAAATAATTTACTCTTAAAACTCTGAAAGAAAGAGCTTCATTTAATTACATTCCTCTCTTTTCAAACCTTGAGGGAAAAAAAGTATGCTTAATTGTGTTGAATGTCCAGTTGTAGTGTACTATTAAAATACTGAACTTGCAGATAAAGTAATTTCAACAAAATAAAACGCAAATTAAAGAGAGCACACTTTCATGTCTATGTTAACACTTAAAGCTGCAGTCCGCAGCTTTTCCTCTTTGTCGCCATCTTTGTTCGAAAACTGCAATTGCAGTTATTCGCGGAATTATCAACTTTACATGAGTTGTACTTCGACACCCTCGGCACGACACAGCTCGGATGAACACAATGTTTGAGGAGACTGTGAGGCTGTCAGTCGCCGCGCCGGTGTGGATTCTGTCATTCAGAATCACAGATTATTCTTTTTGGAAGTATGACCAACATGATAATTTTCACCGGAAAATGTTATCTGAACAAGTAAGGAACATCCACTTTTGTTCTGGTTCTGAAATTGCAGTAAATCACGCTGAAACGCTTATCATATCTCGCAAAACCGTGCAAATTATACTTTGTTCTCAAATTGTTAATGTTAACAACGTCAGTATTGCGTGACTACAAATGTCCTTCCGATATGTATCCTTGTTTTCGTATGTGTCCGGTTGCAGTCTCTTCTTTCTGTATCCACTCCGAAGTCCGAACGAAGTCTTTTGCATTTTACAGCGGGTGAATCTGTTGTCACTGGTGACTGTCGTTTGAACCTTTCTGGATCCGCCATCAAATTGATAAGTTTAATTATATCAAGTGCAGTGAGAAAAGGCTATAAATCTCTACCTCCAACATCCTCACACGCATTATAGCCTGCTAGCCAAGACTCCTTCTTTATGTGTTCAGATGTGAGGTAATGACGCAAAGACATGCTCGAATCTCCCGCGGAAATCCACCAGTACCACTGGAATTAAAAACATTATTACAAGCTTACCGCTTTGAATCGAGCTAGGGCAAGCAGAGAGTTTTGAACACTGGCTGGTTGTGTATTTTCTCAAATATGTATTTTGGATAATTTTGAACCCAAAAAAAGCTACGGACTTCAGCTTTAAAGGCACAATATGTAAGATTTTTTCGCCACAAGAGGGCACAGTTTCCAACAATAACAAAGCCGTAGGTTGATGACGCAGTGATGAGCTGAATGATGGGACTTGCTGTCAAGCTGATGGATCTAATAATGTTTATGGATGAGTGCAAACATTCATGTTTTTTAACATTACAGTGGTATGAAGCAGGGCGCGTTTGCTAAACGCAAGTCCCGCGGATATAAAGGAATAAGGACATTTAATTCTACCAAACTACCCGCAAGTGCTGGATTACTCACACAGGTCAGTTTATTAGACGAATTAAACTTGTGAGGTAACGCAGCGCTGCTTCACTTGGTCTAACGTTACACTGTCACACTAAATGGCATTTAAATGTGTGTTGAAAGTTATAATGTTATACTACCTGTTAGTTCGTTTGCTATACGAAACTAGCAGTAAGCTAGATCAACATTAGAATAACATAGTGACCATATTCTAGCATTTCATCATGTTGAGCTAACGTTATATAACATTGATAAATGTGTGTTGAAAGAAACCGAGTATAGCGCAGATATTGCGTCATTGACAGGCGACATTTCTTTCCGGGACGGCCACTAATTTAAAATAGGAATTTCTCTGAAATAAAAAATCTTTGGAGACTTTTGGGATATTGTAAGTACACAACTGCAGGAAATATATCACACTGTGCAAGTGATTTTTGGATATTTTATTACAAAATTCTTACATATTGTACCTTTAAGTAGACTTTTTTTAAAGTGCACTTTGTCATGCTTTACAGAAGTACACTTATGTTTATGTGTTGATTAACATACTTAGCACACGCAAATAACTTGATTATAATTTTAAATGTTATTTGAAATTACATTTAAAAAAAATTAAATGTACTAAATTGCAACATTACAAATGATTAAAGTCCTATACTTATACATTTAATACAAATTTAAACTATAATACATGTTCCTTTAATTGTAAATAACATGCAATTAAGTGTCCAAAAACATAACATTCAGTTTGCACTTAAGTATATTCTTTAAAGTATATTATTTCCATAATATAAAAGTATTCTAACGTCTACTTTTTTTTTTCACAAGGGAAAATCTTCCTCTGCGAATGTTCCTTTTTCTCCCTCATGGCCAACATGTCTCCACAGCAGAACACAGCAGTATTCACACCGTCTGCATGTCTGGGAGAGCGGCACAGTGTCACAATAAGAGCAGAGCACCATGACCGCTGCCTATCAGCACACACTGATAAGGCTTTGTGTATCACCTCTGTGGCTCGACATGAATGGGAATCCTCTTCTACTGTGTGAAAAGAAGATACTTTACTCGTACCCTCTCTTCTCCAACCTTTCTATCATTATAGGAGAGTAATTCTAAAGCTCTTGTACAAAGGACAGCCCTATTTCATTACATTTCGAGGTGTAATGTAAAAACATGACATTCCTGCTAGATTTTTTTAAGGGTTCTCGTATAATGTTAACTATCGATCAAGGGCAGTGTTGGGAAGGCCAACCAGATGGAGTGGAAAAGGGAAATGACGTGCTGTACAAAAAGTTGATGCAAAATACAAAAATTGTGTTTTATTGGAGGGTGCTAAAATATTTACAGTGCAGGAGAAAACAAAAATAAATAAAAACTGTACAAAAAGAAAACAGCAACAATGTGCTAATTTTGGCTTAACCAAATTGCCCAAGTTCGCAACACTGCTCAGTATATGATTTCTCTGAGTCCACAATCTGAACTGAAATTGAAGGAATTGAAGCCGGCAAGCCTATTTTTTAGAGCCATAGAGAGAAAGAGTTGCGACACTTCCATAGACCGCCATAGGAACTTTGGAATGCGTAAGTAACGCATGTCGTGGAGCAGCCAATAGTTCCAAACACTGATAGGTCCACATTAAACCCCATTCATTTTCAGTGTTTCCGAAGTACGCTCGCTGGTAAATTAATGAAATTACTGTATTTTTTTACTTTTACACACATTAGCCGACCTCTCGTGAATCTAGTCAGTAGTTATATTTTATGTAGCCAGTTTTAGTTAATGTTTATTGGAAGATAATAGGTTAATTGCAGCTATAGCTTACGTGACCAACACTTCACTAACGTTAGCTAACTTACGGTAACCTGATGTATTTAATATATAATATTATTAATAATAATATTATATATATATATATATATATATAAATAATAATATTATATACACACACACACACACACAATTCATTTATTTAAATGGGTTAGGGTTATGTGTGTATGCATATATGTACATATGTATGTACGGTGTATGAATGAGTGTGTGAATGTGAGGCAAAATGTGAAGCGCTTTGGTGGCCATTGGGTCTGTGAAAGCGCTATATAAATGCAGTCCATTTACCATTTATGTCAAAATGTGTGTTTGTGTAATACATATACATAAATACACATGCATTAATATATATATATATATATATATATACATACGTACATACATGCATATATATATATATATATATATATATACAGTACATACATACGTGGATATATAGTATATATACATACACAATTAATATATTATGTGTATGGGTTAGGGTTAGTTATGTGTGATTTAAATATATATATATATATATATATATATATATATATATATATATATATATATATATATATATATATATATATATATATATATATATATACATGTGTACTGTACACAGTACATCGTATACATGTATCTGTGTGTGTTTTCTGATGAATGGTTTAGTCTATGATTAGGGTAGGATGAAGGGGTACATTAGCCATAGTGAAATGAATCCCGTTAACAGTTATGGATCGTATGTTAAAAACATACATGTTATGGATCGTATTTAGGAACATAGTTAATTCACTCATTAACTATCTCTCCGGTTTCATTTTATGAAGTTAATATTTACCGAACATTGCTGCAAATATAGTCGTTGCTTTCTACGTTATTGGAGCAGTCCATTTCCCTCCTAAATTATTCATTTGTACATGCACAGTGTAATTATTTATATTTTATGTTGGTTGGAATTCTGAACGGACTGCAGACCTCTTTGCGTGATCACAAAGGTAGGCTAATGGCTGAATCGGAATTTATAAGCAAGATCACGGGAATCAATAGCCTAATACAGCCCAGTTGTGCTAAAATAAATATCATGAGACGTCCAACATCAGATGAAAGCCGCTAAAGCCAGTACTACTACCCATGCAAACTTGAACATTAAGCTTTTCCCTCCAAAAAAAAAGCCTAAAACTTATCTAAGTAATATACAGTATTTCGTTCTCACCCTGCCTCTCCAAATGCAAAACTGACATTAACAAACTGCAATAATGCAGTAACAGCTGAAAAAGTACTTGGGTGTGTGTTTTATTTTATATTTACCATTCAATAATGCAATCGCTGCTGTCTGTCCCATAGAAGAACATGACAGCCAGCGTATGTTTTGGAACTATTGGGGCTTACATGAACCACGTGACAGCCATCGCGGCGACATCAAAGAGCGTCGCAACTCTTTCTCTCTATGGCTCTGGCCCCACCTATAGGGCATACCAACCACAGGTACAAACTAAAACGTTATCAAATTAAATCATATAAACACCCAACACAACACTTAAACCTTCCAAACAGCTAAAACAACAGCCATTAACAGAGTAAGAGTTTAATAGCAAATTAAATGGCAAAAACAACTGTTCCCTTTCGAGATGTCTCTCGTATTACGTAAGGCTAGCTTGCGCTATAGGAAAACTCCTTTTCTCGAGAAGATTGAAGCCAGATTTTTAAAACGCAGTGCAGCTGCACAAAAGACACAGATGAGCGACTAGCGCAAAACTATGGCGAGGCGGCTCAGACGCGAGAAACAATCAGGCTGCTTTGCGCCCTGGCGCGTCAGAGCCCGCCAGAATGGGTGTGGCTTATGTCTTCATAATCGCCCATTCCTAGCCAAGGAATTCAGATTTTATCTCCTTCAGCAAACTCACCACTTCGCTGATCTCTGGATAAGAAGCCTTCTCGCCGCCGTCGAAAAGCCTTACGCTGAACAAGCCACCTGCTTTGCAGTTCTGAGGACGCCGGCCTTTCCTGGTTATTCAACTGGACGCCGCCTTCAGCTAGCTGTACTGCTGTGCCATCCGCCGCGCTATATCCTTTAAATGCATTATTGTGTTCGCCTCTGCGTCACACTTTTTCTAAAAGAGCAATTTCTGAGGCGTTGTTTCAAATGCCTCAAACCAGCCTCATACAGAGGCCCACTCTTCGGCGGAGACCGTCACATCCTCTGCGCTTCCTGTCTGGGCCGTGACCACGCGGAAGCTGCACTCACTAAGGGCTGCTGCCCTGAGTGTGACGAGATGATCTCCCCACACTGCAGGCTCGACTGGCTGTTTTCGCCGATGAAGACTCTGCACTTCCCGCTCTTTCTTTTCATTTACTTGAGCCGCGCAAAAAGAAGCTCGACGCACAAAGGATACCAGAGCAGATGGACACGAGCGAGCGCACGCCGGCCCAGTCCCTGCGTGCCTCGCTCTCCCCGGACGCCTCCGTTTCGCGCTTCATGCAGAGCCCTCTCGAGCTCTCTGCATGACCCAGACACACAGTATGAGTGAGTTTTCATGCCTGGAATCCAGCCACGCTGAAACTGCGTCACTCACGATGGCTGTTCTCAGGTGAGAAAATGCCGCTCCCTTATTTGCTCACGCTAACTGTCTTACGTCATTCCCTCCTCTGTGGCTCAGTGGTTTAATCAAAGTCTTCGCGCCAGAGACCTGTGTTCGAATCCTGGCTCTGACAGCAGGTGAAATGGGTACAGTGCATTTTAACGTCCGTTTTGCACGTCATGTATGTACTGTCTACATGACTCGGACGAACAAAATTAATGCGTTTTCATGCCTGGGATACAGCCAAGCTGAAACTGGATTTACTCACAGTCACAACGGCTGTTCTCATTAGGACATGCTGCTCTCTTCACTGCGCTTGCGGCCAGCTTCCTTACGTACAGAAAGCGACCCGTCCCTCGCGTCCTCTCGTTTCTCAAGGAGTAACGTTTCTCGTTTCTGTTAGATCAATGAGCGTTCAAAAACAAGTGAGCCCACGCCGTCCCCGCCCCCGGCCCCGCGCTACTCACATTCTACATCTGAGGAGAGATCTCCTCACGCAGGCGAACAGGAAAATCTGGCATCCCTGTCCCGACTTGTGGCCCCTTCATGTATGGCCCCTCAACAAGGATAGGGATGTCTCCCGGATAGGGATGTCTCCCGGATAGGGTGTTTAAAAAAATCACTGAAGCAAGAGCGCCTTCGACAAGGCGCCTCTACGCTCAGAAAAGGGTGGTATTCTCTGGCTGGTGCGCAGCACGGAGCCTGGACCCAAGAGCTCTTGGACGCGGGTCGCACCCGCTCCACGCCAGTGGCGGATACAGACTGTCATTAATAGGTGGGCCTGGTGAATATATGGAGGGGCCTCGGTTTTTTAAGCTTATTCACGCCTGATAAATATGTCAGCTATAGCAGATCGGTAGTGAATTTAAATAGGCCTATTCCTTGTACTCATGTCAGTCAGCCCCCCCGCCTGCTTTAAACCATAAGGTCATCTATCTGTCATTACACGCAACTCGCATGGCGCATGTAGACTATCACAACGGTAAGTCAGTGCGCGCACGGAGAGCGTGCTGTGGCTGACTCGTGCAGAAAAAAATTCACAGGAGAACGAGCTGACTCAGTATTTAAAAGGAATCATGACAGAAAAAACAGGTATGCTATGGAAATATACTCAGCTTTATCTCGAGAAACAGAGCCAGAAGTGCATTCACCAAACGTAACAAATTCCAAAGCAGGAGACGACGGTGAACATTACAACACAAAAAGTGGGCCGCCCCCCCAGAATAACACAGATAACAGCATGGCAGATGATACCCCACATAAAATAATAAACAGCAACAGATCTAACATTGCATAAAACTCGTTAAAAGAGTTGCTACAACCAAAACTAAACGTGAATAGGCTTTGTTTTAATAGCCTAGTATCAGAATCAGATCATCCTTTCAGAAAAAGCAGTAATGCCACGGCGGGCCAGCATAAAAAAAAACAGTGCTGTACAGCAGCCTACCTGAGCTCTAAACCAGGTGGAGTCTCCTGGGCTTTGAGTTGAAAACGTTGATTATGTCATTGTAACGGGGTTCAGATGTTATGGGAAGAAGGAGGCGGGAACCGGTGAACATTCAACACTTTAATAATAAAATTAACAAATACAAAATGAAAATAAAGCCAGCAGCCCCTCACGGACGACTGCTGGCCACAGAAACAAAACACAACATAAAATAAGGCCTGTTCCTCTCTCGATCCTCCGTGAGAGATGCGAGACCGGTGCGTCTCACAGGTGTCGCTCATTACCACTCACGCCACCGGCCTCGCGCCGCTCTCACGTCACTCGGCCTCGTCCTGCTCGCCACATACCCCCATCGCCCCTCGCAGGCCGGGGGGTACCCACGAGACTGCGCTCTACTCCCCCCCCCTCCGGGGGAACCGATCACGGTGGCCGCGGCACCTGGGGGTATGGATAGACGAGGCGAGAGAACAGGAGACGGAAGCATGAGGAGCGACAGATACGAGAGAGGGGAGAGAGGAGAAAAAAATAAATAAATCATGGTCCGGTTCCCGGACACACTGCCGCTCGGTCCTCAGCCAGCTGAGAGACTCACTCGCGGTGCCATGCGATGATACTGGACATCCATTGGGGAAAGGTTCGACACTCCTCCGCCTCCTGGCGGACGGCGATGGCTCCTCCGGTCGAGGGCAGCCGGCAGCGAGTCCTCCGTTCCCTGCTCCACCCCCATCAAGGCCGACGGCAACAGGCTCCGCCCCACGGCGAACGGGAGCGACTCCTCCGCTCCCTCTCGGACAGCAGGCACCCCTCCTCGACCCAGGAGCACGGCAGCGAGGTCCCTGTCCCACCTGCTGTTACATCGCTCCAGCACCATCGCCTCGGGCAACAATCTGCGGCCATGGCTCCCTCGTGCTACCCGACCTCCTCAGCACCGCGATCCCCCTCAGCAGCAAGGGCTCTCCGACAGCGTGTCCCTCCTTCCTCCCGGGTTTCGGCACCAATGTAACGGGGTTCAGATGTTATGGGAAGAAGGAGGCGGGAACCGGTGAACATTCAACACTTTAATAATAAAATAAACAAATACAAAATGAAAGTAAAGCCAGCAGCCCCTCACGGACGACTGCTGGCCACAGAAACAAAACACAACATAAAATAAGGCCTGTTCCTCTCTCGATCTTCACCGTCGTCGCTCCTCCTTTATGCTTCCGCTCCTCCGTGAGAGATGCGAGACCGGTGCGTCTCACAGGTGTCGCTCATTACCACTCACGCCACCGGCCTCGCGCCGCTCTCACGTCACTCGGCCTCGTCCTGCTCGCCACAGTCATCATAATCCGAACTGTCAATAAGTTATCTTTCAAACGACAGAAGTGCCAAGTTGTTCAGGCGTCCTGTCAGCATTGATGATCTCAGGCGCGTTTGGATCCTGTTTGTTGCGGAGAAAAGTCTCTCTACGCTGCAGGATGTAAAAGGCAGTGTTATGATGGCCCTCAACAAACGATTGATGTTGGGGGAAATGTCGGCAGGGCAGCTGTCCAGTACTTCCATTAATGTGGGGAAGTTCTCCTTATCCATTTTCCGTCTGATGTGTTGGATGAATACCGCATGTTCAGCATCAGCAATGTCAATGCCATACAAAGCACACGGATCATTTAAAATGTTTTTCACTCCAAAAGTGGCAGATCCAGGTGTGAAAGAGGCCGAGGCTCTCATTACACCGTAGGTGTCATCTTTAAACCTGCAGTTTAACTCTGTTATCTGTCGGTCAATGATGCAGTTCCACAGGGCCCTTAAATCCTCATTGCTTCTGACAGCCGAGGTCTTTCCCAGTGTTGTGGTAACAACAGAGTCATGAAACTTTGAGGGCAGCTTGCGTTCACGAGAAGCAACCGCGTCCCAGTTAGCTATCTCGTGCTTTTCCATCAGCTCCTCTGTCAGCCTGAGCACCTCAACAAAGTCACCCTTCGAATCCTCTCGGAAAGTTGCATATGTAGCTTTAAGTGTTTCAATAAGTGAAATACAGTTCGTCACACATAGCATTGAGCTCTGCAGCCCCTTGGTGGCAAAATCGCTGTTTTCAAACAATTTGCAAAACGTTAAAAGCATGAAAACAAACTTTTTCGTTTGCACCTGCTGCAACAGCTGGTCTGCTTCGATTTTACTTTGTCCACTAGTTTCGGAAAATCCAGCCAGAGTCTCCAGTAGTACATCGAGCAACTGCAAAATCTTATGCACTGACCCTGATTTTGAGTTCCATCTGGTATCACACGAACGCTCCAGCTCCATAACCTGGCAGTTGGGATGCATCTCCTTTTGTACCTCAACCAAACGAGAGTGGCGATGGGCGCCGGTAAAGTAGTTGTGTATTTGATTCACAGTGTCAAAAAAAGTACTTACCTGTCCGGACGCTTTAGCGGTGGTGCAAAGCACCAAGTTTAGCCGATGAGAGTTGCAATGCACATAGATGGCTTTAGGAAATGTTTCTTTCAAAATAAACTGTACCCCTCCCTTGTGCCCCGACATGACCGATGCTCCATCGAAACAGAACCCGACGCAGAGAGCAGGATCCAGTTCGAGTGGTTGAAGGACCTCCAGGATTTTCTTTGATATCCCTTGCGCTGACAGATCTGCGGCCTCAACAAAGCCCACCGCCCGCTCTTTGATGATCCCTCCATGTATGAATCGCACACACACTGCAACCAGCTCACGTTTAGCTAAATCCTTATACTCATCCGCAAGTATGGCAAAATATTGCCCATGCAGTTCAGTCTTTATTTTACGGAGTAGGATCGATGCTGCAGCTTCAAGCAACTCATCCTGGATGTGGTGGCTCATGAAGGTGGCATTTCTGGGCAGCTTGTTCAGTCTATTTTCAATTTCTGGAGCATATTTTGACATGAACTTGAAGAGCTCTAAGAGGTTACCTTTATTAAGTGCATCCTCGGTTTCTCTGTGGCCTCGGGGTGGGATTTCCAGCTTGGCACACAACATGGCAATGTCCAACACAACTTTAACATGCTCCCTGTTTCGCTCCACAAATGTCGGGGCGTCACCGTGCAGCTGGTTCAAAACTGTCCCGCGGCTTTGCGGTGCATGACTGACCATGTACGATTTTATCTTAGTTAGCGCCATAGCATGGGGCTTGCTTGCTTCATGTTTGTCGCAGGCTTCTCTGAGACGTTTCCAGTTCTTGTAGCCATCTTTAATAAAAATAAACTCTGTGTGCATCTCCGGAAAATGTTTACAAGCCTTGCAAAACACTGCATCCTGTTCTTTGCTGTATTCAATCCATTTGAATTTATCATACCAGTTGCTGTTGAATGAGCGTGGTTTTCCACTTATAACAGTAGCTGGAAATGTTGACAGCTTTGGCTGAGTGGCAGGTTCCTCCAATGCCGATAGATCCGATGGCATCGCGGTTGTCTCTTTGGACGCTGGTGGCGGTCTGTGTCGGTGGAGTGCAGCGTCAGCCTTCATGTTAACATTAACGCTAGCATGACTTGATAAAAGTGCAGCAGTTTCACCGGCATTCCCAGAGCCACTAAGTGTCTCACGACCATCCTCCTCCTCAGGTATGACATGGTCCAAAAGTATATCATCATCTAGACGTGTTTTTTTTAAAAAGAGTGTCAATGATAGCTGTTTAGCCATAGCTTAGGTAGGTTCCCGCTACTTTCTAAAGGTGCATGTAACTGCCAACTGTCGGTGTTAACGCTGCGTGATAGCGTAACTGGACTGACACATGATATGCCGACATATCAACTTTTGTAGCTATTTTTCATAGCAACTGTACATATTTTAAAATTTAAATGTCCTCAATAAACTATTATAATTAAATAAATAAGTAATTAATAAAAAAAAAATAAAAAAAAAATTAATTTAATCTGAAATCTAAAATTTTTAATCTGATTGGGTGGGCCACCTGTCAATCTGGGTGGGCATGTGCCCACCCAGGCCCACCCATAAATCCGCCCCTGCTCCACGCTCAAAGTGCGTGTGGCGGCCATAACAGCATCTCACGCTCTTGTGGCCGATCAATCACCAGGAAGAAACGACCTTGTCCTATGCTTCAATAAGCGCTTCCTGCCTTGAGTTTGGGCCTAACGACGACTCCGGTGTCGTCCTTAAGCCAAGGCATGGTTATGTTACATCCCATTAAGTGAGAAGAGATCATGAAAGGACATTGTAAGGTACTAAAAAAGCTACTCTCCTAATTTCTACAGCTTCCAGCATCGCTAGAAAACGTACAACTGCGATCATACAAACCACTGAATTTTAAAACAGTAATAAACACTACATTTTAGCTAACATGATTTCTGTGCTAGTCTTACCTGCAAATGCTTCTTTAGGTTGGATGTCGAGTCCTTCGATAAACAGTGTTTTTGTTGCTGGAAGGCACAGTTTGCACTGTACAACCATGTTGTTTGCATGTTCTTCTTTGGAAACAAAATAGCAGCGGAATTTCCATGAAATTAAAGCGTTTTTACCCCCGGGCAGCATCGTTTCTACTAGCAGCAGTGATTCAATCTGCGTCTGAGGAGATTGTAGACAGCTGTTATTTACGCATGCACCAGTGGTGGCACATGTGAGTCATTACTCCCAACAGAACCAGGAACTACTGTATAATCAAGCAGCGCTTGATATAGTGTTATTATGCCAAAATACTGATTTATTTAGTTTTAAATGAAACCATTGTAATCTTGAAAGTATTCCCCCTTTTTTCAAAATGTAACTATAATCTGATTACAACTTTTTTATGTAACTAATGAATTACAGTTACTGGATTTTTGTATCCTGATTACATGACACTGTTACATGTATTCCGTTACTCCACAACCCTGCTTGTTAGTATCACTGTCACAGTCTATTATGATATCAGTCTATATGATTATGATAGGAAATCACCACCATGAAAAGTAATTGTAATAGCTGGGTTTCAGTCACGTGATTATGATGACGCGCGGAATTCAGATGGAGGGCAGGGGAGTGAAGAGCGCAATGGACGAGATGGAGGAAAGTCCGTACTGTACTACTTTACACGCTATTACAAGAGAAAGATGTAAACAAAAAATCAAACATATGTTGGACGTGATCCTTACGTTATGAAGAGGTGCGATTTTCAACTGAATTGAAAGATTTTCCTGCCATCGAGGCGGTAGATATCAGCAACTACCTCGTCTTACAGACATACTTTGACTTTACAAAGTTCGTAAATGTTACACGTTACACAAACATAGCCACTTAAGTTGTATTAACTCACCATTGACGAAGTGATCACTGCACAAACGAGCATTTTCCCATTCGGCTCCTCCCGACCGCAGACGTAGGTTTGCAAGCCGTTTTTCCGGAGTTTTTCGGTCAATTTCTTTAATTTTCCCCCTTTATGAACAACAACTTTTGGTACACGATAAAAACTCCTCGTGGTTTGATCGATTTAAGTAACCATAAACGACGCAAAACATAGGCATTTTGAGTTTGTTATAGTGCTTTCTAAATACAGCAAATCACTTCCTGCCCTCCATTTGCATTTCGCGCCATGGCAACGCAGTGGCGTGACGTCATATGAAAACAAGCTATTCTATGGGCTGCTGCATAGAAAACATCTTTCACCAGCTGATTATTTGGATATTTGTGGCAAGGACACTATTCATCTTATGTAATATTACAGTCTGAATGTTAAACGACACACAGTGAGGTTATAAACCATAATTATGGTTCTATCAGACTTCCTCAGATGTAATATTTTTTAAATAATGATCTCATTTCACCTCTCTTTGCCGTTACTGTGGAAACTGATGCCGTTGCTATGGCGATGCTGCCATCACCTCCTAGGGCTGAAGAAAGCAGGGAAGCTCTAAGGAGTTTTTTACTGAAGTGCTGTCATCTTTCTAGTCAATTTTACAGTAACGAAAACACATGTATATACATACAGTATATATGCATGCGTGTGTGTGTGTGTGTGTATATGGATTATGTTACATGTAGAATTACCTTATTTTCTGTTGTTGGGTTGGGGGTTTATTATTCTGAGTCTTGGCAAGGCTAAACCCAGTGAGTCAGTATAAGTTTATGCAAAAGATGTAGTCTTTCAGTTAGTTCACTCATCATCATAAAAAGCCATGTATGATAACTACACTCCATAAGACACTAACCACTCCCCCTTTCACACTGCACACTGAGTGGCCACTCCCCCTCTCACACTCCACACTGAGTGGCCACTCCCCCTCTCACACTCCACACTGAGTGGCCACTCCCCCCTCACACTCCACACTAACTGGCCACTCCCCCTCTCACACTCCACACTGAGTGGCCACTCCCCCCTCACACTGCATGGCCACTCCCCCTCTCACACTCCACACTGAGTGGCCACTCCCCCCTCACACTGAGTGGCCACTCCCCCTCTCACACTGCGTGGCCACTCGCCCTTTGTGCGTCGCGGTACTGAAACCCCTGTACTTTAGTAAATCCCATCATAACTCTGCCAAACTGGGCGCTCACATGACGTTAAGCATTTTCTGGTGCATAATGTGACGTTTGAGAACCTAAAACACTGTTTCTCAGTTGACACGGCAACACATAACCGGCGTTATCAGAAATCTCCACTTTGTCCGGAGTTTTTAGAAATAATCGTTTTCTGTGATGAAAACGGGGTTTTCGTGTAAATGAGAGGCCAAACCGCAGGGAAATATCTGTGTTTTCCCTTCGTGTAAACGGGGCATGAGAGAGTGCAGCGCAGGACCAGAGACAGAGAGGGTCGAAGTAGCGTTTTCTCTGAGTTCACTGTGAAGCCTGCTCCCTGAATCGTCGCCATTATTCATTTGTGGATGTTAACTGAATCTGTAAGTCAGCTACACTGTTCATTTCTGAATATTATATTTTATTCTGGTGCGCTTTAAGTTATCGCTACTGTGTAATGGCAGCCTATGCTATTCACCAACTAAACATATCCTATTCAATGCGTTCACAGTCTCTTTCACGGCCATCATTTGTAGTAGCCTATTCACAAACTGTTTGCTCAAGCATAGCATTTTCTTTAATGCTTTAGTCTCACATGTCACATTGATATAGTTTTAATATCATACATTTAAGGCAATTGTTAGGGCTGTTTGTTTGTTATTGTTGTGTTTGTGTTTTATATTTTTGTATATATTTTGGAATAACTTAATATATACAGTATATATATAGATAGATAGATAGATAGATAATTAGACTTATTTTTATATATAGACTTATTTTTACATTCTCTCTTTTTGCATTTGTAATATTTTTTTGACCCCTTAACAGATCTTGTATTAATTAAACAAAGTGTAAACGTGTTGCAATTTAAAAAAAGGTACACAAAATGTATTTAGGAAAAGTAAAGAAGTGGGGAGTGTAAGTTAATATTCAACACTGTTTTAAATTAAGTAACTTTAGATTTGATAAAAAAGGGGCAGGTCTTTTAAAATAACTATTTAAAACAAACTTGTTACAAACTAAAAATGTAAATTTTATCTGAAATGCTGTTTTTCTTAAGAATTATTCTCACGTCTGTTAATATAGTATAACATTACAGATTTTCGGCCATTGTTATTTTTTACATTTTTTTTTTTTTTTTTTTTTACCACACAACAGATCTTGTATCAGTTTAATAACTTTAGATTTGAGGAAAACAGGGTAGGTCTTGAAAAATATCTACTTATATCACTGTAATATTTACTGCATTAGCTTTCTACTCATTTTAGAGAATTCTGTTACAAACTCATCCATGTCCAGCTCATGTGTTATTGCTTTTTCATGAGCTAAAAGCACAAGCTAAAAAAATTTTTTTCCCTCTCATGAAGCATTGTTCGGCGGAATGGTGAAAATTCTTGCCAGAGTAGAGAATGAGCTCTCACATGAAGCAGTAGAGACACCCATGACCTCCTGAAAGAGTTTGCAAACAGCAGAACATTCAGCATCAGATGGAAGTTTTTTGGGCAGCATTGGTCTGGCAACAAGAATTTCATTCTGGAGTTCATTTTTTGCAACTCCTGCAAGACTACAGAGAGGCTCAAGCAACTGGATGTCAAGAAATTTGTTGGATTTTGGCATTAAACCTGAGAGGGCTTGCATCAGCTGTAAATTCTTTGTGGAAAACCTGTTTTCTATCTTATATATTGTGTGTATATTTTCCTTGCAATAAAAAGTGAAAATAATGTTGTGCGAGTGCCACAGAGCCATAATGATTACATTCCTGGGAAAAAAAAGAACAGGAAAAAGAACTCCCCAATTTTGTTGTTCCCATAGCAAGATGAATGTAAGTTAACATCTAATGTCAATCAAATCAAACAAAGTCAAACTGTCACGGAATGGTCAAAAGTGAAGCGAGGATACAGGTGCGGAGAATAAGGATGTTTATTAGGTAACTACAAAACAAAATCAAAACTACCCCGTGGGGGAAAACAAGAGAGATCTCAGGCAGGCACAGGAAGAGGGAAACATAGATAACGAACCAGCACAGGACTTCTTCATTCAGTTTAATGGCAGATTGCAAACCCCAGCACAGGACTTCTTATTCTTCTTTGTTGTTTAACGGTGGTTGGCATCCAACATTAAACATTAATGGTGCATTTCCGCCACCTACTGTACTGGAGTGTGGACCGGAGATCAATAAATAAACCATAAAATAAAATAAATAAATATAAATAAAAATGATATATACATTATATATATATATATATATATATATATATATATATAAACAAAACAAAAAACTATATCCTTTCTACCAGTCTTGTTTCCTTTAAGAATCGAAATAACAGTGTACTCATTTCATTTAATGACTTTGAATTCCCTAAGTGAATTCCCTTTCCCCCCTAACCTTCTTACGCCCTCTCTCATCTTTACCCTTTCCCTTTCATATTTCTGATACTCAAAAATCATATGTTCCACCGATTCAATATTATCACAAAATTCACACCTACCTGATTAAGTATGTAAATACTTATTTAACCCACAATGTCCTATTCTTAACCTAGTGTAGTCAAGTCAAGTCAAGTCATCTTCATTTATATAGCGCTTTTAACAATGAATTGTTTCAAAGCAGCTTTACAGAGATAAACATATAATTTAAGGTAACAGATTGTTTTGGCGTTATAGCGGTTCTTGAATAATGTTACTTCCAGCTAAAGTTAACTTTGATTGATTCACCTCCGTCGAAATGATCAGACTTTAAACGCGAACCTGTGATTAACGCTGAAGGCGTTCACATGCTCATTCAGAATTCTATAGTTATGTGCTTTTTAAAATATGTGCGCAGGTTTGTAATTCATACAACCCAGCCTAAACAAACTACTTTTCTTGCCTATAAATTTTGATACAGAATTTTGTTTTATTTTATCACTTCGGGGTACGCGAGCCGGAATTCACAGCGCTTTATCTGTTGAGTGGGAAAGGGATCCTCCATAGGGAGAGGATAGTGGATACTTCAGCACTGCATTGTCATCGGGTCCAGGCGAATCTCCTTTGTCAGATCTGGACACGGCCTGGATCCGGCAGGCTGCGGGAAAACCTCGGGATAAACAAAGACACTAATATTAGCGTAGATGCCATTCTTCTTATGATGTAGCGAGTACATCAAGATTTAAGGGAAGTGTTCCCAGTTCCGGCTGACCTAATCTATGCAGCCTAACATTGAATTTATAGAAGTCTATAATGTATTATGTGTATGCTAGGTCAAAGAGATGTGTTTTTAGTCTAGCTTTGAACTGACAGAGTGTGTCTGATTCCCGGACAATGGTAGGAAGACTGTTCCAAAGTTTTGGTGCTAAATAGGAAAAGGATCTACCGCCAGCAGTCGATTTAGATATTCTAGGTATTATCAACTGGCCGGAATTTTGAGAACGCAATAGACGTGAAGGACTATAATGCGTTAAGAGCTCGCTCAAGTACTGCGGAGCTAAACCATTTAGTGCTTTGTAGGTAATCAACAATATTTTAAAATTTATACGATGTTTAATAGGGAGCCAATGCAGTGTTGACAGAACCGGGCTAATATGGTCATATTTCCTGGTTCTGGTAAGAACTCGAGCTGCGGCGTTTTGAACTAGCTGTAGTTTGTTTATTAAGCGTGCAGGGCAACCACCCAGTAGAGCATTACAATAATCTAGCCTTGAGGTCATGAACGCATGGACTAATTGTTCCGCATTTCCCAATGAGAGCATATGGCGTAATTTAGATATATTTTTAAGATGGAAAAATGCAGTTTTACAGATACTAGACACGTGGCTTTCAAAAGAAAGGTTGGTATCAAATAGCACACCCAGGTTCCTAACCGACGACGAAGACTTGACAGAGCAGCCATTAAGTGTTAGACAGTATTCTGGGTTATTACGTGTGGAAGTTTTTTGTCCAATAATTAGAATCTCTGTCTTTTCAGAATTTAGTAGTAGGAAATTACTAGTCATCCAATTTTTTATATCAGCTATGCATTCCGTTAATTGTGTGAATTGGTAAGTTTCGTTGGGTTTTGAAGAAATATACAGCTGAGTATCATCGGCATAACAGTGAAAGCTAACTCCATGTTTCCTAATGATATCTCCTAATGGTAGCATGTACAGAGTGAACAGCAGTGGTCCTAGTACTGAGCCTTGTGGTACGCCATACTGAACTTGTGATCGATAAGACATCTCTTCATTTACTGCTACAAACTGATAACGGTCAGTTAAGTATGATTTAAACCATGCTAATGCAATTCCACTAATGCCAACATAGTTTTCTAGTCTATTTAAAAGAATGTTGTGGTCAATGGTGTCAAATGCAGCACTAAGATCGAGTAACACTAATAGAGAGATACAACCACGATCGGATGATAATTTCTTCCCTTCGTTTCCTTCCCGTTACCCTCACTGTCCCAACCTTTTGTTGAATGTTATATAAATGTCTCCCTTTCTCCTCTGCATCCCATTGAACCTGCCATTTTTTATTAATTTATGACCAGATTTGTGCTTTGGCTTCTGCTTTACTAATTGAAATTGCCATTTCAACAGCTTCCAGGTTACTAGCTTGTTTTGCCAATCTATTTACAGTTTCATTGCCCTTCACCCCCCCATGTGCTAGAACCCAAGCAAATTTTACCCTTACCCCCATCTGACAAATCTGTGAATGAAGTTCTAGTACTTCATATATTATGTCCTGTTGTGCTTGTGACTTAAATGATTACACACTCTTCAGAGCTGCACTAGAGTCTGAACATATGACAACTTTTGCTGGTTTAACTTCCTCAACCCACTGCAATGCCAACCAAACTGCCACCAACTCCACAGTGAATACTGATAAATTATCAGAGAGTCTCTTCTGCTGCTTTACTCCCATCTTTGGCACACTGAAAGCAGATCCAGTTTTTCCAGACTTTTGTCATATCTGTGAATATGACAAAATAGGGACTATACTTGTCATTCATCCTATCACAAAATACCTGACATACATCCCCAGCACAGGACTGCAAACACATGCTATAGGGAACAAAAAAAGGAGGGTAACGAACAAGGCAGGTGGGAAAGATTAATTAACTATCAGGAAACGAGATGGGAGGGGCTAGACAATTGATAGGAGAGCACATGGCACAATGAATACAAGACAAGCCATGTACTCACAATAAACCAGACTAAAACACAAGACAAACTGGGAATGCCAGAGCTCTGTCACCAACCAGAAACAGAACCCAGACCGAGGCGGAGGGGCGGAGCTAGACTCTCAGTACAGTGGGGGCGGAGCTTCATCATGGGGCCCTCTGCTACCAAGTCATTTTAAAATTAAAAACGTAAAAAAAAAAACGTAAAATATCTGATGAATGCATATGTAATAATGTGTCACTTGTTGAGCCAAGTAAGCTTATATGTTAAATAAAACACAAAGGCTATCTCGTTCTTTTCAGAGAACAGTCTGTTTTCTTTCGTTTTGAATTGTTCTGTAAAAGTACACATTTCAAGCTTTCTATAGATATATTTCTCAGGTGTGTGAGGCAAGTAGGCCTACTCTGTGTTTCAGTTCATTTATGACTCACAAGACGAGCTCCAGTTCACGCGCCGGTGCCTCCGTGTCGTGATTATCTATTGTCTGCTATATTTACTTCTTATTTATTAAATCCAGGCAAGTGGTTGATGAAACATTGATTAAAATTAAGATACAATTAATACAAAACGAAATGCGCCTTAATGAATGGCTTTATACTTTATGTTTGATGTCTCTGGGAAAATTTTAAAGCAGTCTTTCAGTGCCGCTTTCAGAGCGCTCACATCCGTAACGGGGAACTGTCTCGTAACATTGTTTTTCCCTCATAAATGCGAACACGAAAAATAAGACAAAATGAATATTTTGTTCTGTGGAGAGACAGCCCTTCTTCATCCGGTGGGTATTACTTTTTGTACTTTTGCCACCTAAAAGTTAAAGTTTTTTTGTGTCACGTCCGTGTATTTCCCTCATATTAAATATAAAACGCATGTGTAGACTGATATTTTTCTAATGTCTGGAGTCTGGACTCCTTTATTAAGGAGGATAAACAGACGTTTCAATATATTGGTATTAAATGCATTTTCTGAGGATTTACATTTCATGTTTTTACCAAATGTCACGTCCATAACGCTGGAATTGCCCAATTTTGGATAAGAAAGAAATTATCCTCAACTAGTTTTGTGGTGTAGTGTAGGTCTACGTATTTTATAATGTTAACTTCAAACAATAGCCCACTAATAGTAATTTAAAGATGTGGTAGCATTGGATCTGGACGGGAAGGATAACGCTGGGAGTTGGAGTGTGTCGCGATTCTGCCTTCTCACTCACAATTCGGTTTCATATCGCATATCAGCCATCATTTCTACTAAAGAAAATGACAAAAAATAGTAACGCACAGTAATTTGGATCAGTAATTTTAATCTGATTACTGGTTTGGAAATAGTAACGCGTTATTACTCGTTACTGAAAAAAGTTACCGACATCACTGCTGGCGAGGGCCCCGTTCCTGTCCAGTGACGCAAGATCGGCGGCGTTTGAGGGGCCCCTAATTGGCACGGGGCCCTGGGGCGGCCGCACCCAAGCACCCACGCTATCTCCGCTACTGAACAGAACCCTGACACAAACTGGCTAACCTGAGGAGAGATGGAATGTTCAACTGAGTGTCACATAATACGTGGGAACGCCTCATTTTCAGAGCCAGTTTGGCCAGTTTAACAGGACATTGGTTTGATGTTGTGTGAATGTACTTCACAGACTTAGCCATGGTTTTACCATCCACAAAGAAATCAAATTCCCCAGGTAATCATTAGTTTATGAATATTGTAATATTTATGGGTCAAGATCGTTTCATGTTTTGAAGGATTTGGAAAAATGTATCATTTCTGTCTATTTCAGTCTGCAGGTTAAGAGAAGTTTTACTACTGGCATGTTTTCTTTGCACATCATCCCTTCTGGTAAGTTCATAAAAATGTTGATGCATTTAAAAGTGTATTTCTGTGTAATGTATAATGTGTAATTATAGCCTATTAAGTACTGACTTCTGTTATAAATGTGAAAGAAAATGTGCTGTTTTTTTATGTCAGTAAATACATGTATAATGTTACTAAAGATGTACATTTCAAATAATTCAAATTGCTATTTTCTTTTTTCAATTTCTACTTCAAACTTTATCTTCATAAAAAATCCTAATAAAAAACACCTGCACACGTTCCACACTTTATTAAAGGTAGGCAATTTGTCTTATAAACACTTTTTGTTATACTGGTTGGAACTCTCTTCATATCCTGATAGCAATCAATAATAGAAGTGGTCTAAATTTTAAAACATGTACATATATCTTCTGTGGAAGTCTCAATCATTAAATTTGGTCCTGTCACAGTGTCTGGTTTGTGTTCCCTGGGTTTTACACTAGAGGTCCTCAGTTTCACGGTGTCTATGCATTTTCACTACAATTCCCATGATCCTGTCTGTCACTGATTGTTCATTGCCTTACAGGTGTTTCTCGTCACCTTGTAAGCACTTGTGTATATATACCCTGGCCGTTTCTCAATATGCGTTCTTGTCTGTACTTGTGTTCTTGTGAAACGTCATCAGTCACTGCCCAAGTACTGTTCCAATGGGCTCTATGCACGGGGGTATTTCCGGTGAAGGTCTAAGGATGCTGGATTACGTCCGCCGATCGTAGAGTCCAATGCTATACCGAGAATTTATATTGATTTGATTTGATTTTTGATTTGACATCTTTATTTCGAACATGAAAAAGAAAAGAAAGTATATGACAACATTTAAAAACATAGGAGAAGAAAAAATAAAATTAAAAAATAATAAAAAACAACAACAAATGAGCAGCAACAAAATACATTTCTTTCCTGTTATTACATGTGCGAAAAGGAGTAGGAAGAAGTAAAACTTATATACTCCTACCCCCTCAATTCTTACGGTCATTCAATTTACAATTTTTATATTATTATTATTATGTTGTTCTATACATCCATACACACATATATATACATATATATATACACATACATATATACCGTACATACACATACATACACACATACATACACATCCTAGTGACTACTGACAAATATTTATTTATCTAACCTCCATTATGCCCTTATTCAAGCAGCAAAAAATACAACCAAAATAACAAAACAAACAAACAAGAAAAACAACATAAGCAATGGAGCACTCATACTCTTACTACAGTGCTTCTTAATACCTCTTGAAAATAATATCTTTGTACATTTTTTTAAATAAGAATATGTTTGGGCATTGCTTTAGTTTCTCATTTAGTTTATTCCACAATTTAACTCCGCAAATTGATAAACATAATCTTTTCTTAGTTCTAACTCTTTTATTCTTAAAATTTCCCCATCCTCTTAAATTGTACCCTCCCTCCCTCTCAGAAAACATCTTTTGTATATTCCCGGGCAATAGGCTATTTCTTGCTTTGTACATGAATACTGCAATTTGGTATTCGATTAGATCTTTAATTTTTAGCAATTTGGACTGCAAAAATAGTGAATTTGTGTGATCCCGAAATCCGACGTTGTGAATAATTCTCATGGCTCTTTTTTGCATTATAACTAGTGGCTGTATTGAATGTAGATAAGTGCTTCCCCAAACCTCTACACAATAATTAAAATAAGGTAACAATAGTGAACAGTACAAAATGCGAAGTGATTTAGGCTCCAGTATGTGCTTAGCTCTCGCTAGGACTGCAATACTTTTGGACAGTTTGGTTTTGATGTATTTTATGTGAGGCTTCCAGCAAATCTTTTCATCTATGATCACTCCAAGGAATTTATTTTCATGTACTCTTTCTATGTTGACACCCTCTATCTGTATCTGTGCTTGATGATTTGACTTACAGTTTCCAAATACCATGAATGTAGTTTTACTTAAATTTATTGATAACCTATTTATGTCAAACCATTGTTTTATTTTCTTGAATTCTGAAGTGATTAATTCCAACAGTTTCTGTAAGCTGTCCCCTGAACCAAATATGTTTGTATCATCTGCAAATAATACAAAATTCAATCCTTCAGATACTTTACAAATATCATTGATGTATAATAAAAACAACTTTGGTCCCAACACTGACCCCTGGGGGACACCACAAGTCATGCCCAGACATTCAGACGAACAATCTCCCATCTTCACAAATTGTTGTCTGTCTCTCAGATAACTACTTACCCAGTTTAGAACTACCCCCCTGATCCCAATTTGTTCCAGTTTACCAATTAATATCTCATGATTTATTGTGTCAAATGCTTTTTTTAGATCAATGAATACTCCAACTGCATATTTATTTTTGTCTATGGAGTTTGTGATTTCTTCAATGAGTTCTGTTAGTGCTAGTGATGTTGAACTATTTTTCCTAAATCCATATTGGCTATCAGTGAGTAGTTTATTTTTATCTATAAATATCTCTAATCTGTTGTTAAATAATTTTTCTAAAATTTTTGAAAATTGTGGCAGTAGAGAGACAGGCCTGTAATTTGTGAAGTGGTGTTTATTTCCAGTTTTGTATAGAGGAATGACTTTTGCTATTTTCATTTTTGTTGGAAATTGACCAGTTAGAAATGATAAATTACAAATAGTCGTTAGTGGTTTGGCGATCCCATCTATTACCTTTTGTATAATTTTTATATCTATTCCATCATGATCAGTGGATGGTTTGTTTTTGCATCCTTTAACAATATCTATGATTTCTTTTTCATCAACTGCTGTCAGAAATATTGAACTGGGATTTCTTTCTATTAAGTTATTATATCTATTTTCTAATCTTTGTGGAACTGGGATTTGTTTAGCTAAGTTTGGTCCCACATTTGCAAAAAATTTATTGAACTCATTAACCACATCCTCCATATTATTGATATTTTTATCATTATCAATGAAGTAATTTGGATAAGTAGCCTGTCTAGTATTATTTTTAGTAATATTATTTAAAATGTTCCACATACCTTTAATATTGTTTTTATTATTATCTAATAGTTTTGTATAATATTCTTTCTTACAAGTTCTCATAATACTGGTTAGCTTATTCTTATATTTCTTATTATCTATTTTCGGTCTCTATAGTTCTATGTTTTATAAATTCTCTATAAAGTGTATTTTTCTTTTTACATGCGTTTTGTAATCCCTTGGACATCCACGGTCTATCATTTTGTTTTTGTTTCCTGCTATATATTTTGATTGGGCAATTTTTATCATATAATAATTTAAAAATTCTTAGGAATTCTTCATATGCTTTGTCAACATCTTTTTCATTATCAATAAACTCCCAGTCTTGTGCTAGCAGATCAACTTTTAATGCCTCCATTGTTTCTTCTGTTCTGACCCTTTTAGAAATTGGTTGATTTTCATGTCTGTTTAAAGTGTAGTTACTATCATACACTGTAAAAATTGGTAGGTGGTCACTGATATCGTTTATCAGTAATCCACTCACTGTATTGTTTTGTATGATATTTGTAAATATATTATCTATTAGTGTAGCACAATGAGAGGTTATTCGGCTGGGTCTGGTAATTTGGGGATAAAGGCCTAGACTAAACACAGTGTTGATAAAATCCTCAGTCATTTTATGTTTATTTGGGTTTAACAGATCGATATTGAAGTCCCCACAGATGAACATAACTTTTTGACTAGTTTTTGTAAATGTCTCTTCTATCCAATCCTTAAATGTGTCAATATTTGAACCTGGTGACCTATATATGCAACTTACAATAATATTTTTCTTTTTTTCCATACATATTTCTATTGTGACACATTCCAGTAAATTATCCACCACCATTGACATTTTTTCCACCACCTTAAACTTTAAATCCTTGTCCACATACAGGGTCACACCACCCCCACTCTTATTTACTCTGTTAATAGAAGACATTTCATATCCTTCAATTTCAAATTCTGATCCTTTTTCACTATTTATCCAAGTTTCTGTTATTGCAATTATGTTAAAGTGCTGTTTCAATTGGTTTAGATAGTGCTTGATACTGTGAAAGTTGGCATACAGACTTCTACTGTTAAAGTGGATAATGGATAATTGCTGTTCGGTCTTGATTGAACTGTTAAACTGTTCATCAGTGTAATAGTGGCAGTTATTGTTGATGGTAGCAAAGAAGTTGTTCACAGGATCAATGTCATTTTCCATGTCCTGCGCGTGGTGTTCAGTGTACTGTAAGGTGTTCAGTTCCATGTGCTCATATTCAACCACCCTTTGTAGTGAATGACTATCTCCGTTATGTGTGTGCGTTTTATTTAGTGACATAGTGAGATTAAAATTTTTCATCAATGTATCATAGGCCTACCTGTTTATGTATTATTGTTAGCTGACCTTGGTTGTTTTGGTGTGCTGGACCGGGGATGAATGATCAGTTTATCCTGCCGTAAAAAAGCCACGTCCCCCCTTTCTCTCGCAGCTCTTAAATCCGGCATGAGTTCTTTTCTTTTCCTTCTGACTGCCTCTGTGTAGTCTTCGTTGATGTATATTCTGGAACCTTTCAGATTTCTGGTTCTTTGTAGTATTTCCATTCTGTCCTTGTGCCTTAGGAATTTTACGACAATTGGCCGCGGTCGGTCTCCTCCAGTTTTTCCCGTGCGGTGGGCCCTCTCCACCTCCACCTCGCGTTGCAGCTGTAATTTTTCCTTCACAAGGTTTTTTACCTTCTCCTCCGTCTCTGACCAGGTTTCTCCCTGTGACTCCTGTATCCCATCAAATACCAGGTTATTTCGCCTGGATTGGCTCTCCAGATACTCAATTTTGTCCGTGACAGCCAGCAAGCTGTCACAGACTTTAAAAATATCTGTTTGCATCAAGGTACTGCGTTCTTTCAGATCTGTTGTCTCAGTTTTAATGTCATCCACTTCTTTTTGTGTGTATTGCAGACTGGTTTTTATTTCTTGTAGTTCCCTGGTTATTGATTCCAGTCTAGTGTTGGTGGATTCCATTATTAGTTTGACAAATCCTTTGAAGTTGCTGTGTTGTTGTTCCAGTAGTGCGGTAAACATTGTTTTTTGTTGCTGCAGCAGGTCATTTACACTGCCGATTGTCACATATTCGTCTTCCTGTTTTGCCTCTTTTTTTGGAGGCATGTTTTAGACTCAAAACGGCTCAGTTTGGGCTTTTTTTTGTGTGGCTTTTTGCCTCGTTTGTCCGATGCAGGCTTCGGCTCCTGCGAAGCCTGCATATATTGGTTTTTATACTCTATTGCTATACTAAAGAAATGTTAGTCACAAAAACAGACAAAACAGACACCCCTCATTTTGTTTATGCTTCTTTGTTTATTATATTAAATAAACATAACTATATAAAATTACATCTAAACGTATTAAAGTTTCGTTTCAAAGACGAGAGGACAGTAAATTTTGAAGACTCTGCCATAATCCCGTTTTCCTCGGTTTTCCTCCGCTTTAAATCTCCCCAACCGGAAACTGAAGAGCATCCTTGCGTCAAATGCGGAACTTATGCGTTGTGCAGAAGATGACTGGCTTCTTTGATTTAGATAGTTTATGGATCGTTAGGTAGAGCTCACAGCGTGTGATCGGTCAGAATCACACAAGATGTCTTGTGTGTCTTGTCTGGGGGCATCCAGCACCACCGGGTGAACAGTATTCAGTTCCAGCTGGTTACTATGGCGCAGACGTCCGCCAACACGAATGAGCTGGTCCCTGTGGTCGAACTCTGGTGCCAGCTTGAGAAGTCTGCTGCTCTTGGCGACTGGTTTTCCTGACTGCAGCTGGGCATAGTCAATAGGAAAACTGTCTTGTTGGACCTGTTGTAGCAGAGTCAGCTGGGCTTGCCGGTAGGCTGTGACGTTGCCTGGGGCCGCCCCATGTAGAGTCTTAGTTGTGGCGGCCAGGAGGTCCTTGAAGGAAGAGAACGTCAGGGAGACTTGGCATTGTAGTAGTGAGGCCGCAGAATGGAGATTTCTTGAGCTCTTCACCCTGATCTACCTCTGTCTGAATCTCAGGACTTTGTGGCCATTTGTCTGGGTCACACCACAAGAAGGTTGGGCCTTGACCCCAACGGCTGTCTGGTGTCAATGTGTTGAGAGGTTTACCACGCGTTATGTCGTCGGCAGGGTTCTGTGCAGAGTCCACGTACCGCCATGTGTCGCCCTCGGTGAGATCTTGAATCTCTGCAACACGTGTGCCGACAAACACTTTGAATCGGCATGACTCCGACTGCAGCCACTGGAGCACGGTAGTAGAGTACGACCAAAGCACCACCCGCTGAATGGTCAGTGTGAGTTCAGATTTGAGGATCCAAGCCATTTGTGCTCCGGTCAGAGCAGCACATAACTCCAAGCGAGGGATTGACTGCTGCTTTCTTGGAGCAACTCTTGATCTTGCAGTGACGAAAGCTACTTGGATGACTCCATGAGGATTCTCGGTTCGGAGGTGTGCCACAGAGCCATAGGCTTGCTCTGAGGCATCACAGAACACGTGGATCTCACGTTCACAGGTAGGAGAGTCTAACTCACGGCTGGTGTGACACCTCGGAAGTGCTATGCTCTGTAGTTGAGGTAACTCATCCTCCCACTCTCTCCATGCGGCTAGCAAGTGATCCGGCAGAGCAGGGTCGTCCCAGTCCCGCTTCTTGTCCCACAGGTGTTGGATGACCACTTTGGCCCTGGTGGTGTAAGGTACTAGAAAGCCAAGGGGGTCATATTGGCTTGCCACCACTTTGTAGATGGAGCACATAGTGACAACTTCTTCAGTGGCTACAGCCTCTCGACACTTGAAGGATGTCTTCTTGACAGTCCCACTGCAGGCCCAGGGCTGATTCTTCTTGACCTGGGTGACCTTGGGCGATCCACTTTTCAGCACTAGCCGATCTCGCCTCAGCAGGGAGGTGACGGATGGTGTCTGGATGGGTGCTGGCCCACTGGCGTAACTCAAAGCCTCCCTCGGCAAGGAGAGTCTGCAGCTTGTCGATGATGGGCTTGGCATCTTCAACTGTAGGCACACTCTGAAGACAGTTATCCACGTAGAAATGTCTTAACACAGAGTCTCTCACTGCATCAGTTGGCTGAGTATGGTCAGTGACGTGCTTCTGTAGGGCGTATGTAGCACAGCAGGGGCTACAGGTAGTGCCGAAGGGAAGCACCTTCCACTGGTAGACTGTGGGTTGTTCATCACGCTTGAGCTCCCTCCAGAGGAAGCGGAGGAGAGGCTTATCCTCCGGAAGGAGCCTGACTTGGTGAAACATCCCCCGTATGTCACTGCTGAAGGCCACACAATGTTCTCTGAAGCGCAAGAGAACTGAAAGGAGAGGTGAACCAAGCGTTGGACCAGGGAGCAAGAGTTTGTTCAAGTCAGTGGCGCTATACTGGAAAGAGCAATTAAAAACCACTCTGTGCTTGCCATTATGCTCGACAAGGTGATGAGGGATGTACCAGCTGCTTGAGGTGTTCTCTGTGCCATGGGTTAGTTTCGCCACATAGCCGGCCTGTTCAAGTCTCTGAATCTCCGCGTTGTAGACTTGGGCTGCCTCCGGGTTCTTCGACAGCCGCCTTTCCGTATTTCGAAGCTGAGGAAGTACTGCCTCCTTTGGTGCGCAGAGCTGGGGAAAGTTCCTAACGCGGAGGAGAGGAGTAGCATAGCGATGGACACCATCAACATCTACTCGCACCGTCTGTTTATCCAAGCATTCAAGGGCCTCCTTATCCTGCCGTGACCTCGTACTGGCCTTTTCGCTGCGCCATGGGAGGATGTCCAGCTGCCACAGTCTCTCGACGTGCTGGTAGATGTCAGCTGGAGGTGCCCCGAAGGTGGTGAAAAGACAGCGTTGTTCGACAAGGTAACTGCTTTAGAGTATTGGTCGGACCTTGCAGCGTCCACCCGAGACGGGTGCGGACAGCAACTGGTGCACCAGGGGGACCGAAGATGACTGGCTCAACTGGAGTCAACAAGTGGGGATGATCTGAGCCAATGAGCAATAGCGGGGCAATCTCCTTGAATGAAGGAATAGAAAGCTTCTTCAAATGTCTGTATTTGCTCTGCAGTGCTTTGAAGGGATACGTGTGCTGGCCTAGACCGAGCTTGGGTGCGGTAAAGGCTCCTTGGATGTTGTATACCATGGCTGGAGAACAGGCTGGAGAGATGCTAAATGAGACAGCCGCCCCGTGAAGCGTTTGCAGCTCCTGTCTGACGGTACGCAGTGGCAAATCCTCGGGGTGGCCTTTAAGTCCCAGTTGTTGGACAGCCGGTTGGAGGAGCAGGGTGCGCTCAGAGCCGTCATCTAGCACAGCGTATGTCTCCAGAGTCTGGTCACCATGGCAAAGGATAACTTTACTGACCTTAAGAAGCACACGATGGCCCTGCGGTGGCTTGCCAATGTATAGCACTTGGTCTGCACTAGGCAAAGGTTTGCTCTCACTCGACTTCACCTGGTCAGGCCTTCTCTCAGCTTTGTCAGTCTTGTCTAGACTTCTCTCGCTGACATCGTGCAGAGCGAGCAGGTGTCTGCTGTTACATGTTTTACAGCACATCTTCAGATCACATTCAGCTGATCTGTGTTCTCTGCCGCATCGCCAACATCAGTTATTGTCCTGAATCCAGTTACGTTTCTGGGTGGGGCTGAGCAGTTTGAAATTCGCACAACTATTCAGAGTGTGCTTGTAGTTCTCACAGAATGAGCAGAACTTCTTTGCATCTAGACTGGTTGGAGGAGTGGATTTGGCCGGCTCCCTGACTGGTTTGGGTTCAGCCCCCAGCATGAGGACTGAGGCCCTAGGTGACGACTTGACAGTACGCTTAGAGTCTCTGGGCTTAGGTCCAGTGTCCTTTCCCGCTCGATATTGTGCGATATCCTCCTGGATCTGGAGCTCGTATTCCAACCAATCTGCTAGATCCAGAAGAGTAGGAATAGGAATGCGGAGAGGGTGGATGTAGCGCCTGAAACTGGATCTCAGGTCGTGCGGTAGCTTACCCAGCAGACGGGTGACATGAGAACCACAGTCCAGCTCAACTTGCCCCTTTAAACCGAGTTGCTCCAACATGCTCACCAGGGATCTGACGTTCAGGGCGAACAACCTGAATGACTTGATGTCTCCACTCTGAATGTTGGGGCCATCCATCAATTCAGCAATACGCTGAAGGGCGAGTTGGTGTGGCTGCCCGTACTGTTGGTTTAAAGCTGCCATAGTGTCAGTGAAGGGGTAATCAGAATTGCTATAGGAATCTGCCACCAGCAATGCTTCCTCCAGCTTCAGATGATCCACTAATATCTGGAACTTGAAACGTTCAGTAGCATCTCTAGGAAGGAGATTGTCTAGAGCAATACGGAGTCTCGCAAAGTCTCTTGGGTTTGGATGGTTGAAGTTCGGGATTGTAGGAGTGGGCCCTCTGTATGTTCTTTCCTGTCCACCAGGGGGAGTCACTGATCGTCGGCGCCTGGGCCCGTGTCGAGGTGAAGGGGGACTACGTCTCTCACGCCGGTCTGGAGAGTAGCTGCAGCGGCGTGTAGGAGAGTAGTCGTCTCGGCGTGATGGTTCTCTGTATTCTCTGAAGGAATAACAAGAATCCTTGTAGCTGGCGTGGCTCTCAGGTGAGCGGCGGTGACTGGACTGCTCATAATTATAATGAGAACTGTAGCGCCCTTCCCTGGGCTCATAGCTTCGTCGCAGGGCCTGGTGCTTGTTGCGTACTAGCTCGGGGGAGCGCTTAGGTGAGGGAGAGTCATACCTGGGTGATTCCCTGTAGTCCTTTGTCTCTCTGCGGTAGTCATGACGACTGTCCGAGGACCGTTGTGGTGGTGTCTCCCTGTCCCGGAAGTAGACTGATTTATACCGGGTTGAAGCACCTCCATAATCCAGCCCTTCTCGGTAAAGTCTATCTCTGGCCGTTACCGTACGTGGCTCTGAACGGGAATTACTGGGCTCCGCTCTGGCTCTGAGCTGCTCGTTCTGTATTTTCAATTCCTCCATTAATGCTAGGAGATCTTCCCTTTCACGCTCTAATATGTGGCACTCCCTTCTCCACTCATCCGCAGAAGATTCCCCTCTATCGGTATCTAACCGTCGCGCTGGGCTGTGGTGCAGCTGACCTTCTGGGGATGCAGATCGTGCTTCAGGTCTGCTATGGTCCTCTTCATCTTGCCGCTCTCTGGACTGTGACTCAGAAGACTTCTGGATGTGAGATCTGGACGGGAGATCAGACAAATCATAATCTTGCAAGTAGTTAGGGAAGGACCGCTGCCTCCTAGATCGTGCACTAGACTCTTTATCCGAGGTGGTAGACATCTTGATCCGCTGCAGGCTCTGGATCCGGCTCGAAGGACCACTTTGTGCAGAAGATGACTGGCTTCTTTGATTTAGATAGTTTATGGATCGTTAGGTAGAGCTCACAGCGTGTGATCGGTCAGAATCACACAAGATGTCTTCATTGAAAGCATTTATTGGATATACAACTGCAAGGTTGAATGTACATTGACGTGTATGTGTGTGTGTGTGTGTGGTTCTGAAAACAAATAGAAGAAATAAACAAACAATTAGTTAAATGCAAACTAATGATTATCATGCAGCAACCTCTATTTGTATCAACTGTATCCTATTCTAATAATATAGCAGGAATAAAATACAGTAATATTTTAACATAACTGAAACTGGGATTAACAGAATGAAAAAAGGCTGTTCTGTAGATCTAGACAACTACAATTGTAACAATGACAAAGGATAAACCATTCGCAATACAATGACTCCCTCTGCTGGTCACATAAATAACTAAACCAAGCTGCTCCGAGAGTTGTCACGTGATGACCAGTGTATATGCGGGAGGCGCGCGCCCTATAACCGATTAACTGGACTGAAGGCAAATATCGCCGCGATAGCTTACAAACTATGCACAGAAAGTGTTTAACTGGTATTTCACAATGTATAACCAAAGAATAATGCCCAAGTGGCAACTTATACATCAATAGAAAGAATCATCACGACACAAAGACTACCCAGCGAGCAAACAGTCGTCTATAATACGTCTAAAAGACGTAATTGTTAGACATCCAGAAGACGTCCTCACAGGAGCCAGAATGAAAGTTTTTTATACGTCTTTTCAGGACGTTGTTTAGACGTCAATTAAAGACGTGCTACAGACGTAATTTTTAAACATCCAGAAGACGTCCTCACAGGAGCCAGAATGAAAGTTTTTTATACGTCTTTTCTGGACGTTGTTTAGACGTAAATTAAAGACGTGCTACAGACGTAATTGTTAGACATCCAGAAGACGTCCTCACAGGAGCCAGAATGAAAGTTTTTTAAACGTCTTTTCTGGACGTTGTTTAGACGTCAATTAAAGACGTGCTACAGACGTAATTTTTAAACATCCAGAAGACGTCCTCACAGGAGCCAGAATGAAAGTTTTTTATACGTCTTTTCTGGACATTGTATAGACGTAAATTAAAGACTTGCTACAGACGTAATTGTTAGACATCCAGAAGACGTCTTCACAGGAGCCAGAATGAAAGGTTTTTATACGTCTTTTCTGGACGTTGTTTAGACGTAAATTAAAGACGTGCTACAGACGTAATTGTTAGACATCCAGAAGACGTCTTCACAGGAGCCAGAATGAACGTTTTTTATAAAAAAAATTTGGACATTGTTTAGACGTCAATTAAAGACATGCTACAGACGTAATTGTTAGACATCTAAAGGCAGCCAGAATAAAAGTTGTATTAGTCACGTTTTCTGTAGTATAAATGTCAAAGAAGACTGTTAAAGACCCATATTGAAACGGAAATCCCATTTGTGCATTTTGCAAGGATCCAACTTTAAAAAATCTTTACTTCAAAACAGTGGCAGTGAGTTAGTTCTCACTGAGAAAAACCCAGTTACTCATTGTTAATGGTTGTCGTGTCATGAAACTGCAGACACACAGACCATAGACCTAAATAAGATTTGAAAGAATTTTGATAATATTGAATACTCAATTGAATACGGGAACTGTGTAGTGTATATACAAGTCTTGCATTTGTATATCTTATCAATATAATTGTAATAAACTGCTTACCATTTGCCTGTAAACCAAACTGATCACTCCAAGAAATCAACTATTTAAATCTCAAAATATATATTTTATTACTATTTTGTTCTACTGGACCAAAACTTAAAAGCCAGAACAGTAAAGTTATAAATTAACACAATTTCCCTTTAAATAATCTATAAAATGTTGTTAAAACAGTATAACATATCAATTAACAAAATGTGGCTGCTATAAGCTTCACAAGCTTCATTTATAGCGGCAAGCCCCGACTCTCCCGGGGGCATGTTTCAGATGATCGGCTGCAGACTTTATTTGGGCCTCTGTTGCAGCTGGGTCCCATTTCATGACAGCAGCTACAATCAAAGCAAAAAAATACACATGTAAAATAAATAAATACAAACGCCACTGTTGTGGTTTAGCTTGCAGCAGAGATGCATAGAAAATTTTAGTACTCGAATCAATGAAATGAAACAGTTATTAAATCACAAATCAAGTAAAATTACATCAAGCCTGATATAAAGCATTCCACACACACATACATATATATATACACACACACACATATACATATATATTTTCGTATTCGTATTGAACCGTTCGGTACGAGGCTTTCGGTTCAGTGTGCATTACAAACCGAACGGTTTGTTGGACTATTTTTCCTGCTGACCAAAATTTCGTTATTTAAAATGTAGGGGCGTGGCAAGCGTGCTCATAATGTAAGAGATGCTGCCGCGACCACAACATTGCCCAACATCAAATAGCAAACGTAATGTAAGCGGAACGAAACTGCAGCTGCGCTACTCGTTATTGTGTGGTTGACGGATCGTTTATCAGTTTGGACCAATCCAGCGTCTTGATCAAGCGACACTGTTACTACACAGCACTAAGAGATCCAGTAAAGAAAGCAGTTGAATTCGCCACTGAAGTAATAATATCGCAGCGAGATCTAGTGAGAAACATTCACATTTCTCCGTTATTAACGGATCAAACAGCGCTGACGTGGAAAACAGGAATAAACATTGTGCCATGAATGAACTATCCAGTGCCCACAGATCAGCAACATTCACCATGGATTTACTGTAGTAACACTACTAACTGTAACCATGGAAGTTTGGCAGGAATAGTAGGCTATAATGCTTTCAAGTAACGTTACGTCGGTTTTATTTCGACATTATGAATAAAATTGCTGCCCTCAAATGTTAATCTGAAATAAAATAAACCTTTGTTTATAACTACTACAATATTACAATTAATTTTTTTCAAGGAGCAAGGAGCTGTTTTTGTTTTATATGCTCCTAAGAAGAGTCAAGTGTAGCTCCATCACTGCTCAAAGTAAAAAATTATCATACTTTGATGAAAAATTATTAAAAAAATTAAATCAAGGAAATTTCTCTGGCTTTTCTTTCTTTTTGCTGTATCAAAAACGTACCGAACCGTGAATTTTGTGAACCGTCACACCCCTAACATATATATTTATTTACATTTGAATAGTTATCAAAGACCTGTTTGTGAAAGGTTTTTTATTTTTATTATTGTTTATGTTAAAACTAGGGGTGTGACGGTTATTATATAACCGTGAGACCGATGGTTATAGTTGAACACCGTCATTAGAACTTGTGGTGGCAATTTTAATGATATTCATTGATCTTTAGTTAAATATAGATGATTCAAAGAATGTCACATGTGTGTCTCTCACTTGTAGTGAGAGAGGATTCTGTTTATGTACCTGGGGAGGCAGAAGAGGGAGACACTCCAGAGAACAGACGAACAAGGACCTCTGACCTAGATGTCAGAAGGCCACTTAGTGCAGGGGAGCTTAGTGGGCCAACTAGTGACGTCTATGGAAAACTACTGGGAGGAAGGCTCTGGGGGGAAGAAGGCCTTGAAACTAAGATAAAAGCTAGTTCAGTCTGTCTGGGGGTGTGTCACTCTTCTGCACAGGGTAACAACTGTGTATTAGACTGCTCCTATTCTTGCAAGAATAAATACTTCTATTTTATATAATTTGACTCTGAGTGTCTCTTACGCAGTGATGTTTGTTTGAGATGAATTTTTGCCACAATAAACTCTATAACCGCCAAAACCGTGTTATTAAAATATATTGCAGATAAGGTTATACTAATATCAGTGTTGGGGAGTAACGGAATACATATACCAGCGTTACGTATTCAGAATACAAATTATGAGTAGGCCTAACTGTAGTCTCCACAGAAAAAAAAATTGTAAAAAAAAAAAAATTGGGTTTGCATTTATGAGGAAAAAACAATGTTACGGACATGAGCGCTCTGAACGCGGCACTAAAAGATGCTTTAAAAATTTCACAGACACACCAAACAGAAAGCACAAAACCTTTCTTTAAAGTGCATTTAGTTTTGTATTAATTGTATCTTAATTTTAATCAATGTTTCATCAACCAATTGCCTGGATTTAATAAATAAGAAGTAAATATAGCAGACGATAAACACGGAGGCGCCGGCGTGTGAACTGGAGCTCGTCTCATAAATGAACCGAAACTCAGCATATAAGGTAGCCTACTTGCCTCACAGACAGGTCTACTTTTAAACAGAACAATTCAAAACGTAAGAATACAGACTGCTCTCTGCTTATGTAATAAGCAGATAATCCGTATGAATTGTGTATTTCTCTCTGGCGCGTTGACTACTGCGAAGATCGTGAGTCAGCATCGTCAACTTCATCTTTGCAGCCGACACTGGCAAAGAAAACACTTGTTTATTAATAAACAATTAAAATATCTCATTGCTATATTTTACATATTCATAATCATTACTTTTGCCGGTTCTTTGTGACAGATTTTAGGTGCTTATTGGCAGCACCAGCCTTACATGTTACACCACCGCATCACCGCACCCACCAGAATAGGCCTGTTTGATTTTTTTTTGTTAAAGTCCCACTCCGATCATATTTTGAGCTATTTTTAAACATTCCCAGTGGTCTTTAAATTATGATTATGCCATTTTTAGCCAAAATCACAAAACCTGTGCCGTATTCTGGGACTTCGCTTCAGCAGAGCGGCAGTAGCTCATTAGCAAATCGCCTCTGCGTTGTGGGCGGTGCCGTTGGCACGGAGACGACCCTCCCCCTGCCCGTTGCTGAGAGCTCTGTCTCTCCCGCTAGCTTACACCCCCAATACCGGTGGGGCAACAGTATTATATACACGTTAATTATTATTATACGAAGTTAATCAAAGTTATCACCGATCACCAATCATTATTTCACTCCAAGACATCGCGTGTGGAGACGCCCAGTGGAGTTACTACGTCACAACTCCAGTCTATTTTAGCCGGCATTTTAGCGTCTGCTACTGATTCACAGCCATTTGAATGTAGAAATACTCAGAAATACAAGCTTATTTTTCTCAAGATATGTCCTCTAACATCAGAAAAATGCCACAAGAACATGTTAACACCTAGAAAAACATTATTTTCATCGGAGTGGGTCTTTAAGGATTTGTTTACTGTGTGTGATTCATTTAATGGAAAGCTCAAGTCACTGCTAGTTGTCTGGCTGTTAATTCTAAATAAACGTAGAGCAAGTAGCAGTGTCTGCTCGTTTATTCAAACTAAGTTGTCCTATAACAGACGAACGTCGCAACGCTATGTTTTTTTTTGTTTTGAAAACCAAATCTTTTGTATGTGAAAGAGCCATGCGTTAAAAGTCAGATGGCACAAAATATGAACAAAATAAATAAAATAATTGAATATTGAATTGCATAGCATCATATTTTTCTCCATTGCATCGTATTACATTGAATCGCATCGCGTTGAGTTGAAATCAAATCGCACCGCATCGTAATAATAGTGAATCGCATTGCATTGCATCGGTAGCTGCTTATATGTAGCCTATCTTTAATGTATCGTATCGTTGGCTATGCATCGACATGCGTATCGCATCGGCCTCAGTTATGGAGATGCACATCCCTAATACCTACATAGGAAAAGTAACTACATTTACATACTGTGAATCGTTTTTTTTAAATCGAGAATCGTTTTTGCATCGAAAATCGCTATTGAATCGAATCTTGAGCCTAAAAATCGGAATCGTGACATTTTCTGAATCGTACACCCCTAATATAAACACACATAGCTGTTTGCTTGGAACACCTCTTTAATTGTAAATTTATTAAATCACATGTAAGGTTTATAAATAGTAGCTAAAGGAGAGTAAACTGATACCCCCTTTATTTTCTCTACCTTATGCCGTCCGAAAGGGTATGTGATTTTCTTTCTTCAGATGAACACATTTTAGAAAAAATAAACTAGACTTTTAGAAAAATTATCCATCTCTTGTGTTTGTGTTAAATACTGCAAGTGAATAGACACCAAAATGCGGAAGGTCGAAAAAGTCCAAGAGCATTGTAAAGCTCACATGATAAATGCAGAAAACATCTTGTGTGAACAACACAGCAGGCTGTACTGTATGAAGTTTCTGGTGCATGCACTTGCATTATATTGGCTTACAATAATGGATAATTTTTCAAAAAATCTTTGTGGAAAATATACATCTGGAATGGCACGGGAAAAAATAGATTTTTTTTTATTTTGGAGTGCACTGTGCCTTTAAAATTGACTACGGTTTTAGATACTGCAATGGATACTTACTAGTGATGGACTTGTTTCTCTGTTGGTGCCTGTTCTGCTCCGTAAACATTGTTCCAATGCTTGATCTAAAAAAAAAAAAAAGTTAAAAAGTGCGTTAATAAATTATTGATCTGGGTGGCATAGGACCATTTTGAATGTGTTCCTTAAATAAATTATACAGGTTATGTGTTATATAAATCTGGAGAACCCTTACTAAAATTAACAATGTTTTGTGACACTAACCAAATGGTAATAAATTATTGTAATCAATCCACCATAAAAAAAACATGGTTTCTACACCTTTACTATAATAAAAACCATGGTTAATTTAGCAAATGTCCTTAAAAGAACAGCTCATCCAAAAAAAAAAAAAAAGTTCTCTCATTATTTAGCCTACTCACCCTCATGTTGAAACTGTATGAGTTTCTTATGTAGAACCATAATTAAGATATCTTGAGAAATGCCTTATTTGTTTTTGTTTTTCTCATACAGTTGTTTTATTCCCAACATTCTTGTGTTTCACAAAAGTAAGTTAGACATTTATTTTTGGGTCAGCTAGGCCTGTATAAACTCAAGAAGATAGAAGATAAAACATTGTCTGGAGGGTTTGAACCAGTGTGCCTTTGAGCAGAGTGTCCATGTTCTGCCTCTATTTCACGTGTATTTTATGACAATACTCACCATCTGAAGATCGTGTGGCTGGATAATATTTAACGTTACTCCCAAAATGCCTGGATCATGAAGGAAACACACACAGCAATATTAGCTATTTGTTTTTACTTAGGCTACTAACAGAGACATTTACAAAAGCTTGCAAAATTGACTCACCAGCTCCAAGACAATAACGTTAGGCCTAACTTTAACGTTAAATCCCGCGATCAACAATTTAAAAGCCTAGTTTGCAGATTCTTCTAGACTCGAGTAAAGGAGTGTGGTTCGAGTTCTTCTGTCTAAAGAGACAATGTTCTCAGTTCACTCATTGTAAAGCTCCAATGCTGAGTTTTATTTTATTTTTTTATCATAAACTAAGTTAGCTGACAATACACATGCTAGCTCAGCACATAATTAGCCTAATACATTGGAATACCGTACTAATATCAATATTTCTCTAATCGCGTTTAGATTCTCAATTTAATACACTATATTTTGATGTATTAGAATTTGTATAAAATAAAAAGTTATTTACGTTACCTTCCGTAGATTGCAATATGTCCATTGTTCGTTGTCCATATTCCTTGTTTGTTCTTCATTTACATCCCGCAACTCGCTCAAAATAAACATTTAGCAGTCCGATGTAAAATAATCCATGTTTTAAACAATGTAAAAGCCACAAAACCGAAGTAGGTCCCGAGCAGGAGCACAGACACCCACTCACTTCAACTGACGTATTTAAACTTGACTGGTAAAGGCGCGCATAGTTGTCATTGGCCAGATTCCTGGATGACAGTCAGAATAACCAATCATGCTCAAAACAACTCGGAGAGACAGCCAATAGTGTGAAAACATTGCAATAACAGGACAATATGAAATGTTTTAAAAGAAAGAAGGAAAAAAATATACACGTGCTATTTAGTTGTATTTGTAGGCTGGCTGTTATATTTAATCAATTGTTTAAATGTGTTTTCATTGCAGTGCATGATTAAAAATGAAAGATAAAAAATGAAAGATAAAAAATGAAAGATTAAACAGTAACTTGTATACCATATATAATAACATTTATTTATCACTGTTCTGATAAACAGCAATTTATCAGAACAGTGCATAATGAGTGTCCTTACATGCAAACCGAAGCATTGAGAACTTTGTAAGTGTATAGACAGTTTAATAAGAAGATACTTTACACAGACAGTACAGTTAGCGCATACAGACAGGAGCCATCTTGGAAAACAGTCTCGACCAATCGAACCACGAGAGTGAGCGAACAGTACGTGTAGATATTGAAGATAAGATAAATTATATTTATTTTTTTATTTTCTCTGTTGCGTTAAGTGCTTCTCTTATGCGAGACTGTTTTCCAAGATGGCTGCTGTCTGTATGCGCTAACTGTACTGTCTGTGTAAAGTATCTTCTTATTAAACTGTCTATACACTTACAAAGTTCTCAATGCTTCGGTTTGCATGTAAGGACACTCATTATGCTGCCGTGTTAGTGTGGGGCTAATTTGAGCCTTGTTAATGGTATTAACTAGCGATCTCTTTTTGCTTACTCGATGCCCAATATACTAGCGTTATAAGCTAAACTGTTTTTAGAGATAAAACTCTTTACATTCGATTATCATGAAAACAAATCTCAGGGAACGATTTAGTCTGTACCAATGTGTTATTACACCCGAGGTTCATTTTGCGCCGGAGTTCTCCTTTAAGCCTGTAGTCCAGACTAAAATGCACGTTTGAGCTGTATTACCTGAAAGCAACTTGTAGGCTATACTGACATATCTTATGTCAGTGCCATTGTTTTGTCTCAAGATGCACACCAGTAATGTTTTTTTCTTCTAAGGTACATTTTTAAAAGCTATAATTGAATGCCCAAATTTAACTAAGGCCTAATCCTGGCTTTATATCTAAACCCTGTCTGTGAAACCGGGGGTTAGAAATTAAGGGGTTAACCCTAACCTTAACCCTTGTCTACAGACTTTTATTTAACAGCATGGATACTCCAAGGTGTTGACTGCAGTGGTTAGGTCTTTAGCATTGATAAAGGACAAAGATCTTCTCACTGTGACAGTCTGTAATGTATTTTAGCAATGATTGTTTGTAAGGATTGTCCCTAAAATAGAGCTATTGATGCATTCAAGACATGTCATAAAGATCGTATTTACGAATTGAACACACATGAACGCCACCACAATGATGAAAATAGGAAGTTATTTACTGTAAAATTAGGATATTTTTTTTACAGTGCAGTATGAACATCTGTTCTGAACTAGTTCTGGCTGTCAGTGGACGTTTAGATAATGGCCAGATTGGACATCTTTTATTTACGTAATTTATTGACTGTTTCTGGATGTCAACGGACGTCCAGATTATAGTCAGTATGAACGTCTTTTCTCAACTAGTTCTGGCTGTCAGTGGACGTTTAGATAATGGCCAGATTGGACATCTTTATTCACGTCATTTATGGACCATTTCTGGATGTCAACGGACGTCCAGATTATAGTCAGTATGAATGTCTTTTCTCAACTAGTTCTGGCTGTCAGTGGACGTTTAGATAATAGCCAGATTGGACATCTTTATTCACGTCATTTATGGACTATTTCTGGATGTCAACGGACGTCCAGATTATAGTCAGTATGAACGTCTTTTCTCAACTAGTTCTGGCTGTCAGTGGACGTTTAGATTGTGGCCAGATTGGACATCTTTATTCACGTCATTTATGGACCATTTCTGGATGTCAACGGACGTCCAGATTATAGTCAGTATGAACGTCTTTTCTCACCTAGTTCTGGCTGTCAGTGGACGTTTAGATAATGGCCAGATTGGACATCTTTATTCACGTCATTTATGGACCATTTCTGGATGTCAACGGACGTCCAGATTATAGTCTGTATGAATGTCTTTTCTCAACTAGTTCTGGCTGTCAGTGGACGTTTAGATAATGGCCAGATTGGACATCTTTATTCACGTCATTTATGGACCATTTCTGGATGTCAACGGACGTCCAGATTATAGTCAGTATGAATGTCTTTTCTCAACTAGTTCTGGCTGTCAGTGGACGTTTAGATAATGGCCAGATTGGACATCTTTATTCACGTCATTTCTGGACTATTTCTGGATGTCAACGGACGTCCAGATTATAGTCAGTATGAACGTCTTTTCTCAACTAGTTCTGGCTGTCAGTGGACGTTTAGATAATGGCCAGATTGGACATCTTTATTCACGTCATTTATGGACCATTTCTGGATGTCAACGGACGTCCAGATTATAGTCAGTATGAATGTCTTTTCTCAACTAGTTCTGGCTGTCAGTGGACGTTTAGATAATGGCCAGATTGGACATCTTTATTCACGTCATTTATGGACCATTTCTGGATGTCAACGGACGTCCAGATTATAGTCAGTATGAACGTCTTTTCTCAACTAGTTCTGGCTGTCAGTGGACATTAAGATAATGGCCAGATTGGATATCTTTATTCACGTCATTTATGGACTATTTCTGGATGTCAACGGACGTCCAGATTATAGTCAGTATGAACGTCTTTTCTCAACTAGTTCTGGCTGTCAGTGGACGTTTAGATTATGGCCAGATTGGACATATTTTTTTAAGTCATTCATCGACTAATTCTGGATGTCACCGGACGTTCAGATTATAGCCAGTATGAACGTCTTTTCTCAACTAGTTCTGGCTGTCAGTGGACGTTTAGATTATAGCCAGATTGGACATAATTTCTCATTGTCATTAATCAACTAATTCTGGATGTCAATGGACGTTCAGATTATGGCCTGGACGGACGGACGTGATATCAACCTGTTTTGTATGTCCACAGACGTCGCTTGCTCAGTGGGTAGCTGAGCAGGAAAGCCTGAGCTTACATTTAGCAATACTAAACAGACCAAACACTACCAATCTAGCCTTTGCAATGCCAGTAAAAGATCAACAAAATACAGATTCTTAGACGCACACAGAATAAAGCAGTTGAATCAAGGCGGGATGTAAGTCCGTGCGGTTCGCGTACACTACTGACAAAACCTCTGACAGAATAATACTCGCGCGCAGCGATCCTGAATCAACTTGTGATTGGCTAAGAGTCCAGGTGAAGCGAGGCTTCTTCCAGTAGGAGAGAGAAAGTCACAGTAAAATATCTGACGCTTAGATTCCACAAGGGGGCCTTTTTTACATATAGCCTATTCAAAGTTCACATCTAGCCAAGTCCAGTTCAAATCCCCGGATGTGTTCTTGATCCGCCCCGTTTACCGAGGATGCACCGAGAGGTGACTTGTGCAAGTACTCCTCGCTGCAGACTGTAGCGTGGTGACGTCACGTATATGCAATACGTCACGTACGTACGTCACGTATGTGTTACCACGCATGCGCCATATCGCGGCGACAGCGCATGTGCGTTACGCGGTTACGTCCCGTGTTTTGACGTCCCGCGTCAATTTGACATAATATTTAACAAAAATGTTAATGTATTAAAAAACTCTAAAGTAATAATGAAAGCAGCAAAAAGAAGTAAAACACACATCCATAGTTTTAACTATGCCTGATTTAAGGTAAACTTATAAGAAATTTTAGAATGTATTATTGTGTAATATCTGTGTAGTATTTTATTTAAAGTTTATTTTTACATTCTATTGAATTGAATGCCTTTATTGTCATTGTACTTTACAATACAACGAAATTGGGATCACTCTCCACTGGTGTATACAATAAATACATTTAAATAATCCTTACAGTACATAAAATAATATATATAAATAAAACAAAAATAAAAACAGTATAAAATCAGTATAAAGTTGAATTAAAACAGTGCATTTGGAAAGAAGCTATTTTTGAATCTGGTGGTGGTGGATTGTATAGACCTATAACGCCTACCAGAAGGCAACAGTTGAAACAAAAGGTAACCTGGATGAGTATTGTCCTTGATGATGTTTTTGGCTCTTGAGAGAGTGCGACTAAGTGCAGTGTCTGACAAAGATGGTAAAGGGCATCCTATAATGTTTTCTGCAGTCTTGATGATTCTCTGCAGAGCCTTTTTGTCGGCAGCAGAACACCCAGCAAACCACACAGAGATGCAATATGAAAGAATGCTCTCAATGGTGGATTTATAAAAGGACACCAGCAGCCTTAGATTCATTCTGTCTTTTATTGCACTTCACTTTGTAAATTACAAAATTACTGTAAACACTGATGGCACCTTATATATTTCTTATTTTAATCATTCCCCTTTAATAGTTAATAATTGTTTATTTTTGTGCATTATATAGGCTATCATAAAACATTTATTCCAATAAAGTAGTTTGAAGTTAAACAGCACATTGTCAATCTCTGTATCCGATATTATGCATGCCAACTCAAAAAAAAAACTCATAACAGTCATAACTTTTATTTCAAAACAAAGATAATCGTGTAAAAGAAATATGTACAAATACAGATAATCACATACATCTGCACACACAGACAGACAGACACACACAAGCACAGAGACAGACACGCACACAGAGACAGACACACACACACACACACACACACACACACAGAGACAGACACACACACACACACACACACACAGAGAGAAAGAGAGAGACAGACAGACACACACACACACACACACACACACACACACACACACACACACACACACACACACACACACACACACACACACACACACACACAACACACACCTACTCAGCTTGAAATTCCCCTCCATCATTGAAAAAACAATCAACTGAGCATAGCCCTCAACCTCCTTATCAGAATAAAATCAACGCAGGACTCCCCTTCTGCCATCACCCACATACCCAGCCCCAGGTGGGCAGTCCTTGTATATTGCAGTGCAAGCACAGAGTTAACGAGTAGGGCACCCGGAACTTGTATTGCTGGAAAATGCACTCCAGTTCACAACACCTAATTTAGATAAAATACAGAACAAGCAATATGAATTATTTTGAAGAAAGGCATTAATATAGTACAGAGTCATACAAGGAATTATATATATATATATATATATATATATATATATATATATATATATATATATATATATATATATATTATTTTTTTTAAACAAAGTTATTGGCTTTGTCTGTAAAGTACCTAAGAGACTTTTATTTATTTATGAACAACATAATCTAGTTTAAAAAAAAAAAGTTATGCTGTCTAAATGATAAAAACAACTAAGGAGAATCACAATGAATCTTATTTGAGCAAAATACAATGTTCAACTCCATTACTTTAATTAATTTCACCACAAATGTATTTAACATAACTTACGTACTGTAAGTGTACTACTCACTACATTCACGAATGTAACTTTTACAGTACGATCTGATACTGAGGAACAACATTTCTTTTGCAATGGATGGAACAATCAACTACATTACTTACATAAGTCTTTCTGCTCTATTTGAAGACATCTTTCAAACCTTAATTTGTTTAAAGGCGAATTAAGACTTATACACATCATTTTAAGACTCGCTGAAACTCGCTAAAGTCATTTTGATAATATGAGATCATAAAACATACAATTTTTTGTAAAATCTAAAACATTTCTGATGCGCTCTATGGAATCTCTTACAATTAAAAGCCGTTAACACAAAAGAACAATTGTTAAAACAGCATAAATAATCCTTATTGATTTACTGCCATCGAATCCATCGCCGGAAGTTTTTGTAATGAACTGCGCGTGTGCAAATGCGTATAATTTGCGCGTGCGCACATGCGTCTACTTTGCGCATGCGTGGTAACACATACGTGACGTACATACGTGACGTGTATACGTGATGTCACCGCGCTACAGTCTGCAGCGAGGGGTATCTCGACTTGTGCGGACTTGAGACAGCCAGGTATCCCAGAATGCATCTCGCACCAACCAGCAAGCGTCAATAGCAGAGGAGAAAACCCACGTAATATCAAAATACTACTGTTATTGTGTCATAATGTAATTTTAAGAAGTGTTTTAGGCGAGAATGTGGTTGTTTAAAACTCAAATCTGTGGTTTATTTATAAATATAGCGCCTATTTGAAAAATGTCTCTGACGTTTTCGGAGTTGTGACATCCAGGCGTTCACCGCGGGTGTTCAACGCTCATCAACCCCGACTGGAACAGCTTTTCCTCGGCTAGTGCGTCTGACGTTTGCCGCTGGCTCTGATGTCTCTAGTCTAGTGGATAAACTTGACGTAATAATTCGTCTTGTGTATAAGTCGATCTTTGGACTCATTAAACTATAGTTTGTTCCTTGGCAAAAAATCGTTTTAGCTGAGGGCAAAGTGAAGTTTCATAACTTTATATATTTAGGCTATTTAACTTTATCTTTGTAGCCTATTAGAGAGCTTACTTATGTTTGAATTGTTTGCCTTATTTATCATTGTAGATATTATTGATCATTAAAACTGACATTTAACAAAAAGAGACAGGGTTGTGTAATTTTATTTTATTTACTTTAAAATATATATATTTTTATATTTATTTTAACATTCTCTTCACTATGTACAATAAAATAAAATGACACAACCCTGTCTCTGTTTGTTAAATGTCAATAAAAATAAATAATGTTTCATATTTTTAAAATGAAAACAAAAAGATCATGTTCATGTTGTTATAAATATATGCAGTGAAGATAATACGCGTTGCCTGAACCACATGGCCATTAGGCTACTATGTTTAAGATTTTTAAATGAAAAGAGGCAGGGTGGTGTTTTATAACATATTTCGTTTTTATTGTTGACGAAAAGAGGCAGAGTTGTAGCATTTCGTTTTATTCTTGCCTAAAATATACATAAAGAGTGACGCGATCAAGAACACACTGTTCCATTTGCAGAATAACTGGACTTGCGTCCTCTCGTCCTCGGGAGTTCGTTCTCCTGAGTCGAACTTGGCAAGTCCGAACTGCCAAGGACGCAAGTCCGAAGTTTGCGTACTTGGTATTGAGAAGCGGCCTCTGTCTGTTCAGTGTTTGTCACGGAGTCCTTGTTATTGTCCCCACACTTCTGTTCGAGTCGGTTCCTTGTGTTTGTCTTCTTGTTATTGGATTGCCTTTTCTGGATTTTGACCTTTGCCTGGACTGTTGTGAGTACGGATTACCCTTTAAATAAAGACCGCTATTGGATCACTGAATTCCTTGTGTGTGTGCTTGTCGTGACAGGTCCGACTGTTGTACTACCTGCCTGAGGCTGTTACCAAATGTATTTCCATACCTCCGTGCATCATGCTCGTGCAGACATCACACATAATCAGCGTGTTCGAGGCTAGGCAGATTTGTAGACATACAGTCACAGAGTGCCACAAACAAACAGCCGTTGTTTAGCCGCTTTAAAGTTTCTCCTGAACCAAAACAACGATCTTATGCTGCGTTCACGCCATGTCATAACCATAGTTACAAGATGGCAACCCTTGACGTTCTACATGAGCTGTTCATGTCCTCAGACTCAGATTTATGCTTTTCTATGTAAAACTATCAACGCCTGGAAATTAATCTGCTGCAGTCAGTTGGTATAACTAGAGCTCTGTAAGTTGTTGGTGTTCATTATTATTGCAATGTTATGTGCTTTGAGACATGAGGTAATTTAACACCGTCTCGTGACGCTTTGAAAACTCTGCTGTGTGTTCATGTGTTTTGAAGGAGGCGTAGCTTTGTAGAAGCTCGGAAGTGAGGGTGGGATCTTGTGCTTTCAAAGCTAGCTTGCTATTGCTAGCCTCTCCAAAATTTCTAACCCTACCTTTCAGCGTAACTAAAATTCGGTAACACTTTATTTTACACTGTCCTTGTTACATCCAGCAATATATGTATTTCTCCTGTTCTGTATTTCCGTGTCTTGTTGCTATTTTAGGTCACCTGTGTCTAATTGATGGGATGGGCCAACGCGTGAGGCGTGTCCCAGCCTGACGGCATAAAGAGCGGCGCGTGGGAGAGAGCGGCGTTGTTTTGTGTTTGAATTGTTGTCTTAAGTTGGATCTCTGTTATGTAAATTCTTCTGTTAAATAAAAAATCTTTACACGTTTGTTTACCGAACTCTCTCCTGCTCTTTTGTTACTATTTGAGAGATAGTAGTAACAAAGTGGGGGCTCGTCAAAACATTATTTTACCTACACTTTAAAGGGCGTCTATTGTTCTTGGAGTAGGTCGACGGGACGCTCGCGTTTAGACATCTTAACTAAGCGTCTTTCCGTTTTTTGAATGCGCCGTTATATTGGCGATTGTAAGTCGGGACAATGGGATTTTTCATGGTGTCGGACATAAAGGGTAAGTTCAGTGATATACATTTAATCAATTAGCCATGACCTTTCCTTTTTGTGCTTACATTGTAGGTTGCGTGTTTTCTGGGACGTGTGTTTTCTTTTGTTTTTGAACAGGTCTGTTGCTAGAGCATTAGTCTCGGGGGCACTACCGAGGTATTGGGGAAATCGCCAGGTTACTGGTTGTTTAACCATTCCTGTGGGCTTTGTGTTAAATTCATCCCACCGCAGTACTGGGGCCCGTTCTTCGTACGTTGCTTAAAACATCCGAGATCAAACGAGACATCCAAGATAATATCATCGTGCTCATCATGATCTGGCTAATTAGGTTCTTCGAATACTCCTGCTGGTTATTAGTATAGCTGGATTGAGTTATCTGAGATAATTGCGCGTTCATGCACTGGTTTAAAAGGGGATATGTATCGATAGTAGAAACATTGATCAGCAACGCTGCTATTGTGCTCACCGTGCTCACCTGCACACTGTAGCCGAAGAGTGCGCTCAGTTTTTCACCGTAGCTGAGCAAGAGTTACAGCTTGAAGGATATGCTGAATTTGAAAACTTAATTAAAACGCCAGGGAACACCTCAAAGTGTGCAAAAGAGAGAGGGCTTGCAAAAAGTAGCAGACAAATTAACTTTGTAGTGACCATGTCAGATGTTTTTATCACTTATTACAGTACAGTATATATTTTGTATTTTAATAATTTCTAAATTAATAACTTTGTTCATTGTAATGTCAGAGTCACCACCCACTACTAGAACATGGGAACAAGTAAAAGTCAAGTACTAGAATATTCTACATAATGTTAATTTGTATACTACTTATACTATAGTCTCTTTTAAAAAGGCACTGTTAATAAATGTTTGCCTGTTTATAAAAGCAACCAAGAAAAAGGCTGAGAAAAAAAGAAAAACAAACAGGTGGTGGTCCTGCATCCCATATATATATAATTAAAAAAGACATTTTGTGAAGGCAGTAAGCACATGCCATTCCTGCATCCACACCCACCTACACCTTATGTTTGCACCTGGTTGCAAATGATAGTTGATGGACAGTTGCACTGGAGGACACAACAGCAGTCTGTTATAAGTGTTCAGAACAGAAGCCATTCTATAGTATAATGTTAAGGTAGAAATGAATATTTAAGTCGTTAAATTCTTGCAAATGATAGTTGATGGACAGTTGCACTGGAGGACACAACAGCAGTCTGTTATAAGTGTTCAGAACAGAAGCCATTCTATAGTATAATGTTAAGGTAGAAATGAATATTTAAGTTGTTAAATTCAAATTCACGTAAACTCTTCCCTCAGAAATAAAATATTATAGAATAATAAACGAAATAATATTGAATTTATAGACAATTGGAAAAGTTTTTGGGACAGACTTGACCTGTTGAAAGGAGATGGTATTTATCCCTCATGGGATGGTGCTGCTCTTCTCTCTAGTAATATGGCACATAGTCTAAGAGCACAAACATGAATTGGGGCTCAGGTCAGGAAGCAGACAGACTGGCTAAACTGACCGTCTGCTAGCTGTCTCACGCCACCAAGGTCAGATAAATCCCATCACATAGGGCTTCTTTCACCTAGATATCATCATATAGAGACTGTGTCTGTTTTCCGAATTAGGAAATACAAAAAACTTCCAAACCCATCTAAGGTTAAAAATTGTACTCATGTTCAACAAGCAGCAATCTGGGGCCAAGACCTGGAAGGCACCGCAAGCAGAACAAGTACAGCAAGCTGCAAGCACTGTAAGCACAGCAGCGTAGCAAGCATTTAAGCACCAACAGCAGTGCAGACCTGGAAGAACAAAAACAGCAAAAATTTGAACAGCCCCTAATTTGAATGTACATGACCCCTAATTTGAATGTACATGACCCCTAATTTGAATGTACATGATGACATAAAGCAATCAAAATTTGAACAATGTTTTCAAAAGTTATATGCGTTTTTGCAAAAAAACTGATATCTCTGGAACACTAGGTGGCGCTCTGTTCAAACTTCCCATCTACCTTCAGGACATGGTGCTGATGATCAGTGCTAAATTTTGTGAAGATATGTCAAATAGTTTAAATGATATTGCAAATTATGACAAAATTCAAAATGGCGGACATGTGGTACATCCAATCCTGGCAAAATCGGTATCCACGGATTCGACAAATATCCATTTTCCATATCTCATGACCTGTAGGTGGCGCTGTTCCCAACTTTGGCATGGACCCTCAGGTCATGGCTCCGATGAAGCGCACAAATATTTGTTTTGATTGATCAAAGTTTGGCCGAGCTATAGCTTCTGAACCAATTTTGGGTCGACCTTGTTAAGTTTGCGACATCATAACTTTTGAACAAAGATGAATAAAAAAAAATTTGTTCATCAGCTATCCCCTTCGGGACTTGGCCCCTAATGAGCAAATGATAACGCTTGGGTTGCTGAATATTCGATTCCTTACTTCATAAGCACTTATTGTTAATGATATGATTACAGACTACAACCTAGATGTGCTGTGTTTGACAGAAACCTGGTTTAATGAGGTATTTCTACCTGATTCTACCTACAAATTCTGTATCCAACTTCAATTAGTTTGATGTAATATAAAACAAGGGAATGCTGTTTTAACTTAATTGATTTAGATTGACTCAACTTACAATTTCCATTAAAGCTTACCTGCTCCCTGCTGATCGGTGAATTTTGCTTCAATGAGGAATTGGGATAAGGGGTTATTATATACATTATGTTAAAGTGAAAAATAACAAATCACAATTGACAGCGCTACTCTTAACCACAATGGTAACCAAAAAATTCAGTTATAGAAACCCAACTGAACATTTAACATTAACATAAACTACCAACATCGTTCCCTTTACTGTAAAACATAAAATAACACTCAATCCCTAAATGTACTGTCCTTATGCAGTCCCTTGCAAAGCATGCTGGGAACCACCAACGCATTCTCATCCTTTGGCGTCATATAGGTGACGCCATATGACATTTCGTCGAAATCTTACGCACATGGCATCCTTTAGCGTCAATATAACACACACTGTTATGGGTAGGTTTAGGTCTGGGGTAGGGTACGGTTATGACGCCTTGGGATCTGCGTCTCATATTCATGCTAAACGATGCCATGTGCGTTGGATTTAGACGAGCGTCACCTTTATGACGGCTTGGGTTCTGCGTCTCATATTGATGCTAAAGGATGCCATGTGCGTAAGATTTCAACGAAATGTCCAAAGCATCACATGTATGATGCCAAAGGATGAAAACGGGCTGGAACTACAGATCCACTGCTCTTGGCTGCATTCCTCAAAAGCATTGTGAGCTAAATTGATCGTAGAGACCATTAGTGGCAAAGGCGATCTATAGGCTTACAATGCTAAACGCAACCCTGAGGAGGGGACCTGTAGTTCCCAGCATGCTTTGCAAGGGGGTGCATTAGGAAAGCGTATTTTGGGATTAAGTGTTACATTATGGGTTTTTCAGTAAAGGGAAAGCTATTGGTAGTTTATGTTAATGTTTAATGCTCAGTTATGTTGGACATTTAGAGTTGTTTCTGTTACTGAAATAAGGTTAAATCTATTGAGAGTTATGCTTCAGTAAAACCTTGTTTTTCAGGTTGGTTAAATTCGGTTATAATCAGTAATCTTAAATCATTTATTTCATTTAAACAAAACCAGTTATAGTAGATGTTGCCACATGAAAATTATTTTCGAAGTTTTTCGAAGTCTCGACATTTTTTTTCAGAATAGCACCACAGACCCAGTATTCGTGTTCAAGGTTACTTATAGTTGTTTCTGCATATTTATCTATTGTAGGATTGGACGTATTTTAAGAAGAAAAAAAAGACAAACTTCAGTTTTAAGTATTCTCATAATTATTTTAGTAGTGGAGAAGCAGATAAAATGTCGAACATACAGCCATCTTGATGAGAACTGAGGTCCATTTGATGTTCCCTTTTGAGTTGTTGAGTAAAGACAATTCTTTGCTTTTGAACCCATGATGGCATTGCTAGCGCTACATAGTAGGACCCAACCCATTCACACTTTGTGTATGATTTCACCAACCGCAAATGAGATCCACATAACTTTTATAGTATTATCCAGAAATTATCTTTATCTACAATAAATAAATAATTTATATACAGAACAAAAAAAACATAATTTGGTCTGATTGATATTCTGGTCCTCTCTCAGGTTCTATGGGGATTGAACGGTTGGATTCAAATAAGACCATTTCAGCCCCCCAGACCTAAACCAGTTCCTCGGAATAATAATTCTTCATCTACAATATCCGCTCATGACATTGGAATCGGTGAAGAGGAGTGGGAACGGCTACAGAAGGCTCTGGACTGGCCCAGTCCAGATCAAGAAATCACTCAGCTGGATCAGAGCACAAGCCCAGTCCACTCAACATTCTCTATTGTGGGACTCAAGGAGAGTTACAAAGTGGGAGAAAAGATCTCTGTTACCATCACAGCCAGAGACCACAACAAGAACCTGAAAAGATATGGAGGAGATTTTTTCAAAGCAAAGCTATTCAATTCAAAGCTCTTGGTGTGTTGCTTATAATATAATATTTTATAATCAAATTTTAAACAAAAAATCAATATTCCGACATTTGTCGCATTGAGTTTGATTTGCCTGTTAATTGTTGGTTTATTTACACAATATTACATATACTGTAATGTTTATGTGTTTAAGCTTGCTTTACCTGCAGACATTAGTGTTCTGCATTACACTTAACCTTCTCTATTCTTCTTGAAGGCGAGTGTGTTCGGGGAGGTTGTTGATCACTGTAATGGGACTTACTCTGTAGCTCTTCTTCTGCCCTGGGAAGGTCAGGCACAAGTTTATGTACGTCTAGAGCACTCCAGTGAGGTTGTGCAGATTCTTAAAAAATACAGGGAGTCCTCATTTCCACGCAGCCACTATAAAGGCCACTTTGAAGGGTCAGGACCCAATAAAACCAGGATCATTGAAGTAGTACAATGTAATCTTAAGTGGGGTGCAGATGGAAGTTGGAGTAAAGGCGACTGCTGCTGTGAGTATAAGGATATAAAAACAGGGACGGTGTGGCAGTGTGAGATACCAAAGAAACTTTCTTGTGACAAACTGGTTCGTCACTCTACTGGAAGTTTGGAAAGCCCATTAAATCCTTTTGAGAAGCAATTGTTGACAAAGTAAGTGGAAAAGGATTCAAAGCATCTTCCAGAAGAATATCAGAACTTCTAGAAAAAGTGTATAAAATGTATTGTTATTATTTCTCTACACAGGACATTAACAAATGTTGCTATTACTGGAGACACACAAATCATTAATGTCCTTCCCAACACTACAGGCATTGGTATGTTCACATACAGTATGATCTGTGTAGTTTTGACCATTTTATTACAAATTTGGAAAGGAATAAAAAGATAGAAAATAATGACAGATTTGGCTCATACCCTCTTTAATTTTGTCATTCATTCTTTCCAAATAGAAAATTGTCAAAACATACACAGAGATATGTCATCTAAAATCAAATGTAGTTACAAGAAAATGCAGAATTTATATAATTAAAAGACTGTCTTTTCAAGTAAATGTTTCTTTGCTTTAGGCACAATGGAGAGATGCAGATCTGGCATGACAACACCAGTTCCTGCAGGGTTCTATCTGAAAGATGTCTGGAATTCTTTTGTATGCAACACTAGGCAGTTCAGTTCTGCACAAATGGTAAATTGTCTTAAAAACAAGATCGTCTATATGATGGGAGACTCCACCACAAGGCAGTGGTTTGAGTATTTAGAAAGAAATGTGCCAGGTAAGTTATTCATTGACATAAATGGCTTTGATTTCGGAATAGGTGACTTTTTTTCTCTTTATGTTATTATGTTGTTTATGGCTTCATAGCATGAATGTACGGAAATAACATACAGAGGTCCCACAAAGTGAAGTTAGTTCTGAAAAAAGCACATGCGGTTTTGGTTTTCAGATGCTACTTGGTTAATTTTGTGTCAAATGCAATGACACGTACATAAATCAGGGCGACTTAAATGGATAGTTTACCAAAAATTTAATTCTGTCATCACTTGTTCACACTCGTGTTGTTAAACTTGATCTTTAAAACTCTCTGTGGTCGTCGGTATCGCTGGCGATACCAGCTCACTTTTTTTCTTATAAGCGCAAAAGAGACTCAAAAGTCTCTGCTGATTTTGATCTTACATATAAGTGTTATACATCATTCGATCCTGTTAAGTGTCTTTTTTTTTGTGCATAGTCACAATAAAAACAAAATGTAGAGGTTTGAAATCTTGAGAAGTGTGATGGCTTACACTAATAATTATCGTCCGAAAATGAACTGTAACTCAGTCAATACTTGTCACAGAGACACGACAGATTTCTCTTTATGAGGCTGAAATTCTCTTCTTTTAAATTAAGTAATTTATATAAAAAACAAATATTCTCAGTTTATGTAATCTGTATGAAAAGAGAAAAGAGAGATGTCAGTCTTTCCTTTCAGCTCATTATAGTTTATTTCGTGTTAATCTGACACGCCCACGGAGAGCGCGCTATTCAAATGCCAATGTTGAGGCAAGCCATCCCAACGCCCACATCAGCTGGATAAAACATCCAGTTTAATAAGAATTTTGTACTTTACCTCGTCTTGCTGCGCTGTGAGGAATAATACTATCGTAATAATCCTGGAAAAGTTACCTCAGAAGTGCTGGTAGTTTCATTTCGAGGAGCAATGGATTCAGCTGATGTAGTAAGTTATTTATTCTTAACCCTCTGGGGTCTAAGGTGTTTTTGGGGTCCTTGATGTTTTGACATGCCCTGACATTTGTGATTTTTTTAAGTTGCTTATAAATATATTAATGGCACAGGTGAAATTACACTCTATTTAGCACAAACAGGGCTATCATAATATGTGAGCAACATGTATGTACATGTTTGTATTTTTGAGAGAAAATTGTTTATGCATGGTTATTGAAAAAAATAAAAATGAAAGTTTCTGAAATAAGGCCACATAACACATACTAAATATCTGTCCACAAGACTTTTGACTAATGGATGTTGTCGCCTAGAGTTTTTGCTTCAAAATGATCTGAAAATCATCCTGCCTAATCATTCACATAAAATAATAGATTGTTTTAAATTGTGAAAAACAATTTTTGTTTGGAAAGGCAATATGCATGGGGGCGTAAACGGCCCAACCCATGAATCATTAGGTGGGTCACACCTGAGAAGACAAAGACCCGCATAATAATGAGCCTTTCATTCAGGTGTGTCACACAAGAAAGAATGGAAGGACTATATATATATATATATATATAATAATTTCAGCTTTATAAAGATAAATCTTTTGTGTCTCTGTGACAAGTATTGACTGAGTTACAGTTCATTTTCGGACGCGTTTCAGAATGGACTTCACTGACAGAGAGAAGGCAAAATTCGCATCATGTTTATTTTTCTTTAATTGACAAAAAGCACAACACTAGTGTTGTCAAAAATATCGATATTTCGATAAATATCGATACTGAAATATCTGAACGGTACCAATACTAATTTCCCGAAGTATCGATACTAGCCGAGCGGTCACTTTCACTTCTCTCCAAAGGCGTGTTGACAAACACCACACGTGACGCACTCGTCTCATTCGCTCTGGTTAAATAGCAAAAGTGAAGTGAATGGAAAGATGGCGAGGGTGGCACCCCCGCGACCGGCTTTGGTTGATTGATAAAGAACACTGTGATCGGGCATGTCGGAGAATAGCGCGCACACGCATAAAAAACAGACCCGCGAGCAGGCATGTCGGAGAATAGCGCGCACACGCGCTTCACACTGTGAGCGTGCTGCGCAACATTATGAAGCTGCAGACTCGGAGCCTGCTGCATCTACAGTCCCGCACCCAGAGTCCCGCATTCTCAGACCCCTCGTTTTTCGAGACAGCGCCTCCTGCTGTTCAGAAGATCGTATAACACCCGCACACAAAGTCCCGCCTTCTCAGACCCCTCGTATAACACCCTTATCCAAATGCCACTGAAAACAATAGGATGCAATATTACGGTCTCGTTTTATTTAAAGTTATCCAAATAAATAGTTGCGTTCCCTGCTTAATGCATGTGCCAAATTTTTGTTCATTTTTTCTGACTAACAAATTACCCAGTAGTTATTTTTTGAGCGTGGATGTAATTGAAAGAAAATTACTGATGGGAGGGATACAATTACAGATTGAACTATCTTCTGAAAAATATTATGTGATATTATATTGCTAGAATGTTTGTTTTAATTCAAATTCCAATTTTTCTTTCAGTTCAACCTATAATGCTCTAATTTACATTATACCATGGTAACATTACAAAACCTGTTTTTTATATTTTAAATGCGAAGCAAAACTCAAATAAGAATAGACAAAAAAACAATAATAAACAATTCTGTACTTTATTTAACAATCACTTTAACACCATCTGGCTGTAGGACAAAGCAAAGAAAAAAAGAAAGAAAGTATTGTGTTCGTGACTTTACTTTTCGTCTTCAATTGCATTAAAAAAACTAATTTATAAGTCGCTTTGGATAAAGGCGTCTGCTAAATTAATAAATGTAATGTAATGCATAAGGTAAAATTATTTCTTTATGGTAGGCGAATGTTCCTTCTTTTTTCCTTCTTTTTGCAATCACTCTGTCAAATTCCTTGACTTCACTAAAATAAAATATGAATACCATTGTCAAAAATATTGTGTAATAATAAATAAATAAAAATTTGCAAATGCAAATTACAAGCATACCTAGGGTGATAAGTAGGGCCACAGAGGAACACCTTATTATTAAACACTATTAAATAATTAATTATGACATTCTTTGATATTAACACTTAATGTATTTAATTGGTCTACTTTAATGTCAACTAATTTTAATCAAATTTTACAATGGCTTGTCTACAAAAAGTCAAAGGTTAAAGGCTAACGTTAGCTATCAAAATATTTTCGGGGGAAAAAGGCGAAAAAACATACATTAACGGCTCAAATTTTGTCACAAACTATATTTACAAATATTGAATGGACTATTCATATGTTGGTGTATTGATGAGCTATAAAGTAGTTTGATTAAAAAAGAAATCGAATGAGTATGATTCGCTAAATAAAATTGACGATACTCACGTTTCGGCTTAAGCTCTTCACGTTTATCCTATCCAGTTAGGAGGGGCTGTCTCGAAAAACGAGGGGTCTGAGAATGCGGGACTCTGGGTGCAGGACTGTAGATGCAGGCTCCGAGTCTGCAGCTTCATACTACTCGTGCTGCGGGCACCCAAAAGATTGTTTGACTATCAATAATCCTTAACATCACTCGTTTTTTTTAATTATTTTATAGGTGAAAACAGACTTAAGGAACAGGCTCCAGGGGTACCATTTAGCAGCATATATGCTCAGCATCAGGGGTGTGTGTTGTTTGGACAGACCTGCCCCCACTGCTAAAAAAATCCTAAAAGAAACACTGTAACTCTTCTCATTTTAACTTTTCTGAAACATTAACCAAGATGGCCTAGTATTGTTGTTGATATGAGTCTGTGTTGTCTAGTATTTTCACCGTTTTCTTAAAGTTAACATAATCTGACTGAGGAATCTTAGACAAGTAAATATTGTTGTGGTCAAATGTAAATTAACTCGTGCCTATTTAACTTTATTCAAAAATTATTATTTAATTCTGCAATTTTCCTTCATTAGCAATTATCATCAATTTGATTACACAGATACTAATTAAACTAAACAGCTAGACAATGGCATCTCTGAATTCAATAATGAAATGCCTTTAACTAAAAATTTAATTTTTAATCTTATTATTATACATTACTGACACTCTATCCTCCAATTTGATACTGTTAAGTGCTTTTTTGTTACAGTATATTTTAATCTTTGATATCAGTAGGTAATAAAAATACAACGGATCACGTAAGCTCTGGTCCAATTAAAAAATATTAACAAATAGAACTCGGGACATTTTTGTACATGTAAAATATACCTCATTGTCATGTTCTAGACTTGTTATATTTAGCTTTAAATACAAAAAATACCCCCTTAATATTGTGGCAATTTTTTTCTCTGTGGTATCGAAAATGGTATTGAATATCGATATTTTTCAAGGTATCGTATCGAAGTTAGAGATTCTAGTATCATGACAACACTACACAACACTTTGTTTTTATTGTGAGTTTACACAAAAAAAATAGACACTTAACAGGATCGAATGATGTATAACACTTATATGTAAGATCAAAATCAGCAAAGTATTTTGAGTCTCTTTTGCACTTATAAGAAAAAAAGTGAGCTGGTATCGCCGGCGATACCGCCGACCCCAGAAGGGTTAATCTGTGGAACACAATTTTTTTTCTTTTTTTTTCTTCCATACATTGAAAGTCAGTGGGGTTCCATGTTGTTAGTGTGTCAAGTTGCAAGCAAGGGAAGAGAAGCAGAGGATCTATATTGCAGCTGATTTCCTTCTTTATAAAAACAAAGAAGGCAATCTAGAAGGCAACAATCAATGTAACAGGTGGAAACCCAGGCGGAGCAGAGGAGATAAATACCAAGGGGGACACCAATAGACTGAAGGCCCAGGGCAGAACCACAGGCTTGCGAGACCAAGGTGAAGATGGGGCTTGGGGCATAATCAGTGGGAGTGAACACAACAATGGAGCCCGAGGGAAGGACGAGCCTGTGGGGCGATGGGGGACGCATAGCCAGAGACCCAAGAAGCATGAAGGTGTAGTCAGGGGAGGAAGGAGTGGACGGGACCAGCGGTGAGGAATGAGAGTTGATGCTTGCCAGCTCCCATATCACCCTGTAGCCCAAGACTGGTTGCCCACTGAAGCTAAGCAGGGCTGAGCCTGGTTAGTACCTGGATGGGAGACCTACTGTGAAAACCAGGTTGCTGCTGGAAGAGGTGTTAGTGAGGCCAGCAGGGGGCGCTCACCCTGTGGTCTGTGTGGGTCCTAACGCCCCAGTATAGTGATGGGGACACTAAACTGTCAAAGAGCACCGTCCTTCGGATGAGACGTTAAACCGAGGTCCTGACTCTCTGTGGTCATAAAAAATCCTAGGATGTTTTTCGAAAGAGTAGCGGTGTAACCCCGGCATCAGGGCCAAATTTACCCAGTGGCCTCTCCATCATGGCCTCCTAATCATCCCCATATATATACTGATTGGCTTCATCACTCTGTCTCCTCTCCACCAATAAGCTGGTGTGTGGTGGGCGTTCTGGCGCAATATGGCTGCCGTCGCATCATCCAGGTGGATGCTGCACATTGGTGGTGGTTGAGGAGATTCCCCCCTTCTATGTAAAGCGCTTTGAGTGCAGAGAAAAGCACTATATAAATGTAATGAATTATTATTATTATTATTCTGCTGGGTGGACCGGTGGCAATGAAGGAGATCTGAGCGGGGCCAGCGGCGACGAAGGACTCTTGGGGCCGGGTGGAACCAGCAGTGACAAAGGAGACTTGAGGCTGGACGGAACCGGGCTCAAGGAAGGAGACTTGAAGCTGGACAGAACCAGTGGCTGAGACAGAGCTTGAAGGTAGTAGAAAATCAGTGAATCCAAGAGTTCACACTGGGAGGAATCGATTTCAGGGCTAGGAGGGTGAATTAAACTCTGCTCCACGATATCCAAATCCACCAGCACTCCCTCAAGGATGAACATAGATACCGGCTCACACAACCAGGCCGACCGAGCAGGCTCGTGCTCTGGGTCTACGGTGGCCTCTGTTGATTTGTTCATGCATGTAGAAAGTGCAAGTTCAGGCTCCGGGACAAACAATGACTCAAGACTAGGACACCTGAACTGACAGTGTGGGCGGTTCACACACCTGGTCAGACTCAGCTGGCTTTGGATCTGGAGCTCTGTGGGCTCTTGCTCTGGGTCAACCCAGGTGTGAGGAGGGGCTGGACAGGCTCTGATTCTGGGCCTGTGGTAGTTGGCGTGGACATCAACAATGGGTAGGCATACTTTACACCAAATAGATTAGCTTCTATCCATGTTAGATTTCCCATGTCTGGTAAGTCTAGAGGGCCATAATAATTGTATCCTACCCAAAAGAACTGTTAAAGCACATAGAAACATAGAGCATAACCATTACAGAGTGTGAGTATGTGATGTTTTTTTTATTTCTTGTGTGAAATTGCTTTTTGGGGCTGCTGTATACATTAAGCAAAAGCAACTTTGTAAAGCTGTTTGGAAATTGAAGCAATGATACTAATGTAAGTTTTTCTTACTAGGCATACAAAGAATTAACCTCCACACTCATCATTTGGGTGGACCCCTGATGGCTGTAGAGTTGAAAAATAGTATCATTGTTCACTGGAGGCCACACGGTGTTCCTTTGCGATTTTCTAACGTGCTCATTAACGACTTGCATTATATCAGCAATGATATTGATGAAATAGCTGGTGGTCCTCATGCAGTCGTTGTCTTCACAATCTTTGCCCACCGGGTTTTTCACCCAATAACATTTTACGTGCATGAAGTGGCCAAAATCCGTCAGTCTGTTGTTGCACTGCTGAGTCGTGCACCAGAGACTACCGTCATCATCAAGTCTGGGAACACTGCAGGACTAAAGGTACAATAGCTTATTGACCAATCCTACTCTATTTTCAATAGTTCCCTTTCAAAAGCTACTCTCAATGCTGCGCTGATTAACGATATCGGAAAACATAGTTGTTTGACCGGCTGTGAACTAATGTGGCAAACACACCAAGAATTTGGCTTAAATAATCTCTGATGATGACGTCATCGGAATGCGCATGACAGAGGCTATAAATAGATAGAGACAGGTGCGCTTTCAGGTTCCTTTTTTTCTTCAGAACTGTGTGCCGTGTGTGCTGCATTCTTTCTTAAACTACCCTTTTGCTAGGAGTTAGTTTTGTCAGGTAGGAATAAAGCCTTTCGCATTCTCTTTCTCTGTAATGAAAAGAAGATCATGTCGAGAGAATCCAGCAAGAGATGCGTGCCATGCTCAGAATATGAGCACTGCAACTTATTCTCCATCAAAGTGCTCTGCTCCAGGCTCGCATTCTTTCGGAAGAGTGAGCCAGTGAGTCCTCGATTACAAGATCATGGGGCTCACGTGTCGATCTGGTTGAAGGGCGGGACGTGTCCTTCGCTTTCTCTTGTTCTTTCACCAGATCATGAGGTCATCGAGCCTGTGTCTGGAGCACGCTCCGGCATTTTTTTAAACCGGGCTGAGGACGCTAGTTCTCTTGAGGAGATGGATTTTGATTGCGCTGCCTCTGAGCACTCCTCTCGTGATGACAGATCATATGGGGAGCTACTCAAGGTAATCACTCATGCTGTGGACAGTCTTCAGTTAGACTGGCCACAGGAACAGGAGAATCGCAGACAATCAAAGTTAGACCACAGATTTCTGTCGGGTGGCCAAGGGGAGGCACCAAAGATTGGAAAAGATTTTACAAAGCAGAGGTGGACCTCTTAGTTTCACAAGAGTCTCACAGTGCAATGTCCCATTTACTACCTTCTTGGCGTGTTTGCCAAACGTCTTTACAACTGGTCGAAAAAAGATGTTTTCCCATAGTGCCAATCAGTGCAGCATCTCATTGCCGCTTTTTCAGAGAAAAGGATTACAGTCAAGTAACCCGTGACATTTTCTACATTGTGTTCATATGATAATATGTATGGTTAACAAGAAAATATGATACATTGGTGGGGGTTGAGGAGTTTCCCCCTTCCATAGGTAAACACTTTGAGTACCAAGAAATGCACCATATAAAAGTAACACATTAATTAATTATTAATGAATTACATTTGTTCTGCTACCTTTTTATTGAAAGTCTAGAAATTAAATGATTAACTAAAATAATAATTATGTCATAATTTACTCATCTTCATGTCATTTTAAACATGTATGACTGACTTTCAGCTGTGGAACAACAGAATGAGCAGAATGTCCAAACTTACAATGAAAGGAACCAATGAAAGGAACAATTAAAGGCTGCCAAGCTGCAAAAAGGACAATAAGGGATCATAAAAAATAAAGTAGTACATTTGGATTAAGTTTTCTAAAGCAAAATGTTCTGTGGGAGAAACATAAGGAAATGTTTATTGTTTGCATGGAAATTAGTATCTTGGACATTGGGCTAAGACATCGAAAATCATGAGTATAAATGGATGAATGAATCATTTTTGGGAAATTTATTTATTTATACTAGATAAAAATAATAGGTTTATTGTCATTTCTACATTGTAGGAAAGGTATAAAATGTGAAAGACAAATAAGACTACAAAAAGGACTGAATGCTATGTCTGGATTGTTCGCAATTGCAAACAATAGAGTAAAGGTACTTTGTCTAAAATAACTTAGTGGTTTTTTTTTTCTTATTTTAATATTTGTTACTGCTCTGTGTTGTTACAGGATATTTTTCAAAGTGATTGGTATGCAATGCAGCTGAATACAGTGATGCAGGAGATGTTTCGAGATATCAATGGAGTAATATACTTCGATGTCTGGCAGATGACGTCCTGTCACTATCTACGTGAAAATATTCACCCAGGACCTGTTGTTATTGCTAATGAGGTCAATATTTTGCTCTCTTATATCTGTCCTTCCTAATACATTCAGATTCAACCACAATAAAAAAAAAAAATCTGTATAAAATTATATTACAAAATAAAAAAAGAACATTATTTATCTTGCTTTGTCATTATAAACAATGTGGATTGTGGATGGATGTGGATGATTTTTGCTAAATTGTACATATTTTACGAGTTGCCCAATTCGTATAAATAATCTACCCCTTACCCCGCCCCTACCCATCACTGGGGTTTGGACAAATCATACGAATTAGTAGTGAGGTCGTACAAATTCATATGAATTAGCCACCTCGTATAGGGGAGCGCGGGGCACAACGTAACACGGGGCTAGTTGTAACACACTTGTTTTAAATACTTCCACACATGCCAGCATGACGAAACTTGGTGTATTTACTAGTTGCCATTTCAACACTATATAGAGAAAAAATTGCGCCAAAATTCAGAAATCTTTGTAAGATATCACTGAACATTTATTTAACCATAGCAAAAGTACATTTCTTACTTAAGTTCATTTTTTATCTCTATTTTTTGTTTATTTAAAATTAGACAAATCTGATATTATTTTAATCTTCAATCTGTTGTTGATATAGTTCTTTAATGCGTCGCTAACTATCAGAAGACACTAGCAGGGTTTAAACCCCAGTTGTGCATGCGGGGCATGTTGTAACACTGCGTTACAATGTGCCCCTATTAGAAATATGCTATTATATTCTATACTTTTATGAATTCTATTGAGAAAACATGAGAAACATGTAAATAAAGACTGAGAGTCAATGTTCAGAGACTATTAATTATTATTTTGTTTTGAACTATGCTGTATAGCTGTGTTTTCCGGTGTGTTTGTTGTCAAACTCAAAAATTAGTTTATTTTTAATTATAAAAAAATGCCATTATTGTATTTTATTAAGAAAATATTTTGGTTTGACTTGTATATTTTTTTATTAGATCAGATAGCATTTTAAGCTGTCCTATGGTGATGTTACAATGTGCCCCTCACATGTTACAATGTACCCTACCTGTGGGGCATGTTATCACATTTCACTTCCATTCTTTCGGGGTAAATCAAGAAAAAAGTATACAAAACAAAACCACATAATTGTACTAGACATGTGGGAAATTAATGTGGGAAAAAATAAATACTCTAAACCCTAAGTAGATTTACACAAACTGAGAAAGTCAAAAAGCGTTACGTTGTGCCCCGCTCTACTCACTCGTACGAATTGGTTGTGAGATAGCGTTGGAGTGGCCGGTCAAGTTGGAGAAGAACAGCATACTTTATAGTTACCTTCACAATGTTTGTTTGACGTAAGTAAAACACATTTCAAATTATGTTTGAAATGTTTTTTTTTTGTTTTTTTTTTTCTATTATTCTGATATTCTCTTAGAATTATAGCGGATTTATTAGTTCTGTTTTTTTTTTTTTTTTTATATCAACCGACACAATATAGACCCAGCTGAGTTTTCATTTCCAAGACTCGCGCCGGGTTCACACTGCACGCGTTAGCAGAGCGGAGGCAGCGCAGAAGCAGTGCGTATGGTGAGCGGGAGCAGCACGCACCCGTTTTGCTTTCACACTGGCAGCGTTTGTCGGCCGCAGCTGAACCGCGGCTTGTGTAGCCTACAGGCTTTTGAGGTTGTGCATGGTTAACCAAGTACTTTGACAGATTTTGTTGATTTTTTTAAATAAATAAATATTGATAGGTAATTGATACCTGAATTATATTTGTTATTATATATTATCTGCATAATTATTACATATTAGCACTCATCTCCATGAAAGCGTTCTGCAAAAGAGAAAAACTTTACGAAATCGTTTAGATTGTTGAAATATCTACCTAATTTACAAACATTACACATCATAAACATCTTAAAAATAATTCATAAATGTCTGTTATAACAAACAGAACAAAGAACAAAGTTCTTAATAGAGACATATTGTAAATGAGCAAAACAATAAAAATAAAAAAATCATGCACATCATAGATGTACTGTATGTGTGCTATATTTATCTGTCTATTCTATTTATCTTTCTATATTGAGGTGAGTTGTTCTAGTGGGCAAGGGAAAGGTTGTCAAAAACACTTTTAAATGACTTAATACCATCGGCACCAAGATACACTGCAAATGAATCCCATGCTTTTTCCTTTGCCTGCAAGTCTTTACAAAACATATTATGTGGATCATAAATAACTTTATGCTTCTCAACCTCCACAATGAGACGAGTGTCGTCTATTATTGTTGTCTTTCCAGGTGCACTCTGAAGACCACCGCCTGCACCACATGCTTTTGTTTATGATTGTCAGCATGATGTCAGCATGACATCTGTTATTATGCCAATATATAACCTAACCTTAACCCAGTTACAGATTAATTTAATTATGTATATATATATATATATATATATATACATAATTAAATTAATCTGTAACTTAAGTTAAACTGGCAATAGGCTAAAAATTGTTTAAACTTGTTTTTGTCTTTCAGGGAAAAAGTTTGTTTTTGGACATTTGTTTTCTTTTTTAATTGCTGAAGGTCATTTGATTGACTGTTTAAAACACAAAAGATATCATCAATGCGTTTTTTGATTAATACTGCTGTGTATTTTGGACAAGATCAATGCATTGTCACTTTAATTCAGCGTGAGTGGTGCAGCAAAAATAGACTCAGCACCAGAGCCGGACAGTAACGGAGTACATTTACTTGAGTACAGTACTTTGTCACGACTACCTGGCTCACAGTAGCAATGACATAGGGGAGACCACACTTAAGTACAATTTTGAGGGATCTGTACTTTACTCGAGTATCATTTTTGGGGAGTACTCATGACTTTACTCAAGTACATTTGAGAGGCAAGTATTGTACTCTTTACTCCAATACATTTCTATCCATAACCTTCAGTACACGAGTAAAAAAAAAAAAAAAAAAATCTCGGAAACCCTCAATTTGTTGTTTCCCTCTCAAATGTGATTGGATTGCGCAGGCGCCACTGATTGGGACAGCCTATCAGCAATCACTTTCAGCTTTCCGCCAAAGTCAACTCCATGGTCAGATTTTATATTACACATTAATGTAAGCCAAACATTTGGTTTGATGTTCTTGAGTATGTGGTGCGTTTAACACAGTCAGGTTCAAATGTGGCAGTGGCGTAGCCACGAGGGATTTCTGATTTCTTAAAAAAAAAAAACTTTAGGAGGCAAAATATATTTTTACTGATTATGTGAATTACACTGCGGAAACCAAAGTAGGCTACTACCCAGCGAATGAAGAAGGGTTGGCGCTCAGTCTCCAGAGTACATAAAATATTAATTTTGTTTTATTTTATTTTTCCGGTTTGCATTTATGAGGAAAAAACAATGTTATGGACGTGTTCTCCGTTACGGACGTGAGCGCTCTGAAAGCGGCATAAAAAATGCTTTAAAACTTTCACAGAGACCTCAAACAGAAAACACAAAACCTTTCTTTAACCTGAATTTCGTTTTGCATTAATTGTATCTTAATTTTAATCAATGTTTCATCAACCAATTGCCTGGGTTTAATAAATAAGAAGTAAATAGCAGACGATAGAAAAGAGACAGAGGCGCCGGCCTGTGAACTGGATCTCGTCTCATAAATGAACCGAAACTGAGTGTATAAGGTTGCCTACTTGCCTCTCACAGACATGTCTACTTTTAAACAGAAAAAAATCAAAACGAAAGAAAACAGACTACAGACTGCTTATGTAATCCGTATGAAATGTGCATTTCTCTCTGGCGCGTTCACTACTGAAGATCGCGAGTCAGCATCGTCAACTTCATCTAGCCGACACTGACAAAGAAAACACTTGTTTATTAACAAGTGTTTATTAATAAACAATTAAAATATCTCCTTGCTACATTTTACATATTCATAATTATTCCTTTTGCCGGTTCTTTGTGACAGCTTTTAGGTGCTTTATTGGCAGCGCCACCCTTACATGTGGTGTGTGTGTGTGTGTGTGTGTGTGTGTGTTGTCCCCGCATTTAAAGATGGGACTCCCCAAAAATTAAATTAAATTAAATAAAGCAACATGGTAAAAAGATGAAAATGACTTGATTTTACTTTCAATTCCTTTTACATTCTCCAAGGTATTAACATTAACATTTTTCATAACTCCATGTAGGACGTATCTGTGCATAAATGTAAGCACTGTGGCAGTAGATTAGTAATGCAATATTTAGAAAATCTACTCTTGTACTCTTGATACTCAAGTACTTTTAAAAACAAGTACTTTAGTACTTTTACTTAAGTAGACATCTGAATGTAGTACTTTTACTTGTACTTGAGTAAAATTTAGCAAGGGGTATCTGTACTTTTACTCAAGTAACAAAGCTCTGTACTCTGTCCGCCTCTGCTCAGCACCTATCTTTAGCGAAGCGGCGTGGAGAGCTGCTTCTGAAACGCGCCGCGTCGCAGCTGGTGTAAACACAAGCATTGACTAGAGTGGGCGCGATCAGCTCCTGTAGCCGTCTGCTCCTCAAGATAGTTCACGTAGTGTAACTGCGCAGCGCATCTGTGTTGTACGTCACACGTAGCTCACTATTGGCCAATGCTGGTCATGTGTGTGATGTGTGTGACGTACAACCCAGAAGCGCTGCACAGTTTCACTACGTGAACTATCTCGAGGCTCACACAGAAGAAAATAAACAGTTGAATAAAGTCGTTATTTTTGTTGTTTTTTTGCGCACAAAAAGTATTCTCGTCGCTTGATAAACTTAAGATTGAGCCACTGTAGTCACTTGGACTATTTTAACGATGTCTTTAATAACTTTTGGGCCGGCAAGCTTCAATCCCTATGGAGGAGTGATCCAGCTCTCAGATTTAATAAAAAATATCTTACAGTTTTTTTTCAATTGCTTAAGCACAATTCTGGAAACAGGGCCCGGTTTGTCAAAACACTACACACAATTAGCACAACCCTACACCAAAGTAGCACAACACTTCAGATCATTTGCAAAATGGAACACTTTTGTCAAAACTACACAACTTCATAAAAACAATATTTTGTGACCATACGAAACACACACATTTTAAATGACTTCAATCTTTTTGAACCAGTTACACACTGCTGTTGCTAACCTAAAACACTTTTAGCAAGTCTAATTCTCAGTGATTAGAGTACTGTATATGAAGTACACAAATAAAGTGCAACTATACAATAGTTCACCAAACACTACACAAGACCAATGCTGCAGACTGAGGAAAATATCATTAATTTCTCTCCATATACCCAAATCAGTCAACATGGAGAATCACAACAAAACATGTCCCAGTTGTCATGCTACTACAGTAGTGTGCATAACACTGTTATCTCAGCAAACAACAGACAAACGTAAAATACTGTATCCAGTACAGGTTACAATTACAGTAAATAACAACAACAACAACAAACATAAAAAATAATTTGAAAAAAGCAGGTGAACTACTGCTGCATTTTTATTGTGCTTAAACCTGATTGGTGTGTCTACAGTTTAGCAGTCATGTGTGTGTGCACCTGATGGCTGTGTTTACAGTTTTTTTCAATTGCTTACACACTAAAATTAAAACTTTCCCACTATTAGCAAAACCTTACACTCAAGGAGCAAAACACCAGCCTAGATTTGCACAATTGTAAGCACGTTGTCAGCTTCACCCTTTTTGCAAAACATTATACACAGTAATTTGTAAAACTCTACACACATTTTCACACCTTAGACACAGTTAAGGATTGTGAGGTTACTTCCTTGTCATTACAAAGCCCCGGTTTGCCATTGACCACACTAATGAATGAATTGGATATGCACATCCACCAGGTGTGGAAGCACACATGTGCTAATTTGAAAACGCAGCACTCAGGTGTGCTATAAAAGGCAGCAGGTGAGTTCACCTGTCTTCAACAAAAATGGAAGGAGCTAGAAGAAGAAGAAGAAGAAGAAGAAGAGTGAGAATAAGAGGGGGAGCTCAAAGAGGAGATGAAGGAGGTAGAGGAAGAGGAGAAGGAGGTAGAGGAGGAGGAGAAGGAGGTAGAGGAGGAGGCCCAGGTAGAGGAAGAGGAGAAGAAGGAGATAGAGGAAGAGGAGAAGAAGGAGATAGAGGAAGAGGCCTAGGTAGAGGAAGAGGTAGAGAAGGACTTGAAGAGTTGATAGAACCTGAACAAAGAAGACGAGGACCAAATTTGATTCAAGAAATCCGTGCAACACTTATTGACTTGAATAGTTACAGTATTCTTGTTGCTTTTACAGTAGTTTTTCTTCAGAGTCAAACTGTATGTACTTCATGCAGTAATTTTTATTTGTCTACAGATTTTATTTTTTTCATTGATTTCTTTGTTGGTTGATTACTGTAACTGATTATTGTAAGAAATACTGTAAATAAATACTTGAAATATGAGTCTGCAGAAATCAGTGTTGTGCAGTGATTGGCAAGTTTATAGTTAGGCCTATTTGTGTACATTCTCCCTATATCTCAAACTAATCATGAAGAATGTTGTGGGTTTGTCACTATTTTTTTTTTCATCTAAATTATCCCTTACATAACAATGTCTGGGCAAAAATCTAGCACATGTTATTTCATAAAAATAGTTTTTTTACAAATGTGTTTTTTATTTATCACAGCCATGTGAAACTGGCTGCAATAGTGTCTGATCATTGAGGACTGTGTTGGTTAAATGAAAACCAATAGCATTTTCACAAATATGTGTATATCTTTTGACTGAAGTGTGTATGTTTTGACAGAAGTGTGTCATTTTGCAAACAATCTAGGAATTATGCAAATTGAGTGTGGTGTTTGGATAATTGTGATTGTATTTTGAAAAAAAGAACCTGGTTTTCAAAATTACGTGTAAACAATTGAAAAAAACTGTAACAGATTGGCTCATAGGTGTGGTAATTTGACAGTCAGTGCTTTGGAATTGCAAGGAAGTGACATCATGATATACTTGATATACAGTGTCTGATGTATACAAGTGTGTTTAGTGTTTTGCAAATAGTGTGAAGCTGACAATGTGCTTACAGTTGTGCAAATCTAGCCTTGTGTTTTGCTCCTTGAGTGTAAGGTTTTGCTAATTGTGGGAAAGTTTAATTTTAGTGTGTAAGCAATCGTAAAAAAAACTGTAATTTGTGTTCCAAAGATGAACGAAAGTCTTACGGGGTTGGAAGAACATGAGGGTGAGTAATTACTGACAGAATTTTCATTTTTTGGGGTGAACTAACCCTTTAAAACTTACCTTAACTTCAGTGCTTTAAAGGGATACTTCACCTCTGGGAAGATGAATGTGTATTTAATATTGGTCATTTATATAGTAGAAATGTGAAATAATTTTTGAAATTGAAGCATTCTAGACTGAGAAAAGGTAGAAAATGTATTTTTTACTCATGTGGCTGAAAGACAACAACTCCCAGAATGCACTTGCTTTGCTGCCCTTACGAGGCCACTCCCAAACCACGCCTACCGGTTACAGGCGTCAGAATCCGAAAAAATGGATACAACTAGGCTTGCTTTGATACATCGTGAGTTATTTGATAAATTTCCATCGAAATGGTGCTAAATTGCGTTGTACCGGGATGTACTAGCCTAATGTATATAACACAACTTACTTTCACATTAAAAATATGAAGGCAGGACCATGTCAACAGAGTAGCTTTGTAACATTAGCTCTGCATATGAACTGTTTTAATCCATACTCCAGTAACACTAAAGGCTAATCCATACTCTAGTAACACTAAAGGTTTATAAAAAGAACCACAACCAATGTGTGTTATAACTTTTAATTTAAAAAAAATAATTAATATTAACACTTTTACACTCAAAGCTCTGCGGATTCAGCGATCTCGTCCAGAAGAAAATGGCATCGCTGAGATTCGCGATAGCAATAGGACTCTATATCTGTTTCCATAGGCACACAGCGAGAGCACTGACACCGCCAGTCCGCCCCAGCTCGAGTCTGGCCGGGCTCAGGTCTCGCTCCGGTCGCCTCTTGTTCCTCCATCTCCCGCAACTGTTTATCGCTGTATTGCGGCTCGTACAGGTAGCCACGAGCATCAGATTCTCGCAACAGATCCTCGAAATCCCCTTCTGCCATTTCAACTTCAAAAAAAACTTCCGCCATCGTGATTAGCCTACTATACAAACTTTCTACACAGACTAAGAGGTAAGAGCTTGTTAGCATAGCTTCTACAGAAAGATGATTGACACTATCTTTACATTCTGTGAGTGAGATCCCGCCCCATATGGGCATGGTGAAAACATGCGGAACACATGTAGTCTTTAGCCTCTGGCACAAAAATCCTCAGATGACGCAAAATGACGATTTTTGCGTCATCGGAGGATTTTTTCCAGACTAAAAATGAATTTTTCTCTCATATCGGGGGGAAGCACGGTAATTCGAAAATACTACTGGTTTTCTGCTGATACAAAGCTTAATGCTAAATCCTGAAGTATCCCTTTAAGTTAGGGTAAGTTGAACCACTGGTTCAATTTAGCCCACATCATCTGGCTCACTTTGCCCCATAGTCAACATTTTGGTAAAAACGGCCTAGCTTAGCAATTCAGGCTAACCTTTAGCTTAATGATTCACATTTTATATGTTGACAAATCACCAACATGTGCCATAAACAACTTTAGACCTAGATAGATTTGCTTTGGCACAACAGCTAGTATCCCTGCAATGCAGAAAATTAAAGTCCCTGTAAAGGCAATTAAAAAAAAAATTCTAAACACATTATAAATGTTAGAAATGTATTGCTAAAACACAATACAAAGACTGTGAACAGTGAAGTACTGAATTGTGGAGTTAGACCGTTAAACAGTTTTTCACCATTGATATTTTACGGATTTTTTGGGCGGGGCTAAAACGGGGCTCGATGACGCACTGGAGCCCCTGAGCTCCTGGCCCCGCCCCTACCTGATGACGCACTGGAGCCCCTGAGGCTGGCCGCTCCCCTAACAATATAAATAGAGCACATTCGCATCAGTTTGCCGCTCAATCGCGAGTTACTGTCAGTATTATTAGTTACTACAGCTTACAGTTTGCTAGTTAGCTATCTCTTCATCACGGAAATGCGTACTACCTGGATGCGATCACGTACAAAACAGATCGGTGTCCTTATTTAAATTTCCTAAATACGATCACATCAAGAAGGGGTGGATTAATTTTGTGAAGAGCCACCTTGATGGAGAGCTGAGGATCACCACCAAAACCCGCCTCTGTAGTGATCATTTTACACGGGATAGTTTTATAAACTTTCGTCGGAGACAACTGGGATTCACTGATAATCCGCTGTTACTGGTGAATGGGGCCGAAACGACTATCTCCCGCCTCGGCCTTCATCCTCCCGTCGCGCCGACAACTGGTGACATCATCTGCAGTGCGTGCCCACCAATGAGTGTAAGTTGCCTTGTGCGCTTATGTTATAATTAACCTAATAAGCTGCTAGGAGCATCTATTCCGGCTGTAGCGGGTGACAGTTGATTGTGGTGACGGCAGCTTTACCACGAGTGGGCGTGGTTTCAGCGCAGCCAACGGACACGCCCCCAGCGTTTGAGAGCAGAGACTACTGCTAATTTTTTCAAGATTTTGATAGCTTATTTTATGTACTTGCCGGATTTTTTTATCATTCAAATTTGGCTGGGTGTCTAATAACACATTTTTCTGTGATATGACAAACTCAGAACACATAGTTCATTTTGACTTTACAGGGACTTTAACTTTAACAAGCAAAAAAGTGTTTTTGTGAGACAAAAAAAAAAAAACTTACCTTTTGTCCCAAGTGCTTCTCCTCTTAACAGCAAAATAGAAATGATGGAGTCTTTCAGAATGTATGGTCACATGACACCAAATGTGCATAGTTGCCTAGAAACAGGGGGTGGGTCAACTTACCCACTGGCTCATCTTACCCCACTCTCCCCGGCCCGGTTTCACAGATAGGGCTTAGATTAAGACAGGATTAGGCCTTAGTTCAATTAGGACATTTAAGTAGCTTCCATAAATGTGCCTTAGAAAAAACATTACTGCACTGCATCTTGAGACAAAACACTGTAATGGCACTGACATATTTTAAGCAACGCATTCTCATCCTTTGGCGTCATATAGGTGACGCCATATGACATTTCGTCGAAATCTTACGCACATGGCATCCTTTAGCGTCAATATAACACACACTGTTATGGGTAGGTTTAGGTCTGGGGTAGGGTACGGTTATGACGCCTTGGGATCTGCGTCTCATATTCACGCTAAACGATGCCATGTGCGTTGGATTTAGACGAGCGTCACCTGTATGACGCCTTGGGTTCTGCGTCTCATATTGATGCTAAAGGATGCCAAGGATTTCAACAAAATGTCCAAAGCGTCACATGTATGACGCCAAAGGATGAGAACGGGCAGTGCAAGTTGCTTTCAGTTAAAACAGCTCAAACAAGCATTTTAGTATGGGACTAGGCTTAAGCCTGGTCTATGAAACCGGCGGTAATACATTTAGATTATACTAAATCTGTGCAATAATTATTTAAATGATGCACATCAATATACATTTAATTTAGTTGCATTTGTCACAGGTCGGGGGGGCCAAGCCAGACTGCGCCCAGCCCTCAAAACCCAGGACCACCTCGAGGAGCGTACCAGAGACCAGACAGACAAGAAGATTTTCTAAAAGTAACAATCTTTATTTAAATAAAAGCAGGAATTAAAAGTCTTAATATGGGCTTCGTCTCTCTTTCCAGGGAGGAGGAGACCGAGGGGTGCGCTGCGAGGGCCCGGACTACTGGCAGCCACTGAGGAGGAGGGAGCCGAACGCCCGTCTGGCGTGCAGGTAAGTAGCGTGGTAAGAAGGCTCTTTTCTGCGAATTACAGGCGGACAACGGTCTGGGCAGACCAGGGCCGGGACCACGGGCCAGGCGAGGACTCTCTCCACAGGACAGGTGGGTAGCAGGTAAGTTTTCTCAAGCGTCAGCTATTCGACAGGTGCGAGGTCCTCCGGGTGCCTTTCCGCCCTTGACGACCCCAGCCAGAGACAAGGGTACCCTGTATGATCCAGGACAGAGACAAGTGTGCAGGTTTAATTCTATTTCGGTGAAGGGTGGACTTACGGCTGGAGCGGGTGGTTCGGGACAAGCAGCGCTGCTGCTGGGGTGTGTCTCTCCTCTGAACAGGCAGCACACAAGAAGGCAGAGGCAGAAGAATCTTCTGTCTAGATAGGCAAAGCCTTGGATACAAGAACGAACAGGATCCTTTCATATAGTGGGGAATCAGGCTTACGGCTGGGCTGGGTGGTTCCCACGGTAACGCGAAGGCTGGGGCGTGTCTTTCCTCCGAACAGGCAGCACACAAGCAGGCGGTGGCAGAGGAACGTTCTATTTAAATAGACAGAACAAGTTAAACAAGGCAATCACCATCCTCTCCCATATCACAGGACCTGGTGGCGAAAGTGGAACATACACGTTCAGCTTGAGGGCTTCGTTCCGCAAACACTGGCGAGAATGTGAACTGGAGAACACTGGCGGTTAAATAAACATGTATATCCACACACGGCAACTTCACGTCAAGTCCAATACTGTGTGACACTTCAATTCAGGCACCGCAATCCACTGTCAAATCTTAGTGCAATAAGGCCAGCACTCACCCAATGTTCAATCCCTCCACTGTTGCGCTGATTCAACAGTCAGAAGCTGATGAGATGCAGAGGATTTCGCACCGCATGGAACACAGCGTCTTCAACACTCTTTCACACTCAGAAGAAGATATCAGGGTTTCAAAGATTAATCAGTTCACACTCTTAGTGGTAATTATATTTGTGGTCAATACACTTCACAATTCCTTATCCAATTCAGTGCAAGACATGCATTCACACCGATCCGGTGTTTCATTACTTATCTTTCTCCCTCGAGTGATGGCATTCTCCAATCTTGACTCGATCTCCACAATTCACTCACTTCACATCCAATTCACGTTCCAGCTTGCACTCCCTCAATCACCGTTGCACCCCTTTCCAGTCAGATCCTCACAGCCACTCCAAAGATCCCAGCAAACCCAAGCCACTGCCAAAGGAATCGATCGCTCCCGGGGGAGTACCACCCTCGAATGCCTTTTCCTTTTCCTTTTAACTGCTTCTCTGGGCCGTGTTTCCATATCACAGATCCCCACACCAAACACCCGCACCTGGTACCGCTTAGCTAATCAGCTGCCGCTGTCATGGCAACTGACAACAGCAAACCAGCACGGTGTGCCGGTGAAATCGTCCCGGGGGGAAACACACTCCTAGCGGAAATTAGTTCCGCTAGATTTGTCACCTTGCTCACCAGTTGCTTTGAATGGGTGGATTGATGGGTGGACAGCAGTCGAAGACAGAGATGGTATGAAGGGATGAGGGAATTTCAAGTGTGTGTTGACGACAAAATGTTTGGCTTACCACAGTTCATCACAGTACTACATTTACCAATACACAAAACAAGAAATTTGCCCCTTATTAATTTGTTGTGAACACTGGAAACTTTAATGGTATGGACTTCTGAACTACACATGTCCCCAGTTTTAATTTTAATAATCTGGTCAGTGAACGATTTAGGGTTTAATGTACTTTTGCATTCTTCTTCTCCTCTAGCAGCATGGGGTCTGCTCTGATTGGCACGGTTCAGTGCACTTGGCAGGAGAGGCCTTTTCAAAAAGATGTGAGGGCTGATTGGAGGTGGTGACCATATGGAGGTGGCAGGCTCATTAAATGTGCAGTTCAGCTCTCTCATGCACTCTCAAAAAGCAGTTATTCACTATACATTTGGCTTCCAGCAATCATATACTGTAAATTACATATAAACAGATCATTTATTTCAAGGAATATGAATGAGCTGATGGCATTGGAAGAAAATATGCTTCAGATTCAATAAGTTATTGACAGCAATAATGTCAGGCACCACACACATTTCCCTACTCTTCCCTCAACAAAAACTGTGTACAGTAAGGTACAAAAATATGGTTGCTATTATACCAACCATTGGTCTGTAATTAACAAAGTTAAACAAGCATTTAAGAACTTCTTAATAAATAACACTGATTTAAGAGGTATAGGAATTTCATGTTTTTACATTTAAAGCAGTCATTCAATGCAGCCATTGTTTGGGGTTTTAAATAAAATATATGTTATGGTATGTCTATAATGCAGAAGTCAATTAAAATTATTATATAAATGTACTTATGAATCAAGCATATATATAAATGTACTAACTTAAGTTAACCTAATTTCAGAGGATGATGTTGAGGAGCAAACTGGAGTACTCAAGAACTTAAGATTTTACTTTAGACTTAGGAGATGGATTGGAGAAATGTTATTAGATGTCATGACAGTTCCCAACTCATTTTCTGAGGGTTCCACGTGGTCTTTTCAACTGTTGGGACAACTAAATATTAGTATAATCTGTGAATGGAAAAACAGTCACTCTTAACAGATTATTTATTATAAGATTGAGTGGATCTGTATCCTAATTTCCATTTGATGCAGTGAGTTTTAATGACACGATAAATAGATTTTGTGAGCTGGTGTGATGTGCTTCTGTGTACCCCAAACAAAGATATTCAGCAGTACATACACAGGCCACTGCAGACCCGGGTAATAAAATAAAAAATAAAAATATATATTCTACATGATGTAGATTAATTTAAATATTGCCCACTGTGTCCCTCTGTGTCCTATTAGTCGAGTTCCGGTGGCCTTTAGGAGCATAGTTCTGCCACACAAACAACGTCAGACCATATTAGTGCATAGAACACGACCCTGTCAGAGGAATGTTAACAAGCTTCAGATGCAGTCAGGCTTGTGGTAACTTGCCGTTCCTCTTGTTGCTGGGTCTGTCCACTATTCATCCTGAAACTGTTGGACTGATTTGTCAAAGCTGCCTTATGAAATACAATACAATACAAAACAATACAATATTTAGTGAATCTTGAATCTTAATGGCCTTCCAAGAGTGCTGATAAAACAGTACAACAGCACTGGAACTTTTCACTGTCTGTATCACTCATCTTGTCCATGTTTCACGTTCCAGACTCTTTCAACTCTTTATTCATGTTACATAGTTATGCCAGTAAGTCATTGAAACATTTACTCAACTAATTTGTTTAAAACCATTATTAGTGGAATCGCTTGCCCAACCTATTTGCCCAACAACATTGTGTCTAAAATGTAAGTTACTCAATTTAAAATCTTTAAATCACACAATCATGCTGCCATGCTGCCAAATCATGCTTCACGTCACTTCTGCCGAGCCAGAGACGCTTCACGTCACTTCTGCCAAGCCAGAGACGCTTCACGTCACTTCTGCCGAGCCAGCGTCTACGGACAAGATGGCCGCCTCCGAGCCAGTGTCTACGGACAAGATGGCCGCCTCTGAGCCAGTGTCTACGGACAAGATGGCCGCCTCCGAGCCAGTGTCTACGGACAAGATGGCCGTCGTCACAGAGTCTGTTCCTGATCCGGTGTCTGTTCCTGATCCTGTGTCCTGGCTATGTCACGTGTGGGTTTTGTATCTTGTTCTTGTCTGTCATGTGTTCCCCTGTCCTTTCATGTTCAGCTGTTCCCCGTCATGTTGATTAGTCTCCCCATGTGTTTCTGATTAGCCACACCCCCTTGTTATCTTGTTTAGCTTGTCTGTTTGTGTATTTATACCTCCGTGTTTCAGTTGTGTTTTGTCGGTCGTTGTTTCCTGTAGCTGTTCCGTGTTCCGGTCCCGAGTTCTTTATTCTGTATTTTCAGGGCTGCCAACTCTCACGCATTCAGTGTGAGACTCACGCAATTGAGCCAATTCTCACGCTCTCACGCCACACCCACGATTTCTCACGCTGAAGTGTCAACCCGGTCGGTCAAATGCCTGAAAAATAAGTTTATCTATAGATCTACCAGTTGAGCCATTCGTGATCGACTAGTTTTACCGCAAATTAGTTAAAATATCCTGTAATCTAGAGGGAGCGTGCATGCGAGACAGATGTGTTGAGCTCCTAACGCCGCGGTCCTAACCACGCACGCACACGACGGCAGAAAGGTAAGCGAGCGAAAGAGCTTGCGTGTCTTTCGCGTGTCTGAAGTACAATCTAACTACGTAACCTTAAAATAAAGAGTAACCACCTATTCTTCTTATGTTTTTGTATTTTTTCAAAAACGAGTTGTCCTTGTTTGTGCCAACCCAGTTTATGTAGAGTCCCAGGAAAATCCCCAAGGACCATGTTATGCAAACTTCCTGATTTATGTTTCATCTTTCCTTACGCTGATTTGTAAGTAGTGATGTTTGTTCCTGCGTGATATCAGGCTGTGTATACGATGTGACTGTCAGTGACAGCAACTGGATAAAACTGCTGCTCATTTTGCAGACTCATGCAGATTTTTTTCATGCAGGAGGCAATGCTGTGGTGGAAAAAGGGAAAACAGCTGTCATTTTGCAAACTGCTGTTACACAATGCAGAGTGGATTGAAGTTGGCTGCTGTTGTCCATGTGTCAAAACAGCTCATATACATAATAATGCAGCAGGAACATTTCCGTGTAATCATGCCAATCACAATGCAAAACAGATATAAACTACAGATTATCTGACTCCAGCATGGCTTCATCTAATATGATTAGATTCCAGAAAAATAGCTTTAGTCAATTGTCATGCTGAAGTCGCTTCATAGAAGATCAAACCTTGTTAATATAGCTGTCAGACAGACCAAAATAAAGCTATACCTGAAGCACCTAAGACAGAGGAAATACCTATGGGAACCACCGAATGGGGATTGCTGAGACCAGGACAGCAAAAGAAAAGACAAAAAACAACAAAGAAAAGACAAAGACAAAATCCAACAAAGACTGGGAACACTGGGACTTATACACAAAGGGTAATGGACCAACAAGACTTGAAAATCAAAAGACGGAGACGGACTTTTTGACTTGAGCACGGCGACTTCTCCAACGGGGTGGGGACGGTGGGGACGGACTTTTTGACTTGAGCGCGGCGACTTCTAAGGGCCCCTCCCCCTGCCTCGGGCCCTGGGTACCCCTTTTCCCCCGCTACCGCGCCCCTGACCCACGAGGGTAGGGGGAGTTTCAGTCAAACAAAAAGTAAAACAAAACAACCAGGCTAAACCTACCGGCGGAAGGACCACTTAATGGCTTTTCCAAAAGCGCAATCCTACTCACACACACACACACACGTCACCGTACACTAGATCACACACATAGGCACTTCAAAAGTGTCACCCACTGCAACACCACCACTATCTACCTCAGTCCCTGAGAAAACAAATACACTGAGTTTAGTAAAACCCAAAAATAAATAGCCAAAAGAAAATATAATAATCAAGGTCAGCAACGACACACAAAAATAATTACAGAAACAAAATCTAAACAAAATACACACAGCTAAACTAAAAAAAACAGAACCACAGCAGATAGAGCTGGTGCAGCACACACACATACACACGCTCGCGTGTGCACACACACTGGTTCTCGTACAAATAACAGTCAATTATTATTGATCATAACTTTTCTATCACATTAAAAACGAAAGGAAGTAGACGATGCAAATCCTGCTGCTGGCCCACGGCGCGATCGCAGCGTAAACACGTGGTTCTCAAATGTACTCAGGTTATACTAAGCGCAATTCACTGTAGAAACAGTAGGAAGATCGTGTTGAAGACGAGAGCAAAGAACGGTCCGGAGGATGAGAGAGAAGACCCACGCCTTAAAGGAAGCGAGATGTTACTAATGCTCTTTTACTACAATTTCCATCTATCTTACATAACACTTACCACAAGAGAATATTCCTCACATATAATTCCCTCTGGCTACTGTTTACAGCAATCATCAAGACCGCCGATTACCTGGGGTACAGGAAGCAACACATTAATAGTAACATAGCGACCCACTATTACCGCACCCCAGTACTCAATACAGAGACAGAACATACCTATACCTGAAGGGTGAACAGACACTCACTCTGAACTGATAACGTGCACCGTGTAAAGACTCAAGGGCGGATCTAATCCGTGGGGAATTTGCATATCATAATTAATAATTGGTAATTAATAATTATTCATGCATGTTTGGATTAGATCAGTCTTACATGTTAATAAATCTCCCGATAAGGGAGGATCTGTCATTTTACCTGCATGCATGCATGTGAATCCTTGAAATTAACCACAAGTTGATTGCAATTAATTACACGGACCACGTTTCACAAAACAGGTAAAATGAATTAGCTCAATTGTCAGGATAATATTTGTGGGGCTCCACAATATCATCTTACTTTATAGGATTGCAGGAAACGCAATTCTCTGGCCAGAAGAATTGGGTTTCCCGCCCTATAAACACATACTCTTTAAGGTATATTTAATTTTAGTAAGCTTGTAGCATAAGATCTTTGGCACTTAAGGGACTTGAAACTGAGCAAAGAGACAGTACATCAATCAAATGAATATATAATTAATTTAATAGAGGCATGACTACTTATGTATTTACTACGGTTACACGGGATATATGTATTTACAAACACATAGACATCAATGAACAATCCAATAAGACATCAATGAACGAGAAATGCGTAAAGTTTGGACAATGGATAACTTACACGCGTGAGTGAGTAAGAGAGAGAGAGAGGGGGATGGGGAGAGAGAGAGAACAGTGGCAGAATTCCTCCTAAGACCTCTCCGATTACAACACGAAACATCATCTTAAAGCTTCTTAGAAGCTCTATAAAGAGATTATACTTGCACAAGTTATGTTATGGTCTCTCTGTGTGTCGAGGCATTCCTGTACGGCCCTGTCTGGCCGCGTGAGCTGAGTCCTTTGTGTGTGAGGAAGCGTCACGTGGGCTGCTTGGCGCGCGTGTTGAAAGGTCCCTTGTAGATGGACTTGCTGGAGAGATATGTCACGGGGTTTTCTTTTCAATCGTCGATTGGAATTACACACAGAGACTTATCTACAACTGAAAAACACAAACTAAACTAGAAACAAATAAAAGAAAGGCGAAGAACTCGCCCGGAGGCGAGACGTTACATTATGACACGAGGACAGGAAGGGAAGAGAGCGAGCGGAGGGGAGAAGCGTCATTTATCACTTTTGGAGAAATCCAGCCTCTTCCTGTTGGCTTGGCCAATTAGAGGGTTGGAAGTTTACAGGCGGGACTTTGGGTTTTATTTCTCTTTGTCTTGTCAGACTGCTTGTCTAATTAAATTATGACCTGTGTTAGGAATGGTCATTTCTACTGCAGAGATGTGTTATGCACATAATCATACCTTTTACGGTGTGTTCATACATATATCTGGCTGAGTCAAGTCCAGGGCATTTTTACGATATCAAACACGACTGTTATAGGTAAACATTTACATTAAAATACATCTAGGGTATTTATAATTCACTTTTAAGTTACGGAAAAATTATAGTCATTACAATGTGACATGGGCAAATGGACACACATAAAAACACATCAAATATATCTGGTTAAATGTCTTTTAAAAAGAGAAGTTTCCTTCTCTTGAACATCAAATTCCAAGTCAGTCATAAAAATGTCTCGTAACTGGAAACCACGCTCTGTCCTGAGCAGGCTCCACTTGTGGGGGATGCGTGTGTGTGTGTGGGTGTGTGTGTGTGTGTGTGTGTAAATTTACATTCCAGGCTTTTTGGGTCTTTAGCAGGATGTATTTAGTCCTTTCAGATTCACCCTCGCCCAGTCCTTACAACCGTCAGAAAAGTGCTGATGGACAGGGCCGTAGCTAGAGGATTCGGGGCCCCCTGAAAAAATATTGATGTGGGCCCCCCACCCTCCACCAATATCATATACTGTACAATAGATGAACATGGAGGCCCACATAACAGAAGATGGTGATGTTGTTGTAAAACCTTTATTTTAAAAGTTAAATGTTTATATAAAAATTACAACTAATAAAAACTAACAAAAAAGCAAGAAATTGTTAAATAATAATAAAACCAATTTTTAAAAAGTAATAATTTTTTCCCCCCATCAGTCTGTTATAATTCATAAATCAAAAAGTAAACATTTAGAAATTGACAAGAATGCAGTCTAATTCAAAAAATAAAACCATTCTTTGTCTTATTTTTTAATAAAGATAATATGGAACTGGTAATATTATTAAATAAAGCGAATACATTTATTCATCCAAGTGCAGTGTGTTGTATTCGTGTTTTCTCGATGTTTTAAATATCATCAGCCGGCAGGTCAGATGCATAATGCATTGCGTCGTGACTCGTGTAATTTTTTTTTAAACTCTAGTTACAATAGTGTAAAAGACAGGAATTTAGACCACGTAATCATTCGGTCGATTGCGGCGCGCACCGATAATAAAAGATGACTGTACACGGCAGACTGTAGACGGAAGTTTTCTAATTCCCAGCGAAATAACAATATATAACCGGTCTTTAAGAACGTCTTGATCGACTGGGATACAACCACTCTCCTTGCCTCCCTCTCCGTCTTTTCCTGGCATTTCTGGTTCCCTGATTTATGTTTTCTTTTCCCCGACATTTTTCAGTCAGTTAGTCTCCTGCTCTTCCACCAAGTTCATCGTTATCTTCAGGCTGCCGCCTCAACTCTGATTGGTTCTGTTCACGAGCTGGGGTGGGACTTACAATTTTATTGGGTCCATCTGATGTTTGTCACTGACTCTAACTGAATAATTAATAAATACTTTAGGTCGGACTAAACCATTTTTATGGAGGTAAGAGAAGCAGATATTTGGAAAAATATTTACCCAAATTGCACGTTTTTGTGGTTTTCATTTAAATCTCAGGCATACAACTAATATAAATATTAGAATTATTCATACTACAGGGGCCTAAATAGTATAACTGCTGGATTTTGTGGGGCCCCCTGGGCAGCGGGGGCCCCTATAATTGTCACCACCTTTCACCCCACTAGCGACGGCCCTGCTGATGGACAGCTACAATTTGAAGTAATGACAACACATAAGTAGTGTTCTAAACACCTGATTTAAACCAGACGCCATCAACACATAGGGTGAATTGCCCTAATGTGGGACATTTTTTGCACTTCAGACTTCTGTGACATATTGCGATGTGTAACCAAAACATTAAATCCACACCCAATACCTTTTTAAAAACCCCAGTATGCGTCCTAATCAAATCAAAAGAGAAAATTCAGATAACCCATTCATAAAAGATATTATAGACATATTAGTGATCTTATTGCAAGTTGTCTGAAATAATCTGCAGCTTCCTAATGTGGGACAGTTGTTTCCCCAATGTGGGACACTGAAAAATCTATGATAAAAGACCAAAAAATCACATTGATACATGTAGAATAGTAAAATCTTATTTTATTTTAGATTCTCTCTTAAATCTTAGTTAGTAATTGTCTTGGTTATGAATGGATGAAACATGTAAAATAACAATTTTTTTAGTTGCATTATATCAGTTATAGTGATGAATTTGTAAAACACCTAAAAAAATAAACAGAGAAACTTTGGACCAAAATAATTTGGTATAATTACAACTAAAAAATAAATGTACAATTGTTTCTGTTTCCTCTTTACAAAAACAGCACAATGGAGAAACCCCTTCTTTAAACTTACTGATAAAATCATTACATGGATAATATCTATTTATTATTTTAAAGTGAGTTTCTTTGACTTATTTATTAGGAATTACATATTTATTAATATCTGACCACAGATTCTGAAAAAAGGTCATGAAAATCCTGTTTCCATTTCATCAATGCCTTAGGTGAATTTTTTTTTTCTTTAGTTAAGATTTGTCTAAAATAAACATTATTAATATTTTTATTACATAAAAAAAAAAAAAAAGTTTAAACCATGCCCCACCACACATTTTTGACTCATTGAAGTACTGTCCCACATTAGGCTGATCATGCTGTCCCGGATTTGGAAACACCTAATGTGGGACACTAGGAAATTTTATGAAAAATATAAAATATATAGTTTATACACATAAAGTTACACTATTTTTTGATGGACAAACATTTCATAAGCATATTAGGCTAAAAAGTAGCAGGATTGCTTTGTTTAAAATCTATTTAACTCCTTAACATCAAATTTGTTAAAACTCTATGTCATTAACCTTCGGATGGTTTTCACACAAGGAGTCTCCTGTTTGATGATTGCTCCACCCTGAAATTTGATTGGACATTTGATAGGTCATGTGATTTTGATCACATGACACCACAGCTTTGTCTAACCCATAGTTTCACTGTCATTCATGTATTTATGAGGGACCTACAAACACTAGACCTTAGGTGTCCCACATTAGGCACTAGGCAGTGTCCCACATTAGGGCAATTCACCCTACCTGAAGCCGCCTTTCCACTGCACATGACATTCGCATACGATTGTCGCATTTCGCCCCCTAGTGTCAGTCGCATGGAATTTTAATTACGATCGTACGCGGCAACATGGGAGAGAAGTTGATTCTCGCAGTCTCCGAATACCCCATTCTTTATGATATTACTCTCGAATCATACAGCAGGAAAAATGAAGCTTGGAAGAGAGTTAGCGAGATTGTCGGTCTGCCAGGTGGGTTTTGATTGCCAAATGTGCAGAATGAATGCAAATCTTTGTCCCGCCTAAATTACCATCTAGCCTAGTATTTCAGTGCAGTTGTATTATTCCACGTGGTTAACATAACAACGAACAATGCTATCAGTTTTTTTTTTTTTTGGTTAATTTAAAATGTAAAGTTTTGCTCATATGCTACTGTGATGTGAACTAGCAGTATGAAAATAGTCTGAATTTAAAAAAAATTGCATTATTAACTAGCAGTATGAAATTAGCAGTGTTGGGTGTAGGCTGGCTAATGCATTAATAATGATCTAAAATTAAAATAAGGGATCACTCTTCATGTTTTTGTAATTTGATTAGTTACTTATGATGTAAGTTTACAGTTATGAGAGTTAAGTTTACAGTTATGTAATTGTTTTTAAACTTAACAGTGGATGAGTGCAGGAAAAAGTGGAGGGATCTCCGTGATGTTTATGTCAGGGAAAGGAGAGAGGAGAAGAAAAGAAAAAGCGGAGCAGCTGCCAGCCAGAAACGCCCTTGGCGTTACTATCATATAATGTCTTTCCTCCTACCATTTATATCTTCTCGGCCCACATCTGGGAACATGGAAGTGGAGGAGAGACGAGAAGGGAGAAGAAATGAGGAAGATAGTGCAGAAGTAATGGCAGAGGAAATACATGTGCAAGAAAAGCAGGTAGGACAGGACACAACAGAAATAAGAGTAGAGATCAGTGCAGAAGAGAGTAGGATGGACTGCCTGGGAGAAGACGTGATTGGAGAGGAGGAGAGCAGAAAGAGGCAGAGTGGAAAAGACTTTGCCCAGCCACGACAACGCCGGAGGAGAGTTGAAGCAGAATCTATGTCTTCTTTTGAGCGGACAATCGTTAAAGCCATACAAACTTCCAGCTGTCCTGCCCCTGCTGGCTCAGAAGATCCTGATATGCAGTTTCTGCAGAGTTTGCTGCCAGCCCTGAAGAGACTTGAGCCTAAATGCAGGGAACTCACCAAGCTGAAAATCCACCAGCTAATTTTTGAGGCTGAGTTTGACTGTGAGTTTTGAAGAGCTCTCTTAAAAATGTTTAAAATAAAATGTGAATAATGGTTATAAAGTTATCTCTCCTTTTCCTGCAAAGATTTTCACACACACAAACACACACATACAGTACACACACACATAGAGTACACACACACACGTTATGTTGACACAGACACACACACACACACACACATACATACATACAGTACACACACGTTACGATGTTTTGACATGTTCACTGACACACACAGTACACACACACATTATTATGTTTTGACATGTTCACTGACACACACACACACACATACATACAGTACACACTCATTATTATGTTCTGACATGTTCACTGACACACACACACACACACACACAGACGTTATTATGTTTTCTGACATGTTCACTGACACAGTTCTTTAATAAAGATTTTGAGTACTCATTTACTTGAACTTGTGTTAATTGCTACCATGCATTGTTGTTTTAGCAACCAGTACCAAGATAAATTTGCTTTAAATATGATTGTCATATAAATAATGAAATTCTCTATTTAGTATAATTTAAATAGGTTTAATAGCTTTAGCATGAACATAATTAAGAGACATCCTACACACTAAACTGGAAAAAATCATTTTGTGATTAAAAGGGCCTTTGGTCTGTTGGAAGGACTTCTACACCAGATGCTGCCATGGAACCACACCATGTACAGAGGAAAAGTAAGATGCGTAGGTTTCAGGGATGGAAATTAACTTTTTTGTCCACCGGCCACTGTGGCTGGTGGATTTCAAAATCTACCAGCCACTCAATGTTTTTACCAGCCACTTTCTTGTTTTTAACCGACAATGTGTAACTGCATGTGAAAATTAATACTACAAGAATACTTAAGCAGTTTATTTAATCTCAAGTCTCAATGAAATACTGACATTTTCTCTTTCTCTCACCCTCGGCCTCATCCACCTAATCTGTCATTTATTTTTGTTTTGATGATAAATTGAGCCAGCCTCCAAAAGTAAATAACCTGTCCTGTGATTTTTTTTTTCTCTCACACAACACTCTCCAGACACGGATTTATGAGCTATAGTATGTTGGTTGCCTTTACATTAGAATAATATTTAATATAATCTAGATATGAAATGGAATAAATAGCATTCAATACAAAATGAATATGTCTCATATATTGAAATCAACTTTTATGTGATAAAATATTTGCTTTGTTGTGCATTAGAACCACATCAGGCATTTAGTACAAAATAATTTATTGAAGCATCCAGATACTTCACCACGTGACAGCAGCTAGGCTCCTGATTGGTTAACGCGGCGCGAATTGACGCTAAAGTTCAGATTTTTCAACTCGGGCGGCAGACGCGAATTCGCGTCAAACGCGTGAATGCACAAAAGCACTCAATAAAATCATGCGCGCGGAACGCGTCAGACGCTCGAACTTGCCGCGCGAATGAGGCGTATTCGCATCTACCACGGCGCGCTCTACATCTCATTCGCGCCGTAAGAATTTTTTACGCGCGTAACGCGTCTTTGCATTGACTTAACAATGAAATCACTCGCGCCAGACGCTCTATTCTCGTCTGGTGTGAACGCACCATGACGTTTTCTCTGCAGACCTCTACGCCTGCGATGTAACGCCACATTTTGTTTGAAGGTGTGCGTCCTCTAAAAGTGTCCGCCGTCCGGGTGAAACAGTATGCTATTTTTATTTACCCGCCACGGTGGCCGGTAGGTGAAGCGAGTTTACCCGCCACAACACAAAATCACCCGCATTTGGCTGGTGGCGGGTGCTAATTTCCATCCCTGGTAGGTTTCCCTCACATGGACGGCCTCCCTCGAGGAATTGTTAGCATCTTGACGGGCGATGCCTTGCATGCTGCTGTTTTTTCCCTCCATTAGTGCAGAGTGGTTAGTGGTTTTGCTTCTCCGCAGGAGATTGTGGAGGACACATGTCGCTATCACACATGCTTCGACATTTTGAGGGTGCTGACCCATGACCCTGTGGTACATCCTGAACCTAGATGCAAGAATGCCAAATGCATTTTCCACAACTAGCCTGGCCCGAGACAGACGGTAATTGAAAATGCGTTGGTATCTTTGCAGGTTCTTTCCCGGATAGGGCCGCAGGAGATGGCGACGGAGTGGGAAAGCTTCATCTGCAACAAAAGCATGAGGAAGTGGGCCTAGATGTTCAGCACCTGGTAGATGGGCATTTGGCGGGATTGTCAAGGGCCGGCTTCAAAGTCCCTCAAGGTTCCACCATCGCTTCCACGGCCATAAGCACCCACATTTATCACCCGAAAGCAGTAGTTGGCATCAACTACTGCAAGTAGTACGATGGAGTAGGTTCCTTTATAATTGTAGAAATGGGAGCCTGAGTTGGGTGGAGCTTGGATGACCACATGCTTACCATCAATGGCCCCTAAACAATTAGGGAAATTCCAGCGCACATTAAAGTCCTGGGCGATCGTCTGCCAATCTTCTTCTTGTGGCACTGCATGTACTGATGCACCAGACCCTCCCAGATAGGCTTTGCCACCTCAGGGACTATGGTGGACACTGTAGACCAGCCCACTCTGAAGCGATAGGACAGTGAGTGGTATGAGTCTCCACTAGGTATCTGAAAATATAAGACATAAGATAAGTTGGTGGTAAACATTTATATAAAAAAAATGCAGGTAATGCTATAAATAATATTGCATGATAATACATTATATTAACAAATAATACATAATTATAAATTATAATTATATATATTTTTTTCAGACAAGCAAGTGTTATAGGCCTATTTGATGACCTGTCATGTTATACTATTTCATGTATACTTGATTTGGGTGTGTACAGTGGTCATTTACATATAGAAAACAGTAAATTTACCAACAACAAAATTGTGTGCAGTAAAAATATAAATTGTGGGCATATAGTATACAGTCGTGCTCAGAATTAGTGGTACCCCTGGTAAATATGATAAAAAATGGCTGTAAAAAAAAAAATCTGCATCCTTTATCCTTTTGAACTTTCATTAAAATAAAAGTGGAGGGGAAATCACATTAATAATAAAATAAATGTTTTTGCACACATACACACATACATATACATGCACACATAGGCCTATATATACATATTTATATTTATATATTACTGATTTAAGTTTGTACCTGAGACAAATTGCCAGGCGCTCGGCTGGGCTGATGGACTCCCGGAATTAAGTATCCTCCCTGGCAATTTTTGGGCCAACAGCCTGGAGAATCTCATCAAATTCCTTTCGTGAGACCCGAAAATACTCACGGAAATCTTCCCCGTTTTGGTTTAGACGCATCTCTTGCACTAAACGGTGATACTCGCCGAGATGTTTCCTCCGTGCCAGGTAGTGTTTTACCCACACTGATTTGGAGTATTTCTTTTTGCGTCTCCAGTAAATGGGCGGAGCAAAGACGTGACGTATCTCCAGATACAGCCAACCCGCATTAAATAGATCATACTCTCCCCTGATAGGACGCCACAACTGTCAATCACTTAACAGATTATGTCACACAAGTAAGAAATGTATTCTTATTAAAGCTACTAAAGTTATTCAACCAGAGTAGTAAGTGATTTTTTGTTTTTCTTTTGTTGTTTGATTCATATTAACAGCATATACAGCAGTACTGTTTATTACGCTGCTTTCACTTTAATACACGGATCTAATATACACATGTGATTTATTTCCCTGCTGTTTACTTTCACAGCCATAACTGACTGTGTTTATGTGAACTTTGTGGGGTTTTGACTTAACCTTGTTTCTGTCTATCGTCAAAGACGATTGACAATTAGCATACAGTTTGGATTGGCGGTATGGTTCTGTTCTGGGCAAGGACTCCCTGCGCATCCATGCAGCCTAGCACGGATAAGAGCAGGGAGAGCAGCAATAACCCCCCTTAGGGTAAACAGAACAGAACCAACATGAATGTATTGCAGATATCATAATTAGAGAATTAAGTCTGATTCAAAGGGGAATCAGAATGCCAAATCCTGACTGGACGAGAGGAGGATAATTTAATAAATTTAGCTCCTGAGAAACACCACAGCTGGTGATAATACTGAAGGAGCTTATATATGGATGTTGTAATAGGCGTCGTAGGCTATTTCTATAGGTAGACGTGGATCAGCTGAGAGTCAGCTGATGCGAGTTTGATTAACGTGACCTGCCAGAACTAACGCTATGCTTAATGTGTATTTGACAGCTTAAGCAATAAGACGTGAAAGAGAACTTTAGTGTAATACTCATGTGACGCGCCGTCTGACAGTCAGCTTTCTGTGCACGTGCTTCGGATGTGTGCACTCAGAAAACCATAAAAGTTTACACTGATATGGCTTTAAAACGCATGCAAATAGTAACACTCATGATGATAAAGAACTACAAAGTCATAGAGAAAATAATCAAAACCAAACAAATGCTTTGTTTGATTTTGGCAGAGTATCCAAGGCACGAGCTGTAAAAGCACAGCGCTATTCTGGATAGGGGGCGGGAATCAGCAGCTCCTTTGCATTTAAAGATACATGCACGAAAACAGCATCTTTTTGCTTCAACACAAAAATCGCCATTTACAACATGGTATAATAAATGATATGTGGGGTATTTTGAGCTGAAATGTCACAGACACATTCTGGGGACACCTGATACTTAAGCCGTGTTTCCACCGCAGGAACTAGGGAGTTTGGGGTGGTTCTCTGTGTGTTTCCACCGCAGGAACCAGGGTCTAAATGAATTTCCGGGTAAATAAGTTCCGGGTAAATATTTCCCCCTCCGAAAGTCCCTGCTTGCGAGGTAGTAGTTGTAATGTCTGTTGATATCCTTTACAGGCATTTAATAATACTTAGAAGACAACAACACGTGAGTTCTCTCTGTGTCCGGTTTATTCACATGTTAGCTTGAACAACAGCAACCTCCGGTATATCTCTTCTTCGGCACTCTCTGACCTCGGCTAGAACAATGACACCTCTAGGTCACTACCTGTCATTACATCTCCCCCTCAAAGATATTGCCCTTCTTGGTTAACATGAACTGTTATTATACTGTTAGCAACAACACTTCTCTCTCTTAACAATCTTTCTTGTTGTAAACTCAACTGTCTTGTTAACTTCTAACCCCAATGGTGGCTAATAAAAATAACCCTTCCACCTGTTCATACTTTTGCAAACAACATTTTCTGAAACACAAAACAGCAGTAAATTAACCTTTTTTTTTCAAATAACCTTTCACCCCCCCCCACCTTGTTACAGTCCCTTGTGTGGGTGTGGGAGTGTTTTGTGTCTCAGTACCGTGTGTGCCCTCAGTGTTCCTGACTTCAGGAGCAATCTGGTCCGGGCTTTCACTGACAGGTGTGATCGGTTTGGGTGTGGACTGCAGGTGGCGTCGGTTCCTCCTATAGCGCTCTCCCTATGCTGTCTCCACGATATAGGACCTTGGAGTAGAGCTGGAGCTGTGAACGACAGCAGGCGTTGTCCACTGTTTCTGTCCATCCAACTTTGTTAGCACCGGGTCCCCCAGGCTCAGTGGGGGTAGGACCCTTACTCCATTCCTGCGGTTATAGTAATAGGCATGCCTTTGCTTGGCTGCAGCGTCAGCCTGTCTGATCACATCTTCATTTGGCCAGTTTGGTTTCAGATTGTCCTGCAGGGTGGGCAAGGTGGTCCTGATTTTCCTGCCCATCAGCAGTTCTGCTGGACTGACTCCTGTCGAAGAGGTGGGTGTGGCTCTGTACGCCATCAGGGCAAGGAGGGGGTCCTCCTGTCTCAGTATAGACTTCGCTACCTGAACTGCCCTCTCTGCCTGTCCATTACTAGTAGTGTGGGCTGGAAGTAACATGAGCAAAATCATATTTCTCGCTAAACTCCCTCATCTCTGCTGAAGATAGCTGGGGCCCATTGTCACTCACCATCACTTCCGGGATGCCGAAACGTGCGAATGTGGCTTTCAGCTTAGCTACAACCTGGCTGGTAGTAGTTGTAGGCAGATTCAAAATCTCCAGATATCTAGAGTAATAATCCGATACTATTAAGTAGTTTTGCTTCTTAAACTCACACAGATCTATACCAACTTTCTGCCATGGCCTAGATAGGAGCTCGCTGGGCATTAATGGCTCCTTCTTCTGTGTGTTTCTGTTCTCTCTACAAAATGCACACTGCTGTACTGTTTTTTCAATCTCACCAGACATTCCAGGCCACCATACGGATTGGTAAGCTCTTTCTCTGCACTTTACCAGGCCTTGATGTCCGTCATGGATTCTCTCTAAGATGGCCTTCCTCTTTTCTGTGGGAATGACAATGCGGTTGCCTCTAATGACCAAGCCATCTATTTCAGATAGTTCTCCTCTCATTTGGTAGAAGTCCTTGACTACCTCAGGTACCTTTCCAACATAATCAGGCCACCCATTCCTGATGAAGCCTATGAATGTCTGGAGCTGTCTATCATATTCAGTGTGCTGTCTAAGCTCCGCCATCCGATGTGGTGTGGCCGGGACCTGACTCATGACAGCCTCGATGTGAGCCGCCACCTCCTCATGACAGACCCCATCCCCAAAACATTGCTCTGGGCTCCTAGAGAGCGCATCCGCTACAGCTAATGTTTTGCCAGGTGCATGCTCCGCAGTGGCATTGAAACGCATGAGTCTCATTAATAGCCTCTGGCACCTAATTGGGACACAGTCTAAGTCTTTACTGTTCATGAGAGGCACCAATGGTTTGTGATCAGTAACCAGTCTAAAACCGTCCAGTCCATATAGGTATTTGTCAAACCGTTCACAGGACCACACACTTGCCAGGCACTCCTTCTCGATCTGTGCGTATCTTTTCTCCGCGTCACTTAATCGTCTGGAGCAGTAGGCCACGGGCTTCCAGTGATCCCCGTGCTGCTGGAGTAGAACGCCACCCAGCCCATAGCTGCTGGCATCTGCTGACACTATGGTGGGCTTGTTGGCATCGTAGAAGGTAAGTACTGGAGCTGTGGCTAGTGCAGTCTTTAAGTTCCTGAACGCCTCGCACTGTGCAGGTCCCCACATCCACTCTTTGTCTCCTTTCAATAACTCGTACAGTGGGTGAGCCACTGTTGATAACTCTGGAATGAACTTGGCTAAATAATTAACCATCCCTAAGAATCTTTTGAGTTCTGTCGCGTTTTGTGGCTGTGGAAAGTTCCCTATTCCTGTGACTTTGTTTGGGTCGGCCCTGACGCCTGCCTCGTCGATTAGATGACCCAGGAAGCGAACCTGTCTCTGTTTGAACTTGCACTTTGCCTGGTTCAACTTGAGCCCTGCTGCTTCGATGACCCTCAACACCTCAGCCAGGCGTCGGTCATGTTGCTCCTCTGTCTCTGCGTGAATTAAAATGTCATCCATAAAGATCTCTGTCCCTTCTAAGCCGGCCAGAGTCTCCGCCATTTTCTGGAAAATTTCAGGAGCACTTGTTATTCCGAAAGGAAGACGGCGGAAGGCATATCTCCCAAACGGAGTGATGAAAGTGGTGAGCATCCTGCTCTCCTCATGCAGGGGAATCTGATAAAATCCACTTGCTGCGTCCAGCGATGTGAACACTTTTGATCCGGCGAGCTTTGGCATTATTTCCTCCACCGTCGGCAGGACATACTTCTCCCGTTTCACCGCTTTGTTCAGTTTCCTGAGGTCTGCACAGAGGCGGACTTCCCTTTTGTTGGGTTTGAGTACCGGCACCATCGCGGCGCACCATTCTGTTGGCTGTGTTACTTTTTCGATTATGCCTTCCTCCTCCATGCGCTGCAGTTCTTTTTTTACCAGCGGTACCAGTGGCAGGGGTATCCGCCTGGCTGTCGGCACTGCATATGGCTGGGCATCATCAAGCAGGGCTATTCTGACTGGCTCAGTTTTCAATAACCCGTTTGATCCAAACACACCACTGACCTCATTCATCCTCTTTACTAGACCCATTTCCACTGCTTCCTCCCGGCCCAGTAAGCAGCTTTTTCCTTCAGTCACATACACCTTCAGAGAGTACTTTCTCCCCTTATAGCTGGTGATACTCTGGAACATGCCTATGCAATTGAGATCGCCCCCTGGGCTAACGAAACGTGAGACAGGAGGCTCAAGCTTTATTTTAGGACTCATCTTTTCGAATGTCCCTTTATCAATAATGGTAGCGTCGGCTCCTGTGTCAATTTTAAAGGTTACCACCACATTGTTTACAGGTAAGCCTACAGTCCATGTATCCTCATTATCCTCCCTGTCAACTGCTCCAAGGAAGTATGTTAGTCCAGGCTGTTCGCTTGTGACTTCTCTCACTGCTTTAGAACGACATTTACGTTCCCAATGTCCTTCCTTGTGACACTTATTACACTTGCTTTTTAATGCAGGACAATTTCTTTCATTAGAGTGTTGTGGCTTACCGCACCTCCCACACTCCTCCTTTGTGTTGGTCACCTGGCTGCTGGTCCCACGTCGCTGACTCTTTTTCTTATACTGCCAATCCTTCCCCTTTACCGCATTAACATTGGCCAGCTGAGCGTCCGGTCGATTGGTCTGAAGATTAACCTGCCGCGTTATCGCCTCTGTCTGGCGCACACGTTCAATCACATGCGTCAACGTTAGGTCTGCTTTGAGCTGGAACTGGCGGGAAAGTTCCTTGTCTGCTATTCCTACCACAAGACGATCCCTTATATGTTCATCCCTCGTAGTCCCGAATTGACAGTGCTCTGCTAACTCATATAATGTCCTGATGTACATCTCCGCCGTTTCCCCGGATTGCTGGCTCCGTTGATAGAAACATGCACGCTCGTGTATGATGTTGCGTCTTGGAATAAAGTAGTCGTCAAACTTTTTCATGACCACTTCAAAGTCCTTCTTGTCATCTTCCTCTTCAAACTCAAATGAACTGAATATCTTTTCAGCTTCACTGCCCATTGCATAGATCAGCGAACTTACTTGAATCTCGCCGTCATCTTTGCTCAGCTTCGTGGCCAACCGATAGCGGCGAAATCGCTGTTTCCATTCCGGCCATTCGGTTGGGCTCTCAAACTTAAACTCGCTCGGCGGGCTAAACTTCGCCATGTCTTCTTTACCGACACACAGGCTATTCTGACACCATGTAATGTCTGTTGATATCCTTTACAGGCATTTAATAATACTTAGAAGACAACAACACGTGAGTTCTCTCTGTGTCCGGTTTATTCACATGTTAGCTTGAACAACAACAACAGCAACCTCCGGTATATCTCTTCTTCGGCACTCTCTGACCTCGGCTAGAACAATGACACCTCTAGGTCACTACCTGTCATTACAGTAGTGTTTCAAAATTCAGGAACCTTCGTGGGTGGGACTTGGGCGCAGAACATGCTGATTGGTTGAGTTCATGCCGCATTTCGATTGGTTGACTCCACGCAGGATTTTATTTCAACCACCATCTGTTGCGGTGCGTGAAGTAACAGTTGTTTGCTATTCAAATCAACAATTGAGTTTAAAAAATACGACAGATGGACAGACGACGAGGTTCGGGCTTTATTAAGTTTAAATTCAGAGGATGAAATCCAGCGGGAACTGTAAAGTAGCGTGCAGTCCTACGTCACCGGACTATTTGCCTAATCTTCAGGGTACTTTAGACCGCGATGGAAACACAGACAGCAACAGGTCTGGGGGGAACAAAAGTTCCTGGGACAAATTGTTTCAGGTAATTTCAGTGGAAAAGCGGCTTTATATTACATCTTGTAAAAAGGGGCATAATAGGTCCCCTTTTAAACAGATGTCATAACAAATGTCAGTAGATTTGGAAGATTTTAAAACGAGTGGTTGATTCATAAATCAGTAAAATCTTACCTTAATGCTTTGGTAATACAAACTGGAAGACAGCACACAATGAGCGCAGCGCTGAAAAGGGGTGGAGCTATAAGGTCTACAGTATATGAGATAACCTTAAGCTACGATATAAAACAGCTAGCTTAACATAGATTGTCTAGCAGGCATGGCACCTGTTTTGCTGTAACCACTTTTGTCTTGTAATTGCACATTTATACAACAGTTGCATGTTGACTGTGCTGAAGGATACCGTGCTAAAGTTTATCTTAGCAAATCGCAGCTCCTGTCGCGATGGAAAGGTCATCAATCAGCAGGAGGTGGTGCCTGATGAGCTTTCGGCCAGCTGTGTTGTCCCTTCCAGGCTATTTGAATTGGGTCTGTTTATAGTTAAACAGCAGAGAGAGAGATGAGCCCTGACATTCCCTTCCCTCCCCACGCTGGCCTCATTCCTCGAAACTGTTTGTCCAATGATAGCCTTTCTGACACCTGATGAATCTAGAAAGCCTGCAATACAGACATACTATTTCTGCTTTTGTAACCACCATCAAGCCTTGCTTGTTCAACCAGCTTAACCAGAAAGGTTGACCAGTATTTTGGTCAATGCCAAATAAGAATGCCCATGATAAAGAAAAGTTATATTGTTAATCTAATATTAATATATTCATTTTATAAATATCTAGTGATGTGTTCTTAGACATATACTCTGTGTATTTGTGTTTCATGTGTTTTTGAAAAAACGTCCATATTCTTTTTAAAAGAAGTTTAAATGTAATTGGAAAAATGTCTTGTGTAGCCATAAAGTAGAAAGTAATAACATACTGTATTTTCTTCGTCTTAATAATTATTTTAAAAAATATATAAATAAACTTCAATGTATTTTTTATAACCTGAACCAACCTTGTCTTGTATATTTTAAGAGATTTATTGACCTTGGCATACAGTCATGAGGGTCTACCTGTCAGGAACCAATCAAGTTCAGTCACCACTCAGCGATCACTCTCACCAGAATTCTGATTCCCTGAACCTGTTCCCAATCAGCAACCAGTTCAATAAAACACCCAGCTTTCGTTTTAGTCTTTGTCAAGCCTCCAACAGGAACAGACCATAACCATTGTCTCCTGAAATCTCTGATGTATCCTGTTCCCGTTAAGTAACGTTTACTAACCTCTGTGTCCTTGTTCTGCTGTCTCCAGTGTCCCTGCCTGAGTCCTTGTGTCCGGAAATCCCGTATGCCTTCGAGCCTCCTGTGTTCCTTCTGAGATTCACTTGCCTGTGGTCACATCTGAAAGAGACAGACAAGTATTACCGAATTGTGGTTGTTTGATGTCAACTAACCTGAAGAGGATTAGCTCACCTGTGATCTTCCCCGCACATAGTAATCTGCACCGAATCCACTTCTGAACTTTGAAATATTCAACTTCGCACTTGTGTCCCTACAATAAACTTTGTTTGAATTCACTTACCTCTGTCTCCGTCCCTGTATCCTGACACTACCACAGGGGCGCAATGATATCATTTCCTGTTTGTTGTTTTTTCTGCATGTTGGTTCGACTTTGATTCAGTGGACAAATGTTTTTCAAAAAATATTAGCAGCAATGTCATTTAAGGCCGCATTTACATTACATGTTTCAAGTGACCCAATTCCGATTTTTTTTCCTCCCATATGGTACAGATAGTATATGACCCACGAAAGTGCAGGAAAAAAGCACATGGATTCCGATATTCTCAGATAGGTTTCAAGTCTCACTCATATGTGGAAATAAATCTGATATGAATTGGATATGTGCATTTTTATATCTGCCATGTACATGGACAGATGGGATATTCCTCTGTCAATGCAAGTCGTACGTCATTGAAAAAGCGACAGTGGAGAATGACGTCAAATCAGGTGGACACCAACCGTGATCACATGACTATTTTCAATGGCGCAATGGAGGACAAAGGCTCAGCCCAATGTTTTGCTGGCCTTTAACGATGGAACGGAAAGCAAAACTAGTATTATAATTTCATCTGCATCCATTGCAAACTGTGCCATTTTTACTTCCTTTTTGGCCTAAGCTTTTCCGGGTCAGTATGTCTTGGGTTGTTTCGCCAAATGTGTACAGATATCAGATATGTTTTGCTGTTCTCTGTAAATGTTAAAACTCTATTGGCGTGCATAGGATACTTTGTCTGGGCCATTTCCAGAAGGGATGTTGGCTGTTAGTCAGTGGTGGAATGTAACGAAGTACAAATACTTCGTTACTTTACTTAAGTAAATTTTTCACGTATCTGTACTTTACTTAAGTAGAATAAATAGTGCATACTTTTTACTTTTACTTCGTTACATTTCGCAGCAATTATTATACTTTCTACTCCACTACATTTCTACCAAGTTCTGTTACATTTTCGTTAAATTTTCTGATCAGTTTTTCCCCTGCCAAAACGTCATCCTGACCGTCCGTTCATCGCACGTTTCTGTCTCACCAGTGAAGTTTGGTTGCCATAGATATATCAACCCGGTCACACTAAATGCGTCTCTATAGCACGCAGTGTGTTTATCGTGCAATTTATACGCGAAAATTAGTTTTTACATGCATAGGAAACGCATTGGTAGGTTTAGTAGTGATGTGGGGTGCGTGTGTATTATACGTTTGGTTAGGATTAGTATGGCAAGCCAAGAGGTTCAGAATTACGCCATAAATGAATATCGTTTACAGCAAACGCCGTCATATACGGCGTTTTAACATAATATGTGTTTATATATATATATATATATATATATATATATATATATATATATATATATATATATATATATATATACCGTATATATATATAGTAAGCTTGATGTGTAGGCTATATTGCCTAATTGCATGCTTGTTCAGAAATGGTGACAAAAGTATTAGGTTGAATGAGTTAGAATTAACTGTTTTATTAATCATTAGAATATAGACATTAAGATAATAAATTGTTATGCAAGTACTTTTACTTTTAATACTTAAAGTACATTTAAAATCAGGTACTTTTTACTTTTTACTTAAGTAGGGTTGTCATTGTGGTACTTCTACTTTTACTAAAGTAAATATGTCTCTGGTTATTTGTACTTTTACTTAAGTACTGAGATTCAGTACTTCCTCCACCACTGCTGTTAGTACTAGGTCTGGAGTTTATTATGAGAGTCCCATAATAACTGAGTATAGACAGAACCTCGACCAGAAATGTACAGTTTTTCTGAATGGGCTTGGTCAGTTGTTGATTGTTTGACCGTTTTGTTTGATAGTTAGTGCCATATAACCTCAATCCACCTGCAGCTGTTTCTCCTTAGCTGACTGGTCTGTGTTTTTTATCCACAGAACTTTTTTCTTTGCAGCCCAGTCTTGTGGTGAATGGTATTAGAGGCAACTGGTTTTGCTTCAGAACACTGATATGTCATCAACAGCCAAAATTGCCCAAAAAAAATCCTTTGAAATGTTATTCAGATATATTACTATAATGGTAACACTTTACAATAAGGTTCCATTTGCAAACATAATTTAACTAGTTTACAGTAATGATAAAAAGTACTACTAAAGCATTTATTAATCGTAGCTGTTGTTAATTTCAGAATTTAAGAATACGGTAACGCTTTAGATTACAGCCCGGAAAGTACTGCGTAATTAAAGTGATTTTACAGCGTAACCTTCGGTAATTATAGTGTACCTATAATGTACTTACAATATAAGTATAAGGGAACAATATTTTAAGTTTGGGGAAAAAAGGGGTAACATATACAAATATTTATACTGTAAGTATCATATAACTAAGGGGTACTTATTCTACTTTTATGATATAACAATCTTACATTTGGGAGCAATTTAGCAAGAACATACCTTTTTGAAATAATGGTGAAGCAGTACATACTGTATAGGCTTTTTAAAAATTACAGGGTACATATCTATGCATTTATAAAGTAATCTTTTTAACAAAAGTGCACTGAAAACGAAAACTATTGCAACTTTTGCTTAAATATTGGGGAAAGATACTCTTGTTTCATGTAGTGGTACTTGTTACCCTCTTGTTCCATGTAGTTACAGGGTAAGTGTGACATTGCGGGCTGTAAATTAAAGTGGTGCTTGTTACCCTCTTGTTCCATGTATACTTACAGGGTAAGTACAATAAAAATTCATACACAATCTTATATCACTGACTCGGAAACCTTTATTTATTATACAAGCACCACTTACCCTGTAACCACATGAAACCAGATATATTTCCCAGTATATATGTAAAAAAATTGCAATAGTCTTAGCTTGTCTTGCATTGAAACATGTTAGCCCAAACTTAAACATCTGCACTTTTGCTATCAAAAAAAAGATTTTTTTTATAAATGCATAGATATGTACCCTGTCAATTTTAAAAAGCCTATACAGTATTTATTGCCTTGGTACACAATTATTACAAAAAGGTATGCAGTGTATGTTCTCGTTAAATTGCTCCCAAATGTAAGATTGTTGTATCATAATAGTAGAATAGGTACCCCTTAGTTCTATAATACTTACAGTATAAATATTTTTTTATTTCTCCTGGTTGTTACCCCTTTATTCCCCAAACTTTACATATTGTTCCCTTATACTTACATGTAAGTACTTTATAGGTACACTATAATTACAGAAAGTTACACTGTAAATTCCTCTTAATTACACAGTACTTTCCGGGCTGTAATCTAAAGCGTTACCATAAAATGTTTTGCATATTATTTAATGCAGTAAAGGGAAACTTAAAGTAAAATGTTGCCAAAATAATTATTTCATGCATGCAGTAGCCACTAATTCACAAGGCATTGTATAGTTCCGTTGATGGACTTATCCATTAGAGTAGCTTCTGGCACCCAAACTTGCATTAAAATATCGTAGTTTCGCAGGATACAATCTTTGATGTCAACATGGGAAGAATTTTCTTCTCCTTTTTTAAAAGTTTGTAAGATTAAGTGTACTACTTTATTATTTGCATTTAGCATCATAGTTTCCACTATCTAAACAGGCCTGTGACCCATTTATGGCTCATAACCCACCAGTTAAGATCCACTGATGTAGAGTTTAAGCATCGCTGATTCCCCTGACTTATGAAATCAGAGATATTTTACACAGACATGCACAGACCGGCTCATTAAATACTTTTTACACACCAGAAGAGGAGGCACTGCCTCTGGCAGAAAACTGCAGGCTTTGCTGCACACCAGAGTAGGCTGCTTTCCAGCGGCTGCAGATGTTCACATGATAAGCACTGTTTGTGGCTATTGTAAAACATACTTGTCTTGGGGTCCCAAGAAGACAAACTATATCCAAGGCTTCTATTCCATACTGGCAGCCTAGATCAATTTATATCTAGATTCAGTGAGGGTTACAGTTTATTTCGCTTGTCCACTTTAGACATTCGCCTGGCACCTCAGAGCTTCCGTTTATCCTGTGTGTGAGTGATCTCTGCGTATGTAACTTGATTGTTATTACATTTTGAAGTATAAATTTAAACTGTTAAATTATATAGAGCGATTGTGTCTCTTTAGAGGACTTGGTGGAAACACAATACATATGGATTAGGTGATGTTTTTTGCGATGAACTTTTTGAAACGTGAACAGTTTTGATGAATCGTTCATCGGAGGGATATAAATCTCTCAGGTTTCATTAAAATATTTAAGTGTTAAGTGGGTAAATGATGACAGAATTTAGAGTTTTTTGGGGGGAACTAATTAATAAAAAACGTAGTTATGTTTATTTTTATTTTTTTTACCTAGCTTCGTCAAGTATGCATGGCTTGTGACTTTTGGAACCTCATTATTTTGTGATTCTAGGTAAGATTTGTATTACATTTACGTTACTTGTCTGTGCCAGTCGTATTTATGGCACAAAGTGTACAGCACGTTTATTTCAGTGCAGCTACATTCAATTTGACCAAATCAGAGCCAAGCTTTTCAAGTCGAAGTTGAAGTCGTTTTTTCCTAGGTGGATAGGTCTAAAAACTTTGATAAATCTGTTTACATTTATGTGGAGACATTTGTCTGTCTTAAAACAACTACACTCACCTGAAGGATTATTAGGAACACCATACTTATGCTGTGTTTGACCCCCTTTCGCCTTCAGAACTGCCTTTATTCTACGTGGCATTGATTCAACAAGGTGCTGAAAGCATTCTTTAGAAATGTTGGCCCATATTGATAGGATAGCATCTTGCAGTTGATGGAGATTTGTGGGATGCACATCCAAGGCACGAAGCTCCCGTTCCACCACATCCCAAAGATGCTCTATTGGGTTGAGATCTGGTGACTGTGGGGGCCATTTTAGTACAGTGAACTCATTGTCATGTTCAAGAAACCAATTTGAAATGATTCGAGCTTTGTGACATGGTGCATTATCCTGCTGGAAGTAGCCATCAGAGGATGGGTACATAGTGGCCATAAAGGGATGGACATGGTCAGAAACAATGCTCAGGTAGGCCATTTAAACGATGCCCAATTGGCACTAAGGGGCCTAAAGTGTGCCAAGAAAACATCCCCCACACCATTACACCACCACCACTAGCCTGCACAGTGGTAACAAGGCATGATGGATCCATGTTCTCATTCTGTTTACGCCAAATTCTGACTCTACCATCTGAATGTCTCAACAGAAATCAAGACTCATCAGACCAGGCAACATTTTTCCAGTCTTCAACTGTCCAATTTTGGTGAGCTCTTGCAAATTGTAGCCTCTTTTTCCTATTTGTAGTGGAGATGAGTGGTACCCGGTGGGGTCTCCTGCTGTTGTAGCCCATCCGCCTCAAGGTTGTGCGTGTTGTGGCTTCACAAATGCTTTGCTGCATACCTCGGTTGTAACGAGTGGTTATTTCAGTCAAAGTTGCTCTTCTATCAGCTTGAATCAGTCGGCCCATTCTCCTCTGACCTCTAGCATCAACAAGGCATTTTCGCCCACCGGACTGCTGCATACTGGATGTTTTTCCCTTTTCACACCATTCTTTGTAAACCCAAGAAATGTTTGTGCATGAAAATCCCAGTAACTGAGCAGATTGTGAAATACTCAGACCGGCCCGTCTGGCACCAACAACCATGCCACGCTCAAAATTGCTTAAATCACCTTTCTTTCCCATTCTGACATTCAGTTTGGAGTTCAGGAGATTGTCTTGACCAGGACCACACCCCTAAATGCATTGAAGCAACTGTCATGTGATTGGTTGATTAGATAATTGCATTAATGAGAAATTGAACAGGTGTTCCTAATAATCCTTAAGGTGAGTGTATAAAACATTGCCCAATGCATCTAAAACACAATTACATGTAACATGTACAACATTACATTTAACATTCTTTTTTCTTTTCTTTTTTTGCAAAATGAAGCTGTGTATTTATTTATGATTTCTTGAACAATTTGGCTTCATTGTTATGATGTAAATGATCTTTGAAAAGTTTCAAGAAGAAAAAAACATGAAGAGAGTGGTAAGTATGGTTTAATCTCATTTCACCTCTGTTATAGAGATTTTTGAATCAGGCCTATATTGAAAGGTGATTCTGTCAGTCTTAGTAGGAAAATGTTATGGTAAACGCGTCCTCCTCAAGCTGACCTAGCAGCGGTCGGCATCGCGCGCTCATGTGTTTTGGGGGCGTGGCTTTGGAAGGAGGGGGTGGGAGTAAATGGAATAATGAGCTAATAATAATGAGTGTTTATTGCAGCCCTGAGAGGACTACAGACACTCGATTTTTGTTATCTCTTTTTCAGAGTACTTTCATTTTAATTATACATTGATATATAAAGACAGTTTAAACTAATTTGGAAAAAAGTTTTTTAGACAAAAACTACCTACCCTACCTTTAAGTATGTCCAAAAAAGCACAATTTAAATATATTTCCTTTTCACCTGGGTGTCAACTAACTTTCATTAATTAGCAACTACATGTCAACTAACTCTTGTTAGAGTATGAATAAACAGTAGTAGACTGTTAGTAGACTTTTAGGTTAGAGTTAGGTGTTAGGGTTCGGGTAAGTTGCAAAGCTACTTATAGTCAGTAGTGATTTTGCCAAGTAGCCTACAACATGTTCCTGGATCAACATGTTTCGTAGATGCTGGAACCACATTCCTGTCCGAAAATTAACCTTATCCCCTAAGCCCTAAACCTAACCCTACCCATAACTTATCCCTAAAATCTGTGAGAAATAATAAGTGAATAGCACCTAACCCTGGTTGTAAGCTTGAAATAGACTGTAAACTTGTCCCTCAAATCTGAATGTTTGCGTGGAATGCTGTTCCAGGATCAGCAAAGCTGTTGATCCAGAAACATGTACTATTGGGTAAATCATGTTCACTGTTAGGGACCATTAAAATAAAATATTAGCAGATATTAAGCAGACAGTCTACTGATACTCATATATGAGAGTTAGCTGACATGTTGCAAAGTTACTTAGAGTTAGAAGAATGTCTAAAGTGGACCATCAAATTAAATTGTGGTCTAAAGGAATGAGCTGGGTGCAAAACAAATTAAGGACACCATCTATGGTATGTTCATGAGTTTTTAAAAGGATTAATGACATATAAGAGTGTCCACTAGGGGTGTGCTGCAAATGTCTATCTGTTAGTGATGCAAAAATGTTTTGTCCGAAATGGTTTTGGAGGGCTAAAATCCAAAAAAGTGACATTTCATTAGTGCTTCGCCAATGGTGCATTTTGACTGTGTCTGTTTCATGCACACAAAAATATGTTAACAAAACTTCACAAAATATTATTTGTAGTGCATATGCCACCCAATAATAACAATAAGCTTTTGCATTCATAAATCTTTCATGGAAACATCATTATATCATTAAAAGTGTATATCAAAACTTCTTAATGTGCCGTTTAAATGTTTGTATATACTTTTATTTGAGTGTTGATTATTAAGTAATCGTCAATTTCGTTTTCAGTGTTTTGGTAAAAAAAAGTAATAATTTTGGCACATCACTAGTATCTGTATCTAGTATCTGTTTCTGCAATGGCAAACGTATTTGAATCCGTATCTGTAGTCGGTTAAAACTGAACGTGGGTGGGGCTTACAGTAGAAGTTTGTCAAAACTGTTTTAATTATGTTCCCTTCACAGTTAGCATATAGTGTTCTTAAACATTTTTTTGTGTTGGTAAATCATTCAAGACAGAACAGAACTTGCAGTAATAAGAGCAATGTTGACATATAGAGACTATTCCCCTCCATCAGGACTCTTAAAAAATGTATTCACTCCAACCCAGTTTCAAAATGCACACTCACAAAATGTTGCAAAAAAATGTCTACAGTGTTTTTTTTTTTCGTGTTTTTTCTGACCTTCAAATTTATTTTATAATCTGTCCTTGGTGAGCTTTTGGAAGCATCTATGGACGGTATGCGAGTAGCTTCTTAAATCCATAACAAATATTCAAATAGTTTTTTCTGCATGTCCCAGATCTCATGGCATGATGATTTCTTTGGCATACAACTAAGACGCCTTAGATATCTTGCATAACCTTTGAAATTCAATATAGTATTCATTTCAGTCTTACTCATCTGCCAAAATAATAGCAAAGCTATTGTGAAAATTCACAGTTGAATTCCTCTTTTGCAAATGTCTCCTTTGATGTTGTCCAAGGCCATCTTGATGAGTCTGATGGTCTTTTTACAGTGCATATACACACCACCCCTTTCTAGAGTCAGTTCAAGAGTATACATTTCTCTCTGTTCCTCTCTATCTCTGTTTGTCTCTCCAGGTCTGAACACATGCTCTCGCACTGTCTGTGAGTGTGGGAACAGATTTTGTAGTTGGATTGAACATGATGTTCTGTAATGGTCCTTGTCCATGTGTTATTTAAATACATCTTACAAAACCTGTCTAGGTCATATTTAACCCCAAATCATAAAAAAGCAAATGATACAAGTAATCACAAACAATATGATGCAAATAACATATACCGACAACAAGCTTCATTTGCAGACCAATTTTAGTATATACTGTATATATATATACAGTATATATATATATATATATATATGTGTGTGTGTGTGTGTGTGTGTGTGTGTGTGAAGTGTGTGTGTATATGCAACACAGCTCATAATTAGATAAATCTCAACCTTATGACCAGATTCCACAAAACATCAACCCAGTGATGTATGATAATCAATCATGTTATTATCTTAGTTATCTTCTCTCTCTCAGATATACTGGGGTTTAGTCATCTAGGTTTATCACTTTCATTAACCTCGTTTTCATAACAGGGATCAGCTCTCAACGCCGACCTCTACAATGTCAACTACACATGTGAGAGGTGACCCAGAAGAGAACCACATTTAATACATCTGTCATTATTAAAGGTGCACTATGTAAGAGTTATATATTGTGTTATATATTTTGTTTAGTTGATTACTTACAATATCCCAAATGTTTCCAACTATTTGTAAATTGTAAGAAAATTGCGATTTCAACCAAGGAACCGGGACGTGTGAGCAGGAGGGAGTAGCCAGTCAATGGCGTCATATCTGCGTTACCCTCGGTTTCCGCTCGTACTGCCATAGTAACCATGGCGACAGACGTGGACAACTGGGTTATGCCTAGCGGTACGCTCACGCTGTTGTTGTTTTGTTCAAACATTTTGGACCATGGCAAGCAGACTTTGAGACAAAAAGAGGACTAAAGCGAGGACAATATCATTTTTGAGATGCCGAGAGCTCCACGTCCGCGACTAACTTCAACTTGACAGAGTGGCGTCTGTCAAGAGTGTTGCATGTACTTTTGCATGTACTTTATTAGACAGGTGAGCAATTGTACATAAAACTAATCAATGTTATATAGTTCAATATGATGAAATGTTAGAATATGATCTGTATGTTATTCTAATGTTGATCTAGCTTACTGCTAGTCTCATACAGCCAACAAACTAACAGATAGAATAACATTCAACACACTCAAATGCAGTTTAGTGTGATAGCTTAACTGTTAGACCAAGTGAAGCAGCGCTGCGTTACCTCACAAGTTCCATTCATCTAATAAACTGACCTGTGTGAGTAGTAATAAAAAGTAGTAGTAACTGCCTGCAAACACTTGCGGGTAGTTCGGAAGAATTAATTGTCCTTATCCCTTTATATCCGCGGGACTCGCGTGTAGCGCTGATATCTGTCTCTCATTAGCAATCGCACCCTGCTTCAAAACACAGTCATGTTAAAAACATCAATGTATTCACTCATCCATAAACATTATTAGATCCATCAGCTTGACGAAAAGATCCATAATTGCGCTTAATGCTTTGCGTCATCAACCTACGCCTTTGTTATTGTAAGAGGCTAGCGACCCCTAGCGGCGGAAAAAATTACATGTTGTAGCTTTAAAGTTCCCTATTATGCTATTTTCAAGGTTCCTAATTTTGGTAATTTTGATTTCTCTACTGCTTACAGCACGTGTCTGAAGCAACACACCCATTACCATATCTGAATTTCAGCTCCAGATCTTCCTCAGCACTTGATACACAGTGATTTTTTTCATATCCATTCGAGTCTGGGTCCTCATCCCATCCATGCTTTCACAGCACAGAAAACAGTGTCTTCTCGACGTGTCAACAACACGAACCAAACTTTTCCAGGCGGGTCAAAGTAGACGTTGTTTGCAGACAGCCAATGAAGAACATAGACTGGCATTATGCAAATTTGTTACAAACCTACGTAGGTTTGTGCAGGTGTGACGGAGTAGTACAGATTTCAGACACCAAGAATTTCGACTACGCCACCCATGGGAATTTCACCACGGGAAATATGAATGAAACCTAAGAATTTAGGTCACACAGGTTCGATTCCCTTAAGAAGGTAGGCAGAAACGTGGGTATCATGAAGAAATACAAAATTTTATTACTAAAAAGTCATATTTAAAAAAGAGAATGAGATACACATTAAAATAACCTCAGTTGCACTAGGATGTGTCTGATGACTCGTCAGTGCATGGCTGACATAGGTTTCAAGACAAACAAAAACAACAACAAGTGACATACAACAATTTACATAACTAATAATTACACAACTGACAAAAGAAATACAACCTTACAGGGCCGAGGTTCACCACGGAGAAGTGATCACAAAACTAGTTAGTCAAAAGCACACACACACCACCGTGCACTCAGATCAAGCAACCAAAACACTTCAAAAGTGTTGCACGGCAACCGTAGGAGAAGCACCACCACCACAAGAGACCCTTCACCCGTGGGACCCCGGCGACTGAAATAAAATAAAAACAAAACAAACTTCACAACAGTTACAATAAATCACAATTTGATTACATCACTGTATGGTCACAGGAACAGGCAGTGATAAAGTCATATCAAAATCACAAACAATATACAGATTTTAGTCCAATAGAAAAAGAGAAACAAATTAACTCAATTCAAATAATAAGGTAGACGAGCTTAACAGGAGCAACCGCGGGGTTATCTTCTCCTTATTTCACAAATTAGTGAACGTCAACCCCAAAAATACACGAAACTATAATGTAAAGAAACCAAACAGCGACAATCCCCCAGATTAATTGGACGATACGGCGTTCTCGCAGTATGGCAGCAGAGAAGCGAACGGGACTTCAACTATGGCAGAAACAAATCGCTCACGAGCGAGAGAGAGAATCCGAAAAATGGAAATGAGCTCTATTATCCCTTTACAGGCACGGGTATACGGTATTCATATAGCTGCCGTTCAGCGGAGACACAGGAAATACTGAGAGGTTAGCGGTCTTAACATCCACTTAAAACAAGCCGAGGGAACCAGGGAGGAGAAAAGACAGGCTAGGATACACCATGAATCATTACTGCCATGCACACAGCAAACAACAGAACTTGCTACATGCTAATGAAACATACCTGTGTCCACTGTCAACAACAGAGAACGGGGAGGAGCCGGACGTGACGCATCCCAGGCCATAACCAGCCAGCTCTTAAATAGTGGATACTCCCTGCTGATTGGTGCTCACAACCGTCAATCAACACCACTCATCTCATTCATTCGGTTACACAGGAAATCAAGCGTAGCGTCAGTTCTGGCAGGTCACGTTAGTCAAAAGTAAAGCGTTTAGGGCATACTTAATCAAAAACTGTAAAAAACTGTAAAAACTGACTAAAGGCCCGTTCACACCAAGGACGATAACGAATCGGTTACCTAACGTAACCTCGGTTCTCTCTAGATGAGGGAACGAGTATTGCGTAAGCTAGCTTACGCTACGGGAAAGATTCATCTTTTCTGAGAAATTGAAGCCAAAAATTATCCTATAATTTTGTATCTATTCACAACGCAGTTGAGCTGCAGCAGAGCATGAGCAGGCTAGCTAGCAGCTCATTGGCTCGCTCACAGGGAACTACTTAAGCCTATGAGGAGACACGAATGAACTCTCGGCCAATGAGAGTCTGACCTGCTCTCATTGCGTCAGAGCCCGCCGAAACGGGCGTGGCCAGAGAGTATAAATTCGCCTCTCAGGCTGTAAATTCTGGTTTTCATAGAATGAAGCGAGAACGCTAGTAGCACAAGCACGGCCAGGAACGCAATACTCGTTCCCTCATCTAGAGAGAACCGAGGTTACGTTAGGTAACCGATTCGTTCTCTTACGAGAGGTTCTCTCGTATTGCGTAAGCTAGCTTACGCTACGGGAACACCTGGTCAACGCCGTGCGTGCTAAGCATCCACTATGAGTCCCAGGGGGGACCCTGGGGAACCCTTATGAGTGGGAATAAAATATGTACATGTGACAAAGGCCAGCGGAGCGGGCCGGGGATTTGTGAAGTACATAAGCACATAATAAGGAGGGACAGAACGAGACCGGTCTGCGTGAATAACTCCCTATAGTGCAGCTCAACCAGAAGAGCTGTGACATACTAGACTGCTAGTAGTTTAGCCTGCAAGGCGGGAACTTCCAGATAGTAAAATCTGATAAAGGTGGAGGGGGAAGCCCATCCCGCTGCCACACAAATATCATGAATGGAAATTCCGCTGGACCAAGCCCACGATGAGGCCATGCCTCTAGTGGAATGGGCCCTGATGCCCAGAGGGCATGGCAGGTCTTTTGACGCGTATGCGGCTGCAATGGCATCAACTATCCATCTGGACAGAGTCTGTTTCGAGGCGGCCAACCCCTTGGTGCGCCCACCGAACGAAACAAAAAGCTGCTCAGCTCGTCTGACCGGAGCAGTGCGAGTAAAGTATAATCTCAGGGCCCTGACCGGACACAGGAGATTAGAGTCAGATTCGCTATCGGATGCAGGCAGAGCCGATAGAGAAATAACTTGTGCCCTGAAAGGGGTACCAATCGCTTTTGGGACATAACCATGTCTAGGTTTGAGAACGACTAAGGAGTCATTGGGCCCAAACTCCAGACAGGAAGCGCTGCTGGACAGCGCGTGAAGGTCCCCCACACGCTTCACTGACGCGAGCGCGAGCAGGAAGATAGTCTTGAGCGAAAGGTATTTGAGCTCCACGGTGTTTAACGGTTCGAATGGGGGGGCTTTCATAGCTTCGAGAACTATGGAAAGGTCCCAAATCGGCACCGACGGGGGGCGTGAGGGGTTCATCCTTCTAGCTCCCCTGAGGAAGCGGATGACTAAGCCATCTTTGCCCAGTGACTGGCCACGCCGGGGTTCAACGAACGCCGCGACGGCTGCCACATACACCTTGAGAGTGGAAGGGGACCTGCCCTTATCCAGCATCTCTTGGAGAAAAACTAGCAAGGAAGGAACCTCGCATGACCGTGGGTCCAAGTTTCTGTCGGTGCACCACTTAGAGAACACAGACCATTTAGACGCATAGAGCCTTCTAGTAGAAGCCGCTCTAGCCTGCATGATCGTGTTTAACACTCCTTCTGGCAAAGCAACGGGTAGTCGTTGATCACCCACGCATGAAGCGCCCAGCGCTCTGGGTGGGGATGCCAGATCGTGCCGCGAGCTTGGGAGAGGAGATCTGTTCTGACTGGAATGGGCCACGGGGCTGTCTGTGACAGCTGAGTGAGCTCCTGAAACCAAGTCTGACCTTCCCAACGCGGGGCTATGAGGAGCACCGAGTGGCGTGTTTCCCTGATTCTCTGAAGCACCTGTGGTAGCAGAGACACCGGAGGGAATGCATAAAGCGGGCGGCTGGGCCAGGTCTGGGCTAGCGCGTCCTCGCGTTTTGAGAAAAATATTGGGCAGTGGGTGCTCTGCACCTCTGCTCTGCCGAATATTCGCCACAGCTTTTGGACTGTAAGAGTGTGCAGGGACCATTCGCCAGGGGGAATGGGGTTCCTGGACAGACTGTCTGGACCGTCGTTCAGATGGCCCGGCACGTGCGTCGCTCTGAGCGAGAGCAGGTGACACTGGGACCAAACTAGGATGCGTTCTGTCAGCCGGAAGAGAATTCTGGATCTGACGCCGCCCTGACGGTTTTTAGATAGGAGACCACAGCCATATTGTCCGAACGGATCAGCACATGGTGACCGTGAATGCGCGGCAGAAAGCGCGTGAGCGCGTTCTCGACCGCCAGCATCTCCAAACAGTTTATGTGGAGGAGACTCTCCTGAGCTGACCAGGGGTCGAAGGCCGGTGAGCCCTCGCAGACCGCACCCCAACCCATGTTGGATGCGTCTGTCGAAAATGACTTTTCGGCGAGAAAAGGTCCCCAAGGAAACGCCCCGCTGAAACCATTCTGTCATGGTCCATGGCTGCAGAGCTGTGATACAGGTCTGCGTTACCTTTATCAGCTGGCGGCCCGTGGTCCACGCGCGGTGAGACACACGGCTCTTCAACCAGAACTGAAGCGGGCGCAAGCGCAGTAACCCCAGCTGGAGCACTGCGGAGGCTGAGGCCATGTAACCCAGCGCCTTCTGAAAAGTTTTCAGAGGTGTGAGTCTGTTCATATGAAAAGATGCGGCGAGACGCTGCACACGGCGCGCGCGCTGTGTAGACAGACGAGCCGTCATTGAGACCGAGTCTAGCTCTATACCCAAGAAGGAGATAGTCTGACTGGGTTGAAGTGCGCTCTTTGTCCAGTTGACAGAGAGGCCCAAACTTTTCAGATGGTCGAGGAGAACTGTACGATGAGACAGTAGCTCCCTCTGTGATTGTGCCAAAATCAGCCAGTCGTCCAAATAGTTCAGTATTCGCAGCCCCTGACTCCGCAGGGGGGCGAGCGCCGCATCCATGCACCTCGTAAACGTGCGGGGTGCTAGGGATAGGCCGAACGGGAGGACGGTGTATTGATAAACCTGGCCTTCGAAGGCGAAACGTACGAATGGCCTGTGAAGGGAATTTATCTGAATCTGAAAGTAGGCATCTTTCAGATCTAGTGAAATGAACCAGTCCCCCTGGCGCACATGCGCGAGGAGTTTTCTGATAGTGAGCATTTTGAACGGTCTCTTCATGAGAACTCTGTTCAGAAATCTGAGGTCTAAGATTGGTCTGAGGCCGCCGTCTTTCTTTGGAACCAGAAAATAACGGCCGTAAAACCCCGACTCGCTCATAGATAGAGGAACTCTCTCTATAGCCCTTTTGCACAATAGTTTTGCTATCTCTGAACGGAGCAGAGTCACTGCTTCTGGGTTCACAATAGTTTCTAGCCGCGCTCGGAAACCTTGAGGGCGGCGGTGGAACTGTAAGCGATAGCCTAGCCTTTTTGTGTTTAGCAACCACTGGGAAATTCCCGGAATAGCTTCCCACGCTTGAAGCGTAACGCTAAGGGGTGAATGGCTACATGGTCCCCGTTGCTGCACACAGCGGGCCGCGCGGGCGCGCTCATAGTGTTTATGACAGCGGGACTTACACTCAGAGAGGAGTTTAAGGGCCGTGTAACAGAGTGAGCAGAGGTGGGACGCGCACACGGGCTCGTGGGCGCGCTTATGCACTCTGAAACTCGAGCGGGTTGGAACCGCTTTATGAGAGTGGGCTCTGTGAGACACACGGGAACTGAAAAGCTTTTGTGTATGAGTGAACACAGTGTTGTGGGCACATTTTCTACACGTGAGGCTTTTATGCTCTTTTTGAGATATCTCTGGGTCGCCGTGAAAACGGTGTTTGTGCACATGCAGTGCTTTGTGTATGAGTGAACACAGTGTTGTGGGCACATTTTCTACACAATAGGTTTTTATGCTCTTTTTGAGATATCTCTGGGTCGCCGTAAAAACGGTGTTTTGTGCACATGCAGTGTTTTGTGTATGAGTGAACACAGTGTTGTGGGCACATTTTCTACACAAGAGGCTTTTATGCAATTTTTTTTTTTTTTTTTTTTTTTTTTGGATTTCTCTGGGACGCGGTGAAAACGGCGTTTGTGGACATGCAAGCGGGAAAAGAGACCGGCTTGTTGATGGCGGTGTACACTGCTGCAGTAGCCGTGTGAACGGGGACTGACAGAGGGCGAAACCTTGATGGCGGTTCAGCCATGGTGAGAAATAGCCGTCCTTTTCTCAGCTGAGGCTGGTCACGTGAGCGGCCTGCAGCGGGATATATATATAGCCTGAAATCGGCTGCACTTGTGACGCGCGTCGCGTGCAAGTGCGTGTTAGAAACGTGAGCGCTGCAAGCGGGCACGAGACTATTTTTAGCCTGCAGAGGCTGGACTTGTGACGGCATAAAAATTATCTGCGAGAGCCGGAATCGAACGCGGGTCTCTGGCGCGAAAAACTTTGTGATACACCACTGAGCCACAGGGGTAATGACACAAGCACAGTAGCGCGAGCAGATAAGAGGGCGTGATAGCAGTAACAGGTTCGGCCTCAGCGGAACTAACACACTATAACCCATTTGTCCAGCTTTATGCTCGGAAATGAGAACGTTTCTCATGAGCGCGGGAGAGCGCGGCCGCTTTCTTCACGTAAGAGAGCTGGGCGCGAGCTCAGAGCTGCATAAAGATTATCTGCGAGAGCCGGAATCGAACACGGATCTCTGGCGCGAAAAGCTTTGTGTTCCACCACTGAGCCAGGGGTAAAGACACAAACGTAACAGCGCGAGCAGATAAGAGGGCGTGATAGCAGAAACAGGTTCGGCCTCAGCGGAACTGATACACTATAAACGCTTTATGTAGCGGCGTTATACGCAGGCGGGAGAGCGCGGCCGCTTTCTGTAACGTAAGAAAGCTAGCCGAGAGCTCAGAGCTGCATAAAAAATTATCTGCGAGAGCCGGAATCGAACACGGGTCTCTGGCGCGAAAAGCTTTGTGTTCCACCACTGAGCTAGGGGGAAGACACAGGCTTAATAGCGCGAGCAGATAAGAGGGTGTGATAGCAGCGACTAGTTCGGCCTCGACGGAACTTAACGCACTATAAACCCACTTGCCGGTGACGCGTATGCATGGGGCCGGGCTAGCTCTCTTGTAAAGTAAAGAAAGCTAGCCGCGGTTGGCACAGCTGTAAGCGGCTCGTCCCCCATTCAGCGCTCGTAGGCGGTGAGAGGGGGAGGCGGCGTAACGCTTCGAGTCGAGCCCGCAGGGTCAACAACAGAAGCCCATTCGCAGAGGAAACATCCGCCGTCGGCGGGAGAAAACTCTGCGTGTCCCAGTCCCAGGCAGAGAGCGCAGAAGAAGGCGGGCTCTGGCGCTGAGAGGGACGCGGCATGAGCCGCAGGTGTGCGAGGCATCTTAAAAAAGACGCTCGCTGCTCTTTTAGATACACACACACAATACAAGAAGCTTTTGGTAAAGGATATGAACCCGTCGGATGGCGCTAGCTTGCAGGACGGCTGAAGGTGGCGAAGACGGCCGGCTTCCTCAGACTCCCAGATGCTCGCTAGAAGGTGCCTTTTCCACGACGGCGGCTTCTCTCAGGATCAGCAGATGCGTGTAGCCTCGCTGAAGATATGAAAAATCAGAATTTACAGCCTGAGAGGCGAATTTATACTCTCTGGCCACGCCCGTTTCGGCGGGCTCTGACGCAATGAGAGCAGGTCAGACTCTCATTGGCCGAGAGTTCATTCGTGTCTCCTCATAGGCTTAAGCAGTTCCCTGTGAGCGAGCCAATGAGCTGCTAGCTAGCCTGCTCATGCTCTGCTGCAGCTGAACTGCGTTGTGAATAGATACAAAATTAAAGGATACATTTTGGCTTCAATTTCTCAGAAAAGATGAATCTTTCCCGTAGCGTAAGCTAGCTTACGCAATACGAGAGAACCTCTCGTAAGAGAACTACTGTGGTATCACAACACCACAACTACAATGATAACGATATAGTTCTAAAAATCATTGTAAATATAAAAATAATAGCAGAACTATAACGATAATGGCAAAGAGCAACGATATCATTCGAATGACTTTCAGAACGATTTTTTTACCAGCTGATGGAATCCAAAAACATTGACAGCCCCTCATATCGTTCTCGGTGTGTTTGGGCTTTAACACATCATTTTGTGTGAATAAAACACACAACAAACGTGATTTTTGAGCTGTCATGCAGAGTTTATTTTACATGACTTTTTTTGTGCCACTTCATTAATATTTAATTTTAGTGTAATTTTAAAAAAGTGCATGACGCAGCATATCTTTACAGGGTACTTTCTGATAGGATTACAACTATGTTTATTTGACAGAAATGTTCTTTCAGGATCAACAGAAGATGACTATCCAGGAACATGACTTACTTTCACTGTTTAATAGCACACAATATGATCTTTTATGATAGTGCTTACTTTTTTTTCTGAACCATTAGCTTCACACCACTTTTAACCATGAGAATATACCACTTTTATTATGGTTAGATTATGAAGTAAGTTTCAATCGACAGTTGTGCCTTTTCCCAGAGAGGTTTGTCTTTCATATTGAGTTTATAGGGAAACATTTTTAATAAGACCAGCTTGTAAAACACACATCCCTCAACTATTATCCACAGCTTAGCTATTCATACCACAGCTATGAGACCACAGTTTTGAAAGCTGTATTTATTGAAGCCATTTGTGCCTCACCCATCTTTTCTCTTGTTTATACTGTGTGAAAGCATATCTGCATTATCTGTAATTGAACATTCATTTTACTTTGTGTGTTTGTCATCATAGTTGTTGACTTATCATTGAGTTCGATGTTTTCTGGCACATTATCTCTGTAAAACTTTTTGAGCCTCATTTTGAGGGGGACATTAGAAACGCAAAGCTATTCACTATGGTTTGACTGAACACTGGACTTCTAAACCCTCTTGTTCTGTCTGTGGTGTAGTGGAGTGCTGGCTATAGAGACTGTATAAACACTTTAGTGACACCAGAGCAAAGCTCAGTCCCCATGACAATCTGATATGGCCTATTTCCAAAAGGCCTGACTTTTCACGGTGGACGTCCAAATGTTTGGCCCAAAAGCCATTATTGCTCCTATTAGATTTCACTGTCAAGCCACAGAGGCTATAGCAGCGAAATGGAAAACAATGATTTGTGGGACATTGCGAGTACTGATATTTGATACAGTTTGAGAAGTAGGCCAATCCTCTAGAGGCATTTATTGGGTGCATTTAGACAGATGATGTTTAATCTAATGTTGTTTTGCAGAAATGAGCAGTCTAAAAATCATTCATCAAAGATATAAATAAAGAAAATTATCATAGGAGTATGTTTAAAAAACAAAACTTGAAACTTGAAACAAAACAAAACTTGTTTAGATCCAGTGAAGTCGTCATCATCATAGGCGTAATTTGCGGGTGGGACATGTCCCCACCTTTTTTTCTCAGGATCGAAATTGTCCCCCACCACTTTTTGAAACATTGAGGAACAGATGTAGGCTACCTAATACAAATAAATAAAACATCTCCAGTTAACTAGCAGAGCGTTCATTTAGTTCGCTATTAAATAAGAGATCTAGCGCTAAAATCTGTTGTTTTTTAAAGGTTCTCTAAGCGATGTCGGGTGACGTCACTTCTTGTTGACGTTTAAAGTATTGTCAAACAAAACGGAGGCTAGCTAGATCCTCCCTCCTCCTCATCCGCGCACTAACCCCCCAAACCCCGCCCCCAAGTCCTTCTTGTCGGTGATTGGCTGGAACTGTTTGTCATGTTTCGCGGAGCGGGTTAGCCCATTTTGTTTTTGTTGCTGTTTGTGGAGCCTGGGCTGTCTACAGAGATCGCGTTTCTTTACAGTGTGTTCAGGGGACAGGCAGCCAGCGGTTAGTGAGGAGATGTTTGCTGGATGTGACAAAAAAATTTTGGGCCTAAAAAACGTGTGACATCGCTTAGAGCACCTTTAAATAACCCTGCCTTTAGATCCTCGTCTTCGCCTGCTTTCCTCAGCTCGTTACAATAAAAGTAATTTAAAGTCCATTTTAGTTTTTCAGTTTGTTATAGGGCTGCACGATTAATAGCAATTTACATGACATTGCACTTAAACCGTTTTGGCTTATTGCAAAGGCTGCGATTGTTTTTTTTATTTTTATGCGCAGCTTGTCATTGATGTATGGCTCTGTAAATCCGGATCCATTTAAAAGCACTGTGAGATTGAGTCGCTTATAACGTGCATTTGAAAAAGAAACACGAGTCAAACATATTTCCAAACATGAGAAGCATTTATGAACCTCTTGTCCAACAAAAGACAACATTTAATAACATGTTTGCTCTCGAAACTCATTTTATAACAACAGTTGAGCATCCTTATGTGAGATGATGTGGCTTCTTACACAGAATAAGGCAGTCATGTCTCGTGTGTTTATTGGTCATGTTTAATCAATCAAAGCGTTTTTTAATCTTCTGTTTATTCTACAGCGATAGTATGATGCCCGAGGGATTTCCTGGGCTGCGTCAGAAATCGCCCACACTGATAAAAATGATTTTGTTGTGAAGTAAATATTACAAAAAAAACAATGTAATTTCTACATGAAAAAGTTAGTTCAGGCAAGTAAATTCTATATTAGTACTCAAGTCAAATTAAAGCGTAAAGTGTTTTAAAATTAAGTACAATTACTCAATTTTTCCTGATACTGGTGTTCCAACAATATCTCACGACCAATTTGTACGAATTCGTAGGAGTGATAAAAAGGTGGCTAATTCGTACAAATTCGTACAGACTAAAAATGTATTGTTTAATGTTATTTTTTAGTATTAATTTTCTTTATTAATTTTCATAATAATTTTCATAATGTATTTTGTGAAGTCAGAGTATGTTGTACATGTGTGCTGATGAGAGATCTGGGATGAGCAATATTTTGCTTAGAGTTATGTGTGCAATGTAACATGTTCACTGAGCAGAGATGTTCCACTGATGATGATACTTCAGTTGGCATGTTCTTTACAAGGAAAGGAATGTTTCAACTGATGCAAATGTTGTCACAGTGTCTGGTTGTTCGCCTGGGTTCACTAGAGGTCCTCGTTCTCACGGTGTCATTTACATTAGACTACATTTCCCAGCATTCTGTTCTGCCACTCATCTGATCATTGCACACAGCTGTCTCCCGTCACCTTGTTAGTTCTGTGTGTATATCCCTGTCTGTTTTAGTGTTTGTCACGGAGTCCTTGTTTAGTGTCCCCACACTTTGGATCTCGTTTTGTGTTTCTTGGTCTGTGTATGTTCTTGTCTTTTGGATTGCTTACATGGTATTTGACCCCTGCCTGGACTGATCGTGAGTACGGATTACCCAATAAATACTTCTGCAATTGGATCTATTGTCTCTATCGTGTGTGTGTGTCGTGACAGAAGGACTTCGTCACAAATGTATAGATCCAGCAGTTCGGGATTCCGTAACCCTCCTCCTATGAATGGGGGAGGAAGGGGACCACGGAGAGGAGGTTCGCGGACCAGGGAGGAACCGCCCCGGTTAAAGATCTTTCAATGTTTTGCTTTATGGGCCCATCAGACTGAGGAAGCTGCGGCGGCAAAATCTCCAGTGACCACTTCCGTCAGAGATGGTGAGTCATTCGAGGGGACTCGTCTGGCCAAGTTCTCCGGAACTCGGGGAGGTTGCAGGGGAGGAGGTGGTCGACAAATTCCACGACACCGTCCTCCGCCCTGCCATGTTCCTGATCCGGAGCCGCTGGTCTGGTCCAGCACAAGACCCTCGTTGCGGGTTCCGCCCAGCACGAGTTCATCACCGCTGGCCCCGTCCATCATAAAGCCCTCGCCGCTGGTCCCGCCCAGCACAGGGCCATCATCGTGGGTTCCGTCCTGCACAAAGCCCCCACCGCTGGTTTCGTCTAGCCCAAGGTCCTCACCGCTGGTCCTGCCCAGTCCAAAGTCCTCGCAGCTGGTCCCGTCCAGCACTGAGTCTGCACCTCGCCATCAAGGACGGAGGAGGAGGAGAAAGACTTCTTACCTCCCCAACGCTCCGGTGGTCATTCCCGAACAGCCTGCTGTCGTTTTGGAAGCCGTCCCTGGGCAGCCTGCGGTCGTTTCGGAGGACGTCCCAGTGCAGCCCGCTGTCGTCCCAGAGACCATCCCAGATCTACCCATCATCTGCCCTGCCACGGTCAGGAAGGTAGTCTTCCTTTTTTTTTCATTGGCTGTGTTACACGCTTGGAGAAGGTTTAGGAAGTCTGCCAATCCAGAGACTGTTCACGTCCCGTCTGCCCAGCCAGAGACTGTTCACGTCCCGTCTGCCCAGCCAGAGACTGTTCACGTCACGTCTGCCCAGCCAGAGACTGTTCACGTCCCGTCTGCCCGGCCAGTGCCTGTTCCTGAGCCGGAGCCGGTGTCTGTTCCTGAGCCGGAGCCGGTGTCTGTTGCTGAGCCGGTATCTGTTCCTGAGCCAGAGCCGGTGTCTGTTCCTGACCTGGAGCTGGTGTCTGTTCCTGAGCTGGTGTCTGTTCCTGAGCCGGAGCCGGTGTCTGTTCCTGACCCGGTGTCTGTTCCTGAGCCGGTGTCTGTTCCTGAGCCGGTGTCTGTTCCTGAGCCGGTGTCTGTTCCTGAGCCGGTGTCTGTTCCTGAGCCGGTGTCTGTTCCTGAGCCGGTGTCTGTTCCTGAGCCGGTGTCTGTTCCTGAGCCGGAGCCGGTGTCTGTTACTGAGCCGGAGCTGGTGTCTGTTCCTGAGCCGGTGTCTGTTCCTGGGCCGGAGCTGGTGTCTGTTCCTGAGCCGGTGTCTGTTCCTGAGCCGGTGTCTGTTCCTGAGCCGGTGTCTGTTCCTGAGCCGGTGTCTGTTCCTGACCCGGTGTCTGTTCCTGACCCGGTGTCTGTTCCTGAGCCGGTGTCTGTTCCTGAGCCGGAGCTGGTGTCTGTTCCTGAGCCGGTGTCTGTTCCTGAGCCGGAGCCGGTGTTTGTTCCTGACCTGGAGCTGGTGTCTGTTCCTGAGCCAGAGCCGGTGTCTGTTCCTGAGCCGGAGCCGGTGTCTGTTCCTGAGCCGGTGTCTGTTCCTGAGCCGGTGTCTGTTCCTGAGCCGGTGTCTGTTCCTGAGCCGGTGTCTGTTCCTGAGCCGGTGTCTGTTCCTGAGCCGGAGCTGGTGTCTGTTCCTGAGCCGGTGTCTGTTCCTGAGCCGGAGCCGGTGTTTGTTCCTGACCTGGAGCTGGTGTCTGTTCCTGAGCCAGAGCCGGTGTCTGTTCCTGAGCCGGAGCTGGTGTCTGTTCCTGAGCCGGTGTCTGTTCCTGAGCCGGAGCCGGTGTCTGTTCCTGAGCCGGAGCCGGTGTCTGTTCCTGAGCCGGAGCCGGTGTCTGTTCCTGAGCCGGAGCCGGTGTCTGTTCCTGAGCCAGAGCCGGTGTCTGTTCCTGAGCCAGAGCCGGTGTCTGTTCCTGACCCGGTGTCTGTTCCTGACCCGGTGTCTGCTGTTCCTGGTGGGAGCATGATTTTCAAATCTACAGTATGAATTCGTACGATTTGTCTAAACCCATCACGTGATGGGTAGGTTTAGGAGCGGGGTCAGGGGTAGGTCATTCGTTCAAATTCATACGAATTGGGCAACTCATAAAATATGTACGATTTAGCAAAAATCAAATCGAATGAGGTCGTATGAATTTGTACGAATTAGCCACCTCATAAAATTCAGGTGTTATATAATACAGTTTGCTACGTTTTAAATGATTATTAAGCAACAAACCATGCAAAATCTGCAGCGCTTCCGGTGCACTCAGTGTCCGAATTCACTGACTCGTTTTCATTCACTCCTTCAGTGGACTAAATTAGGGGAGAAATGCAGGGAATAGTGAATGAGGCTAAAGGTGGCGATTTCAAACACAGCAAAGGAATGATGTGTATCATCATACTTCTGCGGCGGGGCATATTTGGCGTGACTGCGTGAGACCGCCCTCTGGCTTTCAGATGGAGCAGCATTTACTACCGATCTGCCGCACTGCACTGACAAGCTTTTAATATTTGTATAATTACACTGTAACGAGCGCAACTCAAAATAAAGTGTAACGCTTAAATTAAAGACAAACTCAGACAGGAAAATTACATTTTTACTGTTACTGGGACAAGGTATACAATTAAGGGTGTGTTCTAATATTTGTTTTATTTTTTATTTATAGAATAGTTTATTCTGTGCCAGTTTAAATTGGATTTAAAGAGATAGAAAAATTTAAATTGTGTTATTACTTGCTCACCCTCAAATTATTCCAAACTTGTATAAGATTCTTTTCTCTGTTGAAAACAAAAGAAGATATTTTGAAGAATGTTGGTAGCCAGAAAGTTTACGGCACCCATTGACTTCCATACTAGAAAAAAAATACTATGGAAGTCAATAGGTGCCGTCGATTGTTACCAACATCCCTCAAAATATATTCGTTTGTGTTCAGCAGAAGAAAGAAACTCAAACAGGTTTGGACAAATATTAGGGTGAGTAAATGAAATCATTTTTATTTTTTGGTGAACTATCCCTTTAACTCATTGAAAAAAAAATGGACTGACTAAATTACCATGTACTTCAGTGTTGTTGGTTGATTTTTGCCATTACTTTGTAGTGTAGCTAATTATACCTTTTCAAATAGGTAGCTTAAATTACTTTCAGATACAATTAACTTGGAAAACTACAGTTTCGAAGTAGCTTCCCCAAACCTGATGGTAACAGTTTTCAGTGCCAGACACTTTGCAACAAGATATGGTGTATCCAGAGCTCTCCTCGCACAGTCCAACCAATGCACACAACCTAGTTTTCTCTCTAGTGTAATCAGAGGAGGAGAGTGTTGTGTTGGCCTGGATCAAAAATCGCGACGAAAGTCAGCCAACAATGGAAGGACTGATAAAGATAGTGGAATAAAGAAATGACTGCCATGCCACCCTCTGTCGAATACCACTCTGTCCAGCAGCCTGAATCTATTGCTCTCTCATTTCTTCCGTCCCCTCAAACGGCTCTATTCAATCTAGCACAAACATAAATGAAGTTTGAAAAATGTGCATCCGAAAACCAATTTAAAGGATGGCTGGCTTTGAGACATGAAGTTTGCAAATGAGTGTGCACTATAACTAGAAAAATATGAAGCAAGCTGTATTGAGATTTCTATACTAACAGGGCCAACCATATCTCTCCGGGTTGGGAATTCTGAAATGAGCAATTTTTGGTGTGCATTATTATCAAACAAAATAGAGGACGCTATGGAGTACACAATGCAGCACTGTGTGGGAGGTGAGTCTCTTAGTGGTATAATCAGATATGGATTGCAGCTGTAATATTCCTCCAAGACCTCTTCTGCCTGAATTTCACAATAATATCTCAAATTATCTCTCTGTCTCTGTTTTTGCAGTCATTTGTAATAGATTTTTAAATATGCCTTAGAAAATTATCAAATAATTTCAAGTTCAAGGGTCATTCTATGAAACTGGAGTGATTTCCATTTAATATTGTGGATATTAATAAGGTGTATTTTTAGTAACATATATATTTTTTTCAGATACAGTAAATAATGTTTTGAAATGTTAATAAATTATTCTGTCATCTCAAGCTAACTTAATACAAATAATGACATAATTTCCAGTTTTGGTGATCTAACGCTATAATATTCAAAGGTGCAATAGGCGATCTGGGAAATGCTAACTTTAGCCTGCTAGCATTGAAAGCATATGATCCCACCCTCCCTGCAAATCGCCGTCCAAAGCCACATCTCCTCAAAAACACATGAACGCACACAGACCAGAAGCGAGCCGACAAGAGACAACGTTATTGGATTACATCATGTGTCATTCACCGATGTGAAAACTTTACAGTACAGTGAGTAACAGTACTAAAATAACAAACGTAAACTACTGTTTGACTGCCATTCTCGCTCTGTCTGCACAGAGTACGTGAACGTGCTGATGACTTATGATGTTTGCGTGAACAGGCTGTGCAGTGGTATGCACATACGTTGACTGACAGGGAACACATGCTTGCATTTCATTTGGACAGATTACAATGATTTAACGAACATTATATGGTCCTTCACCTTCCACAGACTTTGTATGATTTGAATCGTACGAACTTGTATGAATTTTCAAAAAAAGTCATCAGAAAGGACAAATCGTACTACGGTCTAAAGAAATCGTACAAAAATCATACGTTCATTTTGAACCGGTACTTTGGTTCAATAACTCATCTGGACATGCTCATTGGTTCACTGGGAACTTCGCTGCTACTTCGGATGTGCTCTTGCGCCATCACCCTGGAATTAAAGAAAGATTCTGTGAACCGGGTTAACTGGTTACTGGCTGAAAAGAATGATTTATTTAAAAATTTAACATAGTTGGTGTAGTCTGTTTATATCTGCCTGTTTTGTTTTGCTAGTTTTCGGTTTTAGTTTTAGAAAAAAATGAAAAATGTATGAGGGAAATAAATGGCTCTCACTCTCAATAGAATGACCCTGAATTATTTGGCTTTTCGGTTTATATAGTGAGCTTGGACGTAGCTATCTCTGCTATTGATTTCGTTTTTACTCTGCCTCTAGACAGAATTGAATCGCTCTCATTTTATCACTCCTTGTTAATACAATATTCCTCTCAATCCCTTCATTTTGGGATAGGTCTATTGCATTCCCAACACAGACATTCATGTCTCCTACAGCTGTTTCAGACATTACTCACCAACCTCTTCACAGCTGGAACAACACTCGGCTATACTGACACAGCGAAATATGTCAGTCAGTCAGGATGAGCTAACATTTACATTAACTGGGCCTGAACTCTGAGCTGATGAGTAGATGTGGGATGTAATGTGTGAAGAATGTTAATTGCACATCTTGCTCGAAGGCTCTGGTAATGAGACAGTGAGTTTCAGCAGGGATTACAGCACTGATGCTGATCAGAAGGGAAATGTTATCTTGCCTAATCATACAGCCCAGGCACATCTTTCCCTCTCTCGCTCTCAGTATCGCGCTATTAAGATGCTAAGTTGCAGTCATCCTCATGGGGTTCTCTTGAACTCTATTCCAAAACCCAGTGAGCTTCCTCGCTGTTTCCTGCCTACACAGACAACTCGCACTTTCCACAAATGTGAAAAGTGCCACTTTTTTAGACCATAAGAGGCACAAATTCAATGTCATTGAGTGCGAAAACGTGTCTAAGGTGGCCTCATCTTATGGTCTTGACCCAAGGGTGTAGGTTTAGGGGGGGACGCTAGGTACTAGTCCCAATCAATATTTTGAGATGACAAATTTGTCCCCACCAATATTTAGCAAGCTCCTTTGAACTGCTATTTTGATATTTGTGCTGCATTTGGATCTTTGCGCTGCTATTTGGATCGATTCCAACGGCCAGGACGACGACAGTACAAGATACGCCGTAATTTGATTGGCGGCGGGGTATCTGACAGGCAGGCTACACGCGGGGGCCGGGACTACTTTTTGTCACCCAAGAAGAAGAAAGGGGACATACGAAGCTTTTTCATTAAGCAGAGTGTAAGTAGGCAAAAATAACTAGCCACACAAATAACTAGCAGTAGTAGTGACTGACCAGGCTTTCAAATGCAGATTCTACTGTGGAAAATAGTATTAACTGGTGATCCTGGTTACCCAGGATATTGTTACAGTTAAACCTAGCTTCTGCAATCTTTCAAGGTTAGGAGCATTAATTAGGGGTGTGCAGCACGGATAGACTCATAGAAGTCGCACTATCTTGATAGAATGCTACGTTAGCAAATCACTGAATGTTAATTAGCCTACCTTAACTTAGAATCTTGCAGTCATAAACAGTGGATCATCTGAGACATTTTTCGTTTCTACATTCTGTTTATGTAATGTATTTGTGAGTGTAGCCTACTTGCTAGACACATGTGCTGGAAAAACATGTTGGCAATGTTAAAAAGGCAAAAGTTAACACTGTTGGTTATTCAAATATAATGAATCATTATTTGTTGGTTATTCAAATATAATGAATCATTATTTGATTGATAATATCCAAATTCCAAATAATAATAATTTATGTTAAATAAAATGTTTGGTTGTTCAGCATTACACAGTCTCAGGTGTTTATTTTTTGAGAGTGCATTTTTGAGATTATACAGTTATACTAGCTCTTTATTGACAGTATAAAGGATGGTGTATCGGGGTCAGGATACAATATAATGAGATTAAGTAGATTCACTTCTGTATTGTGATATTCTGTATTGCCAGCAGTCTGAAATGACAAAGGAAATCGCCATTAAAGCAATGTTACTTATCTTACAACAAAATAATTCCCGGGGGATGGGGGGGGGGGTGTCCCCACCAAAGCTGAGACCAAACCTACGCCCATGTCTTGACCTTTTCGGCTGAATCTAACAATTAAAATCATGAGAGCGATGTCATGTCTGTAGGAAACAATTAAGAATTAATTTTAATTAGCAAACATAACATTTAGTCTAGTGTTTTGCGTGCTCCCCTGTTACATGAATTTACCTGTATTATATAACTAATAAAATGTTTCTTGAAAGACTATGTAGCTAGTCAGCTCAGATTTTGTTACAGATGTCTTGTTTGTCTTTCTCTCTCACACACACACATACTCACTCTCTCTCTCTCTCTCTGTAACTATCCCCCTCATGGACTTCTTGGTCTCACTGCTGTAGATATATGGTGCTGTGTTAAAGAGATAACATATGACAGTGCAGCAGGCAGTGGTGAACAGGGGACTGTTTATCAGCAGGGAAACCAGAGAAACCAACGTCCTCCACTCGTCTTATCAAGCCAACAGCTATTAAATTGACATGACATCAATAACAACACAGAGAAATGCACAGAAAATGATAATGCCATGTCATATACTGGTACCCTTTAAGCCGAGAAAGAAGGGAGACTGTGGTGCTGGTCATGTAGTTTGTAGTTTGCTCAATCAAATACAAATGTCAGTGCTAGCAGTCTGCCACATAACACATCTATGTACAATAATTCATACCTATATACCTATGTACCTACCAGCATCAGTTGCGACGCTTCACTGCAATTCATAACTCCTTATGAATTCATAATGGCCTTATGATATAGTAAAATGTCCAGTAAAAATGCGCACTTCGGAATATTGACAGAAGTATTATCAAAATAATGATAATGAACCAAAACAACCCAGCTGACTTTTCTAAAATCAAATGAATAATGAACAGACATGCTTTGAAACTGGTTAAGAGACCATGAAAAATTTGGTAAAATCGAAAGAAAAATAATTGGTTATCAAGCTCTGTTTGGTAATTAAGACTACTTTTGTCATTTATGATGTTGATCTGAATTACTCTCTGGATTAGTATTTATGTAAATTGGAATTGTGAAGTTGAAGACTGCCGTCCATTACGGGGTAAAAACTCTTGTCTAAATTCAACTGAGGGTCTAAATTTCAATAGACAACTAGGTGGGATCATAATGGTAAACGTAAAAACTATTGACATGACGGCAGAGATACAAAGTGACACATTGGCTAAGTCAATATCAAATTATCCAGAGAGCCCCGCACATTTATGATTATTGTGAACAAAGGAGTCCATGTTGTTTGACTGACATGGACCAAGTCTGTACACCATGGCATGACCTGATTCGCTGTGAGAATCATGGCCGTTGCCCTTTAAATACTTTGAAACAAAAAATTACATTCTTCACTTAAAGCCACAATCTCATCTTCTTATCAGAGGCAGAGAAAGATGTCTGGAGGAAATTTGGCTGAAAGACGGCATTTGGGTTAGTGTTGATGGCAAACTTTGTTTATCCAAACACCATTATGTTAAATTGATGCATGAGTTTGATCATGCATCAAAAGAGGGGATGGTAACAATTGTCAAATATGGTTTACTAAGGGGTTGACATTTGCTGAAAGCCATCGCACAGGTGGGACAATAAATGTTGGGAGGACACTGGGCTTGATTGGGTAAAAGACCCGCAAGAAGCCATTCTTCTCCCTAACAAAATTGCTGTCTGTAAGTGCCGCACACACTAATAACAAGGACTGTTTCAACAGGAAACGCCAGGGCAGATGCGGCAGCGAAGGCCGCGGCAGCGCAGCAGACAAAAGAAACTACGTGTTCTTTACTATCTGATAATAACCTCGACATTTGTTTTTCTTTACAGAGAACAACTACATTGGTTAAAAGAATGGATACAATTATAAAACTTTCTGGTTAGATTTTATTAAATGGGGCATTAAATAGAGCTTACTAAGTAAAACCATTGCCTGTCAACCGGGTACTGGTTGATGCAAACTGTACTACCAATTTCAGCGATAGGATTATCAATATTGTTATGCTTACCATCAGGGGCGTCACTAGGATTTTCATTTTAGGGGGGCTAAGCCCCCAATATGATTTTTTTTTTTTAAATAAAAAAATGTAACACTTTAGTTTAGGATCTAAAGATCACTATTAACCATTTTCATTACGATGCAAAGGCACGGTTTTATAATAACTGTGGTCCCTAATGTGAGGTAGGGCAAATAAGGGGGTTCGGGGTCTCCCCGAGAAAATTTTGATTTCTCTGATCTACATATGTGCATTTTAAGATGTTCTGAAGGCCAAAAAACTTGGATAGTGGGCAGCTGATTATTTTTCTCTCCTCATCAGCATCACACTCTTTTTCTCTTTGTTTTTATCTTGCCCTGTCTCTTCCCCTCCTAAAGCTGAGCTTTGACTGATATAGGCTTTTCATTTTTGTCTGTCAGTGAAGAAAGTAAACATAGGGTCAATTGATAGGTTGATTTTGCCTATGAATCATTTTCTCAGACGCGTTTATTTACTGAAAGCTACTAAAGGTAATTAAGTTTATTAAATGCATTCACAATATGTAGGCTACACATTTATTATTGATCTTATGCCTAATACAGGGCCGTAGACAGGGCTTTAGTCACAGAGGTCCTAAATTTGAGGTTGGTAGGGGGTTCAAATTTTTTATTTCTCTGATATGTGCATTTCAAGACGTTTGAAGACCAAAAAAGGATAAGAAATAGCTTTAAAACCATGTCAGTGGGCAGATTATTTGTCAATACCTGCTCTCTTCTCATCTCCATCACTCTTTCTTTTTTTCTCAGTCTCTTCGTCCCTTTCTCTTCCCCTCCTAAAGCTGAGCTTTTTTAATTTACTAAAGGCTACAATTTGTATTATATCCTCAATATGTACACATTCATTATAAATCTTGTGCCTAACATGATGAAAACGGCTTAGTTAATGTTTCTTGTAAACTAATTATTACATTACATGAGTCACGTTACAGCCTATTTTCAGTTCAAAATGGCGAAATTAGACAAAACTATATTAGTTTGCCTGATTATTTTTTGTCATTCGTTTAACATTTATGACCTAAAAAAAGTAAAATATGAAATGTTGTTTAGCTACTTACATCTTATCTCGCACTTGACCGTACGCGTCGAGTCGCACTGTTAAAATTCGCGCTCAGCAGCGTCTGTGAACATAAAGCCTGCCTACTTTGATTTGATTGGTCATCTCAAATATTCTGACATTGACGAGCAGTGACAGACCAATGAGGCTCAGATGAACACACATGAACACACACACACACACACACCCTGTCATCTGTTTCTGACGTGCTCTCTGTCGGCGCCGCTGCGGATTGAAGATGAAGAACGCGCTGAATCTGATTATAACAAGACTGAAGCGAACACGAATTTGTGTAGCCTACATTAATCTCACATTTTTAGGGGGGCTAGGCAGAAGTTTAGGGGGGCTGAAGCCCCCCTAAAAAGGGCCTAGTGACGCCCCTGCTTACCATGCTTTATGAAATGTGTGTCCAGCTCAGTACAGAGACTGGTGAAAGCTGGAATGTCTGTTCAATTGATGAAAATGACAGTCTATTCGGATGATGATGATGATGATGATGAACAAAAATAGGCAGACGATGCAAGTACCGGAAGTTACAATGAAATGTGTTAAATTGAGTTAAGATATGTTTTTCCTACTATGATACTATTTCTTGTTTATACTGAGGTGACTGAGGGGCTGATTTTATGTCAGGAGTGCAATAACAGTGCTTATTCATTTCCCCCGGCTTCAGATAAAGTCTTTACTTGCTTGCAATACTTATATCCCTACAAAAAAAAAAAAAACAGTCTAAGCTTTCTTCTTTTAACCTTTTTTGACAAGTTTAAGAAGAGTGATCAGTTTTACGAAAATCAGTGGTGAAGAGTATAAGTGTGATGTAATGACTTAAATTTGCTGTATTATGATTATTATCATTATTGTTAATATTTTCTATCAATCGGTTATCAGAGAATGATAAAAAGGGAAAATTGTAATGGAAAATTTAGATTTTCATTGATTTTTAGTAGATATTGCAAAGGAAAGTCACATGTTTCTATTGTTTGTATTGTGGTATTTGAACAGGATATGTTTGTATACCTGTGGAGTGAGACACTTTGGGAACAGGGAAGGGATCTTTGTAAGGAGGCAAAAAAGTCTCAAATATAATTCACGCAAAAAACATGATTCATACATGCGTAGACAATTTCACATGCATGAAACCTGATTCACGTATACCAAAAAAAAAATCCACGTGCGTGAAAAATATATATATTCACAAAAATAAATTCACATGCACAAAATAAAATTATAGATTCGTAAAATACATTTCACAAATGCAAAACACAATTCGCAAATATACAACTGTGCACAAAAACCTTTGAATGTTTAAAATGTACGAGTTTATCCTTGAATGTGAATGTGCAAATCGTCATTCACGTGTGAATCATTGTTACATACTGGCTCTCAGACAGTAACAAAGAAAGGCAGGAGAAAGTTCGGCAATCAAATGTCTAAGGGTTTATTTGTTAACTCCATAAGTTTACATTTGCATACAAAACTACAATTCAAAACACCGAACAAAGCCGGTCTCTCCCGCATCCTCTCGCCACACCCAAGCCCTCTTTATGCCATCAGCTGGGACACGCCTCGCGCGCCGGCATTCCCATCAATTAAGCACAGGAAGTAACCTAGGATAACAACAAGACACGAAACAGAAGAGATACAGAAACACAGACAATCGCTGATGTAACAATCATAGACAGTAAAAGAAATGGAAACAGCGACCCCGACTTCAACGGAGAAAAGTGAGGTCAATTAGAAGCACTCACTTCCTCACATTGCGCTTGCTCAAACTGAGCTTGACGACGTAGATGCGACGTGAGCAACCTGTCTCACAGTTGTACGTCTTCTAGTAGCTGTGGCAAGAGGAATCTGAATCATTCCCTTCCGAATCTTGCAGAGACAGAGATCGTGAGTATTAGCTGTCCATGAGCTCGCAGCAGGAGCAACTTTATGACTCTCTATGGGCTTCTCCCTTGACTTTATGCCTCCACGTCCCCCACGATTGCGCGCAAGCTTCTACTTCTGTCTATACGGTAATTTCTCTACTGTGCGACAGAGAGTCGCGTGTTATGACGCAAAACTGCTTCTACGGGGCCATAACGTACGATACAAGGTAATGGAGCCTTTTATACATTGTCGTGTTTCTTTAGAAATAAAAAAATGGACAAATGGAGTCTTTAAACGCCTCAGATGTAAAGTTATTCACTGTCAAAGTGACGCCAAAATGAATGGGAGTCAATGGAATGCTAACAGCAGGTGAAGGCTTGTTAGCCAATGGCGGCACCCGGGGAGACTTCAGTTTCCGGCTGGTGGATTACCCCCTTGGTGTGATTTGTGTGTGTTTTTGAGACTTTCCTGGCAGCGCTCTCCTCCTACACAGATCAGTTGTACTCTTTAGCCAATTAGATTTAAGCTCATCAATCGACCAATCGGTATCACGTGAGGGCGGGCCTACCTGCATGTTACGTCATCAGCTTTCGACCACACAGTTCATGGCTGAGCACTGAGCAGAGGTATGTGCAGTTGATGCAATAGTTTATGAACTAGCTCTCTTATCACTGGCCTCATCGAGATTGTTCTTTAAATAGTATATAGACCTATTTTAATGAGCACCCTGTCAGGGATCACAGACAAATCAGACAAGATGGTAAGTTTTACTGGTTTATTTGTGCAGAAGGATCGTAGTCGGAGATAACAGGTGAGAAACCAATGACATAGAAACATAAAGGAAGCTTAGCTGTGGTTAATGTCCTTTTCTCTCTCTTGCAGGTGACTTGACGGTGGATCGGTTCAGGTGGACAGGTCTTTGACGGATGGAAAGCAGGTAAGGAACAGGTAGGTGATCGGGAAGTCTGTGAGCCATGAAATGACGAGACCAGACAATAACTGCAGGGAGAGTGAGTGTTTTATAGTCCATGCTGGTGATGGGACACAGGTGATGGTGATCATGATGAGGATGATGAGGCGCAGGTGCAGGTGATGATGACGACCGGGAATGCTGGGAAGTGTAGTGAAGACACAGACAGAAGGTGCAGACGGTGACTGTGACACACCCAGTGTTTATTTGCCATTTGTGCAATTTGTGTATGTTAATTATTAAACACTTGTTGTTTCCCTGCATTTTTCAGGATTACTCACCTTTGGCATGACATCTGGATAGCAGTCACAAACATCTTAATTCATGTTGTTTCTTTATTCTCTTTTATACTTCATTGTTTTGTATTAATGTTTAATTGGTAACACTTTACAATAACGGTTCATTAGTTAACATTAGTTACCATTAACTAATAATGAACTGCACGTATACAGCATTTATTATTTGTTAAAGCTGCAGTCCGGCGTTTTCGCATGGGTCCGGTTGCGTTGCAGTCTCTTTTTTTCTGTAGCCACTCCGAAGTCCGAATGAAGTCTTTTGCATTTTACAGCGGGTGAATCTGTTGTCACTGGTGATTGTCGTTTGAACCTTTCTGGATCCGCCATCAAATTGATAAGTTTAATTATATCAAGTGGTGTGAGAAAAGGCTATAAATCTCCACCTCTAACATCCTCACACGCAATATAGCTTATACTAGCCGAGACTCCTTCTTTATGTGTACAGATGTGACGTAATGACGCAAAGACATGCTCGAATCTCCCGCGGAAATCCACCAGTACCACTGGAATTAAAAACATCATCACAAGCTTACCGCTTTGAATCGAGCTAAGGAAAGCAGAGAGTTTTGAACACTGGCTGGTTATGTATTTTCTCAAATATGTATTTTGGTTCATTTTTAACCCAAAAAAGCTACGGACTGCAGCTTTAATGTTAATTTCAACATTTACTAATACTTCATTAAAATCTTGTTAACATTAGTTAATGCACTGTGAACTAACAATGAACAGCTGTATTTTTAACTAACGTTAACAAAGATTAACAAGTACAGCAACAAATGTATTGCTCATGATTAGTTAATACATTAACTAATGTTAACTTAGTTATTGTACCTTATTGTAAAGTGTTACCCATATATTCAACATTTATTTCCTTATGTTTTGTGCTGTATTGTCATCTCAAGATTTTTTGTGTCACAGGACAATGTTGTGAAGCATTCATTTTACTTTGCCTAGTAAAACAGGCAAATCGGATTTTATGCTGATCAGACAAAGGTATACATATCATAGAGAGGCCATTCAGACTATGCAACTAAGATTACTCAGAAAACTCTATTCAAATACCATTACTTAATCTCCCACGTCCTCTGTCTGCACCTCTTGTACTATAGGTTCTCTTACGAGAGTATCTCTCGTACTGCGTAATAGCTTACGCTGGGGAAAACCTCTTTTCTGCGAGATATTGAAGCCAAAAATTATCCTTAATTTTGCATTCATGTAAAACGCTTTGCAGCAGCAAGCAGACACAGGCGAGACAGCTCGCGCGCCTATTGGCTGCTCTTGCGGCAAATGCAGCAGCCTATCGAGAGAGACTCTGCGTGACGTAATGACCAATGGGGGCAATTCACGCCCATATCGTCACGTCCCGCCAGAAGGGGCGTGGTCTCACTCTATAAATATGCTCGTTAGGCTGGTACAAGCTGATTTTCATCTCTTCAGCGAAGCACACGCATCGCTGGATCCGGAGTGAGAAGTCGCGCCGTCGAAGCAAGCTTTTCAGCGGGACGAGCTCTGGAGTCGCTGGCCTCGCCGCCTTCAACTGCCGTACCTGCTGCGCTTTCCGGCGTTCTATATCCTTTTATATCACTTTGTATCCTTACTCTGCTGAGAGTGTTTGCTCGCTTACTTGACGCGACTCACACTTCTCATCACAAAAGAGCTGCGTCTTTTTAAAGATGCCATCCTGTGGCTCGTGCCGCGCCCCACTCAGCGACGGGGACCGTCACGTCATCTGTGTGTCCTGCCTGGGTGAGGATCACGCGGCCATCGCGCTCGCTGACGGCGGATGCCCTCATTGCGAGCTTTTGCCTATGGTGACTCTGAGGACTCGCCTGGCATTATTCTCCGAGCCTTCACCACAGCCCGCCGTGGTGCCGCGCCGCAAGAAGCGCCGCGCCAGCGCGCTCCCGAGCTCTCTCCAGCCCGCCAAAGCTCGCCGGTTCGCCCGCCGGCTTCGCTCGAGTCGCTCACTGACGGACAACGGCCGCCGCCTGCCGCCGCGTCCGTCCACGAGTTCGACGAACCCACGAGGCGTGTTCTCTTCTGGCATCTGATAGCGAGGATTGGGCGAGCTCCGTGGACCTCCCCTCCGCTAGCGTTTCCCGCCAAACCACTGGTAAGAGAGCCGGCATTGAGACTGAGCTGATGCGTCTGCTCTCTCAGGCCTTGGAAAGCATCGGCCTCGACTGGGAGGCGCCCGCGCAACAGAGGAGCTCTGTGGACCTCCCCCTTCTGTCCGCGAGTCGTCAGGGAAACGGGCCAGCATCAAGACGGCGAGCCCTAAAACCGCGGCTAGCTTTCTTTACGTTATAAGAAATCTACCCCGCCCCCCATGGGCGGGCGTCACCGGCAAATGAGAAAAGAGTGTGTTTTAGTCCCCGCCGAGGCCGGACTAATCTCCATTTCTCAAACATTTCTCAGCTCCTAGTTTGAGCGGCTGAAAATGTCATTATTGCAGCAATGAGCCTGTTGTATAACACGCACACCTGCATACAAACGCCGACACACACAAAACTGTGATGACGCTCTCTTATCTGCTTGCGCTAATGTAGTTCCCTTTCGAGGGAACTCGCGATGCGTCATCGACGCTTTGGGAACGCCCCCAGCGTGAATGCGTCTGAGCATCAATGTCAACTAGTCCAATGGAAAGAATGAGCGTCACGGGCGGGTGACGTCATGACCAGGAAGGCATAAGAGCACATCCGGTGAAACGCGGCATTAGCTTCTGTGTCTCAGCAAGCGATCTGTGTTACTCTGTCTCTGTCTATTTATTGTTGTCTGTTCGATATTATTGGGAAGAGTTATGGCGAAACAACTTTACAAACTCTGTGCTTCTCTCTGCCCGCGTTATTTAACGGGTGGGGACACACACGAGCTTTGTGTAGTTTGTTTGGGAGTGGAGCATGCGGTATCAGCCTCCGAGGGGGCTGATTGCAACATTGTGAGAAGCTTTCGCTTCGCATGCTAAACTCCCGCCTGTCACTTTTCGAGGAAAGTGGCCAGGCTCGCGATCCTCAGGGTGCAGGACACGCGTCTGCCGAGGCAGCGCGGAGAATGCATTCCTGTGGATCGCGAATAGGATCTCTTTACGGGGTTGGAGACGGGTCCACGGATCTTATCTCCTCCCTTTCCACGAGGGATCCAGTGCTCTCTCTCCGGTCTCGGAAGCCCGCGCTGCGGTCTCTTCCGCCCGGGGAGAGAAATCAATGCTTCAGTGCTCTACCTCCGAGGAGGTAGATGTGCTGGACATTGAAAGTGACACAATCATGGGGGAAGTGGATTTGCCATCTCTTCCCCAGCGTATGAGAATTATATATAGCCTATGTATATATATATATATGATAGTTTATATATTATATATAAAATAAAGTGTATATATATATAAAGAATGTATATATAAAAAATATATATATATAATAATAAGCTGGTGGAGGTGTTTACTAAGGCTGTAGATAAATTAAATATTTAATGGCCAGCAGAAATAAGGGGGCACTCGTCCTTAAAATAAATTGAACGAGTTTCCTTCCCTCTATTTTTCCACCTTCATCACGGGGCCTTCCATTTTTCCCGATCTGCACAGCGAGCTGTCTAGATCATGGAAAAAGCCTTACTCATTTTTTAGCCCCACATTCATCTATATTCAGATATTTGGGGGTTAAGAGAGTATGGCTATGGGGCAATATACCCCGGGTAGAACAGACACTTGCGAGCTATGTCTCCCGGTTCAGTATCGTCCCTGAAGGCGTCGGCTTCTCTCACTAAACCATTAAAGAAAACTATTTTTTAATCTAGTGGGAAAAGCATATATGGCAGTGGGTCTAGCATGAGCCTGTTGCACACTATAGCAGTGCTGCAAGCATATCAGGCTGACCTGCTGTGGTATTTGGACAGAAGTGAGGGAGTTTGGCCCGATGGGGTTTGAGAACTCCGTCGGGCCTCAGATTTATCTCTCAGGGATGGCAGCCAAAAAAACAAAAAAAAATGTGGTCACTGAGAGACACCTCTGGCTCAATTTGATGGGAATCATGGAGAAAGATACAAGATAATCTCTCCCTCGCTATGTCCAACCCACTGGGGCTGCTGGGCGTGAGCAGCTCCAGCCGGCTAGTTTCTCATACACAACACAGCAGCCAAAGCCTTCAAAGCAGAAGCCGGATCCGAGGACCGTTCTTCATGCTGAGAAGGCTGCGGCTCAAAAGAAAAGGTCTGGCGCCACGGCGTCAGACCGGTGAGGGCAGCCCCAACCGGGGTGGAATGGTGTACACCTCATTATACAGTGCCCTTTCCATCTCTGTGCCCTCAGGGGACCGTTCTGCCAACCCCGCCACCCTTGGTGCTTCGGGGCGCAGCGTTCTCCAGCGAGCTTCTGGCGCAGCGTCAACTCGACATTGCGTCGGACTCGCGCCCTCTGAGGGGGGTTCGAAAACAGTCAGTTCGGGTGGTTCCTGCCAGTATGTTTCAGGTCCCCGAACTGGCTGTCTTTATTACACCAGAGGCCAGCCTCGAGGGGCTGGTTCCCTTGGTAGATTTTCTGGCAGCGCGGAAGCTACTGCCAAATATATCTCTATGGGTAATGGTAATCTCTCTGGTAATGGAGCAAGGGGTAAAGGCCCTGTTAGCAAAGAAAGCTATAGAGCAGGTGTACTAACCCGACATTGCGTCGGGTCTTTACAGTCGTTATCTCATTGTTCCAAAAAAGGATGGAGAGCTGCGTCACATACTAGATCTTCGTCTGTTGGAGTGTTTGATGCTGGAACTCAAGTCCAAGATGCTGACACTCAAACAGATCGTGACTCAAATCAGATCCGAGGACTGGTTTGTCACGATAGATCTAAAAGACGTATACTTCCATATCTCCATCCTCCCTCAGCACAGGAGGTTCCTGAGGTTTTCTTTGGGGCAAAGAACACCAGTATCAGGCACTTCCTTTCGGTCTAGCTCTATCACCCCGCACATTCACGAAGTGTGTAGACGCAGCTCTGGCCCCGCCAGGCTGCAGTGTATACGCATTCTGAATTGCATAGATGACTGGCTGATTCTAGCGGAATCAGAACAGTTAGCGGTTCGGCACCGAGGTGTCGTTCTCGCTCATATGCAGATGTTGGGGTTGAGGCTCAATGCCAAGAAGAGTGTGCTTTCTCCAGTACAGAGAACCACTTTCCTTGGTGTGGTATGGGATTCAGTGACGATGCGGGCCACTCTGGCCCGTTCGTGTAGCTGCTATCCTAACAGCCACAAAAGAGCTGAGGCTAGGCCAGTCACGCACTGTAAAACAGTTCGAGAGACTGTTGGGTATTGTGGCAGTAGCGTCCAACGGGATACCTTTTGGCCTGCTGTACATGAGACCTTTGCAGTGGTGGCGCAGGACCAGAGGGTTCTCCCCGAGGGGAAACCCACTTCGTATGATCAAGATCACGCGGCCGTGCCTTCGTGCCTTGGTTATTTGGAGGAAACACTGGTTCTTAACCCAGGGTTCGGTGTTGGGAGCTCTTTGCCATCGAGTTGCTATCTCGACAGATGCTTCCCTCACCGGCTGGGGAGCGGTATTGGAAGGCCGCTCAGCTCAGGGCTTGGGAGGAGTCATCATCTCGCTTGGCACATGAATTGCCTAGAGATGATGGTCGTCTTCAATGCGTTGAGACATCTCCTCCCAGACCTGAGGGGCCATCATGTGTTTTTCTGAAACAGTGACTGTTAGGCCTCAGGGCAGCAGCGTTCAATGTGATACCCTTTGACCTGCTGTACGTGAGACCTTTACAGTGGTGGCTCAGGACCAGAGGGTTCTCCCTGAGGGGAAACCCACTCCGTACGATCAAGATCACGCGGCAGTATCCCCGCGCCTTGGTTATATGGAGGAAACTCTGGTTCTTGACCCACAGACAACACGTTGGTGGCCTATTATTTTGGTCCCTCAGGAAATTACGCTGTCTGAGGGCAGTGTATATTCCAGGGGGGCCAGAATATTGGAGCAGACACCCTGTCGAGGCAGGGGCTGAGGCCAGGGGACTCCACCCCGAGGCGGTGGAGCAAATATGGGAGTTTTATGGCCAGGCAGAAGTGGATTTGTTCTCGTCTCAGCATACGACGCACTGTCCACTCTGGTTATCCCTCACTCAACCAGTCCCCTCGGGGCTGGTTGCTATGGTGCAGACGTGGCTGAGGCTACGTCTGTACGCATTTCCCCCTGTTGCTCTGCTCCCAGGAGTTCTGGAGTGATTCCGCCAGGATGGAATAAGCCTATTTAGTAGCACCACCCTGGCCGAGCTGAATTTGGTTTGCGGACCTAATTTTTCTCCTCGACGGACCTCCCTTGGAGGTCCCGATCAGGAGAAACCTTTCGTCTCAGGCAGGGGATGCAATATTGCACCCCCGGCAGGGGATTTGGAAACTGTGGGTTTGGCCTCTGAGGGGGCCAAACTCATAGAGAGTGGTCTCTCAACCGAGGTTGTTGAGACCATTCTAAGCTCCAGAGCTCCCGCTACGAGGAAACTACACTCACCGGCCACTTTATTAGGTACCCCATGCTAGTAACGGGTTGGACCCCCTTTTGCCTTCAGAACTGCCTCAATTCTTCGTGGCATAGATTCAACAAGGTGCTGGAAGCATTCCTCAGGGAGTTTGGTCCATATTGACATGATGGCATCACACAGTTGCCGCAGATTTGTCGGCTGCACATCCATGATGCGAATCTCCCGTTCCACCACATCCCAAAGATGCTCTATTGGGTTGAGATCTGGTGACTGTGGAGGCCATTTTAGTACAGTGAACTCATTGTCATGTTCAAGAAACCAATTTGAAATGATTAGAGCTTTGTGACATGGTGGAAGTAGCCATCAGAGGATGGGTACATGGTGGCCATAAAGGGATGGACATGGTCAGAAACAATGCTCAGGTAGGCCGTGGCATTTAAACGATGCCCAATTGGCACTAAGGGGCCTAAAGTGTGCCAGGAAAACATCCCCCACACCATTACACCACCACCACCAGCCTGCACAGTGGTAACTAAGGCATGATGGTTCCATGTTCTCATTCTGTTTACGCCAAATTCTGACTCTAACATCTGAATGTCTCAACAGAAATCGAGACTCATCAGACCACGCAACATTTTTCCAGTCTTTAACTGTTCAATTTTGGTGAGCTCTTGCAAATTGTAGCCTCTTTTTCCTATTTGTAGTGGAGATGAGTGGTACCCGGTGGAGTCTTCTGCTGTTGTAGCCCATCCGCCTCAAGGTTGTGCGTGTTGTGGCTTCACAAATGCTTTGCTGCATACCTCGGTTGTAACGAGTGGTTATTTCAGTCACTGTTGCCCTTCTATCAGCTCGAACCAGTCTGGCCATTCTCCTCTGACCTCTGGCATCAACAAGGCATTTCCGCCCACAGAACTGCCGCTCACTGGATGTTTTTTCTTTTTCGGACCATTCTCTGTAAACCCTAGAGATGGTTGTGCGTGAAAATCCCAGTAGATTAGCAGTTTCTGAAATACTCAGACCAGCCCTTCTGGCACCAACAATCATGCCACGTTCAAAGTCACTCAAATCAACTTTCTTCCCCATACTGATGCTCGGTTTGAACTGCAGGAGATTGTCTTGACCATGTCTACATGCCTAAATGCACTGAGTTGCCGCCATGTGATTGGCTGCTTAGAAATTAAGTGTTAACGAGCAGTTGGACAGGTGTACCTAATAAAGTGGCCGGTGAGTCTATATTCACTATTTCGAGAGTTTTTCACTTCTTGGTGTTACCAGCATCAGTGGGATCCGGTTAACTGTTCAGTAAACACAGTATTCGAGTTTCTGCAAGAACGCTTTGTATCAGGTCTATGTCCTTCCACGCTTAAGGTATACGTGGCGGCCATTGCGGCTTTCCACGCCCTGGTGGGTAGTACATTTTTGGGTCGAGACCCCCTGATCACTCGTTTCCTTCGTGGCACTTTGAGGCTGAGGCCTGCAACTTGCACTAGGGTGCTGGCTTGGGACCTTGCAATAGTTCTAGAAGGCCTATCTGGGGCTCCCTTCGAGCCCTTAGATTTGGTCTCAGAGAAGTTCCTTTCTTTTAAGACTATTTTCTGCTAGCTATTTTGTCCCTATTAGAGTCAGACCTTCAGGCCCTTTCGGTCCCCACCTGCCTTGAGTGCACCGGGGATGGCCAAGGCATTCTTACCCGAAACATGGATATGTTCCAAAGGTGCCTACCATTATTCCGAGGCCTATTGTGCTGCAGGTTTCTGTCCTCCTTTTACATCTGCGGACCAGGAAAGGCTGAACCTCTTGTGTCCAGTGCGAGCACTGGATACTTATGTTCATCGGACATCTTCAAGGAGGAAGTCCGACCAGTTATTTATTTGCTTTGGATCACCTAAGAAGGGTCTTCCTGCTTCTAAACAGACGGTTAGTAAGTGGATAGTTGAGGCTATTTCACTTGCATACGAGTACTCTGACCAGCCGTGTCCTTTGGTGGTCAGAGCTCACTCTACGAGGGGTATGGCGGCCTCTAAAGCCTTATTATTTGGAGTTTCTCTTCAAGACGTATGTGATGCGGCAGGCTGGTCCTCACCGCTCACGTTTGTCAGGTTTTACAGTTTGGACCTGGATGCTGCCCCAGGTTCTCAAGTGCTTAGTGCTTAGTTCCAACAGACTAACACTCAGGTACTTGGATTTCTGGCGTTTTGGGTATTCTCGTTCCCAAAGCGTCGATGACGCATCGCGAGTTCCCTTGAAAGGGAACGTCTCAGGTTACGACTGTAACCATAGTTCCCTGAGAAAGGGAACGAGACGATGCGTCACCCTGCCATACTTCCTGCATCCCTGTGATCGGCTTGCTTCGACTTTGTGAAGCTAATGCCGCGTTTCACCGGATGTGCTCTTATGCCTTCCTGGTCATGACGTCACCCGCCCGTGACGCTCATTCTTTCCATTGGACTAGTTGACATTGATGCTCAGACGCATTCACGCTGGGGGCGTTCCCAAAGCGTCGATGACGCATCGTCTCGTTCCCTTTCTCAGGGAACTATGGTTACAGTCGTAACCTGAGACGTTCTCCCTGTGGCCCAGTGGCGGAACCCGAAGCCCTCGCGCGAGAGACCCGTGTTCGATCCCGGCTCTCGCAGCAGATAAAAATTTAGTCTCGCCGCGGCCAGACTTCCACCGAAACTTTTCGCTCGTTCAGTTCCAGAAAATGCGACTGTTCCAGTGTATTTTGCAGTAAACAAGCTGGTACCACGGCCCGCTTGCCTGCACATAAAGGCCGTTTCCACGCGACCCAGAAAAATCATGTAATCATTGTATTTCTGGTTTTCCGGCCACAGCCGATGGTGTTATAAGTGTAATAAAATGCTCACAGCCCAGTGTTCATTTCTACACACAAACACAGCCCGCCGCGGTACAGGGCTCGCATAAATGAAATCGACGCATGTCAATTGTGCATTAAATGTAGTGAATGTGCCCACAACCCAGTGCCCACAAACACTACCACGGTTTCTGTAAAACGAAACCAACACAAGTCTTCCTAGCCTCCTAGGAAATCGACGGTGTTTCAGTCTCGCCGTGGCCAGAATTCCACTGAAATTTTCGCTCGTTCAGTTCCAGAAAATGTGACTGTTCCAGTGTATTTTGCAGTAAGCAAGCCAGTACCATGCCCGCTTGCCTGCACACAAATGCTGTTCCCACGGCGACCCAGATAAATCACATAAACGGTGTATTTTCTGGTATTCCGGCCACAGCCGATGGTGTTATGAGTGTATTGAAAATGCCCACAACCCAGGGCTCATTTCTACACACAAACACAGCCCGCAAAAATGCAGGGCTTGCACAAACAAAATCGCCTCATGGTGATTGTGCACTAAATGTAGGGAATGTGCCTACGTCTCAGTGCCCACAAACACTACAAACCACATGTCCCACGGGTTCTGTAAAAACGAAACCAACACGCATTCAGTCAGCTCAGGCCGACGGTGTTTTTCAGTGCAGTAAATGTGCCCGCTGTCCTGCGCCCACATTCACTCACAGACATGTTAAGCCCCACGGGGCTCGCCCCGCTCTCTCTCCCTCATCAAACTGCTATAAGGGTTTTGAGCGCGGCCAGGCTGCCCGCCGCGATCGGCGCGCCCCCCACCTCACACACTGTAAACACAGTGTCTGCGTTACAGCACGCCGGAGCTCCCTTGCCGTCACTATGTCTCGGCCAGAGCCCAGATCTCATTCTACCCCTAGCTATTCACGCGAAAGTGTGGGCACAGCTTCCTGGGGTATCAGAATGGGTGCTGAACACTATAAAAAGAGGCTATTCGCTACAGTTCGCTCGACGTCCCCGCCGTTATACGGCGCGCGTCGAGACGACGGTGAAAAATGAAGTATCTCGTCTACTTCGAGCCGAGATAGCGAAACTACTGAGCAAAGGTGCTATAGAACCTTTATCTCAAGCTCAGAGCAAAGGGGGCCCACACAGCAGATATTTTCTGGTACCGAAAAAAGATGGAGGTCTCAGACCCATTTTAGATCTGCGACAGCTGAACAGAGCGCTTGTGAAACGCCAGTTCAGAATGCTTACGACCAGGAAAATCCTCGCGCAAGTGCGCCACGGGGACTGGTTTATGTCAATAGATCTGAAAGACGCCTATTTCCAAATACAAATAGCGTCCCATCACAGGCGATTCTTGAGATTCGCTTTCGAGGGCCAGGCATATCAATACACAGTCCTGCCGTTCGGCCTGTCCCTAGCACCTCGTACATTCACGAAGTGCATGGACGCGGCGCTCGCACCCCTGATACTTCAGGGCATGCGAGTCCTGAACTACTTGGACGATTGGCTGATTCTAGCTCGATCACGATCGGAGCTCATAGAACACAGGGCCGCATTACTCGAGCACCTCGAGGACCTGGGCCTCACAGTCAATTGGGCGAAGAGCTCACTGTCTCCCAGTCAGAAAATTTCCTTTCTGGGAACAGTGTTAGACTCGCTATCCATGACGGCACGCCTGTCACCAGAGCGCGGACTAAATATTCAGCGCGTCGCGAAATCCTTCCGCCACGGCTCGATAGTTCCGCTCAAAAGGTTTCAGAAAATGCTGGGGCTGATGGCCTCAGCGGCCTCTGTACTCCAGTTGGCCTTGCTTCGCATGCGCCCACTGCAGATCTGGCTGAAAGCGCGGGTTCCACCCAGGGCATGGACAGCGGGTCTGTTTCGCCTCAGGGTCGACCTACAGTGTGTTTCAGCTCTGGAACCTTGGAAAATAACCGACTGGTATCAGTCAGGTGTGAGTCTGGGGACCGCTTCGAGTGTGAAGGTGGTGTCTACGGACGCCTCCACCTCGGGGTGGGGAGCGCTGCTCGAGGGCAGACCGCTAGCTGGCCTGTGGTCAGAACGGGAAAAGCTCCTTCACATAAACTGCTTGGAGATGATAGCAGTCAACAAAGCGCTACAGCGTTTTTGTCCCCAGGTAACAGGCCACCACGTCTTGGTCCGGTCGGACAACATGTCAGTGGTGGCATACATAAATCGCCAGGGCGGCGTCAGGTCACGAAACCTTCACAGGCTGACGGAACGCCTCCTGGTCTAGGCTCAGCACAACCTGCTCTCACTGAGAGCAGCGCACGTGCCTGGTCACCTGAATGTGGGACCAGACAGACTGTCCAGGAACAATGTTCCAGCAGGGGAGTGGTCGCTGCACCCGCAGACGGTCCAGCTGCTGTGGAAAACGTTCGGCAGAGCGCAGGTGGACCTATTCGCGTCCCACGAAAACGCTCATTGCCCGAAGTTTTTCTCGAAAAGCAAGGACGCGCTGGCTCATGTTTGGCCCCGCTGCCCCCTATATGCTTTTCCTCCTGTCTCGCTCCTGCCTCAGGTGTTGGAACGAATCAGGGAAAACGGATGCCCAGTGCTGCTCGTAGCTCCGCTCTGGACAAACCAGACGTGGTTCCCTGCCCTGATGCAGCTGACCAGCACTGCCCCATGGCCTGTACCATTGAGGAGAGACCTCCTCTCTCAGGCGGAGGGCTCGATTTGGCACCCTCGCCCGGAGCTGTGGTCCCTGCACGCATGGGCCATCAACGGGTACCCGCTAGCCTCCCAGAAGGAGTGTTAAACACGATCGCGCAGGCTAGAGCTCCGTCAACCAGGCGGCTCTACTCCTCGAAATTGTCTGTTTTCTCTGCATGGTGTCAAGCCCAGAGCTTTTCACCTGTGGAATGCGGGGTTTCGGAAGTGCTTTCCTTCCTTCAAGAGCTACTGGATAAGGGCAGGACCCCATCCACGCTCAAAGTATATGTGGTGGCCATAGCAACGTTTGCAAAACCGGTGTCTGGCCAGTCGCTGGGGAAGAACGACTTAGTCGTGCGTTTCCTTAGGGGAGCTCAGAGGCTAAACCCTCCCAGGCCCCCTTCAGTCCCGACGTGGGACCTTTCCACGGTCCTGGAGGCCATGAAAGGCGCCCCGTTCGAGCCAATCCAGCTGGTGGACATGAAACACCTGTCGTTCAAAACAGTGTTTCTCATGGCTCTCGCTTCAGTGAAGCGCATAGGGGACTTGCAGGCGCTTTCAGTAAGCGCGTCATGTATGGAGTTTGGGCCTAATGACTCGAAGGTCATTCTCAAACCTAAGCACGGGTATGTGCCGAAATCCCTCAATACACCGTTTAGGGCCCAGGTAATTTCTCTGTCCGCCCTTCCGGTTCTCAATGAGGAGGAGGACGCGAGTCTGCTTTGCCCCGTCAGGGCATTAAGAGCTTATGTGTCGCGCTCGTCTGTTTTCAGACAGACTGAGCAGCTTTTCGTTTTGTTTGGCGGGCGCTCCAAGGGACTTGCCGCCTCAAAACAGAGCCTATCCAGATGGATAGTGGATGCCATTGCGCTCGCTTACACACCCTTGGGTGTCAGAGCGCACTCCACGAGAGGCGTGGCCTCTTCGTGGGCATGGTCTAGCGGGGTTTCCCTGCAAGATATCTGTACGGCCGCGGGCTGGGCCTCGCCGTCTACATTTATAAAATACTATAACCTGGAGGTACCCGCCTTATAGGCTAAGCTTTTGGCGGTCTAAAATTCAGTGCTATCTGCCCCGCTGTGCGGCCCAGATGCTGAGTTTACTGCAGCCCCATGAGTGTTGACACACGTATGGCCACCCAGATCAGGCTAAAAGCTTTCACCCTGGCTGCGCGTTTTATTGTCATATGATAGCCCCGCTGGGTGCTATTTTATAAGGAATGACGCTTCCAGCCTCTCTTCCTCCACTCTATGTGAGTTTATGGTGATTATGCACTATATGAGCCCTGGGCTTCGGCCCCTGGGACTTTGGTGTTGGATCCCTGTACGCACGGCGTGTTGCATTGTGTTCCCCTAGCGTAAGCTATTACGCAGTACGAGAGATACTCTCGTAAGAGAACGTACTCGGTTACTAACGTAACCTCGGTTCTCTCTAGAGAGGGAACGAGTACTGCGTATCTTGCCGTGCTTGGAATACGCTCTGGTTCGCTTCGGCGATGAAAACCAGCTTGTACCAGCCTAACGAGCATATTTATAGAGTGAGACCACGCCCTTTCTGGCGGGACGTGACGATCTGGGCGCGAGTTGCCCCCATTGGTCATTACGTCACACAGAGTCTCTCTCGATAGGCTGCTGCATTTGCTGCAAGAGCAGCCAATAGGCGCGCGAGCTGTCTCGCCTGTGTCTGCTTGCTGCTGCAAAGCGTTTTACATTAATAAAAAATTAAGGATAATTTTTGGCTTCAATATCTCGTGAAAAAGAGGTTTTCCCCAGCGTAAGCTATTACGCAGTACTCGTTCCCTCTCTAGAGAGAACCGAGGTTACGTTAGTAACCGAGTACGTTTTTACTATTTTAAATAGCAGACCAAAATCTGATATGTCCTAACAGAGAGGTCTGCTGATGACTGGACTGAACTTTTCACTTTGTGTATTGCACTTATATTTATATATTTTAAAAGCAAAGAAGACTCTGACTGGATCTTACAACTCTGTAAGCAAGTAAGTTGAACAAGTTTACAAGTAGGCTGAAAAATAAAATAAAGGCCCTTTTCCATTAACAAGCTACTTTTTCCAGCATGTAGTGGTGTGGAGAAGTGGCAAGCAGTTTTATAGCCATGCAAGGCAAGTTTCGAACATGCTCTTCTAAACTTTATTTATATGGAACAAATCAAGCCTAGCAACTATGCTACAGTGGTTTGTCTACTCCTTTTTATGCAGTGTCTTCATACAGAACTAGAGTTTCCCTTTCAGTACAAATAGGAACCTCACTAGAGAGGCAATCTAGTTCGAGTATAGTAACTAAAATGAGCCAATGCATATTGGCATGCGATAATTGCATCAGCTGCGCTGCATCGCGCCACGCGCATATAATGAGCAGCAGATGCATCACATCTTCAGCTTTTCGGTTCATGTTGTCTGCTCTCTACCAACGGTGTTCTTTTACGAGCAGCTCTTTTTGGAGAAGCTCTTTCCTCGTCAGTGGTGAGAAAGTGTAGCAGCGGGGCTGGATTTCCTCTTTGTTTAGTTTTTTTTGCTAGTACATCTGTGCAAAAAGGCTGTTTTCACAGCTGGTCAGTGCACTGTGTGAGAGTGCTAAAAAGCTGTTCTGACAGCTGGCAAGACCTCCAAAGAGTGAAAGCAGACGATAGGCTGCACTCAGAGCCGGATTAACGCAAAGGCAAACTAGGCACGTGCCTAGGGCCCGATTGGCGGGATGGGGCCCAGACAGAGGAAAAAAAAAAAAAAAAAAAAAAAAGTCCTATCTACAATTTATTTCAATATTTATTAATTAACTAAAAATAGCGACGATGTTTATCTTAACCATAGACTGTTACATTACGTCACATTAACGCCAGCCCATCAGGTGCTGCGAAGCAAAAGCCTAAATAGGCACGCAAAAAAGCACAGCTTGTAATGCAGGTGTGTGCGTTGTCGTCATCTATTTTGGAGTGATTGCAATGTAGGCCTATTCTAAATATAAACTTGTACTGTAGATCAGCGTCATTTCTGGAAAAATCATTCACCGCTTTATTACGAGTTTAAAAGAGCGCGAGCGTCATTAACGTACCCAGACGCGACGCTTTGAATTTGCGCGTACAATGAACAACATCGCGTCGGGAGCTGACTAAAACGCTACAAAAGTAAAAGACAAGACGTTTGTATTCAAAGTTAAAAAGCCAACACACTACTACATTTTTAAATGTTTCAAGTAAAGGATCTCATGGGTCTATGTTCTAAATTCTGCTGATGATTAGATTATACCCTGTCATCAGCCTTCTTACGCCAATAATATCAGTTTAGAATTTATTTTTCTAATCAGTAGCGATCGTGTCTTTCTCTTCCACTTGGTTTGTGTATAGCATATTTAAGCTAGCAATGCAATGCATAAGATCATATTAGATTAGGCTACTTAATATGACAATATCTGCAGTCAATATTGATTAAATGGGAGGGGAAAATCCTGCCCATACCAGCTATGAAAAAATTAAAAATTATAAAAGCATAAGCCTATATCACTGAAGTGGTATTCTGGTACTGTGAATAAATTGAATAAAACAGCAAAATAACAATAACATCTTCATTAAACAAAAAAGAGATTACCTTAGATGAAGTTTGATTAATATGTACATACAGTAGCCTAGGCTACTGGTAAAAAGTCTGGACCAATTACTATTTTGAATGTTTTTGAAATAAGTTTTTTATTATGCTCTACAAGCCTGCATTTATTTGATCAAAAATACAAAAAAAAAACAGGAATATTCAGCAAGGATGTGTTAAATATATAAAAAGCGATAGTGAAAAAAAAAACTATTTTAAAACTTTTTAATAATACAAAAAAAATCCTGAAAAAAAGTATCACAGGTTATAAAATAAATATTAAGCACCATTTCTAACATTTGATAATAAATCAGAATATTATAAAGTTTTCTGAAGGATCACATGACACTAAATTCAGCTTTGCATCACAGAAATATATTTTAAAGTATATTAAATAGGAAAACCATTATTTTAAATTGTAATAATATTTCACTTTATTATTTTTCTGTATTTTTGATCAAATAAATCCCAGCTTGATTAGCATAAGAGACTTCTTTCAAAAACATTAAAAATAGTAATGTGTCCAAACTTATGTACTGTGTAAGTAAAAACATTTAAAATTAAATGTTGTTTCAAGAGTTTTTTATTGGGGGTGGGGGGCCTCCAACATGAATATTGCCTCCTAGGGCCTCCAAATGTCTAGAACCGGCCCTGGCTGCACTATCCCTATCTGCGCCATTCCCCTGAATCAACATTCAGCAGCCCTGTGGAATAAGGAACAATGCATAAGGTATGTTTTGCATGCTGGGACCAACAATGGATGCTGGTTTTCTGGTCCCCAGCATGGGAAGCGGGAGTGCCATCAGCTAGACCAGAACTACCAACTCTAACCAGCCTAGACCAACATGAATTGAATATTGTGCGAAGTTGCTGGATATTGGCAGGACTTGGAACACGCTGTCGTATACGCCGATCCAGAGCATCCAAAACATGCTCAATGGGTGACATGTCCGGTGAGTATGCTGGGCATGCAAGAACTGGGATGTTTTCAGGTTCCAGGAATTGTGTACAGATCCTTGCAACATGGGGCCGTGCATTATCATGCTGCAACATGAGGTGATGGTCAAGGATGAATGGCACAACAATGGGCCTCAGGATCTCGTCACGGTATCTCTGTGCATTCAAAATGCCATCAATAAAATGCACCTGTGTTCATTGTCCATAACATACGCCTGCCCATACCATAACCCTACCGCCACCATGGGCCACTCGATCCACAATGTTAACATCAGCAAACCGCTCACCAACATGACGCCATACACACTGTCTGCCATCTGCCCTGAACAGTGAAAACCGGGATTCAACCATGAAGAGAACAGCTCTCCAAAGTGCCAGACGCCATCGAATGTGAGCATTTGCCCACTCAAGTCAGTTACGATGACGAACTGCATTCAGGTCCAGACCCTAATGAGGACGACGAGCATGCAGATGAGCTTCCCTGAGACGGTTTCTGACAGTTTGTGCAGACATTCTTTGGTCATGCAAACCGATTGTTGCAGCAGCTGTCCGGGTGGCTGGTCTCAGACGATCTTGGAGATGAAGATGCTGGATGTGGAGGTCCTGGGCTGGTGTGGTTACACGTGGTCTGCGGTTGTGAGGCCAGATTGATGTACTGCCAAATTCTCTGAAACGCCCTTGGAGACGGCTTATGGTACAGAAATGAACATTCAATTCACGGGCAACAGTTCTGGTGGACATTCCTACAGTCAGCATGAATGAATGTGTTTGGGATGCTCTGGATCGGCGTATACGACAGCGTGTTCCAGGTCCTGCCAATATCCAGCAACTTCGCACAGCCATTGAAGAGGAGTATACCAACATTCCACAGGCCACAATCAATAACCTTTTTTTTTCTCCCTGGTTTCTGCTGTCATTTCCTGCAGTCCATATTCCTATGTTTGTTCTAGTTGTTGTTATTATACTGCCTTTGAGTCTGTCTGTTTCTAAATTGCCCATTTCAGATTTTGTCAAGCTTCCAGTCCCACTTCTATTCATGTCCTTCCATTGTTTCATGTTATCCTGTTCCTGGACTCGAGACTATCACTGGTAATACGTTTAAGATACCTCAGCCTGCACACAGCCTCTTGGTTCACTTAAAATCCCTGTGCCTGAGCAATATGTTATGCCAGCACAACCTTGGGATATTAGAAAAGTACAATGTTCTGGAAGTCAGGCACAAGATTTTAACAGGAGGTTAGTTTCTGCTATGCTTTTGGCAGAAACAAATAGATCCGAGTGGGCAGAAAGAAATAATGAGAAATGAGAAAGGAATATGGGTGTAAAGTGGATCGTGAGGGTCGTGGGCTAAGGGCCGAGTGGCTGGACTTGGCAGGTAAAATTTAGGTGTGTATAGCTAACACAGTCTCATCCCAAGACATCATATGACTGACGCTTTTGACCATACGTCAACATCCGACGTTTTAGGGTACCCTTTAACGTCAGTTAGATGACGATCCTAGGGCGTCATCTAACTGACGCTTTACCTTTAGCGTCAGTTAGATGACGCGGGTAGGTTTAGGTCTGGGGTAGGGTTAGGATTAGATAGCGTCATCTAACTGACGTTAAAGGGTACCCTAAAGCGTCGGATGTTGACGTATGGTCAAAAGCGTCAGTCATATGACGTCTTGGGATGAGACTGGGCTGGTATAGCAAAGCTGAATTAGTTCTACTCTGGTTGTTCAGTCTGGCTTACACCCCAGTCAAGCAGCTCAGATTCAGCCTCCGCAACTCAGCATGACATCACAGATGGTCCAGGGCATTGTTGTTTGTGAATACATGCCTACCTGTGACCATAGACATAATAAATACATAGACGCCCTATTGCCCGCTGGAGCGTACGTCAACGGCGCCGCCATGTTGGGGATGGCAACTTTCCCATACCTCTCATACCGGGAATTGAGAAAAATGCCTGTTTTGTGCGCTGCTTGGGGCTGTACAAATCGCCACACAATTGAAAACAGCTTTCGAGGAATTAACTTTCACAAGCAAGACTGAACGTTTGTTTTTGGTTGTATTTGGTCATGATTTAATTAGTAATAGTAACGTTCAGAGGATAAATTTAAAAATACTACTGTTATTGTGTCACGAAATGTAGTTTGAATAGTTTTTCAGTCGACAATGTAGTTGTTTAAAGCTCAAATATGTGGTTTGTTTATAAAGATAGCGCCTATTTAAAAATTTGATCTGACGTTTTCGGAGTTGTAAGATGCGATCACAGGGCGCTCAGCGCTCGTCTACCCCGCCTGGAACAGCCATATCTCGGCCAGTGCTTCTGACGTTTGCCGCTGGCTCGGATGTCTGTAGTCTAAACATGAGATATAATTCGTCTTGTGTATATCTAACGGGCGATCTTTGGTCTCATTAGTCTATCATTTGTTCCCTGGTAAATCGTTTTGGCTGAGGGCAAAGTGAAGTTTCATAACTTTATATTTAGGCTATTTTAACGTTGTATCCTACTGTATGTTTGACTGAAGCTACTTCTGTTATAATGGCTATTACTGATCAATAAAACTGAAATTTAACAAAAAGAGTTAAATATTAAAGTCACTATTTAACTTATTTTTTATTGTGTATATTCTGTAATTGATATTTCTTATTCTATTGCTATTATTATAGTATTATTTATAAACTATATGCTATTATCAATATTTTTATGATTGTATTATTGTACTTATGATATTATATAATTATACTATTCATTACTATTTTATTTGCTGTATAATATTTGTTTATTTTATTGACTAAACTATTTACTATTACTTCTCACTTTGTTATATTTACTATTTGCATTGCACTATAGTTACCATAACATATGTATTATCATAAAGGATCCATCAGTTATCTTTGTTATTGCTAACAAATGACCATTCACCTGGCGTCGAGCTGTTCGGAGACGCTCTTTGTGTCCGCTTCGACAATGGATAGTTCCCTTGGTTCCGATTGAGCTGGCGTGGCCTTTGGGCGTTCACACTCTTGATTTCTCTCCTCGTTTCCATTGTGGAGGAGTGTGTTTGAATCATCTTCGCTCGCTACCACATGCAGTGCATGAAAAGGAATCTACATCAAATCCCACGAACGTAACGATGGCCTTGATAAACTCCAGATCGATCGTAAATAAAACTTTTATTTTAAACGACCTGTTCTCTGTGCAGAGACTGGACTTCCTATTTTCTTACTGAGACCTGGCTCTGTCCAGGAGATCTGAGCCCTTTATCCGAACTTCTGCCAAACAAATGTCGCTATTTTAACTCCCCACGGACAACTGGCCGGGGTGGTGGACTAGTGTCTATATATAAAGAACATTTTACCTGTCGCACGGTGACGAGTAACAGTTACAGGAGTTTTGAACTTCAGATGTTTTGCTTTGAACTTGCTGATCCACTTCTGGTTGCTGTTATCTACCGACCACCAAAATATAACACAAACTTTATGACAGATTTTGCGGAATTCCTTGGTGATCTGACCCCAAAATATGATAAGTTTCTTATCGTGGGTGATTTTAATGTGCATGTATGCTGCATGAATGATTGCTTGGCTAAGGAATTTATGCATCTACTAAATACTTTTGATTTTATTATGGGGATCGATGTTTCCACACACAAAGGTGGCCATACCCTTGACTTAGTGCTCCAGCATGGAGTTTCTATCACTGATTTGGAAATCTGTGAAAACGGGTTCTCTGATCATAAGACTGTTATGTTCACTGTACCCTGCCATGCGAAGATATCTACAATCCTATCTTGTGAGGCTCCATATCGTTACATTAATAATCATACAAAATCATCTTTCCTAACCATCTTTGACGAAGTGATGCCATCGCTCGATGAATTTGCTTGTGAGATCAGCGCGGAAGTACTTCTCTCCAGATTTGATTCCACCTGCTCTGATGTCTTGAATGCCGTGGCACCTTTAAGATCACCGCGACAAAAAATCCATTATGAACCTTGGATTGATGATTCCATTCGTTGCCTCAGACGCTGTTGCAGAAGAGCGGAACGAAATTGGAAAAAGGACAGGCTTCAGGTGTCATTTGAGATTTTAAAGGATGCTCTGCGCAGCTACCAGAAGGAAGTAAAGAAAGCCAAATGTCGATATCTATCAAATATTATTAACAAGAACTGCTCCAGACCAAAGACACTTTTTAATATTATAAATGTTACTTTAAATCCATCGACTGTACTCTCTCCGGGGGTTGCATCCCCATCATGTGATGAGTTTTTATTTTTCTTTGAAAACAAAATAAGAGATCTTAGACAGAGTATAACTTGCACGTCCTCTACAATCTCTCCTAATTCGGTCCCACTTTATGTTAAGTGGCCCTAATACCTGTGAACTTACATGGTTACTAGATATGTACTTAGTATGTAACATGTGTACTTACTGTAGTGGAAAAAGTGTTGTTACCAATGTCCTGTTACACATTTGTACTTACACATACCTTTCTGTGGGTTACATATGTGTAGTTACACAATTATTACAGTTGTAAATACTATGTACCAATGTGTATTTACACTGTAGTTACATACTAAGTACATATCTAGTAACCATGTAAGTTCACAGGTATTAGGGCCACTTAATATAAAGTGGGACCCTTAATTCTAATAACTATCTCTTAAATGAAACTGATGCTGTGTCATTTAGTGAGTTTAACTCAGTTACTGAGGCGGAATTGTTAGAAATAGCTAAGCAGCTTAAGCCTTCTGGCTCACCACTGGATAGTCTTCCTCCTTTTTTATTCAAACAACTCATTGCAGATATGGCTCCATATTTTCTGATTATAATAAATCGAAGTCTAGAATCCGGCATTATGCCTGACTGCTTAAAGCATGCAGTGATCCGTCCAATGATTAAAAAATCGAACCTGGATTCATCTGTTTTGACAAATTTTAGGCCAATTTCTAATTTGCCATTTGTTTCTAAATTTCTTGAAAAAATTATTCTATTACAGTTACAGAGTTATTTAGCTGAGAACTCATTATTTGAAAAATTTCAGTCTGGCTTTCGAAAATGTCACTCCACAGAGACTGCATTGGTCAGAGCTCTTAATGATATTTTAATTACTTGCGACTCTGGTGATTTTATAGTACTTGTTCTTCTCGATTTAACAGCAGCGTTTGATGCTATTGATCATACTATCCTAATTGACCGTTTAAGGCACTATGTAGGAGGTACAGCTTTGAAATGGTTAATATCATTTTTTAACAAATAGGAGTTTTTCAGTTAAGATGGGCGAACGTTTTTCGAGTACAGCACACCTACACTATGGAGTTCCGCAGGGCTCTATTTTAGCTCCATTATTATTTTCTTTATATATGCTTCCTCTTGGGTCCATTTTTAAAAAAACAGGGGCTGTCATTTCACTGCTACGCAGACGACACACAGGTTTATTTGCCCGTGAAACGAGATTTTTTAAGCCTAACGTCCCTTACAGCATGCCTAGAGGAGGTAAAGGCATATGGCTTTCTTTAAATTTTTTAATTTTTAACGAAAAGAAAACCGAAATCATTATGTTCAGTCCATCTGAGCTATCAAAATCTGTAAACTTAAATCTGGGTGAGATGTCCGTGTATTTGAAACCCTGGGTGAAAGATTTGGGTTTTGTTTTAGACGACAATCTAAAATTTGATCGTCAAATAAACTCTGTGGTAAAATCGTGTTTTTATCAGCTACGTCTGCTCGTTAAAGCAAAACCGTTTCTCTCATTCAAAGATCTTGAGAAATTAATTCATGTATTTATTTCGACGAGATTGGATTATTGTAATTAATTATATCTGGGAATTTGTCAGCAAACACTATCTCGTTTACAATTTGTCCAAAATGCTACGGCCTGTTTTCTGTGCGGGAAAAAAGAGAGAGAGCATATTACATTACAATTCTAAGATCATTGCACTGGTTACCGGTGTGTTACAGAGTAGAATTTAAAGTATTACTTTTAGTTTATAAATCTTTGAATGGATTAGCACCAATGTATCTAGTGGAATTATTAATAGAACAAAAGCCTGCAAGGTCTCTGCGCTCTTCAAATCTGGCCTTACTGTATACCCCAAAATCGCGGTTAAAGCGCAGAGGAGATCGAGCGTTTTGCATCGCTGCACCTAGACTTTGGAATGCTCTCCCAATTAGCTTAAGACAGGCTCCATGCCTCCATCTCTTACTATTTTTAAATCCAAACTTAAAACATATTTATTTTCAAAAGCTTTTGATTAAAGACTGTGTTTTTATATGTGCTTACATGTTACTTAAATATAAAGTTCCTTATTGATTTGTGAGTCTATATGGAAAGCACATTGGTCAACAGCTGTTGTTTTTAACAGTGCTATATAAATTGTCATTGTCATTGCTAAAATCTGGTCAATCACAGAAAATGCTTTTTCCACAATGAGAAAACTTAAATTAGATCTCAGTATGGGGGTCTTCACCATTCTTATCAAGAATAAAAAGCCAAATACATGACAAGCCTGAGCTTTGACCATTTTATTAAAAAAATATATATTTTACAAGTCTAACTATCGAGATTTTAAATAACTAGAGATGGAACTTTTTGTACACCACATACAAACCACTGAAATCGGTTGATAAATGTAAAAACAGTTCAGATAAACAGATAAACAAAAAACGCAGCTCACCCGTTTACTTACATTTGATTACAGTGCAGTCTTGCCCTCCGCAAAATGGCGGACCCGTTGACGTATCGCAGCAACGTTCCAAAGCGGCCAATAGGGTGTCTATGTATTTATTATGTCTATGCCTGTGACTATGTGTGCCTAGAAAAGACAGATCTCCTTGTCGTTTCAGTCACAATACAGCTGGGCTTGACACAACTGTTGTCTTCCAGGTAGACCAGGATGACTTGATGACTAGGTCAATGACAGTCCTTTCTTTTCTTTCTTTTTTTTGGATCTATAAAAAAAATATATTAATATATTCAATGACTTGAATCTTATTTGATATTTTTGGCCGCATAAAATCAGAAATGTTAGGGTGACACAACTGTTGTAATAATGAAAAAAGCTTGATTACAATTGTAAACATTAACAGCATATAAATCAGAACTGCATAACGATACGAAAATGAAATGTCGAACCCACAAAGAGGTATACGACTGTTCAAGCTTTGGGGGGTTTGATAGACTCAATCTTCTTGATTTATGCTTGATATCATTGTTCTGAATCCGATCCGGATGTAGACTTTGACCAAAATGCACTTTTTTTTATGAAACTTGCCCATATTTAAGTGTTGATAAAAAAACAATGCATGAAGCTAAAATAAAATGTTTGTTGTAGTTTGTTTGTTTAAGAGTAGAGGCTCTGTTCCTTCTTTTGATATATTGTATCCTGTACATTAGTACTTGTGTGTAAAACTTGTTTTAACTGCTGTTGAACATAGTTGATGTGCTCTATGTCTGTGTGTTGATCAATGTTTGTATGTGAATAAAAGCCTCAATTAAATCTGTTCATCATGTAAATAATATATCTCTACAGAAGACTTAACCACTTAAGATTTAACCACTCGATTCATATGGATTAATATTACAATGTCTTCATGAACTTTTTGAAGCATAAAGGTTTTGGGGAAATGGACTTTCAATGGAGGGACAGAAATCTCTCTGGGGGTTTTCCAGAAAGCAGGTCATGTGACATACCCAGGTATGTTTAAGGGTACATTGAAGTAAGCAGATAACCTCAACTTTCGGTTCCAAAAATGGAGGTAACTTTCAGGGTATGTAAGTAGCCATAGCAATTTGCTATGCACATAACCTGCTCAGGACTAATCTAAAATGTATAATATATTGTATAATGTTAAAAACATTTAACTCACAAGTTATTGATCCGGGAAGTTCGAATCTGTAAATATATTGCCAACTTTGCTGAACTCCTTGAGCTAAGCATGTAGAAGATTTTGTTATTTAGAAAATAAGTCATTTAAATGTAATACGGCCATACGTGTAAACACTGTGCTGGGGCCTGCAAGAGAATGAAATGTGAGACTAAGGGGCCTGCAGTGGGTCATAAATGGCCCTCTCTTGTTCACTTCTTAAAATATATATAGAATGTGTGTCACATGGGGTTGCTAAGAATATCGGTAACACTTTAGAATACTGTATCTTATTTACTGCATAACTAATAAGGAATTATTAAAGAACTAGTAATTCTTCATTAACTACTACTTCATTGCTGATTCTTACTAGGACTGGTTGTTAAAGATCCCTAACTTTCAGCACAAAAATTGAATGGGGATGTAATCTTGGGTGGGGTGAACTTTGGCACAGAACTCACGGTGCCACCAGTGCGACACATCCTCAGTTGTGTGCCCGACCTCATTGGGTGTTTCGGCCACTTATCACAAGACACCCTCCGCCGGGGTTGGCCCACCACGGGTTGATCAGACCCGGGTGTGTGTCGCACGGTGGTGACACCATGCGATCATTTGGCAGCCCATGTTGCGTCCCTACGTTTCAACCACAGCCAGTGACTGCTCCGTTCCGCTGCAGTGGCAAGTTCTTTGATTGCCCTCCGTTGGGGTTGAGGTTGGTTGCTGCAATTTCGGGTGGGAAGTAGAGCCTCTGGTTAAGGTCTACTCGCATTTCCCAATCCCGGGCTGCGTTCAGTGGGCCAGAGTTTGGGAGTGAGTGCTAAGTCCCCTGTTTCTCCCCTTCCCGCATGAAGGTTGTTCTCCGTGGGATGGTAGTCTGGGCATTTAGAGGCGTGGCGTTGGTGGTTACCCTCTTGTTCTCAAGTTCGGCAGCCAAGCACCTCAGCACTTGGTTGTGGCACCAGGTGTACCTTCCTTGAGTTAGGCTGGTCTTGCAACCCACCAGGATGTGTTTAAGGGTTGCTGGGGCTGCACACAGGGGACAGGCTGGGTCCTCTCCATACCAGAGATGTAAGTTGGTTGGGGAGGGCAGGACATCGTAAGTAGCTCTGATGATGAAACTTAGCCCATTAGCCTCCATGCCCCACATCTCACTCCATGTGATTTTTCTCCTCTCCACGCCATCCCACTTCATCCAGCGGCCTTGCTGGGCTTGGGAGACAGCCTTGGCACACCTGGCTGCTTCCTCTTGGTGGCGCACCTCCTCCACCACCATGTGCCGCCGTTCGGTTAGAGTAGCCTTTTGCCATGTGGGTGTTGCTGCTTCCAATCCAAGGCCCCCTCTGCCATGTTGGACATGCCCCACTATATCTCGGTGTCTGAGGGCAGTCTTTGCCGCCACAACCGCTGCCGCCGGCTTCCATTTCCTCCCCGTTGCTAGGGTAGGAGCAGCACCTCTGATGACTGGATCCCGGGATTCTGTCAGAGTCATTTCCAGCCAATGACTAACTACTGAGCCAATTGTTAACTACTAAGCAAGATGTGTTAACTAATCAGTATGCAGTGTTGGTCAAGTTACTTAAATAGTAATTAGTTACTGATTAGGAAATAGTAATTAGTTACTGATTACTGATTACTTCTCCAAGAAAGTAATCCAGTTACTTTACTGATTACTTATTTTCAAAAGTAATTAGTTACTTTACTAGTTACTTTACTAAGTTACTTTTCAAAAACATGATGCACGACCTGAATACGCTATAAAGCAATAGACCTTTCAGCCTAATTCTATTCTTTCTGCATATTCCATCATCTAAAATTGTATCAAATTAAACACTCTCTTTTTTTAAACTTGTTTTATTAGTTTCAATATTTTAACTTTATGCACATTGCATCAAGCAAAAATTAAATTAAATGCAACAGTCTCAGACTTTTGATGAACATTTAAACCTATTTTCTGCACATTCCACCATATTTTAATGAAATAAAGAAAGTCCTTCTTCTTCCTTCTTCTTGCTAGGTGCTTGCTCAGATTTGAGGTGGAATTTTGACATTCTCCAACGGGAGTCCTGTTTCTAGATCAGGATCTCTACACACGCAAGGTCTCTCGCTCGCTCGAGTTGAATAATTTTTAAAGCAGACATAGAGAAAGACTAGGAGGTAAGAAAGGAAGAAGGGACGACAGAATGGTGAAATGAAAGCGGATTCGAACAAAGCCAAAGGATGTCTCTACAGCTGTTTTCCATTCCAAAGATTACAGAGCATATTAGAAGGCCAGGCCAGAGTAATGTGATTCTGCGAGAAACAGAATGAGACCTTTCATCAGAAGTGTTCATGTTCATTTTCTCACGGCTCTACAGACAGATAGAGAGAGATAAATGAGTCACTTGTACCAGATCCCCAGCATTCAACCTTTTGCCGCTGAGCCTGAGAGTGATAGAAATAGCATTGGAAGAGGGGTAATTCGTGGCAAGTACTCCAAAACTTGTTTATGGGACATTCTGCATCATCGTTTTCACAGTCTGCAGATTTTTTTAACATCTCAAAACATTTCATGTTCCATTGGAATGGGGTATGAAAGTATTTTAGGTGCAAAACAACTGAACGCCTGTGACAGTGGAATTTGTAGTTGTGCTAGAAAAATATACAAGACATTTGTGAGAAAATATTCTACAAGTGTGCAACTCTCATTGGATTCACATACTGATTTGCAGATGAGCTAAGTTTCTCCGTGACTTCACATATTTTGATGCAGGTGTGTAAATGCGTTTTGCACCATATTCACTGCAGCAACTGTAGCAAAAATGTGAGCGTACAAGTTTCTTAATTTGTGATTTGCAGAATAGGATTTGTGCACCTGCAATGAAGAATTTGAGAAGGTGGAACTGTTGTGTTGTGTTTGTGGAAGATAAAAAAAAGTCTCCAAGTTTGCAACTCTTAAAACATTTCTCTCTGTGACTTCAAATTTACTGATACACATGTGTGGCTATTCTCTACAACTACAAATTCCACTGTCACAGCAGGCGTTCAGTTGTTTTGCACCACAAATACTTTTATAATGGGGTTTCAGAAGTGGAAGGAATGATATACACAGGGCTGGAGGGGTGGAGCATGTTCAGCTCTCATGCTGCCAAATTTATCTAACTGTAACCGTCTCTGCAATCATTATCTGTCTCTGCATGCATGAGCCATACGCCATACAAACGACAACATTATTAAGAGATTTTCACCAAAAGATAATTATGGTTTACAGAATTTACTAGAATCCATTGAGCCAAGTTCAACTCTTCATTGAATCTCCTCAACATCTGTACAGTTCTTGTGACTCAACTAGAGAAAGTAAGTTGTTTTTATAAAAGTGTCTACCAAATACTTAAATGTTGTTGTAGAGCTTATTTGATCATCTTTCAATCATTGCTCATAGGGATGGACAGTATAACCTAAATTTAATTCCAGAGTTTATTTTTGCTTGAAATTCAATTTCGCTTGTAATGCAGTTTTGTTTATTAACCACTTTAGCGCCAAAAGTTACAGAGTGTACCTTTAACAAACAGTTATTTTAAGATTAGGATTATCACTGAAATTTCTATCATACAGTACTTTGTCTACTTTTTAAACCTTATTATGGTAAAAATGGAACACAATGGCAACGCTTTGTAAGGGATCCACTGGAGGCAAGTAGGGATGGCTGCCGCGAAACAGTCGTTCCGAAGCTTTGCGAGATCCCGAAGCGCAGATGTTTCGAAACACTGATTCGAAGCGTGATTCAAAACACCCATGTCACGTGACTATGGCCAAACGAAGCCTCGAAGTGTTTCACTAGTGTTTCATCAGGTGTGATCTGACGAATCAGCGTTTGATTGACACGGTCGGGAACAACAGACCACACAATCGCACATCTGTATAAAAGTGAAATCAACGCATATTGACCTCGTGGGTTTTTGTGAGAGGAGTTTGATTTTGAGATAGCGGATTTTTGGTGATAGTGACATTTATAGTGTGATTTGTTTAGTTATATTTAGGCTTAAATGTACACAACACATTGACTGATAGGCTAGAGACACAGAGTATAGTGACACATTAATAGATACATAGATATAAATATATATAGACAGCTAGATTAATAGATAGATAGATACAGATAGATTAAAGATAGGCTACATAATATAAATACATTGATAGATTATAGATACATATTATACATATCTAATTACATAGATAGATTAGAGATACATATCTAGATAGATTTGGATAGATAGATAAAATGGAGGCTCCCCAGAAGAGATGCCGTACATCTGTGGTGTGGGAGCATTTCCATTTAGAAACCCCAAATAAAGTGAGATGTGTGTATTGTGATCGGCAGCTCGCCTGCAACAATACATCATCCAGTAGAAACACTGGACAGTTTATGGGAACTTTTTGATACTCGTATCCATCAAACCCAGATGATACACAATGCTACAGCTGATGCTACAGTGGAAGTGAAAAAATACATCAACGATGCGTATTTGCCCACAACTCATGATCCACTAACTTACTGGAAAGAGAGAGCAGTAATCTTTCCTCATTTGTATGTATTAGCTAAAAAATATCTTTGCATGCCAGCAACAAGTGTCCCTTGTGAGAGAATTTTTTCAAAGGCTGGAGAAATTATCTGTAAAAAAAGTAGGCTAAGTAAATAAAAATATGTAAAAAAGTGAGACATTGTGGCTTGATTTATTTTATTAATATTCATTTTGCAGGACCAAAATAACATTATGCACAATGAGGAGTCTAAAGGTTACAAGATTCACATATTAGAAAAGTACAAAACAAACAAACAAAAAAAAAATTCATGGCTTGTCAAGGTTGTTTCAGATCAACACCTGCAAGTGACCACTAGGTGTCACCGTGGAGACGGGTGTCGGATTGATTCGAAGCCTCGAAACAATATGAACCATTTGATTCAACTGTTTCATTGCTTCAGGAAGCCTCGATCTGCCCATCACTAGAGGCAAGTTGTAGAGAACCCAAGTGTAGTTTATTACAAACAAAAGCAAACATTAAACAAAATCATGGTGTGGCATGAACTCAAAACAAACACATAGCGTGGCATGAACTAACCATAAACATGGACATAGACATAAAGCTTACGTACTGTGGAACAAAACTTGACAAAGACACATGGAAAACATGAGGGCTTAAATACACAGACTAATGACAAGACAAGGGACACCTGTGAACAATGACCAAACAATTAACCAATGACAAAACACATGACAGGATCACATGACAAAACACAGAAACATGACAATAGGCTTGTTTGAGATGCGCCTTGCCTCGCCTGAAATGTATGCGAGAGTAGGCGGCTGCAGTGAGGGGAGGAGTGAAAAAAGCGCAGGCAAGCCGGACAGATCTCGCTTCTCGCAGTGGATCTGACACCTGTGAGATCAAAGGCGGATATCGCGGGATTCACGGGATTCACGCTCGTGCATGGTGTTGCTAATAAAGTGGATGTAATTTAAGTGTTGTTGCTTTTATATGAAAATATAATGAACAAGACACCCAAAGTACTTATTTAATTCCATTTTAAATAGGCCTACGTGTTTATCAATAATTTTTTCTTTAATACAGACATGTGTTTTTATTAAAAAAATAAAATTACATCACATAGATCGCACTGTCAGAGAGTTTGGGAATATCCACACATAATTTATACACATAAAACATGATGTCAGAGTTTTAAAATCAAACATTTTAAAAGAGAACAATACATCACGGTTGTTTAAACCAATGAGCATTAAGCTGTGCCGTCAGCAAGTCGTTTCCCATCATGCTTTTGATCAGCGCAGTCGGTGGAGAGCAACTGCGCGCGACTGCAGAATCCGACACGTGCGCCTTGCAGTCGCGAGAGTTTTTTGACATACGTCGGCATGACATCAGAGCAAGGCGGACCGCACTCGGACACATTTCTAACCGGCATGCATCTCGCGCTGATCACCGGTGATTGGTTCTGCGCAGATTTTGCTCATCTCAAACAAGCCTAATGACATGAAACGTGACCAAGACAAGACCAAATCGTGACACGTTTACACTTCCTGCTCTGTATTTTTATATTATTCCATGTTGCTCTCTAGTAAATGTACTGCAATACTACCCATTGACTGCCATGCATACATCTACCACAGTAGGCTATAAATGATATTACAGAGTATTTACTGGATTTCTTCCATCAGAGATTCAATCTAGGTAAACATATAAAGGTCAGGTAATTATGACAAATATATAGCATCCAGACCAACATCTAAGTCGGCTCAATGCTTTTTTCTTTCTCAAGTTTTAGTTAGACTTTCTTATAACGGAAGTGTTCAGTGTTGCTGCAGGCTCTCTGTAGCTTTATGAGCCCACATGGGCCCCAGTGCAGCACTGACTTCGTTTATCTAGCATTCAGATGCTTTACTCCTTTTTCTATTAAAAGCTTTGCTTCTGAAATCTCTTTTCTGAGATAAACAGCACAAGGCATGCAGGAAAAAAGAGGTTATCACAAGCTAACCAGAAGAAGTGAGTGATAAAAGAGGAGGTGCCTTCAAACATTTTTCATGTTTGAAGGCACTCTTATGTCCTAGTGATTTATTTTTTATTAAAACTAACAGACTTGTGTTACATGTAAACAGTTGTTGTTGTTTTTTTTTTTTTACAATGCCTTTTATGTATAAGGGGCTTTGAGCACTTCACCAGATATTTTATTTCTAAACTGCTGCAATAAGTGCAAGAACTAGCATAAAATGTTGCCCCAGTAACATTCAACAGTTTCATGGAAAAAGTAGCATATACCTTATACCAATATACCTTAGTCCAGGTAGAAAAGTCTTTCCAATGGCATGCATTGTATAAAGGTCCTAGAACACGTCATTTTATCAATAGACCATTTGGGTGTAGGCCTTTTGGGCGAAGCCTACCTGGTGGCAAAAAATCTATATATATAGTTCTGCAGTAGCAGTCTACCGAAGCCATGAAACAAAAGGATTTTAAAAAAGTAATTTCAGGTTTATGTTTCAGAATTCTTTTAGAAAAAAAATACTTTTTTTCTTGCAATTCTGAGTTTTTATCCCACTATTCTGAGAAATATCAAAAACATAAACTAGTTATTCTGTATAATAACGAGTTTATATCTTGCATTTCAGATTTTTCTTCTCTTATACTTTTTCCCTCAAAATGTAAACTCGCAATTGCGATTAATAAAGTCCAAATTGGGAAATATAAACCTCTCTTTAGAGCGCACTCTAAAGCCACGCCTCCTCCAAAACACATGAACGCACAGAGCCAGAGCAGAGTCTGCAAACTGTCATGAGAGACGGTGTTAAATTGCTTCATGTCTCGAAGCACATAACATTAAAATATTAATGAATGTAAACTACCTAGAGAGCTCTGACATGTACCCCATGATTTCCACAGATTCATTTCGGCATTGATAATGTTGCCATATAAACGCATAAATCTGAGTCTAATGATGTGAACAGCTCAAAGTAGAATGTCACTGGTTGCCATCTCGTAATTACGACAGCCTAATCACGACATGGCGTGAACGCAGCATAAGCTTGTTGTTTTGGTTCAGGATAATATGGACTAACTGGCTGGGCAGACGTGACGTGAACAGTCTCTGGTCCCGTCCAGCCCGAGCCTTCACCGTTGGTCCCGTCCAGCCCAGAGACGTGAACGGTCTCTGGGCTGGACGGGACCAACGGTGAAGGCTCGGGGCTGGACGGGACCAGCGGTGAAGGCTCGGGGCTGGACGGGACCAGCGATGAAGGCTCTGAGTCCCAGTCTATAAGCCAGTCTTCCTCTTTAAGCTCCACCAAAATTCCCACTGGCACGGCGGGTATGACGTGATGCACAGGCTGGGCAGGACCGACGTGAAGCGCAGATGGTGACATGGTGTGCCACGGGAGGAAGCTGGTAACACGCTTTAATCAACTCATCGCCCAGCGAGCAGGAGGCAGCGAGAGGAACAATCCCCCAGGTGAAGTGGAACAGATCGCAGCTATCCAGAGCCAAAGCCGCGATATGTCCAGCAAGCTCCCAGCTCATGATGTGGTCGGTTCTTCTGTCACAGGTGTGGCACAGGTTGAAGGAGAGACTGAGTCAAAAGGCTCCAATACAAACATTTACTAAACTCAAACTGATAGAGGCAGGCAAACTGACAGAGGGTACACACAGAAAGTCAGGTAACATTGACGAGAACCAACAAAGACTAACTAGGCAGAAGAAACTTAAATACAGACACAAATGAACAATAACGAGGTGAGGACAGGTGACATGGATGATGAAGACGATGAACAGGTGTGTAATAAGGGAGTGAGTTCAGGAGTGAAGACACGAGGGTTTATGGGAAGTGTAGTGAAGACGAAGACAGAATGGTGCAGACGATGACTGTGACAAGGTGTATATGACATTGTTTTTTCAGATGAAATCAATCAGAGTTATATCAAAAAATGTCCTGTCTCCTCCAAGCTTTATAATGGGAGTGAATGGCTGGTGAAATTTTGAAGCCCAAAAAAGTGCATCCATCCATTATAAAAGCAATCCACAATCCATGGGGTTAATAAGGGCATTCTGAAGGAACAAGCCATGCATTTGTGTAAGTAAAATACCCATATTTAAAACTTTATAAACTATAATCACTGGCTTCCGGCAGATGGCCGTATGCATTGGTTGAAGACAAAACAACGGTTGCGAATTAGAAATTTTGAATAGAAATGTCGGAGGATTTCTATATAATAGAAGAGGAGCTTCAGTTTGTTGCACAGCCCTATTTGTTTAAACCGCAAGAGGCTTCTAAGCTTACCATACTCCTACATATGTCGTACATGCGCCCCGTGTTACTCTTGTGGAGCAAGTCGACTTGCGTAGTATGCGCACGGTCTTCTGGCAAAGCTACTTATTTTAAATTATAAAGTTATAAATATGGGTATTTTTCTTACAAAAACCCATGGCTTCTCTTCAGAAGGCCTTTATTAACACCCCGGAGCCATGTGGAGTATTTTTTATAATGGATGGATGCACTTTTTTGGGCTTTAAATTTTCACCAGCCATTCACTCCCATTATTAAGCTTGGTTTAGCCAGGACATGTTTTAATATAATGTCTGAAAGAAGAATGTCATGTACACCTAGGATGGCTTGAGGGTTTTTGGGTGAACTATCCCTTTAACTTCACAAGAGAAGTACTGAAGTACTGATCTATTTTGATGTCTGTAATAGGTGTAACTAAACCAGTTTGTGCTTTAAGGAGTAATTGCCAACACTTGATGTATCTGTCCTTAAAAAACCTAAATATATGAACAAGTGTCTATTTGTCAGTGAGGCAGTGGACCAAAATAGAAGCAGGCTTTTTCACAGAGCTTAGCTCTCATTAAGACTGTTCGATGAATGTCAAAGTTATTTTTTCTCTCCAAATGAACTGCTTAAGTTGCTTGATTATGTTCAACAGCAGTTCTGCACTTTCAATATCACACTATGCACCATAGTTGGAGGAATAACCGTAAACTCATATGTATCTATCTGCCATCAGTCATCCATATTGCATGCAGTGTATATAACGATTCAGTTATGTGTGTTGTGTTCATAATAATTGTATTATTGTTGATTACTATTGTGAAGTGTTTCTTCAACTCTTGTTGCATAATACCTCCTGACAGATACCGCATATAAATAAATATATACAAAATACATCCAAAAATAAATAACAGGTTTCAGTGCAACAAGAACAACAAAATTACCATCTAAAGTCATCAAATATCTTCATCAAAAACAAAACAAAATCAAGAAGTTTAGTGCAACTACTGCAACAAAAGACATTTTAAGATAAGTATCTTGGATTTTGCATGAAAAACAGAAAAAAAGTCTTCTTTGTTCTTTTTTTTTCTTTCTTTTTTGCTACAAAACCACCAAATTTGGATGAAAAAGAAAAAAAACGAAATCACACATTTTGGTGTTACAAGCTTATGACCTGCAATCTATTAAATTGCCCAACAAATTACAAATGTCCATGACTTTGGTGTACATGTGTACAATTGCAGACATATTATCTACTATTGACCTCTAAAGGATGCAAGTGAATTGAATCTACAGCAGCTAAATGCAGTGATTACCATGCTTCAGCAAATCTTTCAAGGCCTTGGTTTGTTTTGACCAGTGCTGAGAATAGCCAAACTCGACAATGTACCCTCTGCGTAGCCCTTAGGTGATTTTATCTTCAGAGCTGAAAATCTTTGTTCACATGTGGTGCTGCTAACACAACAGCTATTTGGCACAACCTAAACAGTTCAAAGAAAACATACTTATATGTTTCCAGTAGGGATGTCAACGATTAATCGACGATCGATTAATTGTCGATAACACGTTTAATCGATAAACCTTATCGATCATCGATTAAGCAGGTTCATGCGCATGCGTGCTGCTCAACCGCGAAACATGTAAGCGAGCGCGCCGGAGTTATGTTTGGGACTATTTTACACCTTCATCATGACTATAAGTTTGCGTGTGCATTCACTGCCTTTTGTTTTGTGCAAATGTAAGTTGTAATAGTTTATTTTGTGTGCGCCTATCTATATCTGATTTACCTCATATTGGATGCATTTGGTTAAGAATTGACGCAGCGTGATCTTTAGCACGTGCAGCTCAAATGGCAATGCACGACTAATAACGACTATTGGGGCTGTCATATTATATAACATTATAAAGAGAACAATATTATAATAAAACATTGTGAATTATTTGGGTTTAGTTGCCGTGTCGCGTTGTTCCAGGAAGAGCGCGTCCACAACATGAGTCATTCTGAATGGCACGTAACTTAGTTCAAGTTCACTTGTGCATTCACGTCATTTTGTGCAGATATACACTCACCGGCCACTTTAGTAGGTACACCTGTCCAACTGCTCGTTAACACTTAATTTCTAAGCAGCCAATCACATGGCGGCAACTCAGTGCATTTAGGCATGTAGACATGGTCAAGACAATCTCCTGCAGTTCAAACCGAGCATCATTATGGGGAAGAAAGTTGATTTGAGTGACTTTGAACGTGGCATGATTGTTGGTGCCAGAAGGGCTGGTCTGAGTATTTCAGAAACTGCTAATCTACTGGGATTTTCACGCACAACCATCTCTAGGGTTTACAGAGAATGGTCCGAAAAAGAAAAAACATCCAGTGAGCGGCAGTTCTGTGGGCGGAAATGCCTTGTTGATGCCAGAGGTCAGAGGAGAATGGCCAGACTGGTTCGAGCTGATAGAAGGGCAACAGTGACTGAAATAACCACTCGTTACAACCGAGGTATGCAGCTAAGCATTTGTGAAGCCACAACACGCACAACCTTGAGGCGGATGGGCTACAACAGCAGAAGACTCCACCGGGTACCACTCATCTCCACTACAAATAGGAAAAAGAGGCTACAATTTGCAAGAGCTCACCAAAATTGAACAGTTGAAGACTGGAAAAATGTTGCCTGGTCTGATGAGTCTCGATTTCTGTTGAGACATTCAGATGTTAGAGTCAGAATTTGGCGTAAACAGAATGAGAACATGGAACCATCATGCCTTGTTACCACTGTGCAGGCTGGTGGTGGTGGTGTAATGGTGTGGGGGATGTTTTCCTGGCACACTTTAGGCCCCTTAGTGCCAATTGGGCATCGTTTAAATGCCACGGCCTACCTGAGCATTGTTTCTGACCATGTCCATCCCTTTATGGCCACCATGTACCCATCCTCTGATGGCTACTTCCACCATGTCACAAAGCTCTAATCATTTCAAATTGGTTTCTTGAACATGACAATGAGTTCACTGTACTAAAATGGCCTCCACAGTCACCAGATCTCAACCCAATAGAGCATCTTTGGGATGTGGTGGAACGGGAGATTCGCATCATGGATGTGCAGCCGACAAATCTGCGGCAACTGTGTGATGCCATCATGTCAATATGGACCAAACTCCCTGAGGAATGCTTCCAGCACCTTGTTGAATCTATGCCACGAAGAATTGAGGCAGTTCTGAAGGCAAAAGGGGGTCCAACCCGTTACTAGCATGGGGTACCTAATAAAGTGGCCGGTGAGTGTAATTTGTAATATTATGTTTATTTTGTATATATCTGATTAATCTCATAGGATGCGTTTCTTTGAGTTAAATAACGTGCTAGCAAAGTGCTCAATGGTTAAGTTATAATATAACTATATTATATTCAGCGCGCGCCGCTCAAGCAGAATGCACGACTAATAACGAGGATTAATTTGGGACTGTCATATTACATAACATGAGAACACTATTTTATTAAATCGGTGTGAATTTATTGGGTTTAGTTGCCGTTTTAAGTGCGTTGTTCCAGGAAGAGCACGCGTCCACAAGTCACACATTCTGACAAGCGCATCTGAGGCGGCGTTGGTGACACGTTGTATTAGTCGTTATTATTTGATTATTAAATATTTAATTTAATTCAGGGCCTGAATTTCGTTTTGGAAAATGGGGGGGAATTTTTTTGAGGGGGAGAATTTTTTTTTTGAGAGGGAGAAAGGGGGGGCATTTTTTCCAAAAAAAAATTACATTTATCTTGCCTAAATGTTTGCGCTCATTGCATTTTTACAAAGGGGTAATATTGTTGTTAAGAGTTTACACAACACAAGGAAGCTTGCGTTAAATTGTTTAATTAAATTGAAAAAAGTAGCACAAATAAATACAATAGAATAAAGATACAAATGAAGACAAATAAAGAGAAAAGTTTTTCAATGGGTCTAACTTCATATAGGCCTACAGAAACTGAATAAAGTAATCAAATGGAAAATAACACTGGGTAGTATTTTAGTCCTGAATAAATTAAATATATATAGGCTATTAATCCTGATTCCTTTAACTTAAAGCTATATTTTGTTGTTTTGACAACTAAATTAATGAGCTAGTGCACGGATCTGTGTTCATTATACTGGCATGCGTTTTATGCTTATTAAAAGACAAAACCGACTATGTTTAGAGTATACTCACGAAGACCGAAATTGACACAATTTTGCGTGTTAAAGCATATAATCCGCGAAAAATAACTTTTGTTACTGGCCAGCTGTTTTTGAGGCGGATTCTCTATGAATGTGCGCATAGAAAATAATCTCTTACAGAGCGTGCGAGCACTGATTAGTTTAAAATCGCTTGAATGTTTAAACTTGTAAGACTTAAAAAGACGTGCAAATGGTAAACTTCAGTCACGATGCACTGCTGGCCCGATTGTGCAAGTGAATATTCCGTCATGTCCCGACTCCTAAACGCGAGTGTGTATTATCGCCGCAGCGCTTGATTCTTGCCTTGCACTAGGGCCAACACATTTTGAGAGAAGAGATAGAAGACGCGGCACCGCTGAACACTCACGCTGTTTGTGAAATTGCGCCTGGCAGATAGTTGTTAAAAGAATGATTTGATTTTATAATCTGTGTGGATTACGATTGCGGGAATTTCCTGCATTATAAATGGGAGACCTGTGGGAATTATTAGAATTATGCGCAATACCCGCAATCCCGCGCCGAAATTCGAGCCCTGTTATTATCAATCACATCGAAACATTTTACAATCCTACTAGCCCTTTATTTAGATTAAAACCATTCTCATTAATTTGGTGAGGAACATAGCGGTTTGAGCAGCATTTGCAGACGCTGTCATGCTGTTGGCCATATTCACTGCAGCAGACTCATATTGCAGTATTAAGGCTAACGATTAATCGATTAATTGATCGTTAATTTAAACGACGATCGATCATGGGAATTTGTGAAAATTGACATCCCTAGTTTCCAGTAAAATGAACAAACAAACTCCATCAAAGTATTAGGACTTTCTTTTCCATTCATCTTAAGTCAATCTAATACTCTCCCTAGCTAATACTCTTTCCATCCCCAATCTAATATTCTCCCTACCTAGTGAAGCTCATGCTTAATATCTTCAAGATTTGACTCATAAGCATTAGCCAAAATTACAATCTCTTCCTTCCTCAAAAAGCTACTGCTTGATGGATTTAGAGCCTGGATTCCTTTCATGATGTTGCAATCGGTACCTGAAAAACATCTTTCTATTTCCCTGATCATGGTGTCAAAGACAGGGCAGAACACTTTGACTCGAAAAGTTTTCTTGCAATCTGGTTCTACATAGTGTCCAAGTGTGGAAGTAATGATGGAATTTTGTTGAAATGTCAACCTTTTCACATGTCTTAAGTATATTTGACCAACGGTCTTCAAAAAAGGCCTCACTGCGATAATGCGTCAGTGTCTCTTTCAGTGCATCAATGAGTTCCCTTTCGAAAGGAAACTCGCACTGCGTCAATTGACGCTAAGGGTAACGCCTCAGGCGTGACAGGTCTCTGAAATCACAATCAAATCACGGTAATCCTATTGACCACGGACAGCCCATTACATCATCAGCACTTGAGAATTACGGTAAGAATGAAATGCACTGAAAAGAAGCAAAGCTTCCAGAAGTGTGCAGACCCGAGCCCAAGATATCTGGCGCCTGGTGACACACACGAGCTGTGCGTTTTTTGTTTGGGTGAAGAGCATGCACAGGCAGTTCTCGAGGGAGCTGCCTGTGCAAACTGTGAGCATTTTCCCTTGAGAACGCTCCGCTCTCGTCTGGCCCTCTTCTCGAGCGAAATAGGGTTCAGAGTCTGGACCTCGTGGTTCGGGTCCCGCTCATGCTAAGGCAGAGCGGCGATGTGCATCATGGGGTTCCCAGATGGAGCTTGCCGATCGCCTTGACAGGGGGATAACCCTCTCAGATGGTTCGGCGGCCAGCGAGAGTGAGCTGCAGGTGGGGGATTTCTCTCCTCCGACTAGCCCAGTGAGTGCTCTTCAGGATGAGCAGGAGATGGCTGATGAGCAGTGTTGGGCAAGTTACTTTTAAAAAGTAATTAGTTACAGTTACTAGTTACTACTTCCAAAAAGTAACTAAATTAGTTACTCAGTTACAAATTTTAAAGTAACTAGTTACTTAAGAAAGTAACTATTGCGTTACTTTCAAGTAAAATTTAAATTTAAATGCTCAAATGTGACCCCACCTCTACCCCTCTTTAACGGAACTTACAATACATGTGCATGTTCAATTATTTATGATAAATCTAAATATTATAATGAAATGGACACTTAATACAATACATTATTAACAGAAACATGAAACATTGTACACACATCTAAAAAAAAAATTTTTTTGCTGTGGGACAAAGTGAGACTAGCCTCCAATCAAATGCCATGTAGATAATGTTTATATAGTGGATCAATGCAAATAACACAATAGATGTTTTGGAACTTTTGATATTTATTGCTCGTTACTGGAAAAAGTAATGCCGTTAGTATTCCCATCACTGCTGATGAGCGTGGTGAAATTCATATAGATTGTGAACCCTCTCAGCCATTCTACCCACTGATGGCCCGCCTCGGCTTTGTTAGTGAGAGCGCCTCTTTCAGGTATGTGAAATGTGGTAGACGCTATGTTCACAAATAACTGTTTGGTGATTCTTCACTTCGCACGCCGCAGGTGACCTGAGTTGGTCTTCTTTAAGAGTCATTTTTGTGTGCAACTAACACTAAAATGTATCTGTCTACAGACCTTGGGGTCATGTCAATGTCATAAGGTAAGGTAAATTATTAAAAAAAAAAATTTATTATGGCCCTGAAGTCCCCCTTTTAGGTGGCTAGAATGATAGAGAGAAGCACCAGTTGCATGGGCTTCTTTTGTGAGTATGTGATGGCTTCCCTTGTTGTCGAATGTAAGATAAATCGAGGTGTGCCACTGCTCATTCTAGTTGTAAACTATGTTTATAGCTTAAGCTTCCTCTCATGGTGAGAGCATTTGAGGCCGCCACTCATTCATATGATTCGCTCAATCATATATTACTCATTTGCTAATAAAAGCGGAGAGTTAAGTGAAAGTCAGAAGCAGAACGTCATTCTAAAAAAGAATGGGAATGTTTATGCTGCTGCTTGTTTTTTCTACACACATCTGTGTTAGCACTCAGGCTATTAGCCACCTCAGGGGAGAGTAGTTGGTCTCTCTTAAAAAAAAAAAAAACTTTTTTCTTTCTTTCTTGGAGTATAGACTGACGCTGGACCTTCAGATAGATCTTATGTCCGGCCCACAGGACCGTCTAACATTTTTTGGTCCTGAGTACATCGCCCCCTTGAGCTCTGTTTGGGTTTTCAGTTAGGCTGAACGGTTTTGGAGCCCCTCATTGAGTAAACTTTATTGTGAGGCTGTGGCTCCTCCGAGCCCTCTGGTAGATCTATGCTTACAGGCTGGCCCTCACCAGGGCTGCCTCTGTAGCTGGCCTAGGCTATACTAGGGATAGTGGAGGCGTTCTGCTAAAGCATTTCTGCCTCTGGCCCTTCACTTTGTGAATGTAGGCTTTTAGCATCATGTAGGCTTTTAGCATCATAGGCATATGACAGCCTCCTCCCATGGGAGTCGTTAGGCCAAGGCCTGTCCCCTTTCTGTGTTCTGGGGTGAGAAGTGTAATGCAGTTTGGTGCAGAGGGATGATTTATAAAGACCCTGGGTTAGGCCGCAATAAGGCCTTCCCGGTACAATGGGTCTTTCTTAAGCAGGGTTAGGCCGTCTTTCGGCTGACGAAGAGACTGGGTTTTGTCTGCCCGACCCCGAAATCTCAGGGTTAGGTGGTCGTATTCCCCTGTTGATACAGGGTAGGTCTGCGTACAGATGGTAGGCCCCTGACTCTAGGACCTCAGTTAAGGCAGAGTGGCGTATGTTGTACTCCCCTTGCTTAAAGGGTGTTGCGTTCTTGCTGAGTACACTGCCATGGGCAATGTGATTAGGTACCAGGATGCTGTAGGAGCTGTGTAAACAGCTTATCTGCCAACGAAGACTGCACTGTTAGGTAGTAGGCCTCAGCAGGCCTCCTTGACCAGGCAGCCCCCAAGAGGGCTCTGCAGGCCAGCTTACCTCAGGTGGTTGGCCTTAGTAGTTTGGGCAGTACATTCACTGATGGGTAGTAGGCCTTAAACAGGCCTCCTCGGAAGGGAGTCCTAACGTTGTGGGACATACATTATAGCTGCGACCAGGTAGCTAGCCTTATTAGACCTCCTGTGGGTGGCCTTAATATTTGTGTTGGTGTAGTATGGTTCCCAACGGTATATGTTTGTAGCAGGATAGACCAGGCCTCCCTGATGGCGAGTCCCCGGCAGTATGAATTTGGCTGACAGAACTGAGTTGCTTCAGGCCTAGTAGGCCTCTCAAATCCTCTAAGTGAGTCTTGAGTGACGGGGTATACAAACAGTAGTGTTGATGGTCAGGCGCTGACCTAAATAGCAAGGCCTCCCTGACCCTGAGGCCCATCATGGGGTGCTCGACTGTTAATTCGCTGGCCAATCAGACAATTGGCTTCAGTGGGCCTCTCTGGAGGCGAGCCCCAATTATGATCAGCCGAATAGGATTGATCAATGTCAGGCAGTTATCAGGCCACCATGATAACTGGCTCTCCAGGCCTCCTTGAAGGCAGGTAGTAGGCTCCTCCAGGCCTCCCTGCAGGCAGGTAGTAGGCCTCTCCAGGCCTCCCTGCAGGCAGGTAGTTCGCCTCTCCAGGCCTCCCTGAAGGCGAGTTCTCACGGATGCTTGCTATCAGGTAGTAGGCCTCTCCAGGCCTTTCTGAAGGTGAAGTCCCAAGGATGGGCAACTGCACAGCTAGCCTTACTGGCTGCCAGGTAGTAGGCTTCACAAGGCCTCCCTAAAGGTGAGTTCCCAGTTACGGGCACTAGGTAGCCAGCCTTTTCGTTATCAGGTAGTAGGCCTCACCAGGCCTCCCTGTAAGTGGTTTCCCAGCCACGCTAGTGGCCGCTTACTATCAGTTCATCTGGCCTTAGCAGGCAGCTTCTGAAGGTGAGCTTGTGCCCTAGCACGACTAATGGTAATTTTCTGCTATAGGTTCCCTCCCGAAACCTCTTTTATCTAGCCTACAGCCTGGTTTGCCTACCGGGCAGACCATGTGCTCCCCTCACTGAGGGTCACTATGAGTACTCGGCATCCTGAGTCTGGTCAGACGGTCGTAGGCCTCTCGTGAGGCCTCCCAGTTAGATCAGTTTGTGTGAAACACAAACACTGGGTAGATCTGTGGATCGAGCAGAGAAACTCCCCTCGCTAGCAAGGGTTGTAAGCACTATACTTAGTCATGTTCTCCGGGATACACCGTCTCTGAGGTCCGGGCCGAGTGGTTCACTGTCACCTTCACAGTCCCTCGGGTTGGATGCCTTACCTAAAGGTGTCCAGGTGTCCAGAGTCTCTGTCTTCACACAGACAGGAAGTTGGCCAGACTGAAGTGTCCAAGTAAGTGACGCCAGCTCAGGCCTTCCTGGTGGCATTTCGGGTGAGTATGTTCCCCTGGATAGTGATTGGCTGGGGCTCCTTTGGGTTCCCTAGCCACATTCCCTAGAAGGGACCCCTTCTAAATTTGAACCAGGTAGGCCTTTCATCAAACAGTGTTTATGGAGGTTTTCCTGTGGAACATATAGCTTGGGCTATGACCGTAGGGAATGCTGTCACTGACAGCCCAGTGTGACATGAAGGGTGAGTGGTTCTGGCATTTCATTTGAATTTGCTGGTTTTGACAGTTGTCACTGCCAATGGGTATCCACTCCCCTTAGCATGGTGGCATTGGTATATCGTTCCCCTTAGCGTCAATCGACGCAGTGCGAGTTCCCTTTCGAAAGGGAACGTCTAGGTTACGACTGTAACCTCTGTTTCCTGAGAACAGGGAACGAGACACTGCGTCTTTTCGCCATGCCTTGGGGCCTGCCTACCAAACCGTCCCTTCAGACGTAAAGGTGATTGTCATGTTTGCAAGGCGCCCTTATATACTTCCGGGTTCGCACGACGATGATGTCATGGGCTGTCACCAGTCAATAAGACCGTGATTTGATTGTGATTTCAGACACGTCACGCCTGAGGCGTTCCCCTTAGCGTCAATCGACGCATTGTCGTGTTCCCTGTTCTCAGGGAACAGAGGTTACAGTCGTAACCTAGACGTTCAACAGCCTTAGAGACTTAGACTGGATTTAGAGATTTAGACTGGAGCGTCTCAGACAAAAATATTACAGTAATGTAACACCTTACACCATCATGCTCCACTGCACTTCAAGCCATTTCTGATGGATGTAAGATCCAGACAAGAAGACAAAGTCTTTCCATACTTTAATTATTTTCGCAGTTAAAGGGATAGTTTACTCAAAAATGAAAATTCTTCCACTATTTTATTGATTGATATTATTATTAATATTATTTGTATTATTGTATTTTCATTTTTTTGACAATAAACAAGCCAGAATGAGAACATGAAAACACGAATAAAATCAACTCCCCACCTACCAATCCCTCCCTCCCCTCCCACCCTACCCAGCTTAACCTTGCAGTCTCTTTACAATGGGGTACATAATGGATAGATAAGTTAACAGAAAAACAAAGCCAAAGGAATGATAAAACATTTAAAACAAACAAAAAACAAGAATAGGGATAAAGTGTTAAGGTATTCAATCTGAGTCCTGATCATTGCTTTGCGCAATATACTTGGAGATCTTCTCAGCAGCTATAGTCCAGGGCTGGGTTACCCGAAACCTTCTTAACACTACGTCATTCTTATGTTACACCTTAAGCTGTACCTTATCGTTAATATGTGTTTCCCGAAACGTTCTTAGTTAAGTATACCTTCTGTAAGTCATACCTTCGGAAGGTTGGTCTGGACCACTCTTAGCTTTACCTTATCACTGCTGCAGGTCTATACGAATATAATTCTGAAGTTGTACTACACCCAGACAGTGTTCAATTAGGCTAATTCAAGTGTTTTCATGCAAAGAATAAAATTGTCATTACACTGAATGTTGTTAGATTTTTAATTATATTATCCAAAGGTACATCAGCTGGCAAACCATTAAAGGCTTAATAGTCTATTTAAAGGGAATGATTGTGGTGGGGAGTTTGCTCAAACCATGGCAGCGATACAACGAATAGTTGACGGTGCCATCTGCGGAGCGCTTTCAAATGCCAGTGAAAGCATACTGTCAGTTAAGTCCTATTCGGAAGGTAATTGTTTCTCATGGGTTCGTGCGGTATTTTAAACATTTATTGGGGTAAGTCGGTGATTTTATTGCCGTCCGAATCCATAATGTCATTGTTTTTTCTCACCCAACCCGCTTAAAAATCCCTGGCCAAATTACCTACTGTTTTTTGACAAACAGGTCGTGTGGTAATTTATTTACCGTCTGAATCCACATCTCTGAGTTTACAAGAAGAGATTCAAAACTCACGTACATACACTTTTATTACTGAAATGCTGGAAAGTACTTACAAGAACAATATTTCATCGCAGCCACCTCAGCGAACAAAAAGTTATTGTGGCAGCAATATATGATACAATTTAAAAATATGTAGGCTAGGCTATTATAGGCTATTATAGTTTGGATTATTTTAGTCCTAATAAATGCAATTTCAACTATTTCTGAAGTGAATCTTTTATAAAGAACACTGATTTCTCACATAACGCAGTGAAGCAGCTCCTAGACAAGTGAATAATTGATTCTCGAGCCATCGATATCAACAAATTCAGCACCATCGCCACGGACAGCACCTGGTAACGTCACACGTAATCTTAAGCAACTTCCTAAGGTATGGTTCGGGGAACACGCCTAGAAACGGTATACCTTTAGTTAAGTTATACCTTAAAGGGATACTTCAGGATTTAGCATTAAGCTTTGTATTAGTAGAAAACCTGTAGTATTTTCAAATTACCGTGCTTTCCACCCTCATATCCCCCTTAGACGTGTGATTTATGTATTTTTTGTCTGGAAAAAATCCTTAGATGACGCAAAAATCGTCATTTTGCGTCAGCGGAGGATTTTTTGGCCAGAGGCTAAAGACTACAGCCAGTAGAGAGAGCTGTTCCGCATGTTTTCAACCCGCCCATTGAGGGTGGGATCTCACTCACAGAATGTACACATAGTGTCAGACATCTTTTTTGGAAGCTAAGGTAGCAGGCTCTTATTCTGTGGAGAAAGCTGAGTAACTTAGTAGGAGAAAGCTGAGTAGTAGGGGTTACCATTCATCCTCTTTTTCCAGGACATGTCCGGCCTTCGAGATCGTACAAAATGTCCGGGATTCAGCTTTTGCTTTCTGCAGTCACCATTCATTGTTTACATGCACACCTTTTGTTTCAATCAAACTGAAGTCATTCCGATTGGTGGATCTGAATGTAGTGTTTACATGAACGCTAAACAAGTGATCGGTTGATGTGCGTTTTAACATTGCTAAGAAAATTCCCGCTCCTCCGTGAGAGATACGAGACCGGTGCGTCTCACAGGTGTTGCTCATCAGTAATCATGCCACCGCCCTCGCGCCGTTCTCCCACGGCCCTAGCCTCGTCCTGCTCGCCACAGTAAACATAATGAATGGTGACTGTAGAACGCAAAAGCTGAATCCCGGACATTTTGGGCGATCTCGAAATCCCGGGCAGACTCATCACGGAGACTCACTAGTAGCCTAGACTTGTTGTCTAACTACTGCGCTCCGTTACCGGTCCTAGGGCAGCGAAGCAAGTGCATTCTGGGAGTTGTTGTCTTTTATCCACATAAGCCAAAAATAAATTTTCTGGCTTTTCTAAGTCTAGAAAGCTCCAAATTCAAAAATAATTTTTACTGGGGCGGGATTAGATTATGTGCGCACAATCGATTTAGATCTCGGTCCCTTCTTCTTCAGTGCGGGTATCTAGATAGGGAACATTTTTTTAAGGAAGCCTATTGGGTCATCTCCTTCCCGGCACTGCGGCAGTCCCACCAAACGCACATCACGGCGAGACCTGTCTTTTAACTCCGTGATTTTTAGGGTGAGGCTTTGCTGCTCTGTTGTGCACATGTTTAGATCTTTCTTAATCTGTCGCATCTCACCCTTAATCTTGTCTACCTTTGATACCAATTCTCGTACCGTGTTCGTTTGAGATTGCACTTCTTGGCGGAGCTCGATCAGAGAGGATTTAACATCCTCCATAGCCAACCGAATTGCATTTTGAATCATAGTATCAAGCGAGAGTTTTTGTTTTGAAAGCGCCTCAGCAATGGCGTCTGTCAGATTAGCCTCAGTGCTCGCTAGCATCAACTTTTTCTTCCTGGAGGGAGTTGTGGACAGCGAGGAGGCCTGTTTTTTGTTTCTGTACAAAAAACAATATACCGAGTAGGAAATAACTGGCTGTCGGGTCATTCTCATGTTACGTAGCACGTTTGAGCAAGAGGTTTGTTCTCATATGTCAAGCAGGTTCGATTGAGCTTCTGTTTATGTTCGCTGATCAATGTTTGTATGTGAATAAAAGCCTAAATTCAATCGGAATATTCATCATATAAAGTGATCGAGTAAAAGTGCATAAAAGTGCTTCCATCAATGCTTTTTATTATTGTTGAAGGACTGATAGCATGACTAGATTTAGTTATCCTTAGCATTCGCATATTCATTTCATACAAATGTTGTTTTGGGGGATGTTTTTTTGCGGATGCAGTTTTCCTTTGTCTTGAAGGTAACTGCTGTGTTACCAGCATACAAACTGAGCAGCAGGGCTTGAGGTTTTAAAAGCACTCTGAACATTATTCTAATGTAAATAGGCAGTGTAACTGACAACCAGTGTTGGGGGTAACGAGTTACAAAGTAACGGATTACAGTAACGATATTACTTTTTTGGGTAACGAAGTAAAGTAACGCATTACACTAAAAATATCGGTAACTACACTACTTTACTATACTATAGGAACGCGCTTTCCTGCGTTACCCAAGCCGTGTTTGCTTGTGTGTAAAGTTCTGTCTAGTGGTGCGTGCGCACCGTTGCCATAGAGATCGATTTGAGTGACATTGCTGCCGGTGCGAAGGAGAGAGGGAAATGGAGACGGAGACGGAGACAGGGGGTCTCTGCAGCGCGAGTCTCCGCTGACTGCACGCGCACCTCCCCAAACGGACGAGGCGTTTATACTCGACGCGCTCGCCATTGTAATATTCTGTGAAACGACGGGGCGACTCGAGTAATTGTCCTCTTAACCATCAGGAATCAACGGTGAGAAGTAGAAAGGTCCACACGTGACGATGTTTATTTTAGTAGGCTACATCACCACCAATAACACTACAAAAAGAATCGTGTACGTAAAATCCAGTAAACCCTGAGATTATTACTTGTGACATTAGAACAAAATGTGGATATAAAAACATGTATGTAGACTATAGAACTAAATCAACGATCTCTTAAATAGTTTCTAATTTCACTAAACATTTCATTAAGTTTCGTGGACATTTTATAAAACATGGATCTTTCTATTAAAAATGCTTATTATGCTATTGTAGGCTCATTTTGTAAACATAAGCAACTGATTTAGACACGCAAACTGTGTGCCGGTGCGGTCACGGTGAGACGTAGGCTACATGCTCGGGCAGATTCGGCTTCTTGAAGTCGTTCATCCTCGGATTCGGCGCCGCGCGCGCTGTTACAAAAACTCTTCTCAAGTCTTGGAGCACAGCAGGTAACACAAAACAAAATGAACAGGCTTGTTGCTGGGTTCATTGTAGAGGAATGCTTCCCCTGCCGACTATTGAATCGCCAAGAAAAATGCATTTTAAATTAAGATTAAAAATGTAAAAGTGACCTTTATTTTATTATTTTTCATTGACCACTTCATTTTTTATTTTTATTGCCATGAGTCGAATAAAAAGCTTGTTTTGTTCTCAGGAGAAGAGTTTATTCTCATGTTTCCCAAAGCCTGTGTTTTAAAACTTGTGTGTTGACCCCATTTTAAAATGACCGCACCATAGCCTCCTTTATCCTGTTGTTTGTGGATTTTACAGTGAGATATATTTCCTTGTGCAGACAGGGATATTGTTCTTTCATATGGTTTTACATGCCATTTTGTATATATTTATACAATAAACACTATGTAGACAGGCTAAGTGATGATAGGGCTATGATATTTGTCCATAAATTAAGAAACGGGAAAGTAAAGTAATAAGTAGTGAAGTTACTTTTCAAACGCAGTAACTAGTAAAGTAATCTCATTACAATTTACAGAAGTAACTAGTAACTAGTAACTAATTACCTTTTTTGAGTAACTACCCCAACACTGCTGACAACCTTACCTTCATCTCACCTGGGAGAATAATCAAACCTTACATGAGACTCTTTTTAAGGGAACCCCGGCCCCCAGATTTGGTGTCTCATTTACAACATTGGGTTATTTCCATTGACGGAAAGGAGTTTCTTTGAGTGCATGGGTCATTGGATATGGTCCATTTGACCCCAGTAGATTCAAGTTCAGGATCATTTACATTGTGGATGGTGGTGGAGGAGGGGAGGGGAGGGGGTGGGGGTTGTAACACTGTGGGTGCAGGAGAACTTTGCAAAAATGCCTCTGTTAAAACAGGGAAAACAAACTTAAATATAGCAAAAATGCCTAAAATGAAATAGGTATATGCACAAAAAAAGTCATTATATTAAAGTATTAATTAATAAATTTGCATTATTTCTTGTTTGTTTATTTGTTTGTTTATTTGCAGTAATAACCCATTTGTATTTCCACAAATTACTTGTTCTTAAAATAGTTTTCTTGATGATGTCACAAAAATTCACTTGAAATATCCATAAATATAGCCTATGTGATTTAAAATAAGTTTTGGTTCTCAAATTATTTTATATTTTTTAAGTAATATAAAAATATCAAATATAAAGATATTTTGAAACTTAAAAGTCAGATACTAGAATAAGAATAATTTCCCAGAATGTTCTAACATACTCCATAATTATGATGATTCTGTATGATGTTATAAAGCTATCCTAAAACAATATGTTTGTGGTGCAGAATGACAAAATTAAAATCTGATGGCAGTGTTGAATGATTTGACAGTAAGATGAGAGAAATATGTCTACCCGGTTGAGGGGGAAAAAAGTATCAGGGTATCAAAGTATCAAATTTTTACTTGAGTCAATTGAGTATATTCCTCTTCCTGTCATTGTAGGCCTAAATCAAAATTCAGTACCCTGTGCATAATGCCAAAATAACTCATATCCACGCTGAGTCAATTCTGAATCCTGTATCAGAGAACATCCTCCATGCTGTTAAGTGCAGTGAAAGAGGCACAATGTAAAAACTACAGTCAAACCTATATCACAGGCATAACATCTAATCCAGTCATAACATGGACAATTCCAACATGTGATGATGCCACCAAAAGTGTACAATATACTAATTCAACAAGGGTGTGTATATAGCTTCTCTCTCTTTGTCTCTCTTTCTGATAAGGTTGAGTCTTCACCACCTGCTTCAGTTCATACACAATAATAGCTGCACCTTCTTGAGTTGTTGTCATGGCAACTGCACAAGACATCATCAGAGGCAAGCAGAGAGATGCTATGGTACCCAGTCATTATGATGTACATGGGGAACAAACTCTGCGCAAGCGTGTTCCTGTCTGTTTGTAGCCAGACTGTGTTGGTAGCTAGCACAGTCGTGGCCTAATCGTTAGAGTCAGACTGGTAACCCGAAGGTTTGGGGTTTGATTCTCAATACCGGCAGAAAATGACTGAGTGTGAGCAAGGCAAACTAACCCCCGGGCGCCACAGCAAAATAACTGCCCACTGCTCCGGGTGTGTGTTTGTGTGCAAGCTGCTCATAATGTGTGTGCACTAACTTGGATGGCAGAAGACAAATTCCGGGTATGGGTTACCATACTTGGCCTTCATGTAATGTCATTTTTACTTTCAAGCAAGATTAGCTGAAGACATTCTGTTTCTTAAAGCCAATTAAATATGGTTATATAACATCCATTAATTTTGAGAAATATGAAAGCTGTAAAGAAGTCCTAAATACAATGAACTGTGGTACAAGAAAGACAATGACCCTTGTGTCTTCTTAGTATCAAGAGAGCTATCATAACCACACTGTAAAAAATTATCGTGATTTTAACGGTAAAAGACTGTAAAAATGCTACAGTAAAAAACTGTTAATTGGTTAACAGAAAGTTTCCTTATATATACGGTAAATAACTGTGATAGATCTAACGGTACATTTAATGTAATTTTACTGTAAAATACCGATAAATTTACAGTTTTTGAAAGTGAAAAAGAGCAACTCATTGTATAATTTACAGTGAAAAGCCGTAAATTGACATTCCCACAATTCCCTGCGCGACACTTCACATTTGATGTATTTTTGTTGAAATAACTGTTTCTTCTTAGTGTTCTTAGTTATTTTCTTATCAGTTATGTACATTAGAGTTTTATGTTACATTTAATGTTGTTAAATTAATGTTTATTGCATTTTTAAAAATTTCATGTGTTACCATGATGCTGTTTAGTGTTTGTGCGAATGACACTGTGCAGCTTCTTTATATTACTATTAACTTTCTTGTGGAAGAGCTGTTAGTGATGAAATTAGATTAATCACGTGACTTTCATCACTGCTGTAATGATTGTTGTTTGTCAGTGTATTACAATGGTACAAAACAGATATTAATACATAAATAGGTTGGTAAATTAACATTATATCAGATAATGAAATACGGTTTATTACTGTAAATTTTAAAGGGATACTCCACTTTTTTTGGAAATAGGCTCATTTTACAACTCCCCCAGAGTTAAACTGTTGAGTTTTACCGTTTTTGAATCCATTCAGCCGATCTCCGGTTCTGGCGGTACCACTTTTAGCATAGCTTAGCATACATCATTGAAGTGGACAAGACCATTAGCATTTCTCAAAAAAAAATGACCAAAGGGTGTCGATATTTTTCTTATTTAAAACTTGACTCTTCTGTAGTTACATCGTGCACTAAGACCGACGGAAAATGTAAAGTTGCGATTTTCTAGGCTGATATGGCTAGGAACTATACTCTCATTCCTGCGTAATAATTAAGAAACTTTACTGCCGTACCATGACTGCAGCAGGCGTAATGATATGACGCAGCGCCTGAAAATAGTTCCGTTGTGTTGACGGAAGGTAGCCTATTTTCAGGCGCTGCGTCATATCATTACGCCTGCTGCACTCATGGTACGGCAGTAAAGTTTCTTGATTATTACGCAGGAATGAGAGTATAGTTCCTAGCCATATCAGCCTAGAAAATCGCAACTTTACATTTTCCGTCGGTCTTAGTGCACGATGTAACTACAGAAGAGTCAAGTTTTAAATAGGAAAAATATCGAAACTCTTTGGTCATTTTTTTTTTTAGAAATGCTAATGGTCTTGTCCACTTCAATGATGTATGCTAAGCTATGCTAAAAGTGGTACCGCCAGAACCGGAGATCGGCTGAATGGATTGAAAAACGGTAAAACTCAACAGTTTAACTCTGGGGGAGTTGTAAAATGAGCCTATTTCCAAAAAAAGTGGAGTATCCCTTTAAGTCAAGTCTGTAAAACCAATAACGTCTGTACCATATTTTTGACGGTAAAGTTCTGGCAACCACAGCTGCCGGTATTTTACCGTAAAAATGGCATTTTATTTTTTACAGTGCACGTGAACATTTTTTTAAATTATTATTATTGTCAGTAAAATGTGTGCTGAAAATAACTGCATTTAATACAGAAATGTTGTTTGGGAGATTTTGCCATTGAATTTGGGTCAAATATAACCAAAGATTTACTTATTATAGGGTTTTTTTTTTGTTTTTGTTTTTTTGTTAGGCTACTTACTATTCTAACAACAAAGTAGCGCATTTGTGTAATTTTTGTTAAAGTCCGACAAAAAACCAGTTGATCTGTATGAATGATTGCATTTTTTTTCATCTTTTTTTAAGCTGAAAAATTTGTGGTTTAGTCCTATTTGCTTTCTCCCCATCATGCACTATAGTGTATCAAAGAAACAATTTTCATAAAATGATTAAAAGCTGCCTAAAATCTGACACTTCACATAGTTCCACAGTCAAAGTGGAAAGACAATTGGTTAATTCTGATTAAGGGCCTGTTCACACAAAGAACGATAACTATAACGATAGATAACAATAACAATATTAGCATCCACACCAGCGGAAAATATAATTTTGTTTATTATAAGCGCGCTGCAGTTGTCATCTGCCGCTTTAAATACTCGAGCTTTAAAGCAATATTATCGGATGGATACTGATTGGCTGTCAATGCTTTTATAGGTCATCAGAAAAAAACGTTCTGAAAGTGATTCCAACAATAGATTTTCTTGGTGCCGTTATCACTATAATGTGGACTCTGCTATTTTTTTATTATTTTTTATAACTATTTTTATAACTATATTTTTATCGTTATAGTTATCGTCCTTGATGTGATCCTTAATTGTTTACTTTTTGTTTTTAAGTCTTAGCATCAAAAGCAGTTTCTCTCTGTAACTACAGTTTATGGATCAACCCTTTGTGCAGTGATATTACCAGTCCCTTTACTCAGTTAAACCAGTCTCATGGTTTACCAATTTACCAATCAATGGTAATCAAGTGACACCCTAATTAAATCTATGTTTGATAGCATCAGTGTTCTCTCACTCCTATTCACATCCCTGCATAACCAATGCAGATCAATATTATATTTGTGACCAATATAGGACTCTGAAGTCCCACTGTGTACACTGAATAGTGCTGTCAAATCGATTAATCACGATTAATTGCATCTAAGTATTTGTTTACATAACATTGTTCACAAATGTGAAAGTTAATGTGTGTGTGTGTGTATACTGTATATACACATACATATATTTTTAATATATAATTTTATATTCTGATATATATATTTATATATATATATATATATATATATACACACACACACACACATATAATATATATATATATATATATATATATATATATATATATGTAAACAAACACTTTTATGTTAGATGTAATAAATCATGATTGATCGATTTGACAGCACTAGCACTGATACTTGAGTTAAAAGAACCTACTTCCGAGTTTGGATGAAATATATGACAAAATGTCTGAATGTCACTGCACTACTGTACACTGTACATGACAAAACACCAAACTAAACAAATAAGCCAACAAATGCTGCTAGATCTTTTCTCAGAACTACTTAAAACTAGACCATTTTTGCAGTGTTTTTTTTTTTTGTTTTTTTTTACTTTGTTAAAATGCAGTAATTTTCGCCTTATATAATGAAGGCAGACGTAAAGGGGACTCAAAGGCTTTCTTGATCAAATAAGCCTGGAACTATAAGCAGCCAAATTAAATATAGCTTTTAAGATTTTGTAAAGAAATGCTTTAACGTTTTATTTGGTAATGAGAAATATGCCTTACACAACACATAACACTGGCATTCATTGTGAACTTTAATGATTGTCTTTGAATTAATTCTAAAGAAATAGCATTACCTGCACTCTGCATAACAGTTTTGATCAGTATTTTTGTTGCTCATTTTCCATTTTCATTTCTTGATTTTACATACAGCAAATGAACTGAAACTCAAAAACAGACCTAGAACATTCCAAACAACCTTAAGCATCCATTTAAGGGAAAAAGGGCAATGCAACATTTGTTTTGTACAATATAAATTTTCCAGCTGTGGTTCACAGATGCTGCTGTATCAAACATCTACTGGTTCATTTAGAAAACTAACAATGCTATTGAATGACCACAAAGAGCTATGAACATTCCAGAAAGCGATAGTGAAATCTTTCAAAAGCACTTTGATTGAAACAAACAAATCCACAGTTTCAGGTGGGCTTTTGAAAGCATCTCTAGTGCAAGAACTCTGTCACAGTTTGGAGGCAGTCAATAAAGATTTACTCAGGTCTTTTGCTTCTCCAGCTGTTCTTACACGTTCATAACCCAGGATGGCCATTGCATTATGGCAGTACTCCTCTACTTGTTTTATCTGTTGAATACTCAACACTGTTCTCCATGCACTGGCCGCCTGTGTCGCGTTCCTGGCCGACACAATAAATGGCTTTGAGGAAGAGCTTGTGCCATTAGTCATGTTAAGAGCAAAAGACTCAATGTCTAGGTTGGTACTGAGATTGGCAAATTGATAAACATTCCGGAGCGTTTTGACAGGGTTATCCACCAGATCTTCATAGCGCACTGCCAGGTATTTCCCTTTCAGCCAGTCGGGTGGATTTAAGGCAGTCCTCAGGCTCCTGTACGTCTGATCACATATCACCTCCATAGCCCCAACCGAATGGTAATCTGCACCATCTTTTTTACTAATTTTGTGGCCGGGATCCACAAAGGGTATCCGACGGAGTTTGGGATCCCTGCTTCGGACCACCTGCAAGTTCTCACGAATCAGCCCGTGCCTCGATTTGATCCTGGAGTTGGCCACGGCTCTGGGATCTCGCACGAGGTGAATCACCTTAAGATCCAGAGACGGATCCTCCATAAGGGGCGTCAAAACATTGACGTCCAGAACCCGGACCCCTTTTATGACTATAGTGTTGTACTTGAGGCATTCTTCCTCTAAAAGACTGAGGCTTTGTGGGGGACATTTTTTGCACACTTTGTCATCCACCATCCCAACTACTTCTTTTCTATAAGCTGAGCAAAGAGGATACGAGCAGATGACTTTATTAAGTGTGCCCCCAAAAAGTCCAAGGGAGGTGAAGTTTTTGCTCCCAGGACTGTTGTACAGCTGAAAAACTGAAAGATCGCAGCGATACAATGAGCTCAGCATGTCCCTCGCTGCTCCCTGTAAGGACACAGCATCACCCGGGTACAGCTTCTGCCAGATGTGCCACATAGGTTCATACAAGAAGAAAACCTCTGGATGTTGATTAAATAGCTCTCCAAAAAATGATGAACCGGACCTCCATGTGGTCAAAACGTAGACAAGCTGTCTCTTCTTAGCAAGAGATGGTCTGTAGAGGAATCGGATGTCCGACCTTCCCTGATACGGAGTGCTTCTCATCTGGAGATTACACTGTTGAGGTTCTTTAGTCCATCTATAGTTAGCCAAGTTCAGCATTGTGAGAACTAACAGCAGAAAATACGCTATAAATAGTACTATTCTTTTTCTCCGCAACACTTTCATTACGATTCCAGGCTGGGATACTATTTTCGTGGGATGGTTCCGATATGTTTTGAGATTTCTGTCATAAACACCATTCTTTTCCTCTAGTACAGACAATTGAAGTTGTAGGAACTGGTTGCTTCTCATCTGTTGAAGGATAGAGTGGCTTGAACCACTCAATTACAGTGAATGAGCAACTGCACACACATTATCAATTCAAATGATGTTTCCATGCAAGCAAACTTTGTTCTTAATGAAAACCAAGATGTAATCTCGTCGTTTGCCAACATATATCCAATATCCATCACATCCACAGTACAGTCGTGTGCATTGTTGAATGTAGAGTCACTGCAGTGCGCAGATTCTCCCCTCAGTCCTCAGAAAAAAATGATCGCGAACGTTCACAATATCATATCCGTTTGTACGTCCATCAGTATCGACCGTAAGAGAAATCTCGTTTGAAACGTTTGCTTATGTTGTTCTGCGGTGATGGAGAACTATTACAGTAGCGGAATAAACATTAGAACATTATAACCGAGTCACCGTTATGAATGCAGTCAGGATGCATTCAATACTCTGCGAACATCCGCCGGAATCTTGTTTTCCAGTCGCGCGTCGTGATGCGCGTCTTTTTTCGTCGATGCGGCGTCTGTCTCCGGCTCCAACTGTACTGAACTGATTCAGTCTCGGTCCGGGGTAAAAAAAAAAAAGACCCTCCCCTTCTCCACAGTCAGTGGAAATAGACTGGTGCTTCGCCACTTCAAACGCCCCCCACCATAATGTCAGTGGTTGAGATGTCTAAACACAGAAAGTGCGGCTGTAAATTTACGCGAAGACTGCACAATAATATCACGGGAATCATATATTATTTAAAACACAGGCACTCACCTCCTTTTTTCTCTAGTCATTTTAAGCAGTTTGAACAGGAGCAAAATAACAATTAATTAAATAGGATTTTTGACTAGAGTTTCATTCTTTCATTCATTCTATTGCAAAATAGATGATTTTGAATTAGAAAATGATTTTCACACATATAAACACAAAAATATTAGGATTTTAGTAAGAAAAAGAGTAAGATTATATGCCTACAAATACAGAAAGTATTTGCAGGCATATAAACACAAAAATAGTAAGATAGTTTAATCAAGCATAATGCATATGCCAGTTCATGTGAAGTAATGACACACGTTTCCATTTAATATTAGGCCCTATCATTAATATAATTTAATATTAAATTTAAAGTTACTTAAGCTATTGCCTACCTATTTTTGTGGATTTTTATATAACATAATCAAATAATCAAGTCAAGTATTTTTTAGCAGTTTAAGATCAGAAATGGAAATATCAGATTTACAAATGATTAACTCTTTTGATTTGAAGCTTTTCTAATGAATCAATCAAACAAAAATCGCTTAAGGCTGAGGCTATACTAACTTTTGCTTATTTTTAAAAAATATTAATCAGAATATGATATTATATATGTTGCTCACAGTCCTTAGATTTAAAATCTACTCAATGCTTAAAAAAAACATTGTTGTGATAGGTTGGATGTTTATTTGATAAAGTGGCCTGAATGCAACTCATGTGCACATGCAGAAAATCTACACCATGTGCACAGGGGTTTGCTCTTGCTGTGATCTCAAGTGACTGTGTGAGTGACAGGTTGTCCCACCCTCGCACCGCAAATCATGTCATCAGAGAAGAGAAGAGATGTCACTGCAAGAGGAAGGGAGTTATTTGATTCAAGAGGGCACATGAATAAAAAAAAAAGGATTTGAACAGATACCTCATTTATAATAAATACTGCAATATTTCATTAAAAAAAGGAAAAAAATAATTGTCAATTTTGATTGCATGGTGACTTAAAAAAAAATGGGGGGGGCGGGGGGTGCAATGCCATAGCTGGAGAACAATAAGAACAATAATAATAATTCAGTTAAATAATGAACCATCTTTATCTTGGTGTGAAAAACATTTAAAAAATCTAAATGTTTCCATCAATGTTAAAGTTCTTCGTGAGATTATCACTGTCAAGAAAGAACCTTTATTTTTAGGAGTGTAAACTTGTTTTTAAACATGTATTTTCAGTGTAATCATGGCTAATAAATTCCAGTATTGCCAGTTTATACTTTATAGTTTGGATTTATGTTGTCAAGTAGATGACTAGCGTGATAGGGCTCTGCCGAGCCTGGTGTGAACTATATTCTGCAGCAATAGTAAAAGTATTGCTAGTATGTCGTATGTCCAGAAAAGCAGCAGATGTAAACTGAACATTGTGGCGAGGGACGTGAGAGAAGTTCATCAGTAATCACGCCACTGGCCTCACGTCGTTCTCTCACATCCCTCTACCTCGTCCTGCTCACCACAAACACCATTAACTATACTCAATGGATTTTCATTGCGGCTGAAGACTGATGACAGAAATAAAATCACAGAATCTGTAGTGACAGTGTGAGTAAAGGAGACCTCAGGCCATTTTCTATTATAGTTAGTTAATGTAATAGCAAACCTGCTGGATGCAGCAGTGTCAAATGGTCTGACGATATCCAAAGTCACTTTCTGCGATAGTCCATCTGGCAGCAGCACCAGCTGGGGAGGAGCAGGATGTGACTTTTGACAATTTTGTCATTGAGCTGACACACGTGGCAAGAACGGACAGCATCATGAACCTGAACATCCATCCCTGGACACCAGTAGATATCACAAAGGGGTTGTTTGGTTCTCACCTCTCCTTGATGTCCTTTGTGCGCTCTGGAGACCAGCATAGATCAAAGAGCAGCAGGTGCAATTAGCCACGAGCTTCAGAAGACGAAGTTGTCCTTAACAGACAGTTCCAGTAGTTCTAACATACACCTTCTGGTGCTACTTGGACACGTCATCAGTGATGAACCCGGAGTCAAAAGGTGTTCCGGGTCTTTAATCAACAGACACCCTCACCCGGGTGACCCTGCCGGGGGTGATCAGTCCCCGGCATGTGTCCAAGTGGCGTGCAACTCCACTGATCCCCCTCTCCGGATCCACAGCCATCATGAGACTTTTTCGGTGGCCTCAAAGATGTTCTTTATGGCTCGCCTGCACAGTACGTGGCTCTCTTGCGCTCATTTGCCTCCTCCAATCTGTCTTCTCAGGGGACAGTAAGCCTGCACGTCCCACCGCCACATTGCCAACCAAGACACCATGCCTCAGCCGAGCCTCTGCTCTGTCCACCGCTTCCTGTGCCTTCCACTTCCTTCTCGTCTTAACACAGATTGCAGCTGAGGAGACTTTGACATGGGAGGAATCTCGGTACATCAAGACCTCCCGGGCACGTGTGACCTTGAATTCCTCGGACAAGCTGCTGATAGGAAGCTGCAGCTTGGTAGAATGGCCATAGAGGGTAATGTTACTCAGGGACCGTGGGAGTCCTAACCACCTCCTGAGGAACTGACTAATGGTTCTCTCCAGTGCTTCTACCGTTGTCATGGGTACCTCGTATACAAGAAGGGGCCAGAGAAGCCTTGGCAGGATTCCGTGTTGGTACATCCAGGTTTTGTACTTTCCTTTGACTGGTCTTTCTGTTACTGAAGGAATTTGTGACCCCTCCAAGGTAAAGCGGAACCGGTCGGCCACTTTGCCTTTCTTTAAAACCAGGGACTGGACTTGGCTGGCTTAAAACTCATCCTTGCTCATAGACCCTGAAGAAGCCATCTGCACCCCGAAACTGAAGCTGCTGTCACGGTAAGGTCATCCATGAAGGCTCTTATGGGTGGCTGCCGAGTACCAGATCTAGACGTGGGGCCTCTACATTCCACCTCTGCTGATTTGACGATCATGTTCATGGCTAGAGCGAAGAGTGGTACCAAGATTGTACAGCTGGTAATAATACCCTTCTCTAGCCGTTGCCAGGCAGATGTTACCGTTCCTGATAAAACTCTCAATCTGAAACTGCTGTAGTAGTCCAGAATGAGGTTGCGGATCATCTCTGGCACATGATGTCTTGTCAGTGCTTCTTTGACCAGCTTTTGGGGAACAGACCCGTAGGCATTGGTTAGATCCAGCCATAGTACGGCAAGGTCTCCTCTGTTCTCCTTTGCCTCCCGGATCAACTGGCTCACCAGTCCTGTGTGCTCTAAGCATCCAGATACTCCTGGGACTCCCCCTTCTGCAATGGGGTGTCTATGTACCCGTTCTTCAAGAGGAACTCCATTAGCCATTGGGACACGATCTTGAAGAAGATTTTCCCTTCGACGCAGAGCAGCGAGATTTTGCGAAACTGAACTATGGTGCTTGCATTCTCTTCTTTGGGTATCCAGATCCCCTCGGCTGATATCCATTGGAAAGCCACCTTCCCTCTCTCCCAAAACACCTTCAGTATTTTCCAGAGTCGAACAAGAAGCCTTGGGCACTGTTTATAGATCCTAGGTTTTCCGCTGGGACCAGGAGCGGAACTTGATCTTGCTGCCATTACCGCATCCTTCACCTCTTTCAAGGTGGGTCCGGAGATGTTGAACTGGGCCGCTGGTTCTGGAGGTTAGATGAGCTTCTCGCATAGGCCGAGGTCTTGCTCCCTTGCAGAGTCACTGAAAGTGATACTGAGGTGGTGGTTAATTTCCTCCGCCGAGCACGTGAGGTTGCCGCTTTTCTTCTGCTCCAGGAGTCTCTTAGTGAAGCCAAAGGGGTTTGAGATAAATGCCTTATGCTTGTGGGCTCGCTCCTTCTCCTTTTTTCGGTGCCGAACACAAGAGCGAGCACTCATGGTACCGGCCACACTGAGACTTTCAACACACTGGAGAAAGCATCACACAACATGCTGGAAACTCATGTAAACTCCCACTGCAACGTTACAATAATAGGCTACTTTTATCAGCTTGACGTTGAACTAATGCTCCATGCTCGTACCATGATAACATTACATTGACTGCATTTAGCTGACATGTAGTGTTATCTAGCATAAGGCATTTCACTAACTATTCGTGTATCTTCACAATCAGCAATGTCAACATAGGTGAATGTATAATATGAAAACGAAAACGGTTAGCGAACTGAACAATTTCAGTGTAACAGTAAGATCGTAGGAAGTAACATTACTGTACTGAACGTGTCTGGAAATGTGTATTATAAACAATATGGTAGGAGTGGGATGAGTGACGTTAGACAGTAGATCTAGTACATAAAATAAAAGTTACATCCTAAAGCACCTACTGAAATGTCTTTTGTATTAATTTCATGTCTCATATATGTTGTAGTTTACCTTGCAATTTCATTACAGTTTACCATTATTTCAGCATATCTGAAAACTTGTAATTTATCACAATAAAAATAATCTTTCCATAATTCAAACGCTCTGCCGATGTTGATCCGTGTTTTCGTCCTAAGTCGATCCGATTCACGTTTGGCCTGACGAGGTTCAGCAGATAAATGTTTGTTTTGTTTTATTTTTTATATTTATGTGGAGTTTGTGTTGGAGTCTGTGTTGTGCTGGAGGCAGGTCGTTTTTTGGTGTTATCAGACTCCATGTCGTCAGCTGCAGTGCCGTCGCATAGACTGTATATGAAAAGGAGAGAGGCTCGGGAGCGCGCATGCACGTCACATCCGATGGATTTCGCAGAAAATCCGACCCGGAGACTTGACATAGAAATAGGAATACTGGCCTTCAGAGGTAATAGCAAAACCCGACAAGTGGATCATTGTAATGTGTGATTACAACCCCTTCACACACAGGCAATAAAAAAAGGATTAATTTTAGAAGAAAAGTTACATATAGCACCTTTAAGGCATCTTTGTCTGATGGATCTTCAGACCTGTCGGGTTTTTGCAAACCTTGTCGCAGATACAAACTGTGCTCATTGTCAGTTGTCTATTTGCTTGGGTCATAGCCTGAAAGTCTGTCCGGTTGGGATTCTAATCCTCCCCCACTCTCGGGAATCCCTGGGGGTATTTTTCAGAAGGGTTTTTCGTAGCTTGCTTGGGTGCTCCTTTACAGGTGCTGCAGTTTGGGCTGCTAACCCTTACTGCCCCGGATGCCGTCTTTCCACGCTGTCAGCTGTCACTCCAGCCGTTGTCGCAGTTTATAGTACAGAAAAAAACTCAACATCCAGTCCCTTGGGTGAAGGAGGCCAACCTTTAGAAATATGTGTACAACGTTTGGTTAGAGCAGGGCAAGAAGCACATGCAGCATAAACATCAGCAACAGACAGAGAATTACAGGCGGCAATTTGAAAAGCAACAAACTCCTTACTAACATCATCAACAGGAGCTGGAGCAACAGCATTATGTGCAGGAGAAGCATGTAAGAGCAAACGTGACAGATAATCAGGAATTGGGAATCACCTGTAAACGTGATTCATCAAGAAGAAGACCCTCTGCTGAAACAGTATGAACTAAGAACAGCAGGCTGGTTTGCCTGAAACATCCCCTGTCTTTATTGAGCTGCAAGCAAGCAGCTTCTAGTCAATATAATGTCTGATAATGTCGTTCAGGTAATTATCATCCTCTGACAAGGCAGTCAGGATGATGGTCATTATCTTCTGAAATGCTGCAGGCATTGAAGCCAATCCATAAGGAACACAAAAAAACAGAACAGTCCATTGTGAGTAATAAAGGCCGTGAGAGCACGACTGTCCTTGTGCAGTGGCACTTTGTAGTAAGCATTTTAGGTCGATGGTATTGAAATCAGTAGAACCTTTTAGAGCAGAGAGCAGTTCATCCATGTGTAACAATTGAAAAGAGTCCGCGATCACTGCTTTATTTGGCTCTCTGAGGTCAATGCACATCCTATTTTTATTTAATTTTTTCTGCGGAACAACAATTGGTGACACCCATGTGGAGGTGTCGATACACTATCACCCAAGCTGTTTGTAAGCAATTTAATTCCTCTGTCACAGCACTGCAAACAGAGTGGCAGACGGTGAATTTTTTGGCGCACGGGTGTGACAGTTTCATCCAGCTTTACCTGGAGTATAAAGTTTTTAGCACATCAAAAAAACAGTTGACTCAGCAACAGTGCACTGAAAGACTGGCACAGGAGAAGCAGGCACAGGAAGGGCATTAGGAGGCAGGACTTGATTGTTTTCAATCCTCACATGCAGTGCAGACATTAGGTCCCTCCCCATGAGTGGTGTCCCTTTGTTCACAATAAAGTATGTAGCAGGAATTGAGTGGTCATGTAGGGAAACGGTCGCTGACAAACATCCAACCGCCAGAATTTGGGCTTTTGAACACGTCACAAGCCTGTAGGTTCACTAGGTTGTGACAGCACAACGTTACTGAAATGGTATACTGTACAAGTGCTGTAGGGCAGGATAGATACCAAATGTCAACCACCAAATACACCACAAGTCTACGAGTCAGAAGTAGATATAGTCACTGTGCTTGTAATGCTGGGAGTATGAGCTGGATATTCCGTGCACAGTACAGTGCAGTAACTTCTGGTTTCAATTCAATTTCACGGACCTTGCGAATGTTTGATTTGAGCTGATCTGCTCAATTTAGCATAATGTTCAATCTTTTAAATTTAATTTGCCACGTTACAAGAGAGGAGTAACAAATAAAGTTCACCGCAGTCGATCAGTAACTTTTTCTAGCAGACTAGGCCAAATTATTTATTATTTATTTCATTTGTTAAGTACGTTTATTTTATTTTATATTTGCTATATATTCATTCGCATATACACTTGTGATATGAGTTTTTTATTTACTTTCATTTAATTTGTTTAATATTTATTTATTTATTTTATTATTAATAATAATAATAATAATAATGGTTAGGTGAGTGCGTGTGTATGTTGTTACGCATACGTTTAAATGTGTCTTTAGGCTCCACATGTGATGTTTTGTTTTAACAGTTATAGGCTAATAAAAGATGGCCAAATATTTGTCATTTGTGGTGCTAACATTATTGTCACAGTCTCCGTCTGCACCTTCTGTCTTTGTCATCACTACACTTCCCAGGATCCCGCTTGTCTCCTCACCTGAACTCACTTCCTCATTAGCCACCTGTTTCTCGTCATGATCATCTGTGTCACCTGTCTTCACTTCGTTAGTGTTCATTTGTGCTTGTATTTAGTTCCTTTCTGTTCAGTCTGTCCTTGTCGATCGTTAGTCATATTTAGAGTGTTGTGTTTGCCATTTTGCCTGCCTGTTCCTGGTTTGTGAATTTATATTTAGTAAATGTTTTGCATTGGAGCCTTCTTGCCTCAGACTCTTCTTCAACCCGCACCTAGTGATGGCCAAATGAAGCGTTTCGAAGCATTATTGCTTTCCGATAGAATTGTGTTGAAAATGGTTCATTACTCGAAGCTTCATTCAGATAGAAATTGCAGCACCATCTCCTGGTGAAGTAAATGTAATGCAACAAGGCTGACAACCATGCACTCTGGGGCTACTCTATCTTATAGGCGCGCCAAAATTCAAACGCAATCAAATTACGCGCATTCAGAGACCAACGGATGAAGAATGTTCGCCCTTGTCGAGTGGAAAGAAGAAGCTGATAATTAAAGTTGGAGCATTGTTCCAACATCACACATAAAAAACTTCAATATTAATGATTTCTTAGACGGACTTGATGACAGATCTGGCTATATTTAATTGAGTGGAGAGGTGGACTGAAGAAAAAACCTAAAGGCGGATGGCCGTACGAGGCAACTGTGTTGCAGGTAAGTTAATTTCTGAACTTTTATTATAATTCACACATTGATATTGCACAGTCAGATAATAATAAATAATTAAAATAATCGCTGAATTGCATGAGCTATTTATAAGCTACTGATCATAAGCTAGGACAGATCGGATAATTGAGCAGATTTTCAGTGTTTAACTGTTAAGGTTTTATTTTTTTAACGTTAATATTAATACTGCTTTATTGTGTGCGTTGCATGTTCATGTTCTCATTTTCATGGTCATGTTTACGAGCTAGGAGTAGGCCCAGATTATTAACGTTAACGTTACACTGCAGTGCATCATTCTAAGATATTTAAATGTTTTTTATGTGAGTAATATCTTTTAAAAAAGTAAGATTTCAGCTGTCAAACACATCATGTAGTGGAGAAAAAAATACAATAATATGCCTTCAGAGTCTAGAGCTAATACAATAATACTAAAGAAAAAATATCTCAAATGTATGCCAAAGTAAACTTGCAGGATATTAAATCCCTGTCAGTATGTGTGCTAATATTTTGAACACTGGCCCCCATCATGACATCAATAATTTTGTGGGTGCTTAAGCGCTTACATTTGGTCATCCTATGTTGTTGTCATTGACTAGTAATGACGGACTGTCTAGCCCAGGGGTAGGCAAGTTTGGTCCTAGAGAGCCGCTGTCCTGCAGAATTTAGCTCCAACCCTAATCAAACACACCTGAACAAGCTAATCAATGTCTTCAGGATTACTAAGGCTATACATAGTTCCCACAGGCCAATTAATGTCACGTGACCTCCCCGGAGACGCCATCTTTGAGGGCATAAGCTGCTCTGTTTACAAAGTTTTACAAGCAAATTTCGAATATTTCTTTCGGTTTATAATGTTACGAAAATCATGAAGAGACAAAGTGGCAGAGATTATAAAGAGACTCTATTAACACAAGACAGAGAGAGGTACAATGCGAAAATGTCAGTCATAAATGGTGTGGAGGAAGCACCGAGTACTGATTATGCAGCTTTGCCTCATACAGTATTATAATGTGTAACGTTACCATTATCTGGTATTTTATACACATGTGAGCAATTCCGAGCCTGGAAATCACTGGAGGCGTACAATCAGTTTGTCGAGGGTTGGGTTGGTGACGTTTGCTCAAGTGCAATCAATGGAAAAGTAACGTTAGTCATCATAGCGAATGTATGTAGCGTGATACTAGACTATCTGTCTATTAAAAAGCCATAGCCTTCATAACAGCCCTTATAACAGTCATCGGTGCTTTCTGTAATATGCATGCACTTATTTGTACACTGAAGAATAGGGTTGGAACGGTACATGTATTCGTATTGAACCGAAACTGTACGGGCGTCACGGTTCAGTGCATGAATATACACGGTATAAAAATAAATAAAACTCGCGTGCAAATTAATTAATGTAATGCGGAACTACTTTATACGCGGGTTCTTTAGTGACATAATCTGAGATTGCAATGCTGGAGAGTGTGTGTGTGTGTGTGTGTGTGTGAGTCGCACGCGCAATCGAACAGTGGAAACTGTTGTTTTTAATACCTCGTCATTATGTTAATACAGGACATCATTCAAACTGCAAAGTGTTAACTTGTTTATTATCCTCGGAGCCATAACCTCCGTCGTTGTTCTGACAAAAGCTTAGTCTTCTCACATTCATGAAGTCTAAAGACGGGTATACTGTAAAATCCTAATTTAACTGAACCTCCGGCACTATTTGAACATCCATTGACCCAGCAGGAGATGACCATTTTCACTTTTTATCACGAAATTAACTCGTTTCAGCTTCTTCTAATATTCTGCCCGAAACATGCCCACAGAAATGGCGCCGGGTCGGCAAATGCCCGTATGTTGTGACGTCATGTGGGAACTATGTATAGATAGGTTTCCGTCACATTTCTCCCGCAAGTCCTTTCGGCGCCATCTTGTGTGTCAAGTGGGTCAAGCATTTGTGTTACGGAGAATGATAATATCCTGAAGCAATGGGTCATTACAGACTTTAACCTTAATTATACATGCACATTGATAATAATATTAATACCTTATTTTTATATTTTCTAGTCTAGTATATGTACCATCCATTATCAGCAGTTTTAAAGGGATGAAAAAAAAAAAACTGCCTAAACTTTCTATTTTTATTTTGATGCTTACATTGAACAGTAAAAAGTTAAAGCACTGACTGGGAGCCTGATTTTATCATCAATTTATCATCAGTTTAGTTTGATTTGTTTTTGCCAAAAGGACGTTGTCCCAGTACACTTTATATTATTGTCCTGGTTGCTCTCATGGAACTTTTTAAAAGCTTGTGTATCGTCAATTAAACTGGGCATTATTCTCCGTTTGGCTGGAGTTAATGTTCAGTGCTGCTCTTGTGAACATTTAGAGGTTTTGTGCTTTGGAGATGTGACACTTTATCTAATCATTTCCAAGATGGGCTAGCTAAATGCGCTAGCTCTCATCGGCTGTCAAATCACTGTAACGTTACCTAGGCGGCTACTATCGACACAGACCTTGAGAGGTGTTGGCTCGGCAGAAGTACACTCTGACGATTGTCCACCTTCATCACTTGCTCTGTGGCCACATCAGCTGGAAGAGGCAGAGGCTAACTTACACCTGAAGCACATCGCTCCGTGCCTCTGCTCTCCATCTCTCTCCTTCACTGAATTAGTTCGGAGAGTCGTGTTGTTGTTTTTTTACCCAGATATATAAGGGCTGTGAAGATATCAGCCGCCTGGCTACAGCATGTGAACCGTCAATGCAGGCCTCCAGACTAACTTTTTCACGAGGGAGTGAGAGCAAGACAACGCTTAGTTTGGAGACGGTGAAGTCTTGTTTACGCTTTTGCCTGGCTCCGAGAGAGGGAGTGCGCGCGCGCAACCGGCTCTCTCTTTCTGCTCGTAACTCGTTCTTTCAAACTGTCACAAGCGCAGCAGTTCATCTACATTACTCACCAATCAAATAAGACTTTGGCGGGACAAAGATGTGATTGAACGAATAACACACGGATTTAAAACGCATACAATTTTTTTTCCCCTTTTTGACAGCTTTGACACACAACATGGCGGCGCGCCGCAGAGGATAATGGGTAATTTGAGAAATGGAAACCCATCTATAGGCGGGAAAGGTTTTTTTCAGTGTTGGAGCCAAACTCTGCAGGACAGCGGCTCTCTAGGACCGAACTTGCCTAGCCCCAAAAGGTCACAAGATATTTTTTTTTACTGGGACTTAAAACTAGCATCTGGATTTCAAATGTAAAAAATAATCGGTTTCCCACTATAAAGTTGTTGCTTCAGGATAAAATAAAACAAAATCATTATTCAGGGCTCAACATAAAAAAAAATCCCCACTGGCCCCCAGGGCCAGTAGATCAGAGTTTTGCTGGCCCCTTCTATATTTTTACTGGCCCTGAAAGAAATAGAATGAAAAGCACTTTTCCATTAAACTGTATTTATTGTATACATTAGGATTAATTTTTCTTGTCCCCTCACAATGACAGTAAACTAATTATTACATTACATGAGTGATGAGTTACATAGGCTATATTTTTACTTCAAAATGGCGAAATTAGACAAAAGTATATTAGTTTGCCTGATTACTTTTGTCATACGTTTAACATTTATGACCAAAAAACTGTCAATGAAGAAAAAATGAAGAACGCGCTGAATCTAATTATAACAAGACTGAAGCGAACACAAATTTGTGTAGCTTACACTTAATCACACATTTTTAGGGGGGCTAGGCAGAAGTTTAGCGGGGAATTTGATTACGCTATTTTTAGATAGCCCGTCGGCACTCGGCAGTACCTGCCAACATGTACGCATTTTTCGTACTCGGCACGCATTTTGACCCATAAGTACGCTTGTATGATTCGCTGCTCTCTAGGTACGCATTTTGTTGCTTCTCGCATTTCGCCGATTTCAGTTTCTATGCAATCTATGACGCTGATTCTGCCGCTGAGCCACAGCGTTTAAGTGGAGTTAAAAGCTTTCGGCCAATCAGAGCGCTGCATGTTAACCCGCCGCCCACCTACCCCTCCCATCCACATGCTTCGCGCTCAATTCAGTGCTTCATGCAAACCAGACTAGCCGGATAAGATACCTAGGCTTTCATGCCATGGCTGAACCGCCTCAAAAAAAGGTTCGGAAAACACAAAGAATTTTAGACCGCTATCGTGAGAGATGGCCTTGCCTGCAGATGTCCAGGCTACCTCATCATGCGTTCTGCAGTGTCTGCAAGACGGACGTTGACATCAGTCACCAAGGGGCAACAGGTAACGAACACACAGTCTCACAACACAAATAAGTTACTCCATATCCCAGAAACATAGCCTAATTATTTTAAAAAATAAAACGATGATGACTTTATGAGTAAAAAATGTTTATAGTGTCAATAGGCTAACGTTAGCTTATCAAACCGGCCATCCTTTCCATTAGTTGGGGAAATTAGTTGGCAGTTAGAAAAGTGGCTAGAAATCTAGAAGGTTTTAGACAGGCCAGGTGCTGATTAACGTAAGATAAAGGTAACAGTTAGGCTATTTTAAGCCTAATTATGAACATTAAAAATGACCTTGACATCATAACGCAGTCCAGCTGTGACGAGCTCAGTTCAGTTCACGCGTTCATGTAGGCTAACATGTAAGGGTGGCGCTGCCAATAACGCACATAAAAGATGTCGCAAAGAACCGGCAAAAGTAATGATTATAAATAATGTAAAATATAGAAAGGAGACATTTTACGTGTTTATTAATGAACTAGTGTTTCCTGGCTGTATCAGTGTCGTGAAATCATTAAATCGCTTGATGAAAATTGCTTGATGAAACATTGATTACAATTAAGATAAAATTTATACAAAACGAAATTCACTTTAAAACTTTCACAAAGACCTCAAACAGAAAGGACAGACAAAGTCTTTCTTTAAAGCGGTTATTGCCGCTTTCACAGCGTTCAAAACAACAGTAGAAAAAAAACAATAAAGGAGCTAACGTTAACTAAACAGAATCTGAGATAGCCCATACTTTTTCCACTTACAAAAAAAAACAAAAAAAAACGGAACTAGGCACCTCTTGCAACAGTGTTTATTAAATCAAACAACAATATTGTTTATGATCAATTCAAAGTAAAACATTTTCTTTTCAAAACGCCATAAATCCATCTCCCCCCCCCCCCCCCAAACGCTATAAATCCATCCATTGTTTTCCCAAAAATTGATGGTTTGTCTTTTTTAAAAAGTATTTTGTCTTTTATTTTTCGTGTTTGCATTTATGAGGAAAAAACAATATTACGTGACAGTTCTCCATTATGGACGCGAGCGCTCTGAAAGCGGCACTAAAATACTTTCAAACTTTCACAGAGACATCAAAACAGAAAAGCACAAAGCCTTTCTTTAAAACGAATTTTGTTTTGTATTAATTGTATCTTAATTTTAATAATTTTTTCATTAACCAATTTTCTGGATTTAATACATAAAAAGTAAATATAGGCTAGCAATCACATAAGGTGCTTGAACTGGAGATTATGAACCGAACCGTAGCTTACTCGCCTCACAGGCCTAAAAAATGTGAAACATATTTACAGAAAGATGGTTCTAAACAAAACCATCCAAAACAAAATAAAACTATGTAGCCTGATAAATGTGCATTTCTCCGGTGCTTCACTAGCCTACTGCGAAGATCGCGAGTCAATAGCCTATCGTCAACTTCATCGTTGCACCCGACACAGAAATGAATAAACAATTAAAATGTCTTATTGCAATGTGCGTTTTTGACGACACGGGACCATGGGCTGGGCCAGAATAGTACTGCCTTACAGTATTAAAATCGCTACATATAATTGTTTAGAAGGTTTAGTGTGCGTTATGTTTTCTCTTTAATAACTTTCAGCTCTTTTCGTGTTTGGGGGGTCGGATTTTACAAATAATGAAATATTCGATATCCCAATTTTGCATATCATCCAGACAACAATTTGGTAATTATCGCCCACCTCTATATGGGCACAAAATATTGGACAGGATATAAGACAACATTTGTGTAGTTTCAATACATGTACAGCCATTCATCCACTCCATTCCTCTACACAATAATAATAATTTATTGTAATCTAGAAGGTACAAGTGATGAACCAAACAATGTATTTTAATGTAAATTACATGTATCCTTTGAATGAATTTTGCATGTTGATGTGTGTGTGTGTAATGTAATTCATAATATTTGTAACAACATGCAAGAATATAATCTCCCTCCTCTCCACCTACATTTTCAGATTGCAGACGCCATGTGGAAGGAACAAAGCACAAGAAACTGGAAAGTGCCATTGCCTCAGTCCCTAAGATCACTACAAAGTTTTTTGGAGATCAAGATCTACGGACCATCAGGGCAGAAACACTTTTCTCAAACTTTATTGCTGAGCACAATGTGCCAGTGTCTATAGCTGACCATGCTGGACCATTATTTAAGAAGATGTTTCCAGATAGTCAAATTGCCCAGCAGTACGGCTGTGCCCGAACCAAGACAGCAGCTATATTGAACACACTTTCCTCAAATGATGAACAGGTCATCAGTGACCTAATGTGCCATTCCCCATTCAGCATTGCAACCGATGGTAGCACAGACATGGATGATGTCAAGCTTTATCCTTTGGTTGTCCGTGTCTATGATCCCAGTGTTGGAAAAATAGTTGTAGTACTCCTGAAAATTGTTAAATGTGTAGAGAGTCTACTGGCGAAGGGATATACAATCTCATTGACCAGGAACTAAACAAAAGGAAAATACCATGGGGCAATTGTGTAAGCTTTTCTGCTGACAACGCCTCTGTCATGCAGGGGATAAGAAAAGGTGTCACAGCATTCATTAAGTCACAGAATCCCCACATTTACATGGTCGGCTGTGCATGCCACCTAATGCATTTAGCTGCGGAAAAGGCTTCAAGAAGTCTATGTATTGACATTGAAGACATGCTCATCCTGATCTACTACTACCTTGACAAGAGTAGCAAGAGGAAAGCTTTGCTGCGTGACCTACAAATGCTGTGCGACACTGATGTGAGGAAGATTTTGAAATTATCCTCGACCAGATGGCTTGCTCTTGGCAAATGTGTCAATCGACTCCTCCAGCAGTGGGAACCTCTGACTCTGTTTTTTGCTGAAGAGGCAGCAGGGAAGAAGGCAGCTAAACCTCTCACATCCTCAGCTCATCCTTCTCTGAAGACCCCAGCTGCCCCTAAGCCCTCAACTCTCACACCTACCTCGGGTAAGCTTGCTGTCTCAAAGACTTTGTCCTCCAGCTTTTTGAAGACCAAAGTCCACCAGAGAAAGTCCAAGACCGGACCAAGCTCCACACAGCAACAGGCAGGGCCTACACCAAAACGGCAGCAGACAGGACCTACAACCAAACTGCTGCCGGCAGGACCAAGCACTCCACGGCTGCAGACAGGACCTACAACCAAACTGCTGCCGGCAGGACCAAGCACTCCACGGCTGCAGACAGGACCTACAACCAAACTGCTGCCGGCAGGACCAAGCACTACACAGCTGCAGACAGGACCTACAACCAAACAGCTGCCGGCAGGACCAAGCACTACACAGCTGCAGACAGGACCTACAACCAAACAGCTGCCGGCAGGACCAAGCACTACACAGCTGCAGACAGGACCTACAACCAAACTGCTGCCGGCAGGACCAAGCACTCCACGGCTGCAGACAGGACCTACAACCAAACTGCTGCCGGCAGGACCAAGCACTCCACGGCTGCAGACAGGACCTACAACCAAACTGCTGCCGGCAGGACCAAGCACTCCACGGCTGCAGACAGGACCTACAACCAAACTGCTGCCGGCAGGACCAAGCACTCCACGGCTGCAGACAGGACCTACAACCAAACAGCTGCCGGCAGGACCAAGCACTACACAGCAGTCAGCTCAACCACCTAAGGGGTTTGACTTAAACCAATTTGTTTTTAAACAAAAAGAAATGGGCAAAAAACAGAGGGATCTGTCCAAGAAGAAAACAGAAAAGGAAAAGGAGATAGAAAAAACAGAGGTCACAAAACCACAGAGGTTGTATGCTTTCTTGACTGACCCACAGTCCAAGCTGTATGCTCTTTTTTTTAAAGAGAGCTATACCTTTATTTGAAACTGCAAATCAGAACCTGCAGAAAGAAGAGCCATGTGTGCCCATATTGCTGCAGATCTTGGAGCTACAGTTGCAAAAAATGCTTTTGGCCTTCTGCAAACCTGACTGTGTTGTGGAAATGATGGAAGAAGTAAAGAGAGGATGCCAACCCACTCTGTACAAATCCAGTGAACACCAGCTGCCTGATGATGAGCTATCAATTGGACATGACACAAAGACATTTATCAAAAGTCAAGCTAACTTACCTCTTGGAGCTTTCTTCAGGGATGTAAGGAAATATTTCTCTGCAGCTGTTGAGTACATGCTCTCTAAATTCCCCTATGGGGATGAATTGCTGCGTCATGCTGCCGTAGCTGATATAAGCAGACGGCAAACAGCTAAATTCTCCTCACTGACATACTTCATAGACAGGTTCCCCTGCATCTTGGGAAATGGTGTTACAGTGGATGACGTGGAGGAGGAGTTTCGGCTCTTTCAGTCCTCCACCTTGAATGATGTTTTTCTTACCAAACGGGTGGATGAAGCTTGGAGAGAATTAGGTGTGATGGAATCAGGAGGGAAGAAACTTTTTGCAAATCTCTCCACAGTTATGCTTGGGGTGTGTGTGATTTTTCACAGCAATGCAGACTGTGAAAGGATTTTCAGCTTGGTCACTAAAAACAAAACACAATGTCGTGCTAGCCTGAGCACAGAGATGCTTAGTTCTCTGGTGACAAGAAAAGTCATGATTGCCTCCAAAGGCAGCATTTGTTACAAAGAGACTTTCACTGACGCACTACTTAAAAAAGCCAAATCTGCAACCTTTAACAAGTTAAACGATACAAAAGTTTAAACTATGCTTGTAAAATTATAAATTTTGTTGTTGTTTGCTTTTAGCAAACTGATTTTGATATTGATAACTACTGGTTTTGCACATTTATTTAATGTTTTTATTTATTCGTCGTGGGTTGTAGTACTCATACAATTTCTTCAAGGTTGGCAGGTATGGGCCGGTTATGCATTTTGCATTTTGGTCGGCTTTTGTTGTAAATTTCCGGCAAACGAAACAGTACATGCCCTCATCGCCTTTCTCCACCCAGGTGTACTGCGTTTTCCATGACACTAGGAATTAGGACTGGGCGATATGGCCAAAAAAATCATATCTCTGTATTTTTTGGTTAAATGGCAATATACGATATATATCTCGGTACTTTCTACGTTTTTCTATTTGGATAAAGAAAATCTGTATTTATTTTTAAAAAAAAAATATTTCACATCCTGCTTAATGATATCCAAACAATGTTGATATTGAAGGATATGGAAACAAATATAGTGAATGTAATGTAGGTTATGCAATATATTACGTGCAAAAAGGTGGTTAAAATCACATTACATTCTAACATTACAATCTAAAAACAAAAATAATGCTTTTGTTTTTAAAATGACTAAGGCTAAACTAAAAATGAAAATAAAAACAAAAGCACAACTAAATATATTAGCCTGCATTTGATTACCCCGTTATAATGCTCACTTTGATAAAAACATAGGCCTACTTGTAGGTTTAAAATTCCACATATGGTACATTTATAGTCTCCAACAACAAATATTTTAGCAAGATGTATATTTTAGTCGGAATTATTGCGCTACTCTTCTATTGTGCTCGTCTGTTAGGCGCGCGTGCTCGCGGCAGCGCTCGTTCACGGAAGCTTGAATTTTAGCGGAGATTCACTTGCAGAAGCTCGTCCTCTCCTGACAGTGAAATGGACATATTTGTTTGACTTTCTAACATTTACAGATGGAGAATATACCTGTAAAATGTAAGTTAAGCACTGAGGAAAGCACCACGTCTCAAACGCATTAAACAGCGCAAGTATTTATCTGTCAGTCAGCAACAGTATCTGTCAGAGCATCTGACAGGGCAAGCTGCTTTAAACTTGTTAACTATATCTTACTAGTTATTTTGAAGTGCTTAATATAAGCTTGTGTCATGTTTAGGACAAATTGTACTATGTTTTTTCACTGCAGGAGCTCACACTGCGTAACTTACTCCGCTATTTTTCAGATGTGCTCGTATCAAACTACTGTATCGATATAAACAGTATTGCCTCATTCCATATCGTTTAAAAAAAATCGATATATTGTACAAACTCGATTTACCGCCCAGCCCTATAGGAATGTCCTCTTTCTCGTATCAGCCTCGTAGTTCTTTGACATTTTAACACGTTATAACCTGAAGTAACATTGACACTCTTCCCGCCACTGTATATGACGTTTGCTGTTTGTTTTGCTGATGGCCATTCACTGGCCCGTGCGGGCCAGTGACTGGCCAATCAACTAGCCCGACATACTCTTTTACTGGCCCCGGGCCATCGGGCCATTGCTTATGTCGAGCCCTGCATTATTACTTATAACTTTGCAAATTAATTACTACATTTAGAAATTAAATACTTAAAATACTTAAAATGAATCATCCAAAGTTAGGAGTACCTAATAATCTAAAACTTTCCCTAGATCTTGACAGTCATTTTTCACAGCCAAGTACAGTACACGCAGTCTGTCGGAGTTGTTTATGTTGCTTTGCCTGTTTCTACTTATGGTAAAGCTTATATACAAATCTATATCTGTTTTAATGCCATCAGCTAATCCACTCTGCTATTATTTCCGAGTTTTGGGCAAGCTGATCTTCATTTTCTGCTAAAGAAATTGAAAATACTGATACTGAAAATCAAAAAAAAAAAATTGTTTTGCTTCCTAGAAATGCCAAAACTCCTTAGTACAATGGGCAAGCTGGGAAAATGTCTTGAAGCGAAGGAGCAGAGCACACAGGAACAACTGGCATCACCTTCCAGCCTACAGGAAACTGAGTATGCTGTTTTTACAAACTACTGTAGTACAGCAAGTTACAACAGTAAAGACTTATTAAAAACAAATTAAAATGCCAATAAAACAATTTGTCTTTTTTACAGATGCAGTGATCCAGAAATTTCCTGGAACCACCAGGGGCCAACTAGGGGTAGCTATTATTCAAAAGGTCACTGAGCTGCGAATGGTAAGTCGTTGGCTACAGCACTAGCAAGACAGCAGTATGCACATCCAGTATGGAAGTCAATAGAATAGCTCAGTGAGGCTGGTAAGTCGTTGGCTACAGCACCAGCAAGACAGCAGTATGCACATCCAGTATGGAGGTCAATAGAATAGCACAGTGAGGCTGGTAAGTCGTTGGCTACAGCACTAGTGATCAGTCCAAACTAGACATATACTCATTAACTAAACTTTGTTCACAATAACGAGGCGGGGGAGACGGAGGACAGGCACGCATATACTGGCAGTATATTTCCAGCGTTCTACAACTCAATCCAGCCACTTTATGTAGACATGTGTACTTAGCTTATCGTAGCCCAGCCGATCTCTCTCTTGCCTCGTCAGATTCGGTAATCCACAACCCCAGGCAGTCCAGCCTCCACTCCACTCGTGCTCGTTGTCCTCTCTTTATTACAAACTCCACCGTTGCGTCTCCAGCGTGTCTAGCCAGCACTAACGTTACCTCCGGAGCTCGCCGCCAATCCGTCTCACCCCACACTCCGTTTTTCTCCTTGAAGACTGTAAATCACATGCTTAAAAACACATTGTCGAGTCTTGTTAGCCAATCGCTAAACCCCACACTTTCCTCCTGCACACCTGTCTCTAGTCAGTGATAAGGACATCACGTATTCCCGCCGGCTTTGTTTTGGTCCGTCCTTTAATGTCTCCTCCTTATGGGAAACAAACCTCGGGAATTCTAGTTCCGCCCCACAACATGTGGTCACCTGGTGACATCCTCCCCCACTTAAATGTTCTCGTCCCGAGGACCGTGTTTAGGTGGCCCAGCTACCATACCTCTCTGGAGGTCTACCTTGGTTGACTCGGCGGGCCCGCCTGGGTTCAGGCTCAAGGTCGGGGTTGTTCCCTCCTTCTGTCATGGTAACTGGAGCCCAAGCCCATGCCATCAGTGGTTCTGGTGCGGAGCCCGGCTGTCCTTGCGCCCTGAGGGTCGCTTCAGGGTAGTTGGGACATGGCCGTAACAAATTACGATGTAATACTCGGTCTTGTCCTGATCTCCCCTCAGGTCTCACTTTATAGACTGGCAGGTCTGGCCTAGAACGGCTCACCACCACATATGGTGTCTGCTCCCAGCGATCACTGAGCTTTCCTTTCCCTTGCCGACGGTTGTCCAAGACCAACACCCGCTCCCCAGGAAGCAAAGGTGCATCTTGGGCTGTCCGATCATACTGATGTTTGTTCCGCGCTGCTGCAGCCCCTAGATGTTCAGAAACTTTGTGATAAGCATACAAGTTTTTGATGATGTTGACTCACCCATTCCGTCAGGCTCTGGACTCCTTCAGTCCCGGCTGTGCCCAGGAGTAGATCAATGGGAAGGCGCACATGCAGTCCAAACATCAAGTAGGCGGGGGCGTAACTGGTGGAACTATGGACGCTGTTGTTATATGCCTGGATCAACGAGGGGAGGTACTCCACCCACCTACTTGCTGGTCCACTTCCAAAGTCCCCAACAAGCTCAGTAAGGTCTGATTGAACCTTTCACACCCCCCATTCCCCTGGGGGTGGTATGGTGTGGTATGTGTCTTTCTGCACCCATAGACTTGACACAACTCTCGAATCACAGCCGACTCAAAATTTGGCCCCTGGTCGGAATGCAACACTTCAGGGCAACCAAATGACTGGATCACGTTGTTCCAGAGTGCTTTTGCAGTGGTCAGGGCAGTCTGGTCCACCGTAGGAATGGCCCACGCATACTTAGTAAAGAGGTCTGTTATGACCAAGATGTTCTGGTATCTGTCCGTTGGTCGTCCCAGGGTCAGAAAGTCTGTAGCTAGAATGTGGAGAGGAGCTTTGGGCACCACTGGGACCAAGGGAGCCCTATCATTGGGTCTGGTCTTTCGGAGGGTACAGCGAACACATCGCTGAATAAATTGATGCACCGAGGCCTCCATCCGTGGCCAATAGAACGAACGGCGAAGCAAGGACAGGGTCAGCTCCTGGCCCTGATGGCCCATCTGCGAATGGTAAGCCTCTAGCAAGGACTGAATCTGGGTCTGGGGAACTACAATCTGGGAGAGCATGGCGTTAGTCATATGTTCATGAACACTGCGGCATACCACTCCTTCTCGCAGGCTCAAGCGCGTCCACTGCCACAATAGTTTCCTCACCATCTGGGTCTGAACTCTTCTCTCCGGTGCTGCCGGCAGAGCCCTCTTCTTGAGGTACTGACAGACGGTGGCCCAGTCCGGATCTTCTTTCTGACGGTCCTGCCAATGGCCTGGGTTCCAACCCCAAATGGTAGGGACAGGGCCTTCAACTGTTCCTGGGGCCTCCACAATCCCAACCAGCAACCCACCTTCCTCTGGAACTGTATGTGCTGTAATACTGGAAGGGTCTTCGTCTACAGAAGGGAGCCTAGAGAGTACATCTGCATTAACATGTTGCCTACCAGGCCGATATTTGATGTCATAATCAAAGTTGGCCAGCTGGGCTACCCATCTCTGTACCACCGCCCCCAGTTTAGCAGTACGCAGATGAACCAGGGGATTATTGTCAGTCACTACAGTCACTTTTGCCCCCCACAGATAGTCCTTAAACTTCTCCGTTAGCGCCCACTTCAGGGCCAAAACCTCAAGCTTAAAAGAGCTGTAATTCGAGTCATTGCGCTCAGCCGGGTGCAGGCTCCGACTAGCGTAGGCAACCACCCGCTCTGCCCCTCCTTGGTGTTGAGCCAGCACTGCCCCCAGTCCACGATTGCTAGCATCAGTGTAGACGATAAAGGGTTTTGTGAAGTCTGCATATGCCAAGATGGGTGCCTGAAGTAGCTCCTGTTTGAGTCTCTGGAATGCCATAGTGCACTCGGGGCTCCACAATATGCGGGGCGACCCTCGACCCCTAGGCCGTCCAGTGCCTACTAGCAGTTCGTTAAGAGGTTTCGCAATTTTGGAGAAGTCTTTTATAAAGCGCCTGTAGTATCCCGCAAACCCCAAGAAGGACCGCACTTGTCGGACAGTGGTTGGCGGCTGCCACTCCTGCACAGCTGCGACCTTCTCTGGGTCGGGGGACACACCTTCAGAGCTCACACAGTGACCAAGGTATTTGACCTCTTTCCGGAAGAGTTGACACTTCTCTGGCCGCAACTTCAGCCCATACTGTTCCATGGCACGGAATACCTCCTCTAAATGGGTCAGGTGGTTGGTGAAATCTGCAGAGAAGACGATAACATCATCCAAGAACACAAGGGTAGATTCGGCTATCTGGCCCCCCAAACATCGCTGCATGAGCCTCTGGAAGGTGGCCGGGGCATTACACAACCCAAAAGGCATTCTATCCCATTCAAAGAGGCCAAAAGGGGTTGTAAATGCTGTCTTCTCCCGATCACCCTCCTCCACTTGCACTTGCCAGTAGCCGCTGATGAGATCCAAGGTGGAATACCATGCTGCCTGGGTCAGGCTAGTAAGAGAGTCCTCTATTCTAGGGAGGGGGAAAGCATCCTTCCTAGTCACACTGTTTAGCTTTCTGTAATCTACACAAAATCTCCATGCCCCAGTCTTTTTCTGCACTAAGACAATGGGAGCCGACCAGGGACTACTGCTCTCATGGATAATGCCCCCCTCCAGCGTACCCTGCAACAAGGTGCGAATCTCCTGATATAACGTAGGCGGTACCGGTCGGTAACATTCACGGACAGGGGCTGCGTCGCCAGTGGGGATCTGATGTTTGACAACACTAGTGCACCCGTAGTCCTCTTCATGAGCAGAGAAGATATGTTGCCACTGGGTCAAAAACTGCTGCAGCTTTACTTTCTGGTCCACCTCCAGAGCTTCCCCCTGCAAGGATTCACAGTACAGATGTTCAGGTACGTCAACCGCCCGCTCATCCACCCTTAGTCCGGTCTGTAGGACTCCAACCTCAACCACCCTGGGACTCACTAAGGTGCAGTGGATGTCTCTACCTTCCCTCACCTGTTCGGCCCCTACAGAGGTAACCTGGGCAAGTCCTTGATGTCGATGGATGGTCACCGGGTATGGCTGTACGTTCCGCACCCTCACTGGGACACGGCCCCGTTGTGTTATGGCCAGGGTGCGGGCTACCTCAACGTTTGGACTCCCACCATGCGGCTCCACGACCACCCAGCCGTCCGTTCCATACGTCCGGGCTGGTAGTCTGGCCCAAATCAGGGCCTCACTGCAACCAGGGATGGTGATAGCGTAACGGCATGCTGCCCGAGCGGTGTCTACACGTTCGTTGTGGGCCTTGGCAGTCGAGATCCGACGACAGTCAGCTAAGACCAGTTCCCAGTCCTTATCTTCCAGAGTTCTTGTGTGGCGGGTCCCCGTGGGGCAGCTAGCTGGGAACAGGTTTCTCCAACATACTGTGAGAACATTCATACCTAAAAAAGCTCGATGAGCTCCCAAACAGTGGTCTTTGACAATGACGATTCCTCTTTCAGGCACCTTGATGCCTCGTATCTGTAGGTCAGCAACTAAATAGCCCACATACGGTATGTCGAGCCCATTTACCCCCCGTAAGGTCAGCCAAGGGATCTCACCCCCCTGTACCTGTGGTTGGTCAAACAGTTCCTTACAAAGGCTTTCAGAGAACAGGGTAACTTGTGATCCTGTATCAACCAAACACCGAACCGTTTGGTCGTTTACACAGATCTCAACTGTAGGGCATTGCCCAACTAAGGCACTCTTCGGATAAAACAAGGGATTATCTGATGTTTTCCCGGCCACTCGCCCCACAGTGGCCGGGCGATCTAAAAATCCACTTGGGAGGCGCGTCGAGAGGTGCAATGGCTACTAATATGTCCAGCAAGTCCACAGCGATTACAAATGGGTTGGCCCTGTCCGTCCCACTGAAACCTGGAATTAGATGGTCGGCTCGGCTGCGGTCGACCCCTCCATGCTCCATCGGAGTGGGACCTCTCCCGAGGCAAGGGACCAAGGTGACGGGTATCCCGAAGTTCTGCCAGGAGGGTTCTTGACAGCTCGCTCATCTGCTCCTTTACGTCCTTCATAATTTCCTCCCGTAACTCTCTCTTCCACTCAGCCGTTGGAACTGGATTTAGGGCCGTGGAACTCACAGTTATGCAGTCAGCAACCGGCCCATCAGCTTCCAGCTGGTCCATCTCCAACGCCAAAGCCTCCTTCCGCACGGCTTCAAAAGTCAAAGTTGGGTCCCGCCGTAACTGTAGCTTCAGGGTCTGTCGAATGGGGCCGTCTCGCAACCCCATAATAAACTGATCACGTGCCAAGTGGTCGTCCTCTGCCAAACCGGAATCGTCACGGCTCCTCAGCTGAGTAAACAGCTCCCTGACCTGTAGCGAAAAAGAACGGAGTGACTGTTTAGGTACCTGTCAGCAATTAAAGAATTGTGCCCTCAAGGCTGCCGCTGGTGTGTTATCGCCATACAACTCTTGAAGGAGGCCAAAAATCTTTCCAGCCGTGTTACGCTCACCTACAGCGACTGCTAGCACCTCTCTCTTCGCTTCTCCCTCTAGGGATCCCAGCACGAATTGGACTTGTTGTTGTTCACTCAGTCCCTGTAGGCCCGCAAGGTACTTAGTCTGCGACATCCACTCCCCAAACGTCAACTCTGAGCCCCGGCCCCCAAACCTAGGTGCCCATGGGGCACCCATGAACACAGGCATCACTGCTGGTCGCCGCGCCTCTTCATCCACCATACTGGAGGGGTGGTTGCTCCACTCAGGGCAGTAATCCTGCCGACTACGCCAAATGTCGCGTCTCCTTTTTTTTCCTACCACCCCGAGGAGCAAACCACACCCACCAATAAAGTTCAGAGGCTTGTCAACTGAGTATAAAACAAGGAATTTATTAAAGACTCAATAGTTAAAATGTCTCTTGAAGCAGGGCATCCGTCTTCTGTTACGGTCCGAAGTTCCCTCCACGCTCCCCCACTTAAAGGGTGCTGCCACCCAGCTGAGTTAGCTCTTCCCCCAGCGAATAACTGACAGTACGGTGTCACCAGCCTGTTCCCTGGCTCTCAGCTGGCCGCTCAGTCTGTCACGGCCCCGTCAACGAAGCCTGGGGGAAATCCACAGCAAACGTAGAATACTCTTTGAAACAGGAAAACACCGCAACACACCAAGGTTCAAGTGAGGTCTCACCACAATCTTCACACAGAGAATCAGCAGGCGATCGTCTCAGGACAGCGGCAGACAGGCGGCGCCGGCGGCACTGGGATGGCTATTTCATTATGTACCTGCCAGGGAGAAGACGAACTGGATGGTGGGTTTACAATTATAGGCCTGGAGCGGGAGGCTGGAATCCTTAAGCTGCAATGCAGACTGATGGTATTGAGGCAGAGTCCAGGATAGTACAGTAAGGCTGATAAGTTGTTAGCTAAAGCACTAGTAAGACAGCAGTATGCACATCCAGTAGAAAAGGCGATAGAATAGTACAGTGAGGCTGATAAGTCATTGACTTTAACACTAGCAAGACATCAGTATGCACATCCAGTAGGGAAGTCGATAGAATAGTACAGTGAGGCTGGTAAACCGTTAGCTTCAACACTTACAAGACAGCAGTATGGACATCGATAGAATAGCACAATGAGGCTGGTAAGTCGTTGGCTACAGCACTAGCAAGACAGCAGTATGCACATCCAGTATGGAAGTCAATAGAATAGCACAGTGAGGCTGGTAAGTCGTTGGCTACAGCACTAGCAAGACAACAGTATGCACATCCAGTATGGAAGTCAATAGAATAGCTCAGTGAGGCTGGTAAGTCGTTGGCTACAGCACCAGCAAGACAGCAGTATGCACATCCAGTATGGAGGTCAATAGAATAGCACAGTGAGGCTGGTAAGTCATTGGCTACAGCACTAGTGATCAATCCAAACTAGACATATACTCATTAACTAAACTTTGTTCACAATAACGAGGCGGGGGAGACGGAGGACAGGCACGCATATACTGGCAGTATATTTCCAGCTTTCTACAACTCAATCCAGCCACTTTATGTAGACGTGTACTTAGCTTATCTTAGCCCAGCCGATCTCTCTCTTGCCTCGTCAGATTCGGTAATCCACAACCCCAGGGAGTCCAGCCTCCACTCCACTCGTGCTCGTTGTCCTCTCTTTATTACAAACTCCACCGTTGCGTCTCCAGCGTGTCCAGCCAGCACTAACGTTACCTCTGGAGCTCGCCGCCAATCCGTCTCACCCCACACTCCGTTTTTCTCCTTGAAGACTGTAAATCAGATGCTTAAAAACACATTGCCGAGTCTTGTTAGCCAATCGCTAAACCCCACACTTTCCTCCTGCACACCTGTCTCTAGTCAGTGATAAGGACATCACGTATTCCCGCCGGCTTTGTTTTGGTCCGTCCTTTAATGTCTCCTCCTTATGGGAAACAAACCTCGGGAATTCTAGTTCTGCCCCACAACATGTGGTCACCTGGTGACACGGACATCCGAAAATCTCAACAAACTTGAAAAATGAACAGGCGGTATCATATACCTGTTGGTGGATTTTCCTTTTCTGGGTTTGTTTTATGTGTTGTTGTAATATTGTATTTGTATATAATAGTGATGGGAAGTCCGGTTATTTTCCGCGAATCTGTTCTTTCGGACAGTTTGTTTCAATGAACCGGTAAAAAAAAAAACGGTTCACCAGTTCTTTTACGTCCTCAAGTAATGACGTCAATTCTATCATCCCGGCGGATAAAAATAAATTCAGACAAAGGCATTAATTAGCCTAGAAATCAAAATCTAGTCAGGCCAATCACAAAGTGTATAGAGTCGTGGGCGGGCTTAACATAATGATGGCAGAGTTGCAATGGTTCTGTCTCCGCGTTCGGTTCAGAGGCGGGGCTTTCACGCATGCTCAGTATCTCCAGCTCATCAGTTCTCTGTATCGAACGTGTCCAAAAGACAAAGTTCTCGGTTCTGTACTGGTGATCACAGAACTGCTGTAGGAGTACGTGCGGCGTGCGCTGATCTGAGAACTGCTGAAACCTTAATATAGCCTACAGTCGACAAAACTAAAAAGTCGATGCATGTCTCCAGTATGTTTAATATGTTATGTTTTGATTAACACATTATAAACATTTACTTTGCACTCTTAAAATCTTGGCAAGAGTTTACGTCAAATATCAACTTACTTAGAAATTAAATGAGCTGTTCCTGAAAATAATGTTTTAGTAAAATAATAATTTCCAATCTTTAAAATAATACAGTGAAAAGACAGTAATTATGTGATAAAGATGTTTCCAAGATTTATTTTGTTACACTTATTGGTGTTCGACAAAATACTTAAGAAACATGAATTTCCTCTTTTTGAAAATATTGCACGCATGCTCAGCTCATCGGTTCTCAGTATGTCGAACGTGTCCGAAAAGAAACAGTTCTCGGTTCTGTAATGTTAGTGGTGATTGCTGTACCTGTGCGTTCGGTAGTATGCGTATGCTCAGTATCAGCTGCTCGTGCTCATCACTTCTCTCAGCACTCAGTTCAGTGAACCGTTGGAGTTACTGGAGTAACATATACTCCAGGATATTGGTTTATTTCGAGTCAGAGGTGTCTGAAAGTGAGTAGTTGTGGATGCGCTGACGCAAGACGCAAACTGTTTCGCACGATTTGGTGTACCGGTTCACTAAAAAGAACCGGTTCAAAATAACGATTCGTTCCAGAACCGGACATCACTAGTATATAATAAAGTTGTGTGTTCAGTAGTTTTCTAATTTTGCTTTAAAACTGTTTTAATAAAGTTTTAATGTTTTAACTGTTTTACTTCTTTTTTGCTAACTGCACCGTTTAACATTTAAGGTTTAGGCATGTCATGTGCATTGCATTGCAAGTGTGTAAGTACACGTCCATAACCTATATTTAAAACTATGTAAGAAATTAATGAAGGCATATTTTTCAAAAAATTTTAGTTTACACCATACATTAAGGCAAAACATTTAGCAATTAATAATATAAGAACATAACATATTCAAAATATGTTAACACAATGTTTTTATATATGCCATTTATATATTCCATTTATCAAAAATATATTTTATATATATATATATATATCATTTTAAATATATAATATATATTAAGACGATATAAAAACATATTAGGGACATATATATGTCACATGTATGTAAGCAATATGCTATGCATATATGTGTAGTTTGTATATTGAACATTTATACAAATAAATATATGTCATGTATATTGATAATTATATATCAATCAATCAACTTTTATTCAAGACACAGAGGTCCATAGAGACAACACAGTACAGATGTAAAAAACAATACAAAACAATAAAAAATGATGCGGATGAGGCATCATTTATAAAACATATACAGGCTTCGGGTCCAATGTTTCCAAAAGCAAGATGTATACCTTGTGTCACTCTTAGAAACATCAGTTATGGCCACAATGATCATATTCTTAGACCCTGTCAGTCTGCACATGAATCTATACATAAAATTTCTCAAAACAGCGTTAAAAGTGGGCACATTGTTAGACACAAACATTTCACTGGCACTACTCCACCTAGGAATTTTAAGCACAATTCTCAGTGCATCATTATAAGCCACTTGAAGTTTTTTCATTTTCGACTGACTAAAATTACACCACAGGTGGGCAGTATACAGTGGAGTGCAATAGGTTTTGAAGAGTGAGATTTTAACATCAGGAGTGCACATGTGGAATTTGCGTGCCAGCATGTTTGCCTGCCCATACAGTTTTCCACACTGACGCTGTACATCATCATCATCATCACAAAGGTCATCTCTTATCACATGTCCCAGATATTTAACTCTCTTTACAACCTCTAGTGGTTCACCTGCCAATAAGAAAGAAGGATAGACACACTTCATATCCTCCTTTGTTCTAGCGATCAGTACCACACTCTTCATTGAGTTGAATTTGATATCAAACTTTAGTCCATATTGAGAGCATATTCTAAGAAGTTGCTGCAGGCCAGCACTGGAGGGAGACAGTACCACCAAATCATCAGCATAAAGCAAATGATTAATGAGACTATCCCCCACCAAGCAGCCAGTTCTACAGCCCTTTAGCTCCCTAGATAAATTATCCATGTACAGATTGAATAGCAGCGGAGACAGAATTCCGCCCTGCCGTACTCCATTGGAGACATAGAAAGGTGTTGACAAACTCATCCCCCACCTGACTTGCATAGTTTGGTGAGAATACCAAAACTGCAGTATCCTAATGAGGTAAGAGGGGACACCACGCTCATGTAGTTTACCAAACAGTTTCCCATGATTGATACGATCAAAAGCCTTTGACGCATCCAGGAAACACATGAAGACTGTGCTATTGCGAGATCTGTACCTATGGACAATTTCTTTAAGTGCATAAATACACAGATCAGTTCCATGCTTGTTCTTAAAACCAAACTGATTATCTGTTGACGCTATGTATTCTGCAAGCCTATCCATAAGGATCCCCTCTAGTACCTTAGATAGTGTACTTGCAAGTGCAATAGGTCTATAGTTATCTATACTAGTTAATTTACCAGTCTTATTTTTAACTACAGGCACTAGCAAGACAGATAACATGGATCCAGGAAGTACGCCATGCTTCATTAACCCAGAAAAGCATAGAGCAAGTAAAACTGAAATACTTTGACTAGCGTATTTCAGATGTTCTGCTGTTATTCTATCCTGCCCACAAGCTTTGTTCATTTTAAGTTTGTCAATAGCATAACATACTTCCTCCGGCCTGATGACTTCACCATCACTGTGAGGCATCTCTCCTATGTTAAACACATCGCTCTTCACACAGTTAAAAATGTTCTCATAGTGTCTCCTCCATAGCTCTGCAATGTTTTCAGGTTCAGAAATGCCATCAATACTAGAAGGCAGTGGCATTTTGCTGTTGTTTACCACTTTCACCTCCTTCCAGAACTCATAAACATTATTAGTTTGTAACTTTCTCGCCATAGAGTTCGCCCTCATAGTCTGCTCATTTCTTTTTATAAAACGCACAGCATATTTGAACCTAGCATTAGACCGTACCTTGTGCTCACAGATTGGGCCATGCCTAGGTTTGCCTGCTAAGACCCATCTTCTAAATGCACCTCTTGCCTCCATATGAACATCATGGACATAGTCATTCCACCCCGGTCTTACAATATGTTGTTTCACCACTTTGCTTCTTAGTGGTTCACTTCCATCAACTAAACAGTTCACAATTCTATCATACATTACACATAGGTCATTATTGTGACTTACATTCTTACAGCTGCTATCCACACACATAATTGCATCAACAGGTAACTCAATATTTCTCAAGTGCACATCAGTCAGTAACTTGTAATATTGCAGGTCGTCTTCTGTGAGCCTTGCCCAATCCAGTATCTCACCCGATTTATGGCTGTCACTATAGACAAGCTCAGGTAGACCCTCAATATTTATGAACATAGAGACAGGAATATGGTCTGCTGTGGCCAAACCATATAGGATCTCAGCCTCCTTTATACAATCATGTGCATCAGCTGTAGATATACAATGGTCCAACCAGGATGTAGTATGCCAAGCTTCACTCACATGTGTATAACTATCAGCTGGCAGTAATTCCTTAGTGGACATCATAATCTTGTTATCTTTGCAGAATTGTGTCAAGTGTTGACCAAAAAGTGAATTAGTATCTGATATATCAGCATTCAGATCCCCCAAGACAAATATGGACATATATGTGACATATATATATAAAATACTATTATACATACATAAAATATATGGGCTAGTTTTATATGTCAATATATGAAATTGTTCCATTTTCTAATAGGTTTTATATATGGGCAGATATATATGTTTTCACTGTCTATGTGGATATATTTAATATATGTATATTTCATATGTGTACATATATTACATTTCCGTACTGCTTAATGTAAACCTGTATAATCTCAAAATTAACTAAATTAAATTCATTATTTATTTATTTGTAACCTCAACCTTTGGTTCCAAAAACTGAGGTAACTTTCAGGGTATGTAAATGGCCATAGTGGTTGAAGACTTAAAATTTCATCATTAGGGCCCGAGCACCGACGGTGAGAGAACCCTATTGTTTTTGCTCCGTTTATTATTGTTCTTCTCTAGCAAACTATCTCTATGAAATATTAATAATCAATCATAACTTGTTATTATTGATTATGAATATTTGGATCAGTTAATCGGGTTAACTTGATGCAGCTACATTGGCATTACAACCAATTACTCGGTTCATCCCGTGAACACTCAATATTGGTTATTAATTAATTAATAGAAATGTACATTTCCGGGGGCATGGGAAATGTCTTTCTCACTAAGTACTACTAAGAGCAAGTAGTCAAGATCTATGATTAGTGACTCCAGATATGAGCTTGAGACACGGACAACTTTACGTGTGATATGAAAAAGACTTTATTAACTAGACTAAACATTTAAACTACTCTAAAATACACATACATACATGCATACAGTTTACCAAGGGAAATAGAGCTGAAGCAGAATACAGGAAAGCAGGAAGTTATAGCATTGTTTGATGTTCAGCAGATCAACAGGCTGAGCAGACCATCAGTTTAGCTCTAACACGCCCTTCTTAAAAAGGGGTAAGGATACTTAATGTATCAAATAATGAGACTAAGTTTGATACTTGCATGTCTCGTCCATTTGCATTAAACTGTCCTGATGCAATTTGTTGAGGCTCCAGTTGATCTTTGCTGATGTGGTCTTGATGAGAGAGAACCAGTGGGAGTCAGAGGATCTTTGGTGAATGGAAAGACAAGGCTGCAGCCTGGCGCAAGCTTGGGAGTCCTTGAGGGACTTCTAGTTCAGCATCATCTTAACGTTAGGACTTCTCAAGAAGGACCAAGAGAGTCAGAGAGCAAGAGGCCAAGAGGACCAGAGAGGACAAGCAAAGAGCTAAGAGAGAGCTGATCTTGATTATCAGTGATTTTTAAAGCGTGAAAATGTCACACCCTCTGGAGGTGCTTGAGCCAATGCGAAGCCATCCCTTTGGAGGGAATTTTTACGACCCAATGTCTTCTAGAAGGGCATTTGAATGTTTAATTTCATTGGATGTTTACGAAAAGAATCTTCAAGATTCTTATAATACTAATGCGTCATAAAGTTAGCAAAAAGTAATGTAAATTAACAAATGGGGGACGAAGATTTTATAGAGACTAAACATGCTACACATATGATTTTGGTTACCCGTAGTATGCAAGTCATGTTTCAGACCAAAATAGTTTAGAAGAGAGAATTAAAAATAGATTGTTTCAATACAATACGAAACCCTGCCATCAGAAAGAAGACTCTGTGTACCAAAATGCAAAGCTAATCACCTAAAATTATCATTTGTGCCAGCCTCCATTAAGCTGCTGAACGATGCGAAATAGGGCAACCTGCAATAAACATACTAGCACCTTAGCATATGCACTTTAATCCATGGAACTGTGTTGTCAACAATGTCCTTTTTATTCTGGGTCTACTTTTTCTTCTCTTCTCAGGTTCTTGTTGATGTGTTTTGTGATTTGTGATGTCTTTTGTGAGTTTTTTATTTTTTTTATTTTTATTTTTATGAAGCAACTCTGCACTGTGCCCAAGCAAAATTTCCCCTTGGGGACAATAAAGTAAAAATAATAAAAAAAATAATAATAATTATCCGATCTGCCCCAAACTTCACATGTTTGATAAGAGTCCTGTCCTGAACACATGACCATGCTCATATTAGATTATAGTAATAGCAAAAATAGATATCCATAATAAAGGCTAGATGTCTTACGGCGGAGTCTCTATTGTCATCACCGGCGGCCATCTTGTCACAGGCAAGCTTTCTGGCGGGCTCTGTGGTACCTGATGTAAGATGAGTGATCAGCATGAACACAAATACTCTTATCTCGTTGAAATCTTGATGGATTTACAAACGGTTTGGTTTCTTACAACGTTATTAACGTGGCTATAATTCTGGATGATTATTTATTGATACACTTATTAATCATAAGTGTGCAGTGTCATAACTACATCTCTGACATTTATAACAAACCAAACCGTTTGAAAATCGGTAGAAAATTTAGCAAGTTATGGTTATTTAAAAAGTACATGCACCATTAAAAGCCTTTATTATGGATATCTATGAATAGCGCCACGTGCTGGTAGCAGGAAGTGAGGCAAATACAAATGAATTAAACATAGTCCTCCTATATTTACATACTGCCCACCGTGCTCTGTTTTCCGAAAGCCGCCGGGTGGCGGTGGCACGGGTGCGAGGGCCCTTTTCATCGCTGCTTTCAGCTTTAATTTAATATTGTTTTCAGTATTATTGTTACTTTTTATTAATTTTCATAATCAGTAGTATTATGTATCTGTTTTATACTTTTTATATACTGTAACAGTTCAGATGTTATGGGAATTTAATTCAACAATTTAATAATAAAATAAACAAATACAAAATGAAAGTAAAAGACAGCAGCCTGTTCCTCTCTCGATCTTCACTGTCGTCGCTCGTGCTTTATGCTTCCGCTCCTCCGTGAGAGATACGAGACCGGTGCGTCGCACAAGATTATCAATCACGCCACCGGCCTTGTGCTGCTCTCTCATGGCCCTCGGCCTCATCCTGCTCGCCACATACACTTTCATAATCATTTGTAATCATTGTATTTTATGAATCATACTGTTCACATACTGTTCTGAATACATGTGTGGGGGAGAGAGACTTTGGGTGACTTTGAGTGTGTGCGGGAAGAGTTAGAGACTGAAGTATATGCAGTGTATAGTTTCCACCGGGATAGAATATACATCCCTATGTTAATAGGAACCATGATGTTTCTCTGGAAATGTATGTGTTTCAATGGTAATGCAGTTTTTTTGGTCAGTAGCATATAAAGACAGAGCTCTTTGTCTAGAGGACAGGGAGAATTGACCAGAGATGCTGGAACTAAGACCTTTGTTTGGTCCATTGTCACTCCCTCCTATGTCTTATATAAAATGGTAAAATAAATAAGATATCTCTTGGCAAAATAACTGATGTCTGGTCAAATTGATTAACAACAAGGGAAAAGCAAGATTTTAAAATCTACAGTGGTACATTCCGTGGTTATTTAATTGTATGTATTATAATAGTGTATATTGTGTTAGATGTTGTGTGCTAGGGCATTCCAGAAAGCAGGTTATGTGAAATGCCCGGGTAAGTAAGCGGATAACCTCAACTTTCGGTTCCAAAAACGGAGGTAACTTTCAGGGTATGTAAGTGGTGTCATAGAAATATTTTATGTAATGGGTATTTTCAACATTAAATGTACAGAGAAATGCAGACTAAGGATGCTCAGGTCAAAGGCCATATATACTTAACCAAAAAGTGCTTAACACAGTAGAACTAACAGTCATATGATTAGCTTAGATCATTACAAACCAATCACCAGAACAAATCACAGTGAAGAAGACTTGAGTGACATTGATTTTTACTCAACTGTATGATTTCAATTTACATGTATCTTTCTATTCAGGAGACTCACTTGGTTGTTGTGGCCAGTGATCTCCCGGCCGTGAATAAAAGGAGGAACGACCACTCCTCGAGAAGACAAAGGACCTTGCTGGTAATTACCATTTGAACTCGCCATTTGAGACAAAAGTCTCACCTAACCTACATTTCTCCCCCTCATTCCCCACTCATTCTATCACCAAAACTCACACAAGAATCTAAATGGTTTAATGTGAATGATCATCATCGAGTATTATACATGTTTAGTATCATTTGAAATGTCTCAGGGTCACTGGTACAAATGTCTCATTTCCAAATAAGTAAAACAAAAGGTAATATGGTTTTTAAGAGTTTAGAGATAACATAAACACAAAGGAGGGTGGGATGGTTAAACCCTCCTCTTCTCAAAGAGTGTAAACACTGAATTCTGAAGTCATGAAGTCTGAAGTCATGTTTCCATGTGAAAGAGGTTCTGGCTATATAATGAAATGCAGCAAAGGGTTCGGGGCCTTCTGTCAGCCCGTGAATGTTGAGAGCCAACGGGACTCTCAGCTTCATGTATTTCCTAATGTTGGGTCCTCATCTCTTCTCTATTCCAGAGCATTTGATGTTATTGTATTGATTATATTTCAACTGATTATGAAATTGGCATGATACATTTACCTGACATAATAAATTGTTACATTTGATTATTCTAATTGACATTTACATTATTTTCATTCAAGAGTTAAAAAGAAGAGTCAAACATTTGCTTATATTTAATGATGCATGGATATCATTAAAACCTTTTCATTTATGGAGTCAGATGAAATAACGAGTAATACATATGAGAAAATGTATTGCATTTAATCAGATTACTTTGCCACGCGGAAAGACAGTAACACGCAGAGACCTTCACCGCTGATTGGATGCCTCCATTGGGCAGATCGAGCCGGGGCTTACTGGTGAAAAAGTCATATTAAGTAGGTTGTATTTGTATTAAGAATTTCCACGAAAGTAGCCATAGCAACTTACTCTCTGAACATAACTGCTCCGGAGCAGGATCTGTTCCAGGGTTAGTTTACTTCAGAGGTGTTCAGCGCATGCATACTCTATTGATGAGGCTCCAGTGGGTGTGACAGATTGCGAACATATTCTGAGTTGGATGAACGTCTCTGGTTACGTATGTAACCCTAGTTCCCTGAAGGGAACGAGACACTGCGTGACAACGCATTGGGAACGCCCCTGCGTGAGTGCGTCATGAAGCACGTATGAAATCAGTCCAATGGCGAGACGGAACGTCATAGGCGGGTGACGTCATCGACCAGAAAACTATATAAGCACCCCAAAACACAAGCGCGTCAGCTTCTGATAAGACTGAAGCAAGTGCTCACGGGTATGCTGGGAGTATGGCATAGACACGCAGCGTCTCGTTCCCTTCAGGGAACTAGGGTTACATACGTAACCAGAGACGTTCCCTATCAGGGAACTCGAGCTGCGTGACAACGCTTTGGGAACGCTAATACCAACGTCGTCATAGGAGCAAGTGTCCGTCGTGTGAAGTCAGAGCGCACATTCGGACGAAAGCACCTGCGCCCCTGGAGTGGAGCTGAAGTCGAGATGATAAAACTTCACAAATGTGTGCGGTGAGGACCAGCCTGCCGCATCACAAACATCCTGGATTGATACTCCTGACAGGATAGCCTTAGAGGCAGCCATACTCCTGGTTGAATGAGCCCGGACAGCCAAAGGAGAAGGCTGACCGGCAGACTCGTAGGCAAGTGAGATGGCCTCGACCACCCACTTGCTCAACCTCTGCTTAGATACTGGACAGCCCTTCTTAGGGGGTCCAAAACAAACGAATAGCTGTTCACTCTTTCTCCACAGGGCAGCTCTGTGGACATACGCATCTAGGGCCCTAACAGGGCAGAGCAGATTTAGTTTCTCTTGGTCCGACGTCAGAAATGGAGGAGGACAGAAAGCCTGCAGTACAATAGGCCTGACCACATTGGTTGGTACCTTGGGAACGTATCCCGGCCTAGGGAGAAGGAAAGCCTTCACCATGCCTGGTGCAAATTCCAAGCACGAGGGAGAGACCGACAGAGCTTGGATATCTCCTATTCTTTTTAATGAAGATATAGCCAGAAGAAAGATAGTTTTAAGAGTGAGGAATTTCTTCGAAACTTCTTCAATGGGCTCGAACGGTGCTAGAGAGAGACCTTCTAGAACAACCGCCAGGTCCCAGGTCGGCACCCTCGTGCGAACTGCTGGCCTCAGCCTCAGAGTGCCAAGAAGGAAACGGGTTACAAGTGGGTGTCTCCCGAGAGAAGCTCCACTCAAAGGGACGTGGTAAGCAGATAAGGCCGCCACATACACCTTCAGTGTGGAGTGGGATAACCCTGTGGAGAAACGCTCCTGAAGGAATTCCAGCACTGCACCCACCGGGCAGTTAACTGGGTCCAGCTGGTGTTCTCCACACCAAGAGGTGAACATTTTCCACCTCAAGGCATATAATTTCCTAGTGGCCGGAGCTCTGGAGTGGAGGATGGTCTCCACGACCTCAGTCGAGAGACCAGATTCTATGAGCTGGGCCCCCTCAGAGGCCAAGCCCACAACCTCCATAGATCTGGGCGGGGGTGAAGTATCGACCCGCTCGCCTGAGAGAGAAGGTCTCTCCTCATCGGAATCTCCAGAGGAGAGCCGTCGAGGAGAGAAATTAGGTCCGCAAACCAAACTCGGGCCGGCCAGTACGGGGCTACAAACAGTAGACTGACCCCGTCCCGGCGAACCCTCTCCAGACCTCCTGGGAGCAGAGCAATCGGGGGAAATGCGTACAGGCGTGACCTCGGCCACTCGTATACCACCGCGTCCAACCCCAAAGGGGCTGGAGGACTTAGGGAAAACCACAGTTGGCAGTGTGATGTTTCCCTGGATGCAAATAGGTCTACCTCGGCACGACCGAAATGTTTCCATAGGAGCTCCACCACCTCGGGGTGGAGCCTCCACTCCCCGGGCCTTGGCCCCTGCCTCGACAGGATGTCTGCCCCCTGATTCAAATATCCCGGGATATAAATCGCCCTCAATGAAAGAAGCTTCCCCTGGGACCATAGAAGGATCTGGCGAGCCAGCTTGTATAACGGGCGCGAACGCAGACCCCCCTGATGGTTTATATAAGAGACCACCGATGTGTTGTCTGACCGGACAAGAACATGGTGACCTCTCAGGTCTGGGAGGAAGTGTTTCAGAGCCTGAAACACCGCCATCATTTCTAGACAATTTATGTGCCAATGAAGATGATGGTCCTGCCACAGACCCTGGGCCGAGCGACCACTCATGATCGCCCCCCAGCCTGTGAGAGAGGTGTCCGTCGTTAGTGTTACACGACGACACGGAGCCCCCAACACAGGACCTAGGGACAGGAACCAAGGTTCTTTCCACATAGCCAGAGCACGGAGACACCGTCGCGTGACCCTGATCTTGCGGAGCGGGTTTCCCCTCGGGGAGAACCCCTTGGTCCTGAGCCACCACTGCAGTGGTCAGGAACTTCCTGTGTTGTGGAAGGATGGAAATGTGGAAGTACGCGTCCTTTAGATCTATTGTGACAAACCAGTCCTCGGACCTGATCTGTGACACGATCTGCTTGAGAGTAAGCATTTTGAATTTGAGCTTCCCTACTGAGCGATTTAACAGGCACAGATCTAAAATTGGACGCAACCCCCCATCCTTCTTTGGAACGATGAAATATCGGCTGTAATAACCCAACTCTCTGCTGGGAGGAAGAACTCGTTCTATAGCCTCCTTCAGCAGGAGAGTTTTCACCTCCTGTTCCATAACCAGAGCCTGCTCGGGGCCCACCACTGTGGGCAGAACCCCTCTGAAGCGAGGCGGGCGTGATCTGAACTGAATCGCGTACCCCTTCTCGATAGTCTGCAGGACCCAATGAGATACATTTGGAAGGCTTTTCCACTCTACCAAAAATTCTACTAAGGGTACCAGTCTCTCGAGACTGGCCTCTGGAATATTTTGAGTGGCAGACACAGTGCCCTGTAACGGCGCACCGGCAGGGAACAACTGGTCTGACCGCTCTAAACCGCTCCCCAGAGCGGGCGAGCGTCCCTCGGGAAAGCGCTCGCTGGGACCGTCTACGCCCCGGCACGCAGGCGGGGTTGGCAGAACGGGCCCCTGAAGGCACCGAGAGAGAACGGGCGGCGTGTACTGCGGCGAACACCTTTCTCTCTTGGTGGGGACCACCCTCAGTACCCAGACGCTTCTGGCGTCAGGGCCTCTTCTTCGATGAAGCCTTCCTGGCAACAATAACCGTCCTCAGATCGGCATTGCCCCCGGAAGACCTCGTCTGAGAGCGCCGCGCCTCGGCCCAGTCTTGCTGGGGAGGAGCACGAGACGCGACGCTCCTTTTCTGTTGCGCCCTGTGCGAGGAGCTACTCGACGGCCGGGGCTGCTCCCGCCCAGCAGCCCCGGGGACATGCACCCTGAGGGGGAGGAACTTCTGGAGCGCCGCCGCCTGCTTTTTTTTTCTTCCTGAAACCTCTCGATGACAGTATTTACGGAGTCACCGAAGAGGCCAGCAGTCGACCGCAGGGCGTCCAGAAGGAAGGATTTCTCTTTCTCCTTCATGTTAGATAAATTTAACCATAAGTGCCTCTCCGTTGCCACCAGGGCTGCCATAGAACGGCCTACTGATCTGGCCGTCTCCTTGGTGGCACGGAGAGAAAGATCGACTGCCTGACGTAATTCCCTTATCACATCAGCACTTATTTCCTCCCCCTCACTAATGTCTTTTAATAAATCAGCTTGATATGCTTGTAAAATAGACATCGTGTGCAAACAAGATGCTGCCTGTCCAGCCGCCGAGTAAGCTTTGCCCACCAAAGCCGAGGTATTTCTTAATGGCTTAGTGGGCAACGCCGGTGTTTTAAAGGTCGATGCTGTGTCAGGAGAAAGGTGGCTCGCCAACACTTCCTCAGCCTTAGGCATCGCCCCATAGCCATAATTCTTAGCCTCAGAAATATTCGAATATATAGATGTTTGTTGTGTGAATATTCTGGACGACACCGGTCTTTTCCATGATCTCGACACCTCGGTGTGGAGATCAGGAAAGAACGGCAGACACCGGCGTGGAGGTGCAGCGCGAGATGGCAAAAATCTCTCATCCAACTTGCTTTTTAATCTAGACTTCTGTCTATCAGCTGGCCACTCAATGCTTAATTTTTCAACTGCACGAGTCAACACCTCCATGAGCTCCTCACTAGCAGGAGACTGGAGTGACGAGTCCCCAGTCTCTGCAGTATCAACACTTTAAACATCCAATTCCTCAGAACTGGATAGTTGAAATGTAGGTGCCTCAGCCCGGGGGGAAGAAACCGCAGCGCGTGCTTCCACACCCAGATCTGAGGCGCTGGATCTACCAGGTAAGGGCTGAGATAAGGCAGAGCCCGTCTCAATCCCCGCTGATAGATCCATTTGCGAACCCCACGATTGAAGCCTCCGCTGTGCCTCGGCAGCAGCGGGACCCGAACCGCGGGGAGCGCGCACCGAACCACTCTCCTCGAAGAGGGCTCGGCGGGAGCGGAGCGTTTTCATAGACATACGCTCGCAATGCTCGCAATCAGCTCCCTCGAGAGCTGACTGGGCATGCTGCACTCCCATACAAACAACACACAGATCGTGAGTATCCCCACCCGTGATATAACGTGGGCAGGGATGAACACACTTTCTGAACTGCTGTTCGCTCGCCATAATATATATATATATATATAGTCTCTTTTATAGTTTTTTTACGTGAAAACTCCTGCCTAGCAATACTAAGGACAGACAAAAACACTTTGAGACACAGACTGATATATTTCACACACAGAGCGGTTGCTGAAGACTCAGAAGCTGACGCGCTTGTGTTTTGGGGTGCTTATATAGTTTCCTGGTCGATGACGTCACCCGCCTATGACGTTCTGTCTCGCCATTGGACTGATTTCATACGTGCTTCATGACGCACTCACGCAGGGGCGTTCCCAAAGCGTTGTCACGCAGCTCGAGTTCCCTGATAGGGAACTTACTCCCGGACACGTTTTTGGAACCAGCATACCTCGAGTAAGCAAGGTTTGGGTGAATCAACCAAGAGTTCAGGGTATGTTTGACGGTAAGATAACCTTGCTTTCTGGAATACACCCCAGATGCCTTTTTTGCTTCTTTTTTTTTGTAAATAAACCTTGTTTGAACTGGATTTGAACTGGCCAGGCACAATGTCTTACCCAAAATCTTTTTTTCTTTTTCACTGACTCTTAAATTGAAGTGTTCAGTCCGTTCTTTGTACCTCACTTAATACATATGAGAGGATTTGACAAATGCCAGATCTTCTAATTGTGATAGCGGATCTCTGGCTAATTTGGTTATTCAAACGAATTTGCGGATTTGATTAAAATATCTGTATTAAGTTATCTGAGATTACTATGCGTTCTTGTGTTGCAGTGCAGTGATTGGCTGGGGGCAAGACAGAAAAGTAATGACAATCATATTAAAAAAGAACATCACACACCTGACAAAAAACTTGAATTTCTGGACCTTTATAAGTAAACAGCCAAGAGATCAAAACAGCATAAAAGTTATAATAGATAAGTGAAATGTACTGTTTGTTACATGATTCCCAATTATTTCATGATTTCTAGTATTTGTAAATCCTTTATATTTTATTTCAATCTTGTAATTAGTAATTTATTTAATTTTACCTGTGAAGCAGATTTGTTACATAACAGCATTAATTAGTTCCCTTTTTGATACTTTACTCGTACTGCGTCTCTAGATGCTGTTATGGGGAAAACTCCTTTTTCTCATGTAAGGGGTGTACAGTCAAAGACCCAGAACCAGATATGAAGAATGAAGACCCGGAGTCAGAATTATAAAAAATTAAAGAAAAGTTTTACTGAAGATAGTTTGCATTTTCATCAGCAGAAGTCAGCTTCAAGACTCACACAGGAGTTCGTAGGCCGCCTCGCTTACAGTTACAAAGATCACAGCAGTTATACCATTTCCAAGGTCTAAGCTACGTCATTGCTTACAGGTTGAATGATTCTCATTGGCTAAGAAACAAACCAGCGCCCCATTTTTTGAGAATTTTCTGAAAATGACATACCCAAATACAAATGTCTGTAGCTCTTAAACCCTATGGTCCACATTCATAACTCTGATCTTTTTTTAAACTAGACACTTGAAACTTTGTTACCCAAGAGTCATTATTACTCAAAGTAGCATAGGAACAGAGTAAAACAAGGTAAAATTTACATGAATGTGACTCACGATTTCTTTTAATTAACTTCACTTAGGGAAAAAATGATCAGACTTTTATGTTAAGGGCCTGAAAACACCATAAAGATAAAATTGAATGTCTGACCATGTTTAGATTCAAATTTGAGGATGATACTCCCAAAAATGTAGCTTCTGTAAGCTTTTATTCAAGAAAAGTATAGGCGTCCTTTCCAAAATGCAATTTGGAGACTCCAAATGGACACCTGGCACCCAAACACTTTACATAGGGAGTAAACACTATAGGTCTGCAACAACAATTCAGAACTGTTATGCCCTTCAAACCACACAAGAAAAAAACGATTTCAGCACAACATTTGAACATTTTACCAAAATTATCTTTATTTTGAACAATTCTAATAGCAAAAACAGTGATTTCTCACTATGTATAGACATTGCAGAAGTGTTCATTTTCCAACTAATGTATAAAATATATAAAAAGAAAAACATAAATGTTTTAGAACATTTGTAATTACAAACGTGGTTTTTACCCAAATAAATTGCAATAAACTGATACTTATAATGAATATCCTATTACTTCCTGTTGCTCTTCGTCATTTTCTGCAAAAAAACCTTCAAATCTCTTCTGTAGTCGACGATCCATGATACAGATGCTCAGATATAAGCTTTAGAGTAAATCCGTGCATTTATGCAAGCTCCATGTGTCAAAACATCGCGTTTATGTGTCTGTTTACATTCTGGTCGGAACTATGTGTGTGCGTGCTGCGCGCGTGGCGAAAGCGCACATGTGAATGAAAACTTTGCGCAGTTGAATTTGACGAATGTGCTTGCATGAACTGTCTATCACTGCAATCGATTTTAGTTGGCTAATACTCCCATCAATCAAAACGTAGCTCAAAGGACATTGGATAGCATTATCCAGGCTTTTATCCAGTCGAAAGCCCAGCTGCGCGATGGACAGCGCGCTCAGCCTGTCAGGGACTCTCTTACTGTTTTGGTCTGTAACAGAGCCTGTGATTGAAGGACAGAGAAGTAGGATGTATCATTCGATCCGGAAGAGTCTAAACTGCGGGGGTGAGATGGCTTTTGAGTGTTGGAATATGGATTAGAATCGATATTTCTTTGAAAATGAACATGATGCGAACTCTATCTCGAAAACGCTCATGAAAACAAAGGAGGATATTTCATTTTTTTCCCCTATTTTTCGTTGTTTTGGATTAAAAAGTGGGATGCATTTTGAAGAGTGGACCCTTACATTGAAATGTATGCTGTTGTTTCTTGGATTCTTCCGAACTGATCTGAACCATACGAGATGAAAGATGAGTATAGCGGTTCATTTTTCTCATTTTCAAATGAGCAGTCCTTTTGCATTTTATTTAACCCTTTCCTCTCTGGTGTATTGATTGCAAAAACAAGTCTAGAACATGGTTCTTGAGTGTTTTAGCTTTCAAATGATGCATAGTTTATGATAGTCAGATGAATATTTGTTATAAAACAAAGCTTAAAAAAGGTAATAAAAGTATAGCCACGCCCTCGACGGCCCGCTCGCGGGCCGATGCGGGTTAAGAAGTTAAGAGCCTAAACAATTTAACACATGTGAGGAGATAGGGGTGCCTATCGCCATTAGTCAAGATAGTTGTCGTCCACTCATTAGATTTAGGTCTGTGGTGGCCTCGCAGGTTAGAGAAGGGCGCCGGGGTGTCTGGTCCGACCGTCCAGAACCTACATAGAATGTCATACGCACACACACACAAATAACAGACACTAGCAAATAACAGCTCCCATCAAGGCTGAAGAGAGTCTGAGCTCCTTATTATCAGTTAAGTATACCAAAACATAATGCTAAAACATTCACTCGTTTGGGAGAAAAACAGATCACTGGCATTTACTCCCAAGGAAGGAAATATACTGGAAAGAATACATTTTAATACAACAATTAAAGTTTGATAGTAACGCTCAATATAGCTTGACTATATGTCCAGCGAAGAATCATATGTGCCCACGCTGCCTTTAGGACCCTCTAACCTTTCTACTGATCCCAGAGAAAGAGACAAACGGCCTTGTGGGTTACGTGGCCTTCGTGTCCTGCGTGTACTACGTGCAATCTCAAAGTAAGATTGGAATGCACCTAAAAGAAACTGGTTACTTGCATCCATGCATTTAAGAAAATATAATTTCACAAGCACAAGAATATAAAAATTATTATGTGATAATGAATATATTTGATTATTGATTTTTATAAAGGAAGTATATAACCATTCAAAATGATATATGATTATATATGTATTTGAAGAGGCAAGGGATTTTGACCAACCCTTCAGTCCCCCGTTTTAGACCAATGTGGGGTCCAATACCGCCACGTCTGGTCTAACCAGTGAGTTCACTACGGAAGGGAGGAGTGGTGACGCATGCTCCCCTGACGGGTCACACTTGTCTCTTCACCTCGTCATGGACATGCTGGATACTAAAAATTCCAGTCCCCATTAAGAGGCTCTCCCACCTTCCACTCACAACAGGACATCAATGTCATTCTTCCTCAGTTTATCAGTCAGGTTAAATTTTTTATAAAACACATAACTGATTACGAAACAAGTACATATTTATTCTCTGGAAGCCAGGCTAAATAAGCAAGCACTATTGCTGTATTCCTAGCATGGGCTAGCTCCACAGTCACTACTCAGATCCTAAATAAAGACATTGTCTATAATCATGAATACCAGAATATATGCACTAGTTTTTTATTTTATTATTTTTTTTATAAAATTATGATTTCCAAATCCTTTTATTATAAACAAAGTTGGATGGTTAATCCATTATTTTCACTACCCCTTTTATAGACCCTTTAGGTTTAAAACACAATGGTTGTCTAACTAAAAATAAACAACAAACAATAAAATATTAATAATTAAGACCCATAATAATCGATGTAAGCCATTTAAACTTAATTTGACTTCCATAAATCCTATCAGAAATTGTATTTTCATAACATACATTTTCTTCTACTATATTTCTTCCATCTTGCCCTACATGCCAGTTCCTTCTGCATCCGAGTCTCTCACCACTGTCAGCCTAGTGACACTTAAAGTTCCCTCGTTAGGGGAATCATGGTATTTTATTAATTCTTCAATACTCTTGTTTTCTTATCATTAACTTCAACTTTATTTTTCATTATAACTACTTCTCACAGTATTTGTCTCAATTCCACTTATCTTTACAGTTTTACAGAAACCAAAATATTATGTTACTCAGATCCCAGCCCACAGCCATATAGCTGCTTTCTCTTTTTACCTTTATTAAATTGTAGTTTTCTTAGACATCTAATGTCATACATACATTTAAGGGATTGAGAAATAAAACCTTTTCTTTTTAGAAGTTATATTCACTCCTTCTTTGTTCGCCCTCCGGCCTTTCAATAAAAATGAGGGAGCTCACTCTGGATAATTTGGATAGTGACTTAGCCAATGTGTCACTTTGTCTCTCTGCCGTCAAGTCTATATATATATATTTTTTTTTTTTTTCTACGTTTAACCTTATGTTCCCACCTAGTTGTCTATTTAAATTTAGACCCTCAGTTGAATTTAGACAAGAGTTTTACCCCATAATGGACGGCAATCTTCTTTACAATTCCAATTTATATAAAATACTAATCCAGAGAGTAATTCAGTTCAATATCATAAATGACAAAAGCATTCATAATTACCAATAGCAGACAGAGCTGGAAAACCACTCCAATTAAAGCTCGTCCCATGTTCTGCATTGTCTTTTCATTAGATTGTCTTAGAATTATCAACTTTTTTTTTAAAGTTGGTCATTTCACTTAACCCATCTGTAATGATAAAACACTAATTCCAGAGGTTAATGACACAATATCCTCAAAATCAGGAAATAATAGTACCCCAAACTAATACATACAAGACATAAAGTGCTGTCACCATCATACGCACTCATACTAGACACACATATGTTAACTGTTCATTTTCAATGTTCATTTTTCTTTATATTATTGCTAAAAGATTTAAATTTTAAATAAGATTTTAAACTTCCCATTTTCCGGTAGCTTATACCTAATTTTACATGGTCTCCCAACCAGTTTCAAAGCATGCCTTGTTCATTATTCATTAGAATTTAACAAGGTCAGCTGGGTTGTTTTGTTTCATTATCATTATTTTGCTTCAGCTTGCTCTAGCAGGCCGATGACAGAAAGACAGACACAGTTACCATCCCTTCCTCCGCTCAAGCAGTCTCTCTCACTATAAATAAATAATCTTTTTCAACAGCCTTCTAAGGCTGTAACTTATATAAAATTTAATATTAAATTCGTTACAATAATCTTTGACCATTCACCTTTGTTATCCAGACTTTTCTTAAATCAAAAGCTGTCTTCATCTTTAGCCACCACCATGTCTAACGACCTTCAGGAGTTAAAACTATGTCATAGACCTATTAGTTCAAAATCAACACTATGATTTTCCTTGCCCATAAGGCAAACCAGTACATAAAAAGTTTTGCTACTGTCTCCACAACAACTAATGGGAATCACTTCATGGCCTCAGCTGGCTCTTGAAAGCCCACTCCTGTTAGCCCTTTATCTATAATCTCCATCAGGGTGTTTTCCCCTGGCATATTTGCAGACGCTTGTCACTATAAAAAACAAGCCATACAACTAATGCGGTTTCTTGTGATTGGTATAGAGGAACACTCACGTTTCTGGGTCAGACTGCCTGTAACTCCTCACAGCTCATCCGCCCTAACGATAAAGGATGCTGCTGGCCTCACAGTCATCCGCTCCACTCTCATACCTTTCTCACATAAACACCTCCATCTTGAGATGCCCAGTGACTTTACGTGATCCACTCTGGCTTGGGTTGCCCCCTGTCTGGCCAATAGAAGGTCTTACCCGTCATAGAGATGGTCACTCGTGCCCACTGGTGACCGCTCTTTCCCATCACAGGCTGTTTGCTTCAACAGAACTCAGCTGTTTTCTAGAGCTTAGGAAAGGCACGTTCAAGAGTCACCAGAGCCATTCGGATTGCCTAATAGTGTTCACATAGGGAGACAGGTCAATAACAACAGTATTTAATCACTTAAATCCATTAACTATCTTAAAAGCAGCAACCTAGCTACTTGGATTATACTCAGTGAATTTAGATCACAACCGTACATTCAGTGTACATTTCCGTCTGCCCCTCCCCCGTTTCATGGTGGGGACTAAGATCAGACAAAGAAGTTACTGGTCCTAAAATAACCTAATCAAAGATGTCACTACAAATAGCTTATTATCACTTATGACACCGACTCAGGTAACAGCTTTTAGCTGACATTGACTGAGAGAGAGACATTGAATGAGAGAGGGACTGGTACACTGCACTCTGAACGTCTAACTTTATCTACCATCTTTTAACTCTATCCCAGCTTAAGGCATCTTTGCCAGATATTACATACGGTTTCAAATAAACATATTATTTATATTTGTCTTTTGCCCACACATCAGGAAATTTAGGCATTACAAATTTCCACTCAGATTGAGTCTGTTGCACTGGCAGTTTCAGCCACAGCACACATCAGATTCAGATAAGCAAACTGTTTCATTACAGCCAATAACAAACTTATCTTTTGAAAGCAAAACATCAGCTTCTAGTACTTTCATGGTCAACTTTTCAAGCTGTTTGTTTAATCAGCATTTAGCAACTGTTAATCCAGTATTGCTTCTGCTTATTTGTTCTTACATAAAAATAATTCTAGTTCTCAATAACGTTTCACATTTCTCAATCTTAATTTTAATATTTGACTTAAGATTTCTCTTGGAGTTTATCAATCTCCAATTAGGATTCACACTAAGTTTGACGAGGCAAGCACTCTCTGCTTGTGATACTTTTGCAGTTATTGTAAATCATCTGTGAGATTAGTCTCTCTATATCATCTAAAATCTTTTTTAAAATTTTAATTTCAACACAATCATCCTTTTAGTTACTTTGATATATTCTGCAACTCACATTTGTTGGAGTCATTCATTTTACATCAACCTGTATTCATCAATTCACTTATAAAAATTAGTATTATAGATCTTTTCTTCAAAAGGGTTCATGTGTCAGCCTCAACGGCTCCAACTTACTGCACGCCCTTGAAACAGTGTGTGTCCCATTCAGGAATGTAAACAGAGCCACTGATAAGCAGTTCTCTGTATTCTTTTTACAGTCCACCAATGGTGGATTCACTCACAATAGCCAAATCATAATCTTCATCATTATTATTGGCAGAACATCCATTTTCATAAGCTGCATCGAAATGCTCAAAATATTCTAAGTTGTTTTCACAAAGTTTATGTTTAACTTTAGTCGCTTGTCCAGGGAAATTATCCCAGACCCAGAATTTCTTTCCCTTGCTTCTTGTAATCATCGTAAGCAATACGAGGCTAAACATTTAAATTTTTCAGTTTCTTTGTTTGTAGCCAGTCAAGTTGTTTAAATTTCCAATCAGAATCAAAATCCTGACTACCATTTACTTAATAATTTCTGCAAATTTCTTTAAAGTGAGGGCTTTAGAGCACAGCTGCTTACAGCGTTTGCTTTCCTGTCTCACTATTTGTTTCAGGACTCTTCAGGTTACTGATTAAGTTATTACATTTTTTTTTGCCATATCTTAATCATGGTTCATACTCACCTGAAGTTATTGCAGAAATGGAGGCGGCGATCTTTGAACAACACAGCTTGGCTTCTGCGTTATGAAACTGCAAAGTATACTCCAAAATCACAGTTACATATACTGGTCCATGCCAATTTGGGTCACAACTTTTTAAATTTTTCTCTCGGAATTGTTCCTGATGCATCCCTGGCAAACAACCCTATTATTGTTAGTATCCCTAACTGCCTGATTCACTTCACTAAGTTCGGGGATCCCCTATCTGAGATGGAAGAGATTGAGCAGGTTTACGGTGCCACTGGACCTCTAGCCCAGGGACGTGCTCTGCTGGGGTGGTGCTACACCAGTAATGCCCAGCGGGGCCCCCACAGAGCACGCTTCGCTTGCGCTGTCTGCTGCCGTTACCCTTAACGACGCTCTCAGCGACTTCTTATACTGTCAGCAGTATAATTAACTTACTCCTTCACTCGCCTCATCGGAGTGAAGCTTCACTCGCCTCATCGGAGTGAAGCTCTCCCGCTCTCCTTCAAAATCTCTTCCAGTCAGACAGCCCTAACAATTAACAAAAGCTTACTACCTTGTTTGTTGATTTGCCAGGGGTGTCACCGAGAATAATTGCCAGCGCATCCTCCACCATAACTGTAAGGGGTGTACAGTCAAAGACCCAGAACCAGATATGAAGAATGAAGACCCGGAGTCAGAATTATAAAAAATTAAAGAAAAGTTTTACTGAAGATAGTTTGCATTTTCATCAGCAGAAGTCAGCTTCAAGACTCACACAGGAGTTAGTAGGCCGCCTCGCTTACAGTTACAAAGATCACAGCAGTTATACCATTTCCAAGGTCTAAGCTACGTCATTGCTTACAGGTTGAATGATTCTCATTGGCTAAGAAACATTAAGAGCCTAAACAATTTAACACATGTGAGGAGATAGGGGTGCCTATCGCCATTAGTCAAGATAGTTGTCGTCCACTCATTAGATTTAGGTCTGTGGTGGCCTCGCAGGTTAGAGAAGGGCGCCGGGGTGTCTGGTCCGACCGTCCAGAACCTACATAGAATGTCATACGCACACACACACAAATAACAGACACTAGCAAATAACAGCTCCCATCAAGGCTGAAGAGAGTCTGAGCTCCTTATTATCAATTAAGTATACCAAAACATAATGCTAAAACATTCACTCGTTTGGGAGAAAAACAGATCACTGGCATTTACTCCCAAGGAAGGAAATATACTGGAAAGAATACATTTTAATACAACAATTAAAGTTTGATAGTAACGCTCAATATAGCTTGACTATATGTCCAGCGAAGAATCATATGTGCCCACGCTGCCTTTAGGACCCTCTAACCTTTCTACTGATCCCAGAGAAAGAGACAAACGGCCTTGTGGGTTACGTGGCCTTCGTGTCCTGCGTGTACTACGTGCAATCTCAAAGTAAGATTGGAATGCACCTAAAAGAAACTGGTTACTTGCATCCATGCATTTAAGAAAATATAATTTCACAAGCACAAGAATATAAAAATTATTATGTGATAATGAATATATTTGATTATTGATTTTTATAAAGGAAGTATATAACCATTCAAAATGATATATGATTATATATGTATTTGAAGAGGCAAGGGATTTTGACCAACCCTTCACTCAGAATTCTGAAGCCTTTTTAATCAAGCAGTGAAACTGCACGGCCATTGGTTCGTGCAGAGTAATAAAACGAACCAATGGCGAGGCAGCGGAGCTGCACAAGCCTATGGCAGAGAATAATAATAATAATAATAATAACTTTATTTTGTATAGCGCTTTTAAAAGTTAATTCTCAGAGCGCTTTACATAAGCGGAATTTAGAAAACACATAAAAAAGGCATGGTCGCAAAATACAAACAAAGTATTTCGCACAAAATTACAAACCTAAAAAACAAATTAAAAATAAATATCAAGACATAGAGGAAACCATAAGATACATCTCATTAACAACCACCAATATCACCTTTATCCCAATGCTTCCGTAAAATAATTAGTTTTAAGGGATGATATAAACCTTTTCAAAGATGGTGCAAATCTTATTTCGGAAGGCAAGGAGTTCCATAACTTTGGGGCAACTGAAGAGAACGCCCTATCACCCATTGTTTTTAGGTTCGTTACCGGAACAACTAAGAGACCAGCATCGGCCGAGCGAAGATTACGTGTCGGAATGTAGGGCATTAAAACCTCGGCGAGATATTGAGGAGCGAGTCCATTCAATGCCTTGTACGTCAACATAAGAATTTTAAAATCAACACGAAATTTAACAGGTAACCAATGCAAGGTCTCTAAAATAGGTTTTATATGATCCCTTTGTCTTGTCCTAGAATACGTGCGGCAGAGTTTTGTACCCACTGAAGTTTGTTCAAAATAGATTTTGATGCTCCTGCTAACAAGGCATTGCAATAATCAATTCTAGAAAAAAACAGAGTATTAATGAATTTTTCAGCTACAGGAAAAGACAGCATGGGCCGTAATCTGGATATATTTCTAAGATGAAAAAAAGAAACTTTAAAGTAGAACTCCGGCGCAAAATGAACCTTTGGTCTAATTACACATTGTTACCTAGTCAACCGTTATCTGAGATTTGTTTTCATGATTATCGAATGTAAATAGTTTTATCTCTAAAAACAGTTTAGCCTATAAAGCTAGTATAACACTAGTATATTGGGCATAGATCAATGACAAATAAAAATCGCTTGTTAATACCACTAACAAGGCTCAAAATAGCCCCACACTAACACGGTAGCATAATGAGGGTCCCTACCTTCAAACCGAAGCATTGAGAACTTTGTCAGTGTCCAGACAGTTTAATAAGAAGATATTTTATACATACAGTCAACTTCGCGTATACAGGCAGAAGCCATCTTTGAAAAAGAGTCTCTACCAGTCGATCTACGAACGCCGTTCCAAGCCTGCTGTTCGCGCTCACCTTATCACAACTTATAGCTCGTTCACATCTCACCAGCGCACTTGGATCGGCGTTCGTAGATCAACTGGTAGAGACTCTTTTTCAAAGATGGCTTCTGCCTGTATACGCGAAGTTGACTGTATGTAAAAAATATCTTCTTATTAAACTGTCTGGACACTGACAAAGTTCTCAATGCTTCGGTTTGAAGGTAGGGACCCTCATTATGCTACAGTGTTAGTGTGGGGCTATTTTGAGCCTTGTTAGTGGTATTAACAAGCGATTTTTATTTGTCATTACTCCATGCCCAATATACTAGCGTTATACTAGCTTTATAGGCTAAACTGTTTTTAGAGATAAAACTATTTACATTCGATAATCATGAAAACAAATCTCAGATAACGGTTGACTAGGTAACAATGTGTAATTAGACCAAAGGTTCATTTTGCGCCGGAGTTCTCCTTTAACAGTATTACGTACGTGAAGATCGAATAATAAAATAGAATCGAAAATTACTCCCAAGTTTTTTTATTTAGATTGGAACTGGATTACAGAGCCATCCACATGTAACGCCACAGGTTGCACTCTGCGTAACTGGTGAGGCGAACCAATAAGCATCACCTCGGTCTTGTCACTATTTAAACAAAAAATTTGCAGACATCCAATTTTTAATAACTGTGATACAGTTAGAAAGATGTGATACGGCCACATTTACATCAGATTTTGAGTGAACATATGTCTGGGTGTCGTCCGCATAAAAATGAAAATCAAGACCTAGAGACCTCAAGAGTTGGCCAAGAGGAAAAATATAAAGAGTGAAAAGTAAGGGACCCAAAATTGAACCCTGAGGAACACCAAATTTTACCATGGTAACCTCAGATCTGCAGCCACCTAACACAACTAATTGTTTGCGATCTGAGAAATAAGACTTAAACCAGCTCAAAGCAGAGTCAGATACACCAAAGACACTCTAAGCACGAGAGTAAGGTGCTATGATCAATAGTATCAAAAGCAGCACTGAGATCAAGCAGAATCGGTATTGATAAGCATCCAGCATCGGAAGCCATCAATAAGTAATTTGTGACTTTGACTAATGCTGTCTCAGTGCTATGCATTTTACGAAAGCCAGATTGAAGAGACTAGAAGAGGTTATTTGCAGACAAATGAGGAAGCAATTGTGAAGCAACAATATGTTCTAAGATTTTAGCAATAAAAGGGAAACTAGAGATGGGACGAAAATTTGCCAGATTCTCAAAGTCACAGCTATTTGTTTTTGGAACAGGGGTTACAGCAGCAATTTTAAGTGCAGATGGCATAACACCAGAAAGCAGAGAGTCATTTATAATACTCAATACAGCCGGACACAAAGAAGAAAAGCATGACTGAAACAACCCAGCTGGTATGGGATCAACACTTGTAGTGGCAGCCTTCATTTTTAAAACCACATTACACAGGGATTGAGAATCTAACATGGAGAATTCTGAAAGACAAACACCAGAAAATTCCATGTTGCTTAATTTTGGGGTAACAGTTGTATTAGTAGTAGTAATCTGATCTCTTATCCCCTCGATCTTATTGCCAAAAAACACAAGAAACTTGTTGCATAATTGAACAGAAGGAGGGACGTTGGAAATGTTATTTCTGTTTAGAAGATTGTTGATAGAATTAAACAATTTTCTTGGGTTATCTTGATTACTTATAGCAATAATCTGGGAGAAATAAGCAGACCTTCTCGATACAATTTCAGTCCTATATTCTCCCAAGCTTTCTTTCCATGCCAGATGATACACAGTTAGACCAGTAGAGCGCCATCTGCGCTCCATTTTGCGACACTGAGTTTTCATTGCGCGCAGATCATCGTTGTACCACGGGGCAGATCGTTTAAAAGATACAGCACGTGACATCAGAGGAGCAAAAGTGTCCAGGCCAGATGAAAGAATTGTGTACAACCAATTTACTTTATCATCCAATGCATCAGATGGTAAAATACAGCTAATAGCAGGGTCAATAAAGTCAGAGAAGTCAGTGGGTGCGATAGATCTCCACTTACGGTAATGAATAATACGGGAAGTAGTAGTAAGTAAATCAGGTAGCTCCAAATTGAAAAGAATGGCTAAGTGATCACATAACCCAAAATCAGATACAGACAACCCAGACACAAGTGTACCATTTTGAAACACAAGATCCAACATGTGGCCTTTGTTGTGTGTAGGACAATCCACAACTTGATGTAACTCAAAACACTCTTATAAAGATGCAAAGTCTCTAGTTGATGTAATGTCTTGAGAAGCCCACCAGATAGCGCCAAATGGACGTGGCATCTGGCTATAAAAGCAGGCGATCTGGCATAGGATACTCAGATCAATTCTCCTTCAGCGACAACGCTTCTATTCGCTGATACTCCAAGGAATCAAGCCTTCTCGCCGTTGACCAGCAAAGCAGCGAATCCAGCCGAATCAGCACGCCGGCATCAGCTCTTCGCCGATCCCGCCCACTGCTCGAGAGCCGCTCTGCGCCTGCAAGCAGCTGATTTAGCGATCCTCTGCCGCCATCCGGCGAGTCTAAAAGAGCCTTATTTCTTTTCTAAAAGAGCAAATTGCAACGTTGATGCAAATGTCGCGCCACCACTGTGGCTCGAGTAGGGCGCCCCTGCACGTTAAAGACAAGCACAGTGAATGTGTCTCGTGCCTGGGGAAATCCCACGCTGAGGCTGCACTCACAGAGATCAGCTTTTTAGAAAGCGACCCCGCCCCTCGCACCCTCCCGTTTTCTTCCTCCCAGGAACCTCGGAGGAAAAACCAGCGGGGCAAAGGGGTTGAACGCTCGGAGTTGAGCTAGCTCACGCCGGCTCACGTCCCGCGTGCCTCGTTCTCTCCACATAGAGAGGTTTCACCTGTGCTGTTTTCCCACCCAGACCAACGCCTCTCTGCCAGCGCGAGTGGTATGGTCTCGTTCAGAGGATCCGACCAGGATCTTCATGACGACAGCATGTCATTGGCGGCCTCTGCGCCGAGGATTGGTCGGGCTCGATAGATGACCCCGCCCCCTCACTGCTTAGAGAGCCAACCGACGTAATAGCTGGGATTGACGCCGAGCTTCTCCGTGTCCTTTCCAAAGCTGTCGAAGAGCTTGGACTGGATTGGGCTGCCCCTGAAGAGTCCATATGCAGCCGGTAAGACAAGTGGTTCCTGCCGGGGTACCATCAGGCCCCTCGTCAGCGAGCACCGCCGTTTTTTTCCGGAAGTTCACGACGAGCTCACAAAGTCATGGCCCCCTACTCTGCCCATCTGCAAACTTCCTCTTCTTCCGCTCTCACCAGTGTTGACGGCACAAAAGAAAAAGGCTATGAGAATGGCCCACCCACGGCCATCGGATGGAAAGCGAAGGTGGTTCATCCATCTAAGCCCTGTTGGACCACTTCAGCCCTCACTGGACGAGCCTACTCTTCAGCTGGACAGGCAGCTTCCGCACTACATTCTATGGCCGTGCTACAGGTCTACCAGGCCAAAGGTCTCCGCAGCATGGACGAGTCTGGAGTCTGCGCAGCTTTAGAGAGCTGCGCAGCGCAACTGACCTGGCCTTTCGCGCTACTAAAACGACGGCACAGGGAGATCCATGGCCAGCATGGTGGTGCTGGAGCGCCACCTGTGGCTTAACTTGACAGAGATTAAGGAGCCAGAAAAAAAATGCCTTTCTGGCCCCACCGGCCTCTTCAGACCCGCCGTTGATGTCTTCGCAGAGCGCCTTACCACGGCACAGAAGTCGTCCCAGGCTATGCGACACTTCCTGCCCAAGCGTTCAAGCTCCCATAATGCTCCGAGTCGCCCCAGGACTGCGCTGACTCAGTGTGCTGTAAAAAACGCGCCCTCGACTGCTCAGCCTGCACCACAGCCTGAGCCTCAGCAGCGCTCGTGTTCTGCAAAACGCCGACTCTTCCCAAAGCGCCAGGGACCCCGGCCTAAGATAGCGCTAGTCCCAGCAGCTCAGAAGTCGTCCTGATCTGCCAGGAAGGAAGAGGAGGCTATGTCTCGCTGCGGCCGGACCACCCTCCAAAAAGCCTAATTTATGCCCCCTTGCACCCAGTTCAGTTCTCGGTCCTGGAGGCAGTGTGTTTGTTGCAGCCTCTGGGCCCGTTCAGTTTCACGTTGCCATGCAAATAAACGCTGTTATACAAAATAAAACACAAACATACCGTAAAACTTCAAATAATAGCCCAGGCTTTTATTTTCCCAAATCGTCGAACTGCACCAGCTTGTATTTGAGACAGGCGTCTATATGAGACAGGCCTTTATAATTTATTGTTGAGATGTTGTTCATTGAGTGTAGGCCTAGAGTCTCTAATCTCTAAAAATCTCCAAATGCTCCACGTGAAACTGCGGTCTTCCAACCTTTTACTATCGATTTTGATTAATATGCACGAGGGAGAGAGAGCAAGACAGCGCTCGTGTTGTTTGAAGACGTGAGAGTGTGCGCGCGGCCGGGGCGCTCTCTCTCTCTGCTCGTTATGCGCCCTGTCAAGAGCAGCAGTCATTCTATTCTACATCACTCACCGATCAAAAAAGGCTTTGGCGGGACAAAAATTTGCTTTGGCGGCCACCAAAAAGCGGACGATCTGACGGGTTTTAGAAGACTAAATACAACCCGAAACTAAAAAACAGACCAAAAAAAGCCTCTATTTGAGACCGGCCTTTATTTACCCAAACCTGCAGCCAGTCACACCAGGCGTGTAAAAGAGACAGGCGTCTATTTGGGACTCGGCTATTATTTGAAGTTTTACAGTACTCAAAAAGAGAGCTCTTTTCCTCTTCCACTTACCTCGAGCCCCAGGCCCCTACTAGTATCTTTGACAGAAAAGGTAGATTCGAGATCGGCCTGTAATTGACTAATTCTGTAGGATCAAGTTGCGTTTTTTTAATAAGTGTAATAATAACCAGCTTAAAAGTTTTCGGTATGTTTCCTAATGACAAAAGGGAATTAAGGATATTAAGAAGATGATCTATGACCTTTGGAAGCATTAAGCGTAGCGTCAGTTCTGGCAGGTCACGTTAGTCAACTCGCATCAGCTGACTCTCAGCTGATACACGTCTGCCTATAGGAATACGACGCCTTTCACTGTATACATGCTCTCCCTACACTTATCCATGCTAGGCTGTGGGGATGCGCAGGGAGTTCTCGCCCAGAACAGAACCATACCGCCAATCCTAATTATATGCTAATTATCAATCGTATTTGACGATAGTGGTCCTAACAGAAATCTCTTTCAGTAGCTTAGTTGGTATAGGTTCAAACATACGTTGTTGATTTAGATGATTTTACGAGTTTAGACAATTCTTCCTCTCCTATAGCAATGAATGAATGGAATTTTTTCCTCAAGGACACTACAATACATGTTGTAGTATGCGATGCTGTAGTAGATGGTTGGATGGTTATAATTTTCTCTCTAATATTATCATCTTGCAACAACAACAACAACAACAACAACAACAAAAAATAATTACTGCTGTGCTGTTTGGAAACGTCTGGGGTTGAAGCTTTATTTCTCATTATTTTATCCACTGTATCAAATAAATTCTTTGGCGAAAAATAAGCAGATTTAGCATTTTTTAAGGCCTTTCTATGTGCAATAGTGCTGTCTTTCCACGAAATGTGGAAAACCTCAAGTTTTGTTTTCTTCCAGCTGTGCTCCATTTTTTGGGGCTGCTCTCTTAAGGGGCCTGAGTGTGCTAGTTGTACCACGGCGTTGGACTATTTTCTTTAATCTTCTTTAAGCGCATAGGAGCAAATGTGTCTAAAGTGCTGGAAAAGAGAGAGTCAATAGAATAGTTTCTAACATCGAGTTCTTCTAAGCTATCTGGTATGCTGAGGAGATTAAAGTGATCAGGAAGATTATTTATAAAACAATCTTTAATGATAGAAGTGATTAAAGGTTGTTTTGTTTGTTTGCCTGCCTGTTTGGAATACCTTCTGTGTGGAATTTTAAAGCGTTTTGACTATTACCTTCATCTTTATCTTCATTGTGTTTCCTGCAACCATGTGTGACATTAAGAAAGTCATGCATTTTTCTGAATGAGACATGGACAAAATGGCAGCATATATCATAACAATAAATATGATTAAAATACAAGGTAATTAACAAATAAACATGTCTGATATACACAAATATAATACATATTTTACCACCCTTTCTGCTAAATTTCTGTTTGTAAATCCTACATGGGTTAATACAACTTTTTTTTTAATCAGTCAGTGTAAAATCGAAATGTATCTTATTTAATAGCCTATGCATGTTTTTGGTATGATATCAATGCATGTATTGCTTCCCCCTTTGATTAATTTTTGCTTGTTTAATCCTTATTGGTAATTTGCTCAGTTCGATGCAATCATATAAAATAGAACATCACTGCTTTCCTTTCTAACAGTTTGACAACGTTTTTTTTTTTTTTTTTTTTGGACTAAAATGCAGTAAAGACTCAACACTCAAAATCATGAAATGGTGTTACTTATATACACAATATGATATACTGTACTTAAGCTTTGTCAGTGCCTGCCAAAAGGCTCTTATGGACATTCATCATCACTTATGTAACTATATTGATGCTCCAACGGCAGTGAGCGCGCATGCGCATTTACAGCATCATCAGCACCAGCTCAACTGAACATCGCGAGGCTCCTGCCTCTTCTTGTGTTTACTATCGTTTGGGGAAGATTTGGTTATGAAAACCTTTAGAATATCGTCATACATGCTGATGGATGTTTTCTCTATCGTACCACAGACATAAGCCGAGTCGCGGTTGTTAAATAAAGAGCTCTGACAGGAGTCAATCTCTCATTATAGTGAGGGCCTTATTAGAGCGCGTAACATCGTTTTCATCAGGACTGACCAGGGCTCTTATTTTTATCTCGTGATTTCATGTGTATAAAGGTGTAATTATCTGCTCAGTGGGATGCACATCAGTGCTTTGCCGTACTCTCTCTCCGTTATAATGGCTGCTCTATATCAGGGCACGGACGTGTCCTCACCGGATAAATATCTGGCGTTAAAAGACGTCAGAGAGGTGAAGGAGGAGACCACTCTGGACGAGAAGCTCTTTCTGCTGGCCTGCGAGAAGGGTAAGTTCATTTACCATTACAATACAAATGTATTTAAATATATATTGTATAATACAACAATAATACTATATTAGGTTATATTTTTGTTAGATACATTTTGAGGTATAAACAAAACACTTATATTATATTGACTTTTTTATTATTATTGTTTCTATTATTTATTATTGTTTTATTAAAATAATTCTGCTCTAATATCAAATATTTAGTTCTACAGAATTATTTTAATATATTTTAAATATTGTTATATTTATATTAATATTATATATATATATATAATTAGCAATATTATTAAATTATTGCTAATAATATAGTACCTTTATGACCTAATATTAATTTAGAGATCATTTAGAGGATGTTTTTTACTTTTCATAAAATAGTCACATGTAGAAAAACAGTAACATATGTGCTAGAATAGAAAGTTTAAAAATGTCTTAGATTAGAACAGAGACGAAGATGTAGTTTAGTTAACAAAAAAGTTTGAATGGTTTAAGAGTAATTGCATACAATTAAAATAATTGTAATAAAATAATGGACTGTAAGAATTTCACATATTTATTTTGCATTACATACTACTGGGGTTCTAGTCATTTGTTTTGAGATAAGTACATTTTGAGAGCTTGACTGATGGCTCAGACCTGGTTCATACTTCCATTCAGTGTTTTGTTAAACAGCAGTGCAGCAGCAGTTTATTTCCAAACATTCCAGAAACAACTTGGAAAACAAATGAATTTTCTCTGGTTACATTGTGCAGACAGGAGTCAGTTGCTATTCTTCTACCATATAAAGAAGTCCTAAAACGGCTCAGGGAAGGATATCTCTCCTTTAAGGGCAATATTATTTTCCATCACAAACCACTGTCCTCTCTTGCTGATAACATTTAGTTGTCATTGTATAAATCATTGAACTTGTATTGTTACCTAACTGCATTTTAAGGAGACTACTACATGGTGAAGAAACTTCTGGAGGAGAAACGACATGGTGAATTAAACATTAACTGTGTAGATGTACTTGGGAGAGATGCTGTCACCATTTCAATCGAAAATGAGAATCTAGACATATTGCAGTTGCTCTTGGACCATGGCTGTCAGGTAAGAAAACACCCATGTCCCCAGCTCATGCATAACATATTATATAAGACCAATCTGTTCATTTGGGATGGGTGTGTGTGTGCGCGTGTGTGTGTGCATGCGTGCAGGCCACAGATGCATTATTAGTGGCTATTGATTCCGAAGTGGTAGGAGCAGTTGACATCCTGCTAAACCATCGGCCCAGGCGTTCCTCCAAGCCTTCTATTGCGGTTAGTCTATTTTTCAATTATATTTAAACTCTTTGAAAATGCTTGACAGATTTTTTTTTCTCTTGAACTTAAAAACCTTTTGTTTTGTTGAAACGAATAGTGAAGGAAAAGCCAAGCGTCTGGCACACAAATGCCCTTTTGTGTATGTGTATTTTTTGGAAGAGTTTCTTTTTTTATATTTGATCGACTAAATATTAGTATTTTACTATCAGTGATATTTATAGAGATATTATTTACATTTATAATAATAATTTGTAATAAATATTCACGTTTCAAAATTTCATATTGCATTATCCCTTTTTTTTTTTTTTTTTAGAAAATAATTCAGCGCATTCAAAATCCAGAGTATTCCACCACCATGGATGTTGCTCCAGTCATTCTTGCGGCCCACAGGAACAATTATGAGATTTTGACCATGCTATTAAAGCAAGACATCTCACTGCCCCGACCCCACGCTGTAGGCTGCGAGTGCACCCTCTGTAATGCCAAAAACAAGAAGGACAGTCTTCGCCACTCAAGGTAATCATTTTTATCTAATCAATCACACCATTTGGTTTATTTATCTTCTCTTATTCTGACATTTAAAAAACTTTTATAACATTTTTATTGCGTCTTCTTATTGTATATACTGTATGTATATATATATTATTTTTGTGATCTATAAATGTATTTCATAATATTCCTGTTTTCCCTATCCAGAGTTTTTAAAATGAATTCTGTATTTATATCTTTAAAAAAATTGTATAGAAAAAAAAATAGAAAAGCATTTTAGAGAAAAATTAAGATGTATTAATTCAAAGTTGAAAAAACGTTGAAGGCTTATCAGGGGCAGAGTCGGATCTTTATTCAAGGACATGTAAGAGATTTCAACCTATATGATACATACTTAGTGATTTCAAGTAGTCCCTATTGAAAATGAACCTATAAATACATTTGATAAGAACAAGAACAGTATATTTACAATGTGTAGTTGTGTTGCAATGTTTTAAGTGTTCTCCTTCGTCTCTTGCAGGTTCCGTCTAGATATCTACCGGTGCCTTGCCAGCCCATCGTTGATCATGCTTACAGAAGAAGACCCCATTCTGAGAGCATTTGAGCTCAGCACTGATCTGAAAGAGCTGAGCCTGGTGGAAGTGGAGTTTCGGTAATGGAAGAGTGCTTAGAGAAAGAGGTCTCATTGGGATAACTGCTAAATGAGAAAGCTAAACAGCAGAAAATACCCTCTTTGCTTTGGTTTTGACCATTAGATGCGTGCATTTTAATAACAATTAATTTACTGGGGACAAAAGTTGTTCTGTTGTAGAAAGAACCCGGATTTTTGCCAATGGTTAGACTAATTATATTGAGTTAAAGGTGCAGTTAAAGTGATTTCTGAGAAACACTATCTATGTTCATATGGAGACACCTTTTGTTTCAATCGGAATGAATGAATTGAATTGAAATCAAACATAGTGTTTACATGACTGCTGAATAAAGTCATCAGGTTGATATGCGCGTTTTATATATGCCACAAGCTTCAAATCGTAATTGATTTTTTTTTTACATGATTTCCCCGCTGTTTGCTCATACTATTCTTCTAAATAGCTTCTTTTCTTCATTTTAAAGAGCCGACTTAAAGGGATACTCCACCGTTTTTTCATATTAAACTATGTTATTCCCTTAACTAAGACGGGTTGATACATACCTCTCTCGTCTCAGTGCGTGCACTAAATCGCTCTGTCTTGCGGCGAAACTTTTTTAGCACTTAGCTTTGTCCAGTTCATTCATTAGGATCCAAACAGAGAAGCGACCAAACACCTCCACGTTTTCCCTATTTAAACACAGTTACACGAGTAGTGTAACTCGACCAAGTATGGTGACACAAAATAAAACGTGGCGCTATTCTAAGCGTGTAAAATGGATAATGTATGGCGGAACACCATAGCAAGTGCTTGGGAGCACTTCGACTCGGCGCAGTAATATCATCACTCCTGAAAAATCCTCTCCCCCTCTCCCTCTCATTGATGATATGATGATATTACTGCGCCAAGTCGAAGTGCTCCCAAGTGCTATTCCGCCATACATTATAGTATTTTAACGTTTCTGTTCATTCATTCCTTCTGAATTATTACCGTTCCGAAACTGGTTAGATTATAATTTTTTTTTACATCTTTAATATCTTTAAAACGGTTAATAATGTTTTTTTATTTTAAAAAAAATTACTATTTTTTGCCATTTTCTTTACTCAAAAACATGAAGAGAGTCTTGTAGTATTTGCTGTCTAGTCATAGCAATACAACATCATTTTTATAACAAGATGTTTTATCCAAATGTATGCAACGAAAGGAAACTGAACCGAAACGCAGGAAAGATTTTCCTTTCGTTTTGTTAATGTGTAAGTATTTAAAGGGATAGTTCACCTTGAAATTAATTTTTGGTATGTTTTAGCTTACCTCAAGGGCATCCAAGATGTAGGTGTCTTTGTTTCCGCAGTAGTTTCAATTTTGATATTTTTAGGTCAAACCGTTCTTGTCTGTCAGTCATATAATTCGGGTCTATGGTCACCACCTCAAAGAGCATGCACAGAGAAGTCCAAATTAAACATGATTTAATGACTCGTAAATGTAAGTACACATTGATGGCCTAAGACACGAAACGAGCGGTTTGTGTGAGAAAACGAACAGTATTTATATCGTTTTTACCTCTTGTAACCACAGCCACGTCCTAGTGATCTGAGGGCCCAAGCGCCGGAAAACGCCGGAAGTGATCTCTCGTGCGTGTACGTCACTCATTGTTTACACAGAGATTTCGGAAGTGTTACCTTTCACTGTGAAGATCTGAACATATTTAGATATAAAGGAAATCGCAATGGAAGACGATTTCGATATATCAACAGACAACGTTGAATTTTTTCAGAGAGATCACTTCCGGCGCTTTCCGGCACTTGCGCAGACCGAAGCGCCCGCGCCCTCAGATCACTTGGACGTGGCTGTGGTTACAAGAGGTAAAAACTATATAAATACTGTTTGTTTTCTCACACAAACTGCTCGTTTCGTGTGAAATTATGAAATTTTAGGGTATGTTTACACTACAACAATATACTAAAAACAGAAACGTTTTTCCTTTGCATTTTTCGAGAACAGACGGCAACGTTGTCAAAACGCTTCACGTTCACGGATCTTCGGAAACGACTAAAAATGCTGTATTCTGCTGCCAGGCCAGTAGTTGGCGATGTCACTTTGTAAAGAAACACTACGCGCCTATAGACTGAACACGTAATATGCATGCGCATGCCATAGCTGTTTTCACAAGTTTGCGTTTTTTGTAGTTTAAACGAACGTAATAACGGTATTGTTTTCAAACACGTGTTTAAAACCCATTTTCTAAAGTTTGCATTTTCAGGCCCACAAAACGGCATTGTTGTGTAAATTAATGGCCAAAATACATAAAAAAATTCAGTTTTTAGTTGAAAACGGTGTAGTGTAAACAGCCACTTTATCGGATTTGGCCAATTCATTCCGATTGACATGGTTGCATGTGAGTTTTTATTCCGACTGTGTTAGTAGTCCGATTATAATTCGGATTATAATAAACGATTATTAGGTCCATGTAAACGCAGCTAATGTTGATATTTGAAATCGACACCCAAACAAAACCACCCCTCCCTTCATTGCTCCTCCCCCAAAATAATAAGCAGCTATGGGAATCAGCTGTGATTCAACAACAACAGCGGCATAAAACAGCATGTCTTGGTTCAATGTTACTCATATATTGAGCAGAAACAAAGCAACCTCGGCATTCATTTTTAGGCCTTCCCACTCTCTAACGTCTCTCCATCACTGGAAAGCTTTTCCAATATTAATGCGTATTAAAAAAAAAAATTAAAGCACACAAACAGACATATAGCAAATTTTCAAAATATTTTTTGTTTACGTGTGGATTGAAATTTTCAATAGCGTTTCTCAGAGATTGTTTACTGCACTTATAAGAATGTCTTTTAAATTCCAAATCAGCTGCTAAATGTGAAAAAATTCGCAATGCGTCTCCAGGTTTCCCTGAGAGAATGATTTATCCCATATAGTGCTATTTGTCGCAAATAAGGAATAAACAGTTAAATAATTAAATTTAAGAGGAACTTTTTATATAGATAATGAAAAGGATAGATTCATGATGATTAAAAAAGTATTTATTTCATTTAAAATTTTCGGTAGCACCTCATTGCAGTACACGAGATCCAGGGGGCGGAGTTGGATCCAGATCTAAGGGGTGGAGATGGGTAGGATTAGGGGTGGGTTTAGGGATCAGGGGGCGGAGATGGGTAGGATTAGGGGTGGGTTTAGGGATCAGGGGGCGGAGATGGGTGAGTTTAGGGGTGGGTTTAGGGATCAGGGGGCGGAGATGGGTAGGATTAGGGGTGGGTTTAGGCAGGGCCGTGCACAGACCTTTTGAGGGGCATGTGCTGAAACTGAAAAAGGGCACCCCCCTCCCTTTTTTTAATATCAAGATTATTTAGTAAGCCTACATAAAAGGAGGAAATGGTCACATCTTCATGACAAATTCAATACAAAAAAAAATAGTCTCAAAAGCTTTAGATTTATTCACTATTATTAACAACCATAATAATAATAATAATATAGATAATATAGATATACAGGGCTTCAAGGCTTCTTTAAACCATATTACAACAGCAACCTTCTGTGAGCCATGCTTGAAGATGTTTATGACTTCACTGTGATGTCCCTCTCTATGGCTATGGGGAGAAGGTCTAGTCTCTCCTCTGAGCAAAGGCTTCGGAGTTGGTTCTTAATTAACCTCATTTTTGAAAAGGATCTCATTACAGTTGCAGTTGATGGCAAAAACCTGACACTGAGGACCAATGTTGGTCTCTTGAAGGTCTCTTATTCACTACACTTTCCATAAAATAAGCCAGCAATGAAAAAATGATAAAATAGTGTGAAAAGTACAGTTGCAGTGAAAAGCATTTCTGAAGGATCACATGACACTGAAGTCAGCTTTGACCACAGAAATAAATTACATTTTAAAATATATTCAAATAGAAAACAGTTATTTTAAATGGTAAAAATATTTCACAATATTACTGTTTTTGCTTATTTTGGATCAAATTAATTAAGCCTGGGAATGAATGAAATCACAAATTACATTATGGATGATAAAATATAAAGATTTCGCAGTGATCTTCTGTAATGTTTTTTTTTTTTTTGTTACTACTACAACATTAGATTAATGTAGTAAAACCATGTTTTAGCCTACTACATTTATACATGTGAGGATGACCGGAGAGTATAGCGAATACGTCCAGCCTTGAATTAACCATAATTTAATATTATTACCATAACATGATTAAATGTTAATAAATTAAGTGTATCAGCAGCAATCATAAATCAAAGAACACATTTCTTAGAAAATATATGTTAGGTAGGTGACGAGGATCACTCGTCGATTTGTGTCAGTTCCGGTACGAACAGCGCGGGGGCGCGCATGTGCTTATGATTTTCCGATGGAAACGGCGCCGGCGGCATCATTACATTTTCATCAACAGCTTACCAACTAGATTGTTATAGCTATATAGGCGCTCAGTTTTTCCTGTTGTAAAATACATTTGGTCAAAATCGCATTTTATAAAAAATGAAATGCAGCTGTATGCACAGGCTATTTAAAGGAGCTGTATGTAAGAAATGTATTTCAATTAATCATAAAATGGCCCTGATATGTCACTAGACATTAAGAAATCATGTTCACTACAAATACTTATATCACTGACAACAGTAGTCCGGCCAGGATATTGTCATTTAAAAAGTGAAGTTGCAGCCCTCAACTGATGTTGATGTTGTCATGTTGTGTTTTGGTCTGATGCTCCACCCTCCACCTATCTACCAATCACAAAGTCAGTAGTGTTGCTGCATCCGGGTTGCCAGCTCTGCTCTAGTTACCACTTCTTGTAGCAGCCTACGTTCCTGCTGGATCCTGGAGTCTATCTGGCAACCTCGAGTCAGGGGGGAGAGGGAGGGGATACACCGCTCTACAGTCATTTGAAAGTGATTGCAGTACCAGTTTTGGCCACAATCTTACATACGGCTCCTTTAAGTGTAGGCTATGTATTTGGCTATGACTATGGCAAATGTTAGCACATAGTCCTCTCTCTCAGGTCCCACATATCTTAGTCAGACATCAAATAAATAAAATATGAGCTTTTATAGACAACGTGTTTAGTACGTATTCAAACAACAAGATCTTAGTTTACCCTTGCAAAATTTCGTTCAGCTGCTGTCTGCTGTGCGGCCGGCTTCAGTTCATTCAGTCACGATAGAGGGGGCGGAGTTATCAGCTTTACTGACCATTTGAGGATCGAACAAGATTTACACAAGCTCTTTTTAAGATATTTCATTGGCTAAATATTTTTAAAACAGACAGATAGACTTAAAGGATGACCAATAGCATTCATTTATATAAATAAAAAAACAAAAACAAAAAAAACACCATCACCAAAAAAAAGGGCACTTCGGCAAAAAGGGCATGTGCTCTGCACAGGTTGAGCCCTACCTGTGCACGTGCCTGGGTTTAGGGATCAGGGGGCGGAGATGGGTAGGATTAGGGGTGGGGTTAGGGATCAGGGGGCGGAGATGGGTGAGTTTAGGGGTGGGTTTAGGGATCAGGGGGCGGAGATGGGTAGGATTAGGGGTGGGGTTAGGGATCCGGGGGCGGAGATGGGTAGGTTTAGATATATGTAAGGTGGGAGGAGTTGGATCTGGATCCAACTCCTCCCCCTGGATTTCGTGTTCTGCAGTGAGGACCATCTCAAAAATTTTGGCCTGACCGATATTAATCAAAAAAGTTATTTAAGGTCTGTGTCCGAAATTACCCCCTTATATCCTTAAATAGGGCACTATTTGAGGGGACAGCCATTTGTAGTAGTATCTGAAACCATAGTGGACATTATCAAGTGCACTCATTCAATCCCATGCAATAACAAGTGTCCAACTGATGTACACTTAATGGCTAGAAAATACCCATAATGTTCTGTTAGGGTTGTGACGAATGAATTGGTAAATCATCCATCCATTTTCCCAACTGCTGGTCCAATGTGGGTGCAACTTAATATCATACAGGTATAAATTCCTTTTTAACTGATTATTAAATTGTTAAATTAAGGTTTATACATGCTAGTTTCAATGACAGAGTTCAAGATACATGTTTTCATTACTACTGGAGCTGCCAGTTTCAAATGATTATTAAACAGTATTTTAGTGGATTAATGTATGTGAATGAGGTTATAGGGGGCGATTTCGAACACAGCTAAGGTTGGAGGTAAACTCTGCAGAAAAGTAGATATTGGGGGCCACAGTTGAAAACCCCTGTTATAGAAGAACCATTTGTGCTTCCCCAAAGAGCTTTTCAGTGAACAGAAAGAACCATTTTAAAAATCGAAAGAACCCTTTTCCACTTTTCCCTTTTTTTGTGCAATGGAAACATTACATGGATGTTAAAGGTCTTTCATGGAACAGATGCCAAAAGAACCTTTATTTGTAAGAGTGTAGAAGAAATTAAGTTTTTTCCTTCTACTGCTCATTCTGGGTCTCATTGACATTATTACAGGAATGATTATGAAGAACTTGCCCAGCAGTGCAAGATGTTTGCCAAGGACCTGCTGGCTCAGGCCCGCAACTCTCGCGAACTGGAAGTCATACTGAACCACACATCCAGTGAAGACCAAGTGGACAAGAGAGGCCTGCTGGAGGAACGCATGAACCTCAGTCGCCTCAAACTGGCCATCAAATACAACCAAAAAGAGGTTAATGAGAATTTTTAACAAAACTTACTGTACCTGTGTCCTCTCAAGCCTGGGCTGCGTTTCTCATACAACGATGTAACACATTGCTTTAGTACCATAGTATAATGCATCGCTGTAAAATAAACCACTCTTAAAAATAAAGTAAGGGGGATTTCTCAACGATGCCACAGAAGAATTATTTTGGGCTGCCTAAAAAAACCTTTTAAAAGTTCTTAAAAGAATCGGGGGGGTTTTCTTAGCGTGAAGAAAATGTTAATAAGCTAAAGAACCTTTTTCCACCTTAAAGAGTATTTTGTGCAATGGAAATGTTCCATGAATTTCTTCAAGAAACCAAAGATACCATTAAAGAACCTTTATTTTTAAGATAGTTTCCCGAAACGGTAGTAACTATGTCACACAATCGCCGTATGAACTACGTTGGTTCAACAATAGAGAACCATTGTTAATGATGTCATGCAGCATGGTGGAGATGTAAATAATGAACATGGCGTACGATGATTATGTTGCTATTTTTGTTCTGTGTTGTTTTGCTTCAGTCGCAGGTTCCCTCTTATGTCGTATTCCTGTTCTAGAGCACAATCGCACATGCAAGCTCTTCAAAAATGAAAGTCATTCTCTTGACAAACTATCAGATGTAATGAAATTTTTATATATAAATATATGGAATGAAAGATGCTAGTCAGCCTGCTTATTTTGCGCCAGAGCATGATCTATTTAAGTCCACAAGTCATACTAACAAAAACAAAAACTATGCTTCAGGTCAAGAGCTGTGGAAGTGTATGATGCTGTTTGTGAATATTCTTTGGAACTATGGTTCTGGGAAACACCAAATCATTAAATATGTTGCTTAAATTACTATATTACAACATTGCTAACAACGAAACCTGCAATCAAAGATGCACCCCTGGTTAACTTCCTTAATCATTACACAAATTTGTCAGATTGAATGACTTGACAGATATAAGCCTTTATTTTATAAGAAAAGACCATATATTTGTTTTTTTTGTAATGTGTTTTCTGTTTTTCTGACCTGTAGTTTGTCGCCCAGTCCAATTGTCAGCAGTTCCTGAACACGGTGTGGTTTGGCGAGATGGCGAGCTACCGCCGCAAGCACACGGGCTTAAAGATCCTGTATGTTTTGAGTGTTGCTCTGCTGTGGCCGCTGCTGTCCGTCTGCTACCTGCTGGGACCTCGTTCTCGTGTGGGCCAGGTCATCCACACACCTTTCATCAAGTTCATCATTCACAGTGCATCTTACTTCACTTTCCTACTGCTTCTAAACCTGTATTCACTGGTCTACAATGAGGATACGAAGAACTCAATGGGTCCCCCTTTGGAGTTTATAGACTACCTTCTCATTCTCTGGATCATAGGTGAGGATGGGCGGCATTTGTGTACATACATGAACACTTTTATCTATTATTTTCTTGGCATCTGCTTTCTATCCAACAAACAAGAATGTTTTGCTGTTGTTTCAGCAGGAAGAAAAATATCAATCAAGTATTATAACAAATCATTAAGTGCCATGAATTCATCCCTAAGGCCTTGCGGTCCTCTTCCGAGTCCTCACTTTTGGTAATGAAATGCATAGACTGTAGAGCAGAAGTACGCTGTGCATCAAATGGTACAAAAGACTAATTTGTTACATTGCGATTAAAAAAATTCATAAAAATTTAAGTTCACACTTGTAGTTTTGACGTCCCCCCCCCCTTTCCGTATCGTTAAATACATGTTAAGAGGTTCATGTTGTGGATTCAGTCTGTGGCAGCCTATATTCTCAAATTCAATGAAACATTCAATGAAGTCTCAATGTCAACATTCTTTCAAATCTACCTTTGTAAAGATTATATTTATGAAGCCAGATAAATTATTACAATGGACCCATGCCACGAGCCTTAGACTTATACGCAGTATATACATTCAGTTCGTCCATCCGTTCTTCATAATTTGACAGCACCATTAGTATGACTGATAAATTACATAGATAATGTTCCTTTATGCGGAAGTGAGACACAAAGCTAGTGGTTAGAATCTCTCTAGAGCGCATTACCATGATACCACTGGGTAATTTGTTACTAATGGCACTTTAGTTTTAGTTTTTGTCTTATTTCCTTTTATTAAGTATGTATGGCCTCGAATGGCTGTGAATTTAACATTTTTATGGTTTATTGTGCACCCTGACTAAAAGAATTTCATATCATCACGCTGAAGTAAATTTAGACTGCATGAAGACCACTAGAGGGAGGAAGGTGAATACTTTACACTTCAGCTTTAAAGGGATAGTTCACCCAGAAATAAAATTCTGTCATCATTTTCCAAACCTGTAAGGATTTCTTTCTTCTGCTGAACACAAAATAAGATATTTTGAAGAATGTTGGTAACCAAACAGTTGATGGGAACCCATTGACTTCCTTAGTATAGAAAATAGGAAGAAAAAAAACCGTGGAAGTCAATGGGACCCATCAACTGTTTGGTTACCAACATTCTTTGCGATATCTTCTTTTTGTGTTCATCAGAAGAAAGAAATTCATACAGGTTTGGAACAACCCTCAAGTAAATGACAGAATTTTCATTTTTGGGTGAACTATCCCTTTAAGAATATACACCACTGCTAATATAATTTACCCAATGTTTCTTTAGATGCGCAATTTACTCTCATCACATCAGCGTCCTTTCCTGCTTAATACGATGTTGCTGACTGCTGTTTTAATAACAGGCCCAACATGTACTAATCACCTGACAAATGAACAGAAATTCTATAAAGGAAATCATATTCAGCCGATTAGAGCTGATTCAGCCATCTGCCTTCATTAATTTCCAAATCAACTGGACCGTTTACAAACCACAAGCCCTCCAGTATACTTTCATACATCAAAATGCCAACAGACTATCATGTTCAACATGATTCAACATGTTGCTTTTTTGTGGTATATCCATTGTTGTGTCAACAACCCATTCAAAGCCATTTGACCACAAAATTCTCGCATCATTTACTCACGCACATTCTGTTCCAAACCTGTATGACTGTCTTTCTTCTGCAAAACACGAAATATATTTTGAAAAATGTTTTTTGTCCATACAATGAGTCCATAAAATGTCGTTTGGACGCCAGCATTCTTCAAAATAAACAAAATATTTTTGGGTCAACTATTCCTTTAATGTGGTAAGTTGCGACAAGTAATTGTAAACACCATTTCACATTATAAGTTAGCATGAAATCAAAATGGACTATTCTTATTTATTATAAATGATTTATTCGTGCACATCATTGTTTTTTTTTTAGTCATGTACTTTTAATCTTAATCTTTAATCAAAATAACTTCCCCTCCGTCTTGCAATGACATTTCTTTCTAATGGTGTGGCGCCTTTCACTCACACGAGTCCCGCCCTACATTTTTTTTTCTTTTTTTCGAGAAGCCGTTTCATTTTGCAACATGTACTAATCACCTGACAAATGAACAGAAATTCTATAAAGGAAATCATATTCAGCCCATTAGAGCTGATTCAGCCATCTGCCTTCATTAATTTCCAAATCAAGTGGACCGTTTACAAACCACAAGCCCTCCAGTATACTTTCATACATCAAAATGCCAACAGACTATCATGTTCAACATGACTCAACATGTTGCTTTTGTGTGGTATATCCATTGTTGTGTCAACAACCCATTCAAAGCCATTTGACCCCAAAATTCTAGCATCATTTACTCACGCACATTCTGTTTCAAACCTGTATGACTGTCTTTCTTCTGCAAAACAAGAAATATATTTTGAAAAATGTCTTTTGTCCATACAATGAGTCCATAAAATGTCGTTTGGACGCCAGCATTCTTCAAAATAAACAAAATATTTTTGGGTCAACTATTCCTTTAATGTGGTAAGTTGCGACAAGTAATTGTAAACACCATTTCACATTATAAGTTAGCATGAAATCAAAATGGACTATTCTTATTTATTATAAATGATTTATTCGTGCACATCATTGTTTTTTTTTTAGTCATGTACTTTTAATCTTAATCTTTAATCAAAATAACTTCCCCTCCCTCTTGCAATGACATTTCTTTCTAATGGTGTGGCGCCTTTCACTCACACGAGTCCCGCCCTACATTTTTTTTTTTTTTTTTCGAGAAGCCGTTTCATTTTGCAACATGTACTAATCACCTGACAAATGAACAGAAATTCTATAAAGGAAATCATATTCAGCCCATTAGAGCTGATTCAGCCATCTGCCTTCATTAATTTCCAAATCAAGTGGACCGTTTACAAACCACAAGCCCTCCAGTATACTTTCATACATCAAAATGCCAACAGACTATCATGTTCAACATGACTCAACATGTTGCTTTTGTGTGGTATATCCATTGTTGTGTCAACAACCCATTCAAAGCCATTTGACCCCAAAATTCTAGCATCATTTACTCACGCACATTCTGTTTCAAACCTGTATGACTGTCTTTCTTCTGCAAAACAAGAAATATATTTTGAAAAATGTCTTTTGTCCATACAATGAGTCCATAAAATGTCGTTTGGACGCCAGCATTCTTCAAAATAAACAAAATATTTTTGGGTCAACTATTCCTTTAATGTGGTAAGTTGCGACAAGTAATTGTAAACACCATTTCACATTATAAGTTATAAAGTCAGCATGAAATCAAAATGGACTATTCTTATTTATTATAAATGATTTATTCGTGCACATCATTGTTTTTTTTTTTAAAGTCATGTACTTTTAATCTTAATCTTTAATCAAAATAACTTCCCCTCCGTCTTGCAATGACATTTCTTTCTAATGGTGTGGCGCCTTTCACTCACACGAGTCCCGCCCTACATTTTTTTTCTTTTTTCGAGAAGCCGTTTCATTTTGCTAAACGTCACAATAGGGACCATCACAAAAAAAGACTCACAACTTCTGTTTAATGATAATGATTCACGCATGATTTATGATTCTTTATCCCTCTCAAATGTAAATAATATAAAACAGTCTTGCTCTCTGATAATTACAATAGAAACGGTATAGCAAAAAAAAAAAAATGCTGCAAAACATATAGCCTCATACCGTCCTGCCCTAATAGACATGAGTAAATTCATGAGCGTCTATTTGCGCTAAATCCCAATAGCCTGTGTTGTTCGTCAAAAGCTTTTTACACTAACTCATTTTGCCATTGTCTGGTGGAGCCTTTTTCCAATCCCATTCTTCACCCTACTCCCATTGCATACCAGCTCAGAGACACATTCATTTTAAATACAAATGAAGAAAATATTTGTAAAGTGTAATACAAGCACTTCGTAAAGTAGTTTGGACAGTCTGGCACGTCGACTGCGTTCATTTCTCATTTTAATAAATGTAAACCTGTTGTGGTAAACAACATGTTGTTATTAATGCATACTGTTGTAAAATGTAATTCAATACACTGAGGTGCAAATAGTATTTAATATATCTATCGCTATTTGCTCTTATTGTAAAAAGCATGCATAAATCTTTTCTGTCAGGCATGGTTCTTTGAGTGTCACTGGCCCTGCAGGCATTATCATAGTATCTGGAAGTGATTCAAAACTGCCAGAAATAAGGAATTTCTGATTTGCTGCTTGGACGCTTCTTTGTGCTGATGGCAAATTCCTATCTCTGCAGGCATGGTGTGGTCGGATGTGAAGCGTCTATGGTATGAGGGATTGGAAGATTTCCTGGAAGAGTCACGAAACCAGCTTAGTTTCGTCATGAACTCACTTTATTTGGCCACCTTTGCCCTGAGAGTGGTGGCTTACAGCAAGGTATAAACCCAGTCCAGAACATTTCATTCTCAGCACTTTGCCAAGCTATGACTTCCTTTCTTCCGTGGTACATAAAAGAAGTACTATTTCGTTGAACATCTCCTTTTGTGTTCCATGGAAGAAGAAAGATATAGTTCGGAATGACACAAGGATGTGTAAATTATACAGAATTTAAAAAAAAAATTACTGTTTTAATCACAGTAACATATGGTATATATATATATATATATATATATGTGTGTGTGTATTTATATATATATATAGCCTATATATTAACTCTAATGAGTGCTGGCTAACGTTTAAAATCTTGTTGTCTAAAGTGTTACTGTGTTTAAGTGTCTCTGATAACATAATTTACACCAACCTTTCTTTTGTCCTCTGCTTCAGTGTAAGAATGAAGATGTAGATAGGAAAGATTGGGATGCGTTCCATCCCATCCTGGTTGCAGAAGGACTTTTTGCTTTCGCCAATGTTCTGAGCTACCTGCGTCTCTTCTTCATGTACACCACCAGCTCCATCTTGGGGCCTTTACAGGTAATCACAACATCTACAACTCAACAGTTCTTATCCATTCACTGCCAGAACCAGTGAAGTGTTTAACCACTGAAGCTTTTTCTTCACATATTTAATGCCCAGGGTTCGTACCCATAGCCGCAGGAACATATTTAGAGCAGGGGGGGCTGGGGGGGGCTAGGGGGGGGGGGGACTCACGTGCGACGCAGGTTTTGAAAATACTGAGGTTTTGAATACTCCCCCGAGAAAATGTAGATTTTCCCGATCTACACATGTGCATTTTAAAAGGTCCCATGGCATGAAAATGTCACTTTGGGAGTTTTTTTAACATTAATATGAGTTCCCCTAGCCTGCCTATGGTCCCCCAGTGGCTAGAAATGTCGATAGGTGTAAACCAAGCCCTGGGTATCCTGATAGATTGATTTAATTTAATGACCACAGCCAGGCTGGTGGAATTTGTTTTCAGTACAGCTCTTTGGTACTGGTTCCAGCATTACATTAAACAGTAAACTTTAAACATATAAAGTAACATACATATACATACAGACAAACACATTAATACATAATACATAAGGGGTCATGCTTAATCCACAGTCCTCAGCGTTCAGAGTTCAAAATGTGTATTGCTTTTGGAATGAAACTGTTTTTGAAGCGAGTTGTGCTGGAGGCGATTGTCCTATAACGCCTCCAAGAGGGCAGTAACTGGAAGGCGTAGTGTGCAGGGTGCGAGGTATCAGAAATGATCTTGTGAGCTCTGCGTAGTGTCCGTTTGTGGTAGAGTGATTCAAGGGATGGTAGAGGTGAACCAATGACTGCCAAGCCTTTGAGAAATCCTGCTCCGCCTTTGAGAAAATGAAAGCTCAGAAATCTTCCCTATATGTCGTCATACGGGGAAAGGTTACCTCCCCTTTCTCTGCTTTGACCGCCCAGAGAATTTGGCCTGCCCATGAGAAAATGAGCTACGACCGTGCCAGTGCGATATTGGTTTTTCCTCGAGAGACATCATGGCTTGCAAACGAGCGAAGAAGCATGGCATGGCAGTTGCTCAGTGTTTGGATGTACAAATAAACACAAAAGTATTTTTTTAGTTCCTTCATCACAACTGCACCTACCCAAAAAATGTAGATGTAATAATGGCAGAGGTCTGATTAATATAGTTGCGCTGGTTTGTGTCTATAGCTGATATTTTATATATATATACTGTATATAAATGACAGAGTGGACAAGCAGGTGTTGAGTAGAAGTAAATCTTCAGGAAGAAATCATGAGTTATGTGTTTGTCATTAAAAAATGAGCCAGAGTACAGTCTTCTCTACTCTAAGCGCTACAGGTCCAGAGCATCGACACATATATTTATCGACTCGTACCGATAATACAGTGTGACAGAAAGTTCTTTCATTTTTCCTGTATCTCATCAGTTCTGCAAGTTTTCATCTCTATCTGTTGGTCGAATCCCCATTTGTTCACCTCTGCCATGGGGTTTCATTTCTTATTTATAGGGATTTATTGATGTAAATGTCCCACTTATAGTTTGGGGGTGAATCTCACAAAGTATCATCCACCTCCTGCCAAATGCAGGTACTTTTTCCGCAGTAGCTGGAGAATTTTCCTCCCAGCCACTGTGGAGGGCGACCTATAACTTGTCTTGAATTGGCCTTGACAATTCTATTTCTTAGCACTGAACACACGCTTGTTGAAGTAACATTTTTTGTTTCTTGAAGTGGGGCCGGTTTCACAAAAATAGACTTTGACTATGGCTTAGATATAGTAGTCAGACTTCAGATAGACATCTAAATCAGACCGTTGCACAAAGCACTTAAGACTATCTTAAGTAGGACTACACTGCAATGCATTCTGGGTAAAATAAGACAAACAAAAAACATGGCGGATCGAGTAAGCGCATTCAAACGCTCAGTGCAGTTTACCCCAGCGGAAAATGTGTGTTTGTTGGAGGAGTATAACAGTTACAAGGACATTTTACTTGGGAAATTTAGCGGAGAATGTAGTAACAAGAAGAAATGTTTAATTTGGAAAGGTCCATTTTCCCTTTTCTTTTGGCTGTTTGTAATATAACTGATTGTTACTGGTGGTTGCCAAGGTAACAGAGTCTTAGACCTAAGTTAGCCTGGGAGTAAGGTGTCTAATTTTTTTCGTCTAAATTAAGTCAGTCTTTATTTTTGTGAAACAGTCTAACTTGCATTAGACTAGTCAATGAGCAAATTTTAGACACTATAGACCAGTCTAAAATAGCTTTGTGAAACCGGCCCAAGATTAAAGATAAGCTGTCAAGGCATGCGTCTGTTTCAGATGTTAGCACTTTGTCCTTGGCAATGTCCCATGCTCTTCCAACTGAGCTACAGGACGATTTATTAATATTTTTAAGGTTCACCTAGGCTTTGTAACCGACTTCAGCAGCTTCAGTTTTCTGCAGTAGTTTCAGACAGGTTGCATAATGCAGCGTTCTTCTCTGAGGACTTCAGTGTTTAGCATGAGTAACACCATGTCAGTCCGGAGCGTATGTGTGAGTGTCTCTCTGCTCTCTAGACTGACATCAGTGTCTGGCGCTGATGTATGGAAAAGTAATTCTCTCAAAAAGTGTGGTCGGAATGATGCATTCAGACACACTCAGATGTAATGGATTCAAGCATTAACACACACCCTACGCAAGATATTTAGGGAAAATAGCATGGTATTTTTGGTTTTCTGTAAACGCACGTAGCTACCCACATGCTTGCTTTGTCACTCCCTCTAACAGACAAACATATGATGTACAGATACAGGAATGACAAGGAACAGACTCAAGTATTCACAGCTGACCTCCACTGGGAAGGCAGTCAGACGTTTACTCCCTCCTGGTTCATTGTTTGGTTGAGGGTGTCCAGTAAATCTCCCCAAGTAAAGATAGCAAGTGGAAAACACTGAATCACCTCTGGATAAACGTCTGAGGACATATTTCTCTTTGTGAGGGCAAGAGTTGAGACGTCAAACTGACTGCTTAAACTTTATTTAAAGGAGTAATTTGGTGTTTGTACATGTACAGCTGTCTGAATTGTGCAACTGTGAAGCCTTAACCCTATACATACCAGCTGTGCAGTATGTGATGGGCTGGTGTATTGCCAAATCCTGTCCTTACAAAAAATAATTATACTTCAAGTTAATTTGATTAAGTATACTTAAGTTAAGTTCAAGTTTAGTTTAAGCATAATTTATGTAGTAAGTATACTAATATCATTGTACACAAATGTGTACTAAATTGGCCCACTTTTTAGTGTATAAAAGTATACTTTTAAAGTCCTACTGAGTACACAACTAGTTTGCCACTACAATTTTCATTTGTACTGTCTGCAACTATACTACAGGTAAACTTATATAGCTACTGATAGTTTACTAGTTAAATACTTGTAGCACATTTTAGGTTTATGAAAGTAGCCTTTGAAGTATAAACTACTAGTATAGTGGCTTTCTACTGCAAATATACTTGTAAGTTTTCTTTAGGTGAACTTAACATTATACTTATACTTAAAGTGCAAAAATAATATATAAATAGTAAACTATATGTTCCTATTTAGGTATTAATTTATATACTTGAAATACCTTTATCTGTACTTTAAAGGTTCTCTAAGCGATCCTGGGTGACGTCACTTCTTGTTGACGTTCGAACTATTGTCAAACAAAACGGAGGCTAGCTAGACCCTCCCTCCTCCTCATCCGCACACTAACCCCCCAAACCACACCCCCAAACCCTTCTTGTCGGTCATTGGCTGGAACAGTTTGTTATGTTTTGGGGAGCGGGTCGCTGCAGTTTGTTTTTGGTGCTGTTTGTGAAGCATGGGCTGTCTACAGAGATCGCGTTTCTTTACAGTGTGTTCAGGGGACAGGCAGCCAGCGGATAGTGAGGAGATGTTTGCTGTATGTGACAAAAAATGTTTTGGCCTAAAAAACACATGACATCGCTTAGAGCACCTTTAAGTAGATTGAGTATGTAAGCCTACATTTTTGTGAAGTCCAGTGTACATAGGAATTTACTTCCAGAATTAGGAACATTTTGTTTTCTTTATAAATCTATCTTTAAAAAAATTAAGTTTATAAGACATTATGTAAAACTATCTAAAAAAATTATTAATGTCATAGGCTATACCTAATCAAAAGAGTAAACACAATTACAAGTATACTTAGAATACTTAATTATACTTTTAAATTGATCTTAATAAATTATACTTTTAAATTGATCTTGATAAAAAGATTGAGTACAAGTATAGGCCTAACAGTCTTTTCTCTCAGTATAAATCAAATATACTACAGTGTAATTTTATGTTTATTTCTTAGAAGTACACAAATAATATTTCTTAGAAGTACATAATGTTTACAAAGTATACTTTTTTATTTTTAGTTTAAAAGAAGTATACTAACATCACACTTGCTATGTAAAGGAGTAGTCACTTGCAGGTCCAGATGGAATCTGTGGGCTTTCCCCCAATATTTTGTGCTGATATTTGGGAAAAATCTGCAGAATTCTATGGAAGGGATTATTAACATGGTAAAATGTGTTCAACTTTCTATTGCGTCATCCTATTTGATCAGATTACCGTTCAAATGTTTATGGTCAGTAAGATACCATTGTTTGTTTTAAATAAATTAATACTTTTTTTCAGCAAGAATGCGTTAAATTGATCAAAAGTGACAGTAAAGACTTTTACATTATTGCAAAAAAAAAATGTTTTCAAATAAATGCAGTCCATAATCTTGAAAATTAGCATTAAATAATAATAAATAAATAAAACATTAACACTTAAAACAGGACAAATTAGTGGAATGCAACCGTTAAAAAACACAATATTATATAGGATTCCTAATCAGGGCTCAAATAGAATACTCATTTCAGCCAGTGAAATCACTTTGAGGTTGGATTTGGCATGACACCAGGGCTTCATATCAGAGACAGAAGATTGAAATGGCAACTGCAACGGTTCAACAAAGATTGAAAAATATTAGATGTGGAAAAGGGGTTTGAGAGTGACAAGAAAATGAATTACACTAATTGCAAAAGAAAGAAAAAACAACAACATCCTGGCTATGTTTCAGAGCAAACACACAGTACAGAACATTATGGTTCACCGGTCAGACTTGACACAAGGAATTCATCTAGTCCTCAGCCCACACTGGAAAGGCAGAGGTAGGCACCTTAAAAGAGCTAGTCTACTGTATGTGTGTACAGGTCGCTACCGAGAAATGTTCCCCTTCCATTACCCCCTAATGAGTCAAACAAATATTTACCCGAGCCAGGTTTATCAGTGACTAGTTGTCTGCTATATGAAGTTAGTTAAAAATGACATGCAACACTTAAAATTAACTTGTTTCAGAATATCGCCATATTTACTTGACTTTTTTTTACTTGCTTTAACTTTTAAACATTTTTTATTTCCATGACCATCAACCCATAAATAGCTGTTCTCAAATATATATATTTAAAAAGGAATATTCCTGGTTAAAAAGATAGTTCACCTAAAAATTGAGAAAATGGAGATTCTTTATTTTTTTCTTTTTGAAGAATATTCATGTAACTAGTCTGTGAAGATCCCAAAAAAAAAAAAAAAAATCACAAGGGCTGTGACAAACCACGCCGGTCTTTCGGGCTAGTTTTTGGAGTGTTTTCCATATTTCGGCGGCAATTCGGCCGATTCAGCATGTTGAATCGGCATCGGGGCCGTCGGTGAGAGAGATCACTCTGATTGGCTGTTCAGTTTAGCAAATGAGTAGGTCCACGAGAAAAAAGGCGAAAGAGATGAAAGCGAGCTAAGAAGTCAAGACGACACAGACAGAAAGTTGTTCTAATTTTATGTCATCTTTCCTGAGCATTTCAATACGCAAATATTTTCATAACAACATGAGTTATAAATATGGATATTTTTCGAGATGGTCCTCACTGCAGAACACGAAATCCAGGGGGAGGAGTTGGATCCAGATCCAACTCCTCCCACCTTACATATACCTAATCCTACCCATCTCCGCCCCCTGATCCCTAACCCCACCCCTAATCCTACCCATCTCCGCCCCCTGATCCCTAACCCCACCCCTAATCCTACCCATCTCTGCCCCCTGATCTCTAAACCCACCCCTAATCCTACCCATCTCCGCCCCCTGATTCCTAACCCCACCCATAATCCTACCCATCTCCGCCCCCTGATCCCTAAACTCACCCCTAATCCTAGCCATCTCCGCCCCCTGATCCCTAAACTCACCCCTAATCCTAGCCATCTCCGCCCCCTGATCCCTAAACTCACCCCTAATCCTACCCATCTCCGCCCCCTGATCCCTAAACTCACCCCTAATCCTAGCCATCTCCGCCCCCTGATCCCTAAACCCACCCCTAATCCTACCCATCTCCACCCCCTGATCCCTAAACCCACCCTTAATCCTACCCATCTCCACCCCCTGATCCCTAAACCCACCCCTAATCCTACCCATCTCCACCCCCTGATCCCTAAACCCACCCCTAATCCTACCCATCTCCACCCCCTGATCCCTAAACCCACCCCTAATCCTACCCATCTCCACCCCTTAGATCTGGATCCAACTCCGCCCCCTGGATCTCGTGTACTGCAATGAGGTGCTACTGTATTTTTCTTACAAAAACACATCGCTTCAGAAGGCCTTTATTAACCCTCTGGAGCCTTATGGATTACTTTTATGATGGATGGATGTACTTTTTGGAGCTTCAAAAGGCTCTATTCACTCCCATTATAAAGCTTGGAAGAGCCAGGATATTTTTTTAATATAACTTCAATTGTGTTTGGCTGAAAGAAGAAAGTCATATACACCTATGGCTTAAGGCTGAGTAAATTATGGGATTATTTTCATTTTTAGGTGAACTTTTTTAACCTAAGGAATATTCCTTATTAAGAACATCTCTATAGATCCTATATACAAGTCAGTCTGGGCTACTCAGGCTTTGATGTGAAAGGGCCGGTGTATTTGTCTTTTCAGATCTCCATGGGCCAGATGCTACAAGAGTTCGGGAAGTTTCTTGGCTTATTCCTGCTCGTGCTCATCTCTTTCACCATCGGCCTGACACAGCTGTATGGAAAAGACCAGAAGGATCCATCCAGAACCAAAGATCAAAACTGCGAGGGCATCTTCTGTCAGCAGCAGAGCAACGACACCTTTCACACGTACTTATTTACACTAATTAGAGAATTTGAAGTACATTTTTTTGCTCAAAGGTCTTTCTTAAAAGGTGTAAAAAAAAAAGGTTTGCAGCTTAGTTTCAATAAATGCTCTTCTTTGACTGGGGAGGAAGTTTTGAGTTCTGAGCTCTTCCTCATGATATGACCCCTTTGAAAGGTATTTGACAGAAAAAGCAGTTTTCAGATTTTTGTGACAGAAATCATTTTTCTAAAGATGCAAGGCTCCATGTTGCCTATAAAAAGAATATGAATTCTCTGTTTTAATGCAATCTTTTACCTTAATAATTTATCTTCAACTTTCTCTAGGTTTATGGGGACATGTTATGCCCTCTTCTGGTATATTTTTTCCCTGGCACACGTGGCTCTGTTCGTCACAAGGATCAGCTATACTGAGGAGCTGCGATCATTTGTTGGTGCTCTTATCGTCGGTACCTACAACATTGTTGTAGTCATCGTTCTCACTAAACTCCTGGTGGCAATGCTGCATAAGAGCTTCAGACAGATTGCTGTAAGTGACGCTTGAGAGGATTTGATTCCAAAAATGTGAATCCTATAGGTGTTTTCTTAACATGATAGAATTACCGTAATTGTGTGTTTCCGTCAAGTAGAATGAAACAAATGAAGTTCCATAGTATCCATCCCCCTGAGTTAACATCTCATAAACTCTATTGCAGGGGTTCTCAACTCTGGTCCTCGAGGGACCACTGTTTTGCACAGTTTAGCTCCAACCCTAATCAATCACACCTGAAAAGGCTAATCAATATCTTCAGGCTTCCTAGAAAGTTACAGCCAGGTACTGACTGGTATCCCCTGACTGGTAGGGAGTAAAATAAATACAACACCTGGTTGCCATGAAAACACTGATGCACCTTGTGATCTCTGTGGCTCTCGCACTTGTCGCCGCAAATGGGGCTGCAATTCCGCCGGTCACTGTGGTTTGGCCTGTGGTTTGCCTTTTTACATGCAGATGGAGGTGATTGCGTTTCCAATTCATTCCTATGGAAGTTGAGCTTCCACCAAGAATTAACTGAAAACGCTCGCTCTGCTTCGCGCCAGTGTGCACTCCCATCCATAACGCTATCTACAACTTGCTCGCTGCTATTGTGCCTGTGTAAAGCGAGGTCACAGTATATGCTGTTTAAAATGTGTATCGTGATTCGTTTAACATCTCAGCCGACTTGAATAGTCACACATATTTTTATCGATTTTTAACCGGCTGCTAGTGAATCGTTACATCCCTACTCTTTAGTTATATTATAACTCCTTAGTTCAGGAAGACATGTATGAGTACAGACACCTCTGGTTACTTGTATCAGGCAATGAGCAATGGGTAGTGAAGGCGTCATTGTTGTACCATGATGATTTTATCCACTTGCAGAACCATGAAGACAAGGAGTGGAAGTTTGCTCGGGCTAAGCTGTGGCTCAGCTACTTTGATGACAAGTGTACACTGCCTCCACCCTTCAACATCCTCCCCTCACCCAAGACCGTGTGCTACCTGGTGATCAGCCTGAGCAAATGGATCTGTTCCCACACCTCCACAGGCAAAGTCAAGAGACAGAATAGCCTCAAGGTATGTAAGACTTTTGTTAACTTATATTTGGGAAAATCTACCTACTTAACTGTGTTTCCATAGTTTGCATTTCGATCGATTTGACATGAAAGGCCTGGACACACCGAGCCAACTGCGGCCGTCGGGCAGTTTTTGAGCATCGGTATACTTAGGTTTTTTTAGTCCGGCGCCATCTGGGTTTTTTGAGCCGATTCAGCATGTTGAATCGACATCGAGCCGTCGGTGAGAGAGAGAACTCTGCTTGACTGATCAGCTTTTTGGCCGAGCCCGAGACGCAGTCGATGAGAGGCGACAACACAGTCAGCTTTTGTGGCCGCTAGTTCTTTGATGCCGGCTTGGTGTGTCCCGGGCTTAAAGTAAAAACTGTTGCTTCTAAAGACAGCCTATCCTTACAGCTTTGTACTGGTGCAGGAACAGGTGCTTGGTCAGTGGATTTGTGAACCTTACTCGCCCCCTTTCCCCCTAAATGGTTCCATGTTCCTGGCTATTGCCAATTCTCAAATGGTTCCATGCATTTCTACCTCAGAAAAGGAGGTTCGGGCCTGAAATTTTGTATGTCTCTCTTATCTGACACATTTCAGTTTATAGAGCTTTCAACTAATGAGCTGATAATCTAATCAGGTGTGACATACATAATAAGGGAGACACAAAATGTGCAGGATTGTAAACCACTGCTCTGGAACCAAGAGTGCCTGTTCGTCCATCTTTCCATGCACAAGAGAAAGATAATAAACCCGTAGGTTCAGTTTCTATGTCTCTGGAGTAGGAATAAAAATAAAAAAGTATACCAAGAGTTTGAGACCTGTTGGTACGCAAGAGTCATTCTCGGTACTGTGAACAGCATAACGCAGATCTGCCACTGTTGCATAAACCAGGGGTGCCTAATTCATGCTTCTAGAGGGACTATTCTGTTGAGTTTAGCTCCAACCCTAAATAAACCTAAATGAGCCTGGTAATCAAGGTCTTTAGAAGTGCTAGAAGTTCCAGGCAGGTGTGTTGGAGCAAAACTCTGCAGGATGTTGGCCCTCCAGGAGCAGGATCGGTCCCCCCAAGACATTCACAAACACATGCCATGCCATGTTTGTTTTTTGGGTATGTAGTCACATAAACAACATGTAGCGTCATAATCAATTGTTACCATTAATTTCTCAAGTCTGTGGAAACACTGGGCCGCTTCGAAACAGGTTTGCCTGAACATTGGCTGAGAACTGGGTCTTGCACCATTTTAGTGAAAAAGGGGTGAGCTCTAGAATATTATTCCTTAACGTCAGCCTACCAATGATCCAATAACTTTTTGCTTTCAGGAATGGAAGAACCTAAAGCATAAAAGGGACCAGAACTACCAGAAGATTATTTGCTGTCTAGTGCACCGTTACCTGACCTCCACAAGGCAGAAGATGCAGAGCACTGACCAAGCCACGGTAGAGAACCTCAACGATCTGCGGCAAGACCTATCCAAGTTCCGCAATGAAATGAGGGACCTTTTGGGCTTCCGCACTTCAAAATATGCCATGTTCTACCCCAGAAGCTAAGCCATGACCATTTAGTAAAAGTGACCCAGCATGTTCAGCAATGCTCTTCTTCTTTTTCTTTGGAAGATGTAAGGTGACAAAAATCCCTGGGACTCTACTGGAATTCTATTAAGCTCTGTTTATTCTACAGCCTCCAGAACCATAACTTATGTAATATTCTTGCATCCTACTTGTTTTCTAAAAGTGTCATTGTTTTCAAATAAATAACATTTATTATAAAGAAACATTTTCTATTGAACTTGCTTAAGTTCTTAGTAACTGTTTCAGCGTTCTCAGTGTTTAAACGTATAGAGTAGACTTCTTCAAACCTTGATGACCCACAGTGTTCCTGAAATCGCATACTGTCTGAGTAGGTACTACATTTGAATTTAAACTTACTTCACGACCATTAAAAAAGTTTGTTCTGTATGGTATGAATATGGGGGTAGTATTAATTAATTTTAATGACTTATTGCATCCGGCATGTTACTGTCACGTGACCTAACAGCATCAGTGGCATCGCTTCACTGCCATTCATAAATCCTCTCCAATGGCCTCATGGCCTCAACGGTCGCATCCGGTGTAGACACGGTGTAACTCTTTCACCCTGTTCTGACTCTGGGTCAGGGTTGTTGACTCAAGGTTTTCTTGTTGCATACATGCAAAAAATCCATAGATATGTCTATTTATGACTGAGTGTCTTTCAATCTATCAATCTATGAGTAAACTGTAGGCAAGGCTTTCAAGGTTGAAAAAAACACTTTACTTTTCTAGCTAATTGGCAGCAAAAAAGCAGGTCATTCAGAAATGTACCCACATTTACATGGCAACACCTGTTCATTATTAATTACTGGGACATTGTTACTCATTTCACAGTGACAGTCTACTAAATTCTAATGATCAAAGAGAGTATGTAAAATGGTCATAGCTGTTTCTGGCACAAGAAATATTGAGCAACTTTATTAGGGGAGAAAAAAAGAATGTTACACAATTTTAATATAGTTTACTAAGGAGTTAAACCTTAGAATAGTGCCCTTCACAGTCAAGCACTATGAGCCCTAGGCAATTTTAGAAACAGATGTCCTGACATGAACATGTGGACTACCTAAATATTTTCAACTGAAAACTTTCTTGAAACAAATCTTATTCTGGAAAATAATGCAAATAATTTACAAAAATACAAATAAAAACATGAAGACAATATCCGAGATTTAACTGATAATGAACTTTATTTTTCCATCAAAACAAATAATTTATAACTTAACATTCACCTCTAGGAATAGGTTTCTATGAAAATATTTCAATATTATCCAGCATGATTTCAAAAACAGCAAAGATGTGCAACTAGTTTATTGCCTTTTAGCTCGTCTAACTTTGTTCTTGGATCAAAAATCTACAAATAACTGTGCCATTCAAAACACCATAATCTTGCTCTTTACATTCCAGTATTCTTGACCTGTCTTATTACTTTTGCTCTTGCTGTCATTTTGATGCTCATCACAACAGTAAGAAGAGAAGTAGGAACCAAGAGAGCCCAACCAGGTGTGTGCCACGTGCTTCAACAGTCCTCTGCCTCCTCATAAGAGGGCGATGAAGGAAGTTGGGACATGCAGGGCAAATATGAAGACATCACACACCCATGTGTGGATTTCAAGACCAAAGATTTTTCGTAAAAGCTCAGCAACGTTTGTTCTTCAGCATGTTAAAGGCCCTCTGGTTCTTGGCCTTGAAAGCCATGATGAAATGATGGGGGGCGATCATTCCACGGCCCTCCTCATCTGCCTGGCCCATGAAGATGTAGTTCAAACCTAGCGACACCACACAGAAAAAACCTGAATGCAGTGACGGAACGGCAGAGACATTCAGGAAGGGCTTTGGATCAGCTTTTCTCTGGGGCCTCACTCGCTCTATCCACTCCATATGTTTATATACTTTATAAACATATGAGAGTGAGATTTCGTCATGAAAAAATACATTTTGTTAGCGAGTTTGGCTGTTAAAGCAATGGTTAATGGGGTGCTCGATGCATCATTAACTCAGACTCGTCATTACTAACTCAGTGAGTTAACCCCAAAATGAAAATTTTGCCATCTTTGACTCGCTCTTGTTGTTCCAAACTCGCATTCGGTTATTTCTTACGAAAAAGTGAACATTTCCGTAACCTCTTCAAGGTGTAGTAAAGTTACGTTTTTGGCTGAAACGTTTATTTAAAGGTGCATTCAGTAGTTATTTAGCTATCATTAGCATTGCTGTTCTTACCATACAATACCACAATGGTGTTAAACGCTGCGCTACCATCTATCGATGTGGATCAGCATGATCTTCTCCTAAATTTAATGAAAATTAAATTTATACTAGAGAGTTTTAGGTGTTTACACAGCAGCAGAATATGGTTGTTTTTATTGAAATCTGAGAGCTTTCTGTCCCCTCATTGTCTGGCTACGTAACTACTACTTTCAAGCCTCAGAAAGAAATCTCCAACACGTGTTCACGCAATGTCTGCTCTCGCGTCAACTCAAGACGCATGCGTTGTGGTGCTCTCGTGAACTCGCATTGAAGATTAATATTTTGTTAATAAAATGGTAAATTTGGGGGGGTTTTTGCGCAAACAAACCACTCGAGTCACTTCATAAAACTGAGGTTAAACCACTGAAGTCACATGGATTACTTTAATGATGTCTTTACTATCTGTCAGTGGAGGGACAGAAAGCTCAGATTTCATGAAAACGGGGAGGAGGGGGGGGGGGGGGGGGGGGGTTGGCTGCTTGTTTGGTCAAAAATCTGAGGAGCAGATGGCGTGTTCACTACATCAAGAGTGAGTGACATAGCGGTGCTGAGGCGGCGCCCATGCCATCAGCCAGGGTTCAGACAATCAGAACCGCCCGAAGGGCATTTCCCATTTCGGCATCGCTATGTAGCATCTTGTTCCCTATTGAGAGAACATGGGTTGCGCAAGTAACCCCGAGACATTTAAGCGCAACTCAAATATTCCTTTCTCCATCCAAGATATAAAAGATGCTGTCACCTGTCAGTAATGAAGATTTGATGAATGAACTCGTGGCTCGCAAGGACTCTTGTCGTGTCAAAAATGATAAGACTTTTCAGTTTTATGGACAAGTGCCATCATTGGCATTACTTTGTCACTTGCTGACTTGCTCACGGTCGCTATGATTACTGGTAGGAGAATACAGGCTTGACTCCAGTTGCACGTTAATACAAACAGTATTAGAGATGCTACTGTAAGTTGCTGTGTGAACGGGACAAAGTAAATGCGGTTGTCAGTCCCAAACACTGACAGTGTAACCGTAGCCTTAGAGAGATCTACACAATAATTAATTCAATTTCCTGTCCAAAAACAAAAAAGGTCACTACTCGGGATTTTCTCTGTCATCAAATATTTACACATTGTGAATGCATACCAATGTTTATGCTTGTTTTTTGTCTTTGCCCTTTTCTGCTTCTTCAGTCATACAGGTACTGATTCTACTGTTGTCTCGACTGGTAAAGCACGATAGTAAGTGTGCTTTGTCTGTTTTTCACTCTTCTCACTCTTGCATCACCAAACAGCATTACGGTAGGCCTATTAGTGTATCTACAGAGGCGTCAGCTGATGAGGTTTCGTATCATATAAAACTTTTCAAATAAGCACCAAACTACTGAATGCACCTTAAAGAGAAACTAGCTGCTTGGAAAGTGAACAGTTTTTAAGTTCATACTTTTGTTTATTTTTAGGCTTAATATTTTTAACAAGTTTTTCATAACCAAAATAGAACCAGCCAACCTTATGTTTTGCAAACAATTGTGGACCGTTTGGATCACTTTAAAAAAAAAAAAAAATTTAATCTTACACAAAAATAAAGCTCACGTTAGTTCAATAGCAAACCTGTTGGAAATGATTATAGTTTGTGGAAAACAACCTGAAATATTCCTTTATTTTTACACACCGAGAAGCAAACAAGCATTACCAACAGGAACACAACTACTTATTCAATATGCGAGGTTACAATAATGTGCTTTAGCAGATGTCTGTGGCAGATAAAACTGTCTAGCACATTAAGCCCAAAGTATACTTCACTTTTTAAGCATTCTCTAGGGTCTGTGTACACGTGTGACGTGAATTTTATCATCAACACAGTATGGACATACGGACATGTACGCACGCAGCCCAAGTTTTCTAACAACACACACTTTGTACGCACAGGTCGCACAAGCAATTAGTTTGTCCACAATGTGACAACGCATGCAAATTTCTGTATTTGTGCACGTTTCTGTATTTGGATGCATTTGGAGCACATTTGATGTCAAAATGAAGATGTTTTCTTAATCTGCTGGTGTTTTTTCTATTTGCATGTTTTCCTCAGTTGCAGCTTTATGCTATACAGCACGTTTCTGTATTTGGTTTGTGATTTGCGTTGTGAGTATCTGTAGTGTGTTTTTGTATTTGGTGGCATTGTGAGTATTTGCAGACCATTTCTGTATTTGGATGCGTTGTGAGTATTTGCAGAACGTTTCTGTATGTGGTTGCGTTGTGAGTATTTGCAGCACATGTTGTCAAACTGATGAAGATGTTTTCTTAATTTGCTGGTGTTTTCTCTATTTGCATGTTTTCTTCAGTTGCAGCGTGTTGAGCTCTCTCAGTCACAGTTACAATAGTGCCCCAGTGCCGTTGATTCACGAGGTAGTCAAATAATAAACTGAATAAACAGAGACAAAAGCTTGTCCCAGCTCGATGAGAGATTGGGCAGTGAGGTTAGAAAGTACCCACATTTGTACAACTCTAGCCTAAAATATTAAAAAGATGTGTATATGGATTATAACTCATGGGGAGGTATTTTTCAGGTGATCTCCTGTAGACCAGAAGGGGTAGTGCAAATCGTAATGCGCATGCGTCAAATGGATAATACTTTGAAAGGCTTTGCATATATAACTGTGCGCGTACACTAGCATACATTGGGCTTAAGTGTTACCGTTACAACAAGCTGAGGCAGGCACTTACCTCGTCTGACGTAGGGGCACTTCTTGCAAAGGATGACAATCTTTGTGCTCATGGTTTTGCCAGCCTGCTGGATAGCAAGGTTACCTTCCTTGTAGACATTGATTATGGAGATGGTGGCGTACATGCTACCTTCTCGCGTTACAGCGGTGATAACGGTTCCAGTGATCACTAAAATGTCAACAAAAAAAAGAGACCACTAATTAGAATGTGATTGAATTATCTTCATTTGGGGACTTTTCTTTATTTTGGTATTTTTTTTAGCAGTGTTGGGAAAAGTTACTTTTAAAAGTAATGTGTAACAATGTTGTGTTACTTACTAAAAAAAGTAAATAATTGTGTTATTTAGTTACTTTTTATGGAAGGTAATGCGTTATATTACTTTTGTGTTATTTTTTCTCATCTGGGCTAAACTTGTTTTCAAACATTAATTGGCGGACCCCCTGCAGTACCACTAAGTTCTATTTTTGGCAAGTGTAAAGACCCTTTCACACCAAACCGCATAGAAGAGAGTTCAATGCTCTTATTTCAGCAATAAAAACAAATGAAAATGAAAAACAGACGTTAAGTAATGCTTAGTTAGTATTAAGTTAAGCTTGTTAGTATGGTTGAATTTGATCATTGAAGGTCAGCAGTAAAGACATTGGTCAATAAAGGGAGATGAAATACAAAGTATATTTGTGTTAACATTTAATTTTTACAGTTTTTATTCATTTTGAGAAATTATTATTATTTACTCACGATTTCTTTCAAAATGAGGACAGGAGAGGTGTCAGTCAATCCATGGGAAAACCAATGTAACTTGCGTTACTTATTTGAAAATGTACCTTGTATTTTATGTAGAAAATGTATTTTATTTAAAGTTAAAAGTAGTGCATTACTTTAGTAGTTACTTGGAAAAAAAGTAATCTGATTACATAACTTATAATGCATTACCCCAACACTGTTTTTAGTACTTCAAATAAACTTCTCCTGATAGACCAAATAGTAGAAGTAGTCATTTAAAAATGGTAAAATTAGGATATGTTAAATATAGCTTAGGCCCATTATTTGAACATTTATTTTCATAAACTTGTGTTTATCCATTTCCGCAATACATAAAGGGTGTGATTAAAGCAATTTCACTCGATGTGCATGTCATTTTCCGCCTTCGTTCACATTCAGGTCTTGTTTCTCATCATGACTCTGGTCTCCACCAACCACAGGATTTCCCCATATGCAAATCCAAGTAAACAGCAGAAATCATAATGAAATATCTACTCGCTCCTGGACGTGAACATTGCAGACCTGTTCCAGGGGCAGCGACTGCGGTCAAAGAGCTCGACTGAATCAACACTCCCATTTACCAGCGGTTTATCCACAGTCCACTGCAGTCTATTTACACTAGAGCACTGTATCCCACACACAAATCCACTGTGCTGAGGGCAAAAAATGCTCAAGGAATCTTTTGAAACGCGTTGACAAACCAGCAAGCCAAAGATAGCATGCTGAAAAAGAGACCCATAAAAACATGCACCTTGTGAAGAGTACAGGATTATAGACTAGATGTGAACAATCACTGCTTGTTTCCACTTATTCTGATGCCCCCCACCCCCCCCCCACCTACAAATTCCCACCTCAATTTGCGCTCGTGTGTGTTTGTCTTCATGTGTCAGCAAAAAAGTTAGTATCAACCTCAGAGTGCTGCTCTTACCAAAGTTGCTGGAACAGTAGTGGCTCTCAGGGGTTCCCTTCCGTTTGCATTTCTGTTGACACAGCGCTGCAGAGTACTTCAAAGCTGGAGAGAAGAGCAGAGATAGCAAAAAAAAAAAAAACCTTCAAAAAGTTTTACTGTAGCATGCTGACTCTGAGCCAGTGGAGTTTGTCTTTTAGTATATGCGTGCAAAAAGTGAGAAAGTGTGGGCTAGGTTCAAGCTCCGGAAATTGGATATTGCCAATTTCTGCCGTAATTTACCATCTGTCGATCATATATTTACTTTATTAAATGAAACAATTTAAGTAATTCAATTTAGATTAAATGATATGCATCAAATAATATCAGTACATTTTTAGTATTGTAGCAGTGTTGTACTCCCAGCTCTTTTTAACACTATTTTAAATAATTTAACAATGTTTAAATGCTTTTCACAGAATTCACAGATTGTGTACAAATGGCAAATTTTGGAATATATATATATATATATATATATATATATATATATACAGTATATAGCTCACAAACGTTTGGGGTCGTAAGATTTTGCAATGTTTTAAACTAATTTATGTCTGTGATGGAAAATCTAAATTTTCAGCTTCATTACTCGAGTCTTCAGTATCACGTGATCCTTCAGAAATCATTCTAATATGCTGACGTGGTGTTTAAGAAACATTTCTTATTATTATCAATGTTGAAAACAGTTGTGCTGCTTCATATTTTTGTGCAAACCCTGATAAATTGTTTTCAGGACTCTTAAAAAATAAGAGCATTTATAAAAATAAATAAAAAAAGACACTTTAGCTTCCTTGCTAAACTGATGTATTAATTTCCCTTTTGTTTCCCCCTAGACGGCAAAGACAAATAATGAAGAGCAAATGTGGTAAATTTTTGATCTAATATCACTTTTACTGGAAAACATGACACAAATACTGATTAAGAATAATTTTGCCAGCAACATGATCAAATGCACACAGTGTCAGTCCTCTCACACTTTTTGTTCCATCTCTCATTGACAGACTTGCATTGAGTGATCTTGCATCATTTACTTTCCACTACATCTTCATCTAATGGAAAGAACACGTGGATGTAGCAGATGTACAATGCGATTACATGTTGCCGACTGCAGTTTCATAAGGTGCTAGAAAGCTAATTCATTCATTTCTAATGTGACTATAGTTTCATCTTGCGGAAAACCGGAATGGCTGGTGACAAATGGCTAAAACCGTTAACATGGCAGCAGGTAAATCCAGGGTGGTATTTTGAGTTGAATTTTTTTTATTATTTACTTTTAAATAGGACCTATTATGTTTTTTTTAACGTTTTCAACTTTCTTTAACTTTAACTTTTTGTGTAATGTTGCTGTTTAAGCATGAAAAAGGTCTATTACAGGTTATTCTCGATGTCAGTGCACACTGTTTCTGAACTCCCTGAAACGCCTCCATTGTAGTCTTGACAATATTCTTCATTTAAATAATTCCCGCCCAAAGCATACGCAAAATAAAGGGGACGAGGCCTGGTTGAGTTGCGTAATAGAGCATTGAAACTCGTGGTTATGGTAAGGGGCGTGACCTTTCTGAAACACGCTCAAAGAGGTTGACCAATCACAACACACTGGTCCAGCCGACCAATTAGAGCACATTGCACTTTTCGGAAGGAGCACTTAGAGACCGTAACTAAATAGAGCATTACTGACAGACTGGGAAGAGAGGTGCTGCAACAATTTAAAATATATGAAAGATTTGAGCATGAACCTATTCTAGTAGACCTCAAAAACAAAATCAAGACTTTGTAAAAGGGCATAATATGACCTCTTTAACCGCAAGTCAACACCTATAATGTAGGCTGACATTAAACCCTCCACCTACATGCAGTATGATTAGGGAGAATACTTACGTATAGGTCTAGTGGTAGTGGGTGGTGCTGTCGTGGTTGGTGGAACGGTTGTGGAGGGAAACTTCTTTGGTCTAAATTTGTAATGACCAATAAAGCCATCTGCTGTTAAACTGAGATCTGAGAGGAACTGAATGAAGAGCTGATTCCCCTCTGAGAACACAGGTCTAAAGCAGAGAGATACACAGAATGTGAAGTGCAAATAAAGAAGTATTGCTAACAGCAGTATGTTTATATCTTGAATATAGAGCAAAGGACTGATGTAATACATTTGATATGATATATGATGCATTGATACATACGCTGGTGGACTGTCTCCACAATATTTCCCAATTCTTTTAGCGTCGTTGATTTCTCCACCATTAAAAATTGCTAAGTAATCGTAACGACAATAGTTGTCGCGCTCCACATCAAACTTCTCAAACTTTACCTCTATAATCTGTAAAAAAGGACAAATGTTTAAGCTATATGCAAAACACACGATTAAGGAATATCTGAAATAATGATGGCATTACACTTTTAATCAACGCTACTTGTAAAACAGATTTTTTTTCACCCATTTTAATATCCTCCAGGTAAAAATCGTATGTCTAAAAGCTTAGAAAAATAATTATATTTTGAGGTATCGTTCATGGTTGAAGTCAAGTCAAGTCACATTATATAGTGCTTTATAAAACACAGATTGTTTCAAAGCAGCTTCACTGTGGTAAAATAAGTGTTGTAAAAATGTTGTAAAATTAATAATGAATATATTCATTCTATCTTTATCTATGAATCTATCAATTTCAGGTGTAAGACAGCACTTAAAAAGAATAGTGTCTTTATTCAGCTTAATTTATTTCAGTTCAATGTCAAAGTTCCAAAGTTCATCAATTATGAAAATTTCTATTCAGCTATAAGCAGCTATAAAGAAGAAAATAGTGTCATTATTCAGCTCAAGTCAGTTTAATGTTGATTCAATTCAGTTCAATAACAGTGTCGATGTTGCAAAGTTAGGGTGTGTTCACACTTGGCAGGTTTGGTTCGATTAAAACAAACTCTATTGCGATTGCTCTGTTAGTGCGGTTCATTTGAATAAGCGTGTATGCTGCCATCCGAACCCTGGTGCGCACCAAACAAGTGGACTGAGACTGCTGAAAAAATTGGTCTCGGCCCTATTCCAAACAAACTCTGGTGCGGTTTGACTGATATATGAATGCAACATGGACCAAAGACATCTAAACGAACCAAAAACTGGTTGTGAATGATGTCACAAGATGCGACCATAAAAAGGACAGCTCAAGCATACATGGTTTTTCTTGTCTCCTCTCGAGCTATGTTGCCCACAGTTTGGTACAGGTGTCAGAACTGTGTCTCCTTGCATTCCTGGCACTGTTTTGACTCCTTTACACATTTTGTAAGCTCTTCTGTTGGTAGAAATATCATCACATGTATGCGCATACAACAAGCACGTTTAGCCCAGCACACAGCATTGGTTTGGAAGTTCCATTGCAAAACATACATTTAGGTTTGGTCTTAAAAAATGACAGTGTGAACGCCAAGCGAACCCAGGACTAAATGCCTTTTTTTTTCTTTTTCTTTTTTTTGGTCCAGACCAAAAGAACCAAGAGAACTGAAGTACAAGTGAGAACACACCCTTAAGAGTCATTATCCAGATCAGTTCTGTACAAATGTTGCAGTGCAGTTTAATAGATAATATTATTGATTGTCTGTTAAGCCATTCATTGTTTTTGTAGCCAAGTTAAGGATAAAATAAATAAATAATGATGAGTCCACCTGGTTCTTGGGTGCTACTATATGCCAAGAACACGTGACTCCAGCAGGATAGTCTTTCTCTGGCCAGTTAGGGGTCTTGAAGGTTCCTGATGGCTTCATCAATCTCCCACCACAGTACTGATCCCCTGTAAACATCCATTCAGACAGACGTTTAGGAAATGTTTCCTAAACTCCACGAGAGAAACGCTAAACATAGACCAAGCATCCAGTGTGAGGTCGTTCACCCCTAATTAAAAGGAATGCATGAGATAATTGCACAGCACCATCATTGGCGGACTCTAAAATGTACTTCCCTACAGTCTTGTCATTATACGAGAGAGTTTACAGACTTGTTGGTCCCAGCGCGCAGTTCCTGCCTTAATCCTTCAACACAGCTGCCAAAGCCCTTTATCCGAAGCTGATGCTTCTAGAACTGTATGCCAACGAAAGCAGTGTGTATTGATTTTGGTGCCCATATTAAAAGGTGCTAAGCCTATTTTTGACCCAGAAAATATGATGAAATTGAAACTACACTATAAACAGGATTTTTGGATGCTACGCTATTCTAAAACGATTGAATGTCACTAGACCCGTCATAAATGTTTCCAATCATATTTCACCCCAAAATCACAAGGAAATAATATTTTGAATTAAAATACAAGTAAGCCCTTTGTAGGTTTACAATACTGTACACTAATTTTAAAGGTACACTTTGTAACTTTTTTTTGTTCAAAATGTATACATTTACATTTAGTCATTTAGCAGACGCTTTTATCCAAAGCGACTTACAACTGAGTACTAAACCAAGCGAGTCATCGTGAAGAGGCAAAAACAACGCAAGAAGTGCTCAAAATACAAAGTTCAGACATTGCTCGGAGTAGCATAAGCCAGACTAGCGAGGATTTAAAGGAAAAGGAAAGAAAGTTTTTTTTTATGTTAAATGTACACTGTGTAGGAATTCCATTTTTTTGTCAAACAGCGACCCCTAGAGTCGCTGTGGAGTACTTGTACTGTCGTAAATAACGAGTGGAAATAAGGTGTGGCCCCTTTAAGAGCTGCACGCGCCGGGTTATTTCTGTTTGATGCTCATTCTTTTCTTATTTTAAGTGAAAGCCTGACCGAATGAGACTCTTGTCCGGTTTTCTCACGCGGTCAGTTTCTCGTTTTCTTTTCCTTGACTCTTCCGAGCATGTGGTCACGTGACGGTCGTAAAGCGATACGTTCTCCAGGTCACATGACCTGGCCAAAGACGGTGCGTCTTCTACGAGCTTACATGGGCGGTATTTCAAGAGGCCAGCCCCGCTCAGAGCATTGATAGTGTCAAGCGCTGTATATTGGCCTGAGGAATCATTTAAAATAACTCATATGCGTCAACTCTTTTGGCCAAAAGTTACACGGTGTGCCTTTAAGTGCTCACGGAAGAAATTAGTTTTCAGTTGTCTTTTGAATGCTGTCAGGGATTCTGCATTCCGGATGAGGGTGGGCAGATCATTCCACCAGCATGGTACTGTGAATGAGAATGTTCTGGAGAGTGATTTTAAGGCTCTCTGTGATGGTACCACGAGCCGTCGCTCATTGACTGATCGTAGGCTTCTAGCAGGGATGTAGACTTGTAGTAGTGAGTGGAAGTAGGAGGGAGCTGAGCCTGTGGTCAATCTGTAAGCAAGTGTCAACGCCTTGAACTTGACGCGAGCAGCGAGTAGTAGCCAGTGCAGAGAGATGAACAGAGGAGTGACGTGGGCCCTTTTGGGCTCATTGAAGACAAGATTGTATATAACGAGCGAGTACATAAATCCATCTTCCAAACCATGTTTTTGTCTGATCCTGAATCACTACGATACACCTATAATAAGCGTTTATATTCAGTACTGTCTACGCAGCAGAAACGTGAAAAAAAAATGTAATCGGTGCTACATGACTAGAGAAAACAGAGAATGCAATTGTAGCAGCAAAATGTAATTTAATTTTCGATTTGAATAAAAAAAAGGTCAAATATATTGAATTATTATTACTAAAATAATTGTTAATTGAAGGTGAAATATGACCCTTTTTCATAAGACTCAAACATAGTGGGTGACCAAAATAAGCACTGGCACAGCTTTTAGCACAAAACTTAAACCTGATAACATCAGTGATGTGATGACTGCAAGAAGAGCTGCACGATTCTGGATAAATTGATTTTTTTATTTTTTTAAAGAGATCACGATTCTCCTACGATTCTGAATAGACAGCTAAAAAAAACAACATATCATTTACTAAAGGTTCTGTAAAAAATTGGTTGACTGTAAAACACTTTTTAAAAAGTAACATGAAGCTTCAAATAAAGACAGTATCGATTTACCAGTATGTAATGATGTGATCTATAGCCTGCTATCTTTATTTGAAGCGTCAAGTTACTTTCAAAAGTTTTTTTTTCCAATTTTGATCGCTACTTTAGACATTAGTGTTTATATCTTAACTATAAACTTTTATCCCAGTACTTCTGTGATAATTTAAATGACTGTCCCACAGAAATAGTGATACTTGTGTGGTTGAAAGGACTGTTTGTGAAGCGGTTTCATAGCTAACTGCTCTCTAGCTGGGTCAGTGGCAGCGCCAACAAACACAGATTTGAATGTTTGCTGTGATCGTGTGCATCAAAGGTTTGATAGACATAGCGGAATCGTTGTCATTAGGAATAATATTGCAATGGGTGTTTGAATTGAGAAACAATTCATCGTGTGGCTCTAACAGCAAGCTTCCATTGTTTCCTACACGCATCAGCTGTCCGTCAACTACTGATGGGCAAAAAACAGAGACACAATCTAAATCATTAACATTCCAGCTGTCTTGCTTCAGCCAAGCAGACGTCTCGTCACTTATACAGTTACTCAGTGAGCAAGACAGCCCCTGGAGGTCTGACCAATCACTGATTCACTGGAAAAACGTCTGTGAGAAATTCCACATCATGCCATGAAATACACAGCAATGTTATCCAGCTTCCTCCAGAGTGTTCTAAATCAACATCCCATTTTGTTAGTCAAAGTAAAACCAGGTTTTTCTTACTTTTGTGTGAATCGACAAGGTCTTTCAGTGATTTACTGAACGGAAACGGTTTATATTGAGGCATTAAAGATCCATTTCTCTTCTCCAGCTAGCGTTATACTGACCTCTGACTTCTCTAGGAGCTGTCAGATGTTAAATAGCTCTTAACTGCTCATTAAAGTTGACCTTTGCCCACATAAACACAATCCAAGCGTAATAGCATATGAGTTTATGGACAGAAACATGGATCGCATTCTGGAAGAGCTGGGCAGTATGATTGTATATAAACACCAAATTACCATCAAAAACAAACAAACTGTTGAACTAAACCTTAAAGGATAGTTCACACAAAAAAGAAAAATCTGTCATCATTTACTCACCCTCATGTCGTTCCAAACCCATAAGACTTCCCTGAGAGATTTCTGTCTCTCCATTACAGTCTATTTACTAAACTCTGACGTTTCAAAAAGTTCATAAAGAGATAGTAAAATAAATCCATATGCAAGAACCAATGAGGTTCATTCTCATGTTACGTAGCATGTTTGAGCTTCCGCAAGAACCAATGAGGTTTGGGTAACGCTTCCTTTTACAGTACAGTACTTACGTGTATATACTTACCTAGAAAGTACTGGCTAATATAAGGTAAGTACATGGGTTAGGGGTAGGTTCAGGGTTAGTACCTAGTTATTACCCAGTAATTATAATTACTATAATAAGTACATAAGAACATGGGTAACAGGACTGTAAAAGGAAGCGTTACCGAGGTTTGTTCTCACGCATCAAGTACAGTTGAACCGCTCGATTCAGTTTTGGGTGAATAGACTTTCAATGGAGGGACAGGAATATCTCAGATTTCCTTAAAAATATCTTTATTTGTGTTTCAAAAGTCTTGGAAAAGACATGAGGGTGAGTAAATGATGACAGAAGTTTAATTTTGGGGGGAACTATTCCTTTAAAACACCTAATAAACTCTTTTGGCTTACTGAGTTGAACCGAGCAAAACATTGTATTAGCTGCCAAATTTATGGTCCATTTTTATGATGTTCTTACCCCGTTCATTAGGGTTGGCAGCAGAGTACACAGCCAGGAAGCCGCTACCAGCTGTATTGGCATCAGACATCATCTGTATGAGCATCTTGTTGCTTGTGGAAACGAGGGCTCCCGGCCTGAACGTCCCACAGAAGCGGCCGAGACGCTGTCCATTGCCGTGGCCACTATAAACATCCACATAATCATATCGGCACAGGTTGTCACTCTCTAAGTCAAGAAAACGAAATGAGAGGACGACCACTTTGCCCTCTGGAACCTGCAAGAAGCAGACGTCATATTGAGACCCAACTAGATAAGAATGATCGGTAACACTTTAGTTTAGGGTGCAGTTCTCATTATTAACCAGTTGCTGATTGGCATGCATAATACTAGGATATTGGCTTATCACTAGTACTTATAAAGCACATATTAATGCCTTATTCTGCATGACCATATTCTACAACCCTACCCAATACCTAAACTTAACAACTACCTTACTAACTATTAATAAGCAGTAATTAGGAGTTTACTGAGGCAAAAGTCGTAGTTAATAGTGAGAGTTGGACCCTAAACTAAAATGTGACCGAATGCACTTCTGTTCTAAAGACATCTGATACACACATTTTAAACAGCTCAACACTTACAGTCATCCGTTTATATTGTACTAACATTTTTAATTTAAATACGTCATTTTCAGTGCTTCATGAAGATAGCCTGTTCTTCTCTTTTGTGACGTATATCCGAGGGAAACTGCTTCTCAAACAAGAAAACATGAAAGGCGGGACTTGATTTTGTCAATCGGGATAAATCATTTATAATAAATACTGCAATATTCCATAAGAAAAAACATGATTTTATGGTGATATTAAAGGGGTGATCACACAACACTTTTCGTTCCATTGACTCCCATTTATACGCAAGCTTATACAAATTTTGCTGTGTTCCAAAGTTCAAGTCTGGTGAACTCAGCCCTGCGAATATGTATCACATGGAAACATTCAAAAGAAATTTATTTATTTTTTTGTAATTTCTAAGCATTTTTCAAATGACTAAGTTTGTAATGTTGTGATGCATCTGATTGGTTTGGTTCATGGCTTAAAATGTTTTACTGAAGATTGTTTATCAGAAGCCTGAATGGAAAAATACTTCAAGAACCATGACTATGAAATCTTTCCAAAGTATTATACTAACAAATATGTAGGCTAATACATTACAAGTAACACAAGTTACATAATCAGATTACTTTTTCAAGGAACAAGTAAAGTAACATTTAAACTGTACTTTTAAATTTACAACTAAACATCTGAGTTACCTTTTCAAATAAAGTAACGCAAGTTAATTTGTTTTCCCATTTATATGCTGACAGCTCTCCTGTCCTCATTTTGAGAGAAATTGTGTGAGGCGTTGTGTGTGCTGTGTGAACAGGTTATGGTAGTTCTAGACTAAATGTGAACATGCATTTACTCATCTCACTTGCACAAAAACAGATTCAGCATCTCTCGAAAAGAATAAAAACAGTTAAATGCAAACTAATAAGCATTTTTTTTCTGCAGAAACATGGAAATCAGGTTCTGAAAATAAAGTGGACAATCTCTCTTAGTCTGAGTGGTCACCAATTAAGTCTCTTATATGCAATGACGGCAATGCAATAAAATGCTGGAATGAGCCTGGAGTCGCCACAAGGATGTAATGTGGCCAGCAGCCAAACCAAATGGAGATCACAACCAGACACACACTGATTCTTGCCACGACTTTCTATTGCATCATCATTACAGTACGATGCAGAACTACATTTTACTTCTTTTTTTTATTTACCACCAAAACACTAAACATACAGACATATTCAAACACTGACAACTTTGCAAATGCAAACTTTGTGCTTATTGAACAATGTAAACCTTCACAGCATGCACTGTATTCAATGAAGTTCTGTAGATACCTATATATTTATGTGTGTATGGATACATTCCTGGACATACTGATGGATTGTGGATTAAAAACATAAATCTCCACAAATGTTTGATTTGGTAGGGTTCTATGCTAACTTGAGATCTGTCAAATGTTTTCTGTTACCTGCTACATAACAAATCCAATTATATATATAAAAAAAAAATGTCTTGGTTTCTCTGTGCATGTGTCTTTGTATTCTTCGCCATTACTTGACACACTGATTATTATGGAAGCTTGTTTCCACCACGCAATAAAAAAAATAAGAATCGTATTTGCATATTTGTATCTCCTAATTCTGATTGTTTTTCTTACAATTAGGCTACAAGCTTATATCTCACAATTCTAAATTTATTTCTCACAATTCCAGGTTTATACCTCACAATTCTGAGTTTATATCTAACTGTGAGAAATAACGTCAGAACTGCAAGATAAACTTGCAATTGAGAGGGAAAAAAGACAGAATTGGGTGTTTATATCACAATCCTGAATTCTTTTTTGTGTGTGTCCTTTGTTGAGGTCGCAATTGTGGGAATTCTGAGGGGAAAAAAGTTTAGAATTGTGAGATAAAAAGTCAAAATTACCTTTTTTATTCTGTGGCAGAAACAAGCTTCCATAGATTACTCATAAATTATGCTGATAAGTGAACAAGTCGCGTGACTGAAACTGTTTTTTTATTGCAAATGAAAGGTTACAGATATTAACAATGACTGAAACTGATTGTTTGCCTACTATTTCATGAATATTGCATATTCAAATTTATTTGAGGTAGGCTATACTGTTTTTTTAATACAGAAAGGTATGATATTCAAAGGCGATGACAGTTCGTCATTCAAAATCGAATCTACCGCGGTTACGTCACAGAATTAGCATGATTAATTCTGATTAGCTAATTTTCCAATAGTGATCTGCTATAGTAATATTCTGTTTTAATCATAGCCCCTTTAACATGGGAACTGTTATTATTTATGTTGCGATATTTAATTTTTCACAGTGCCAAAGAAAGGCTCAAACTTAATATGTAAACCGTTTTTTTTTTTTTGCTGCAGGGCACTAATATTTTCTTCAGGAAATGCAAACTATATTAGCTTTAAGACGCATGTAAGTTATAGTCAGCATTTCAGCTATCCGAATACATAATTAATCAGTTAAGGTTACTTACAGTAATTCTCCACACACATTTGGTATTCGGCGGATAGACGCCCGGATAACCCTGACTACCGATAACACCCGACTCTCCTGTGATATTACCACCACACGTGAAGGTCTGTCTAGACAAGAGAAAGAACAATAAACACCTGCATCGATGCAGCATTCATTTTTGCAATATAAGCATATGAATCATAAAACTTTGACATGCACAGCGGTTTCGTATGTGAGATCCGCCGTTCCGCCAGCTGTGATCATACATGAGCATTCAGTGCGCGCGCATCATGACTGAAGAAACTTACCTGTTTTGAGACTGAGCCCGCACATTCAGGATGAGCAGCAGAGCCCCGGCGACCAGGACACCGCAGATCTTCCACATTGTAAGAACGGACGGTGGAACAGGTCAGACGGTGTGCGTGTCTGCGTCCAGCTGCATTTAATGATATTATTGTGCTCCGTCTGTTCTGAAGTTGCTCCGGGGAGTTTCAGAGGCAGATGAATATAGCGTTTGTCCTGCTCTGTGGGAGGGAGCAGCACGACAGCTGCCTTTTCCCAAACCTGTGATCAAAGACATGCAGGAGAAAGAGAGAGAGGGCTCTAGATAGGCGTCTCATTTAATAATAGGCTAAAATAAAATAAAAACATTTTTCCAGTTTTTTTTTTCAAGTAGCTTAACACAGGAGTAACAATTTTCACTCTTCAGTTTCAGTTCAATTCAGTTTATTTCACATTTTACAACACATATCCACTAATTTAATTGTCAAATAATCGATGCATATGATCCATGAGTACTATGAGATGATTACAGCGCCACCCAGAGGTGTAGTGGTAAAAAAAGAGGTGGGTAAACTATAAATTCTGGTGGACCACGACGTGGTCACCCGGTAAGGTGGGCCACTGCCTACCGGTGTATGTGTATCTCCTGATGACATTGCTATATAGGGAGGGCTCGACATTAAGCCCTTTCATACGCTTAATCTGTCATTCACTTGTCCGAGTAAAAAAGTTTCTCGTCCGGATTTTTTTTGTTTTTTTTGTTAATTTATTCTGAAACAATATTCTCATCAGTGTTCAATCAGCTTTGATATTTAAATCGGCATATTGTAATATCTGCACCTTTAAATGGCATCCCCTCCCCCAATCTTATTAAATGTATGCTTCATCTTTCATTTTAAATTCCTAAATTTGATCAATAAATTCAATTATTTCGAATAGGCCTAATAAGACACTATATGTCTGATCAAATTAAATCATTTACACTGAAAAATTACAATTGCATAAAATAATGTTATGAAATTGATTTAAATTCACAAATAAGAAACATTGGAAAGAATGATCTACTTTTAAACATAACACGAAACCGCCAGTAGGTGGCGTCAGGCGACCGTCTTAATGAGTGAGTCATTAATTCATTCATTCAAACGATTTGTTCAAACGGCTGATTCATTCAAGAATGAGACAGATGTTTATGAATGTGTCATTGAATCTTTGACTCAATCGATTCGTTCAAAATGCTGAATCATTCAGTAATGAAAACAGGTCGAGTCAGAGGCTGTGAGATGCGCCGTGGTTCTGCTGTGATTTTTGTTTGGAACTATTTTCGCTGCTGAAACAGAACAAAAACAGCCAATATTGCATCTAAAATGTAAGTGACTTAATTTTAACTGTTTATTGAACTGTTGTAGGAAATCAATGTCACATTTTCAATCGTGATGGTGTTCAGGAAAAATGATTGAGGTTGCTTAACATATATTAAAAATATAAAAACTCCACATTTAGATTTTTTATAGGCAGTATGTTGTTAACTGAGTGTGTGTGTGCGCTCATTTGTGTAGATGTCTCCTCGAGAGGCTGCGCGAGCGTCAACAGCGCAACCTTACCGTCAGTAAAAGTCAACAACACTGACAGTAATGCAGCGCAATATGAAAGAGGTCATCTTAGGTTCGTTTAACAACCTATGAAACTAATAATGAACAATATGCAACTAAAACGACATAAGCTTAATTTATAGCTATTTAGAGGTGGATAAACGCAATTTAGAGGTGGATAAACGCACTTTGGAGGTGGGTAAACGCTATTTCCGAATATTGGGAGGTGCGTAAACGGCGTTTACGTGCGTTTAGACTCCACTACATCCCTGGCGCCACCTCGTGGCTTTAATGACTAAATATATTCTAATTAGGCTAAATGTATTATTTACTTAAAGGGTTAGTTCACCCAAAAATGAAAATTATGTCATTAATGACTCACCCTCATGTCGTTCCAAGCCCGTAAGACCTCCGTTCATCTTCGGAACACAGTTTAAGATATTTTAGATTTAGTCCGAGAGTTTTCTGTCCCAACCATTGAAAATGTATGCATGGTATACTGTCCTTGTCCAGAAAGGTTAGAAAAACATCATCAAAGTAGTCCATGTGACATCAGTGGGTTAGTTAGAATGTTTTAAAGCATCGGAAAAATTTTTTGGTCCAAAATTAACAAAAACTACGACTTTATTCAGCATTGTATTGTCTTCCAGTTCTGTTGTCGAGCCGCGTTCAGTGACGCTGATGACGTAAGACGCTGCTGACGTGTTCTGGTGTGTCCGTGTATTCGGGTTCAAATAAATATGGCTGGGCAAAAAAATGCAAGTCTTCCTCTGTGTCGAAATCCTTAGACATTTTGGCGAAGATTGTTTTGTTTACAGCGTGCGTCTCCCTCAGACTGTAAATGAAGCTCGGGCGCAGCAGACACACGTCAGCAGCGTCTTACGTCAGCGGCACTGAACGCGGATCCACAAGAGAACCGGAAGACAATACAATGCTGAATAAAGTCGTAGTTTTTGTTATTTTTGGACCAAAATGTATTTTCGATGCTTCAAAACATTCTAACTAACTAACCCACTGATGTCACATGGACTACTTTGATGATGTCTTTATTACCTTTCTGGACAAGGACAGTATACCGTACATACATTTCCAAAGGAGGGACAGAGAGCTCTTGGACTAAATCTAAAATATCTTAAACTGTGTTCCGAAGATGAACGGAGGTCTTACGGGCTTGGGACGACATGAGGGAGAGTCATTAATGACATAATTTTCATTTTTGGGTGAACAAACCCTTTAATTACGGTTTGCCATTTCAGATCTTTTAACATGCCGTTATATTCGTTTTAGTAGTTGTTGCCCATCTATAACAAATGTAATGTAAATCGAGACTTTGAAGATAATTTAGGTGTGCAATAGGCTATAATGTGTTTTAAAGTTTTTAAAAATGTAAGAAATTAAAAAAATTAAGTGTATGTATATTTATTTATAGAAATATTTCACTATTCACCTTTTTGTTTAATAAACATTTACATTATACATGCACATTATGCAATTATGCATAAAAATAGAACAGAAAAAAGATCCTGTTTGGACTTGGCTGGAATGAGTGCTTCCAAAGAGGCTTGATACTTCTGTTCCAGCTCTCCTTTTTCAGCAGCTCAGGGTTTTTAAGATTTCTCCTCTCAGAGATCTTGTCAATAACGGGCGCTCCCTGTGCACAACACACAGGCGCTATCTTCAGAGAGGGGGCTTGAGGCTTCTTTTGCAGCAGCTCCTGTCTCAACGGCTCAGGGATCTTTAGTTTTTGCCTCTTTGAGATTTTGTCAGGCATGTGTGCTCCCTGAACAAGCTCCTGCCTCAGGGATCTTAAAGCCCGGGACACACCGGGCCGACAATTGGCCGTCAGCCGACTTAGTTTTTTCTCTGTGTTCCGCTCCGTTGGTCAGACGCCGTAGAATCGGGGTTGGGCCGTCAGTGAGAGAGTGAACTCTGACTGGCTTTCTAGCTTAGTGAACGAGTCAGTGCAGTGAGAATAATAGCAAAACAGCGAGCAAAGAAGTCAAAACTGTACAGAAAGAAGGCTGTTCTAATTTTGTCATCTTACCTGAGTGTTCCTGGGCGAATATTTGAAAAGGCCTAACAGGACCGGAGTGGAATAAAGAAAGTGATCAGCAGGATTGATATTCAAAACTGCAAGAGCGTGGTGCTTTGTTTACGGTTTGTGTATCTGCAGCCCGCAGCGTCGGTTTCCCTTTTTGAACGACGAATATAGATATCTATAAATCAACACCGTCGGCTTTCATCAGCACTAGTTCTTTGGCGTCGGTTTGGTGTGTCCCTACCCTTGGTTTTGGCCTATAGTGATCTTGTCCTGCATGGGTACTCCATGTGAGGAGCATGTGAGCACCTTTGAGGCCGCCACTGGTGCCCTCTGTAGAGACTGGATGGGAATGGGTGTTTCAGAAGATGCCTTTATCAGATGTTTAGTCAAATGTTCAGGGATCCTGAGTTTTCCTCTTTGTTGGGACCCTATGGGGACAGGTACTTCCTTTGGGGACGCAGCAGGCACAGATGCTATCTGTGGCTTTTTCTGCCTCCTCTTTCTCCTCTGGTCCATGGCCATTGTTGCATCGGAGTAACTTGAGTGCTGAGCTTTCTCTGCATCACTGAAGACCAGGGATGAGGTGAGGTCCTCTTTTTTTTTAAACTGTGAGAGTTCTGCTGGGACCGGACAAGCATACATTCTCCCTGTGTGGACCCGTCAGGCACAGGTGCTTTCGGTGTCTGCTGCCTCCACTGCTTCGTGGTCTTCAGTTCTCCCCCACTCAGTTTTCTCAGACCCAGCTGCCACAGGTGCTCCCTGTGGCTTTTTCTGTCTCCGCTTTCTCCGCTGCTACGTAATCTTAAGTGTTGCATCATGAGAGAAGCCTTAGTTTCTGGATGAGGTGAGCACAGGTGCTCTCTGTGTGGACCTGGAAGAGAAGGGTGCTCCCTGCGTCATATTCTGCCTCCACTGCTTTGTGGTCTTCAGTGTTGCATCTGAGAAGCCTGAGTGCTGGGAATGAGCCTTCTCAGAAGGGGGCTGGCAGTGTTAAATAGTGGATGTGGGAGAGGAGGGTTGGGCGGGACCACTAATAACAGATCACAGTTCATGTAGGCCGAGAATTCCCTCTCTGTGCTGGTTAAAGGGGCACTTGGCAACTATTTCAACTTAATAAAACCGTTTAGAAATCATTTGAATGGTTAAATAACCTGTTCTGGAGAGAATGGTGACTTTCCCCGCTCCCCCCAGCGTCCCCAGGCGGAAAACCAATCTTGCAACGAGGACTAACGTCCCGGTAATTTGGAAATAAAAGTCTCGTGAGAACCGAGAACGAGCGAGAAACACGAACTACTTTATGGAAATTCGACATAATTCTACGATACTGTGTATGATGTATTACCCACTCCACACGACAAGTCAGACACAGCTCCACACGATAAAGTTGGCTGGCTCCGATAATAACAAATGCACATGAGCAGCGGTAGAAAGCGGGAAGAAGGTGCCGCAAGTGAGTTTTTTTATGACAGTGATGTGAAAATATACGCCGGACAGCTGTAAGGGGAGCTCGATGAGAAAACATGCGACAACAAAAGTGAAAATCAGCGAAGAAATGACTAGAGTTTCCAAGTTCCCCTTTAAAACCAGCGATGATGAAGAAAGTGCACATAGTTCAGGGTGGTATTACAGTGTCCCAGTCTATTAGCCAGTCCTCCCCAGTATCAATCTCCACCAAAATTCCCTCTGGGAATTGACGGCTCACACCCCTAGTCAGACTCACATTGGGGCTTCGGCTCCGGGGCGTTAGTGGGCGCTGTCGTCACAGGCTCCTTGCTTGCGGCGGTGAAAGTTCCCGGTCAGTGGGGGTTCTGGTGTTGACATCTCCGTGGTAAGGGGTGTTGGTGCACTGTGCTCTGGGTCTGGTTGCGCGACATCTGTAAGGTGTGGCTGCAGAGGCGAGACGGGGCATGACGAAGCGGAGATCTTCGTCCAAGCCACACTTAATACCCTCCATCAGACAGACGTCGTCGCAGGTGGTCTGATGGCAGATGTTGAGGAACTCCTCCACGTAACACTCCAGGTCTCTGCCACTCTGGAACACAAACACTGTCACTCCTTCCAGCAGTAAATTGCCCCTCGTCGGGGCAACATTAATGGATACTATATCCAGTTTTCTTCTCATTTTGAGGGTCTGGTCATCTGTCACACACTGTTGCAGGAAACATGATGAAGATCAGGGTCAAAAGGCTTTATTATTCCACACAGAAGGTTTTCCAAAACGAGGCAGGCAAACAAACACAACCGCTATACATTGACGTGACCAGACAAACGAACACTGAAAAGACTGCAACTTAAATACAAAGCAAATGAGGGAAATAATGACAAACACTGGTGATGATTAAATGAATCACCATGAGAACTGATAAGTGGCGGGAACTGAACAAAGGAAGACAGAAAACTAGTGAAAACAAACTAAAATTCCATGATAATGAAACTAAGACTGAGTGTCTGTGACACAAAGAGGGACTACGCACTTCAATTCAGAATTGTTCATACAAAAACTTGAGCTGTTTATTATTTATAATATTTTTAGCATTTGCAGAGGTGCATAAAAGGAAGCAAGTGAAGCTGCGGCATAACAGACCACTCAGCCATATTTAGTCAACAGATATTACAACAAAAGCACATTTCTGATACAGACTATTCACAAAAAAGCTCCTGTAGGGAGGAGATGCTGAGATGCTCTCTGAAGCGCAGACAGAGGAGCGAAACATCTTGTCCAAAAAAAAAACTGCTTCTTTCAGATTTTTTAAACTATTATTTCCGCTATTATGAAGGCTATTGATTGAAAAACGGACTTTAGATGTATCATGAAACGCCTATGAAAATCAGCGCTGATTAAAAAATAAAATTGCCCACCGGAGGTGTAGGTTATGAAAATGCATTTTTTTTTTTTCATTTACAGTTGAGGATCAGTAGGCCTATGTGCTGCGGTGCTTGAGACTATAGGTCATTTTGTGTTTCTGTGAAAAAAGACTAATGAGACTACGAATATGCATAAAGATAACCAGCTCATAAGTTTTTTTTAAAAGTCTGTCAGTGTCAATATTTGCTAAAAGCCACATATAAGATTTTAAAAAGACCCAATTAGATATAATAACCAGCTTATAAGTTATAAATTAAAGTCTGTCAGCGTCATTGTTCTGGTAAATTATTAAACGCTGCTGCAACAGAACAGATACGTGGAACCTGTTACTTTTCTCAGCGCCTTTGAAGATGGACCAATCAGTGTTTGATTATTGCATGAAGAATTGTTTGTCGTTTGTGCTTCAGTTTATGACATTTGTTGGCCAATTCCAAAATATGTGGAATTTAAAAGATTATATTTTTGTATACGCCTCCAACAATCATTTTTTGGTTTTATTCGGTCAGTACTGTGTGTTCTGTTCTGGCCAGCAGAGGGCGTCTGCTCTTGCGTTCTTCTGCCCCGTTAAAGACCCGCAAAGTAGCCAAAAGCTTTGCCTGACTCGTTTTCCAGAAATGTAACCGTAATTTACTTGTGTAAGATTAAAATTAGTATCACATTTATACAATAAATATCAGCTCTTATACAATCGTGAATAAACATAAACAATCTTTTTTTTCCAGTTGACTTTTTATTTTTTAAACACTTTTGGGCGGCTAAACAACCGCGTTTTAGGACCCAAATTTATGTCGCACATTTCAAATTTCAAAACAAACTCGTCGCGCTTGTCAACAGTGAGAATGGATGCGGTGGATTGAACGCAGGACTGCCTTATTCAAACTATTACAGTTCGAATGCATGTTGCCAGCGTTTTAAAGCTTTTGTGGTGATATGTGTTTGATTTTCAACACAGTAATCACCATAAAATTGTTTTTATTCGTCTCATGTGAATGAGGCATCTGCCTGCAAGACAAGTGGTCTAACGTTAAGTTAGTTGGATTAAAATTGATATTTGAAGCGACGGCAGAGATGGAGGCTCATGGATCTTCATCTGAAGGCTCAAGCAGCGCAGTGAAAGCTCCCTCCATCGAGGACTTCGTGCTGGTCAAACCCATCAGTCGAGGAGCCTTTGGGAAAGTTTACCTGGCCAGAAAGACAATTAACTCCAAACTCTATGCAATCAAGGTATACAGCTATTTAATCATTTCTTATTCTATATAAGATAGAATACAATTCATAATTATTATGAGCATTTTATTATATTCGATTAAGTAGGTATTTATTTATCAAAATGAAAAAATGATGGTCGCGAAACATTTATTAATAATGCGCAGAATTTCTGAGCTAACAATGTCGAAGACCTGTTTCAAGAAACGCGAAGGAAGGAGAAAAGGTGGATTTTAGTTTTAAAGTGATTTCCTTGTATGTCTGAAGGGAAAATGGGATCAGGTACGAGGTAAAAGCTTGGGTTCGAGTGGTGTTCAATTCGTTAAAGATGAAGTTTTCACACTCGCTATTTAACCAAGAGTTCCTGCAAGAGGGGGGGAGGTATTTTGATTAAAGATCATAAGGGCACATTGCTTAAAGTGCACGTTTAAATCTTTTCTAAGAAATACTGCAATATTTAAAAATAAAAAAGATCTTTATATTGATCTTTAACTCGATGCCATCAATATTTGCTATTATTTATGTAATCAATCAACTGGGGAAATTGGTGATATCTATTATAAGTTAACTTTTTTAAAATTTGTTTTCACCATTTTGAAATTGTTAGCATTGATTAACAAAATGCTGCTTTTGTTTGGCAGGTGGTGAAGAAAGCAGACATGGTGGACAAGAACATGACTGATCAGATGAAAGCTGAGAGAGATGCTCTGGCTCTCAGTAAAAGTCCTTTCATTGTGCACCTGTTTTACTCGCTTCAAACCTCAACTAAAGTATATCTGGTACGTATAAGGGTGAATCTCATGAAAACCTGTACAGGTTACATTAAAAAAGAACTGAAGTAGAAAATGTTGAGTTGAAATAAAAAATAATGTCAAAAATGTATTTATTAATTTCACCTCAGCATTTATTTCTACATTAATGTGAAATTTTAACTGGTTCAAGTATGTTTGATACTTTCATAGGTGATGGAGTATCTGATTGGAGGAGATGTGAAATCACTTCTTCATATTTATGGGTACTTTGATGAGGACATGTCTCTGAAATACATCTCTGAGGTCTCGATCGCTCTCGATTACCTTCACAGACACCGCATTATTCACAGGTATTTCTGAAACTGAGGAATTGAGTCATTTCGTCTTTTGTTTGTCAAACTAACTGACTTTTTTTGTCATTTGATACAGGGACTTAAAACCCGACAACATGCTCATCTCGAATGAGGGTCACATTAAGCTCACAGACTTTGGCCTCTCCAAGGTTAAACTTGACAGGGGTAAGGTTTTTTTATTTTTATTATTATGTATTTATTTAAACAACCAAAATGCTAAAATACTTGGTCTTTATTGTGATATTAACAACTTTTTCCTTTCCCTCTATCCAGAACTAAACCTGATGGACATTTTAAACACACCTTCTTTAGTGAAACCTAAAAAAGATTATTTCAGAACACCTGGTCAAGTTCTTTCACTGATAAGCTCTCTTGGTCTCGTGAGTAGATTTTCAGATTCATATAATTTGTATTTTATATGGCTCAACAATAAGGTGTTTTTTTCCCCTCACAGTTCTGTTATTCATGTTAATAGCCTTTCCACCTAGTAAATCCAGATTTTTTTTTATTTTTTTTTTATGTACTGTTGATCAAATAAATACAGCCTTAGTGAGCATAAGAGACTTCTTTCAAAAGCAAAAATCAAACCAACCCCAAACTTTAAATGGTGCTGTAAATCATTTTAAAATCAGTTAGTGGTTGAATTGTCTGAACTAGTTGGTTTGAAGGAAGTGTACGATTAGGGTTCACCGGACCCCGTTGAGGCGTGCTATTCATATGGAACGTGTGCTTGTTTAAAAACGGCTTGACGAAGTGCAACAGAACTGTGGGGTCTTGGTACATTTTTTTAAAACTTCACGCTGTCTTAATACAACGTTCACAGTTCACACCACAAGATATTGAAAATAGCAGTGAGATGCAACAGCCATCTGCATGTGTATGTTACATAAAGTAGTGCAGACTGAATATAAAGAACGTGCAGCCCTTTGAAAGTAAATCTCTATGATCTTCTATTACTCAACTATCACAGCAAGTTTACAACACAAAATATCTTTGCAAGATATAAAAAAGCATAAACCAGATGACAGTGACGACACTGTACTAGCCTTATAGATAAAGTGACGATCCGTTATCTGGCCCGGGCCATCAATCATTCTTATTTATGAGCCATGTTATATATATATATATATCTACTTGTTTGAAACAGCTTGTATAATACATTATATTTTTGATTTGAAATGCAGAATACCCCGGTGACAGAGAGCAAGCGTCACAGCAGCACAGTGTTTGGCAGTCCCAAGTCCTGTGGGAAACTCAAGCAGAGGAATACTTCTCTGTGTTCTCCTCTGCTGAAGAGACGGACAGAGTACCTGAAATACCCAGTAGGCACAAATCAAGCTTTAGGTACGTGTCAGAATAATGTTCATCCGGAGTGTGTCATCAGTGTTATTGAGAATGTCATTTGTTTTTGCTGTGAATGAACAATGAAAAGCCTAACATGAGCTATTCTCTAGGATCCAACAGTGTGTTCAGTCCTGGCCTGCTGGCTCGGAGTTTGACACCAAGGCTGATGAAATCCAGGAAGAGATTCGAGAGTGTTGGAAGCACCCACTCGTGCCAGTTACCATCCACTACTGATTCTGAAGACTGTGTCAGCCCAATGTGGGAAGATGAGCAGGTTTGTTTCAGCATTACTGTTGAAGGGCTTTTGGTTCATAGCACATTGATCAATACTATATTGTCTGCATAAGATAAGAAGTAACAAAGTAAACACTATAATCAGTCATTTAAAAAGCAACAAGTGAATTTAGGTTTCACAAGATTATAATAAACTGTATGAAAAATGGATATTCATTTTAAGATTAGCTGAACATTAAATTTAAGTGTTATGAAATAAGTGTTTTTGGATATTAAAGGGATAGTTCACTTTGAAATTAATTTTTGATATGTTTTAGCTTACCTCAAGGGCATCCAAGATGTAGGTGTCTTTGTTTCCGCAGTAGTTTCAATTTTGATATTTTTAGGTCAAACCGTTCTTGTCTGTCAGTCATATAATGCAGGTCTATGGTCACCACCTCAAAGAGCATGCACAGAGAAGTCCAAATTAAACATGATTTAATGACTCGTAAATGTAAGTATACATTGATGGCCTAAGACACGAAACGAGCGGTTTGTGTGAGAAAATAAACAGTATTTAGATCGTTTTTACCTCTTGCAACGCACAGACCGAAGCGCCGGCGCCCTCAGATCACTTGGACGTGGCTGTGTTTACAAGAGGTAAAAACTATATAAATACTGTTCGTTTTCTCACACAAACCGCTCGTTTCGTGTCTTAGGCCATCAATGTGTACTTACATTTACGAGTCATTAAATCATGTTTAATATGGACTTCTCTGTGCATGCTCTTTGAGGTGGTGACCATAGACCTGCATTATATGACTGACAGACAAGAACGGTTTGACCTAAAAATATCAAAATTGAAACTACTGCGGAAACAAAGACACCTACATCTTGGATGCCCTTGAGGTAAGCTAAAACATATCAAAAATTAATTTCAAAGTGAACTATCCCTTTAACTTCAAATAAGCATTTTATGCAAAATGTTATCAAAGTATTAAAAAATAGAGTAAATATGCAGCACAATTAAATATTGAATCAAACTAATAACAGTACGGTACCAATATATTGTGCATATGTAAAATAAATCCTTAAATTATTGTATTATCACAAAGTACAAAAATAACAGTATTTTTTCAAATACAATATTCTAATTATTTTATGTATTTTATTATATTTTATATTATATATGATATCACACACATCACATTTCTTGGGTAAGTACACGTACTGTAGGATAAATTGTAACCGAGATATTAATATTGAATAATTGAAAATAACAGTACTTTTTGAAAATATTTTAAAGTATAATTAATCCCTGTTGATAGCAAAGCTGACTTTTTCACTGTCGCATGATCCTTCAGAAATCATTCTAATATGCTAATTTAGTCCTCACAACACATTTGTTATTATTATCAATGTTGAAATTGAAAACCACGATACAAATTTTTCAGGATTCTCTATAGAAAAGAAAGTTCAAAATAACAGCATTATTTGAAAGTAAAATTATAAATGTCTTCACTGTCACTTTTGATCAGGTTGTTGTTTCCTTGTTAAATAAAAGTATTAATTTCTTTTTTAAAAACACACTGACCCTAAACTTTTAAACAGTAGTGTATATGATAATAAAAAAAATCAACCTGACAATGTCTTGCAATTCTAGAATTTACTAGATGGCGAGAACCTTCCTCAGGGAAACGGAAGAGAAAGGGTCAATAGAATGTCAAAAAACATGTCCTTGACGCCTGTGGAGAGGAGGAACATGTTTCCAGCACGAGCTCAGGATCACAGCAATGTTTTGACTCCGCTCAATAACCAACTGGACAATAGCAGAAATATTAAACCAGATATTTCTGCAAAAAGGCTCCAGTTCAGTGCAACCAAGCACAGTGCCACACCACTGAGTAAGGCTGTTCCCCATCAGTCATTTGGGAACAGTTTTATGAAGCCAGAGCCGCCAATAGAGCCCACAGTCTCAGTAAAGAGAGCGTTTGAAGAAGTAGAGAAGAGCCCAGAGCAGGCTGAGATCCCCTGCAAGAAAAACAATGCCGTGTACAAAAGGTCCTTCCATATTCCTGAGGGCAACTCAACGGCCAACACAGGCTTGACGGAAATTTTCTCAATTGTGGGGCTAGATGATGTTAAAACTGCACCGATAAGTCAACAGTACAGTGCGAGAATGGGCCCAAAGCAATCTAGTCCCGTAGCTGTGGCCAAAAATCTATTCTCTGATCTCGAAGATCAAGGCGAGGGGATGGCTTTGCTTAAAGCAGAGACCAACTTGAGCTCCCCAACCTCACCTGGCGATGCCCGAAGTATCAAAAGAAGCCTTAGTTTAGACTTGGATGGCTCGGCCCATGAGATGTCACTGGTTGCTAACACGCCACAAAAATCGACAGACTTCAAACATGAGGCTTTGTCGTTCTCTTTCGAGGAGCTGGATGAAAGCGAGATTTCCGTAGTCACACCGGCAGCTCGGCCCACAATAGCTCCTCCAAAGCATAGCAGCTCAAAGCAACATAGGGCTGAATCCGAGGGTTCTCTTCTTGATCATCCTCATAGGCTATCTGACAGTATGATCAAATCACCTGGCTTCCTCAAACCCAAGAACGTGGTTGCGTTCAGGAGCTACTGCAGCTCCATAAACCGCTCTTGTACATCACATCTCAGCCTAGCCTCTTTGGATGCCATGGAGATGTCTGCGTCAACCTCCTTCCACAATGCCCAGTCTGCAGTGACTCCCGTTCAGAAGAAAAGGCCCAGTCTGAGCAGCTCACTTTACCAGGTGAGGAGCCTTTTGGAGATTTTTGGAACTCAAACAAGACTGAGGAAAAGGATTTGAGTTGCAATCAAATATTTAAAAATGAAATGGTCATATTTTCTTTTTCTTTTCTAGACTCCACAGCAGATGATTGTGTCTCAAACTCCCTACAGAACACCAAAAAGTGTCCGTAGAGGTCCAGAACGTGTGGAAGGGGCTCCTATTTTGGGAACTCCTGACTACTTGGCACCAGAACTTTTATTAGGCAAACCTCATGGTAAGAGTTTGAGTGATTAGTATGTAAAATATGTTTATCTTGTGATGATATGTGGCTCAAATATTAGTTGTTAATGGTAATTGTCTACCATTATGGATTTTTGCAATGGCTGAGAGCAGGGTGTCCAACAGCTCATATAATACAAAAATGTGCAATGCATATGTCTTTAAATTAAGCATTGGATACAGTGCACTTACTCTGTACATGTAGTTATATATAAAAAAAAAAATCACCCAACCTTAAACCTAACAATATCGCCAAACATGTCCCTAACCTTTCCCGTATCCCACCTCAATAGCAGCATAAGGGCTCTGCAATGCAACATTACAATTGTACAATTCATTTTTGTTACACAATACATATAAAGTGGGAATGAATCTTTTACTTTGCTTCTTTAACATATGTTATGTTTTAGTTTCAGGGTCTGTACGTTATGGTAAGTATGCTAAAAAGTATTTGTTGAGAGTCTAAGCCATGGAGATGTTGGTGCATGTGTGGGCAGCTTACCCTTCCCGCATTAGATAAGGACATGGCTGACTAATTCCATCATGGGTCGCAGCTTTTGTGATTGGTGGCTCCTGATTTATCAACCCTTAATGCTTCAGTAATGCTGGATGTCTCAACTCTGTTGGGATGTTATGACAGTGCTTGGGAATTCTGGGGCATTATACTAAAAAAGCCATTTTGATGTTAACATTTTTTCTGGCATTCCAGTTTGTTGTACAGTCAAGTAAAAGTAATTTGTGGCTTAACTTTGCTTTCGAAACATTGCACTGTTCGAGCGGACCATGTCAACTTGCGTCTCAAACGAGGGTGCGAGTTTGGGGCAGGACGGCCTGTATAGCTGACCAATGGAAGTCTTTGGGATGGTTTGGAAATGTTTTGGTGCAACAAATTGTCGTATGCGAACAGCCAAGCGATAGCCTTTCAACGGTGCTCAACACTTGCTCATTTAGAGTTTTTCATCTCTGTCCAGAGTCTGCAGCGTCTCCAGATTTTATGACCAGGGCTTGACATTAACTTTTTGCTCATCAGCTACTGTGGCAAGTGGTTTTCCAGAGTTACTAGCCACTCAGCATTTTCACTGGCCACAACTACCATATTGTTTTTTTTTTTATACTATCTCATAATTTGGCATCAGGTATAGACTGCTGGCACTTTAAGACCTGACGCACGGATCCATTATACTGTTACACATGATTTTTCTTTCTCAACTGTTTACATTGAAGGCCTGTTTACACCGGGACGAATTTCGCGCGCGTTATTCGCCGATGTTTAACGCCTCGTGACTTAACAAAGGGCGCCTATGTGAGTGTGCACACCGACGCGAAAAACGCCACGTGTAAAAGCGTCATTTTTTTAAATACGCCTCGGGTTTGTTTTTTTGGTTTGACGCGCCGCGTCAAAAACTATCCGACCAATGAGATTGGCGCTTTTGCTCACGTGTCTGGAGCTTCTGAAGTTACAGTAAAACACAACTTGGGGGCGCTCAAACACAAAACGGTCTTGCCGAGCACACAAACGTAACGGCGAAGAAGATGCGCCAAGTATCGTCTACACACCATAGATATACATAATAAAGGCTAGATGTCTCGTCCGCGCTGCTGGCCAATGGCCTTTATTATGGATATCTATGGTCTACACTGCCGGGAAGAAATAAGACGAGGAAGATGCAAGGCAAGATGAATGTAGAGCTGCTGGTCTCGTTGGTGTCGGAACATAAAGAACTATGACAAACGTGACAGCGACTACAAAATAGGACTATTTCTGTTTTACATTAAGCGCCATCTAATGTCAGGGAATGAATTGGCATGTCCACTCGGCTCAACGTCAGCGAAAATCGATTGGGTGTGAACACAAAAAACGCGTTGAAAAACGCTGACGAATAACGCGCGCCGATATTCGTCCCGGTGTGTACGAGCCTTCACTTAAAACAACTGACTATGTCAACTGACATTATTTTGTGTGTATTTGAACTTTTAAGCGCAATAAGCAGCGAAAAAGAACTCCATTTAGTACTGAGAGGCGGCTTTATGTGCGCACACTTTGGGCGCGAGCACAAAATGCAAGGCAGGACTCGTTTTTGTGAATTGGGAATTGATTGGATCGTTGAATGGTTTGTTTAGCTATTGCTGTGATCTCTCATGTCATCAGAGAAGAGCTGAGATGTCGCTCAAGAAGGAGGAAAAGTTATTTTGATTAACAATTATGAGTGCATGAGCAAGCTGAGTCTACAGAGTATGAACAATTAGAAAAAATCTGCCGACTTGTGTACAATGGTGATGACAAAATTGGTTGTGCTAGGGCTAAACGATTAAATCCCAATTAACATGGAAATCGTGCTTAACCGATTTGGATTATTCCGAATATGAAATCACAAAGCCCTAGGTTGCACACTGTACGAATACCCTAGTGTATACATAAAAACTGATGTTTACTTTTTAAACCCAAAGTATACTTTAGTTTTTGCATGTATGCGAGGGTATGCATACAATGCGTACCGCAAATTTCGAGAAATGGCTCAGCAATTGGACAAAGATGAAACTTTTTTTTTTTAGCATGTGGACCTCCTGTGTTTGTGAATACTATTAAATGAGGTATGCTTTTAAAAAGTGCAAATATGCTTCGTTAAATCTCATGCATAATTTAGGTTTATCAATTTGAACAAACTGTGGCATTCAATTAGTCCTGCACCGTTTGTCGCATAGCCATTAAAAACAGACAGTGGCTATTTGCATAAGTCTAAATGGCAACAAAAAGTATTTTCTTTGTACCGTAAGTGCAAACGCGTCAAACTCTGGTCAGTCGCATCAAAAGCTAACACCACCTACCGAACTCTTACTATTTACTCGTACTATTTCTCCATTACTTTTCTAAACAAACAGACCGTTTTCACAATAAAACAGGTGAAAAAAAACTTTAGACTTGCATTGAAGAAGGGACCCAGTCAAATCTACAGACTTGAGGTGGTGGACACTTTTGATTCGGCCTTTTTTGACCACCCAGAACACCCTAGCAACTGCATAGCAACACTCTGGCAACCACTCAGCTCATCCTGGGCAGTTGTTTTCTTAAAATAGTTATTTTCACAATTCTATTCCGTGCTGCTACTGGCACAGAAACTTCACCTTTTAAGTTTATCAATGTTGAAGGTATATATTTTTTGACTGATTTTTTTTTTATTCAGTTTTGTAATGTAATATTAGCTATCTTGATTTTTGAGTTCATGTCAAGCTGGTTTTGTGTTCTGCTTTCCCTTCCCCCCCCACAAAAAATCAACTTAAGCCCACTGCTGTCACCTCTTTATAATAGTGGTCTGGTCACATTTCTAACACATTTTGAGCCATGTTGCATGTTTGCACTAATAAAACAGTGTACCTAAGTGGGTTTTTGTTCTCCAACAGATTTCATGGTGGATTGGTGGGCGTTAGGTGTCTGTCTGTTCGAGTTTCTCACAGGAGTCCCGCCCTTCAACGATGAGACTCCACAGCTGGTGTTCCAGAACATTCTCAACAGAGGTAAGAGTGTCAATGATAAATACATGCAAAAGGTGATGAAAAGAGTTTAAAAAAAAACAACAACTTAAAGTTATGTACTCCTGGATCCAACAAATGGATCTTCTGTTTTTTTTTCCTCAGCACCATTAAAAGAAAGTTGTGTTGACTGTTTCTGATCTTCATGTTCTTCATCTAATGATGTGTTCAGATATACCGTGGCCAGATGGAGACGAGGAGTTAACCCAGAATTCAAGAAGTGCCATTGAGATTCTTCTCACCATGGATGCAAACAAGCGAGCTGGCTTTAAAGGTGAATCATATTATATATCAAATTAATATTTTTAACAACTGAGAAGATAGTATTCAAACTTTTATAATAAAAGAAATCACCATTTTATAAAAATCACCTGTCAAGTTTATTATATATTACATCAGCATAAGTCAAATTGGACGACTACAGGGAGGGACTTTGAGCACAAAGGCACAACATGTAAGATTTGTGCATTAAAATATCTGAAAATCACTAGCACAGTGTTATATATTTTGTTCACTTGTGTACTTATATTATCCCAAATGTTTCCAATAATGTTTAAATCCAGTGAAATTAGCAAATTTATCCAGTGTAACATCTCTTATTATATCACCTGTCAATGGCCTCATGTCCGCTTTATCCACTAAACTTTAGGGGTGTCCCCGACTAAGGAATTTCATAGTCGAATCAGATTCGTCAAGTCCTGCCTATAGTCGACTAATAGTCGAATCATGTGTGTGGTGTTGGGGAGGGGGCGGGGCTTTAACATTTTAAAGATATTAAAGATAAAGATATAGAAGAAAATGTATAAAAACATTTTGGATCAATAAAACTAAGAAATAACATAAATAACTGCAGAAAGGCCACACTGCAGATAGGATTTGCATTTCACATGCAAATCAAATTAAATCGGCTGAATTGCCTCAGGGCTCTAGAGTGCGACCATTTTGGTGTTCTCCTTGCACGCAAGGTTGGATCATATCGTGGTCTAAACCAATCAGAGATAGAGATTGGGCGGGTCTTTGCCTCTGATTGGCTGTGGTTCAGATATTCCTGTAGGACTAAAATGCTCCGTTCTGTGTGATTGAAATAAATTGCGACCTGTCACCTGAGCACCAGAGAATCAGTAGCATCAGCTAAATAAACGCAAGAAAACAGACGACGAAGAAACTTTTAAAAATGTATGCTACTTGAACTAGGGCTAGGTGAAAAATATTGATTTCTCGATTTTAATCGATTCTCATTTTTACGAACCGTTGGGCTATGCTGTTTTCAGTTGATGAATGAATGGAACATTGTAGCGCGCATCCCATCCAATAAATCGCAATAATCTTTGTGCTTTGTTACTATTGATATGAAACAAAGTCTCAGATTTCAAATTAGGTCCATTTTCTTATGAAATTCAAAAACATAAATAGTGTGTTGTTGACGCTGTGGCGTGAGATCGCTCTGGCTCAGCTCAGCTCAAGAGAAGCAGCAGCAGCGGAGCGCACATGATCTTCTCTTGCGCCTTAATAATACCAGTTACAGCGCCAAATAAACATGAACGAGCATCTGAAAGTGTGCTAAAAGAAAGGGTACAACTTATCGAAATCCGTATCTTTCACATGGAATCGCTCAATCAGTGTTTCAACCGTGGAAAGACGTCAGTAAAACGCTTGTAAACAATGTAATGTAACGTCACATTTACCTCAGAAAAAAAACATATCCAGTGACCATAAACTCGTTAGCTAGCTAGAAAAATTAACTCTAGGGAGGAGCATTTTGCCAAATATATGCACCATATTGCATATTCATTATAATTTTTTTTAAATGTTTTTCAATATTTAATGCATGTTGTTTGAAAAAATCTGGCAAGTTTTTATGCAGCCACCATTTAAATGTTTATATTTCATATAACTTTTATTATAAAAATAAATAAAAGTGTAATTTAAGTGTTTGTGTACAAATCAGGTACCTTCAATATTATAGTAGGCTAATAAAGCATAGTGGGCTACAACTGACTCCCAGTTTACAGCATTAGTTAAGAGATTTGTTTTCCTTGAGAAAATTTGCCATGTATTGTACCTGATATCCAAAATAATCAATATTGAATCGAATTGTGAAATTTGTGTCAATACCCTGCCCTAACTTGAACAATGTAAAAACAGCACTTTAAATGTTTTATTTTTTTAAAAGATTTATATTTTTATATACAGTATAATTGTGCTTCAAATTTTTTTTTTTTTATTATTATTCTTGTTTAAAAGCATTTACATAATATATATGAATGTATATGGAGCGTGATAAAAAGGTGACCTTGAAATTGGTGACGCGAGACGAGGAAAAATTTTAGTGCACCTAAATTTTGTGCTGGTGCACCTAAATAAATAAGTTAGGCGCACCAGTGCAACCAAGGCAAAAAGTTAGTCTGGAGCCCTGTGCCTGTATGAGCATGCTCTAAGTAGGCCTACAGCGCAACATCGATGCACTGAAAAATAATCAACAATTAAGAACACAATATACATTTATAATAAATAAAAATACAAAACGAAATGAGCCAGAATCAAGTCACAAGAAGCAGAACAAATGTGTGCAAATGCCTAAAGTGCAGGGGAACAAATATTCAAAACACAAGTCACAAATAGTTAAATTAGATCACCCTGAGTGATCAATTAATAAAATAAAAATAAAGACATTATTAAAATAACGAAAGTATGGCCAGGATTGTCAACTTTGTCTTTTTAACTGCAGAAACAACAATAAACGCTAAACTGGAGTAGGGCTGTCAAAATTGCTCAAAAATGACGTTCGAATATTCCCTCTAAAAAACCCCATATATTCGAACTATTCGAATATCTGGTTGCGCATTTTGTCAATGACGCGCATTACGTTAATAACAGGACAAATTAATACAAAGAGACACAACTACTTGTATAGGTAGTTTTTTTTTTTTTTTTGTTTAAACATATTTGACAACGTATTAACTTACACAAAACCAAGTAAATCAACTAATGGCCAAGACCGCAGACCTTACTCTCGCTCGCACTCGCAGGCTCTCTCTCTCTCTCTCTCTCTCTCGCCCTCACGCTCTCTGCGCATAACGGTTTAAATGAACAACAATAAACAAATGTTGAGTGCTGATCAAGAGTTTTGTACAAGCAATTTAAAGGTGCTCTAAGCGATGTCACGCGTTTTTTAGGCCAAAACATTTTTTGTCACATACAGCAAACATCTCCTCACTAACCGCTGGCTGCCTGTCCCCTGAACACACTGTAAAGAAACGCGATCTCTGTAGACAACCCAGGCTTCACAAACAGCAACAAAAGCAAACTGCGGCGACCCGCTCCACAAAACATAACAAACTGTTCCAGCCAATGACCGACAAGAAGGGTTTGGGGGCGGGGTTTGGGGGGTTAGTGTGCGGATGAGGAGGAGGGAGGGTCTAGCTAGCCTCCGTTTTGTTTGACAATAGTTCGAACGTCAACAAGAAGTGACGTAACCCAGGATCGCTTAGAGAACCTTTAAGGTCGCGACTCATGTCCTAAATATAGCAGGCTTCATTCGGTGATTCCGAGCGAGCTGTGCTGTGGTACACTGCTGCTAGCCTGCTACTATGGCTATTTCGAGGGCGTCTGGCCACGCCCCCATTGGCGGGCTCTGACGTGTCTGATGTAATGCTAGCTCATTGGCGCACACGTTGGAGGCGCCCGTGCCATTGGATGTGCAGTTGACGCAGCACAGCCAATGAGTGAGCCAGACACTCACTGTGCTATCTGTCTGTGCAGCTGGAAAATGCCTTTTACATTTTAAGCTTCAGAATTTTGCCACTCGCAAAGCAGACAGCCGCGCCTCTGCTACCGCGGGCGTGTTTTTCCACATGATTCGAATATTAATTTTCACCTTCGAATTTCTGTTTTTTAAAACTATTCGAATATATATTCGAATTTAGAATATTCGTTGACAGCCCTAAACTGGAGCGGCAGTCTTTTTAGCTAAACATGTTCACAGTATCCAAAAATCAAATTAGAACCGGCTGAAATGTTTTGAAATCACTTGTACCCATACCTGATCGAAAAAACAAAATCCAGTCTTTCACTCGGCCTGTGTCCGTTTGAGTCTTTTCAAATTGTGTGCGCGGATAAAATACATTCTAAAACGCTTAACGTGAAAAACGCTTAACGGCTTAATGTCCTAAAACTGTTATATTAAAAGATCAAATTCTGTACACACCTTATTTATAAAGCATATATAGCCTACAGAAAAGCAGATGAGCCCAGAATATGAACGCAACGCGTTTTATTATAGGCTACGTTAAGCATTTTCCTCCCATAGAAAACCGTTAAAGAAAAAGCTTTACGTGACTTTCTATCTGAGAAACGCGTTGCGTTCATATTCTGGGTTCATCTGCTTATCTGCACATGGAATGGTTTCTTAAGGTGTGTAGCCTACTGTGTACATACATTAAGTACGTAAAAGTGCCATTTAAGCGTTTTAAAAGCTTTTAAGCGTTTTAGAACGTCCCGAGGAAAACCAACCTGTTAACGTTGGCCAGCAGAAGTGCGATCATGGTTTTCCTGATGCTAAATCCAGCCTTGGAGAATATCCTTTCTGATGGTGTGCATCTTTAGATTTTCTTATCCCAGACATTTTTAAAGATTTAAATCCCTGCCGACAAGACGCTCCTCTGTCGGTCACGGATCGAAAGTGAAACTTAAATCTGTCACGGGGTGTTTGGATTCATTCACGCTGCACGCACGTTAAAAAATATTTATTAAAAGCTTCTTTCTTTGCACATTTTTATTGACAGCATTATCATAATAGGCTGTATATTAACGTATTGACAGAAAACCTGTAGTTCTATGTGAAATCAGACATTGAGCACACTCATATAGCCAAAATGACATAATCCTCGTTTAATAACACATCGGCGAAGATTCGACCGTGAGATTGGTAGTCGAATCAGGCTCCTCCTATCGAAGCATCGAATCTTCGACTATTCGGGGTCACCCCTACTAACCACTGAAGTTTTTCAATTGGATTGGTGTTTATTCTCTTTAGCAGGCAGTGTGAAGTATTTCACTCAGTTCGCTGATCATTCCGATCCAGTTTCAGCGAGTAAAGAATACATTTATACTCATGTGCGTTATGTATTATAAATGTTATCATCTCTGACATGTTGAAGCCGCTCAGGCCGCCATTTTCTCCTTCTCGGAAAGCAATAACATACTCAAAACATCTGGAAGTGTGGGTTTTCCAGGTAATGCCTGCACTATCTGGACCCTTTGCTTCCTGTAAATACTACTGTGTATTATGCACGTTATTTTTTGATGAACATCGATGTTGTGATATTTAAATGTGGATTTTTTCTTTTTTTTCTTAGCCGACAAGTATTCAGTGAAGCGATTGATGTCTATGGGTGTGAAAAGATCTTGACCAAAAATTAACACACCTCTTGATGGAAATAACATTGCATTTATTTCCATGAAAAGTTTTTTCAATTGTTGCTCAAGATCTTGTATTGGTAATATGCGTACGCATTTTTCCACGCACATAACGGGATTTATAAAAAATAAACTTGGCGTAAAGTGTGCACCGTAAGGATGCTCTTGACCGTGCGTACACACTCTTTTAGAAGAGTATGTGTTTTGGCGACACCAACTGGCCCAAATAGCAATAACTATATAAAATGAAAAACTTCTAAATTATCCTATTACATCACCCAATAAATCAAATTGCATCAACCTATATTATCATTATCAGCATTCTTAACCAGGTGCAAATACTATTTTTTTGTAATGAATGGAATAGCTAACCTGCATGCAAACTCTGACCCATGCGTACGAACGTTTTGGAGATGGAGCAGTTTGGCGACACCAATGGTTAGCTCGAGTTAAATGTCTTTTTGGTCACTTTTAGACAGAAAATCTAAAGAAAATTATACATATACAGAAAGATAATACAAATATAATTTCACTCACCAAACCTATCACTTGAAGCAAATATCCACCCCTTCTTAAATATCCGCGCCAGCGAGTGCGTTGGGCCGTTTAGTGAAACTGACGCAGATGAAGTAAAACTGTAAATCTTCATTATGAGTCCATCATAAATACAGTGCATGTTCACAATTTCAGTTTCAATAAATAAATGAATGATTTAAACTATGTTTTACTTCTGATAAACAATTAGATTAAATATGCCATTCTCATGGTGTTAAACACTTAAACTAGGCTACATGAAATAATTACTGAGAAGTTACAACATTTTTATATTCAATAAATATTTGTTGTGGATGTAATGCTTTTGAACACTTTTCCTCTTGCATGCTGCCTGTGTTTTAATGTGTTAACTACATAGATAATTGCTTATCATGATAGCAGATTGTCTGAGAAAATGTTTTCGTGCAAATAATGCACAACAAGGTCTATCTGTTTCCATTAAAAATATAAATCAATTAAAATATTATTTGGCCAGTGGAAAAGATTGAGAAAAACGTTCTCTGAAATGCATTTTGCACTATTTTATTTTATTTATTTAAAAAACAAGGGAAGGATGGGCTGCTAAATGATTTTTATTATTGTAATGTGACGGCACATCCGTATTTCATATTTTCCTAATGTCTTCTACCGTTAAACATGTTATCATGTGGATGAATAATCATATGCAAATGATATGCAGATGAGGATATGCATAGTAAAACTAGGCGTTATAATCTCCATATATGGTTATTTAGGGGTGGAGACGCATGTGCGCACAATCTTCCGCTGACTGGGGTTTATAAAGTGAATTTTGCGCAGGTTCTGGTGTACGCACAGTTTTATAAGTCTGAATATTTTTTGCGTACGACATTTTTGGCTTTCGGGCGCACGTACACTTTTAGTAAGGATTCTACGCACAGTTTTATAAATGAGGCCCCAGAACTCTGTAAAGTCTCCTCCAGCACATCCCAAAGACTTTCATGACTTTAAGGTCTGGAGTCAGAGGTGCCAATTCATGTGTGAAAATTATTCTTCATGCTCCTCCCAACAATTTTTTCACAATTTGAGCCTGAATCTTGACATTGTCATCCTGGAATTTGGCCACGATGTGTTTTCCTACATGGTGGTTTAAGAAATGAAAAGCTACACACTCCATCAATTAGGGTTAGAAGAACTGTTGCCAAAATTTCTTTTTTTTTTTATTGTTTTGAACTAGCATCTAAAACTTGTTAATCTTACTAACAAGAATTGTTAATGACAAATTCTTAAAACTGCCTTAAGCTCAACATTGGCATGTTTTCATGTATGTTGTGTCTTTCTGTAGAACTGAAGTATCATGCGTTCTTTGAGGGTGTGGACTGGGAAAACCTTCATCATAAGAGTATGCCCTTCATCCCTCAGCCCGATGATGAGACGGACACCTCGTACTTCGAGGCGAGAAACACAGCCCAACATCTCACTGTATCGGGCTTCAGTCTGTAAGCACACACACACACACAAACACACTCTGTAGCGCAATGGGCTCACGCAGTATGTTCAGGTACAGCTGTGTTGTTGAAGCTCTAATGAATACAGATCCCACAGTGCTCTTGTTTGTCCTTCTCAGTTTGTCTGTTATTCATGTCAGATGTTTTTATGTTCTACAGAATGATTTAATGTTGGAAAGCGTTCTGAAATGCAGTGAACACATAAATGCTGCAAAGCTTGTGGTGTAAAATCTTCAGTTATCTTTTTTTGGGGGAAAAAAGTAATATATATTGCAACAGTACTATTTACTGTCTGATTAGTGCACATTTAGATGGAAGACTGCTGTTTTTAACTCGTTTTCTTGAAAACTACTTGTCTGATTGTAATTTTAACATGCTAAATGTTTTAACTAGTCTATAGCAAGTATGATTTTGAACATGGTTGCTGCTTCAAAAACATCAGTTTTATTCATTTGTAATTGTTTAATATACACAACACCTTAAAATGTTTGAGGATTATAACTTGTCACTTTCCTATTTTTAAGATGATTAAATAAAATACAACTGTTGTATTAATAGATGAGCGTTATTTCTGATTTTCACTTGAAACCTAAAGCCTGTGCTGTTTGTCAGATAGAAATAAATAAATTCACTACCTGGTGGCCGGTTCTCACAGAAATATGCATATAATATAGAGGCCTGATCTTCCATGGGCCCCGGCGCAACTGAGCACCACACCAGAAGTTTCGATTGCTGAGTGTGTGTGGGAGAAAGAAATCTCCAAAAATATAAATATCAAAGTAAAATGAGTTACGAATTTCTTAATTCGAGGCTACAATATATTTTTTTCTGTTTCTGTGGTATGGACTCCATGGATATATATATATATATGTGTATGTAGTTTATGTATATGTATATATACATGTCGTGTGAAAAAGAAAGGGGGCATTGTTAAAGGGATACTCCACTTTTTTTGGAAATGGGCTCATTTTACAACTCCCCCAGAGTTAAACTGTTGAGTTTTACTGTTTTTGAATCCATTCAGCCGATCTCCGGTTCTGGCGGTACCACTTTTAGCATAGCTTAGCATACATCATTGAAGTGGACAAGACCATTAGCATTTCTAAAAAAAAAAATGACCAAAGAGTTTCGATATTTTTCCTATTTAAAACTTGACTCTTCTGTAGTTACATCGTGCACTAAGACCGACGGAAAATGTAAAGTTGCGATTTTCTAGGCTGATATGGCTAGGAACTATACTCTCATTCCTGCGTAATAATCAAGAAACTTTACTGCCGTACCATGAGTGCAGCAGGCGTAATGATATGACGCAGCGCCTGAAAATAGGCCACCTTCCTTCAACACAACGGAACTATTTTCAGGCGCTGCGTCATATCATTACGCCTGCTGCTCTCATGGTACGGCAGTAAAGTTTCTTGATTATTACGCAGGAATGAGAGTATAGTTCCTAGCCATATCAGCCTAGAAAATCGCAACTTTACATTTTCCGTCGGTCTTAGTGCACGATGTCACGATAGGAAAAATATCGAAACTCTTTGGTCATTTTTTTTTTTTTAGAAATGCTAATGGTCTTGTCCACTTCAATGATGTATGCTAAGCTATGCTAAAAGTGGTACCGCCAGAACCGGAGATCGGCTGAATGGATACAAAAACGGTAAAACTCAACAGTTTAACTCTGGGGGAGTTGTAAAATGAGCCTATTTCCAAAAAAAGTGGAGTATCCCTTTAAATTCTATGGTTTTATGTATCAGGACAAAAAAATCGTCTGGTCCTTGGTAGGTTAAATTAGGTAAATACAACCTCAGATGAACAACAACACATGACACATTACACCATGTCATTATTTATTAGGGTTGGGTATCGTTTGGGTTTTATCCGATTCCAGTACCTACTCGGTATTTTTTAAACAGTTCCGGTGCTTAAACGGTTCTTAAATCGGTACTTAAGAAAATGAAACCGCACACACTTTATCAAAAAAATAATACCCTTTAATTTACAGGGCCAAACTGGACACAATGTTAACTTAAATCTTTAAACAATATAAATACAAGTAACATATGGTAATAATAAAACCAATATAAAATAAAAATTCATATTTACATAATATCAAATGAAACAATATTGGGTAACACTTTATTTTACGGTGTCCTTGTTACATATGTTACATGTACTTACTGTAGTAATTATGCGTAATTACATGCAACTAACCCTCAAACGAACCCTAATCCTACCCTATCCCTATAGTAAGTACATGTAGTTACTTAATATTACTCTGTACTTAAATATATAATTACACTGTAACAAGGACACCTTAAAATAAAGTGTAACCCAATATTGTATCAAACAATGTAATAATACTGGAGATTAATAAGGATTTCTAACAGGCAGAGCTGCCAACTCTCACGCATTGACCGTGAGACTCACGCAAATGACCCTTTTCACACAGAAAAATCGCGGACAAAGAGGACACTGACAGACAAGACAGAGAAGGTTACTTTTGATATGGAACAAATCCACAGCTGTCAGATTCTGTCAATATTTTTACGAGATTCACACAATAAATAACGTTTTTGGCTCTTTGAAATGTGACAGATCGCTGTGCGTCAGTTCAAACGGCACGTGATACAGCAGCCTACAAATTCACTGCTTCTTAGCTACGCAGCGCTGAGTGAACCTATGAAAGAGAACATCTCTGGTTACTGGTGTAACATATCCCTCAATAGGGAACGGGACGCTGCCAAGCTCCTCGCGCTGCCGACCAGCTTCCTTTTTCGGCAGAGAAATCTGAGGAGCAGATGGCGCGCGCGCGCCAACATAGTATGACGACGTAAGTGCGTCGATGCGGCGCCCGCGCCATCAGCCAATGAATTGGCTTGATTCTATATGGGATTCAGACTATCGGCAGATCGGCACACCCAGAGGGCGTTCTGACACGTAATTTTACACGTGAAATGCAGCCAAACCTTGTGAGAAAGAGCGCGCATGCGAGACAGAAGAAACTGTGCTCCAAACTGTGTAGCACCATGTAGCACACGCACGGCGGAGAGAGAGCGAGCGAGAGACCTTGTGTGTGTGTGTGTGTGTGTGTGCGCGCGTGTGTGCCTAATGAAATTAGGCACCGAAATCAGGCACCGAAATTTTCGTTCTTATTCGGTCTGGTTACTACCGTTTACGTCGGAACCGGTTCCCTATTGGCACCGAGTTTCGGTACCCAACCCTATTATTTATTTAACAAAAACTAGGCCAAAATGTAAAATCCCTACAAACTAAGTGCACATTTACTGCTTCCATAGGAATGAAGAGGGTAAGTAACAGTCAGGCGGCAGGCGCTGCTAACCAAATGACTTTGATTAATTGATCATCAGTAAGTGTGACCAACTCTATGAAAGCAGAAGTTCTGGAAGTTTGCTTGTCTGGAGCATTCAGGTGTGTGTTAACAGAATACCAAGGAGGAAAGATATCAACAATGATCTTAGAGAAGCAAATCTTGCTGCCATGCCATCAATCTGGGAAGGGTTATATTTATGGAATAGTTATGGTCCACTTATTACCTTTTTTGAGTATCTTAATCTGCCGTAAATCTCGAATACTTTGGACCAAAGATTTAAGTTTGGTCTCTTTTTAAAGAAGACAGTTTGCAATTATTGTAAAAGTGAAAAAAGTAAAAAAAAAAAAAAATCTAAAACAAGTTATAGAAGATTGTTTATTGTGAAAAATGCATAAAAAGACTTTTTAAATTTGTTGTGAAATAAATCAAAGCCATGAATCTAAACAAAGTTCAAAATTTGAGGTTGTACAAAAAAAATAGTTTTCAGTAATATTTTGTTTGGCCAGTACCAAACCTTTTCACTAAATTAATTTCACTTACCATTCGTTTCTAATGCAAAAGTACAAGTGTGAATATTTTTTCAGGACCATTTAACCTTATCGAATCATGTCCATGATTTTTTTTTTTCTTCACATAGTACCTTTACCATGTTTTGTACCATTCTGCTGAGGTAAAAAACAAAACAAAAAAAAAAACGTATAGTTTTCAGTCAAAGATGACTGAACACCAACAAACTTGTACAACGTGGTCATAATGTAATAAATTCTTTTGTTCACTTATTTTTGTGTCATCAATGCAGATGTTTTATGAAGAATTTACAACCATTCTACCAAGTTTGTTGTGTATTACAAGGTACATTACAAGGGATTTTTTTAAAAGATTATATAAAATACAACACATAAAAAATAAATACATACATCTGATAATGCAAGAGCAAATATATCATTAAATACAGGGCAAGATGGAAATAAAAACCATTCAGTTTTTCAAAAGCTTTTAATAATGCTTAAGTCTAACATATTGAATGACATGTATTGTGAGTGGTGAAACATGCGCTTATCATATACCTGCTGTTTTAATAGGAACAATGTTTCGTCAGAACAAAAGCATCAAATCAAGAACCTCCTGCTCTACAGATGATTCAAAGTAGTACAGACATGAATAATATATGCAAATGCTACATTACATTATAGTACAATTAAAATAGAACTTTTCATGTATATATTTTTGCACAAATTTCTAATATACAATTATTAAAGGAATTATTGACTCATTTACACAAACTACAATGAACAAAACACTTGTATGTCTCAGTAAAAAAAAAAAGAAAACTGCCTATGTAAATGATTCATTAGATTGCAGCCTGTATTAGTTTTAGTCACTGTCTTCACGTTCATCTAAAGTGCTTTACATTTCAACTGGGCAGTTTTCAATCTCAACCCTGCAAACATTGACACAGGTTTAGGATTTCTCATGCACACAGACCTTGTAGTAACATTCAAATAATTCACCACAGCCACGTAATAACATCAGTAACGACGCAACCATGTTGAGAAATGTGTGTAGGTGTGTCTGCATCGACACAATACATTGGACCCAAAAAGTATTTGCACACTTGAATCACACTAACATACGTCTGAATGTCACTGCATCTCCAAACAAATGATGCTTACTTTATTATTTGAAATTAGACTTTTTTGGCAAAAAGTTCTTAAAGTGTGCTTGTTATCGCTATTTAAAAGAAATGACACTTGCTTTAATATTCTGTATCTAATGCAGTGACACGGCAATTTTTGTGTTGTGTGGTTCAGCGTCTACACACTTTTAAGGGTGTCTGATAGGCCAGATCTTTCAGGAATCATGATGGGATATTGAGCGGATGAAGAACATAGATCTCTATATTGCCTTCTGACCCTTTCCATAAATTTGCAAAGCAAAGGGTCACTTAAATACGCATGATTTTTCTCATTATGGCTTTGATAAGCACCACAGATCACTTGAGCAAATGTCAAGACTAGATATTAAAAATGTTACTCTTAGTACCTCTAACAAATTTGCTGTTCGAAGCCCTTGATGTGGGCTGTTTTCTGGTTCATCAGTGCATCTTAATCTTTGCTATAGTATTACTGACAGTTAGCAGCTATGAGCACAGAACACTGAATGATATATAAGTGACATAAAAGTTATAATAATGCATTTCTATTAACTGGGTTTTCATAACTACTACGAAAGATAGTAATTCTACTTTTAATTACCCAAATCAGGGATTTCACACTTTGTAAATTTTACACTAAAAAACAAAAAGGTAAAAAAAAATGATAAGCTGTAATGCTGTACATTCACTCAGTCTTTCCGTTCGCTGATTCTCAAGAGTCGTCTTCATCATAGTGCAAAAGCAGAAGATAGAGATCACGGGACAGGCAGAGAAACGCCCAGTTCATTCCTTTCAGTTGATTCTTCTGCAACAACATGATACAATCTTAAAGTCACCATGAAATCAAAATCATCTCTTCTGTGATGATGTTTACTGGCGTGAGGGCGGGATAACCTGTCACTCACATGAGATCCACCAATAGCAAACCACAACCATCCAATCCACTCCCCTTGTGGACAAAATCAAGTCCCGCCCAACATTTGTTCTTGTTTGAGAAGAAAAGACTAATCGCAACTTCTGTTTCATGCCAACTTTAAACAAACCTGTTTTTTACATGCTAATTTTTCCAACTTGGTTTTATTTTATTTAACCCGGATATGATCATATCTGTTAATAATTACCTGAGCTATGTTCAGACTATGCAGTGTTCACTGTATACTGGCTATGATTTTTTAAAAATACTATAAAAAGGTTTTGAAAATGTGGCATCTATTAGAATTTTGCAATTATACTTGCACAGCATTCATCATTATCGTTCAAAAGTTTGGGGTCAGCATGATTTTATAAATGTTCTTGAAAAAAGTCCAAGGCTGCATATATTTTTTTATCAAACATACATTATAATATCGTGCAATATAATTGGAATTTAGAAAGCTGTTTTCTATGTGAATATATTGTAAAATGTATTCCTGTGATGCACTTTTATTCTAGCTTCTTAATAAAATTATTATTTTATTCTAGCATACATTCTTTTTTATCAACACTTGAATGTGGGTAAGTTTCATAAAAAAAGCTGAGAAAATCAAAAAAATATAACATGCATAAGCAAAGCTTTTATCACTTGTTTCTGCTCCTTTTTTGTCCGTGGGGGTTTCTTTGATGATTCAAACGGCATTTATTTGAAAAATATATATTTCTGTTACATTATTACTTTTAATAAATTTAATACATCACATGCTGAATAAAAGTATTAATTTCTTCTTTTTTTAAACAGTAGTGTACAAATGCAAAAATAAAACCAATAGTATTGCGTTACACAGCTAACATGACAGTGCGTACCTTCTCCTGCGCTGCAGATACAGACGGATGAGCCACTGCACCACAAATGGCCAGATGACGGCGAAGGCCACAGTTCCAGGAGACACATTAAAAGGCCACCAGGATGGCTTCTGTAAAGTGTAAATAGCAAAACAATTATAATAATAACAAAATGCAAATATTATGTCAGCACTCGTTCTATGGCAATGGCATAGTCACATAAAATGATCTGGGACATGATAAGTAACTGTCCTTCTTATGACCAGGGTACAAAATAACATTTACAACTGTGCATTTGGCAGAAATTTTATCAGTTCAAGCATTCACTGAGAATTGAACCCATGACCTTGGTGTTGCTAGCTGTTTGAGCTACAGGAATGCTCTCTTATTTAGTCTTAAAACTCTTAAATTAGTGTATTATAATGACTCTACCTTCTTAGTTTTATTTACAGGTGGTGACAGGTAGTCCGACGGCAGCGCTAAGGATCGGGCCTGAGAAGTGGCACATGACAAATGAATAATGTTATATTTCAGATTGAATCTGTGTTCTCTAGCTTGATCTGATAAAGGTGAGGGTTTGTAACCTGTACGGCTGTCAGAGCTTCTAGCGTGTGCAGTCTCTCTAACACGCTCTGCATGTCTTCCTGCAGTCTGGCCAGAGCACAGATGATCTGTTGGTTGAGGTTCTCCATCACAGGTCCGCCCGTCCCCCAGCGTTCCCCATCTCCCCCACTGCCCTGCTGTGGTCCTGCAAGCCCGGAGCCAGAGGCAGGTGACCTGGACCCTGATACACACGAGACAAACAACATTCTGTAGATCATTAACAGATTAAAGAAACAGGGTTTACTTGAGGACTTCAGCTCTGTTCCAAACCCTAGTGAACTGCCTACCTAGGAAGCATTTTAAGGCATCATATGTGCACTCAATGCAGATGTCTTTATTGTCAGGAAAAGTTTGTTAAAATATTTCATTCCAAGCTGACTATTTTAACCGAATATTTGTTTGTGCTCGTAAAAACCCTGATATACTCACGGCAAGGTTCTTCGCTTAGGGGTAAAAACAATACAATACGTTATAGATTGCTTTAAAGCTAGTAGCTGTAAAGTATTAAACATGAAAAACAGTGTCAGTGTCTCGTTCAATTAGAATTATAACTTCCATTTGTACTATAAAGCGGCTCTCCCGTGCGTTCATGTTTTCACTCGCGGACGTCTGACCTCTGACCTTGACGGACTGAACAGAAGAAATGAACCGGAGAAGACTTTCCACGTCAAAGAAGGCGGAGCCTCAGCGCCACATCTACCTATTATGTAATCGCCACGGACCAATGGTAGTTCAAAGGCATTTAACAGCCAGAACAAACTTTTCTTGAAAGTTTGCTTTGAAGAGCGGTTTCAAATCCTGAAGCGAAACCCCCGATACGGTTTGGCCTGATTTAGTTTGAAATGACATCACACCAGTTCGTTCTTTGATTTTGCTGTTGTAACGCACCATCCTAAAGCCCGGCGGTGGACAGTAACAAAGTATTTTTTCTTTGTTACAGTACTTAAAAAATAAAAATACTCCAGTTTAGTACAAATGCTTGAAAAATTACTACATTCTAAAGCCTAATATTGTACTTTTTACTCCAATTACTAAAACACATCTCGTTCCTCGCTACTTTGAACTGAAGAAATCGTCACATGCTCCAAGACAGCGGTGTCTGATTCGTGAACGAGCTGATTCTTTTCAATGGGCCTATTAAAAATCCACTCAGAGTCTCCAGTTAACTGAATTCACAAGTCTGGCTGAAAATTAGCCAAGAACCGGGAGATCCTTGGAGTGCAATAAATGAAAATAATATTTAGGTCTCGACGGTCAGTTGTTTGTGAACAAAATCTGCTGTTATACATGTCCACATCACCATCTCAACAGGGTAGGTTTTAGGTTAAAAAAACAAAACCTAAACTTAACTGTAAAATAATGCAAATGAATGCCCATGCATCTTCCTTTTACTTCCGTAGCAGATCAAATTCTATAAATCTAGTATGTTTGCATAATGTTCTTTTTTTATGCATTTATCCCTATGTGATGTCTGTTTTTATATTCTTTGTCAACACGCATTTTGTTTTTCCTCATTTTCAAATACTATGCTATATCTCCTTCCAAATGTTTTGATAGTGTATGACAAGTTTAGGTAATAAACCAAAACAAGAATTTTCTTACATGCAGATCAATACATATGCATTCTGCATCCACTAACACACTGACTAGTGCTGGCTACTTGACAATTCATAATGATGTCAGACCCAACAAACCCCCTCCCTCCTTATCTAATATAAAACTAGTATACAAGTATATACAATTACGAAATAAACATTCATCCATCAGTTCTTTTTACTTTTAATAAGTACCTTTATCTTAAGTTTATTTAAATGCAAGTACTTTTACTAAAGTACTTGATTTGTGTACGTTGTCCACCACTGCCAAGTATACTAGGTTTGCTAGCGTATGCATAAAGTGTCGTCAATTTTGTCATCAGCTCTTAGCAGCGCGCGCAGTAGCGGGATGCTTGCTAACAGTATAACGCTGCAAAGGTTTTTCAAACTTCTTAAGCGAAGAACAAAAAATAACTTCGGTGTGAGTAGACAATAAAAGCAAGGTTTTGAAACAGAGCTTATATATGATCGCTACTGTTTTTGGCTGCTAGGTTTTACCTCTTCCCCTCTTGACCACAGAACTGTTACTTCTATTCGCAGGAAGTCCCTGTCTCTGAGAAGCTCCTCCGCTGCCCCGTCCATCTTCTCCTCCGTGCTGTGCAGCTTCCTCTTGTCCCAGTTCCTCCTGTGATCGGACCTCCTCTGTGGAGGACAGCCTGCTGTGGCTCTCCTCGGCCACGTCCAGTGAGTGGTTGATGTGTGTCTCAGATCCCTGGTGTCCAGGAGCAAAGCCACAAGCATTGCTGACATTTTGCTAGAAATCAGGCAAACAATTGCAGAGGTGCTCTGCAGAATTATGATGCGGTCACATTTACGTTTGTTGGGCAAATTTGCAATAAAAATCCAGTCATTACAATAGGAATCCACTTCACTTGAGGGTGAAAGATTTCCCAACACATATTTCGTAATATATTCTGGCCAACAGAAACTGCTTGGTTTGAAACATTGCCACACTATTGACAATAGATAATGCCTAACCTTTGTCCACAACATTTTGCCAACATTTCACTAATGTGACCACACGCACACGTATCTTAAAGGGATACTCCACTTTTTTTGGAAATAGGCTCATTTTACAACTCCCCCAGAGTTAAACTGTTGAGTTTTTACCGTTTTTGAATCCATTCAGCCGATCTCCGGTTCTGGCGGTACCACTTTTAGCATAGCTTAGCATACATCATTGAAGTGGACAAGACCATTAGCATTTCTACAAAAAAAAATGACCAAAGAGTTTCGATATTTTTCCTATTTAAAACTTGACTCTTCTGTAGTTACATCGTGCACTAAGACCGACGGAAAATGTAAAGTTGCGATTTTCTAGGCTGATATGGCTAGGAACTATACTCTCATTCCTGCGTAATAATCAAGAAACTTTACTGCCGTACCATGAGTGCAGCAGGCGTAATGATATGACGCAGCGCCTGAAAATAGGCCACCTTCCTTCAACACAACGGAACTATTTTCAGGCGCTGCGTCATATCATTACGCCTGCTGCACTCATGGTACGGCAGTAAAGTTTCTTGATTATTACGCAGGAATGAGAGTATAGTTCCTAGCCATATCAGCCTAGAAAATCGCAACTTTACATTTTCCGTCGGTCTTAGTGCACGATGTAACTACAGAAGAGTCAAGTTTTAAATAGGAAAAATATCGAAACCCTTTGGTCATTTATTTTGGTGAAATGCTAAAGGTCTTGTCCACTTCAATGATGTATGCTAAAAGTGGTACCGCCAGAACCGGAGATCGGCTGAATGGATTCAAAAACGGTAAAACTCAACAGTTTAACTCTGGGGGAGTTGTAAAATGAGCCTATTTCCAAAAAAAAGTGGAGTATCCCTTTAAATTCTCAGCATCAAGTAAATTATGGTTGGGACACGATGGAAGTGTAAACTGAAATCTGCTTACTTCCTCCCCGCCAAACTGGTCGACAGAGTCACAGTACACCTCGCTGTCCGAATCACTGGCCACATGGTGAGAGCTGGACACATCTTCTGTTTCATATGCAAGACATTGAGTCTTTAAGAATTTAAGTTCAGATAACTACTGATAGTGTGTTCAAGATCTTACTTTTAAAGTCTTAGTTATATCGGTAAATGATTACCTTCAAAGTCCTTCTCCTCACCTTTGATGTGTCTGTTGAGCTCTCCGATGTCTCCGGCGTGGTTAATGCTTTCAGAGTCTTCTTCTGACTCTTGCCTGTTCAGATCAGACATAGACCCGTGTGTTCCATTGGTAAGGACTTTATGTTGACTGATATTGCCGTTAGATACCGCTCCTTTAAGTCTCCCTGTAGAAGCCCTTTTCTTCGGTTGTGAGGCTAAAAAAAAAGTTGTTGAGAAAGCAAATGTATGATTATTGCATGTATTATGAAGAAATTTAGAGTTGCTTACCAACGCAAAACTGCTCACAATGCTATATGCTCTATTTCTAGGGCATCTAAGTTGTCGTGAACTGACCCACTACAAAATAGCATCTAGAAATAGTCTCTGACTCAAGTCCCTCCTTTAATGCACGGCTCTCCAAGACTATTCGACTTTTAAAGTGCCCCTATTATACTATTTTAAAGGTTCTTAATTTTGTTCTGGAGGTCTCCTTCAATAGGTTTAAATGCATCCAAGGTTAAAAAAGAAATAAAAAATTATCATAGCCTAATATACAGTCAATTTTAGCATCTTTTCTTACAGTATCTGAAACAAGTAGACGAGGAAGACACTCCTGTTACACCTGGTATTTTAATCTGTCTCTTTTGTCCACTTTCAAACACTTCTGTCCTGCATTTCTTCGAGGGGAGGGTCTATGGGCGGGTAAATGGATGTTTTTTTTTCAGATCTTTCGATCTAATTGACAAAATAAGCTCACGCAATGTACATTTGAACACGTATATTTGAAGACGTTCGGAGATGACGGAAAACCATGCAGAGAGAATCAGCTTTAGTTTCTGCTCTGACAGCTGTAAGACCAGCCGAACGCTGTGTGTGTGTGTGTGTGTGTGTGTTAGAAATCAGGAATGGTGAGAGAACATTGTGCTTGGTATGTTTTCCGTCTTCCAACCACTCTTGGGTCAACAGCCGACAAAGTTTAAATCCTGTCTGCCTAGTGTGGCTTTCATAATGTTTATGCGTTAGGTCAGTAGGCGGAGAGTAGTAGGTCTTTTGTGGCTGTTCGAACACATGCGCGTTTACACTACGAAAGCAATCCGGTCGAACGCGTTTTCAACTACCTCTGGAAGTGGTCGAAAGTGGACAAGCTTAAAACATTTTAGACCCCGTTTACACCTGTATTTAGGGCTGTCCCCTTGTGATCCGATCGATCAAAACACATCTTAATACGAGGTGTAAACAGGGCCTGAAACGGTGCGGTAAAGGATTCGGTCTCTCTAAACCCCACCTTTCTGAGATCCTACTGTTCTGATTGGTCAGACAACCCAATCTGTTGTGATTGGTCTTCTGCATACAGCGCATATCAGAAACGAAACGCCCATTATCACATCTGTATTTCAGTTCCAACCTCAGCACTTGTATACACAGTGAATGTGACACGAACAGTAACTATGGCGTAGGTTTTACTGTTTCAAGTCCGATAGAGAAATATTGGAAGAAGTATTTGATCAACCTAATCGTTTTTATGTAGTTTGTCGTATGTTGTAGATGAGACGTTTGTTGAAGACAATCGTTATAAAATCATTGCGAAAATTCATTTTAATTCACATCCTCATCATTTGGAAGTGCATGGAAGTGAGGCTGGGATTACTGACGACTTGTTTTGATCCGTTCTTCCTTTTGGGAGACAATAACTCAATTTATCTGCAGTTTGATCTTTGAAACTATGCAAGACATTTACATTCACAAACAGGTCAGCTCTATTAGATTTCTGGTTTTTCACCCACCTACATCCAAGACATGCTGCAACATCATGTTAAAACATCAAGTAGATAGTCGATTTATATTTCTTTTAGATATTCCCAAAAAGAAAAGTGTTTGTGACTGTTCTGCTTTAAGCTTTGCTGCACCAAATGTTACAAAAATCACTGAAAATATAGACACATATTTAAATCTCTGCTTGTTATTCTCCTGCCAGGCTGCGGTTGTAAATAAGAATTTGTTCTCAAGTGACTTTCCTGGTTAAATAAAGGTTAAATAATTAAATACCTTACACACTACATGAAGGCAATCTCCGAAAAAGCATAATAGGGGCATTTTTAAGATGCGGTCATAACAAAATTTCGGTTGCACTTTATTTTAAAATACGTGCAATTTCAATGTACTTTCAGTGTACTTACCCACAAAGTACTGAGTAATGTAAAGTCACTTAAGTTAAGGTTTAGGGTTAGTACCTATTTATTACCCAGTTAGTGTCATTACTTCAATAAGTACATAGTATGTTATGTTCATGTAAAATTTTGCAGGCACAAAAGGTATATTGTTTATTGTCATTATAGTATAAGCACAGCTCACTTTTAACCCAAGCAGCTTTCTGTTGGTTAACGAGGCAAATCCACATGAACCCTTTGTGAAATCTGCACGGGGAAACTCATGATCGTGTGGATTCCTATTAAAATGTGACCGCATATTAAGTTATGAACAGTGGTAATAATGACGTTTACCTTTTTTCACCTCTTTAACCTCCTCTTCGTCGTCTTTCTCCTCTTCTTCCTCCTCATTATCATTTACTCCATCTTCCAGCTCTATTAATTTAGTTTTTGGCATTATTGGTGTTTTGACGGAGTAACTGTCCAGGGTGCCGTTCATCTCCATCGTCCTGATGATGCTTTTTGTGACACTTTTGGGTGGTGACGTTAGCAGGCTCCCGAAGCCTGGTTGGAACAACAATACATATGCAAGATGATGCTTTGAGGATATGTTCTGAAACTCGATAGGCACACTCTCTAAAAGGTCTGTTCTATCAGGACTGTCTACAACCCTGCAATCTACACTAATAATAGCAGTGAGGGAACAACTGAGGTGTCAAAGGAAACACCTGGACTATAATAGCACTACTAACTAAGGGCACAGGCCACTGGGAGAACACACTGATATTCACTTGCCTTCAAGTTGCCTAGCAAATCTTTCCAAGCGAGCTGAGCATGAAACAAAGCGGTGATTAGTTAATTAATGTAAACAAGATGCTATAATTGTTTACATAAATACTACCGTTCCTACGTTTTGGGTCGATTTGTAATGTTTTTGAAAGAAGTCTGTTATGCTCAGCAAGGCTCCATTTATTTGATCAAAAATACAGTAAAACAATAGTGATATTTTGAAACATTATTACAATTTAAAATAATTGTTTTCTAAATGAATATAATTAAAATGTGATTTATTCCTGTGATGCAAAGCTTAATTTTTTTAGCATCATTACTCAGCGTCACATGATCCTTCAGAAATCATTCTAATATGCTGATTTGCTGCTCACAAAACATTTCTTATTATTTTCAATGTTGAAAAGAGTTGTTGCTTAATATATTTTTTAACATTTTTATAATAATTTATTTTTATAACAATTTAAAAGATTTTGCTGTCACTTTTAATCAATTTAATATGTCCACCATACTAAATAAAAGCAATATTATTAAACTAAAATGTGGATTATTGTATAAGTACACAATACTGTATAGTGTATAAGTGTACTGTATACATGCAAATATAGAATATAAGAAAGTATATACATATATATATGCATTATTTTCTAATGATGTTTGTTCCTATTACAATATAATTATTATAAAACTTCAGGCTTTCCAGATGTAACTGACATTTTTACAAAAATGAAACTGATAACAATTGCTGTGAACACTTACTTAATTTTATGTGAGTTTTTTTTTTAACGATTTGATTCATGTTTAATTTGAATTGATGCTACAGCTACATTTGATTTATTACAAGTATGATACATAAGAGAACATTTTGAGGATGTTTCTTTCAAAAGAAAAGTAGTCATAATTCACCCCAAATTTAAAGGGTAAAAAAGTATATTTTACATTAAGGATATTAAGCCTAATTTTTCGGACTATATTTTTTGGCATTGTGACATTATTTACATGACAGTGAGGCACATTTTTCCTTAAAAGTCTCATTTCCGTAATACAACAAATGAAATGCTGAAAATGTCTGGAATTGACACCATGTTTTTTATAAGTGCTTAAATTATAAAATGATTATTATAGTTCTTACCAATAAAATAAACATATTTATAAAAGAAATAAGAAGAGTCTTATCTTAAAGGTAAAAAAAGAAGCATTTTTTCTTTTGATTTTTGGCCAAAATACAATTTGTGTGAGACCCGAGAGGGCACTATTGGTCAGTTTACCTGAGCTCAAATCTGACACTTGCGTTATCCTCCTCTTTTCATCAACGAGCTCATAGAACGGTCCAATGATCTGCAGAAGCTCCTCTACCTCATTTGTTACAGGCATACTTTCCAGAATCTGTTCAGCACATATAAAACCAAACAACAAAGCTGAAACACAAACAATTACGTTACATACTACATTCTCAAACACTGCTAAAGAATCCAAAACATAATACCAGTTTCAAGTCATCCACATAGGCCGCCATCGCCTCCTCTTTTGGCATTTCTCCAAGAGAGCTCCACGCATCCCTAAACACAAGCACCATGAAGGGTCACTTCACTGATAAGCTCCATGTCAACACTGATATTGTCATCTCACGCACAACCATATCAGGAGTTTGCACATTTTAAAGCAACTCTCAGGAGGACGAATGTATAAGAGATGGAGGAAGAAAAACAGCATGAAACATAATAAAATGGTATGTGTGGGAAAAACTGATTTCCTTAATGAACCATCAGACTCTCTGTCGGTTACATGAAAGATTTTCGACAACGATTTTAAAATACATTTTTACAGAAGTACAAATGTGGAACTTTCAGAGCGGTATTTCAAAAAGTTACTGAAATAGGAATCAGATGTTACTGATACTGATCTGTTATTTCACTGAACTTTAAACAGACCAACAGTTCCGTTTCAGTAGGTCATTGACACTGGTCTAAATTATGTAGACTCACACTGGCAATCTGGCATAGACCCCAAAATGACATCTCCAACTTTAGTTGTTATAAATCTTGAATACTTTGGAGCACAGACTGCCATGTGCCTCTTTTTAAAGACACATGGCAGATTATTGTAGAACTGAAAAAAATATGAAACTGAAATATGCTATTTTAGCATCAATAGTTGCACCAAGTGGAACTCCAAAAATGTAAAATATGTGAAAACAAAAATCTTTCAAAATCTAGACTTTGTAAAAAGGCAAAATAAGGCCTATTTGTGATTTAAAAAAAGTTAACCTTTAAAAAACTATTAACATTTACAACTAAACATTTCTTTATAAATTTACAAATATGGACATTCAGCAGGTTCAATACCATTTGGCTTTGCCAACGGGGTCCCAGAATCCTGGACGGGGGATGTTGCAGGGGCCTTGTGTTGCTTGCTTGTAGTAGCTATAAAATTTCAGCATCATGTCATTGGAAGGCTGAAAAGAACCTGATTGAAAAACAAAAAAATACTGCAATATTACAGATTGGTCAAGAAAAAAAAAATCAAGAATATTTATATATATATATTATATATATATATATATATACACACACACACACACACATACATGCATATATAAATACATGTTTTTATATACAATACATACTATTACATACATTATAAAATAATATAAACTTTACATAAATATTTATAGTAGTCGACATTTGAAGTGGATCAAAACCCTTCATCAAAGTTATACATGAATTTTGAACAATACCCGTTCTTGTCTTAGGACAACTTTGATGAACATTTTTAGATCCTCTTGACCACTTCAAATGTTGACTACTGTATATACACTCACCGGCCACTTTATTAGGTACACCTGTCCAACTGCTCGTTAACACTTAATTTCTAAGCAGCCAATCACACGGCGGCAACTCAGTGCATTTAGGCATGTAGACATGGTCAAGACAATCTCCTGCAGTTCAAACCGAGCATCATTATGGGGAAGAAAGTTGATTTGAGTGACTTTGAACGTGGCATGATTGTTGGTGCCAGATGGCTGGTCTGAGTATTTCAGAAACTGCTAATCTACTGGGATTTTCACGCACAACCATCTCTAGGGTTTACAGAGAATGGTCCGAAAAAGAAAAAACATCCAGTGAGCGGCAGTCCTGTGGGCGGAAATGCCTTGTTGATGCCAGAGGTCAGAGGAGAATGGCCAGACTGGTTCGAGCTGATAGAAGGGCAACAGTGACTGAAATAACCACTCGTTACAACCGAGGTATGCAGCAAAGCATTTGTGAAGCCACAACACGCACAACCTTGAGGCGGATGGGCTACAACAGCAGAAGACTCCACCGGGTACCACTCATCTCCACTACAAATAGGAAAAAGAGGCTACAATTTGCGAGAGCTCACCAAAATTGAACAGTTGAAGACTGGAAAAATGTTGCCTGGTCTGATGAGTCTCGATTTCTGTTGAGACATTCAGATGGTAGAGTCAGAATTTGGCGTAAACAGAATGAGAACATGGAACCATCATGCCTTGTTACCACTGTGCAGGCTGGTGGTGGTGGTGTAATGGTGTGGGGGATGTTTTCCTGGCACACTTTAGGCCCCTTAGTGCCAATTGGGCATCCTTTAAATGCCACGGCCTACCTGAGCATTGTTTCTAACCATGTCCATCCCTTTATGGCCACCATGTACCCATCCTCTGATTGCTACTTCCACCATGTCACAAAGCTCTAATCATTTCAAATTGGTTTCTTGAACATGACAATGAGTTCACTGTACTAAAATGGCCTCCACAGTCACCAGATCTCAACCCAATAGAGCATCTTTGGGATGTGGTGGAACGGGAGATTCGCATCATGGATGTGCAGCCGACAAATCTGCGGCAACTGTGTGATGCCATCATGTCAATATGGACCAAAGTCCCTGAGGAATGCTTCCAGCACCTTGTTGAATCTATGCCACGAAGAATTGAGGCAGTTCTGAAGGCAAAAGGGGGTCCAACCCGTTACTAGCATGGGGTACCTAATAAAGTGGCCGGTGAGTGTATATATATATAGAGAGAGAGAGAGAGAGAGAGAGAGAGCTGGTAAGTCCCGCCCCTTCCGCTTACCCCGCTGGACCTCTAGGTTGAAAAATCGTCAATGCAAGTGAATGAGAGAAAATTATTATTTTCTAATCCCGTTTGAATTTTGCAATGAATGTGAACATATGTTGTCTGTGAATTTTTTATATAAATTTTCGTGTAAAGAATGGTACAATTTAGCGGGTAGAATTTTCATACGGTTAGACTTTGTGTGAGAGCACTTTGTGGACTACAACTCTTCGCTGCTTTCGACGCGTTTGATATACGTCACCACCACTAGCACACGGATCCCGCTAAACATGCCTTTGTTTGAATGGTGACATTTGGGTACAAAACACACAGGCATCTCGATCTAATTCCTTAGATTATCGCACCGTGATTTGTGGAGGGAAAATGTGTTATGCGGTGACATCACATATGCGACGTGTAGTCTTTCTCGTTATGTCTATTCCACAACTGCTAGCCAAAGAATCATACAATATACTGTCAAACTCGTTACATGAGAAATTATATAAAAAATTCACAGACAACATATGTTCACATTCATGGCACAATTCAAACGGGATCAGAAAATAATTATTTTCTCTCATTCACTTGCATTGACGCTTTTTCAACCTAGAGGTCCACTTTACATCCGTAAAACTCCAACGGGACTTACCAGCTCTATATAATGTATAAATATGATCCATTCTGAACCATGAATTCATTCCAAATTATGTGAATTCACATAAAAATAAAAAATGCCATCCTCATGTCGTTTTAAAGAAGGCACTATTGATTCTTAAAAAAATTATTATCTTGTGTTTCACAAAATAAATACATAAACAAACAGCATATGGTTTGAAGTAAATGAAGACAGAAGACTATCCCTCTACATAGAAATACCATAAGCATGTCTTTAGCATGTTGTCATATGGTAACACATCAGCAATCAGCACACGTTGACTGTGATCAGGGCTAGTGGCACATGAGCTGTTTCGCGTCTAAACCCAGCTCAATGTAGGCTAATCGCGTTGACCATAGAAGCCCGACATCACTTGTAATTTGATTAAAACTGCGGCGATCAAATAAAAGTAGTACAGTAGGTGAGGGGTCGCGTGCACTGCTGCAATAACACACAATACACTACCTGAATGACTGACCGAACTACTCACCGTTTGAAGGTAAACTTTGGATCACTTTGACAGCAGCATTGAACCTCTGCTCGTAGACTGGTTTGTTGTCCCCCTCCATCATGACCATCTAACCGCTACAGCAAGATCTGGATCAAACCTACAAGCAAAGTTACATTACATATTAACCGATTTAGGAAATGCATTTCCCTTGCATTTGTCACAGTAAATCGAAGCTGCTATTACAAGTTCATACGACTATTTATCATTCCAAAAGAAGTAAACAAAGCCAAAAACAACCCTTTATGTCTCGACAAATCCTGAAGGACAAGCAAGACATGACTGAAAGTGCACCAAATACTATTTAATGTGATATTTCTAGATCAACCTGCATTAGAAATGATTGAAGCGACGAAGCACTAGCATTTGATACTTTACCATTTGCTGCTCTACCTGCTGTGCTGCTGGTAGGACTACGACCTCATGAATACGTACCTGACAGTCAACATACGAAAGCCTTCCTCAGGTGTTTACAGGGAATTGTAGTTTCTTTAGAGAACGAAACTGCCGAGGGTTTTGCAACAACGGTATTTCAATCCTACAAATACCATAGTTCTTAACCTACACGCGTAACATTCTGGGTAATGTAGTTCATCGAGGTAAGCTTACCCAAGGGGGTTTATGACATAAAAACCGTACCTAGCTACGAACTTTGAAACTGCCAAGCAATATTTTAACACATATCTCTAAAGAAACAAATTCGTTTAATAATTCTATGCGCAATCGACGCGAAGACCAATCCTCTGTAGCACTTAATTAAACACATTAAAGCGTTCCTTCCCTCGTTACTAAATGAATTGTAACACTACAAATCCCAACGTTCCATTCGCTCAGCAACACTGTTATCAGCTGTGTTGATAGGTGACGCTGTGTGACCATAAGCTGCGTCCCAATGTGCATACTATGCCCTAAATAGTATTGACAATTCCTAATGTCACATACTATTTAGGATGGATAGTATGCACATTGGTACGGTGTGACGAAAGCGAAGCAAGGGGGAATCAGACTCATTTCATAGAATCGGCTCCTTTGAACAGATCTTTGCAACGAACCGTTTAAATAAACACAAAATTCACTGATTCTTTTGCGTCAATACGTAGTTACGTCACCACGTGTCCCTGAGATCCTGGCAGTATATTTCAAATGCTCATTATTAAACCATGTTGGCACGTTTCTGTTTATTGGTATTTTTTTCTCTATGAAGTTAGGCTATAGGGTTGTATATTGTAATGTAATTTATCCCATTTGCTACAACTATGAACCTAAATGTAAGCTAATGCGGATTAAATTAGGCTATACAATCACCATTTCTCATGATTTTTTGCAAGTTAACCAACTCCTTTTCATATGCGTGTTGATTAATCTGTCATATAATCAAGTTGGCAACATATTTCTAGTGTGTTTGTAATATTCCTGCCTGCTAATCGGTTCACTCCAAAGCTCATTACGAGTCGCGCATGTCTCGGTTCAATGGTTTAGTGAGTCGTTGACTCGAGATTCAGATTTGTACTGATTCAGTCCCGCATGCGAATTAAACATACGAATCGTTGAGTCCTGTTTTGCGAACCGATTCAATGAGAGATTCGACTCAAAAGAACGACTCCAACTTCACCAGGGCTGAGCTTGAGCTCTCAATCAAATCCCAGAGACGAGTAGGAAGCTCTGCGGAGACATGTAAGATGGCAGAGCTGCAGATGTTACTAGAGGAAGAAATTCCAGCCGGTAAACGAGCTCTCGTAGAGAGTTACCAGAACCTCACGAGGGTCGCGGACTACTGTGAGAATAATTATGTTCAGGTAAGCGCGCGCGTGTTTCTCTGTTATAGGCTACTCGCTGATCTCCAACACTGCTGTGGGGATCGGACAGGAAATCTGGTTGTAAAATGGAAAAGCAGGGACGAACCGCTTGTGGGATAACATTTAGAGCACACTAAGGGCGATCTTTTAAAAAGCTTGATCTTATTTAAGTGCTTTGTAGATCGGATTTGTAATCGTGTACGGGGTTTGTGTCGTTTACATTGAGGGTGTGTCTATAGATACTGTTTAACTTGGACAAATGAAGTTTGCTTTTATTCACCAGAATTGTCTCAAACTTCAAAAAGGAGGATGTGAGATTTGTTTTGTCTTTAGAACGACACATTTCTGACTGTTTTGATGATAACTACGATTAGTTCTACTCATTGTGTTTTCATAAACTTATCGTGTCAAATGGGAACATGAGAGATCATAGAGTCGAGCTATAACGTTAGTCATGTTTTATAGATCATTGTTTCTCGTATCTCATCAAATCTGTTTCCTCAAAGTGAGGAAGTGATTTTTTTTTTTTTCTGGTGAAACTCTAAAATCATATTGCTTATTCGCATTTGAGCCCTAAAACTGATTGGACAGAACTTCTAAAAATATCATTTATCATTTAACATCATCCAACTGTTAGTATTTATATAAAGCATTTTTATATTGGTAATCATTAATTTGATATATAAATAGCTTATTAAACAAAACATTTTATATTATTGTTTATTTGGTCTAGTTTATATTTTTTATTTTAATTGCATTTATATAATACAAGTATGTATATGTGTATATATTTACTTTGAGTATATATTAGTATACATAATGTATTTTAATTTAACTATTTATTAGAATAATTATTGTATTAAACTAAGAAATAATCAAAAAGATAATGATTTATGTGTTCATGATCTGGCAGATAATTTTTTTGACCAGCTTATTTTATTTATTTTTATTGAATTTATATAATAAAACAATTTATATGTATTTAATTTCTTTAAATTTTCTTTAGTATAGCGTACATCATTTATTTTGTTCATTCTAACTATTTACATTATTTTATTAAACTCAAAAATTATATATTTTTATTTAACTGAATGATATTTTTTTAAATGCAAGTAAAACTACATAAACGTGTGAAAAAGTTGTAAAATACTTTAGAGCCAGACTGAGGTTATCACCGTGGAAAAATTCCAGTCATACTGATAAACGCTCAATAAACAAATCATCATTTGCCCGATCATAAATACATAATTCCTTCTCTATTTGATATCAAATAGAGAAGGAATTATGTATTTATGATCGGGCAAATGATGATTTGTTTATTGAGCGTTTATCAGTATGACTGGAATTTTTCGAAGTGTTCAACGGTGCTTAATGATCCTCCTCAGTCAAGAGAGTTCAGCGCACTCTTGATTTACAGCCTGTAAATCACATTTTAAATAAGTGACACTCTGTAATCATTTGCGTCAGATGTTTGCAAACAGTGTCATGTTTAACCCCTTTCTTTCAAACCAATATTTCTCTCGAGATACACAAACACCTGTTAGAAGTGTCTAAGATCGAGCCACAGGTGAGATCTACTGCACCAAAGTGGCGTAATAAAGATGTTTATCAAGGTTTAATTGCAGAAAAAGTTGCTCGACAGGTAGTGCCACATTAAATGTAAAAGCTGCCCGGCAGGTTGGATGTAAAATGGCAACCCTGTTCCTCCGCATGACCGAGCACGCTTCGAGTCGCACCGATACTACAGAAGAAGACTCGATGACTCAGATGGGAAACCAACCACTGGGTCTAGTGTTCAAGCCCCGGCTTGACAGTCCGGCCTGCAGGCTACCATGTGTCTTTCTTCTTCCTTTTACATCATGCCTGAGCGCGGGATGAAGGCTCTTCCTGTGAATGACTGTGTCTCTGCGGTGATGCGGCAGCAGATGGTGGGAGTGGGTCTTTATAACCAGGACAGCCACTGCCCCACTTTCTCATGTTCTCTCTCTCTGTGTGTGTGTAAGAGAGCGAGAGAGAGGCATGTAAGGAGTGTCGTGAAGTCGATCGTCTCCTCCAGGGCCAGGGCAGGTCGCGCTGCTGTTTTATAGCCTCCATGTGGAAATGTTGATCTTCCTCCGTCTGGATTAAATCAGAGATGACATCCAGAGACCTTGTGTTTTACCCAAAATCCAAAAGATGTGTCATAGAAATAGTTGATTTACTCATCATCATGCCGTTCCAAACCCTTATGACTTTCTTTTGAAAGTGGAACATGAAAAGAGAAGTTTAGCAGAATGGTATTTTCCATGAAAGTAGACCGTGACTAATGGCGGTCAAACTCTAAAAAGCACTCTAAAATGCTGTTTTGGTCATGTCAAAAAGACCAAAAAATATACCATAAAATAGGATCGCGGTTGATCCATATGGACCAGGCCCCACGGTTCGGCACGTGATACTCGGATTAATAGCTAAGTTTAACCATAACAGAGTGAAAGTTTATCATTTGCACGTGTTTATTCTTGACAATTTACGTGATTTTACACACACAAGGAAAGAGAATTTGATTGCGCACTGTTGTCTTAGCACACAGCCGTACACACCCGAATCGCGCGCACACAGAAAGCCATGTTTTAGATGGCGAGCGAACACTGAATTGATTCCTTCTTGCGTTCGAACGGATGCATATACACAAAATGATGTTAAAATACCTGAATTGGCAAGTATTCTCGTAAACACAGTCGGTTTTGTCTTAAGTGAATGTAAACAGTTGAGAGAGTAATCGGATGTGGATCATTATATTGGATCTGTTCATTGGGTCTTAAAGTGACAGCTGCCTATAAAATCTGCTGCCGTCGACGTCAATAATGTTAATCAAACAACAAAACACATCTTTAACAAAGATTAATCTATAATTTATACAGTGAACAATATAGTGTTATTTTACATTTAATGATTACATTTCTCTTTAATAATGTTTCGTTTTTAGATTTTTGCGGTGTTATCGAAGTACTTACAGTGGGCTTTAAGTAATAAATGAAAAGAAAAGTTAGTATTACCCCCCCCCCCCCCCCCCTCCCCTTTTTCTTTTTTTCTGATCCGATCCGGGACTCAAAAACTGTAATACGATCCGAACCGTGAGCTTAGTGATCCATTGCACCACTACCATAAAAGTACTAAAAGTACAAAGTAATCCAATCAAGTAATTAAACAACTTTAAAGTGCCTCTATTATGTTTTTTTGGATATTACCTTTCATGTAGTGTGTAATATAGCTGTTTGTGAATGTAAAAAGTCTGTAAATGTGAATGTAAAAATTGTCTCCCAAAAGAAAGAACCGATTGTGAACTTCTTGAAACGAGTTGTCAATAACTCCAGGTTTACTTCCTGCTCAAACTCGCATAGGTTTGTAACGAACTTGCATGCCAGCCTATGGTCTTCCTCCTCCTCCTTCATCATTGGCTGCACATGACTCATGTCTACTTTTCCCCGTCCTCAAACACTGTAAGAGTATGTACTCCTTTTCAATTAGACTTTTTAAAATCTTCTTATGTACTTGTACATTGCACTGATCAATGTACCATGTTTATCATTTATTCTAGAAAGCACTAGTCAATTACTTGTCATGCACTGTCAAAGCATTAAACTTTAATATACTAAAATATCCATTTAAGTTACCGATAACTCAAGTGTGCAGCAAGTAAATAACAAAATGCTACTAGTTTTATATAATTTGAAACTGGAGCAGGAATATGCATGGGCATGTTATTTTAACGTTATATTGTATATAGTTTTTCCCTAAAGTAGCCTACCCCTAGCCTGGCAAGCCAGACCTACATCAAGATGTTAGGTCTGGGAACTCACAATTGGCATACATCAATCCGAGGGGCGGGATAAACGGTTGTCTTTCAATATCCCTCGGCACCCAATAGGACAGCGCTACAACCAACCAGAGCAACGAACGGCTGTGGCTGTGTGAGTCCCATGCGTATGGATATATTAAACTTTTGCCGTATCCGATCGTCAAAACTCCGAACACATCTTCCTTTTTTAAAGAATGACTTAAGTGACGTTCTCTTAACTCCAAGTCCTCCAGAGTCGCGGCCAAATCCGATTCGAAAGATCGCTGTTCGCCAGCAGCATCTTCTTTGTTTTTAAGTAACGTTAGCAGGGAAATCACCTGCCGTCATTGTTAAGCCCGCCCACCAACTCTATACACGATGTGATTGGCCTGACCAGAGTTTGGTTTTTCCAGCTCGAAAAGCCAACGGAGAGTTGCTAGACCACACTTTGCTGCAAAATAATTTTTGCTGCCGCTAGGGTGCGTCTAGATTTCTAGGCTATCCTACCCCATACATGCGATGATATACAAATGACATTCAATGGGCTTCAACTGCTCACTCTTTTACAGCAGATACTAAAATGACTAAAATTTGGTATTAAATTTAAACTTGAAATTACAACTTTTCGCAGCATCAACCGCATGCGCATTTCAAGCTCAAACGATCTCCCGGCTCTGGGCTTACTTGTGATTCAGACAGGAAGACTATTTCAAGTCTTCTGAAACCATGCAGCAAACAGACTGAAATTACCCAAATAAATGAAGTAGTTACGCTGAGTTGTGCGTCTGTCCCAATGTCATTGTATAGAAATGAGCAGAAACAAAGTCAGGATTTGGAACAACATGATGGTGATCAAATGATGACTATTTTATTTATTTGAACTGTTCCATTGAGACACTTACATTTAAGCATTATGGAGACGCAAGTTGCATTGCTTCACGCATGCATTTAAGTAAAATCTCTGGTGTTTAATGTTTTGTATAATGTGTTTAAAATACCCCAGAGCCCAATTTGCATGTTTGGCCAGCAACAGTTCCTCTTTTGGAATGCAAGACGGCGTGCTTCTGTAACCTCTGTGGACAGGGTGACTCCTGACAAGGATGCATTAATGAACACACACCACCTGGCTTGAACAGGTGGTGCGGTGGACCACCACTGCTATGCGCACAATTATGAAATTGATACACAAGTTTGATACACAGTGTTTGTTCCAGCAGTCATTTTTAGTTTCTCCTCAAATCTCCTGGCTGGTTTTCTGTGGAGTTTAGGTGCTCTTCTCTTGTTGAGCTGGGCCAGCTCGATGGCACTTGTTAGCAGTCTCTCAGCGTTCTGCCCTACATGACTCAAGCACTGTCTTCAGCAAACCAAGTGCACTGCAGACTTTCTGCAGGGTTTTCTATATAATAGGACAAGTGTGAAGTTTGCTGCCCACTGTTCCAGCATGGCTTCTCTGTGGAGGATGTTGGTATTGTGTCCAGAACAATAAGTCTGATTTTAGTGTGATTAAAAAGGCCTACAGCAGAACTTGTGAAAAGACAGTTATTTAGAGACACTGAAAAATGTAGCTCTAGATATGTCAAATACAAATTTCCTTGATTTTTTGATAAGTATGTGATTGGGCTGTCTGTTCAGAAGTCACCATCATGATGCTAGGGTGTTTCGAGTGATGCCGTTGCTATGAAAATTGTAGAATTAAGACCAACGTATATGTCAGTTTTGACGCAAACACTTAAAGCATGTGTACGCACATCAACGTTTTTTTTGTTCATTCTCTTTGTTGTTTTTTTGACCGTGAAGAAATGGGCTGTTGCCACCTTTTGGGTGAACTAAATATTGCAATATATATATATATATATATAATCAAGATGCATGTGCGAGCTAAGAATAGCGAGTATGTGTATAGTCGGATAAATCTGGTTGCGCATGTTCAGTACGAGCATACTATACTGAAATTTTAGTTTCTTTGGTCGACTAAAGATTAGTCGACCAAAAAGTTTCCCAGTCGACTTTGTCGTTCATTTAAGCCATTAGTCGATTAGTCGGGGGAGGAATACTAAACCATATTAATGAGCATTTAAAATATATATTAAACACCCCAGCACACGCATACGGCTTGCCGTAGCAATACTGGCAACGCATACGAAATAAATAACCTATGATTTAAATAACAGTCTTATCTTAGAAAATGAAATTTATCAAAAATATTTTTAAAAATGTAAAACATTTAGTCGACTATAAGGGGGCAGCCCTAGTATAAACCATCAAGTATACATTGGGCTTATATATTTATTATTATTTTTTGTTATATTTTTGTGAAGATTATAGCCTTTAAAGCTGAAATGTCAACCAAAAATAAAATAAAACAAGTGCTGTTGTTATGAGGTTGCTAGGCTGTTCTTGGTGGTATTTTACTGGGCCAAGTCTTTCATATTCGGCTGCTTATTTGAATCCCGCTTTCTATGTAAATCTATTGGATTTTTTCCCACCAATTTGTCGTCAACCAAGTATAAAATGGTAATAAACACTAGTAATAAAAAATAAATAATTTTTTTTTCTAAGTGTTCAACTACTGAAGCATGACCAATCAGTTCGCAGAATAGATAGTGACCTGGATTCTTGTTCATACTTGAGCACTTTGGCCGATGTGGTTTTTAAATCATTTCCTCAGTGCCAGACAGTGCTGTGAGAACATTCCGAATTCTCAGATAAAAGTTGTAAAATACTTTAGAACCAGACTGAGGTTATGTGTGTTTTAGCTTTCCTAATCTAGCAGTTTGTCCCGTGGGCCTCATAGGTGTGGCTTGCTTCTCTTCGATGAGTCAGTGAGTCTGGATAAGGGTGTTGCCATCCAGGGCAGATTGTCACATCATGGGCTCTGTCCTCCTCAGCCTGGGCTTTTCTTTTGCAGGGCTTTGATACCTTGCTCATCATCATATTCTTAATTGACTAGCCAGACCACCGCTAACTTTGACTGTTTTTGACTTTTTAACATTGCACCAACATTAAGTACAGTAAACTTGCTTCCTTGCGGGACCGACTGAAAGGAATGACTTGCAGTTCATTGAGCCAGTCAGATGTCGAGTCAGTAATTCCTCTGATGGATTTAGTGAGTTCATTCAGTGAAGGATTTCTCAGAATTATTAGAATTGGGTCCTCTTGAGTTTGAGTGTTATTGAGTGATTCATTCAAAACGACTTGTTTTTCAGGGCCACTTGATTGACAAATTAGTTTTTGTAATGATATTCAGGCATTTAAATGATGTTTAAGCATCCAACTACTTTTTGGGGCCAAAGTGTGCCTGGGTGTCATTGAGGGTCGCCATGGAAATAGACACAATAACCCCCCAGATGTCTCTGTTTACGCAATCGAGGTCAGAGGCTATTGCTGTTATCATGCGAGAGACGAGACTTTACCACCGCTAGCTCAGCCCTGCCTAACATATGTCCTGGAAAGTGGCGTTAGCATTGCTCATGCCAGTACCTAGATTACGCCACAAGACCATAATCCTTTTCTCGCTGGCATCCTCTAGCAAAACCACATCAGTAAATCCTACAAATACTCATTATTTTTCCTGGAGGAGATCCTAGGCTGTCCCTTAACCCAGGCAGTTTGCGAACCAGCATGCACTTGGGTGGGAGGCGCTCTAAAATGCCCCTTCCTGTGATCAGACATGGCGATTACAGTGGCCAAAACAGATTAAAGAGGCCTGTAATTACAGCCCTGCTTCTTTGGCCTTGACTTCCATCTGTTCTTTTGCTTGAAAGAATTGACACAAAGGACACACACTTAGAACTCTTCCTCCTTGAGTATGAGCTAGGCCTACATATTCTCCTCTAGCACGTGCCATAAAAGCCTGATGTATCCAGTGTTTCCCCTTGGATTTTTTTCCGGGGGGGGGGGGGGACGGGACGGGACTGCTAGTGTTGCGGAGCGGGCGTGTTACGGATACGTGGTGTAAATTTTTTAAGGCAATCAAAAAGCATGTCTAATTAATTGAAATAGTGTATTATGAATCATTAAACGTATACAACATTTAAAAAAATATATGAAAAAAAATTCACACTAATTCTGTGTTGTGTTTTTTCTGGTAATAAAATGAAGACATAAAACACAAATTTTTCCATTTATCATCAATTTTAATCATATGAAATTAAATAAACTTTTTGGCAAATAACGTGCTGCACAATGAGCTTTACTGTTAAAATTAAAACATGGATTATTCCTTAAATTCAGTTTTGATGATAATTTATTTGGATTAGTGTTAGTATTATTACATTGGGACATATCTAAATTCTACTGTACAACGGTAATATATTTCTGTCAAGTTAAACCGAACTTTTATTTTGACGGGTTGCCGTGAAGACCTTTTGAGTTTGTGTGTTTGTCATAATGATAGTTTTCCTCAAATGAAGCGGTTAAATGATCACGAAGTGACTTTCAGAGTGGATCTAGAGCCTGGAGAGGAAGTTTATGCATTTGTGTCTTCATATAGGCAAAAAACAGCGCAAGCGTCACACGTGCTTCAGTGTGTGTGTGTGTTAAATGAAACTGCGCGTCGGCTGCACCATTCATTCACACAGAACAAGCAGGATTCGTATTTAAATTGTCTTTGTGGTTTAATATCCACACTTGTCTACATCGCAATTTGATTTCAAGTGTATACTGAACTGCTTTCTATTTATTCCTCAAAAGATTGACAAATGCCATGAAATTCCGCGTTATACAGTAAATTTATTTTTTATGACTGGATTTCGTCAGCAATTTTCGCCCCCCCCCCCCCCCCCCCCCCCCCCCCCCAAAACAATGGTAGGGGAAACACTGGTATCAAATATGATACAAAAAAACACTTTATATATATATATATATATATATATATATATATATATATATATATATATATATATATATACGAAGCCAAAGGCGGCAAAATATTTAGTGGACTTATAATGGTCTTAACCATTTTAATCACAGATCACTGGTCAGGAAATTACCAAGATTTTGCACAAATACTGTAGATAAATTAACTTAGGGCAGGAGCATCTTGTTGAAAAATAACATCTGATAATATTCCTCTTTAGATAACTTTTCAATTGTAAGAAACAAGCCATTCTGCAATATTCTCCTGTACTCCAAAGCATTAAATGACTTTTCACAGTAAAGTAGCTCACCAATTACCGGCAGCTGAAAGGCTCTCCACACAATAGCCGTGTTTCCACTGTCGGGCCAAAAGCGAGTGTGCTAGTAGTAGTGCGTGCCAGGGACGGACAGTCGAGGTTCCTCTATCACTTTTTGGGGCCTCATCAGGGCTTCCTCGGGGCCAACGGCCAGAGGTTTTAGGCCTGGCAAATACCTTGGTCCAAAGCGGGCCAACGGGCTTGAGGAGTGGTCATGAACAATGGCGGAGTCAGGAGACGGTCAACACCGCTGCTCATTTGCCATGTTATTATATCAGGCTACCAGCCAACCTTAACATTTAAGACATTTTAAATAATTTTAAGCTCGACTCACTTTCAGACACCAGCGAGTGTTTGAAATAACTTCCATACGATCTAATGGGGACTCTGATCACCGTATGAGGTAGATATGTATTTATATGCAATTCTAAAGGCTACTTGCTAATAACCATTGTGATAATAAATACACGTTTATGGAAAATACCAAAGACTGCTTGAAGAACGTAGACAAATCATATATGATTATAATCATGTGTTTATTTGTTTCCCGGTTTCATCGGTCTCTTCCCTGTGCCTTTTTTTAATACCGAACTAATGCATCCACATATACTGCATGTCATAAAAAACATGCACTCCGGTTGACTCGTATAACTCATAACTCCTGTTTTCTGTTCGTGAGCTCCCTCTGTTGCTCTGGCTGAAAGGATAACAGTAAAGTGAGACGAGACCTTGCTCAAACCTCCTCAGATCGCATCTTTTCCATAATTGGACAATTCATAGAAATGCTCACTCTTGAAGAAATGTGGTGTAAACGTATGACATTTTATCAATATTTTTCTAAATGTGTAAGGCTTTGGACTTAAAAGCCTTAAAGGGGTCATGAACTGGCTTTTTAAATGTTTTTTATATTGTTGTCTGAGGTCAACTTATGACGTTCGCTTGGTTTTTACATTCAAAAACATCAAAATGAATAAGTAATAGGCTATTTTCTACCCTAGTTTTGAGCCTAGCTCAAAAACGCTCGGTTTTTATGGGCGTCTCGCATTGAAGACTTGGAAGTAAACGCCCACTGCTGTGAGTGGATAACAGTTTTGCATATTATAATGAGTTTCGTGTAATGCGCGAATCGGTGGGCGGGGCTAAACCGGCCGTGTTGAAGTAGGCGTTGATCTTCTTCTGCGGGGGGTGGTGTTTTATCCTCTGTGTCGTCATAGTTCCCCACTTTGAAAAACGAGTCGTTTGCTGAGCCTGGTGTCAATAAAAGCTTTTATTGGACTAACAAGGACGTTTTCAGTTCTGAAACTTACAGGATATTCTTATAATATGGAAAATTTGATTTCTCAGTTCATCACCCCTTTAATGGAGTTGTTTTGTGCATTCTTGCAAATAGATGGAAGCAGGTGCATGTGTTCGCTTTTTATGTGAAATGGTAAATGCCAGTTAGATTCAGCATGATTGCTGTGCACTTCCCAGACAAATTAATAAATTACTGTGTCTAACACTAACATTTTTTATTGTAAAACATTGGTCAAATATTGATGCTAGAGTCTTAAGTCTGTAATTAACTTAGACTAAACGTTTATGCAACTTGTTTCATTGTGATTCATCACTCCCACGACTTCCCATATTCTGCCAAAAACTTCATTCTGTCGTTGGATGTTTTTCTGAGAGAGCAATGGCTTTTTAAGTAGTGCATTTGCTTAAATTTAGATAATTTCCAGACCAATAATGTGTGGTTGAGGCAATTAAAAGCTTAATGCTTAGCCATTTTGGGCCCTTTTTTTTGCCCTAGTGTGTGTGTGTGTAAAGGTTTAATAAACTTGCTTAAATATAGCTAATTTCTAGACCAAAAATGTGTGGTTGAGGCAATTAAAAACTAAATGTTTAGCCATTTTGGGCCCATTTTTTGCCCTTGTGTGTGTGACTGTGTGTGTGTGTAAAGGTTGAATAAACTGTTTAATTTTGAAAGATTACATTTTTATGACATTTATACCATGTGTTGTCAGGCTTAAGAAGATTTTCTAGAATCCAGCAACTGTTTTCATTTACTTTCGTTGTGCAAAGGAGCAGGGTGGACATTCATCCTAACTTTTCCTTTCTTACTTCATGATGAAAAAAAGTAATACAGGCTTGAGTAAATGATGATGCAATATTCATTTTTGGATAAACTAACCCTGTGACAAGGCTAGTTCACACTGCCTTAATGAATACCAAATTGGTTGAGTCAGTGTTGTTTGTTGGGTTGGTGTGAAAATGACAATGTGTTTCCTGACATTCTAAGGCCCCATCCACACACTACTGCGTTTTCGTTTAAAAACGGAGACCTTTTGCTACGTTTGCACCTCCCGTCCACACTAAAACGGCTAAAACGGAGACCCAAAACGGAGAAGTTTAGAAACGCTGCCGATCCGTTTTTCGTTTTGAATCTCCGGAGGGCGTTTTAGTGTAGACGGGTCAAAACGGAGGACTTTAGAAGCGATGACGTAGTAGAGGCTCACGCTCGGCTCTGTGATTGGGTGTCATCAGTCATGGCGTATATCTTTGCTAGCAGCTGTTGTACAAGTAAATTCTGCATTTTACAACGCTATAACTGCCTACATGGGCCGGAGTCAAGCTATTATTCGAGCGATCTGTGACAATTCCCGTGTGCAGCGGCAGCGTTGAGCGTACATGGAGCGTCGGTTTGGGGTTAACCCAGAGCATGGTGGGATAATTTTATCAATGAAGTTGTGTTTACACCGGCACGTGCATGCCCAGTGTTGGTGAATGGTCACGTGGTCCACGTTTTCAGTCGTTTTAATGTGGACGGAGATCAATTCTAATACGCAGCTAAAACGCTGGTGTTGACGGAGATCGTATTCGTTTTAATTATCCGTTTCTAAACTAAAACGCAGTAGTGTGGATGGGGCCTAAATCAAACAACCAGCAGAATGTTTGCAGGGAGTTTGATGGGACAGTGTGAACTGGCCTTTAGCAGAATGCTAAATGCAAAATGCATATTTAAAAAAAATGACTAGGCCTAGTTGGTAGGTTGCCTGAATGACTAATTTAATAATTTGTCATAAAAAACATATGCGCGTTGGATACATTTTTTATGTGATATGAAAACATGCATAAACTACGATGGAAGCACATTACAGAATAAATTCCTTGATGCACATCAAAAAATATGTAACTTTGCGACGGGGCGGCATAACTGGACTATCCAGCGGACCGATCTCATTGCACAGCATCTGAAATGCCTAAGCAAAGTCAGTCGTCAAAGTGGTTTGTTATTATTACCTCCCAGAACTGTCTTACACGACTGTGTTGGCAAACAGGAGAGCAAAGCAGAGGGGGAGTCTTCATAAGAGTTACACAGTGTTAATAAAGGACATTCCTAACATTTTTTTTTCACCTGATCTTCCGAGTACATTTCCCTCAGGATATGTATTAGAGCAGCGTAAGCTGGGCTGTCAGCACTACAGGAAATCCAAACAAAGCTCCACATTCTGCTCTCGAAGAGGAGAGTGTTTTGACTTGTTCTTCAGCATGAAGATGAACTCATTGCTAGCTAAACCCTGAGTGTTTTACCGAGTACCCATCATCACAGACTGTTCTTCTAGGACAGAAAGGAATTAATTGTAGTTTCTTGTAAGCGGGCCAAGATACTTGGCTCCACCGTCCAAGACAGAACTGTCCCTCAGAGCTGATTATGTCCAACAAAAGTGTCCAAAAGAGTTACTGTTTCTTCCTGTGGTCTCCACCAGTGTGTTGGGTGGAGCATCTCCTGATACTCTGACTCTAGGGAGGAAACGTAGGCTTTTCCTTCCTGTGCACTCAGAACCAGGAACAGCCGACCTACCCTATGATTCCTTTCATGGAAGTCGTGGAGATGAAGGTTGAAGAATGTTTTAGGTTCAGCTTAAACTTAAGATAAAGGACGGCAGTGTTTACTTGTAATGGTATGTTCGTCTGGCCTTGTGATTGGTCAAATAAATCCTTTATGTTTGCTCTTATCTTGTCAATAGACGTCACACTGACTTATAGGATATTGTCTTAGGAATTTCAGCAATTTGTTGGTGTTTAGTTTCCATTTTAATGTTAATTTTCTTAAAGGTGGTTTTAGAGGTGTTAATTGTGTAGTTACAGGGCTTGGCACTTTCTTTCTTTTTTCTAATTTGACAAATTTAAGAGTACAAAAAGAACTTAAGGGCACAATGAAAATGTATTAAATAATTGTTTTTTCCTTATGTATAAGCAAAGCACTTGAATTCATTTGTAGTCTTTAATACTTCTAGCTGCACATTCAAACATGAGAAAATATGCTTTCTTACAACCAACTAAAACATATTACAGTACAAACACCATAAGGTAAACATTGTCATGATTCATCATTAGCATTAGCTTGGCAGAAATGTGCAGTATTCACTGATGGGGAACGGCTCTGAAACTGAACGTGCAACAGCGCCACATTTTCACTTTGAACGTGCAGCATTCATATTTATTTAAGTTATTTCATTATTTTGACGTTTTCAAGTAATTGAAGTTTAATAATCCCATTAAACCGTATTGTGATTTAAGACCAAATTTAAGACATCTTAAAAAGTTAATTAATACTTTAGTTATACCATTAAAGATATTTAAGACTTTAATGACCATTCGATTTTTTTTATCGCTCATTGTTCAACAAGAAGGAATTGTCTTTCTCCTCCGCCCCTTCTGCCTTTCCTTATCTCTGGGTGTTCGTGCCTGTGGCCGTGGAAGAGATAAGAAGAGATTTTTGCCTTTGTCTTCTGGGACTGGGAGTTTGCCTTTCTTGCTTCGTGGGAAGTTTTTGGAGATTTCTGAAGATGCTAATCAAACATTGTATCTGTGTGAAATGTCCTTCAGATAAAGCTGTTTTTCCAAAAAACTGCCTGTTTAGCCTTGATGGGCTACTGTGAGATTGGTGCATTGTGGGTCCCACAACAAGGCTAGAAGGTTATTGATGTTTTTGTAAGAGCAAATATGGAAAGAAATGTAACAGATTGGACCAGAACAAATGACTCCTGTTACTGACAAGGCCATTTATGTTACGCCTACACACATTTGCCTTATCAGCTCCCACAGTCTGGTGTCTTGAAGAATCAGATCCACTGAATGACAAGTATGATCGTCCATGATAAAGAATTATTTTCAAAATCTACTTTAAAGTTCTTAGAAACTAACTCGTACTCTACTGTTCAGAAGTTTAGGGTCAGTAAGTTCTAATTTAAATAAATGCTGTTCTTTTGAACTTTCCGTTCACCAAATAATCCTGAAGAAATGTGTAATGGTTTTCACAAAAATATTAAGGATTTATACTAAGGATAATACAGATTTTGTTTCTACTGTCCTGGGTGGGCCGGTGGTTCTAATTTGTACTTGCCCTGCCAAAATTTTCACCACAAAAAAAGTAATAAATAAATAAAATAGGCTTGGTAATTGTCTTCATTGTTTTTGACCCATATCCTTAATAAATAAGGTTGTGACACTAAAAACTACTAGCCTAACTCATTTAAATTTCAAGTATTGTTTAAGACAAGTAAACTGTCATTAATAAAATAAGAACAAACAATCAAATTACGAGCAATAGCACAAATACAATAGAACAAACATACATATAAAATAAACACTGTTAAACTTCATGTTTTTCAGGTAAGTCTAACAGTAATTTCAGGTAGAGAAAATAAATAATAAATTGTAAAATAGCACTGCAGCAGCAAGTTTATTAGGCTGCTGTCTCTTTAAGAGCTGCACGGATTTAATATAATGTTCCACATGCGTTTTATGTCTTAACTGTTTATGTTTACTTAATATATAACAGAATATCTTTACTAGGATACTCACCGAGGCGGCATTGTTTGACGTCATTTTGTGTGAATATGTCCATTCAAGCGCAAGAAGACGTGAAGGAGCTCAATTCAGCATTCGACACAATGTTCGAGAAGCAGCTTTCTGGGCAAGCACTTCGGATGTGTGCGCAAACAGAACAGAACAGAATATTAAATTGAGTTCTCTTTTGCGTCGTCTTGCGCTTGAATATATAAATTGGCAAGGATTAAAACGTGCGAATGATTAAGTTTAATGATGCAGCTCTGGCCTGATCAAGAAGGTGACATGTGTCAACAAATAAGTAAGGTATAATGTACATCCAGCCGTTTGTTATCTCAGAATAAACACTGTCAGGGTGATCAGGACCCCGACACGAAGGTGAGGACAATAAATAAAGATTTGACATTTATTGTGATAATTATCGATATCAACTGATGATTTCTTTCTTTTTTTGCCTATATCTCCCGGGCCTATGTGCATCACAGGAATTAATAACATTTTGAAATATATTCAAATAGAAAACAGATGTTTTAATTTGTAATAATATTTCACAATATTATTCATTTTACTGTATTTTTTCTTAAATAAATGAAGCCTTGGTGAGCATTAGGGACTTCTTTCAAACGCTTAAAAAAATCTTACTGACTCCAAAGTTTGGAATGGTAAAATGACTCTGTATAAAAAAGGAGTTTTTACAAATATAATGTATGCTGTAAGGTTTGGGGGGTGCACACCACATTTTGCAACCTGAGTTAAAACCTGTTACTTACAAGATCATTTTAAGAAGTTTATTTACCTTGCCCCTCTTTCTGTTTCTTCATTATGATATAACGACAGTTTTATAGTCTTGACTTCAGGCCTTCGAAAATATTACAATTAATTTTAATTTAGATATTTGTATGTTTAATGTATTTTTGAATTCATTTAAATGGCACAGTCACTGTTATCATGGCAACTTTTGCATGGGCAAGCACCACTGACATTTTCTTCAAACCGTAGATATTCCCTAGTCCTGTCCCTAGTATCTGCCCTACTTATGTACATTTCAGTTAGCCAGATGTGCACTATGAGATTTACAGACGCATCAAAGGTAAAATTCAATCAACAGAACAGCCATAAAGCAGAACAACAACAGATTCTGATAACAGTACCGTACATCCAGACTGGAAATGGGCCAAATGTTCTGTTTAAGAGATATGAGATTACAACCTGCCTTTATGGCACTTGCAATCCTTTTTAAGTTGTCTGTGGAGAATGTTGGATCCTATTTGCACATCTTGTTCAGCACCATTAAAATGAAGTCTGAATCTTATGACATGTGGACAGGGTTTAAAAAGTTAAGCTTTGAGTTGGTTTTCAGTGAGCTCCCTGAACTACTGTATAGGCTAGATGGAGACGCATTTATTTTCAACCCTTCCAGAATGTGTGAATTAATTCTATGGTTCTTAAAGCAAGACTCTGGGAAGTGCATCTCTAGTGTAACAATGTCCATTGCTCTTGCCAAACCCTTGCTAAAAATAGCATAACTTTTGACTTGAGATCAGCTCTGTTACATTTTTCAGTGGAACATCTGTAAAACAATATTATTGCATGCCTTCACCACATAATTTACAATGGAGAATGCAGAGCTGTACAGTAGTCTCCATGTGTAAATGTATTTTAGTGTATGTTCATGTATTTAATACAGACAGAGGGTGCGTCTCAATTAGCTCCCTAGCTTGCTAACTCGTGAATAGTATATCGTGTACACAAATTCGGGCACTGGTAAGGACAGTAACTTTTTAAAAGTACAAACAAACTTTCATTATCGAAATCCCTCCTCACTCCAGGTGTTTGGTAATGTTTTATCTGCATGTGTGTCAGGTTTTGAACTGAAGGCCTTGCATGAGTGATAGTTTACCTCAGTGAGATCATGGTTTACCACAGAGGTAGGCCAATTCGAGAACTGAAAAAATACCACATTTAAAAACTGAGAGTTTCGGTTCCGTGCGGTCGCTTTTAAGGCAGATTTTGTTATTCTGTTAGTTTCACAACAGTTTTCGAGTTGTTTAAAATCTTTTTAGGCTAGCATGCGTGATAAAGGTGAAAGTTTATATATTTTTTCCAATACCATTTATTTTTATGTTGAATTGTCTGATATATAGAGAGATCCCATATAAAGGATCAAAATACGAGAAAATGTCTTTTTCAGCTTTGGACGGAATACTAAATGCGTTTAAATTACCATATACAAACATATTATTATTATTATTATTATTTTATTATATTAATATTATTAATGTTATAACAATATTCATGAAATTATGTCTAGTTGTTGTGCAATCTCAATTGAAACTATAACTAACTGCTATTTGTTTTTAGGATTAAGTGGTTCTCATCCTTTTTTACCCAATGCTACAGTATTGTCTAGATAAGCTGCTGCTTTGTAAAGTGGTCTGTTGCGGTGGTATCTTTCATTTCACATTGGGTTTGTTCGCTAACTACCTCAGCAAACTCGAATGAAACTTTGATAAAAAAACTTTGTCAAATCCAGTGATTTACTTTGCTTACTAAAGCATGCCGGTACCTTGTAAATGTGACTGTTTTCCTCAGAATGATTTAAAACGTGTGCAATCTTCCAGAAGTTACATAGAAACCTGGCAGTCAGATTGGAATGAATGCTTTTAGCCAGTTATTTTTGTTTGCAGCATACTGTATATCAGATGGTTCGTGGGTGTGCTCTCTAAGGCTGAGACTGTGTATAGGTTGAAGCGATTGCTGTTTTTTGTGAAAATGTGTATTAAAAAGTTTTTCTGACTTTGACCTGCAGGCACAGGATAAGAGGAAAGCCTTGGAGGAGACCAAAGCCTACACCACCCAGTCCTTGGCGAGCGTGGCCTATCAGATCAATGCCTTAGCCAACAATGTCCTGCAGTTGTTGGATATCCAGGCCTCGCAGCTGCGCAGGATGGAGTCCTCCATTAACCACATATCTCAGGTCAGAAACGTTCTTTTTTATCTCTCAATCTCATTTCCCTTGCTTTGTCCTTGTCTGTCTAGAGTTTTCATTAAGCATTTGTCTGTCTCTCACAGTGACTGACTAATTAATATCTGTTTTCTGTGTACCTCTTTTGCCCCCCGTTTCGGTTTCTTCTTCTTGAATGCGTCTCTATGCAGTCATCATGGAGACGTAAAACTCTCCCACAGAGTCCTTGTGTAAACCTCATCCCACTTCCATATGGTGCTGTTAGTTGCTGTAGTCATGACACCCACTAGTTTCTGCTTCCAATTAAAAAAAAACTCTGCAACCTATGGCCATAAGACAGCCATGTTGATATTTAGAACAAAGTAGTCTTCCTTATATGATATTGTTATACCGTCATATAAGATTTTCATCATACAGCCAATCCATACTTAGCAATGTGGATATCATTGTTATAACTTTCTCTTTATGAGAAGTGTGTTTATTCAGATCATTGCATTATATATTATTTTGAATGGTTTGAATGATCAAGGTTACCGGTAGTTTATCTGAGCAGCAAGTAACTGCAGTTACATTCATCAGGAGTGGAGAATCACACTGATTCATCATTAACTTCGCCTTAGGACTTTATCTCTGTTCCAAAACATAGTGAACTGCATTATGATCTTGTATGGTCCTAACAGTTATATAATCTCAAAAGTGACTTATTTAGAATGCTCTTCATAGATAGCAACTTGACTTACTATTAATTTCAGTAGAGTCTGAAGTTAGCATGTTGCTAAGCTAACGGCTTGCTGCTGTAATAAATATAAACGTACATAAAACACTCAAATCGGGTAAAATAGTCCATGTTTTAATATTTCTTTTTCTGCTGAATGACTAAATGTTTAGTCTTTTCACTGAGCCCATTACAATGCTTTCTGGCATTGAATTGAATACATATTCTGCTGACTGTTTGCAGCAGCTTTGGTGCTGTTTAAGAAGGCAGCTCACTAGGCTTTTGAAAAGAGCTTATCAAAGAATAAATCGATTTTTTTCCTCATCACTCAAAACTGTGGGAAGGTTCAGCTTCCTATGACAGTGTCAACAAGACCTTCAACCATCTGAAGATTCTTAAAATTCGATCTCTTATTTGACAAACACCCATTCTGTTTTTCTCACCCTCATAGCACAAACACTGCCCACAGTGAAGTGCTAAAACCAGAATTATTAGACTGATATAATCTGCCAGTCACATTAGAACTTTAATCTGCAGATGTTGTTGGGTTTAATTGGCGTACAGTGGAGTATTCTCAGGTCTCGTCTCCATTCATATGCGTGTCTGGGAATCACAGTGGGCTTTATGAATGGCTGTAAGACCGGCTTATTTAGATGGTCAACAGAGGCCTGTTCTCACGTCCAGCTCTTCACACACACCCTCCACTTACAGTGTCAATCATGATTCTCTCCAAAGATGGAGATGAGTATAATAGGACAGTTATGTTGGAAACAGGGTGCTGTCTGTGAGCAAGCTTTCTGTTGTAGCATGTTGTACTAAAGGTGGGGGAAAACTTAGTCAGTGATGCATCACGATTCTGAATCGCTCACAGATAGAAGGGTATTCTTTGCTTGCTGCAGATCCCAGATACAAAAAAACTCAAGTATCTCTAAACTTTTACAAAGTTTGGAAATAGCATGATGAATTTCTAAAGCAATCAGGGTTTTTGTGCCATTATGTGCCATTGTCCATAACTACTGCACACTACATCAACTGGCAGCTCATGTGCAGCTCAAAACCTGTCAACATCATAGTTCAGTAGTGTCAAATCCTGTTCCTGGAGAGCCACCTTCAGAGTTTAATTAAACACACCTGAACCCGCTAATCTAGGTCTTCAGGATCACTAGAAACTTCCAGGCAGGTGTGTTGGAGCTAAACTCTGCAGGACAGTGGCGCTCCAGGAGCAGAATTGGACACCCCTGTCATAGAGACCCAATTTCAGTCAGAACTCAGTGCAGTCCCTGCATTTTGCATTTGACTGAAAGGAATTGAATTGTGTGTAGTGTTTAAAGATAATCACTCCTATATTTTAGACAAACTGACATTGGTCATTCCACTCTGGAAACTGTAGTAGTTCCAAAAACAAACCGTAACCCTGTAGCCTCAGTGCTGATTTCCACAGATCAGTCATGACGGCGCTGTTCTACTGGAAGGTGACTAATGGCTATAAAGTGGCTCTAATCTCTCAGCTGAGGCACACCTAGAGCTTTGCTGACAGAGGATGTTCCCGTCTTTACAGCATTTTTCACTCTTTCCTCTTCCTCTGGCTGCCGATTAGACAGACCGCACTGCCAGCATGTGGCCAAATTAAATTAGAACATCAGTGCACCAGACTAATGGGCCAGCATGCGAGGTCTGGAGTTCATTGTTTTCATCGCAGCTCTACACTGAATCTTCTGAGTTGTGTTATTACGAATCTGTCTTGTTGGAGCCGGCACTGACCCTGAGCGTGGGAGGCTGAAGTGCTGCTACCTAGACCAGTGCATGAAGTGGCTGCTAAGAGACTGTGAACAGTCCGCGCTTTGTCTGGCCAGCTAAAGAGTTGGCAACACACTAGGAGTCTCGTTTTGCTTTTTTCCCTCTTCATAGCTGCAAGTAAATCTGTGTTCGTCTGTTGCATCTGAGGAACTACAGAGATGACTAATTAAAGGCAGCTCTGAGTGAAGTTCTGAAGCAGCATGCTTAGAAATGGTTTCATGGTTACCCCATCAGATCTCCTATTAACTCATTTCAGAGAGGCTAACAAAGCAAGCTAGCTTTGAAAGCATGAGATTCCACCCTCCCTTCAGAGCATTTTAAATCCACACCTCATTCAAAACGTCTCAAAGCGCATAACATTTCAATAATAATGAACGTAAACAACTTGCAGATCTCGGATTTGTACCACCTGACTGCTGCAGATTAATTTGGGCATTGATAGTGTTGAGATGGAAACGCATAAATTTGAGTCTGAGGACGTGAACAGCTCCTGATAGAATGTCACTGGTTCTCATCTCGTAATTATAGTTACGATGGCGTGAACGCAGCATAAGCTCATTGTTTTGGTTCATGGACCTGTAAAAAAAGCGACTGCTGTTTGTTTGTGTCATGCTGTGTTCCTGACCATCTTAATTGAGTCCAAGTCCAAACATCAAGAGTAGGTTAATTCAGAGTCAAGACTGAGAACAGAAGATGGAGTCCAAGTTAAGACATAGACCTAAGGAGGGTATGAATGATTCAGACAGAGTAAATATGCTTTCCTTTGGGGTGAATGAAGCCTGGTTTTGAATTAAAGTCATGTAAACCTCTGCAGGACTTATCATCTCCCGTTTTTCATTAAAGTTGGGTTTGATTGATCCATCCCTTTACAAGACTAATGGTGCGTTCACACCGGACGCGAATAGCGCGTCAGGCGCAAGCGATTTCAATGTTAAGTCAATGCAAAGACGCGTTACGCGTGTAAAAAAATTCCTGCGGCGCGAATGAGGCGTAGAGCGCGGCGCGGTAGACGATTTGAAGACGAGCTGAATGATTTAGTTAGTGCTATTTGTGCATTCACGCGTTTGATGCGAATTCGCGTCTGCCGCCCGAGTTGAAAAATTTGAACTTCTGCGTCAATTCGCGCCGCGTTAACCAATCAGGAGCCTGCTTGCTGCTGTCACGTGGTGAAGTGAAAGTTTGTTATTTTAATAAATTCTTTTGTAATATTACTAAAATGTCTGGTGTGGTTCTAATGCACAACAAAGCAAATCTTTCACATAAAAACTTGATTTTAATATATGAGAGAGAGTACTCATTTTGTATTGAATGCTATTTATTCCATATCTATTTTAGATTATATGAAACATTATTACTTTAATGTAAAAACAACAAACACTTAGTGTATAATAAATAAAAAAAATCACAGGACAGGTTTCACTTTTGGAGGCTGGCTCCATTTATTATCAAATAAATGTGCGGGCGAGGGTGAACCTCGCGCCGGGCTGTAGAGTGCGGGCTCGTCAGGCAGCGACCACTCGAGGCCGAGGCTTTACACGGCCTACACTGTCCACGTCAGCGTCCTCACCGTTAGGTCCACCAAACCTAGCTCCTGGAACAAATGGTGAAACTCCTGAAACCCTCCGGAGGGTCTGGTGGATCCGAGTACAGCGATGATGTACCCTACGCAGCTGTTTCTGCTCTCCAGAGCAAATACGAGCAGTGACTCTCTCGATTAATGCTAATGCTCGATAAACATCTAAAAAAAAGATGGCCGCCTCCGGATTTCGCTTCTGACGCGCGTAAATTTCGCTTCAAACTTTTGTTTTTACGCGTGTCAGTTTCGCTCTTGACGCACGAATTAACACAAAGTGGTCAAGCGTCAAACTAGACGCGGTAGGCGCGAATTTGACGCGCTATTCGCGTCCGGTGTGAACGTGTTAAGCCTAGTTCACACTACATGATTTTAAAACGTCGGGCTGAACTGTCCGGTTCACACTACATGACTTGCTCTCTGTGAAATCAGGAGTGTTCAAGTTGTTGAGCTGTTCACACCACACGACACAACGTGATTGATCCGCAACAGGAGGTAACGCACTACACGAGTTGACAACAACTCTGTCACCCAACGATTCTATCTTGTCTACAAACCACGTTTTGTCACAAAAAAATCACGCGATAAAACGGACCGGAAATGACGCGAAACAGCACGCGCGCTAATACCCAGCGAAGAAGACGAAGACCCATGCCTTGCTCTGATTGGCTGTAGCTCATGACATCACTGAGGTTGAGTCGGGCGACAGCTCTGGATATCTAGCATGCTAGATATTTTTCTGGGCTCGGCGACGCGTCTGCGAGGCGTCAGCGAGCGTCTTTGATGCGTTGTTGGCTCTTTCATACTAACAGATTGGCGAGCGTCCATCGTCCGCTAATCCCCCGCGATTTGCACGCGATAACACCCTGACCTGTCGGTGAGCTCAACGATTTGCAAATCGGGCTTAAATCGGGTTTATAATCCTGTAGTGTGAACTAGGCTTTAGACTTTAGTCTGTCAAAAACATGTCTGTCATTGAGTATTTTCAAGTAAGAATTCAAAGTTCTGAGTTGTCTGCAATGCAGCAAAGTTTGTGCATTCCTCAAACATGTCCATAGCCTCTAATAAGCTAAAAGCTCTGTTTTGTGATGCATCTCTAAACATTATCACCAAAGTGCAAGTTTATAGTGTATGGTGCTTGGCTGCAGAATGCCCCCGCTGGGAAGTTCTGCATACTTGGTTGTTACATGTGAAGTGTAAATACTTTGAGTTAGTTCTTTGCCCCCCACTTTGAGTTAGCAAGATCAACTACAAATTATTTTGGAATCTCTCTGTCTTCATCTCTCCCGACTGTCTCCCTGAGTTTGCTCTTGGCAGATGAGCTTCATCCAAACAGGAAATGGAGTTCCAGAGATGAGATTGTAGGGAAGAACTCCTCTCCCTCTGTTTCCTGACAATAAAGTTTGGCCAAATTGTTTCACTTGGGAATGAGATTATGTGTGAATTGTGACAATTAAGTGGGTTACATTAGGGGGCAGGGGTTACTTCAATCGTATAACCTTTCCCAACTCCATGCTTCCGACACAACCTGCAAGTCTCTGAAACGTCTTATTCCTCTTCAGAATCGCTAGAGATACAGAGAGCAGCTCAACAACTCTCCAATGCGTTTCCCAGTGTGAAGACTTCAAACTATTTGGCAAAGAAAAAGCACAAACAAGTTCCTCGCATAGGGTGCTGTTTAGACTATCCTCGTAACCTGATGTTGACCTACAGTGTTTTGATTCAGGAGTGGAAGCCTCCAACGCAATTTTTTGCACAAATCATCTGCCTGTATTGACAAGTAGAAGAAGAGAGAGTCATTGAGGGCACAGTATAATTTTAGTGCTCAAGTGAAGTTGAGCAATCGACAAGAAAGTAGTTTACCTCCCTTCAACAATGTTATTCACTTTATTGTTTCTAACCTGGGTATATAAACCATATGCTTCACACAGGAGAAAAGAGATGTTATTTGTTTCAGTTGAGTATGCTTGTTTTCACTGTTCACTGTTTGGAAAGCTTAAATCCTTGTTCTCAGAGTATTTTCTCGTATAGTACTAGGAGAATTTCGAGTCAGATAGTCCACAAATAGAGTCCATTTTCAGTAGTCCCGGTCTATTAAGCTGTCCACTGAGTTGTAGTTTATTTTGCACCCATTGTACATTGGACAGTATGTAGATGAGTCTAGGGATGGGCATTCGATTAAATTTTCTTAGTCGATCGTCGGGAGAATTAACGATCGACTATCGATTAATCATTCATATTTTTTATATATTAAAATTAACTATTTATTTAACTTTTTATAAATTAAAAATGCAATGAAAATACAAAACTACAGCGTGTTTTTCCTCGATGAGATCTTTATTACAAGATAATCAACTTGTGGCAGTTAAACTGGACATTCGGCTAAACTTGAAATATGCGCTGCGGTGCTCTAAAAAGCAACAAAACCTGCAGCTGCGAGTTGACGTTCTCAAACAGAGACCCGATCGTTTGTTCCAAAATAATAATAAAAAAAATCATGTTAAACAATAACTTAACCAAAAACATAATAATACTCAATGTAACTCAAAACTATCCAAGGCACGAAGTCGAGAAAGAGTGTGAGAGAGATTAGCCTACCTAACAACAAATTAGGCTACTTAACAAAGCCTCAAAAAAAATATCTAGTAACTCACATACAACTTCTGCACCAGTCTACTGATTTTTGTTGAGAAAGATAAGCATGTTGATGACATGGACTGGGCCTGGGGTCAGACGCGACCGCAACCTGGTGACCGTCAAGCCTCGTTTATACTTTTGCCTGGCTCTGCAGCGTGAGTCTCCGCAAATGGACGAGGCGTTTATACTCCACGCGCTCGCCTGTAAAACGCCGAATACCGCAATGACGTCATTTTTGCCTCGCGCACCTTCGCGCTCGTGCTTGTGTGGACGCGTCGAGGTCGAGTGTAAACAAACTCTTCAGTCCAGGAGCCGAAAACACCCGCTCTGAGGGGACTGACGTTGCCGGGATGCACAGGTACCTCTGCGCTAACCTGACCAGCCCGGGAAACAACTTATTCCGTTCACTTTCCACCCGTCTGCAGTGGTGCAATCCAGCGGTTCATTGCTTCAAGGCTCACATTACGCAACGCAACCATATTAGTTTTATCGATAACAAATTAACATGATCGACGAAATTCTTAATGATCAATAATCGATCGTCGATTAATCATGCCCATACCTAGATGAGTCTTTAACTTTGTCATTCATGAGGTTAATTGCAGTCTTTTGTGTAATATACAACCAAATACATTTATATATTTTTGCAAACATTTGCAAAGTAAAGGCTCACTCTTGAAGAGGTTGCTCATTTATATTGCTTACAGCAAACTCGCTGCAGAGATGGCTGCTCTCAGATGCTCTTGGTCACCCTGTCGGAGAGAAGCCAAAGCCAGATGGAGCATAACACACCCGTAAATCTGTGGAGGGAGCGCCTGTCCTCACCCTTCGGCTGTGCTCGTAATGTTGTTAGTGAGCTGCAGTCCAAACTAACAAAGCTGCGTCCTTGCTTTTAGTCACCAAACGTTTCCGTTTAGCGCTGGATATGCGGCAAAGAGCTGTTACACATGTTCTGTTGCATGAGTGGTTAGTTTTTTCCTGAATTGTATTGGTTATGTGCTAAGAATGCTCGTTCACAAGCTTTTTAGCCTGCTGTGGCACTTTAACTCTTACAATGAATAAAAAAAAAAAGTTTGGCTAGTAACACGAACATCAGGGTGTGGTCCGTTTCTCATTTCTGAAATAATCATGCGGTTTTGCGCTATTATTAAATGCTGGCATGGCAATCCTATTGACATAACCACATAAAGTGGAAGTGTGTGTGTGTTGTTTTGGGTGTGTGCTACAGGCCACTGTTGCTACAGATATGCACAGCACGTCTGTCTGTTTGTGCATAGCTGGCTTTTCCGGAAGCCATGCCACACCGGGTTCGCTTCGTTAAACTGCTGAAATGACTTTTTTCTTTTTTCCTGTCAGATGCTGAAGTGAAACTGTCTGACCAGTATGAAAGCCTCTCTCTCTTTGTCTGTTTCTCCACAAAATTTAGCTTGTAAGTGAAATACAATTTCACATTGAAAAATATTAAATATATGGTTGCACTTTATTTTACAGTCCTGTTGTACACGTGCTGTTTACTTACTACAATAAACAGTAGCACATGTTAAGTCTATGTACTGTAAAACAAAGTGCAACTAAATATATTTCCAATTATTTGGTTTCAAATTACCTTGTTTCTTTTTTTTTTTTGAGAATAAAGATGTGTACTCTCACATATATTAAAGATTTAACAAAAATGTCTCATTACTTTTGACTTGATTGTTATACCACGATTTAAATTAAAGCTTTGCTCGAAAATAGTATAAAAGTTTTCAAAACCAACATGAATACAAATAGTACATTTCTAAGAAATTGGTAGATTAAAAAAAAAAAATTCTGTCAAACTAAACGAAAATGTCATTGACCCCTCTGTAAAACCAAGTTCCGAAGCAATCCGGTACGCAAGGGCTGTCTGTGCATAATTGCGTGTGTGTTCTCCTGTGAATATACATGCAATAATATCATGGCTACGTGCATGTCAGGTGAAATGTGCCTCTTGGTCTGAATGCTCCTTTTAGCGAGGTATTAATGTCAACACACTCATATTATTCAGAGGTGCTTTAACCAAAAATATTCTGTCATTTACAGACAACTATTTAAACCTAGCGCATCACTTTCCATTTGAACCATCTTTGCATGTATGCAGCTTCTCTCTCGCTCGCTCTCTCTCTCTCGCTCTCTCTCTCTCGCTCTCTCTCGCTCTCTCGCTCTCTCTCTCTCTCTGAACATGCTTCAAATGGTGATGAGAAGACAACTTTTTAATGCAAAATAACTCATCTAACACGCAAAAACACGCTACTTTCCATACGTAGAATAGTTTTAAATGATTATTAGAACACATTATGATAGGAATAAAGTACTAATGTGCAATATCTAAACCTAAACCTATCTAAAACTGGGAAAAGTGCAGGAAAAGTACTTTATATAAAAAGGGAAAGTGCAGTGAAAACTGTTGTTAAGTAGTTTTGTTTTACATTTGATATACTAAATTAAAACCTTTTATTCTGTTTTTTTGTAACTGTCTGTTCATTTTACAAATGATTCAAATAAAAAAGTTTAACAGTAGTTACTTATTTAATGTACCATTTATTTGAAAAATACTTGGACTATATTTCATTGTTTTAATATTTATATTAAAAAAAAACGGTTTAAATGCAAACTAGTTGTTGCTGTGGGTTTTATAAAAGGTATCATTATTTCGGTCACACAGATGTGTGATCTCTGTGACCTCAGACATGCAAGAGAAGCAAGTTTGGCGGGAACCATTATTTTACTGTCGATCAGTTTTTGAATGCGATCAAAGTAAGCACCTTCTTGTCGTCTTCTGAGGGTGCTGAAATACTCTTGAGCAAGACATTGCTCCAGGACCGTCCCTGTAGAAAGTGTACATTGAGTTTCTTAAAATGGGAAATGATCTACTTTAATGACTAATAACACAGTGAAGACACTTTCACGTGATTCTCCTGTGAACTCAGTGTGAAGTCACTTCCTGTTGAGTTGTGATGCATCTTATTCTTGATACATCCTGTTGTAAGACGACTCAAGATCCGAGGCATACCGTTACATTAGATATTCAGTGTGAATTCAAAATTATAGGGCTCTACAATTGCTATAAAACGAAATTGCAATATAGTTTGGTACCGGGCTATTCAATTCACTTAATTTCACAGCCGCATTATCAAATTAAAAATTTGAGGTAGGCCAAGGGTGTTGTCCCGATATCTTTCCGGAGGCCTATAAAATGGGAAATTAAACTGAAATGCATATTTAGCAGGTAAATGTACTGATATGAACAATAATAACTTCTTTTAAGTAAACATCTCATTTTTATTGGGTTAAATAAAAAATATTTGGTAGTTGGAAAATAGTTGGTAACCACTATACACACACTCAAAGAAACTAATATTTTAAACAAAATTATTTTATACCCTCCCCTAATAAATGAAATAAAATATACATGACTATATTAAAGGCAGGGTACGTGATTTGTTCCAGAAACATTTTTTTTTTTATGTTGGTTGAAAGTCTCTTCACATTCTGTAAAATGTTCGTCCAAACATTGCATTCAGTCCGAATGCAATGGTACAGTGTCCTACCTGCCTGTCAACATGTATTTCCATACCTCCACACACCTTGCTCGCGCAGACATCACACTTTAACAGCTCGTTTCATGCTATGCAGAGTTAGACAGACGTCAGTCAGCGAGCACCACAACAAAAACAGCAGCCGCCTTTACAGTTCATCCTGAACCAAAACAACGAGCTTATGCTGCGTTCACAACTCCTGTAATCTGAAAGAGATGGAAGCCAGTTACGTTATACTCTGAGAGGTTCGTGACTCGAATTTATGCGTTTCAATGGCAAAACTATCAACGGCAAAATTAATCTGCAGCAGTCAGGTGGTACAGGTCAGTAGGGGTGTGCAAAAAAATCGATTCACATTTGAATCGCGATTCAATCTTTACCGATTCAGAATCGATTCATAGAATTCCAAAAATCGATTCATATATTTTTTTTAATGGCGTGCACGGGCGGAGTGGCAATCGGGTGAGTCAGGACTTTTACCGGTGGTCCGGTAATGTTTCGAGGCCGCGAGGGCCGGTCTGATAAATAGTTACATTGCAAGTTCTTGCCGCCCGCTGGTCAAACTGTGCAGCCTCTCTGCTCAACCCGTGAATAAATGCATCGATCCGCAGATCTTATGTTTGAGTTCTGTAGATCTTTTGCCAAGCGTGTCAGAGGTTACGGGTTCTAAACCGCACTCGTATAGTTTTTTCTCTCTCTCATCAAAACCCAATATGTTCATCACGTTTGTGTGCATTTTATTTTGTGATTGCACCGGAGTCTCCACAACGGCGATAGATTGAAGCGCGTGTCCGAGTGAAGACTGCGCCACAGAGAACACTGTATCCATGACACTGATAGCAGCGGACGCGAGCGCGCAGCTTGATTTCAAAAACAACAGATCTCTTATTTAATAGCGAACTAAATGAATGCTCTGCTAGTTAACTGGAGATACCCGCAAATTACGCCTATGAACGACTTCACTGGATCTAAACAAATCAATCTAACCATAGATATTACCAGTAGCAGTGGCTTTTTTAAATCTATTTAAAATAATTTCGCAAGGGTTCTATGACATTAGTATATATTTTTAGGAAGTTCAATGTGCCCAGTCGAGTTCACATTTCAACAGTCAGCCTGGTAGCTGAAGTAGTCCTTAAACCACATTTAGCATAATTGTTTTATCTGACTACAGCACTTTAAAGCTAAATGTAAAAGCTTTTTATTTAAGTTTTATTTTAAACTTGAATTAAATGTATTTGAAAGCTGGCCAAAGCTTGGCACTTTGCACTTTTTAGTTGCAAAAGTTTTTATTTTTGTATGAAAACATATAAAGTAATATCAAACTACATTTAATTTGTTGTGGTTTTTTTCTTTTAAATTGTGTCTACTGCAATCAATCACATAGGAAAAAGTAAACTACATTTATATACTGCGAATCGTTTTTTGAATCTAGAATCGTTTTTGAATCGAAAATCGATTTTGAATCGAATCTTGAGACAAAAAATCGGTATCGAATCGTGACATTTTCTAAATCGTGCACCCCTACAGGTCAGAGCTCTTTAAGTTGTTTGTGTTCATTAGTATTGTAATGTTATGTGCTTTGAGACATGAGGCAGCCATCTCTCGTGACGCTTTTGTTTGCTCCCTGCATGTATGTGTACAGCCAAACACGTAGCCTTAACAAAAGAGAAGCTTTAAGGGCTCCCAACGGTTTTCCATCTAAATAAGAGTTTGATGGTTTAAGACAGCTATAAATATTAGTATTGTAAATTTACAGTTGTAGGGTAAAATAAAACAATTTTATTATTTTTCTTAAATACTCAAATTTGTATTATACAGTGAAATATTGCAATAGTAATATTTTTTATTTTGTTTTTTATATACTTATATAGAAAATAATAAAAATAACAAAGCTGGAATAGTTTTTTAAATTGCAATCATAATTTTACCCCACAAATTGTGTAGCCCATTAGTTTAAAGAGGTTCTTGCCACTTGTATTTAAACCTTGACATATATAATTTCTTGAAATATTCTGTCAATGAAAAAGGTGAATCATTTCTTCAGAATTTGATTTTTAGAGCAAAATCGCATAGAATCCAACAAACTATTGCTGTTCTGGTGTGTGCAAAAATAAGCTCAGCTTCAGACATCGCACCCACAGACATATACCGTCTGATTCTTATTGCACAGAAAATATAAAGCGCTTTCTCAGAATGCTCCATTCTGATTAACTGGCTATATGCAGTGTGCGGGAGTCAGGTTGCACTGAATTTAACATAAAATTTACATGGATATTTTTTGCATGAACAACAAATTTCTTGCTTGAGTTTGAGGGCCAATGAATGCATCTATGGAGAACGGTTGGATTTACCAACGTCGTGTGTTTTACTTGATACCAGATTTACCAACCATTAAACTAAAGTAAAAAAACAACAACTGTGTTTTATATATTAGTCAGTAGTTATTGGCTAGAATAAGCTGCAATGTGGACCAGACATCATGCCAATTGTCATAAGCCTGGCTTCACAAGACTGTAGAGCAGATACAGTCTTGCCAAACTCGGATGACCTACTGTGATTTGTTATTAGTTCGATCCACATGCTGATTAGCAATGTGTGAAAGCCATTCGGGGCTCAAGGGATGAATGTGTAAGTGATGGAGTGTGCATTTGAACTGTTTTGGCAGCAGGGTTGGCCTTCATCATAGGATGTTGAAATACTCCCAGTTTGAAACCAAGCGGGCATTTCGTTGAACCCTAACTCTTGTCAATCAGGAGAACACTCTCAATACTTGATTCCAAAACAATGGAACACGTCATTGGGTTTTTTGAGGACCTTTGATAAAGTTGGACACACACACATTGTGCAATATGCAACGCACATTTCAGCACATCTATTTTTCAGCTTACAGGAAGGAGATGAAGTCAGATTGTGCTCCCCTCCCACTTCCCCCAACTCCAGCTGCACTGCTGAATGTAGAGCTCAGTTTACTCCAAAAAAAAAAAAAAGAGCTGCTGATTTCATTATCAACAATTCTGTAAAGTCTACATCTATTTTTCGTCCATCCACATTTACATCTGAAAAAAAAAAAAAAACAGACAGCCTGTTCCCTTCAAAGATGCATTCAAATAAACCCCTGCCCTCAATTCAGTATTTATATTTTTCTTCCAATATTCAATGTTTCAACGCAATACTTGAAACATTGTCATTACATTTTTTTTTAGTTGTTGTTTTAGGCATGTAGACATGGTTAATACGATCTGCTGAAGTTCAAACTGAGCATCAGAATGGGGAAGAGATGTGATTTAAGTGACTTTGAATGTGGCATGGTTGTTGGTGCCAGACGGGCTGGTCTGAGTATTTCAGAAACTGCTGATCTACTGGGATTGTTGCACTCAACCCTCTCTAGGGTTTACAGAGAATGGTCCGAAAGACCGAAATATTCAGTGAGTTGCAGTTTTGTGGGTGAAAATGCCTTGTTAGTGCCAGAGGTCAGAGGATAATGGCCAGACTGGTTCAAGCTGATAGAATGGCAACAGTAAATTAAATTACCACTCATACAACCAAGGTCTTCAGAAGAGCATCTCTGAACACTCAACACGTCTAACCTTAAAGCAGACGGGCTACAGCAGCAGAACACACACACGTGCCACTCCTGTCAGATAAGAACAGGAAACTAAGGCCACAGTACAAATGGGCTCACCAAAACTGGACAATAGAAGATTGGAAAAACTTTGCCTGGTCTGATGAGTCTCTATTTCTGCTGTGACATTCAGATGGCAGGATCAGAATTGAACATGAATGCATGGATCAATCCTGCCTTGTCTCAACGGTTGATGCTGGTGGTGGTGGTGTAATGGTGTGGAGGATATTTTCCCGGAACACTTTGGGCCCTTTAATACCACAGCCTATCTAAGTATTGTTGCAAACCATGTCCATCCCTTTATGACCACAGTGTACACATCTTCTGATGGCTATTTCCAGAAGGATAATGCACCATGTCACAAAGCTCAAATCATCTCAAACTGGTTTCTTGAACATGTGTTCACTATACTCAAGTGGCCTCCACTGTCACCGGATCTCAATCCAATAGAGCACCTTTGGGATGTGGTGGAGTGGGAGATCATGGATCATGGATGTGCAGCCAACAAATCTGCAGCGACTGCATGATGCTGTCGTCAATATGGACCATAATATCTGAGGAATGTTTTCAACAGATTGTTGAATCTATGCCATGAAGAATTAAGGCAGTTCTAACATATTCATATCATATCGATAATTTAGTTTAAAGTGATTTTTTTTTTTTTTTTTGGACTTTCACAGTTGTGTGTGTAAATCAAGGGCTCCTGTATGTAGTATTACACCAGTATTGAACCAGTCTTTTGAGATGACTAAGTAATAAGCAGATCAATTTAAACCTCAGAGGTTTTTAAGGGCGCAATGCACAAGACTCCTTCTTCCTGATGTTGAATAAGAGCTGGAGCTGCTCTGACTCCTTTGAGAAATGAATGGGATCCTCTGTGTTTCTGCACTGCAGACACTGCTGCCCTTTCATCTCCAACAGGAGGCCTTCTGCATCTGCTCCAGTCTCTCGTGTGCCAGAGAGAGAGAGAGACTAGATCAAGCAGATGGCAATAAACATTTTAATTGGTGCTGTATGGTGTGTTACTGGTCAACTTTGTTGCCCATGAAGCCTAATTGAGGAATCCGTAAAGTCGAGTCTTTATAGGGAACTGAAACCTCAGCACTAGTGCAAGTGATGCAGAGCCGTTCAGATAAACACCCAGCATTCATTGTGTCAGCTTTTTATGCCACTGATTTTGGCCTTTGGGTGAACTGTAGATAGTCAGAATGAGTTGAAAACATGATATGCATCTTTTTAAGCCATTCATCAAATATAAAATATAAAGACATTCTTTCCATCATGGGGGAATTTTCTCATATTCTTCTAAGAGCTCTACGTGATCACATTAACCATTTTCCAATATCTGTGTGTTTTGTAGAGTATATTATTTAGGACAGCATTTCTCAGAATGAGGTTTGTCAGAATATAGTCAGTAGGTCCATGGAAAATTCCTGATTTGTGAACAAAAACAGGGACCTAGGACTTCCACAATGTGGAAAACACAGAATTCCACAATCTAAAAATGGAATTTACTATTTTTAGTCATCTCAAAAGACTCAAAACATTGATGTGGAATGTCACTGAATTAGGTAAAAAAAAAAAGTATTTATAAATCAAAAGAAGGGCTAAAGTAATTCAAATCACGTTATGTGACTGGTATCTTTGATTAGTGACTAGTAGCGACTAGTCATTTAAAGGGATAGTTCACCCAAAAATGAAAATTAAGTCATTAATTACTCACCCTCATGTTGTTCCAACCCCGTAAGACCTTCGTTCATCTTCGGAACACAAATGAAGATATTTTTGATTAAATTTGAGAGCTGGGTCACTCCTCCATAGGCTTCTTAAGGGATTGAAACTTGACGGCTCAGAAAGTCATTGAAGAAAATGTTTAAATAGTCCAAGTGACTACAGTGGCTCAACTATAAGTTTATCAAGCGACGAGAATAAGTAGTGAGAATAAGTAGAATAAGTGATCCAGCTCTCTTTTTGTGCGGAAAAACAAACGAAAATAACGACTTTATTCGACTATTCCTTTTCTTCCTTGTGGGCCTGAGACGAGAGTTGAAGAGATTTCCACGACGCATGCGCGAGAACTGAGAAGAGGACGTTCTTCTTCTACTACTACTTGTTCAGTTCTCGCGCATGCGTCGTGGAAATCTCTTCAACTCTCGTCTCAGGCCCACAAGGAAGGAAAGGAATAGTCGAATAAAGTCGTTATTTTTGGGGGGTTTTCGCACAAAAAGTATTCTCGGCGCTTGATAAACTTATTGTTGAGCCACTGTAGTCACATGGAATATTTAAACATTTTCTTCATTGACTTTCTGGGCCGTCAAGTTTCAATCCCTTATGAAGCCTATGTAGCAGTGATCCAGCTCTCAGATTTAATAAAAAATATCTTCATTTGTGTTCCGAAGATGAACGAAGGTCTTACGGGGTTGGTACAGCATGGGGGTGAGTAATTAATGACTTAATTTTCATTTTTGGGTGAACTATCCCTTTAATGTAATTTAAAAACTATTTTCAAATACACACAGATAGTCAGTGTGTACAAATCACCTAAATAAATTGTATAGTAAAATAGACTTTCACAAATTAATCTGAATTTTGATGTAACTTCTAAAGTTTTCTTTTAAAGGAATTTTTAAAAGATTTCAGTCATTTTAAAATATTGATTATATGGTTAAAGTTTCATGAATTAATTTCATTACAACTGGAGTAAAAACTCCATTCATTTTCTTCATGGAATTGATTTTTAACAATAACGTTTAAAACTTTAAAGACAGCCCGGCTGTGAGCTACGGGGTTGTTAATCAATGGAATTTGCTTCTGTTGAAATTGTCAGCCTGCGTTATTTCAACTTATTCTTAAAATAATCGTGTTTAACAGCGGAAATCATGGAGTAAAAACTGCATTAACCATGACGCTGGACAGAAAATTCCACCAATCAGAGAGTCGTCACAATCCAAAAGCTCCGCCTACTCCAAGGAAACACTGAATCAAGTCGATCTCCCTATGCTCTCAAAATACTTAAATATTTGTATATATTGCATATTTTATTGCAATAAGCTTGAAACATAGTTTATGTACATATATATATATATATATATATATATATATATATATATATATATATAAACAACATTTTCAAATGAGTAATTTTCTATTTCTTTATTTTTTATTTGATTATGTTCACAAGTCTTCATGGGATTGTCATTTTTTTTCCACTCACTAAAGCTGTTAAGTACACAGTCTTGAACCATTGCATTTTTTTGTCCGATTTTCAAATGTTTCTGCTTCAAATCAAATTTTGTAATGTTATGATTCACCTTGAGCTGGTTGGCTTGGTTCACGGCCTATAAAGCTTTAACGAAGACTGTTTTAAAATCCCTAAGGGAGAAAAGAATGGAAAAAAAATACTTCCAGAACCAGCGCTGCTGAAACAGTGGGCAGGCACTGTTGCACTCTTTTAGGGGTTTGAAAGTAGTTTAAGTATGTATTTAGTATATTTAGTTTAAGTATTTAAAGCATTCACAGAAATACTCCTTGGGTCCCAATTTTCATACTCTCTGTATGCAAAATTAGAATTAGTGCAACCTGAATCGCATTTGGCATTTGCGTTTGTACACTGAGAATAGTAAGCCTGGATTATGTACTTTTCTGGTGGATTTTCTAATGATGTATTTGTGAGATGATGCATACTCTAAGATGCTTCTGAATGTTGAAAATTGGCTTGAGAGGCTGAAGCTTTCATGCCAATTTTTAAATGTATTACCTAAAGTATCACGCTGTAGTATGTCTGGCATACTTTTAATGTGTACTAGTTGGCAAATTGAGACACAGCATGTGGTTTTTGTGCCCTATTAGTTTGAAAAACAGAGGCTGCCTGGTGTTTTATACACCGTTAGGGGTACTTTTCTCTTTTATAGTGTCTATTTAAGGTCAAAAGTGTTTCACTTCTTCTTTAAAACCCCCGGAGGATGTCTCGCCCAACAGGGTACAGACACTGCAGTGAATCACAGCGCTGAAGAAAGCCTTCCGTGTCCGTCGCATCACCACACTAATTTCACATTAACAGCTTATGGACTTTACCCTGCATGTGTGTACACGGTCCGACTGGCTGGCATGTCATATCCCGTCTCCAAAACCCCTGTGATGAAGAATAACATTCACCATGGTTCATTCACTTTTTAAAAGAAATGTTATTATATAATGATGTACATCACCATTCAAAAGTTCAATGTCTGTAATATTTTTTTCCCTTATGCTGCTCAACAAGGTTGCATTTATTCAATCAAAAAATACAGTAAAAACAGTAATAATGTGAAATATTAATGCAATTTAAAATAACAAAATAAATAAACTATTATTTATTGTAAATATATTCATAATAAATTTGTATTTATTATCAAATAAATTCTATTTGAAAATATAATTTATTCCTGTGATGGCAAAGCTGAATTTTCAGCATCATTACTCCAGTCTTTAGTGTAATATGATCCTTCAGAACTCAGTCTAATATGCTGATTTGCTGCTCAAGAAACATTTCTGATTATTATCAGTGTTGACCGTTGTGCTGCTTAATCTGTTTGTTGAAACAGTGATACTTTTAGAAAGTATTTTGTACAATTTTAAATGTCTTTACTGTCACTTTTGATCAATTTAACGTGTTCTTGAATAAAAATATAAATTTCTTTAAAAAAAATTCTTACTCCACACATTTGAACCGTAGTGTAAATGATTTCCGTAGTCCGTACCGTAAGTAGAAAAAGCTGTACAGCTTTATTTTATGACAAGCATGTAATCAAATTATAGGCTAGGCTTCTGGACCTTGTTGTCAATCTTTCATCTTGTTTTTGTCTTGTGTGTTTATCAGACGGTGGACATCCATAAAGAGAAGGTCGCCCGGAGAGAGATTGGCATCCTGACAACAAATAAGAACACATCAAGGACTCATAAGATCATCGCTCCTGCCAACATTGAGCGGCCCGTGAGGTACATCAGGAAGCCCATCGACTTCACAGTACTGGATGATGTGGGCCATGGAGTGAAGGTAAATACATTGCTCACATGGTTCTTACTTTTAAAATGTATTTTTTCTAGGGCTGTCAAATGATTAATCGTGATTAATCACATCCAAAATAAAAGTTTGTGTTTACACAATATATGTGGGTGCACTGTGTATAATTATTTTGTGTATATATTAGAGGTGGGCATAGATAATTTTTTTTAATCTAGATTAATATAGAAATTAATCTAGATTAAAATGGCTCATTTGAATTCTCCCGAAGGCATTCAGAATATGTGTGCTACCCAAATAATGACTAAAAGTAAGTCTTTGAGAATAGTTTGCCTCGCGTAGGGATGTGCATTTCTGCCAAAAATGCCATTCGACAATCGAGGAGCAAAAGTCGAATATTGTAAAAAAAAAAAAACGCAATGACAGAAAGGGAGGCCAATTTCATCTTTAGCGATTTGTCATCAAACAAACTGTTTATTAATTGAACAAGTAACATGTTTTCGTCCTTTTTTTTAACATAGTAGGCTAATTGGAAGAAGAAAAAAACAATACGCACGACAGTCCGTTTTTGCATCGCCAATGCTCGTTAGATCAAAAAATAATGTCATCATATGTCATAAGAATTTTATGTGAACCTGCCTTGTTACTGCAATAGCCTCATTTTTAAACAAATTAGTTTCAATCAATGTAAACTATTTGTGTGATTATGCCACTGCGCAATACACGCGCAATACACACACAATGTATTACCTGAATGAAATTAAATCGAATGTATCGTCCTGTGGAATCATTCATTCACAGACAGCTTACGAAGATGTTCAACTAATAAAGATCTTCATCGCTGGCAAAAATATGATGCATTTGCAGATTTGCATTCACTAGACTAGACTGTAGATCGGCCACTTCATCCAACGCTCTTGATGCTCTTAAATCTTCCTGTTTCGACTCCGAGTGTGAATTGAAAGCGCTTCAGACGATTCAGTGCGCGAGGAACTGAACAGATCAACTGATTCGCGAACCGATTTAGACAGATCATCTGACAACTTGTTTGATGAAGTCTTTGAACAGAATCGACTCAAAAGAGTGATTCATTTGTAAATGAGCATCGCTCATGCCCATACAAAGGACACAGCGCGCTTGGAATAAACTCATTTAACAACGTATTGCATTAAAATAAAGTAACGAGAGGAACGTCGCCCAACGTAACAAAGTAAAAGTACACCTTGTGTCCCTGACAGGAAAATACCCTACTGCGCGATCTGTGACAGTAGGCGCGGCGTCATACTACACATTAGAATTGCGCGAAAATATAACGATATTCGAAAAGGCTATTTATGATCCCAACCCAACTTTGATTAACGGCGATATTTTTTTTATCGCCCGATAAGAGTCTCACGTTAACGCAGCACGTTAACGCCGATAACGGCCCAGCACTAGTATATATATATATAAATACACACACATGCATGTATATTTAAGAAAAAAATATTATTTATATATAAAATATTTATATTTATATATAATATAAATTATATATAAATCTATATACAGTATATACATGAAAATATTTCTTAAATATATACAAGCATGTGTGTGTATTTATATTAGGGGTGGAACGGTACACAGAAGTCACGGTTCGGTTCATACCTCGGTTCAGACATCACGGTTCGGTACGATTTCGGTACAATGGAGGGAAAAGCAAAACAAAAATGCAGAAGGCATTGTATTTTTTAAATAAGTTTTATTAATAAAGGCATAGAACCAGTTTATTTGTAGTGCACTGACAATAGTTTTATATAATTAGTTTATTAATTAAATTAATAAAAAAACAAAAAGACCTTGCGATATGTTTGGTAATTGTACCTGAATTAATTTTAAATTATTTTGCTATATTTCAGATCAATATATTTGTTTTCCTTAATTTTAATTAACATTATTAATTGACAATGTAACATTATTCTCATCTGAATTATAAATAATTGATTTCTGTATAAAATAATACTACCATTAAAAACACATTCACACAAGAAATGAAAACCAATGCAATATGACGAAAGTCCAAAAGATGGGACCCACAGACTGTTTTGAAATGGAGTTGGATAAATATGGTTTGCTTTTAAAACAGTGTGTGTGTGTGTGTGTGTGTGTGTGTGTGTGTGTGTGTGTGTGTGTGTGTGTGTGTGTGTGTGTGTGTGTGTGTGTGTGTGTGTGTGTGTGTGTGTGTGTGTGTGTGTGTGTGTGTGTGTGTGTGTGTGTGTGTGATTTTGGTTGGGTGACAGTTGTAGGTTACAGTTTGACAAGAGTTTACAGTGTGACAAAAGCACAATGTTGTGTTTTATTGCGAGTGTACACAAATATAAGTAAACACTTTGCAGGTTTAATGATCTGTATGAACAAAATGACGGAATATGTTTTTATGTTTCCACTGTTCGATCGCGCGCCCCTCTCTCTCTCTCTCTCTCTCTCTCTCTCTCTCTCTCTCTCTCTCTCTCTCTCTCTCTCTCTCTCTCTCTCTCTCCCTCTCTCCCTCTCCCTCTCCCTCTCCCTCTCCCTCTCCCTCTCCCTCTCCCTCTCCCTCTCTCTCTCTATCTCTCTCTCTCTCCCTCCCTCTCTCTCTCTCTCCCTCCCTCCCTCCCTCCCTCTCTCTCTCTCTCTCTCTCTCTCTCTCTCTCTCTCTCTCGCGCGCGCGCACACACACCCACTCCAGCATTGCAATCTTGACATCGCAGCCTGTTCATTGTGCGGTCACACCAAACGTGAATAGAGCGTCAAATTCGCGTCTAGTTCGACGCTAGTCCAAAGCGAATAGGACGCGCGTATAAAGCCAGCGTTTGAAGTGAACGCGCGTTCAGAGCTAAGCCGATGGTACAGATTATGTGTCCCTAAAGAACCCGCGTATCTAACAGTAGTTCTGCATTACATTAATTCATTTGCACGCGAGTTTTATTTATTTTTATACCGTGTATTCTCCGTGTAAATTCGTGCACCGAACCGTGACGCCCGTACCGTTTCGGTTCGATACGAATTAGGGGTGTCCATGGTTAACCGATTAACCGATTAACCGTTAAAAATTGCGTCACCGAGTGAAACATTTTGCTCGGTTAAGTGGCGTCAGTGGCGTGCATTGAATTTAGTTGTAATACATTTTTGCACCACAAGAGACCGCCAGAGCGCTCCCAGACATTTGTAATGTCCACAAGAAGTAGTCATGACCAGTTTTCTAATATGAAGCGGGCAAAGAAAAGCACAGCGTGGGAGCGCTTTAAAATCGAGAATGACGGGGCAAAATGCAAGTATTGCAATGCAGTGCTTAGATATACTTCAAGTACAACCTCGTTGTTGTACCATCTCAACAGCCAACACCCGGGCATCATTATGGTGTGTTTACACCGAACGCGAATAGAGCGTCAAATACGCGTCTATCGCGTCTAGTTAGACGCTTGAACATTCGCTCGAGTTCAAATTTTTCAACTTGCGCGGAAGACATTCGCGGCAAACGCGTCGCCCAATTCGCATCATTCGCAACGCCCGGCGCGAATGATGCGTCTATTTGCGTCTTTGCATTGACTTTGTATGTAATCACTCGCGCAAATAATTAAATTCGCGTTCGGTGTGAACACACCATAACTGCTCTGTCCTTACCACTGCGTTTTATTTCTATAAATTAATTTCGTTTCAAATGTGGTCCAACCAGTTATTAAAGGTGTTAAAAATGAACTACCCCTTTCTCGTGTGTCTGTATCTCGGGGTTGCGGCGCGCACACTATGGTTAACCGAGTATTAACCGCTAAGGGCCTCGGTTAACGGTTAATGAAAAACTTGAAAACGGGCAGCCCTAATACGAATACATGTACCGTTCCACCCCTAATTTATATATATATATATATATATATATATATATATATATATATATATATATATATATATATATATATATATATATATATATATATATAAAATAATTATACACAGTGCACCCACATATATTATGTAAACACAAACTTTTATTTTGGATGTGATTAATCACGATTAATCATTTGACAGCCCTAATTTTTTCATATTTTTGACCATTTATTTTTTTGTGAAAAATACAAAAATCTGTTTATTTTAGAGATGTATTTATCAAGTTTTTTTTTTGTTGTAATTAATTTTTTCATTTAATTTCAGCAATTGTTACACATGTGTTTTAGTTATGTTTTACATTTTTAGGGTGATCTCACTAACGATTATTTTGGTAATCGGTCGATTATTTTGATGATTAATCGAGTAATCAGTGTTTTCTTTTCTTTTTTTGGGGAGGTGATAAAAATAGACCCAAGTGAATAGCCTTTAAAATTATTAAAATACATGTATAAAAACAATGAGCCAAGCACGAGATGCAGGTCAGTGGAACGAATAAAAGCACAAGGTCTAGAGACACGCTTGAAAGTTGAACTTTTTTTTTTTACTTGAGTGCCGCACTTTCAGAATGCTGTGCCATGCACTAGGCGCTGCAAAAGACGTTCGTCTAGCATGTGTTTACATTGATAAACAATGGAAAAATGAAATGGAAAAACAATAGGCTATACTATTGAATTCATGAATTAGGTCTTAAAGTGACAGCAGCCTAATATTCTTGATGCTTTCTGTGTTTTTAATATTAATCAAACAACAATACAAAAAAAAAATTGCTCACAGCTCTTGGCTGAATAGTTTTTGTAACTTTAATGAGGATTAATCTTTATTCAATAAAGACTATGCAGTGTTATTTTACATGTGGTTGCTTTATTCAATTTCTATACCTGAAAAATACTGTTAGACCAACGTGAAAAGCACTGTTTATTATATTTTTAAATTATTCTGTTGTATTTATTTGTGCTATTGCTCGTAATTTGATTATTTGTTGTTTTATTACTGACTCGTCTTTAACAATATTTGAAGTTTATATGAGTTAGGCTAGTAACCTTACATGGGTCAAAAACACTGAAAACAATAACTAGGCCTATTTTATTTTATTTTATTTATTTATTAGTTTTTGTGGGTGGGGCCAGTGAAAAGTTTAGCTGGGCAAGTAAAACTTTTAATCACTGGGCCAATAGGAAAAATCCTTCGCATTGAGCCCTGCACACAAAATTATGTCAAAATATCCGTCTCTTCAAGTGTCCTCATAAATACTATGGTTTATTATTTAAAGAACACTTTTAAGTACTTCACAACCAAAGTTATATGTGTCTCCCACCATTTGAAAAATTAACTGATCCGTGACTCAATAACCATGATTTGATCCGATCCGTGAGTTCTGTGATCCGTTGCACCCTAATCGGCTTTATATTGGCCATCGGCCACCCCGCTCTCTAAGCTATCTGCCATCAAAATCCATATTGGTCCACCACTAGTTAGTAGCATTTAGCATTGTTTTTGTTACTGAGACTGCGCTTGGGGTTAGGGCAGGGGTTCTCAAAGTTTTGATAGGTGAGGGCCAATTTAGGAACCCAACATTGAACTGAGGGCCGCCAAAGTGGCGGGGGAGCAAACGAAGAAAAAAAAACTGAAAAGAAAATCCCATTTGAAATTATTTTAATGACCAGGTTGCATCTCTACAGTTTACATTAGTTGCAATAAACACATTTTAATTCATAACTGAGGCTAAACCTGGCAAAACTTGTGAAAATTTTGGGGGGGAGAGAAAGAAACTTTTAAAATAGAAGCTTACCAAACAAGTCATCATCATCATTCATTTCTATCATTGCTTGTCAGTCGCGTTTCCATTATTGCAGATTTGCATATTATTATCTATCTTTTTTAACCCGTAACTGAAAAACGAAAAATGAACGGTTGTTGTCTTTTTAAAACGCAAAGTTGAACACAATTTTAATTTGAACTGGCTTCACCAACTGCTGCGCAAAAAAAGTAAATATCGACAGACTTTTTCAGATTTTTGTTTAAATGACTTTTTGCCCCTTTATTAAACATTTTAAATATTCAGAAATTAATATGGAAAACATGTCGATTTTACTGGTTTTCTAAGGCCAAATTAGAACCTGGAATTTATATTTTTCCCGCAGTGATGAATGAGAAGAGCCATATAGCCTGTACGTGTCTGATCTAGCCTGATTTATAGGTGAGTTATAGGCTAATGATAATAAATGCGTCTGAAAAAACAGCGAGGCATTTTAATTGTTTATTAATAAACTATTGTTTTCTAAGTGTCGGCTAAAAATATCTCCATCTCCGCTGTTAAGCAGATGCGCTTTTAGAGAGAAATCCACCTTTCATACGGATTACATAATCAGGTATTTGCTTTCGATTCGAGTTTGTTTGTTTAAAAGTGCACATTTTAAGCTTTAGCCTACATAGGCTATATTTTGTTTCAGTTCTCGCGCTCCAGTTCACGGAGATCATGAAAGCGCGTAGTAGCCTAGGCTACTGATTGTTTTATTTTATTTTACAAAAGCACGTTTTCTTGTTATGAGTTTACACAAATAAAAGTAGTTGCGAATAATGCATTATTATTTTCTGTGACCAGAAATGATAGACTAGTTTAAGTTGTTTCCACTGTTGATAGGAAAATGCAAGTGTTCGCGCCCGCGAACATTTTGAAAGGTAATGGAAACGCGGCCATTAATAAGCTTGACATTGTTAAGATTATTATTAAGTCATATTGAATATTGATTACTTGGTCAACATACCCTTTTAAATTGCAATGGGTTTTGTGGTGCTGGTTTCGGTTGGCCACGATTCCTATTCCTGTGTAGACAACCACTGTTCCTGGTGGCCTTGGGAGTGAGGTCAAGTGCGATCGGTCGGTCGGACCATGTAATTACCGCTTATGCCTATGGATGCCGCTAAACACCACTAAACGGAGATATTCATTTTTTCAAAGCAATAGTTTTAACAGTTTTACAGATGTTATCGCGGGCCGCCAGAAATGTTTTGGCGGGCCGCCATTGGCCCGCAGGCCGCACTTTGAGAACCTATGGGTTAGGGTATCTAAAGTAGGCTTTCTGATACCTTATGTCTATTAAAATTGAGTATGAAAGTTATCAGTTACTCCTGCCTCTGTTCTAGTTTATAGAGGAAGGCATTGCAATAGGGGCTGGAGTTTTAAAAAACCTGACATTATTTTATTTATTTTAAATCCAGCAATGCAGTGCACATTCCAGCCCTAGTGTTGACAGCATGCGTCTGTGTTATCTGATGTGCTGAAATGTAAAAACATTTGACCTAGTGACAGCGTGACCCTCCATCTGTGGTTCATCTGGCAGGATTGTGAGCGTGGGCCTTCACAGGGGATTAGGGCTTAAGTGACGCCTGCGAGCCAACAGCCAATCGATTACGAGCGTTTATAGAATGAGCCTCATATAATCAATATTAATGTATGTGTTGTTTACATTTATTGGGGTTAAAGCTAATAAAATATATTAAAGTAGAAAAAAAGTTTATTTTAAATTTTAAAATGTAAAAAAGTTATTTTAGATTGTAATGGTTAAAAAAAAAAGAAAGAAAAAGTAATTAATTCCTGTGATGCAAAGCTGAATTTTCAGCATCATTACTCCTGTCATTTTTGATCAATTTCATGCATCCTTGATGAACACAAGTATTAATAATTTCTTTAAATAAATAAAAAGGTTGGATTTTACTGACTCAACTTACACTGTAGTGTATTTTTTATTTAATTAATTATTATTTTTATGTTTTTTTGTGAAGCTCACAGAACATAAGGGATATGTGCAGTTAATCGTTATTGGTTTCCTCCACAATTATTTATTTATTTTATTTATCAGTATTTATACCGTTTCTATTTATACCGGTAGTTCAATCATACAAAAGTCAAAATTATATTTCCTCACCCAATTATTCCAGACTTTCCTCTGCAGAACACAAAATACTTTGTTTTATTTGTATGTATTTATTTGTGTCCATACAATGAACATTGTTTGGTGAACTATTCCTTAAAAGTTTACATTTGTCATCTATACCAAAGTTCCAGAGTTTGTATACTAACTAAAGCCAAGATGTTGATCTCACCCTGACCCGGCTGTCACAGAATCTGGCAGTGTTGTGTTACACCTCATCAGGCGTTCAGTGAGAGAAGCCGTCACCTTGAGTCACCTGACGGGGATTACAGCGTCTTCAGACACATTTACTGTGTTTGCAAAAGAAGATGAGATTTATTTTCAATGTCAGTTGACATTTAATCTAGTCAGCGGCCGCAGGAATGCAGGGGAGTTCTCCGACGTTTTTTGACTAGTTTATTTTACTTCCTTTCCCTGTTCAGGAAAAATATTAGGATCCTTTTGTTTGCCTGTTTCGGTGAACATGAAGCGCTTTCGCAGTCTTAAACGCAGAGGATTCTGGCGCTGTCAGAGTATGAAACATTGAGCCGTATTTCTGTCTGGCTGAGGCAGGATTGTTGCTCTCGACTGATTCCACTGAGATCTAGATGAACACCGCGTGTGTGTTTGCCTGATGGGATGGATCTGATCCTGGAAACTGATGTTGTGCAAGATTTAGGGGCCGTTTACACAACACTGTTTTCTACTAAAATCTGAATACCTTTTATGCATTACCGTTCTACACAAAACCGGCGTTTCGGGGGCCTGAAAATGCAAACTTTTGAGGATTAAAAAAACAGGTTTTTGAAGACGTCTTCGTGTAAATTACAAAAACGCGAATTTGTGAAAATGGGGATATCTTGCGCTTGCGTATTACGTGTTCAGTCTATTTTTAAAATTCTTTCCTAATATATAACCAAAGGTCGAAATAGTCAAATTAGATGTTTCTACTTTGTATTTTCAGTTAGACTGCAGTCTAACCGGTTAAACTACTGGCTTAGCATACTTCTAGGATATTTATATAATAATTATTATTTTTATTTGGGATATTTATGTATTTTTTATTTTATTTATAAGTTTTTTGCTATGCGTTTTCATTTGGTTTATTTATTCTTTTTTTAATTTGGTTTATTTACTATTATTTGATTAATCATTTATTATTTTGTTTGTTTTTATTTGCCATTTATTTATTTGTTTTATTTTAATTATTTATTTATCATTCAATTCATTTATTTCATTTGTTTTTTGTTTATTTTTGTTTGGTTCATTTATTTATTTTTTTAAAATTTTGCCGTTTTTGGCTTTGTTTTGAGATAGGAGACAGGAAGGGAAGTGGGAGAGAGAGGGGGGTGGGACAGTTTATGTATTTTTGCTTATTTATTTGTCGGTTTATTTGGTTTTATGTTGTCTTTTTATGTTAACTTGTTTTATAAAAGCAATAAGACTCATCAGTTCCTGTTATATTGTGAATATAGTGACAGTTGAAGGGTTGCAGGTGCTTCACAACACGCTCTCCCTAACATCATCCTTTATATCCTCACAATATAGACTGACCTCAAGTGCCTTATTGCTGAAATACACTATTGTTAACTCTCAGGTCTACACTATTTCTTTTTTTCTGCCTAATGTATGAGCATTGTCTCGGTTACTGTGGCCCTCATTGCTCATGCGGGACAGCACATTAATAATGCCACACTTTGCATGTAGTGCAGAACAGTCACTACACTTGCAGCCTTTGTTGTGATGAGTCGGTTTTGTCACGGCAGTTTCTGCAATGTGGACATTTTTATACAGTATTTAATAAGTGCATAACTAAGTTACGCTCATAGAAAAGCTCATATACATGCATATGCGGCAGACAAACGCAAATGCTTTTGTGTGCATGAAAAGGTTTGGTGGTAAATCCAAAGGGATGAATACTTTTTCACGTTTTCAAGAGTTAGTTCCTATAATCACACTGTAGTTCAGACCCAAATAACACATTATGAAATGAGACGAAGGGATGGAATTAATGTCTGCTTCAGACTACTCAATCGAAGACAGTGTGAAAAGAGGGAAATGCATTTTAGCAGCGCCACTCTCCGCTCTAATGCAGTCAGATGTAGGTTTGGAGATTTAAAGTGATTTTGTCCTGCTTCAAGAGCTCTGAACTGAGACATGCCGATTTTTGACGTTCATATCTCTCTTTCTCTCCCTCTTTTTGTCTTTCTCTCTTGTTCTATAAATCACACTCTCTCTTTTCCTGCCCTCGCTAGTGGCTTAAAGCCAAGGTAAGTGTACTTGTCCCATGAACCCGTTTTGCTGTAGTCTATTACTGATCAACTGATTCAATCTCCCCTGTTATCCAATTACATATTCATATTCCTGCATTCATCCTTACCTCAGATAGGCCTGTCACGATAATTCATCTGGTTTGGTTATTCAACCTAATCACAATTATGTGAGAATTGTGCGATTTTTAAATTTCAAGCACATTTTACCATCCAAATAAGGGAGATCAGATCATATTACGGTTATTTATTATCGATTATATATATATATAGATCACGGTTATTTATTATATTTGACTATATTTTATATTATATTATACAGTGTATATATACATTTAACTTGGAATCATAACATATTGTTAATTGCAATTTTTTATTACATTTATTCACACAAATGTATGATTGTGACAGGCCTACTCATAACCTCATCTTGTGCTGTAGTTGTAGAGCAATCCCATTCCAAAGTGATCCATCATAGCTGTATTATTTAAAGATTATTACATGTTTCAACACTAAATCAGGTTCATATGTGGCTGAACACACAGTTGCCTATGTAATTGAAGTATTTGGGCTTCTATTATTTTGTTTGTAATTTATTGACTGTCAATGTCAGGTTTTTAGTCTATATGATAGTGATAGACTGATATGTATCGACAAGGCCAGTACGTCAACTGATATCTGAGCATTTTGAGATTGTAGAAGAGAATGTTGATAAGTGTTAGTTTCCCATTGTGTATGTATTCAAATCTGCTAATAATTGTTATTGGATAATAAACATATTGGGCATATTGAGTAAAATTAAAATGAAATGCAATTAAATATTCCTATTTGCTAATATTATTGAAATATTATTGATTATTTCTGCTATCTTGTTGTTTAGAAATAGGCAAATGATCGACCACTAATTGTCTTTTCATTTTGAATCAATGGTCCTCATTCATGAAACATGAGCAGAGTGATTTTTATGTGTAAATCGTATGTAAATCCGGTTCAGGTCAATTAATGGATTCATGAAAGTGTATTATCAAAAAATGTACACCTGCTCCCAACCATACATACATAAATGGTGCATAAAATATCCAAACATTTTGTGTTCTTTGAGATGGTAAGACTGTATTTTGATAACACTATTTACAATAATTATAGATATAGTGACTAAATTAATTAGGTAAAAATGAAAATAAGTTAATTCGGTAAAACAAAAGTAACAGATATGTAGTCCATTTTCCTTTTTATTATAGATCTCTATTACACCGGAGCCAAAGCTGAGAAGGGAGTTTCCACATTACATGTTGTTCAAGTAGTTGTGATTTGAGATTATGCTAATTGTGAAGGAGCCTGCATGCATAGCTTATTTATGAATTATTTCATTAACATACACACTTTTAACTATCAAATCCGAGGATTACAAATCATTTTTGAAAAACAGTTTTCAGGAAGGTCCATTTTACACACAAATTACTTGTTTATGTATTATATATTCATGAATGAGGCTCTTTTATTGCAGTAGAAAACTGAACGTTTGGATGAAACCTATAGTTTTGTCTGGTAAAGTCACCTTCTCGGCTCCATTCCTTTAGTCTTATTTATGTAACCTGATGGTCGAGCTCTGGTCGAATACTTAAACTGATGTTTTGCTTGTCCAATCAGCAGCACGGCAACAATCAGTCAGTCAGAGGAGGAACTCTGTCCAGGACCAATCCCCCAACACAGAAACCTCCCAGCCCACCCTTGACAGGACGAGGCACTCTTGGGTAAGATCTTATTATATACTTCAGTGTGAAAAGAGTGAAAACGTTACTGAGCAGATTGATAAAGCTATCAGACAATACTTTGACACTGACGGCAATTTTCGGTAGCAAAGTCGGAAATCATGCATCATAAATCGCATATGCCTGTTTGTTTCAAATGCGAATGCAGGCGTAACAATCCTTATAAAACTCTCGAGCCGGTGAAACCTCCAACCGTTCCCAATGACTACATGACGAGTCCAGCTCGCTTGGGCAGCCAACACAGTCCAGGACGCACCGCATCTCTCAACCAGAGACCCAGAACCCACAGGTAACACACGTCTGTCTGTCTATCTATCTGTCTGTCTATCTGTCTGTCTGTCTATCTGTCTGTCTGTCTGTCTATATCTATCTATCTGTCTGTCTGTCTCTCTATCTGTCTGTCTATCTGTCTGTCTCTCTATCTGTCTGTCTATCTGTCTGTCTATCTGTCTGTCTGTCTATCTATCTATCTGTCTATCTATCTGTCTGTCTATCTATCTGTCTGTCTATATCTATCTGTCTGTCTGTCTGTCTGTCAGTCAATCAATCTGCCGGTCTATCCATCTATTGTTCTGTCTGTTGTTATGTTTATTTGTTTTATCTGTCTATTGGTCTATCTGTCTGTCTCTCTATCTATCTATCTATCTATCTATCTATCTATCGTTCTGTCTGTCATTATATCTACTGTATCATTCTATTGTTATACCTATCATTTTATCTATCAAATTGTTTTTCCCCATTTTTAATGAATATTATATTTTATTATTATTGCTATTATTTTTTTCATGAATAAATTTTTTTTTCATGAAATGAATAAATTTATAGTTTATTCATTTAATTTGAGTAATTTTGTATTTCTTATTTGCCTTTGTGCCTGAAGACACACTTGTGTATGTGATGCGTGCAAGGGCTTTACTAATGAATCCGATATCTCATTTTCTCTCTTCATTTGGCTTTTTCCACTAGTCCTCTCCCACACTTTTCCATCAGCCTCCACAGTTTCATTTCGGAATGTCAGCGCATATTTGACATCCTCTGGGGGTATAACATTTTCGCTCATGTTGCTAATGTCTAAATGACGATGATCGGGGGGTTTCCAGTGTGCGATCAGTACTCTTCACACCCACTCGTCTAACATCTGTAAATAATGTCATCACACCAGCCCACACCTCAAACGCACTCCAGACCAGAGGGAATAACCCCTCATCCCACTCCCCACGCTCACTAAACACAATCAGCACTGCAGCGTTCAGGCTCAGAATGACTGAATGAAGTGGCCTCATTAGTTAATGCTGACTGTGATGCCATAAATAATACACAACTTTTAATTTGTGTAAATAGTGGCACCACAACGCCAGGTCTTGTGAGTGTGGCCTTCTGAATCCATCACATTACTTCTCTTAAAGGGAAGAAAGGATTGTGCTTTTTACCTTCCTCCATAAAAACACAAAGTAGACATTTTGAAGAATTGTACTGGTAAAATAACAATGAATGTAAACTTAGTCGTTCAAGCTTCTAAAAAGATGTGGAAATCACCATGAAAGCGCACTGCAATTTGACTACACACAATATTGGGTAACTTTATTTTACAGTGTCCTTACACAGGTTACATGTAGTTACTATAGTAATTACCATAAATTGTGCATAAATACATACAACTAACCCTAAACCAACCCCTACTCCTAACCCTAAAGTAAGTACATCTAGTTCAAAAACAAAAAACTCCAACCTTTTGACCGATAATCACTCTTGACAGCCTCAGTCTTTGGTCACTGTAATGTATGAAAAAGAGCGACATACGAGAACAGAGATTCATTGTTTTCACTTCAATATATTTTTATTGAGTAATCTTTGAATGCTGTTCTCGATTACTGACAGTGTTTATCAATCGATGTGATTGTTGCAGCGTCAGCTATTTGTATATGCACTTCTTGTGTGATTAAGATGAAGTATGAATCCTTGACTCCACCTGAGCCATTATCTGCTCTCCAGAAGCCTTCACTGCTGCTTATTCAGCTCTGTTTATTATGCCTTCATCCAAAGTTCTTTGCGAACCCGATGCATTCACCATTTAGTTTCTCTAAGGTTACATTTACAAATGGATCTAGTAATCTGGTGATGATGAGTAGTGATTTCTTTTTTTCACAAAACAGTTGTGGATGGTCAGATGACCAGAAGTCAAATTGATTTGTATAGTGCTTTTCACAATACACATTGTTTCATATAATGTTTATAATATCATATTAGAGCTGGGCGATGATGTAGTTACATTTTGCGACAATACAAGTAATGAAGCAGTTAAAAATATGCTACACAGGATATATCACCCTTTACGAGAATGCTATATGCATGCGGATAAAGTTGGACATACTTAAAAATTCAACTTTATATAAAGAGCTGGGCAATAAGTTACATTTTGAGACCAGATAAAAAAAATCAGGCAAATGAGATTTGCACTATAGTTTGTATTGCTTTATGTGAGTAGTGTATGTATTGTAGATAAGGTTAAATGTGATATAGCCTATATATAACGATATAAACAATCACACTGCTGAGATGTGCTATATTGTGTTAATTGCTTTACATGAGTATACTGTATGTAGGATGTAATGTATCATTTTTAATATATCAATGGGTGATAATATAATTTACATTTAACACTGCTTATTAGTTAAATTTTTAATTGCGAGAAAGTCACAATTGCGAGATATAGACAGTTAAATCAATTATATTTTTTAAAAATCAAACATTGTGAAATATAAGCTCGCAATTGCAACAACATTTTCTGGGATACAAGTCAGATTTATTTTAACAAGTTTTTTGTTTATGCAATGGCGGAACCTAGCTTCTATGATCTTCTCTAAATGCCTGCACTAGTCTTTCAGACAACCTACAGAATAATTAGAAAATTATTAAATTGGAAAAGATTTGCACATCTCTAGTTAAAATCAGATCATTTAACTCGATCTCCGTTTCGATAATGGAGCAATAAAGCCTGTGCTGCGATAATGAGATCTCTTGCAGTGCAGCATGGGAAGCCCTGCTGCTCTGGCTTCTACATGGACACACAGGGGATCGTGTGGGGGTGTAACGCTGATGCAATGATGCTCGTAGCTCCACAGTGTTGAATAATCCATCAATTGATCTGTGTTGAACGTACGTGTAACTACGTATGGCTAAACGTAGTACAATGTGTCTCAAAGCCAAGTGTGTATCTAGGTCACTTTACCATGTGAGCCTGTGATGCTCAGAACGAAGCACTAGCTTACTTCTTACCGAATACTACACCGTATACGACGTTCTGCGTACTGTTCTTTTAAAATAGTATGTGGAACAATATGCATGCATGATCCAGTATTGAGTTTGGGTTACTTATGTATTTGGGAATGCAAAATCTGGCAACTATCTTCTCCAACTTGTAATGAAAAGCGCTTAGAAAGCTATCTGTTGTCAACAAAAGAGATGTTTTAATGTTGGCTCTGGTTTTCTGTCAAATTAAAAGCTTCATGGTTTAACACTTGAGAATAGATAAATTAAGGCAGACAGTTGTACTGTTGAATTAAACGAATTATATTTTTCTTAAATAGTCGTTTTTATTTTACAGTGAAATATTACAATAGCAATATTTATTATTTTAATCCTCAAAGTATTCTCTGTTTTGGTTGATGTAGTAGGTCATCCTGGTGTGGAAAATCCACATACTATACACAGTATGCATACTTCAGAAACGATATGATATGTATGCTGAGAGCTGTATCTGACTTGTTCTCTCTCTCTCTGTAGTGGCAGCAGCGGGGGAAGCGGCAGTCGAGAGAACAGTGGCGGCAGCAGCATCGGCATTCCCATCGCTGTGCCGACTCCCTCCATTCCCAACTCAGTCCCAGGTGAGCTGCAGCCCACATACAGCTGCTGCTATAGCACAATGCCCTAGGTTAGGGCCAACTGGAGAATTAGACTTACTCTTCACATGTGGGTATTTAACACTGCAGTATTTCCTGTTCTCTAGAGTGAGAAGCAGGATTAGTTGTCCATGGCCTGATTCTTCCAGATAAAGGTTTGTCAAAGTAGGCCACTACACAAAACAAGGACAGGTAGAAATAGAGAGGAAAGGGTGGTCTGTCTGCAGAGAACAGGAGAAAAGAAAAGAGTTTAGTGAGAAAAGAGGTCGCTGTCCTGCCCCCCCTTCCGAATCCTTAAAGTCACCATAGCAACACTGCATCAGCACCTCTGATTTCATTTTCCTGGATTAAGGTTATTTAGTGCTGACTGGACTTTTGAATGCAGCTTCTCTGTCCTTGTACCCTTTTGTTTATCTGTTTGGGTATTTGCATAATAAAATGTAAGGTTTTTCATCTAGGGTTTCCTCTAGGCTTTGATGAAGGACTATTTTGGCTCCCAAAACCTAGTGAGCTACCTACTTAGGCAGCATTTTAAGGCATCTTAAACACATTTTGGCTATTCTAAACTTTCAAGCCGAGACCCCTCGTTTTAGCTCTCGTTAGACAGCATCAGTTGTACCCTTTATGGAGAAGACCGTTGCATTACAAAAAGAATGTTGATTATACTTGCATCATTCAGTTCTGAATATTTGATAAACACAAAATAGTTTATATAATAAACGGGTTCATCAAAAATATCAGTTCAGATGAGTTCTGTCTAAATAAAAACTGTGTTTTCAGTCTATTGTAAGTATTTTAAAAAACAGTTTTTTGGTCCTGAGGACTGCTGGAGTGAGTCTTAAAACGCGGAAACAAGTTAGCCTTTTCACCCTTCCGGCTCCATTGTCCAGAAGTCAATGTGTTTTAATGGGTTTTTATCATTGCTTTTAAATGCCTGAAATAAGGTCTGTGGTTAACAAAAGCTCTAGATATTCTCAAGTTTCATTCTACAAAAAAAAAAATATCAGTAAAACCCCTCTGTGATATTTTTAAGCTTTTATGTGCCTTGATAAAGGAAATTCACAGGAAATTCATCTACTCACTAGTCTCCTTTTACTGCCTCATTGTGTTTATAAACGCACTCTTGCAAACTATTATAGCTTGTAGATTTTAAATAAAGATTGAAAGAGTTGTGAGAAGCTAGAGATGATGTCATACTACTGTGGCATAGTTCGTTTATGGCGATTGTATTTATGCTTCCAAGTTCCGCAATTGTGAAGATTATAATGGTAAACAAAACGTGTGAGAATTATAAGCTTTTGTTGGTCAGAGAGCTTTTTTCTACAATAATACAAAAGCCAATGGAAAAATCCCGTTGAGTTTTTGTCTAGGGAACCGGGGTGATGCAAACATCCAGGGTGGTTGTCAAATGTCGTCACTGCAGTTCTCTATATAATACATCTATTTACCCAGTGTTTGTGTTGTGCTATGTTTTTAGCATTGTGTTGTTAGCTTAGCATCATTTCTAACATCAAAATCTACTGGAGTCCATTTAGAGTCGAGTCTCCCATGTGCTTCATGTATCAAGTGATATTTGTGTGCCACGAAAAGTTGCTTCCCATGTGGAACATTTCAAATCAGTCAACTTACGAGGATATAGGATGGTTAGGATGCGGCCTGTCTATGTAGACAGCAATGTAGCTCACTGGGTTTTGGAACAGAGCTTAGTTTTTTGTGCGCTATTAATGAATGAATCGCGCTCAAGGTGTGTTTTCTCTGATATGACGTTCTGACCCGCAGTCGAACCCTCATGGGCTGCTCCCCCCCCAGCCCCTCCTCCTCCACCCCCCCTCCCCGGTCAGGGTCCACCAATGCCAGCCGCTGCTATAGGTGAGCCCCTCCCCCAATCCCATCGCCAACTGCACAAAATCTGTTCCAGGCGACACCGGCGTTACCGTCCCGCCATCCACCTGTCTGTCTGTGGGTGTCAGAAGGGGTCACTTTTGGTGGTGGTGGTGATAATTGTTATTTTGGGTGGTGGATTTGTGCTTAATCAACCAATTTAAATCAATGCACTGTGGAGAAGTCTCTGAACTGCCTAAAGGAATTTCACATAATTCATTGTAAAAAATCCAGTAGACTTAATGGCTATTCATACCAAGGACAATAACTATAATGTTTTAATAATCATTCTAATTATTAAATTAGATAAACTATAATGATAATGTCAAAGAGGAACAATATTGTTGGAATCACTTACAGAACGATTGTTTTTAGCTGAGTAACAATAAAAACATTGACAGCTAATCAGAATCCATCGGACTTTGAAAAGCTTAAGCATTTAAAGTGGCAGATGATAAAACTGCAGAGCACGCTTAAATAAACAGAACACTATTGTCCATTGGTGTGGACGCTAATATAGCTGTTGTTATAATTGTCTTTATAGTTATTGTTCTTGGTGTGGATGGGCCTTTTAATGGGTTATTGGGGTTAGTTCAACCAAAAAAGAAAATTGTCATCATTTACTCACCCTCATGTTGTTTTAAACCCGTACGACTTTCGTTCATCTTCGGAACACAAATGAAGATCTTTTTGATGAAATCAGCTACACAACTACCACTTTGACGCTTCAAAAAGTTCATAAAGAAATTGTAAAACTAATCCATATATATTGAGCTGTTTAGTCCAAATTTTCTGAAGAAACATGATCACTTTATATGATGAACAGATTTAATTTAGGTTTTTATTCACATATAAACATTGATCAGCGAACATGAATAGAAGCTCAAAAGAACCTGCTTGATGCGCGAGAACAATCCTCGTTGGTTCTTGTGGAAGCTCAAACGTGATGCGTAACACGAGAATGATCCTCATTGGTTCTTGTGGAAGCTCAAACGTGATGCGTAACACGAGAATGATCCTCATTGGTTCTTGTGGAAGCTCAAACGTGATGCGTAACACGAGAATGATCCTTATTGGTTCTTGTGGAAGCTCAAACGTGATGCGTAACACGAGAATGAACCTCATTGGTTCTTGTGGAAGCTCAAACGTGATGCGTAAAACAAGAATGATCCTCATTGGTTCTTGCTGAAGCTCAAACGTGATGCGTAAAACAAGAATGATCCTCATTGGTTCTTGCTGAAGCTCAAACGTGATGCGTAACACGAGAATGATCCTCATTGGTTCTTGTGGAAGCTCAAACGTGATGCGTAACACGAGAATGATCCTCATTGGTTCTTGTGGAAGCTCAAACGTGATGCGTAACACGATAATGATCCTCATTGGTTCTTGTGGAAGCTCAAACGTGATGCGTAACACGAGAATGATCCTCATTGGTTCTTGTGGAAGCTCAAACGTGATGCGTAACACGAGAATGATCCTCATTGGTTCTTGTGGAAGCTCAAACGTGATGCGTAACACGAGAATGATCCTCATTGGTTCTTGTGGAAGCTCAAACGTGATGCGTAACACGAGAATGAACCTCATTGGTTCTTGTGGAAGCTCAAACGTGATGCGTAAAACAAGAATGATCCTCATTGGTTCTTGCTGAAGCTCAAACGTGATGCGTAAAACAAGAATGATCCTCATTGGTTCTTGCTGAAGCTCAAACGTGATGCGTAACACGAGAATGATCCTCATTGGTTCTTGTGGAAGCTCAAACGTGATGCGTAACACGAGAATGATCCTCATTGGTTCTTGTGGAAGCTCAAACGTGATGCGTAACACGATAATGATCCTCATTGGTTCTTGTGGAAGCTCAAACGTGATGCGTAACACGAGAATGATCCTCATTGGTTCTTGTGGAAGCTCAAACGTGATGCGTAACACGAGAATGAACCTCATTGGTTCTTGTGGAAGCTCAAACGTGATGCGTAAAACAAGAATGATCCTCATTGGTTCTTGCTGAAGCTCAAACGTGATGCGTAAAACAAGAATGATCCTCATTGGTTCTTGCTGAAGCTCAAACGTGATGCGTAACACGAGAATGAACCTCATTGGTTCTTGCTGAAGCTCAAACGTGATGCGTAACACGAGAATGATCCTCATTGGTTCTTGTGGAAGCTCAAACGTGATGCGTAACACGAGAATGAACCTCATTGGTTCTTGTGGAAGCTCAAACGTGATGCGTAAAACAAGAATGATCCTCATTGGTTCTCGCACGTCAAGTGAACATGCTTGAGCTTCCGTTCACCACAACTGTTGTGTGAGTTGATGAATCCTGAATGTGAATAAAAGCCTAAATTCAATCTGTTCATCAAATAAAGCGATCGAATCTCTTCAGAAAAATCATTATAAACCGTTCAATTCATATGGATTAGTTTACGATCTCTTTATGAACTTTTTGAAGCAACAAATTGGTAGTTGCGTAGCTAAGCTATCAGGGACAGAAATCTCTCAGATTTCATCAAAGATCTTCATTTGTGTCATGATGATGACAAAAATTTTGGAACAACATGAGGGTGTGTAAATGATGACTGAATTTTCATTTTTGGGTGTACTTACCCCTTAAGTTGCGGTCAGATACTGTTGTATGGCGAAATGCAATCCTCTCATTAGGAATCTGCATCATTGGGAATTTCATGAAACATTTCCCCATGTGGATTTACCATTGGATTTAAGCTTGTTGAACTTTGAACATGCAAATTTACCACATTTACCAATATAAAGCTTAATTTCACTGAAGTTTCACTAATGTTACCTCATTACCTTGACATGGAGAAACTCAAGCTGTATCTAGAAACCAAAATATCGTAAAATCTTGAGGGTGGGCTCTCTTGACTCATGCCAGACTGCATAGCAATGCCTTAGCAACCACCTTAAACAAGCTAGCATTGTGTTGGTGAGTTGTCAGAGACTTCCTCACTGCAGACTCTTTTGAAAGATCATGTTAGCCAGTGCATGACGAATTAACTAATTGCTTTTGTAAGTGCTTTGGATAAAAGCTAAATGCTTAAATGTAAGATGTAAACATAATATCCCATAATTCTGTTCATTAGAACGGGTTTTCACTGGCTCCACAAGGACACATTTGGAATGAGAGGTTCATCCTTAAATGAGATATTTGTATTGTGTTCATATCATATGTCACTGGTGAAGGCTTGTGGTGCCACAGTGATGTTTGTCCACTGTGTTTGTTGTTCGCTTCGTTCTGGCCATCACTATCAGGGACAGCGTGTCTCTCTAGGGTTTCCCTGCAATCTGTAATCTGACACTGTCAACAGGAAATGTCCCTATAGAGGAAATCCCATCTGCAGTGTAAACACACCAAGGACTATATTATTACAAATACAACTACAACATGGTACTCTTTCTCAGGGCCTTTTCTAACTTTGCACATTTTATTGCAGGTTCTGTTGTAGTGTTGTATAATTACATTGCCATTGTTTGTAGTTATTAAAGTAAAATGGCTGTGACTTTTCTGAGTTTTCATCTGATGTTGGGTTTCTCAAGCCCAAGGCTTTTTTTGTGATTCTGATGAAACATGTCCTGGTCATATTTAAACCCATAATCAAAAGAAATATTATATAAAAAATAATTACTTTTGAGTTTCTCATTGATTTCTATGAAGATTCTCATTAAATTCTCATACTGTAACATGTACTGTATCATAGTAAAAAAAAAAAAAACTTTTCAAAACTATTTCAATTAGTATGTTTTATAAATCTACTTTTTTGTTTGTTTTCTTGCCTTACATTAAGTATTTGCTTAATATTTGTGAAAATAACGGCAAAATCAGGCTTCACTTTATTTTTCTGCTTAAAAAGTAGTGCGTTCAAATCGATTAATCGCATCTACCATAAGTTTGTGATACAATATATATATATATATATATTTAAAGCTGCAGTCTGTAGTTTTTCCTCTTTGTCGCCATCTCTGTTCGAAATCTGCAATTGCAGTTATTCGCGGAATTATCAACTTTATGTGAGTTGTACCTTTATGAATCCAATGTTGTGGATTGTGGATAATGTGCGGCTGTCAGTCGTCGTGCGGTGTGGATTCTGGCATTCAGAATCACAGATTCTACTTTTTGGAAGTATGACCATTATAAGAATTTTCACTGGAAAATGCTCAACACAAACAATATATATATATATTAGGGCTGTCAAATGATTAATCGTGATTAATCACATCCAAAATATATATATTTTTTTACATAATATATGTGGGTGCACTGTGTATAATTATTTTATATATATAAATACACACACATGCTTGTATATATTTAAGAAATATTTTCATGTATATACTGTATATAGATTTAGATATAATTTATATTATATATAAATATAAATATTTTATATATAAATATTTTTTTCTTAAATATACATGCATGTTTGTGTATTTATATATATATACAAAATAATTATACACAGTGCACCCACATATATTATGTAAAAAAAACTTTTATTTTGGATGTGATTAATCGTGATTAATCATTTGACAGCCCTAATATATATATATTGAACAATATGGTTAACCAAACTGTTGACAGGCCTCTTTTGAACTTGAGAGTAAATCATGACAGAATTTTTTTTATTTGGGTGAACTATCCCTTTAATCTCGATTAATCGATTTGACGGCACTATAAAAAGTATGAAAAGTATCAAATATGACCTGGAAATGTGCTTGACGTGTTTCATTAGTCACTCTTCTGCCTATTAGTTATTTTCCAATCTTGGGAAGCTTGTCTTGCCTGCTGTATGTAATTCACTGGCCACTCCTGGACTTTCTCCTGTCTTTGTACCCTCTCCTGTGGGCACTAACAGCTGTGGCTGCTGGGCCGGGTCTCGGGCCAATCCCCATGTCCCAGTTCGGCACGATATCTCGGCAGGTCTCCCGACACAACTCCAACACCTCGTCCTCCGTCTCCATGGTTTCCGCCACGGGAACATACCGCCGAGCCCCGTCCGTGTCTTCCCAGTTCTCCCTGCAGCAGCCGCACGTTAACGGGGGCACAAACGCAAGTAAGACACGTTCAAACGCCGCACGAATATACAGACACGTTCAAACTCACATCAAATTGAATCAGTTTAAATCCTGTCAAATTTAAATGCAGCAATAGCTAGTGGAAAGCCATATCCATGCATCATAAAGGCAGTTATTTTAATGCTCGTCCCGTCTGTGGAGAAGGGAACAGCCTTTCTCTTCCCACAGGTGTGCGGCCGTACACACTAATGTCATTAAGACCAGAAAAGCCTCAGATTTATGATTCGTGAGAGCACAGGGCCCGTGGCCACCTGTTTATGAATGGAGATTTATTGTCTTCTACGCATTCAAGATGAGATTTGAAAGCCCACTGTCAGATGTCCATGAGCATTAGAGTGAATGGCGGTTAAATCTCGTCAGACGTGAATTAATCACACATCATTCATGCATTCAGTGGGAAATCCTACTCGTGTAACTAACTGGCCACTATCTGATCACACTCATTCGTCACAATGTGGACAGTGGGTTTAGTTTTATGTTACTTTCCCCTAACTGTGCAACGTTTAGTTTTTTTGTTTAACAAGTGTTAAGAACAATTATCACAACTTTTTATATTTTGGTTGATGATGATATTCACCACGGTTCCAAAAGTTTGAGGTCAGTACGATTATTATAATTTTTTAAAGAAATTAATACTTTTAATTAACAAGGATTAAATGTAATAAAAAAATGACAGTAAGGACATTTGTTACAAAAGATTTTCAAATAAATGCTGTTCTTCTGAATGTTCTATTCACCAAAGAATACTGAATCACAATGTATCGCAAACATATTAAATAGCGCAATTGTTTTCAACATTGGTAAATAATAATAAGAAATGGTCCTTGAGCAACAAATCGGCATATTAGAATGATTTCTGAAGGATCATGTGACTCTGAAGACTGGAGTAATGATGCTTTGCATTGCAAGAATAAATTACATTTTAAGATACTAAAATACAAAAAAAATTCTACTAATATTATTATAATATTTCTTTTATAATTATTATTATTTTGATCAAATAAATGCAGACTTGATGAGCATAAGCGAAAAATCTTACGACCCAAACTTTTGAACAGTAGGGTTTATTATGATATACAATACTTATGTTTTTTCTTCTTACTTTTCCACTGCAAAGTAAAGGCCTTTTGTCTTTTTTTTCCATCTGAATACTACTTTGCAATTAAACATTTTTTTGCAAAAATTATTCAAATGCTATTTTATCTGAAAAACCTAAAAATATCTGGACATTTATTTTTTTAAATGTTTTAAATTGATACATTCAGTCGTGGAAAAGAACATGGAGATTAATACAATCTTAAATGAGAATTTTGATATTGATATAACTCCACCTTAAAGTGTTACTGAAGAGCAAGAATCGCTATGAGAACGCTGCCGATTTGTTATTTGATATCAGATTACCAGAGAGAGTGTCATGTTCAGTCTTTCTATAACTATATAGGATTCCTATTCCTATGGGACCACTCTTCCCCACCTTTATTATGTGGGACTGATGTTTTCTTTTCTCTTCCTGCTTTTTTTTTTTCCTCTTTCCTCTTGGTGTCTCCTGCTCTTTGTGTTTGTGTGTGTGTGTGTGTGTGTGTGTGTGGTGTTCAGTGTGTATGGCCCCTCCTCCTCCACCCATGCCCCAGCTCACCCCACAGATCCCACTCACAGGCTTTGTGGCCAGAGTTCAGGAAAACAGTAAGTCTGACGGCCACGTTTCTCACCCTAGCATGTGGATGTGTTAGAGGTTCACTGCATGCCTTCATCTCCATCATCATCATCATCATCATCTGTTTGTGAAGCAGTCACTGCTCGTTCTGCGTGGCGACTGCAGGTCAAAGAGTGCATGCGTATTGCCATTGTATAATTCAGTACACTACAACAGATCGAAATAAAGCCTTAGCTAACGCCTAAAGCCTGCGTTTTCTGAATACAAAAAGTGTGTCACACATTTACATAAGTGTCTATTGCTTTACGTAACCTTAAAGAGGCTTACTAGGCTGTTTGGGGCAAGAATTGAACGTTTTGTACTTGAAAGGCGTTTCTTGTTTTTAGTCTGTTTTACGTGTGCTCTACGGTTTGTTTTACATTGGGTTATATTCAACGGCGATAAAGCATGCCTCATATATATATATGCACTCGCCCTGTGTGTGATATTGGACACTGTTTAATGGGCTACTTTTGTGTATGGCTTTTTGTTTGATTTGTACCCAGCAAGCTTAAGGTAGGGCTGAAGCACACTGATGCACCATGGGAAGGATTGAAACCTCCGCCAGTCATCAGAGCGGCAGCATCGGTTAACTCACACACTGCTGACAGACGTTTAGTTTGAGTGCACTGTATTTTTCAGAAAGGAGGATACTGTAGCTTGATGAAGTTGTCATTGTAGGTTTTGTCTGAAAGCGCCCACAGAGTGGTTTTTGCTGCCCTCTCATGATGCATTCTGGGACTAGTCTCACAAAGCCAGAATGTTGACTATGAGCACAACGTCTGGTCAGTGTGATATTTTTTTTGTATCCAAGTGATCGTTTGGAAAATGGAAGTATTTTTTGAAGTATAGTTCATATTGGTTTCATGTGCCATGCAAGTGCATGTTTATCTTAAATGTATAAAATAAATTATATAAAACATAATAGTGTAAAAAGCAAATTCAGGGAGGGAATGGTCAACCACTTTTGAAACAAGGACCCTAAAATATGATGATTTCACTATAAATGAAAATATATAGCTTTTTACCTTTATATTTTAAAGAAATATTTATGTTTTAGAAAAATATTAGGTGTCATAAGTAATATTTTATTATTATTATTTAAAGAAATCTCATCAATCACATGATATGCATATAATTTGTTAAATAATTTAACTTTTTTTTTTTTTTTTATATATATAATAGATTTTAAGTCTCTGTACTAAAGCCAAATAAAATTAATGAAATATTATCTGGAAAATATTTAATTTCTATTAAGCTGACAACATTTCTTTCTACCTACTTTTAATTTTAATTTTAGTATTATTTATACACTATTATAGTATTTATTAGTCTTTTAAATCGCTTTTATTTTTATCCTTTTGTTTTCATTTTATTTTTAGTGCCTTTTTTTTTTTCATTTACTTTACTTTAATTTCAGAATTTGTATTTTATTTTGTCTGTAATTTTAGTTCTTCAACTTAATCTTATTTCAGTTTGTGGCCAAGACAACATTTCTAATTTTCATTCAAGTTTTTTATCTAATACTTTTCCCCCCCAATTCATAAATACAATTTTAAATCCTTTAGCTTTAGTTAACAATACCAACTCTTCTGTCAATAGAATAAAATTAATTTCATTATTTCTAACCAGACGTTTAAAAGCGAACTGAAATCGAAATACAAAATGTATTCGAATGATTGTAATAAACGAAGAAGTTTAAATAAGAACTCTTATTTTAATTATTCTGTAAGTCCCCCCCCTTTAGTGGTGTTCTAGTTTGAATGTATGGTGTGTGTGTGTGCGTGTACTATTTATTATGTGTAATATTCCATAATGCAATCTTTTGACTGTTGAATTTAACTTCTGTTCCATTTAAATCTGGTAAGTATTCATATCCGTGTGTTCCTTCATACATACACAATAATCTCCCTATATCCCTAGATATGTGTGTGTGTGTGTGTAATCCAGCGGCCGTCATGAGTGTCTCCAGCAGACATGAGTGTTTCTGCAGATTCACCGTTGTTCGTGATTTGCATGTCTACTAACATGTATGACTAGAACTGCATGAAGCGCATGTGCCCGCTCTGGAGCCGTGTTATTAATGCGTTAATCTGACTGATGTGTGACGGGTGTCCAGTTGCAGAGACCCCGACTCCTCCGCCCCCCCCTCCCCCTGATGACATCCCCATGTTCGACGAGGCTCCGCCCCCTCCTCCTCCTCCTCCTCCTCCAGTGGACTATGGAGATGAAGAGGCAGCTGTAGTGCAGTACAGCGACCCCTATGCAGACGGAGACCCTCAGTGGGCCCCCAAGATCTACATGGAGAAAGGTGAAGGTTTTCATCTACCTTATTAATCTGCAACAAATGTTTATTCATGTAACGTAACAACCTATATTGTTTTATTATTAGAATTAGTATTATTATGTAGCATTTGTTGTTTATTTTATTTATTAACATCACAATGCAATGATTTAAATATTTTTTATTAGTTATAATTTTTCATTGTTTATTTTTATTGGTTAACAATTATTTTTACTATTGTTTTGTTTATTTTATACATGTCACATTTATATTTTGAACTCAACATTTATTATTGAGTTGAAATCAACTATTATTAGTAGTAGTAGTGACATTATAAAAAATTGAAATAGTTACATATGTTAATAAAATATTGTTTATAATAGTCAACTAGGGATGTTATGTTTTTAATAATGTAACATAATAACCTTTATTGTTTTATTAGAATTACTATTATTATTTACCATTTTTTGTTTATTTTATTTATTAACATAAATTATGTAACATTTATATTTTTTAAATAATCAACATGCAATGATTTATATATTTTTTATTATTATTAATAATATTTGTATGATGTTTATTTGTATTGGTTAACAATTATTTGTTTACCATTGTTTTGTTTATTTTATGTATGTAACATTTATATTTTGAAGTGAACACGTAATCATTTTTATTATTAGTAGTAGTGACATTGTTTTATTTTTATTGTTATTTTATTAACATACGTAACCATTTGTATTTTTTTTTTTATATTGTTCATAACACTCGTATTAAAACAGCTATTTATTAAACACTAGCGTCTTTGATCGTATAGTTGCCTAATAACACCCCTGATGTGGCTTATTGTTTAATAACTAATACCGCTCCTCTTCGCAGTGGTTGCCATCTACGACTACATCAAGGATAAGGACGATGAGTTGTCCTTCATGGAAGGAGCCATCATCTACATCATCAAGAAGAATGACGACGGCTGGTTCGAGGGAGTGAGCAGCGGCGTCACCGGTCTGTTTCCCGGGAACTACGTGGAGTCCATCATGCACTATGCCGACTGAGAATCATATATACCCAAACAGTGAAATCGTGAACAGTGTAAACCGTGTGCAAAGATACATGTGTGTTCCTGACAAACGGCGGATCATGGAAATCTATGAACTTTACTTTGTGGTGATGGGTGGATGTGGGAGAACGGGAGGGAGCAACTGTTCGGAGGAAGTCGGTGTACATAAAATGAAAGTTAGCCTGTGGGGTTTCCGTAGTGAATGTCAATCACATTATCTTCAACAGTCAATACAACATGTGACCATGTAAAGTAGATGATTGTCACCATTTTTTCTTTTGACATTTCCAACTGAAAGTCGATCTTATAAACTAATTAATTTTAAAGCACCACGTCATCGCCCCAAAGTGTATCAAAATGTTAACGTAAAGCATGCATACAAAATTGAAATATGTATTGTAACCTAAACGTTCAATTCCATTCAGCTTCCATCTTTGTATTATTTACAGAACACTTTATTTTAAATATAGGCATTTGTAGACTACTTATGTTTATGCTCTAATTTTTAGTGAAACGTCGATATAGATTTCTTCATTAATTTGGTCAATGAATGCGAAGCACAGAACTCTTCCATTTGTTTCAACGACGTCTCCCTCCATGTTCATGTTTTTAGTTAATGCCAAAATGACTAGAGTATTTGCTACAATGAACAAACATGAATTCTATGTAGATAGCTTGAATATGTAAGCTGTAAAGTATCTAAAGGTCTCTAATCAGTACAAATCACAATTCTTACAATGCTGGACTCATTTAGTTGTGCCGTGGTCTGTATCGAGTAACCGGCGCGTTGGGTCTGGACTGGTCACTCGCCTCGGGTCTGGCATTAATCACACCTCTCTTCATCTGTTTTTCACTCTTTGAGCTGTTTCAGGAGTCGTTCTGTCTGAGATTTCATTCAGCTGCGTCTGACCACTGTCAGTCATTTCAGGAGTTTAAAGCGAATGCCTTGAGACTTTTTATGTCATACTGAAACATTTGAAGTGTTCAACTGAATTCCATCTGCGCTGAAGCTCGTCTCAGCCCAGAATTTGTATTTATAATGTTAATTGAAATTTAATTGTACAGTCTTTTATAATAAATCATTCTATGTAAAACCTTGGTCTATTTATTGAACATTTTTGGGTTATTTGTTACTTTTTTACAAGGATGTATTGTATATCATATCATACATGCACAGAATTTCATAAAATGCTACAAAATAGAGCTAAATAATTGTCTTTACAACATAAGGGTAAAAAATGTTCATGACCTCAGGAGGTCAAACTAAATATGCTGTTTTCAGAGATTTACAGGTTTTGGATTAATGTTGAATCTGCTATAGCGATGAACTAACCCATCAATGTCACAGACAAGCATTGCATTGTAAACTGGTGGTGATTCTGCAGCTCTAGATGGATTAGACATGATCTAATTGTCAAAAAACATGAAATATAATTATTTAAACCTTTTTTGTGGAAATTTTAACGGATACTTGACACTTGTTTCCGCCATGGAATTAAAAAAATAAAGGTAATTGTGGCTTTTTCAATTGAAACTTGGAATTGCTAGGAAAAAGTAAGAATTGTGAGTGTCCTTATCTTACTTTTTTTTCTTCTCTTAAGTTTATATCTCGCAATTCTGACTTTCCTCGCATTCTGAGTTTCTATTAAAAAAAAGTCAATCACCTTTATTTAAAATTTTTCCGTGCCAAACTAAAGTTTGGTGTCAGCAGTTTTTTGTTTAGAAATGTATACTTTTAATCAAGCAAGGATGCATTAAATTGATCAAAAGTGACAGTATTTTATAACAACATAAAAGTCTCTGCTTATTTCATTGATAATTATTAAAAATGTTTCTTGACCATCATATTAGACTGATTTCTGAAGGATCATGTGACACTGAAGACTGGAGTAATGATGCTGAAAATGCAGCTTTGATCACAGATTGTGATTGTATTTTTGATCAAATAAATGCTGTCTTGGTGAGTGTAAGAGACTTCTTTTTGCATCAAAAAAAATAATAATAATGAGTCGAAGAGGCTGTCTACTTTAAAAAATAGCTTCTTTAATTTACGTAAATAGCCAGTGAGGTTTAAGGCCTTTGGTTGTTATTGAGCACTTACAGTGGAATCAAAGACATTCGGCCTTTTGTAGTGTGGACGGATGTTGAAGTGAGCGTCTGTAATGGAGACACACACACACACACACACGTGACAGTAGCACATCTGTGCTACACCTGGAATTACAATGATCTCGCAGAGTTAGTCCTCCTGTACCAGTGAAAGCCCTCTCGCGGAGGTCACCGGAGGTCTGGGCTCTGCGATTACAGTACGGTAGCGCGTCCCCGGGCCCTGCAGAGGTGGAGCTCTGTGTGTGTGTGTGCAGCTTCACTTGTCTCTGCGCAGCATCAGCTCGGTCAGTCGGATGAGAGCGTCTCGTTCTGTCGACGGCCTCAGACGGCTGATCTGACGGATGGCCTCTTGACAGTAGTGTTGAGCGAGGTAGTTAGTCTGTTCCACACCGTCACTCTGAGAAACACAACACACAACACAAGGAGGTTAACAACTACACACACTTCTGGAACTCTTCAAGCTGGAGGAATCACAAGAAACTTCACTGGTTCAGATTTTTTCAACTAGGAGTAACACTTAAATATAAAATGACGGGATAAGTTATACATTTATTAATTCCAATAAATCTGGAAAAGAAATCTCTTTTTTTTTTTTATGAACTATTTTTATTCATGTATTTAAGAAGCAAATACATAAATAAAAAAATATTTCTAAACTGAAAAATAAATTGACATTTAAAATGTTTCATTCATATTTTTAAATGTTTTACTTTCTCCATATATTTCACCACAAATAAAACTGATATTGTATTTTGCTTTAAGAAAATGAAGCCTATTTTTAGGAAGATTTAAAAAAAAAAAAAAAAAAAAGTGTCATTATGACATTATTTTCCTCATAGAACATTTCCACACCAAAACTTTCCAACTCAATATCATAATAATAATAAATAATCCCATTCTCAATAATTTAAGGCAAAAAATATATATTACAAAAGTATTATAGTACTATAGTATAGTAAAATGATATGTAAATATTTACAGTTATGCATATTTGTGTAGTATTTGTTCCACCATCTTCATAATTTAAATAAAAACATTTTTTTACGATATTATTCTCCTCCTCCTTCCCCTCAATAAAATATTTTTAAAATAATTTTTAAACACATGGACAATTTCTCATGCTTTATTAGAGGATTAGGGAACTTATTAGACTTTTCAAATGACAATAAAATAACCACTTTAACCAGTAGATGGCAGCAGATTACCCCTCATTAGCTCATTTCCACTTCCTGTTTTGCTTTTGCCTTTATAAACTGACTTTTAAAACAAATTGTATTTGTAAGTATGAAGTAGTAGGCGATAGCAAGTGTAGGAAAAGCCTCATGCTATTTAAATAAAGAGAATATTTCAAATAGGCTATAGGCCTATAAATAACCCTAGATCCCAACAGCCTGAACAGGCTAATTATTTGAGTATTTAAAGTTAACTAATTGAAAATACAAAATATTAATTATTAGTTGATAAGATTATTAGTTGATTATATACACTATTATTAATTATAAGATTCCTATTAACGCTAATTATAATAATTAAATAATAGGCTACATTACATGCCTTGTTTTTCTTGTGTTTGTCAATGTTGCCGTTACAGGAGGCATTTTTAAATAAGTTTGTCGGGTTGCACCGTTCTGTATACGAAATCCTACCGTATAAGACATCAAAAACGTCCCTTATTAAACCCAAATTGTCCGGTAAAGTCAATAGTATGTATGGTATACGCAGGAATATGAATACAGCTTTAAATGGATTTTGCGTATGGCCACCTGAATATGAGAGATAGGCTAAGTAATATCAACACTTCTGTTCGCGGAAGGCTTTACACCAAGCAGAATCCCTTGTCGGCTGATCGCTGATCAGAACTATAGCGGCAATTCCCTTTCACAGTCTGCGTTTATATTTCAGCAAGATTGGATGAACGTTACGTACTATTGTCAACAATCCAGTCACACAAAGACATGCAATCTCTACCTGGTGAAAAGGGAAGGCGTCTTTCTTTAAATAAAAACATTTTACATTTAGCCTAGTAGCCTATCTTTTAGCGTATTTTTAGCCTCATTATTGTTAGTATTTTTCACAGAAACACAAAGTGACAAATTAGTCTCGAGCACCACTAACAGCCCATACTTCTCTAAACTTCCCATATCGGTTTCATAAACTCGGCGTTGCGTTTTAAATCAGAATTTTATTATTTTACGTTTTTCAATCAATACATTATAACATAAATAATGGTTTAAAAACCCGAAAGAAGCCGTTTTTTGTGTTGTTTTTTGGATAAAAGACATCGTTATGTTTCGCTTCTCTGTCTGCGCTTCAGAGAGCATCTAAAGCCGCTAAACTTATGGAAAGTTTTCAGTCAGGGAAACCGTTTCTCAAAGATGCGCAACGATTTATAGATTTATTTGGAACTATTTTCATTGGCGATATAGAGCAAAATGTAAGTCATGTAATATTAGCAACGTCCTACTGATGTTCGGGACAGCACTCTTCCTCATCTGATAATGTTGCTTAACTATAGGCTATTGTTAGAAATAGAAAAAGAAAAAAAAACAAGGATAGCCTAGAGGAACTTTTTTGTGAATTATATTCTGTTTCAGAAATGGGCTTTTATTGTAATATCTGTTGATTAATTTTGTTTCAGTGGTCTGTTGTGTTACCCATCTGCAGCTTTAGCCTACTTGGTCTTGTTTATGCACCAGCTGCAAATGCTAACAAATAAACAGCGTTAGTTTTTGTATCAACAATCATGAATTAAAAATGCTAAGTCAGTCTTTGTTTGTATTGCATGTTCACTTTTAATACAACGAAACAGCCTAGGTCTCCCATCCCTCACAAACTCGCGGTCGAGTACGTCATAATGATCGCCGCATTCCTCAGAACGCTCGGTGACGTTATAATGAGTGCAGCGGATTTTTTCTTCTTGTAGCGAGTCGGCGATTGAGTGAGTAGCCTATGCTTTTTACACTGGGTTTGGGGATCTGAATTTTAATCTTTATATAATTTCCAGAAGAATTTGCTTAAACTGTGGAATGTTATTGTATAGATTTGCTGTAGCTACATTTAGATAAATAAATAGGCATGACTACACTGGTTTGTGTGGAAATGAGAGCATGATATGTGAATCACTAATGATCAAATCTTTTTATATATATAATTGTAGATCATTTATATTCAAAGGACAAAACGATAGCAGATCTGATGACACACTGAAGTGATACTGAAAGCTTATTTGCCTTAAGCTGATTTGTTTAAATCAATCAAATTTGCCTTGACAACCGGCAAAATAAAACATGACTATATACATTTACGTTATGTGCATCGGAGATATTCACATTAGTAGGTAAATTGATAAAAATAACAATTAACTTTTTTAGCTTCATTTTTCATTTTAAATACATTTCAAGGAGGCTCTCAGCCTCACTTGCCTCTTCTGATGGATCGCCACTGGGCATACACTGTATACATTTTTATTTTTAAGAAAATTAAAGGCCTACTACATTTTCCACGTTCCACTCCATCTCACGCACAGTCGTGTCCACACAGCTATTAGTTGGTGGACCAGTGTGACACCGCACAATTTCTTATTTATACTTTAGCAGATGTCAAAGAGCAGTGCTGAGTCGTGTCAACATTCTTCTATCTTAACAATCACCTACCGTATGCGTTGTTGAGCACACACCGTTAGCGCAAACACAAAAATTGGGCTACACACGGACATGTCTGTTGAACTTCAGATGACAAAATGCGGAATGTGGACGACAGAAGTTTACGTTGGGCTTAAGACAACAAGCTTTCAGGTTCTTGTACTGTATGTTTACTCAAATCATCTCTTCCCTTTCTCTTTCTTTCATAGTGTTTCACAGATAGTATATTGCAAATAGTATTGTTCACTTCCAGTTCATCGATATGAGTTTGTCAACCATGCCCACCATTTTTGAGAGTGCAGAGCAGTCATCATCTACTGAGTACTCAGATGAGCTTACTACGGCCCTTGCTGCGGGACGGTGGTGGGCGATAATGGAGGTTTCGGACCCCATACCTGAGGATTATGAGTACGGGGACATCTCAGGCCAGTGGGGGGAAACAATGGAGGCGGGAGAAACATCATGTCCCTCATCCCTGGTCTTCAGTAATGCATCTGAGAAGCCTCATTTCCAGCACTCGGGCTTCTCAGATGCAACACGGAAGACCACACCACAGTGGAGGCAGAAGATGATGCAGGGAGCACCCTTCTCTTCCAGATCCACACAGGGAGTACCTGTGCCCGCCAGATCAACACAGGAAGCACCTGTGCCCGCCAGATCCACACGGGAAGCACCTGTGCCCGCCAGATCCACACGGGAAGCACCTGTGCCCGCCAGATCAACACAGGAAGCACCTGTGCCCGCCAGATCAACACAGGAAGCACCTGTGCCCGCCAGATCAACACAGAGAGCACCTGTGCCCGCCAGAGCCACACGGGAAGCACCTGTGCCCGCCAGATCAACACAGGAAGCACCTGTGCCCGCCAGATCCACACAGAGAGCACCTGTGCCTGCCAGAGCCACACGGGAAGCACCTGTGCCCGCCAGATCCAAACAGGAAGCACCTGTGCCCGCCAGATCAACACAGAGAGCACCTGTGCCCGCCAGATCAACACAGGAAGCACCTGTGCCCGCCAGAGCCACACAGAGAGCACCTGTGCCCGCCAGATCAACACAGGAAGCACCTGTGCCCACCAGATCCACACAGAGAGCACCTGTGCCCGCCAGATCAACACAGGAAGCACCTGTGCCCGCCAGAGCCACACAGAGAGCACCTGTGCCCGCCAGATCAACACAGGAAGCACCTGTGCCCGCCAGAGCCACACAGAGAGCACCTGTGCCCGCCAGATCAACACAGGAAGCACCTGTGCCCGCCAGAGCCACACAGAGAGCACCTGTGCCCGCCAGATCAACACAGGGAGCACCTGTGCCTGTCAGATCCACAGAGGGAGCACCTGTGCCCGCCAGAGCCACACAGAGAGCACCTGTGCCCGCCAGATCCACAGAGGGAGAACCAGTGCCCGTCAGATCCACAGAGGGAGCACCTGTGCCTGTCAGATCCACAGAGGGAGAACCAGTGCCCGTCAGATCCACAGAGGGAGCACCTGTGCCTGTCAGATCCACACAGGGAGCACCTGTGCCCATAGGGTCCAAACAAAGAGGAATACTCAGGATCCCATTACATTTGACTAAACACCTGATACATGCCTCTTTTGAAACACCCATGCCCATCCAGTCTCTACAGAGGGCACCAGTGGCGTCCTCAAAGGTGCTCACATACTCCTCAGATGGAGCACCCATGCCGGACAAGATGGGACCTAGGCCCAAACTTAAGATCCCTGAGCCATTAAGGCAGGAGCTGCTGCAGAAGAAGCCTTACACTTTTCTGCAGGGACCACCCATGCCTGACAACATCACAAAGAGGCAAAATCAAAAGATCCCTGAGCCTGAGAAAGCGCCTGTTTGTTGCACACAGGGAGTACTTGATATTGGCAAGATCTCCGAGAAGAGAGATGCTAAAAACCCTGAGCTACTGAGGCAGCATTCGCAAAATGTGTCTTCCGCAAAACTCAGGATCCCTAGGAAGCAGAGGGAGAAGTTGAGGGATTGGTGGGGGCATCAGCAGAAGAATGTGCAAAAGGGAGTGTCTGTGCCTGCCAAGACCCCACAGAGAACACTTGCTCCACCGTCTTCCCCACAGCAACCACCCAGGTCTCCCGAGGGAGCACCCATGTCCAGATGGAGTAAGAGCGTGTGTCTATGGAGCACAGAAGCTTCTGTAAGTCCCTTATATCGCTAGTTTTTACTTATTTTAAAATGTATTCAAACAAGTAAATGTTACCTTTAACTATGCTACTATGTTTTCAAGGTCCTCAATTTTAAATCCTTTTATATTTAAAAATGATAAAAAAAGATACGCCTTTAGATGTAGTCTAAGAAGCACCCATTAAACCTGCCCAGCATTGCAAGATTATATCTGTTCTCTCAACAGGACAACGCAGGTCTGTGTCAGGCACCTCCACAAAAGAGTTGTGTGGAACTGAGGCGCTACAACCATCCAGCCCCTCAGGTAACCACTTCACAACCGAACCGGAGAACTCGGAACAGACTTCAGCCCAGGTCCCAGCCGACCCGTAAAAGAGCATTGATTAGACCCTCCTATCTCTCAATTTTACTAAGATTTAGTAACTAAATACTTTACTTAATCTAGGATGATCATGCGAATCATTTCATATCATATCAAATCCTTTTCACTTCAGACCCCTCATATCGAATTGGTAGAAGCAACTTTTCTTTAGATTTTCTTTAAGAATCACTCATTAAATCTGGTCAGCGTTACATGATTATGTCTGTTCCTTCAACAGGACAGTGCAGGAGTGGACAGATCAGCCCCACAAAAAAAGCAGCGGACGGCTATCAAAGTCAACAATCAACAGTCGAATCCAGGCAGCTTAGACCAAATGGACTATTTATGTAGCATATTTGCTAAATTTTGTGTAATTTCCAATATTTAATATTGTAATTGTATATGAGTACATGTCTTATGTGAATACATACAGACAGTATAATAATATATATATATATATATATATACAAACTGTGTATTTATTTATTTATTTGTCAATGACAACACACATTAATTAGTGTTATATAAACAGATCATTTTCATCTGCTGTCACTGGGCTGATTAAATTCACACACTAAGCCAAAGAATAGCATTGTAACAACATATATTCATATTTACCACAATTTATGGCTAAAGACAATGGCTGTGTAATACAACTGATTCACTATTTCAGTATACATTTTCTTGCAACAATAGCCTGACATCATCAGATAAAGGTTTGTTTTATTTTTATGACAGATTTAAGTCCAAAGACTTTTACTATACTTTACTTTTATCAGTGGAATTTTTGTATACAAAAAAAATACATATATTTTAGGAAGCTTCTGGTGCATTTATTTGGTGCATGTTTCACTAGATTCGCTTTTGCTATGTATACTTAAAGATTCAGTTTTTCTGGAAATTGTACTTCACAAGTATTTATTTCGTTTATGCCATATATTTACATAAACTGACTTTCTGATGCATGGCCCTGCAAAAGAAACAATATATGAATGAATCAGAATGCATGAAAAAGTTGCAGAATGTAACTGCACATTACTATGATATATATCAAGAAGAAGTGTTTGATTTGTGTCAAAGCTCTTTGGTGGTTCCCCTTGATTGCATAACATTTTAAATATAGAAATCATTCAATTATGTTTTTAAATCTTAAAAACCAAGCGCTCCCTTTATAACGCGGCTAACTTTGCTCACTCACGCAAAAACTCCTGTTATTATCAATGAATCTAAATACACACTGTATATAATACAAATCAGGTTTATTAGCAAAATGTACAGACTTTCAGCTGTTTGCAATGAACAAATCAAACAAAAGTCATAGAAATAGCTCAACACAACAAACGTTTCAAGTGTTTTCCCGAAATTCAACTGAAAATGCAACTTTTAATGACTTATGCAGTCTCAAAATTATTTTGTAAAAATTATATATAAATCTCTTATTTACATAATGTCTACGCTTTGTTATAATGAGATGATTTGCAAGAGCGTAGAACATAGTTAAACAGTGTTTTGAAGGGTATTGAGCAGATTCTGACTAACTTACAGTAAACAGTAAACACCTCTTATTGGTCATTGCGTTACACAGACATGCCTGAGATTAGGGGTGTGCCGGTGTAATAATTGGTTGCAATCTGAAACATCACCGATAGAGGCCGCTAAAAAATGCATATAGCACCTTTAAATAAATCACACACAGTAAACAAAACCTTAACAAAAAAACTTTGCAATTTAGATGCGCAAACTGGGTGCCAGTGCGGTGAGACGTAGTAGCCTACATGCTCGGACAGATTCGGCTTTAAGTCGTTCATCCTCGGATGCGGCGTCGCACGCGCTGTTACAAAAATAGCCGTGCACACAGCCAAGCGAAATGGGGTCTTGCGCACCCAACGCATCATTTTTACTGGGCGCACGTTCGTGCTCGTGCGGACGCGTCGAGGATAAACAAGGCTTTACTCCGTGTCAGTGCACGCTCTGATCGGTAAAGGTGCACAGACCTCTCCTGAATCATCTCCAGCAGTAGCAGCCTCCGAAGCACCACTAACTCCGCCTCCGTTTCCCTCGTAAGCTGATATTAGTATTTAAACATTCTCTATGATAAAAAAATGTTTAAAAAAAAAAAATTGTAATAGCACGGTTTTGGCGGTTATTGAGTTCTAATGACAGTGTTCAACTATAACCATCGGTTTCACGGTTAACCGTCACAACCCTACCTGTGATTGGCTACAATATTCAGCGCTGCAAAAACACGTTGTATGGAAACCTTTGTGATAGAAACCAAGAGCTCACACACAAATATACGCAGGACTGTTTGAAAGCAATTTTAAAAACCCATCGGATCTACACAAATCACACAAATGACCTATTCGGTGGCAAGGTGACAAGTTTGCATCCCTGATTCTGAATATGGTAAAAATTACAGCATTACAGTAATGATCTCAAGAAGAATAACAAGAAACGCTAAAGTAAAACATCTGTTAGAGTTAATGAGACTTTTGGGGGGAAAATGTCATACAAAAAAAATGTCACATTATAAAAATATCATAAAATTCTTACAGGTTTGATATACTGCCTTTTTTCTTGTAATATTGGGATGAAATGTATGGAAGCTTGTTTCCGCCTTGGAATAAAAATGTTAAATGTCATTGCGACTTTTTATCTCACAATTCTGACTTTTTTCCTTAAAATTGTGAGATATAAAGTTGCAATTGCGAGTTATGAAGTCAGAATTGCATGATATAAAGTATTTTTCTCTCAGAATTGTCAGTTTATATCTCACGATTCTGACTTTCTAACTCAAAACTCTTTATTACTTTATATCGCACAATTGTAAGAAAAAAAGTCAGAATTGTGATTTAAAAAGTTGCAATTGTCTTTTCTAAAATTTGATTCCGTGGCGGAAACAAGCTTCCATAGAAATGTGACCTGGGGCCAGTTGCATAAACAGCCATTAACTGTGTCTTAAGAACTAGTATGACCAACTAGGAGTTAGTTAGGGGTAATCGAGTCTTACTTTTTGGTATCAAATTAGATAAATCTACGTTTTATGTAACAGACTTGTATGAACAGTCTAAGAGAAAAAAAATGGATTGTGTAATGGATACTTACAAAAGATTGTAAGACTAGTCTTAGTGTTTTATGAAAGCAGCCCCAGGACATGTTTTCATGAGATTCACCTGTCTGTATACAACACAAATCCTCCTCACCTTCAGGACATATTGCCAGGCTCGATCCACATCTCCATCAGAGCTGAAGCGCCTCATTATCATTGCATGCAGCTCAGGAAACTAAACAGTGATAAAAGAGTGAAACTGGTTGGGAGATCTTTAGAAAATCCAAACTGTTTTACAATTACGTTTATGGCTGTAATAAACCAAGTCAACCATTAGACCTGAGTCCCCTTTCTGCACTTCAGGGAAGTGACATCATATTGTGAGAGCACAGATGCGTTCAGCTGTCGTACCTGTTGGCAAGCAAACAGAACGGGCCCGGTGGCCAGACCCAGTTTGAGATCGGCAGCTGACGGCTTCCCCAGGCGGTTTGCGCAGGACGTGAAGTCCAGAACGTCATCCACAAGCTGAAAAAGACAACCAACTTCTATTTTACCTAACTTTAAACATAAGAATTCAAGATAAAACCAATGTGGCCTGTAATGAATCATTTGTAATGAAAGAATTCAACTATAACAGCACAGATTTATTAAAATATGCGGCCACAACCTAAAAGTTTGGCCCATATTTTCACTGCTTTAAGTTGCAGCATAAAACTTTTGTACTATTAACAGAACTGCAATCTATCAGACTAGATGTTTGAGCGAGCAATGACAGGGTGAAGTGAGACTTATATGCCTTTATTTGTAGTGTTGCTAGTGAAAGAAATGACACACTGCAGCTTTAACTGGAAGAACCAAACGAAACAGCAATTTTCAGTTTCTCGATTTTCTAATTCTGTCCATTTTTTTTTTTAAATGTTGCCAAGTGCATCGTGAATTTTCAGTTTTGGCCCAGAATTTTCATTCTGGTGCATCACTAACCAGAAGATACTTCTACTGCTGAAGTTTCTGTTATAATTAATAATTAACTACAATTACTTCCTGCATTTGTAACTGAAACAAAAGAACCATTGTTAACTTGGTGATCACAGACCACTGCATTACAAATAACATGCAAACAACGACAGATTCGATTTACACTGTGTAGATTGAATGCTTTATAAATGCTATTATAGCAAGTGTGAATAGTGATAGACTAGATGCTATTTAAACCAAGTGAAAACATATAAATGAAAAAATTACCTGGAATGCAATGCCAACGTTTCGTCCATATTGATAGGCTATCTCATGCACCTCAGGATCAGAATTCACCAAAATTGACACCTAAAATTCAAAAGAAATAATGCTGGTGTTCCACTTCTCTTCCAGCTCTGAACTTCATCTTATTATTGTTAAAAGGGAACGTACATACTGCCTTACAACTGTTTGCAATGAGACTTGCAGTCTTCTTGAAGGTTTTCTCAAGGTAGTGCTTGAATCTCTCGTTTTCATTCTCTTTAGACCCTAGCTGCATGAATTCACCTGGAATTGATCAATGAAAAATATAAATAGCAGGTCCACTGTATAAAACAAGTCTCATTCATAAATCTGTAGAGGCTTACCTCGTACGAGGTCTTCTATAACTTGTGACAGCACAGAAACTACTGTATTGTTCCCAATACGCGCTAATGCCATGGAGGCCGCAGACAGAATGAAATCTCCAGCCAGGATAGCCTAACAATTACAGATACAAATATTATTATTTTCATTTCATGACAACATTATTCAATTCTCTATAGAAGCTTGTTTCTGCCAAGAAATGTAAAAAATAAAGGTAAGTGCAACTTTTTTGACAATTCTGAACTTTTTCTCTCTCAACTGAGAGTTTATATTTCACAATTATGAGGGAGAAAAAGCCAACTGTGAGATATAAACACACCTGCAAGAAAAAAGTCAGAATTGTGTTTTCATATCTCGCAATGCTCGCTTTTCTAGAAATTGAGAGATTTAAAAAAGATTTTTAAAAAATTAAATCAGAATGCCTCTCAGAATTGCGACTGTATTTCTAAGAATTGTGAGAAACTCGCAATTGCGAGTTATAAAGTCCGAATTGCGAGATATAAACTTTCAATTTTGAAAAAAAAAAAAAAAAGAGTCAGAATTGTGAGATATAAACTCACAATTGCAAGAAGGAAAGTCAGAATCGTGAGATAAAAAGTCGCAATTACGTTTAGTTTTTTTATTTATTGCCTGATGGAAACAAGCTTCCATATTCTCAAATGATTTTCCTTCAGATTTCAAATTAGACATCAACACAGAACCAAAATGTGTGACCAACAGTTGAAAACCACCGATCTGCCAATCACAGAAATGCGACTGTTTCTCAGAATGAAATGCGACTGTTTCTCTCAGAATCGTAAGATTAACTCACATTGCGAGTTATACAAAGTCTGAATTGTGAGATATAGGCCCAGTTTCACAGACAGTGCTTAGATTAAGCCAGGATTAGGCCTTAGTTCAATTAAGACATTTAAGTAGCTTTTATAAACGTGCCTGAGAAAAAAAACATTACCTGTGTGCATCTTGAGACAAAATAATGGAACTGACATTTTTTAAGATATCAGTGCAAGTTGCTTTCAGTTAAAACAGCTCAAACAAGCATTTTAGTCTGGGACTAGACTTAAACCGTGTTTGTGAAAACAGGTGTTAAACTTTCAATCTTGAAGAAAAAAAAATTCGCTTTCGCAAATACGTTTTTTTTCAATTATTATTATTGCCTGGCGGAAACAAGCTTCCATAGTTCCAACTGATTTTCCTTCAGATTTCAAATTAGACATCAACACAGTACCAAAATGTGCGATCAACAGCTGAAAATCAGTTACTCACTTTTTTCTCTCCCCACAATTTATTAATGGTGTTTTTCCCACGTCTTGTGTCCGAGTCATCGATAACGTCATCGTGCACCAGGCTGGCAGTGTGGATCATCTCAGAGATCATAGCGATAGAGCGCTGCGCCGGCAGCAAAACCCTGAGGACATCAGATGTGCCTTATTAACACTGACTGATGCATCACATTATGAATTCACACACACACAGCACTGAAGTGCTTTCTCACCCCTCTTTATTGCTGTGGACGTTACAAGCTCGAGCCATCAAGATCACAATCATCGGTCGAAAGGCTTTCCCCTTCCCATCAAAGTAATAATCACAGAGTGCTTTGAGCTCTGCTTTAGAGACGAGCAGCTGCTGAACACACGTTTAACAAGGTCAGTTTGAGCGCATAGAAGAGCATAAAACATCTCAGAGAAGTGGTGGAAAGTGTTTGGGCATTAATAATTACTAAATATAACACTTCATAAAACAACAGTGGACAAGAAAAACAATGTTTAGTGGTAAACGCTATGTAGAACTATGCAGTATTCTTGCTGTACCTTTTTTATGTCTTCATATAAATCTTGCAAGTCCTTTTGTGCAAGTGAGAAAGGATCTTTTAACTTTGCATCACTGTGTATACTGCAACAGACCCGTGGAGTTGAGAACAGACATCTAGAGCTGTGCCTGAAACACAAACATGGAAAAAAGATTCAATAAACACAATAAAAACACATATTTTTCTAGTTATTAAAAAAAAAAAAAAAAAAAGTGCATGTATGAATGAATCTATAAATAAGGGAGAGCAGGGCTAGCTGACAAATTGACACTTAGGTTTGGTTTATTTTTGAAAATCAATATATTTATGTATTTAAAATGTATAATTAAAATGATGTAATGTTCTTAAAATCACATATTAATATTATACATATGTAATATTAAAGGCTGTTTAAAGGCTTTGCAACTTTGAATGGGGTCGTATAAACACATTTTACCAAATCACCCATTTAAATATATTTGTATTAGTGCTGGGCAACGATTAATCGCGAATAATCGTATCCAAAATAAAAGTTTGTGTTTACATAATAATATATGGGTGTACTGTGTGTAATTATTTTGTATATATATAAATACACACACATGCATGTATATATTTTTGAAAAATGTATTATTTATATATAAAATATTTATAATATAAATTATGTATAAACGTATGTATTTACGTGCAAGTATTTCTTACATATATACAGAGGTATGCGTGTGCATTTATATATACAAAATACCTGCACACAGCACACACACATATGTAAACACAAACTTGTATCTTGGATGCCCAGCACATAATATATATGCAAATTTTTTTTTTTTTGGGGGGGGGGGGGGGGGGTATATATGGAGAGAGATCATTTATATAATAATATGAAGTTATTTTATGTATATAATTAAAAAAATTCTACTTGAATATATATTTATAATAAATGAACATATTTCAGTAGAATGTAATTAATTTAATTACTCCAGTCTTCTGTCTTACATGATCCTTCAGAAAATAATTAATATGCTGATTTGCTGCTCAAGAAACATTTTGAATTACTATCAATATTGAAATGTTGTGCAGCTTAATTTTTGTGGGAAACATGATTATGAAACAAATCTTTTGTAAGATTTTAAATGCATTTACTGTAACAAACTATGTATATCTTTAAAGAGAAATATATCCTGCTAACCTCAAACTTCTGAACTAATTAAATAGTTTTGTTTAAATTATTATTATTTTTAAACACACAACTGCTTTGGCTACCTGAAACTGTCATAAGTTATACTCATAACATTATACAACTAGACTTTGAACCTAATAGTTTTGTAATAGTCCATGTTACACGTTCCCTGAGTGACAACTAGCCCCAGTGTACCTATACACATTTGTACTAACTAGTGGTACACATTTACACCATGACATTGACATACCTTGCAAGGATCATTGGTTTGTTAAAATTATGTACAGGGCCCTGCCGGAATAAAACCTGAAAAACATAAAGTACCCATCAAAACAATAGTGCAAACTGTGCTCAGGATATAGTGTGTCTTAACATTTGCCAACACAACTTACACAAGCACAACACAAGACTTCCTGTGCAACATTCTTGTCCACCAGTGACATTGAATGGCATGCAATACCGAGCAGTGAGTCTCTAATGAATGAGTTCTTGACCTTTAACACACAGGTCAGGCAGGAGGTCTTTACAAACACGACTGCATTCATCTGATCTAAGACTTTTTACACTATGACATTCGCACTCATCTCAAACCTAATGTGATAATATACGGCAGTGATCTGTCATTCATTGGCTCACACGCAGGTGACCTTCATCATCATCATCATCAGTGTGATCGCGTTACCTGTGTCACAGCGGAGGACGACGCGCTTCTTCTGCCTGCTGAAGCCGTGTGTGTAAAAGCTCTTCTGCTGAGCCCACAACACCAGTCCAGCACTACAGCAGCTCCTGCACTGCTCCTCCAGCACAGGCTCCACGGCACCGCCATGACGCCCCGACAGAGAGCGGCACATGCCCAGTGAAGACACGTTACGGAACCGCAGCATGAACCGGAAGCTATTGTCACGTGATGTTCTGCTGAAGAGGGTGTCGTTTTAGAAATAGAATAAGCGGGAAAACTAAATTGGGCGTGGCATGGTGGCCCACAACTTGTCATTAATCGGTTAGGTGCGATAGTTCGATATAATAATGATCCTATTGTAAACAATAACAATAAAAACTTTATATAGTATAACAATTATTACACTATCAAAATATATATATCAATAAAAAGGAGTAAGCCTACTTATACTTTTACTGGATATTTTGTCGTTCTGAACCAGCATCTCTCACAGAAACCACCTCCAGTCCATTATCTGTTCATTAAACAGCAGTCCAGGTGAAAGGCACAGGACATTATGAGGTACATAGTCGTTCTTTTTTACTCAACTAAATACATTTAGCAATATATAGGCCTATTTCCAACTAAAAAAAAAAGACTCAGTTATAGAATACACAGGAGGCCACAGAAGATCTAGCTGGATTAATGACAAGTATTCACAAGGAGGTGCTACAAAATTATTAAAGTCCCTATGAAATCAAATTTTTTTTTTTTTTTTTACTTCTATAGCATTTTGCTTTTGTTAAAGATGTATGGTGTTTTGCGTGTTATGTGCATGTTTTGTGGTGTTCTGTTTTAAAGAAATGTATAGCCATAGTTTCAGAAATTGTGTTTAAACCATTTTGAAAAACTATATTAAACACTACTGATATATAATTTATATTAGCCTATTATTACACTTTAAAATTACATAATGTTTCTTCACACTGTAGATATGTTTCAACTGCTTATGTTTACAGACAGATAATGTAAGCCAAACATTTCAATTAATGTTAGCATGTTAGTTGCCAAAGATTTTTTTTAAATATTTATTATTAACATCTAGAAAATACAATTATTGTTTACACTGACAAACAAAATGTGTGATACCTAGAACAATACAATACAATACAATACAATACAATACAATACAATTATAAAGCACAATTTAAAAACAACCGAAGTTGACCAAAGTGCTGTACAAAAAAAAAAAAAAAAGTGTTGTGTTAAGAAAACACAAGCTGTAAAATAGGTGTAACACACGAAAGTAAAATCATAAAACAACAAGTCAAGATATATTACACGCCAAAGAAAATAGTCTTAAAAAGACTTAAAAGTAGATAAAGTTGGGGCAGTTCTGATATGAACTGGCGACTATTCCATAGTTTTGGGCCGTTGAAAAAAAAGAAAAGAAAAGGCACGATCACCTCTATTTTTTAGTCTTGTCCTGGGAACTTGCAATAGTGCAGAATTAGTGGATCTAAGTGACCTTGACTGAGGGTTGTAGCAGATCTGATAAGTACTGTGGTGCCTCATTACGAATAGACTTAAAAACAAACAATAGAATTTTAAAATCGATTAAAATCAACATTGAATGTTTCTGATATATAAAGATGAACATTAACATTTTTATTGACCTCAGTCTGGGGAGTGCAGATGGTTATGAACAAGGTAAATATACCAGCTATACCAGCTAGAACAAGTTTTTCTTTTGTGTTAGATGTTTTGATCTGCTTTGTAATAAAGGTAAAGTAATAATGGGCACTGAACAAATCATAAAGAATTACAACATGTAACCTTTGGTATTTTTATGCATATGGCAAATACTTTTCTTCTTTTTTTTTCAGTCTGTAAGTAGCCTACAGCATGCATGTGATGAGACAGGTTTTATAATGTCATGGGTGTTTACAGACATGCTCCCACCCATTTTGTAAATCACTATAAATATGAAGACGATAAACTACGACCAAAAGCAAATCAAGAGAATAGACGAGCAGACTTCCCAAGGTAAACTGTTGATCAACTGCTGAAAAGGGATTTTCATCCTGGCATTTAAAATTTGACTGTAAAAATCATGCAAATAACTATCTAAATAAAATAAAAACATTAATAATTTTAAATGTATTGCACATTTTAAAGTACATAATGTTTCTTACAGTAAAAAAAATTATCCTGATTCTGTTATCAGGCAAGGCAAACATTTCCATTAAATATTTTATCATCGCAGAAGTTGCTAAAAAAGTTGCTTCTGGTATTACAGTTATTTATTTTTATTATTTATCAAATAAAATGATTGATCTACACTTACTCATTTTGCATTCGAATTCCCAACTAAATTTATGTCTTTTTACAGGGCTGCCAACTCTCACGCATTCAGCGTGAGACTCACGCAATTGAGCCAATTCTCACGCTCTCACGCCACACCCCCGATTTCTCACGCTGAAGTGTCAACCCGGTCGGTCAAATGCCTGAAAGATGAGTTTATCTATAGATCTACCAGTTGAGCCATTCGTGATCGACTAGTTTTACCGCAAATTAGTTAAAATATCCCGTAATCTACAGCGAGCGTGCATGCGAGACAGATGTGTTGAGCTCCTAACGGCGCGCTCCTAACCGCGCACGCGCACGAGAGGTAAGCGGCAGAGAGGTAAGCGAGCTTGCGCGTGCTTCTTGGGATCCAGCCACACTAGGAAAATATGAGATACGGATGTGCCGGCACATTACATTGCTAAAAATAATTTAGTAGCCTATCCTTGCCTTGTTTTTGAATAAATAAATAAAATAATATAATATAAAATACATTTCAAAGAAAGTTTTATCAATATTTTCCACTGGCCAAATACTATTTTAATTGCTTTATATTTTTATTGGAAACAGATAGGCCTTATTGTGCATTATTGATCATTATTTGTGCCAATATATTTTCTCAGACAAATGAATGATTGTGTATGATTATGATTCAGGCAGCTTTACAGGTCAGAAGACAGACTGCCTTATGTTAGATCTACTGTAGGCTACAGCTGAAACAAACTCTGTTGCATTATTTTCCTGTTATCACTGTAAAGCTGCTTTGAAACAATCTGTTTTGTAAAAACAGACAACAATTTTTTTTTAGAACAAACACAGGCACAGTCAACTTCGGAGAGGTATTTTTCGATTTCTTGAATATCAAAAATCTGTTCAGTTATTTCTGTGCTGCTCGTTTCAAAGATCTTCTGATCAGATTTTGGACAAAATTGGACCAAATTTAGTTTTTAATTTACTTCAAAATAGCAGACAAACAAAATGATGGAAAATGACAAATGAGGTACCGTCTGAATTGGCATAAACCAAGAAACATAATGACACCAAGAAAACAAATTTTCAACAATGTTTTCAAAAAACTCATAAGCCTTTAAAAAAAAAAAATCCCTTATATCTCTGGAACACTATGGTGATGGTGTGTTCAAACTTCTCAGGTACTTTCAGGACATGCTGTTGATGATCCCTAAGTAATTTTGTGTCGATATGTCAAGATCATGATTTTCTGACAAACATTTCAAAAGTTCCCTTTCGAGAGGTCTCTCGTATTGCGTAAGTTAGCTTACGCTATGGGAAAACTCCTTTTCTGAGAATATTGAAGCCAAATTTTTTAAAACGCGGTACACACCACGCTGCACAGCAGACATATAGTTGAGCGTCTAGCACACTCATTGGCTGTGCTGCATGCGGCAACTGCACGCACCTATGACGAGGCGGGTAAGATGCGCGAAACAATCAGGTCGCTTTGCGCCAGGGCGCGTCATAGCCCGCCAGTATGGGCGTGGCTTATAGCTCCATGACCGACCCCGCACCCTCAACACAAGCCAGCACCAGCGGCGTGAGAGCCACCATTCACACCATGGCGGTCCTCCAGGTTTTTCAGGCCAAACTTCTCCGCTCGATGGACGAGTCTGGTCTTGACCCGGAAGCTTTCAGGGACCTGAGCAGCGCAACAGACCTGGCTTTGTGAGCCACTAAATCAACCGCCCAGGCGATTGGTAGAAGCATGGTGAACTTGACGGTGCTAGAGCGACATCTCTGGTTGAACTTAACAGTAGAGGGTTCAGCGGTAAAGGGTTTCGTGGAGCGTTTCACAGAGGCACAGAAAGCGTCGCAAGCAATGTAGCCCCACCCAGCGGCTGAAGTCCGTCACTGCTCTCATTCAACGAGACGACAGCAGTTCCCAGAGCGCCTGGGACCCCGACCCAAGATTGTGTTGGACGCCGAGCCTCGGAAGCCTTCCTAGCCTGTATGACAGGAAGGAAAAAAGAGTGGTTGAGTCCCGCCGCGGCTAGACCACCCTCCAAAAAGCCTTTTACACATCTACCAGTCCCCTCTTTAGTTCAGGCGGCTGGAGATGCCAACATTGCAGTCAACGAGTCTGTGGTGACACATGCACGCCTGCAAACAAATGCAAACAAACAAAACAGCGACGCAAATAACACACGAAAAGAGTACTTTTCTGTCTGTTCTCCCTCCGGCTCGCGCTGGAGGTGTAATAAATTTGGAATGTGTGCCCACGATAAAGTACGCACCCCTGGACATAAGCACTGTTCCCATAGTATTAGTTCTCTCTCCGGCTCGCGCTGGAAGTGTAATAAATGTAGGCTGTGTGCCCACTATAAAGTACGCACCCCTGCACATAAGCACTGTTCCCACAGTATCACAAACAGAAAACAGCTGGGTCCCTATCACAAAGCGGCCCGTCCCCAGACTTCATTCAACCCCTAGCTATGCGGGCCAAGGCCTGGGAAGCCATCTCCGGAATATCAAAATGAGTGTTGAACATAATAAAACGGAGCTACTCGCTACAGTTTACTCGCAGACCCCCGCGCTTTCTAGCTGTGGTCGAGACATAGGTGAGAAGCAACGTGGTTCACGTTCTTCGCACCAAAGTGTCAAAACTGTTAGTTAAAGGGGCTGTAGAGCCAGTCCCTTTATCACTAAGCAAGTCGGGCTTTTACAGTCGCTACGTCCTCGTTCCAAAGAAAGATGGCGGCCTCAGGCCCATCTTAGATCTCAGACACCTGAACAAAGCGCTTTTGACACGCCCGTTCAGAATGCTGACAACCAAACAAATCCTCGCTCAAATTCACCCTGGGGATTGTTTTTTCTCAGTGGATCTGGAAGATGCTTACTTTCACATTCAGATAACACCCCATCACAGGCCATTCTTGAGATTCGCCTTCAAGGGGCAGGCTTATCAGTACACGCTCCTACCATTCGGTCTATCCCTAGCACCCCGTACGTTTACGAAGTGCATGGACACAGCTTTCACCCCCCTGAGACAACGGGGAGTGCGAGTGTTGAGTTACCTTGATGATTGGCTGGTTATTGCCCAATCGAAGTCACAGTTAATAACTCACAGATCCTGGCTCCTCATCCATCTAGAATGCCTAGGTCTAAGGGTCAATGCTTTTAAAAGCGTACAGTCTTTTATACAGTCTCCCAGCCAGAGTATATCTTTTCTGGGGACAGTCATAAATTCTATACAGATGAGAGCGCAGCTTACGTCAGAGCGCGTGCTCACCATCCAGCATCTTGCACGCCTCTCAAGAGATTTCAGAGGATGTTAGGCGTCATGGCCTCAGCATCATCAGTACTCCAACTGGGTCTACTGTATATGCGTCCCCTCCAGCGCTGGTTAAAACCCTGTGTACTGGCTTACGCGTGGCGATCTGGCCACTTACGCATCAAAGTGAACCAAGGCTGTGTCAGAGCCCTGGTTCCTTGGAAAGCAGCCGGCTGGTATCAGTCCGGCGTGAGTATGGGCATGATTTCGAAGAGGAAAGTGATCTTAACAGACACTTCCAACATAGGTTGGGGGGCCCTATACGAGGGGAGGCCCATCTCCGGCCTTTGGTCGAGCCCGGAGAGGCGCCTACACATAAACTGTCTAGAGATGAGAGCGGTCGCTCTATCACTTAAAGCTTTCCTCCCATACATAAAAGGTCACAACGTCTTGGTCCGGATGGACAACATGTTAATGGTTTCCTATAAATATCGCCAAGGTGGACTCCTGCACACCATGGCCAAACACCTCTTGATATGGGCTCAGCTCAACCTGTGCTCGCTGAGAGCGGCGCACGTGCCAGGCATTCTGAACCAGGGTGCGGATATGCTATCCAGAGACAATGTCCCCCCGGGGGAATGGTCTCTTCACCCGCAAACGGTTCAGCTGATATGGAGCATCTTCGGCGAGTCAGAGGTCGACCTCTTCGCCTCAGAAGACAACGCTCGTTGCCAAACATTTTTCTCCAAGGGCAGGGATGCGCTGGCCCAGGACTGGCCAAGCCACCCGCTGTATGCATTCCCTCCAGTCACGATGCTACCTCAGGTCATCGAACGGATCAGGTAGAGGAAGTGTGCAGTGCTCTTGATAGCCCCTCTCTGGAAGAACCAGCTAGGGTTCTCCGAGTTGACTCAGCTGCTGGAAATAGCCCCATGGCCAATACCGCTGAGGAGAGACGACCTCACGGAGCCGAACGGGACGATCTGGCATCCCCGTTCCGACTTGTGGGCCCTCCATGTATGGCCCCTCAACAGGTATCCGGGAACCTCCTGGAAAGGGTGCTAAATACCATTTCTGAAGCAAAGAGCGCCTTCAAACACGCATCTATATGCTCTAAAATGGTCAGTGTTCTCTGGCTGTCGCACAGCACAGAGCCTAGACCCCTACTCATGCGGACAAGGGTACTTTCCTTTCTACAAGAGCTTTTGGACGCGGGTAGCATCCCCTCCACGCTTAAAGTATATGTGATGGCTATAGCAGCACTTCACGCTCATGTGGCCGGGCAATCACTGGGAAGAAAGACCTAGTCTTGTGCTTCCTCAAAGGGGCCAGAAGGCTAAACCTGCCTCGACCCCCCCCCCCTGTACCCATCTGGGACCTCTCCACGGTCCTGGAGGCCATGAAAGGGGCCCCTTTCGAGCTGCTTCAGTCTGCTGACCTGAAGCCTCTTTCGCTCAAAACTGCTCTCTTGTTAGCACTGGCATCAGTCAAGCGAGTGGGTGATTTGCAAACATCTCAGTGAGCGCTACCTGTCTTGAATTCGGGCCCAGCGACTCCAGAGTCGTCCTTAAAGGCACACTATGCAAGAATTGTACCTTAATATAACAGCTTCAAAGTCATTTCGGTGGTAAACAAACTCATAGTAGGGTGAATCATCCTGGTAGTAAAGCTTGGGGGGGGACGCCGCTGTAAAAACCAGCAATGCAAGTTTGAGAGGAGCGCCCCAGACAAATCTCGCGAGAATCACGACATGCTTTACGGCAACGATGTCACACACATCAGCAACAACATATGAAGTACGAAGACACTTGCGCGCATTTCAGACATGATACTCGACGATGGAAAAAGCAAAGAAAATGTGGTCGGAAGAGACTTGGAAAAGGAAAAGATAATCTGACCGCGAGAGGAACCGGAAAAGAGTCCCACTCGGTCGGGCCATAGGGTCGGGCTTTCAATAGTTGGCGCGAACTAAAAAGCAGCACTGGATGCAACAGCGATGCTGACCTGGCGATCTTGTTGATGGACTAAGTAAATCTCTTATTTCTAAACTTGTTTGCGTTCTATGTTGTATGTTGTTGCGCTTGCTTGTAGTATGTCATTTTTTTACGATGCTGTTCATTCATCCATTTTTGATAATTAGACCAGTCCAATAATTTCCACATATGTCTAGCTAGCTATTTACGACAGTGCAAGTATTCCAAAAACATAATTTCTACATAGTGTACCTTTAAGCCAAGGCACGGGTATGTTCCTAAAGTGCTCTCTACTCCATTTAGAGCGCAGGTCATTTCGCTGTCAGCTCTTCCCTCGTCAGAAGACAAAAGAGACGCGAATCTACTCTGCCCTGTGAGAGCTCTCAGAGTCTATTTAGAGGGTTCTGCCCTGAACAGAGGAACAGTTAGACACTGTATTTATACGGAAAGAACCCTTGCTTGTAAAGCGGGAATTTCTAAATGATAAAACCACAAAAATGTGGACGGTGAGGCCCAGCCGGCCGCCGCACAAATATCTTCAATTGGTATTCCACTCGACCATGCCCATGACGAGGCCATGCCTCTCGTGGAATGAGCTCTGATGCCTATGGGACAACGGAGGCCCTTAGACTCATAAGCCAGCGAGATAGCCTCATGACCGCAAGACCTTTGGTGTGTCTCTCAGCCATATTTTCAATTGTGGAAATATGGCATCTATAGCCTAAGATCGATATTGTTTAAAAATTATATGTTGAGTCTGAACATTAACACTTCTTATAGGCCTGTGCTAAAAATTACAACCTTGTTGTATGACTTGATTGACTGCATTAAAAGTTTCCACATATACAATCTAAATATCAGACTTTGAATGTAATTTAAGTCATTAAGTGACAAACCTTTTCAGTTTACTTTTTGCTATAAGGGTCAAAAGTCCTGAGATACTCCCTCAACTCCCTCTGGGCAGACTAGGCCATTTTGCTCATTAAAATATTATCAGGTAAATCTGAAAAATAACAGATTAAATGAATTACAAGTCACATTTTGAATTGTGGTAGCAATTACTGATAAACTGAGACATGAGGGAAAACTGAGATTTAAGGATAAAATTTAATAGGTCATTATATTTAAAAAAAAAAATCAGCCCCAGAAAATAATGTTTGATGAAATCCTCTTCGTCACTATTTGCCGGTGACATATTCATTTAAAATACTTCTATTACTCTTCTGTAATCACATTCTTGTAAATTCTTGTCACCTGTTCCTAAATAATAAATTACTAATATACACCATCTATATCTTGTTGATTAAAAGAATCTAATTGTCATTGAATATTGGAAGTTACACCATCAACATTGTAATCAAGCAGTGCAATATCTAATCAATAACAAAGCAATTTTCAGCACATTTTAAATTTACATGTGATCATTTACCAGACACTTTTATCCAAAGTGACATACAAATGAGGAGAGCAATAGAAGCAATAAAAAACAATATGGCAACAATATGGAACAACCATTCCCAGTTTAGTCTACAAAAAGATGCGTCTTCAGCAGTTTTCATGGTTCATCACAAATAGAAGAATCTTACATTATTTATTAGTGAGTTCAAATCCTCTATTAGATCATTGTGGAAATCTGATGTCATCTGTGATTAAAAAAAAAAAATTCAGACCCACAAAAAGATCCAAACAAGAAACTGCTGTGAAGTCACACACACACACACACACACGAAAGTGAGATCGCTGTGACGTCTCTGTGTCTTCAGTCTGTGTGACTGTGACGTCTCTGTAGCGGCTCCTTATTCACCATCAGCTCACCCTGAGGAAAATAGAATTAAACACACAGACAGTCACATATGGAGTACGAGACATTACTGCGGTCACATCACACCAGTAGATTCATTTCAGAACAAACACAGGCAGAGATACATACAGAGTACATTAATATTACAGCCAGAGATGTAAAGGTGAGGAGAACATCAGAGCTGTTGTGCCGCACGCGGGGAACGACAAGCTGCGACAGTCGGAGATTCTGGTCAAGAGCATTGTGAAAAGATCATCGTGTCAGGAACACTTCCCACTTACCCTCGTGGAAACCAAAGGTTCAGTAGATTATTCACATTATATGAATGATGTGATGAACAGAAACTACTCTCTCAATTAATTGTAATCTTGTAATTGTAAGATTCTTCTGTGAGAATGGCCTGCAGCCCAGAGTCAGAGCAGACCTGCTGTCGGACATCATCTATGTACTGATTAAATGATAATAGCACATGTAGTCCATTCCATAGAGACTGTGTCTGTTCTCAGAATAATGAGAACAAATATTGTTTATTACAGGATCTAGGAAAATAACTGAGCAGTGAAACTGCCCGCTGTTCTTCAGAAAAATCCTCCAGGTATTGCACATTTATAGGTTTTCCAGCATCTTCTGCATATTTGACACCTTTCCAACAATGACTATGATTTTGAGATTCATCTTTTTACATCAAGGACAATTGAGTGACTCATACACAACTATTACAAAAGGTGAAAACATTTACTGATGCTCAAGAAGGAAACAATGCATTACGAGCAGGTGGTGTAAACTTTAAACAGGATTATGATGGTGTGTACATATTTTTTAAAGATCATCTTTTTTTCATTTAGTACTGCCCTTCAGAAGCGAATAATTCCCTGTTTCACAGAAGACAAAATAATTACAATTTATCTTGTTCATGCAATTTAAAAAGTTTACACACCTTAGCTTTAAATGCATTGTGTTGCATCAGTAAAAAAAATTAAGTTATTTTTTTCTAAAAATATATATTTTTCTCTTCAAGAAATACTGTGTAAAACTGATGTTGTTAAAAATAGTATGCAGGGGAAAACCAAGTCCTATGTTTGGTGGACCCTGTGTGTTACAAACCTTATTAGTATTCCAAAGTATTCTAAATTATTTAGATTAGGTTACAAAGCTTGTGTAATCTAACGAAAACGGTTACAAATTACTGTATTTTGTAATCTGTAGTAAATAATCTACTTACAATAGTGTCTCCAGTTTATAATGTGGATCATTCTTTAGATCAGAGAGAAGCTTGATGTCTGAATCTCCTAGTTTATTCCCAGTCAGATCCAGTAGTCTCAGGTGTGAGGGGTTTGATCTCAGAGCTAAAGTCAGAGCAGCAAAACCTTCATCTGTGACTCCACAATCCCTCAACCTGTAGAGAACAATGATACTGTGTAAACGGTGTGTAAAAGTACCATTTTATTAAAGATTGCAATGTGTGATGTGATTTGAATGTAGTGACAAGCAATGCCACTATATTCTACACTGTTTTATAAAGGATGCCGGTTTTCCGTGTTCTCGAGGTAAAACTGAGGGACAAATACCATGCAGTAAAATTGAATGAATTAATCCAGTTAGGGAACCATATTAAAATCACTTTAAAACTTCTTAATTATGTTACTTGGAAATGACTTGATTCCATGATGTTGACATTATGTGAACAAATTATCTTTGTTTAACTTGATTGGTTCATGTGAAATGATGTGCATGATTAAATCATTTAAATCCAACACACTTTTTCAGTGCATTGTGTTCTGTTTTAAAAATAAATAAATTTACTGTAAAACCTTAAGAATGTCAACATTGAAAAGTAGAAGATTAATCAATTTGTTAAAGAAATGTAAATTATTAGACGGCCTTGAAGCCTTTTTGTCCCTGATAATATTATTTTTTCTATTTCTTTTTCCTTTTTTATAGATTTGTGCTTTGTTCTTTACAGCATGTATTATAGTTTTGTTTTGCCTTATTGTAATGGTATTTACTGCAATAAAACACTTCCGCATTCCTGGATTCCTATGGAAGTCTATGGGTGTTGTAACTGTCAGTTCAAAAACACTGTTGTTTTAATATAACATTTATACTTTGTGTATTAGTGTAATGTTTTGTCTTGTTTGTGATGTGGAGTATATATATATATATATATATATATATATGTATATATATATATATATATATATATATATATATATATATGCTGGGAATAACATTAATGTTTTAGGATTAGCATGTTTAATCAAGCATTGGCTCACCGGTGATGTTCACTGATTTAACTGAATATTTATTTAATGTGCATTTGGACTGATGTAAGTATCACTCACTTGTAATTTATTGTTTAACTGAGCGTCTATGAATCACACATACAACTACTGGTTTTGGTTTTCCTGGTAAAACTATAATTGTACAGAAAATGAGCTCTCAATAAAATGTATTCAATTGTCTCTCATTTGTGTTGTGTGGATGTGTAATTGTTTGGTTGCACTCCTTCTTCAGACCCGAAACAAGCAAAGTTGGTGATCAATGAGTAAAAAAGTTTAAACTATTACATTACTAATAAAGAATATATTTAGCAAGGACAAATATATATGTGTTTATCAGAGAGTTCATCTTACCACAGTTTCTCCAGTTTACAGTGAGGATCCTCCAGTACAGCAGAGAGCAGAGGAACTGAATCTCCTAGTTTATTCCCAGTCAGATCCAGTAGTCTCAGGTGTGAGGGGTTTGATCTCAGAGCTGAAGTCAGAGCAGCAAAACCTTCATCTGTGACTCCACAATAACTCAACCTGTAGAGAACAATGACACACTCTTCACTCTCTCAGTTCAGATCAGTTTAGCAGTGAATTCATTATTAAAGAGAAAATACAAACTTAAAGCACAAATCAAAATGTTTGATGGATCATTGGACTGAGATCTAAAATGTCACAGAGCTCAAAACATGATTACTAAAAATCTAGTCTTTTTTTTTTTTTGATCTGTACTAATACAGTACGTATGGAGTAATGATTTGTTTTGATTGTGTAAACAATATTTTAAAAACAGTCCCTGCAGAAAAATGAACGTGATGAACTGCAAGAATAAATCCAGAATGTTCTTAATTTCTAAATTCTGAATGTGTTGAGATCGAGTCGGTTTAAAATCAAGAGACTGAAGTGTTGATTGTGATGTGACTGTATTTCAGTGACTCAGTCCTGCAGAATCATGTGACTGAAGAGCAGCTCAAGTGTTCAATCACTTACAGTTCAATAAGCTCAATAACAGCAGCAGAAAAAGGCTGAACATTTTAAATATAGGCTTTACACTGTGTTTTATGAGTGAGTCATATATGATCTTACCACAGATTCTCCAGTTTACAGTGAGGATCCTCCAGTACAGCAGAGAGCAGAGGAACTGAATCTCCTAGTTTATTCCCAGTCAGATCCAGTAGTCTCAGTTGTGAGGGGTTTGATCTCAGAGCTGAAGTCAGAGCAGCAAAACCTTCATCTGTGACTCCACAATACCTCAACCTGTAGAGAACAATGACACACTCTTCACTCTCTCAGTTCAGATCAGTTTAACACAAGTGTCCGCAGCCGTACTGCAGGGCGTCTGTCAATTAATGCTTGATCACAAATAATTTTTTGTTAAATTAAAACATGGGTAAAAACATCACAAATTCAAATTTTTGTCAAATTTAAATAAAAGCACTCTCAAATGAATGCAAGAGCACCCTCAGTTGATTCTGTAATAATATCATACTGGCAAACTCTCAAGTGTGTTTTTGTGTTTGAACTCTGGAGAACGTCAAATGTTTCTATTTACAATGTGTTTTTACAGCGGTGAGAAATGTAGCCAATCACAGACATGTTTGTTGGTCTATTAAACGCAGTGGCCAATCAGAGGCGTTTCATTTTGTCAGAATCCACTCACCGAGATTTAAAGGCCCTGTCCCAAATGGCACACTTCATATGCACTTTCTGTCTTGTAGACTTACAATGGCTTCCGCGTCCCGTTAAGTCCATGATACTGTAGGGTGTCCATTTAGTAATTTTAGGTTTCAGAAGGGGACTCACGAGCGCCGCTCAGCGGTCGATATGTGCCCTACATGCACAATTTTGCTGAGCCCACACTGAAGCGAGCTCCGCAGCAGACTTCTTCCCGACAGTCAAAGCGGCGTTACGTCACGAAAGTGCGGACTCAGAGGAAGACCGCGAGTGTTTAGGGTGCCATTTGTGACAGGGCCAAACTCACAATTAAGTGACATAAATAACAATTGCAAGAAAAAGTCAGAATTGCGAGATAAAAAGTCACAATTATCTTTTAAATTGTTTTATCCCGTGGCAGAAACAAGCTTCCATAAATTCGAGGCAACCAGTGGCGAATTAGTCTTCCAGGTTTTGATGTCATCCCTGAAGCTCTATTCACAGTCAGCTTTCCTTTCACATCCCCCAAATGCCAACAAACCAATGAGAACGCGGAACAATGATGATGATGATGCATAATAACAGAACGTAGGCACCAACGTTGTGGATACACTTACCCAAAACCCTCCATAACTTTTCAATGAATTTCACATTTATTTGTATAGCGAATAAATGTAATTTATTAAAGTAATTTCTATTATTTGCGTTGCCTTATAATTTCATGCTTGAAGTTTAACACGTAAGTGTTTATTACCACAACAGTAATTAAGTGTCTTTAGAAATGTTATAATATATATTATAATGAAAAAGACTAATAAAATTGTCTCTTCATATTAAATGGATAACAATATATGTCTGGACACACTTGAAAAATGTGTAATAATGTGGTCTATAAAACTTAAATATTTAATGATTTATAAGCATTTCACATATTTCTACACTAATTATACAAAACTGCTATACTGCCAGTACACCATACTGTACAAATGAACTAGATCAATGTTCATTCTTGTCTGAAACTTTGGAGGAGACAAATATGAGACCACCAGGGTCTTTAGTTTAGGAAAAAAATCTGAGCACAGTGTGTGATGTTTCTGAGATTTCTTCCAAACTTTAGAGGAGACAAATATGAGATCTCCAGTATGAAGAGCCGTATAGGCAACAATTATTGAAAAGCATTTCAAACACTATAGTGAAACGAAAAACATTGATCAACCTTGGTGAAATTCATTCATACACATTACTGAAATAAGAAAATATTTCGGTAGTTGATGATGGCTAATTTCCCTTGAAAAAGAAGTTGTGTGTCCGCACTTCTGTTTAATGTGGCGCGTCTCACAAACTCTTAAGCAATGGCGGTTAGTTGTAGCGAGTTGTATGGGAAGCCAAACACACCTTCAGTGGGACGAAACGGAGCGGTGTTACAGAGCTCGTGCCGTGCTGACATCATCGGTGCGGCTCAATGGACCGAGCTGTGCGACCGACTCGACATCGCAGAGAGGACGTGTTTGCCAGCGAAACCGAATGGACAGCGCAAACTAATCTCACCAGCGCGACACTGACCATGTAACTTTATTCATCACTGCTCCACAGAAGTTCAGGTGTTTTCCCTGCATATAAGACCATGAAGATCAGCATGAAGTTATTACATTTCTTTTGCTTATTATCTTTCATATTAGTACATTAGTAGTGTTTGAAAAGCTACTTTGAAGAATTGTATTTTTGTAGCTACGGAAAGAGCTGTTCAAAGCAGAAACTTCAACGATTAAGGATTGTGCAGTGCTGGGGGAACGTCTCTGGTTACTCACGTAACCGTAGTTCCCTGAGAGGAGGGAACGAGACATTACGTATGGGGAAATCCATTTTCCTCGAATCATGAAGTCTGATAGAATAACTCTTTTGCTTGCAAATAGCCAATGGCGGTCCCGCCATCACCTGATTGGCTGACACTGCTCAATATAGGTGACGGCGGGCGCCAAAAACCTCAGAATCTTAGCTGAACGAGAGTAAGGAGACTGAGAGTCCCTCCCACACGGCAGGTTACGTAATGTCTCGTTCCCTCCTCTCAGGGAACTACGGTTACGTGAGTAACCAGAGACGTTCCCTTATCGAGTCGGTCTCTCGACATTACGTATGGGGAACAATAAAACCCCCGCCGCGTGGGAGAAACCCCGCCCAGCTCTCAGGAACAGACACCGGACCTGGTTGAAACATCTATTGGCACAGAGCCAACTCGGCATCTGCACCAACGAAGGCCCCTCCCATCAAGCTAAGCACGCTGAACTGAATGGAGGGAGATTGCAGCAAGTGATTGGTGCTTAGGAAAATACTGCCGGCTATGAATGCGGACATAACAAAGGGCACAATATAGTGAACATGATAGCTATGCTAATAATAACTCGCACTGTCTGACGACTAGTCGAACCGTGGCTAGAGCGCGCGCCATCGGGGCAGTCTAGCCTAGTCCAACGACAGCTCAGCTTTCTCTCCCTGCACTGACAGACATGTGGTGCGAATGAAGGGATATTCAAGTTATAGAATCTCCCGAAGGTATTACGAGACGACCAACCTGCCGCGAAACAAATGTCTTGAATAGACATGCCTTTCGCCCACGCCCATGATGACGCCAAACTCCTAGTGGAGTGGGCGTGCACCCCTATAGGGAAACGGCTTCCCGTGGAGCATAAGCCAGCCAGTGCACAGCCTCCACTATCCAGTGAGATAGCCTCCGTTTCGACAGCGCGCCGCCTCTTAGCACCCGCGTAGCAGACGAAGAGCTGCTCTGAAGTTCGAAACTGGCTAGTTCTGTTCACATAAGCACGCAGGGCACGCATGGGGCACAAGCGTACTTCTGAGACTCTGAAACACTGACCTCATCCGGGCAAAATGCTGGAATTGCAACCACCTGGGCTCTGATGAATTTACGCAGTAGATAATAGCCCCATAATAGCATAGCACCTCAGTAAACAACAAACACATAGCCGTAGCTACAACTGTGAGTAGACGAGTTAGCACAGAATAGCCAGTTGTACTGAAGGAAACGGGGCAACATAACAGCATAGCACATGTACGTAACAGCATCGGTCGCTGTAGCGCATCCATGCATGTACATAACGCAGCATAAGTCGCCGTAGCAACAGAACTGCGTAGAGACAGAAACTGAGATGTACAGTTCGGTCAGGATGGCTAGCTGCACGGAAACGGGGCAGCATTACAGCATAACATAATGTGGTAAATTGCACATCCGTGTACGTACATACATTCAGAAACTGTGAGTATGCACAGTAGATTAAGATAGCTAGTTTTGCACTGAAAGAAACAGAGCAACAAAATAGCAACACGCGTCCTTATACGTACATAAGTGCAGTGTAGTCGCTGTAGCGACAAACTGAATATGCAGTTAGATAGGATAGCTGGTTGTTGCACTGAATGATAGAGGGCAACATAACAGCATAACACATCAGTGTGCACATTTTAAACATCTGTGTGTATAATGCAGCTCAAGTTGCTGAAGCGACCGAAACTGCATGAATATGCGTACACAATGGTCCATTACATTGAAGGGCAGCATAACGCTTCAATATCTACACAGATGCAATGCAAGTCGCCGTAGCGACGACTGAGACTATGCACAAGCATAGTTACATTTTTGTGTAAAAAAAACACAGCGTCACAGGCATAGCGACATCGACTGTAAATACGTAGTTAATCGGAATAGCCGGCTGCACTGAGGATACAGGGCAACATATAACGGCATAAATCATAGACACATATCAATGTACATAACACAGCGTCTGTGGCATCGCGCAACAACTGTGACTACACAGTAAAAGAGTAGCCAGTTGCACTGAAGGATACAGGGCAATATATAGCGGCGTAATAGCTACACATATCAGTGCGTTGTGTGTACACAGCGTCAGTTGCATCGTACAACAATTGTGAATACGTAGTGATCAGAATAGCCATTTGCACTGAAGGATAGGGCAAAATATGACGGCATAGATCATAACACATATCAGTGTGTAGTGTGCACAAACACAGCGTTAGTTGCATCGCACGACAACTATGAATACGCACTGCGTAGTAATCAGGATAGCCATTTGCACTGAATGACACAGGGCAATATATAATGGCATAAATCATTACACATAACAGAGTGCGGTGTGCACAAACACAGCGTCAGTTGCATCGCACGACAACTATGAATACGTAGTAATCAGAATAGCCATTTGCACTGAATGACACAGGGCAATATATAAGGCATAAATCATAACACATATCAGTGTGTAGTGTGCACAAACACAGCGTTAGTTGCATCGCACGACAACTATGAATACGCACTGCGTAGTAATCAGGATAGCCATTTGCACTGAATGACACAGGGCAATATATAATGGCATAAAACATTACACATAACAGAGTGCAGTGTGTACGTAACACAGCGTCAGATGCATCGCGCACGAACTGTGAATACGTAGTAATCAGAATAGCCATTTGCACTGAATGACACAGGGCAATATATAAGGCATAAATCATTACACATATCAGTGTGCAGTGTGTACAGCGTCAGTTGCATCGCGCAACAACTGTGAATACGTACTGCGTAGTAACCAGAACAGCCATTGCACTGAAGGACACAGGGAAATATATGGCATAAATCATTACACACAACAGTGTGTAGTGAGTACGTAACACAGCATCAGTTGCATCGCACAACAACTGTGAATACGTACTGCGTAGTAACCAGAATAGCCATTGCACTGAAGGACACAGGGCAATATATGGCATAAATCATTACACACAACAGTGTGTAGTGAGTACGTAACGCAGCGTCAGTTACATCGCGCAACAACTGTGAATACTTACGGTGTAGTAATCAGAATAGCCATTGCACTGAAGGACACAGGGCATTATATAATGGCATAAATCCTTACACATAACAGTGTGTAGTGAGTACGTAACACAGCGTCAGTTGCATCGCACAACAACTGTGAACACGTACTTGTAGTAATCAGCATAGCCATTGCACTGAAGGACACAGGGCAATATATAATGGCATAAATCCTTACACATAACAGTGTGGTGTGTACGTAACACAGCGTCAGTTGCATCCCGCAACAACTGTGAATACACACTGTGTAGTAATCAGAATCGCCATACAGGGCAATGAATGCTGCGGCGGGGGCTGGGCGCCAGCCACCGGGAAAGCATTGACTGCTATATGAAATGGTATAGCTCGTCCGCGGCATCATGCACGGGGACATAGATAGCCATCTCCTCGGGTTTCCCCGAGCTTCCGCTCTGCGATGCGTCTCCCATCTATGAGGCGGGTAATAATGTTGGGGAGAGAAGCTCTTTTGCTGAGACATGTAATGTACCTTGTTATTGAAACAGAACACAGCGGTTTCAGAAACAACACATTCTCGTCGAACTCTGGGCGGGAACACGCCCTCTTCGCACCGGTCCGACAAACACGTCCCGTGCTCTTTCCTCCCTGACACGCACATCAGGAGCGCTGTTTTTTTTTTTTTTTTTTTTTTTTTTTTTTGCGACTTCCTGAACTGCCTCTCGCTTCAGCTTTACGGCCCGCGCCGAGGCCACCTTTCCGACGGCAGCTCCTTTGGGCGCTGTCCACTCCAGCACCATATCTGCCACCGCCTCAGTGAGAATGGCCATAAGCTCCGCATCCAAAGAGGCGAGGGCGCCTTCAGACGGAGACTCGGACCATTGGCGTCGTCATCGTCGTAACCGAACGAGATAATTCCCGTGCTTCCTCAAGAGGGCGGTAAATGGCCTCAAGAGTAACTCACGGGCTCTGCCACGTGAGGATGGCGTGGACCTTAGGCCGACGTCAGCGCCTCAACAGAACCCGCGAATGGAGATCTCTGCCGTCTGCCGGTCCGCGGCTCGACGGCGGCAGACTGGGGAGAGGCAGGAGACAAAAGGTCATCGCTACGTGTAACGGCCAGCCTTGCACGAAGGATCTGATGGGAAGCTCCTCACAGGCGGGACATCCCGATCCCTCGAGTGCCGCCTCTGCGTGGTCCCGACCCAGGCACAGCACACAAGTTGTGTGCGTCCGGGGATTCAATGGGTCCACCACACGGGCGACAAAGAGACATAATATAATCCACCGGAACGCGAGAGGGGAATTAAAACTCCTTAATATACTCCGCTCTGAATGCGTACATCAACGGTGAAAACAGACTCGAGTGAAGAAAAAAGATTCTGAGGTTTTTGGCGCCCGCCGTCACCTATATTGAGCAGTGTCAGCCAATCAGGTGATGGCGGGACCGCCATTGGCTATTTGCAAGCAAAAGAGTTATTCTATCAGACTTCATGATTCGAGGAAAATGGATTTCCCCATACGTAATGTCGAGAGACCGACTCGATAAGGGAACTATAGGATCAGGGTTGGGAACCACTATTATTGCACAGAAACATCATTAGGGAAAACACTGGTGAGTAAACGTGGGGGAACAGGATTGTCACTGTAGTCAGAGTGAAACAGACTCAAATTATTGAACATAATGAATATAATGAAATACTGACTAAATCTAATGGATACATTTTAAAAAGAATGTAAAAATGAACACTAATACCAGATCATGAGATTAGACATTTGAGTACACCTGTGATTTCTGTGCTGAGATTTAGTGTTTATAGAACAGTAAGAATTTTAGGACTAAAATTAGCTTGTAAAATGAGGACAAAGACATGTGTGACTATCAGAGAGACAATCTTACCCCAGATTCTCCAGTTTACAGTGAGGATCCTCCAGTACAGCAGAGAGCAGAGGAACTGAATCTCCTAGTTTATTCACAGACAGATCCAGTAGTCTCAGGTGTGAGGGGTTTGATCTCAGAGCTGAAGTCAGAGCAGCAAAACCTTCATCTGTGACTCCACAATACCTCAACCTGTAGAGAACAATGACACACTCTTCACTCTCTCAGTTCAGATCAACACTACAAGCCACAATTCTACACATACTATTAAATGTCTAAATTTACATTGGAGATTTATAACAGTCATAAACAAATAATAAAGAAATTCAAAAAGCTTTCAACACATGTGCTCCAAAAATCCCAGTTTATATTGGCAGTTTAATAATAGGAGAAACACAGATGAAAGATAATCTTCTTTTGTTGTTTGTTAATTATTGATCCACTGATGTTGTGAAGGCTCAAACAAACAAAAACTTTTTCAATGATTTCAGACAGCAAGAGAGAAACGCAATGGCATCAAATTAAAAAAGAACATCACACACCTGACGGAAACATTTCTGGACCTTTATAAGGAAACAGCCAAGCAACCAAAATGACAGAAAAAGTTATAATAGATAAATTAAATATACTGGTTGCTACATGATTCCCAATTATTTCCATAATTTCACTATTTCCAGTATTTGAACTTTACATTTTCATTTAAATGTTGTAATTAGCAATACATTTAATTGTACCTGTAAAACAGATTTGTTAAATGACAGCATTGATTAAAGTTTCTTACGGGGCAAAAACATGTTTCTAATGGCAGAGCATTTAACTGCATGCACAAGTAAACTACATCTCCTGTAATGTCCGGCTCAGACTAACTGTAGGCCTACATCATGTAAGACTCCAATACAGTTATTAGGTAATTATTCCCTCACAAATAAATCTCTCAGTGAGTAAACTGTTTCTTGATAAACTACACAACATTGAAATAGTATTTTCAATGGGTTTTTAAATTATTATTACTATGATTATTATTATTTTAAGTCATTATTGTACCTGGTTCATTAGGCTACTCTTGTAAGAAAGTAGCAGTGGCTGGAACAGACTTTAAGTATCGCCTGCGCTTGAAAAGATGCAATCTAATCCTGTTTTCATGAAATAAGATGCTCCCAAATAGGGTTGGGCTTACGGACCTGTTGCTATGACAGCAACTCCAGGATGAGCTTTGAAGAACCTAACAATCCTGGATCATGTAAAATCGTCAACAGTAAAATCCAGATAACAGTAATCCACGTATGAAGAACGGGCCCCGGTTCTCCAGTGCATTGTTATACTGAGTTTATGTTTTTTAAATGATTTTTGTTGTTTTCACAGTAATATTCCTGTACTCTCAACAGTTCTCTAGTGTATAAGCCGTGTGTAGTGATGATGTGCCTCCAGCAGTGCTCGAAGTGGGCCGGTACGCACCAGCACTTCTATATTTTAAGCTTTGGTGTACCCTCACTTTTTCTTGTGTGTGCACTTCTCAGTGGCGTCACTAGGCCCCTTTTCTACTCAGACACATGATTTACAATACCTGCTTCTGTGATTCAAAAATGATACATAACATTGAACTATTTATTCAGTCATGGTGATGACTAGAAGTGTGCACTTTTTTTTATTCCCGGAAAGAGTTAAACAGTGGGGGAGGAGTGAAATTATATATAAAGTATCTTTATTTGTACGTTTTCTGATAGGAGTACCTTTCATTTGTCCATGAAAAATGCAGTTTCTCTGCTCGCTTCTCGACGACTGTTCTTTCACTCAGCACAAGTTTGGTATTGTTTTAAAGCGTAGCAATCCAACTTTGTGAATATTCATAGCGAATTCTCGATGGCATGAGTCTGAACCAATGAAATGTGATTTTCAGACTCATACTGATTTAAACAAAATTATTTTACTCACATTGACTGACACATTCGAAACGTGCCTCAAAGACCGCCTCAGACCGCACGTGACCCCGATATACACTTATACCTACACAGAATTACAGTATTTCAAAATATCTGTCTTGGCGAGTATTCAAGCAAACATTATCTGCTATGTCTTAAGTGAACATTTGGTTAACTGTTGGAGAAAAACATCTGATGTGTAACATTATATTAGATCAGCAGTACAGTAGGTCCGAATGTAAGGCTGTCTTTTTCGTTAATGTTAATCAAACAATTGTGGGAAAAAAGTTTAATATATATTGATCCTATAGATATTTGGTTTTGACTTGATGTGTGCCAAATTTGGTGTTATTACCAGAGATTTTAAGGTATGGTTGGTAGAGGATTTTGTTTTGGAACCTTCAGAAAACTTTAACTTGATTATTCTCAAAATTGACTTTGACTATAAAATTCAAACAGGTGTAGCTCAGTCATGAAAATTTGCTCATTGCGACTCATTTTGTCAGAATGGGTCACGTATGTAAGCAGATGCATATGTAAAATCAAAACTGATAATGTTTCTTAATGAAATGTCGACGCAGGACGAGGTATAGGACTGTGAAGCGCTGGGGGTGTTGTTGGACTTGATCTACTCATCGTCCTGAATCTGATCCAGACGTAGTCTAAATATCTAATATCTAAAAATTATGTATCTTAAATCAAGATACACAAGCAATTTTTCAGTATACAAGACTTAATATTTTAAGTCATTTTGCTTCTCAAGTAAATGTATCTTCAATTAAGAATACAAAAAAGAAAAGATGACAAAAATACTGAAAAATACATTTATTTTCTGCAGTGTAGTCCTAAAATTTACATAAGCATTTAGTCCAGGGTTCCTCGAATCTGGTTTTGAAGTGCCGCCGTCCTGCAGAGTTTAGATCCAACACTAATTAAAGACCCTGAACAAGCTGATCCATGTCCTCAGAGTTACAGGAAGGGGAGTTTATCAGGGTTTGAGCTAAACTCCGTAGGGCAGCGGCCCTCCAGTGCCAGATTTGTGGAACCCTGATTTAGTCTTACAGAAGACAATAACATGTCTGACTATGATATACCGTAGATGATCTTACCAGAGTTTCTCCAGTTTACAGTCAGGATCCTCCAGTACAACAGAGAGAAGCTTCACACCCGGATCTCGTAGGTTTCTATTATCTAGATTCAGTTCTCTCAGTTGTGAGGGGTTTGATCTCAGAGCTGAAGTCAGAGCAGCACAATCTTTCTCTGTGATTTCACAATCACTCAAACTGTAGAGAGATGAAAATCAGACTTGGTAAACACTATGAACTGAAAACAAAAAGCAATAGAAAATAGAGAAAAAATAGACAATTTGTATATGGAGTAAAGCAAACACTGTACTGTCGTCACTAATGGATGGCATTGTCTCAAAATTACTCAGGAACCTTGAGATCCGACGGTAGCTGCTCGTATCTCAGCCTGCCTGACAGACATTTCTGGCTGGATGAAGGACCACCACCTTCAACTAAACCTTGCGAAGACAGAGCTGCTTGTGGTCCCGGCCAACCCAACACTTCGTCACAACTTCTCCATTCAGCTAGGCTCGTCATCCATAACTCCATCAAGGTCAGCTAGGAACCTTGGGGTTGTAATTGATGATCAGTTGAAATTCACAGACCACATTGCTAGAACTGCCCGGTCCTGCAGATTTGCCTCGCACAACATTAGGAGGATCAGGCCTTTCCTAACAGAGCATGCCACACAACTCCTTGTCCAAGCACTTGTTTTATCCAGACTGGACTATTGTAATGCTCTCCTGGCTGGTCTTCCAGCTTGCTCTGTCAAACCTCTGCAACTGATCCAGAATGCTGCAGCCACAGTAGTCTTTAATGAGCCGAAGAGAGCACACGTCACTCCTCTCCTCACACAATTGCACTGGTTGCCAGTTGCCGCTCGCATTAAATTCAAGGCACTGACGTTTGCCTATACAGAACAACCACTGGCACTGCTCCCTCTTACCTAAACTCATTACTTCAGACTTATGTGCCATCCAGAAACTTGCGCTCTGCTAGCGAATGTCGTCTAGTGGTACCATCTCAAAGAGGCACAAAATCTCTTTCCCGGACCTTTACCATGACTGTTCCCTGCTGGTGGAATGATCTGCCAAACTCAACCAGAGCTTCTGAGTCAGTAGCCACTTTCAAGAAACTGCTGAAGACGTATCTTTTCCGGCAGCACTTGATTCAGTAGTACTAACACTTTCTCTTCTCTTCTATTAAAAAAAAAAAAAAAAAAACTGCACTAAAATTAAACTGAGAGGGGTTATAGCACTTGCGTATTTTTGTCCTACTGTTAATTTAACTGCTTCTATTGTTCTCATTTGTAAGTCGCTTTGGATAAAAGCGTCTGCTAAATGAATAAATGTAAATGTAACTTTAAACTTGTTTGTTTTAAATTAAGTACATTCGTTAAGTAAGTACTCATTGAAATTAAGTACCTACTCATTGAGTATGCGGCGGGTTGTCACCAACGTCATGTTCTGGGCGGTAACCCGGATGCGCGGCCATTATGGAGGCACTCGGATGTAAACAACGGCATGGATTGCACTGTTTACGTACTACTGAACACATTGTTACACTAATAAACCATGGTAAAAACACGTAGTAGGTGCGAAATCATATAGAGAAGGACTTAGTAAGCAGGAGAGAGCGAAACATTTTGACAAACTAAAGTTAATATGTGGTAAAGGTCCGAACGAGCTAGCTTCTCTAGCCCGTACTGCAGTTCTTCCTTCTATTTCTTATCCCGACACAGGCTACGTTCAGATTGCCAGTCCAAAAAAGCACATGAAATCCGTTTCAAGCTACATTCATATGTGGTTTGAAATCCTATTCAAATCACATATCAGGGCATCGGCTTCAGTCTGAACGATCGGATTTCGCGTGGTATGTGACTCTCACGTTAAATGTAAACGTCAGACGTTGTTAGAGGAAACACGCTGAAAGTCGCTGTCGAAACAATTCTGTGTTGTTGCAAAGTGCCGGACGAGCAGAACATTATTATTTCTGAAACATATTTTGAAACTAGCGCGGAAAAAAAGCTGTAGTGCATAATATCCTCATACAGTTCTGCAGCTCAAGACGCAGTAGTCCAGCGCGGCGGCTACACATTCCCATGTTGTAAAATTTAAATAAGACGACATCTCGATTGCAAATGCAAACCCCTCCATCAACACAATGTCAGTGCCATATTGCCCAAGAGCTGCATGGATACACACATCGGATCTGAACAGTTGCGATACACAGTGTGGACATCATTTTAGATCAGATTCCAATCGGATACAAAGATAATCGGATTTGGACTGACAGTGTGAATGTAGCCATAGTTAAATACGTCAACATTTTAGCCATAGTCAACGCTTCATTAACACATGTCATGTGGTTGATGAGCTGATGCTGTGCCTCACCACAAACGCCTTCTTTCATCAGTTTTTTACACTCTTCTCTTTAACTTTTAGCAGTAGATAGAACTCGAAATGTTTTTTCCCGATGCGACCGATTAGTACAGACCAAAACTCGACCATTTTTCAGCAGCAATAATCAGCCAAATTTGCGAGTCCGTTCAGTTCAATGGCATTGTTTACGTTCAGTGCCTCCAAAATGGCCGACTTCTGGTTTGATGACGCGTCGTGAAACCCTCTATACATTATAACATAAATAATGATTTAAAAACCTGAAAGAAGCAGTTTTTTGTTGTTGTTTTTGGGGGGGGTTTTTGGATAAAAGACGTCGTTATGTTTCGCTTCTCTGTCTGCGCTTCAGAGAGCATCTAAAGCCGCTAAACTTATGGAAAGTTCAGTCAGGGAAACCGTTTCTCAAAGATGCGCAACGATTTATAGATTTATTTGGAACTATTTTCATTGGCGATATAGATCAAAATGTAAGTCATGTAATATTAACAACTTGTTTATTTTAAACAACGTCCTACTGATGTTCGGGACAGCACTCTTCCTCATCTGATAATGTTGCTTAACTTAGGCTATTGTTAGAAATAGAAGGGGAAAAAACCAGGATAGCCTAGAGGAACTTTTTTGTGAATTGTATTCTGTTTCAGAAATGGGCTTTTATTGTAATATCTGTTGATTCATTTTGTTTCAGTGGTCTGTTATGCTTCATAATAAAATATGGCTACCCATCCGCAGCTTTACTTGGTCTTGTTTATGCACCAGCTGCAAATGCTAACAAATAAACAGCGTTAGTTTTTGTATCAACAATCATGAATTAAAAATGCTAAGTCAGTCTTTGTTTGTATTGCATGTTCACTTTTAATACAACGAAACAGCCTAGGTCTCCCATCCCTCACAAACTCGCGGTCGAGTACGTCATAATGATCGCCGCATTCCTCAGAACGCTCGGTGACGTTATAATGAGTGCAGCGGATTTTTTCTTCTTGTAGCGAGTCGGCGATTGAGTGAGTAGCCTATGCTTTTTACACTGGGTTTGGGGATCTGAATTTGAATCTTTATATAATTTGCAGAAGAATCTGCTTAAACTGTGGAATGTTATTGTATAGATTAGCTGTTGCTACATTTAGATAAATAAATAGGCATGGCTACACTGGTTTGTGTGGAAATGAGAGCATGATATGTGAATCAATAATGATCAAATCTTTTTATTTATATAATTGTAGATCATTTATATTCAAATGACAAAATGATAGCAGATCTGATGACACACTGAAGTGATTCTGAAAGCTTATTTGCCTTAAGCTGATTTGTTTAAATCAATCAAATTTGCCTCGACAACCGGCAAAATAAAACATGAATATATACATTTACGTTATGTGCATCGGAGTTATTCACATTAGTAGGTAAATTGATAAAAATAACAATTAACTTTTTTAGCTTCATTGTTCATTTTAAATACATTTCAAGGAGGCTCTCAGCCTCACTTGACTCTTCTGATGGATCGCCACTGGGCATACACTGTATACATTTTTATTTGTATTTTTTAGAAAATTAAAGGCCTACTTGATTTTCCGCGTTCCGCTCCATCTTGTGCACAGTCTTGTCTGCACAGCTATTAGTTGGTGGACCAGTGTGACACTCACAATTTCCTATTTATACTTTAGCAGATGTCAAAGAGCAGTACTGAGTCGTGTCAACATCCTTCTATCTTAACAATCACCTACCGTATGCGTTGTTGAGCACACACCGTTAGCGCGAACACAAAAATTGGCCTACACATGGATGTCTGTTGAACTTCAGATGACAAAATGCGGAATGTGGGTTTACGTTGGGCTTAAGACAACAAGCTTTCAGGTTCTTGTACTGTATGTTTACTCAAATCATCTCTTCCCTTTCTCTTTCTTTCATAGTGTTTCACAGATATACATTGCAAATAGTATTGTTCAGTTCCAGTTCATTTTCTACATATCTAACATCGATATGAGTTTGTCAACCATGCCCACCATTTTTGAGAGTGCAGAGCAGTCATCATCTACTGAGTACTCAGATGAGCTTACTACGGCCCTTGCTGCGGGACGGTGGTGGGCGATAATGGAGGTTTCGGACCCCATACCTGAGGATTATGAGTACGGGGACATCTCAGGCCAGTGGGGGGAAACAATGGAGGCGGGAGAAACATCATGTCCCTCATCCCTGGTCTTCAGTAATGCATCTGAGAAGCCTCATTTCCAGCACTCGGGCTTCTCAGATGCAACACGGAAGACCACACCGCAGTGGAGGCAGAAGATGACGCAGGGAGCACCCTTCTCTTCCAGATCCACACAGGGAGCACCTGTGCCCGCCAGATCCACACAGAGAGCACCTGTGCCCGCCAGATCCACACAGAGAGCACCTGTGCCTGCCAGAGCCACACGGGAAGCACCTGTGCCCGCCAGATCCACACAGAGAGCACCTGTGCCTGCCAGATCAACCCGGGAAGCACCTGTGCCCGCCAGATCAACACGGGAAGCACCTGTGCCCGCCAGATCAACACGGGAAGCACCTGTGCCCGCCAGATCAACACGGGAAGCACCTGTGCCCGCCAGATCCACACAGGAAGCACCTGTGCCCGCCAGATCAACACAGGGAGCACCTGTGCCCGCCAGATCCACACAGGAAGCACCTGTGCCCGCCAGATCCACACAGGAAGCACCTGTGCCCACCAGATCCACACAGGAAGCACCTGTGCCCGCCAGATCCACACAGGAAGCACCTGTGCCCGCCAGATCAACACAGGGAGCACCTGTGCCCGCCAGATCAACACAGAGAGCACCTGTGCCCGCCAGATTCACACAGGAAGCACCTGTGCCCACCAGATCCACACAGAGAGCACCTGTGCCCGCCAGATCAACACAGGAAGCACCTGTGCCCGCCAGATCAACACAGGAAGCACCTTTGCCCGCCAGATCAACACAGGAAGCACCTGTGCCCGCCAGATCCACACAGAGAGCACCTGTGCCCGCCAGATCCACACAGAGAGCACCTGTGCCCGCCAGATCCACAGAGGGAGCACCTGTGCCCGCCAGATCCACAGAGGGAGCACCTGTGCCCGCCAGATCCACACAGGGAGCACCTGTGCCCATAGGGTCCAAACAAAGAGGAATACTCAGGATCCCATTACATTTGACTAAACACCTGATACATGCCTCTTTTGAAACACCCATGCCCATCCAGTCTCTACAGAGGGCACCAGTGGCGTCCTCAAAGGTGCTCACATACTCCTCAGATGGAGCACCCATGCAGGACAAGATGGGACCTAGGCCCAAACTTAAGATCCCTGAGCCATTAAGGCAGGAGCTGCTGCAGAAGAAGCCTTACACTTTTCTGCAGGGACCACCCATGCCCATCCAGTCTCTACAGAGGGCACCAGTGGCGTCCTCAAAGGTGCTCACATACTCCTCAGATGGAGCACCCATGCAGGACAAGATGGGACCTAGGCCCAAACTTAAGATCCCTGAGCCATTAAGGCAGGAGCTGCTGCAGCAGAAGCCTTACACTTTTCTGCAGGGACCACCCATGCCTGACAACATCACAAAGAGATCAAAAGAACAAAGAGAACAAAATCAAAAGATCCCTGAGCCTGAGATAGCGCCTGTTTGTTGCACACAGGGAGTACTTGTTATTGACAAGATCTCCGAGAAGAGAGATGCTAAAAACCCTGAGCTACTGAGGCAGCATTCGCAAAATGTGTCTTCTGCAAAACTCAGGATCCCTAGGAAGCAGAGGGAGAAGTTGAGGGATTGGTGGGGGCATCAGCAGAAGAATGTGCAAAAGGGAGTGTCTGTGCCTGCCAAGACCCCACAGAGAACACTTGCTCCACTGTGTTCCCCACAGCAACCACCCAGGTCTCCCGAGGGAGCACCCATGTCCAGATGGAGTAAGAGCGTGTGTCTATGGAGCACAGAAGCTTCTGTAAGTCCCTTATATTGCTAGTTTTTACTTATTTTAAAATGTATTCAAACAAGTAAACGTTGCCTTTAACTATGCTATTTAAATTTTCTTTCGATTTTCTTTAAGAATCACTCATTAAATCTGGTCAGCGTTACATGATTATGTCTGTTCCTTCAACAGGACAGTGCAGGAGTGGACAGATCAGCCCCACAAAAAAAGCAGCGGACGGCTATCAAAGTCAACAACCAACAGTCGGATCCAGGCAGCTTAGACCAAATGGACTATTTATGTAGCATATTTGCTAAATTTTGTGTAATTTCCAATATTTAATATTTATATTGTAATTGTATATGAGTACATGTCTTATGTGAATACATACAGACAGTATAATAAAATATATATATACAAACTGTGTATATTTATTTGTCAATGACAACACACATTAATTAGTGTTATATAAACAGATATTTTCATCTGTGTCACTGAGCTGATTAAATTCACACACTAAGCCAGAGAATAGCATTGTAACAACATATATTCATATTTACCACAATTTATGGCTAAAGACAATGGCTATGTAATACAACTGATTCACTATTTCAGTATACATTTTCTTGCAACAATAGCCTGACATCATCAGATAAAGGTTTGTTTTATTTTTATGACAGATTTAAGTCCAAATACTTTTTCTATACTTTTATCAGTGGTATTTTTGTATACAAAAAAAACAAACATATATTTTAGGAAGCTTCTGGTGCATTTATTTGGTGCATGTTTCACTAGATTCGCTTTTGCTATGTATACTTAAAGATTCAGTTTTTCTGGAAATTGTACTTCATACTTCATTCATAAGTATTTATTTCGTTTATGCCATATATTTACATGAACTGACTTTCTGATGCATGGCCCTGCAAAAGAAACAATATATGAATGAATCAGAATGCATGAAAAAGTTGCAGAATGTAACTGCACATTGCTATGATATATATCAAGAAGTGTTCAATTTGTGTCAAAGCTCTTTGGTGGTTCCCCTTGATTGCATAACATTTTAAATATAGAAAACCAAGCGCTCCCTTTATAACGCGGCTGACTTTGCTCACTCACGCAAAAACTCCTGTTATCATCAATGAATCTAAATACACACTGTATATAATACAAATCAGGTTTATTTGCAAAATGTACAGACTTTCAGCTGTTTGCAATGAAAAAATCAAAACAAAAGTCATAGAAATAGCTCAACACAACAAACGTTTCAAGTGGTTTCCCGAAATTCAACTGAAAATGCAACTTTTAATGACTTACGCAGTCTCAAAATTATTTTGTAAAAATTATATATAAATCTCTTATTTACATAATGTCTACGCTTTGTTATAATGAGATGATTTGCAAGCGTGTAGAACTTAGTTAAACAGTGTTTTGAAGGGTATTGAGCAGATTCTGACTAACTTACAGTAAACACCTCTTATTGGTCATTGCGTTACACAGACATGCCTGAGATTAGGGGTGTGCCGGTTTCAGAATTGGTGATGACGGTTATGACGCGAGTCAAATGTGACGGTTCGTAACATAACCGTCGTTGTCGTCGTCGTGGCATTGGGGGAAGGGGGTTATAGGATGGTCGGTTGAATAACTGTTCATTAGTTATAGGTCAACTTAATTTGAATAAACAAGCAGACACTGATTAGCAACTCGCTTTACGTTCATTTAAAATGAACAGCAAGACAACCAGAAGTGAATGTGCTTTCCATTAAATGAATCACACACAGTAAACAAATCCTTAACAAAAACAAAAAAACAAACGTTGCAATGAACGTGCTTTGTTTTAAAGGTGCTAAATGTAACTTTTCTTTTAAAATGAATCCTTTTTTTTATTGCCTGTGTGTGAAGGGGTTGTAATCACACATTATAATGATCCACTTGTCGGGTTTTGCTATTACCTCTGAAGGCCAGTATTCCTATTTATATGTGAAGTCTCCGGGTCGGATTTCCTGTGAAATCCATCGGATGTGACGTGCATGCGCGCTCCCGAGCCTCTCTCCTTTTTATATACAGTCTATGCGACGGCACTGCAGCTGACGACATGGAGTCTGATAACACCAAACAACGACCTGCCTCCAGCACAACACACACTCCAACACAAACTCCACATAAATATAAAAAACAAAACAAAACAAACATTTATCTGCTGAAGCTCGTCAGGCCAAACGTGAATCGGATCGACTTAGGACGAAAACACGGATCAACATCGGCAGAGCGTTTGAATTATGGAGAGACCTCCGCTATTTTTATTGTGATAAATTACAAGTTTTCAGATATGCTGAAATAATGGTAAACTGTAATGAAATAGCAAGGTAAACTACAACATATATGAGACATGAAATGAATACAAAAGACTGTTCCAAGATAACAAAAAGTAGGTGCTTTAGGATGTAACTTTTATTTTATGTACTAGATCTACTGTCTAACGTCACTCATCCCACTACTACCATATTGTTTATAATACACATTTCCAGACACGTTCAGTACAGTAATGTTACATCCTACGATCTTACTGTTACACTGAAATTGTTCAGTCTAGTCACTAACCGTTTTCGTTATCATATTATACATTCACCTATGTTGACATTGCTGATTGTGAAAGATACACGAATAGTTAGTGAAATGCCTTAACACCACAAATGTAACATTATCATGGTACGAGCATGGAGCATTAGTTCAACGTCAAGCTGATAAAAGTAGCCTATTATTGTAACGTTGCAGTGGGAGTTTACATGAGTTTCCAGCATGTTGTGTGATGCTTTCTCCGGTGTGTTGAAAGTCTCAGTGTGGCCGGTACCATGCGTGCTCGCTCTTGTGTTCGAGCACACGCAAGAGCACGAGCGCTCTTGTAATAATTGGTTGCAATCTGAAACATCACCGATAGAGGCCGCTAAAAAATGCATATAGCACCTTTAAATAAATCACACACAGTAAACAAAACCTTAACAAAAAAACGTTGCAATTTAGACGCGCAAACTGGGTGCCAGTGCGGTGAGACGTAGTAGCCTACATGCTCGGACAGATTCGGCTTTAAGTCGTTCATCCTCGGATGCGGCGTCGCACGCGCTGTTACAAAAAGAGCCGTGCACACAGCCAAGCGAAATGGGGTCTTGCGCACCCAACGCATCATTTTTGCTGGGCGCACCTTCGTGTTCGTGCGGACGCGTCGAGGATAAACAAGGCTTTACTCCGTGTCAGCGCACGCTCTGATCGGTAAAGGTGCACAGACCTCTCCCGAATCATCTCCAGCCGAAGCAGCCTCCGAAGCACCACTAACTCCGCCTCCGTTTCCCTCGTAAGCTGATATTAGTATTTAAACATTCTCTTTGATAAAAAAAAAAAAAAAAAAAATTGTAATAGCACTGTTTTGGCGGTTATAGAGTTCTAATGACAGTGTTCAACTAACCATCGATTTCACGGTTATATAATAACCGTCACAACCCTACCTGTGATTGGCTACAATATTCAGCGCTGCAAAAACACGTTGTATGGAAACATTTGTGATAGAAACCAAGAGCTCACACACAAATACAAGCAGGACTGTTTGAAAGCAATTTTAAAAACCCATCGGATCTACACAAATCACACAAATGACCTATTCGGTGGCAAGGTGACAAGTTTGCATCCCTGATTCTGAATATGGTAAAAATTACAGCATTACAGTAATGATTTCAAGGAGAATAACAATAAACGCTTAAGTAAAACATCTGTTAGAGTTAATGAGACTTTTGGGGGGAAAATGTCATACAAAAAAAATGTCACATAAAAATATCATAAAATTCTTACAGGTTTGATATACTGCCTTTTTTCTTGTAATATTGGGATGAAATGTATGGAAGCTTGTTTCCGCCTTGGAATAAAAATTTTAAATGTCATTGCGACTTTTTCTCTCAAAATTGTGAGATATAAAGTTGCAATTGCGAGTTATGAAGTCAGAATTGCATGATATAAAGTATTTTTCTCTCAGAATTGTCAGTTTATATCTCACGATTCTGCTGTTTAAAATAGTCATTTTGTCATGCTACTAACTACTAATATTCTATAATTCTTATTTAGAGTTTATAAAATCACTATTTTAACATTTACACTCACATTTTGTCAAAATTCATCTATTGAAGCATCGTGTCACAGACAAATGTTAATCCTGAATGAGAGACAGTTCAAATCACTTTATCTACAACAGAATGTGTGTGTGTAGTCCCATGTTTCTGAATAAATCCTGAATAATCTGATTAATAGCTTGCAAAGACATATTTGAATGGTCTATAAGCATTTCATATATTTTCATAATGACGTGTGTGTGTGTGTGTGTGTGTGTGTGTCTAGATATGAATGCAAAAAGACTTTATTAATAAGTAGAGTGGCCAGCAGAGGGCAGTAGAAGACCACTTATTGGCTCACTTTCATTTTAACAGCCTTGAGTTTCAACAACATTCTGAACTAAAGCAAATCATGCTAGAACAGGGTAAATCATGTAAAGCATACTACAAAATGGAATATCATGGTAAAACTATGGTAAATCATGCTAGATTCATGGTAAATCATACTAGAACATGGTAAATCATGGTAAAAGTATGGTAAAGCATGGTAAAACTATGGTAAATCATGGTAAAACTATGGTAAATCATGCTAGAATCATGGTAAATCATACCAGAGCGTGGTAAATCATGGTAAACGATGGTAAATTATGCTACAACAGGGTAAATCATGTAAAGCATACTAGAACATTGTGAATCATGCTAGATTCATGGTAAATCATACTAGAACATGGTAAATCATGGTAAAACTATGGTGAATCATGCTAGATTCATGGTAATTCATACTAGAACATGGTAAATCATGGTCAAACTGTGGTAAATCATGCTAGATTCATGGTAATTCATACCAGAGCGTGGTAAATCATGGTAAACGATGGTAAATTATGCTACAACAGGGTAAATCATGTAAAGCATACTAGAACATTGTGAATCATGCTAGATTCATGGTAAATCATACTAGAACATGGTAAATCATGGTAAACTATGGTAAATCATACTAGATTCATGGTAAATCATTCTAGAACATGGTAAATTATGGTAAATCATGCTAGATTCATGGTAATTCATACCAGAGCATTGTAAATCATCGTAAACGATGGTAAATTATGCTACAACAGGGTAAATCATGTAAAGCATACTAGAACATTGTGAATCATGCTAGATTCATGGTAAATCATACTAGAACATGGTAAATCATGGTAAAACTATGGTACATCATGGTAAAGCTATGGTAAATCATACTAGAACATGGTTAATCATGGTAAAATTATGGTAAATCATGCTAGTATCATGGTAAATCATGGTAAACGGTTTTCCATCTATTATGTCAGTGGTTACATGCTTGCTAAATGTCTTTAATGCTTATGTGCTAAAAGGGCTTAACTGCTTGAACACCGCTAAATGCTGCTTGCAGCTTTAATTTTTTATTATTATTATTGCCTGGCGGAAACAAGATTCCATAGTTCCAACTGATTTTCCTTCAGATTTCAAATTAGACACCAACTAAGTACCAAAATGTGCGATCAACAGCAGAAAATCACAGTTACTCACTTTTTTCTCTCCCCACAATTTATTAATGGTGTTTTTCCCACGTCTTGTGTCCGAGTCATCGATAACGTCATCGTGCACCAGGCTGGCAGTGTGGATCATCTCAGAGATCATAGCGATAGAGCGCTGCGCCGGCAGCAAAACCCTGAGGACATCAGATGTGCCTTATTAACACTGACTGACGCATCACATTAGGAATTCACACACACACACACACAGCACTGAAGTGCTTTCTCACCCCTCTTTATTGCTGTGGACGTTACAAGCTCGAGCCATCAAGATCACAATCATCGGTCGAAAGGCTTTCCCCTTCCCATCAAAGTAATAATCACAGAGTGCTTTGAGCTCTGCTTTAGAGACGAGCAGCTGCTGAACACACGTTTAACAAGGTCAGTTTGAGCGCATAGAAGAGCATAAAACATCTCAGAGAAGTGGTGGAAAGTGTTTGGGCATTAATAATTACTAAATATAACACTTCATAAAACAACAGTGGACAAGAAAAACAATGTTTAGTGGTAAACGCTATGTAGAACTATGCAGTATTCTTGCTGTACCTTTTTTATGTCTTCATATAAATCTTGCAAGTCCTTTTGTGCAAGTGAGAAAGGATCTTTTAACTTTGCATCACTGTGTATACTGCAACAGACCCGTGGAGTTGAGAACAGACATCTAGAGCTGTGCCTGAAACACAAACATGGAAAAAAGATTCAATAAACACAATAAAAAAAACATATTTTTTTAGTTATTAACAAAAAATCAAACAATGTGCATGTATGAATGAATCTATAAATAAGGGAGAGCAGGGCTAGTTGACAAATTGACACTTAGGTTTGGTTTATTTTTGAAAATCAATATATTTATGTATTTAAAATGTATAATTAAAATGATGTAATGTTCTTAAAATCACATATTAATATTATACATTTGTAATATTAAAGGCTGTTTAAAGGCTTTGCAACTTTGAATGGGGTCGTATAAACACATTTTACCAAATCACCCATTTAAATATATTTATATTAGTGCTGGGCAACGATTAATCGCGAATAATCGTATCCAAAATAAAAGTTTGTGTTTACATAATAATATATGGGTGTACTGTGTGTAATTATTTTGTATATATATAAATACACACACATGCATGTATATATTTTTGAAAAATGTATTATTTATATATAAAATATTTATAATATAAATTATGTATAAACGTATGTATTTACGTGCAAGTATTTCTTATATACATGCATGCGTGTGCATTTATATATACAAAATACCTGCACACAGCACACACACATATGTAAACACAAACTTGTATCTTGGATGCCCAGCACATAATATCTATGCAATTTTTTTTTGTGGGGGGGGGGAATATATATGGAGACTGGAGAGAGATCATTTATATAATAATATGAAGTTATTTTATGTATATAATAACATTTTTCGACTTGAATATATATTTATAATAAATGAACATATTTCAGTAGAATGTAATTAATTTAATTACTCCAGTCTTCTGTCTTACATGATCCTTCAGAAAATAATGAATATGCTGATTTGCTGCTCAAGAAACATTTTGAATTACTATCAATATTGAAATGTTGTGCAGCTTAATTTTTGTGGGAAACATGATTATGAAACAAATCTTTTGTAAGATTTTAAATGCATTTACTGTAACAAACTATGTATATCTTTAAAGAGAAATATATCCTGCTAACCTCAAACTTCTGAACTAATTAAATAGTTTTGTTTAAATTATTATTATTATTATTTTTAAAACACACAACTGCTTTGGCTACCTGAAACTGTCATAAGTTATACTCATAACATTATACAACTAGACTTTGAACCTAATAGTTTTTTTGTAATAGTCCATGTTACACGTTCCCTGAGTGACAACTAGCCCCAGTGTACCTATACACATTAGCACTAACTAGTGGTACACATTTACACCATGACATTGACATACCTTGCAAGGATCATTGGTTTGTTAAAATTATGTACAGGGCCCTGCAGGAATAAAGCCTGAAAAACATAAAGTACCCATCAAAACAATAGTGCAAACTGTGCTCAGGATATAGTGTGTCTTAACATTTGCCAACACAACTTACACAAGCACAACACAAGACTTCCTGTGCAACATTCTTGTCCACCAGTGACATTGAATGGCATGCAATACGGAACATGAGTCTCTAATGAATGAGTTCTTGACCTTTAACACACAGTTCAGGCAGGAGGTCTTTACAAACACGACTGCAATCATCTGATCTAAGACTTTTTTTCACTATTACAGCGCATGACATTCGCACTCATTTCAAACCTAATGTGATCTGTCATTCATTGGCTCACACCGGTGACCTTCATCGTCATCATCATCATCATCATCATCAGTGTGATCGCGTTACCTGTGTCACAGCGGAGGACGACGCGCTTCTTCTGCCTGCTGAAGCCGTGTGTGTAAAAGCTCTTCTGCTGACTGAGCCCACAACACCAGTCCGGCACTACAGCAGCTCCTGCACTGCTCCTCCAGCACAGGCTCCACAGTTAGTCATTATAGTGAGAAAGTTACGAGAGTTTCCATTTGTACGACAGCTTCTGAACCCATTCAATTAATAGATTTAATCAGTTATGGTTTATAACGCGTATAAATTTCCAAAAAGACATAAAAATCCCGAATATGGCATAAATGGAGCATTCGTGTTTTTGAGCCGATGAGCGCCCTCTGGTGGAATATTGAAGGATTGTTTGTGTGACAGTTCTGATGTTTTCCTCTAGTTACGTGATGTAAGGAAGTAGGTTACAGGACAAATAGTAAAAATAATATGCCTGTACGTTTGATGTAATGACAAAACATGGTTTCACATTATTTTTATTTCTATCGGCCGTCGTCATCGCTACATTTAAGGACGAACAAGAATTCTGTGAGAATGGAAGTTGTAATGAAAGAGAGTTCGATAAGAGTCACTTTTATAGCAATGTGAAACACTGTGGAGAAATACCACTGACATTATCACATCCATGACATTGACATACCTTGCAAGGATCATTGGTTTGTTAAAATTATGTACAGGGCCCTGTCGGAATAAAACCTAATAAAAACATAAAGTACCCATCAAAACAATAGTGCAAACTGTGCTCAGGATATGTCTTAACATTTGCCAACACAACTTACACAAGCACAACACAAGACTTCCTGTGCAACATTCTTGTCCACCAGTGACATTGAATGGCATGCAATACCGAGCAGTGAGTCTCTAATGAATGAGTTCTTGACCTTTAACACATTCAGGCAGGAGGTCTTTACAAACACGACTGCATTCATCTGATCTAAGACTTTTTTTTCACTATTACAGCGCATGACATTCGCAGTTCGCACTCATTTCAAACCTAATGTGATAAAATACGGCAGTGATCTGTCATTCATTGGCTCACACCGGTGACCTTCATCATCATCATCATCATCATCAGTGTGATCGCGTTACCTGTGTCACAGCGGAGGACGACGCGCTTCTTCTGCCTGCTGAAGCCGTGTGTGTAAAAGCTCTTCTGCTGAGCCCACAACACCAGTCCAGCACTACAGCAGCTCCTGCACTGCTCCTCCAGCACAGGCTCCACGGCACCGCCATGACGCCCCGACAGAGAGCCTATATGGGGAGGCGCCCCTGGCAGTTTTACGCCCCGGCAGTTTTAGGACCCTGTTGTTCCTGATGCGTCCAGTAGAGGGATATACTGCGAAATAACATAATTAAATCGACGCTTACACATTAATATCCCGTCCATAGACTTGACAATTTTGTGTTTTTTTGTTAATTTAAATATAAACGTTACAGTGTAGATCTCCACGGATTAAATTTTCTGTAGATATTCAGTTGGGCTTCACTCTCAGTCTGTCATTTATTTATTTGCCAATCGACTTTTTTTTTTTTTTAAATAAGTGCCAGTTATAAATTAAATTAAATTTAATACATTATTAGCTAAATGTGTAATTTGTATATGTACATTTCTGAAATACATAACTTGGACACAGTCACCTCTGATAACAGATCACTCTAAATTGTAATGTAGATGTGCATTTTCTGTAAAGCTGCTTTGAAACAGCATGTATTGTGAAAAGCGCTATACAAATAAATGTGAAATTCATTGAAAAGTTATGGAGGGTTTTGGGTAAGTGTATCCACAACGTTGGTGCCTACGTTCTGTTATTATGCATCATCATCATCATTGTTCCGCGTTCTCATTGGTTTGTTGGCATTTGGGGGATGCGAAAGGAAAGCTGACTATGAATAGAGCTTCAGGGATGACATCAAAACCTGGAAGACTAATTCGCCACTGGTTGCCTCGAATTTATGGAAGCTTGTTTCCGCCACGGTATAAAACAATTTAAAAGATAATTGTGACTTTTTATCTCGCAATTCTGACTTTTTCTTGCAATTGTTATTTATGTCACTTAATTGTGAGTTTGGCCCTGTCACAAATGGCACCATAAACACTCGCGGTCTTCCTCTGAGTCCGCACTTTCGTGACAAACGCCGCTTTGACTGTCGGGAAGAAGTCTGCTGCGGAGCTCGCTTCAGTGTGGGCTCAGCAAAAGTGTACATGTAGGGCACATATCGACCGCTGAGCGGCGCTCGTGAGTCCCCTTCTGAAACCTAAAATTACTAAATGGACACCCTACAGTCTCATGGACTTAACGGGATGCGGAAGCCATTGTAAGTCTTCAAGACTGAAAGTGCATATGAAGTGTGCCATTTGGGACAGGGCCTTTATATCTCGGTGAGTGGATTCTGACTAAATGAAACGCCTCTGATTGGCCACTGCGTTCAATAGACCAACAAACATGACTGTGATTGGCTACATTTCTCACCGCTGTAAAAACACATTGTAAAATAGAAACATTTGACGTTCTCCAGAGTTCAAACACAAAAACACACTTGAGAGTTTGCTGGTATGATATTATTACAGAATCAACTGAGGGTGCTCTTGCATTCATTTGAGAGTGCTTATATTTAAATTTGACATAAATTTGACTTGGTGTTTTTACCCATGTTTTAATTTAACAAAAAATTATTTGTGATCAAGCATTAATTGACAGACGCCCTGCAGTACGGCTGCGGACACTTGTGTTAAACTGATCTGAACTGAGAGAGTGAAGAGTGTGTCATTGTTCTCTACAGGTTGAGTTATTGTGGAGTCACAGATGAAGGTTTTGCTGCTCTGACTTCAGCTCTGAGATCAAACCCCTCACACCTGAGACTACTGGATCTGACTGGGAATAAACTAGGAGATTCCGTTCCTCTGCTCTCTGCTGTACTGGAGGATCCTCACTGTAAACTGGAGAGGCTGTGGTAAGATGAACTCTCTGATAAACACATATATATTTGTCCTTGCTAAATATATTCTTTATTAGTAATGTAATAGTTTAAACTTTTTTACTCATTGATCACCAACTTTGCTTGTTTCGGGTCTGAAGAAGGAGTGCAACCAAACAATTACACATCCACACAACACAAATGAGAGACAATTGAATACATTTTATTGAGAGCTCATTTTCTGTACAATTATAGTTTTACCAGGAAAACCAAAACCAGTAGTTTTATGTGTGATTCATAGACGCTCAGTTAAACAATAAATTACAAGTGAGTGATACTTACATCAGTCCAAATGCACATTAAATAAATATTCAGTTAAATCAGTGAACATCACCGGTGAGCCAATGCTTGATTAAACATGCTAATCCTAAAACATAAATGTTATTCCCAGCATATATATATATATATATATATACTCCACATCACAAACAAGACAAAGACAAAGATCATTTGTTCACATAATGTCAACATCATGGAATCAAGTCATTTCCAAGTAACATAATTAAGAAGTTTTAAAGTGATTTTAATATGGTTCCCTAACTGGATTAATTCATTCAATTTTACTGCATGGTATTTGTCCCTCAGTTTTACCTCAAGTACACGGAAAACCGACATCCTTTATAAAACAGTGTAGAATATAGTGGCATTCATTGCTTGTCACTACATTCAAATCACATCACACATTGCAATCTTTAATAAAATGGTAATTTTACACACCGTTTACACAGTGTCATTGTTCTCTACAGGTTGAGTAATTGTGGAGTCACAGATGAAGGTTTTGCTGCTCTGACTTCAGCTCTGAGATCAAACCCCTCACACCTGAGACTACTGGATCTGACTGGGAATAAACTAGGAGATTCAGACATAAAGCTTCTCTCTGATCTAAAGAATGATCCACATTATAAACTGGAGACACTATATTGTAAGTGGATTATTTACTACAGATTACAAAACATGGTAATTTGTAACATTTTTCGTTAGATTACACAAGCTTTGTAACCTAATCTAAATAATTTAGAATACTTTGGAATACTAATAAGGTTTGTAACACACAGGGTCCACCAAACATAGGACTTGGTTTCCCCTGCATATTATTTTTAACAACATCAGTTTTACAGAGTATTTCTTGAAGAAATATATATTTTTAGAAAAAAATGATAACTTTTTTTTTTTTTTTTTTACTGATACAACACAATGCATTAAAAGCTGGGGTGTGTACACTTTTTAAATTGCATGAACAATATAAATTGTAATTATTTTGTCTTCTGCGAAACAGGGAATTATTCGCTTCTGAAGGGCAGTACTAAATGAAAAAAAGATGATCTTTAAACAAAATGTACACATCATCATAATCCTGTTTAAAGTTTACACCACCTGCTCGTAATGCATTGTTTCCTTCTTGAGCATCAGTAAATGTTTTCACCTTTTGTAATAGTTGTGTATGAGTCACTCAATTGTCCTTGATGTAAAAAGATGAATCTCAAAATCATAGTCATTGTTGGAAAGGTGTCAAATATGCAGAAGATGCTGGAAAACTTAAAAATGTGCAATACCTGGAGGATTTTTCTGAAGAACAGCGGGCAGGTTCACTGCTCAGTTATTTTTCCTGGATCCTGTAATAAACAATATTTGTTCTCATTATTCTGAGAACAGACACAGTCTCTATGGAATGGACTACATGTGCTATTATCATTTAATCAGTACATAGATGATGTCCGACAGCAGGTCTGCTCTGACTCTGGGCTGCAGGCCATTCTCACAGAAGAATCTTACAATTACAAGATTACAATTAATTGAGAGAGTAGTTTCTGTTCATCACATCATTCATATAATGCGAATAATCTACTGAACCTTTCGTTTCCACGAGGGTAAGTGGGAAGTGTTCCTGACACGATGATCTTTTCACAATGGTCTTGACCAGAATCTCTGACTGTCGCAGCTTGTCGTTCCCCGCGTGCGGCACAACAGCTCTGATGTTCTCCTCACCTTTACATCTCTGGCTGTAATATTAATGTACTCTGTATGTATCTCTGCCTGTGTTTGTTCTGAAATGAATCTACTGGTGTGATGTGACCGCAGTAATGTCTCGTACTCCATATATGACTGTCTGTGTGTTTAAATGTATTTTCCTCAGGGTGAGCTGATGGTGAATAAGGAGCCGCTACAGAGACGTCACAGTCAACAGAGACTGAAGACACAGAGACGTCACAGCGATCTCACTCTCGTGTGTGTGTGTGACTTCACAGCAGTTTCTTGTTTGGATCTTTTTGTGGGTCTGATTTTTTTTTTTATATCACAGATGACATCAGATTACCACAATGATCTAATAGAGGACTTGAACTCACTAATAAATAATGTAAGATTCTTCTATTTGTGATGACCCAAACTGCTGAAGACGCATCTTTTTGTAGACTAAACTGGGAATGGTCACATCACTGCCATATTGTTGGTTTTATTGCTCTCCTCATTTGTATGTCGCTTTGGATAAAAGTGTCTGGTAAATGATCACATGTAAATGTAAAATGTGCTGAAAATTGCTTTGTTATTAATTAGATATCGCACTGCTTGATTACAATGTTGATGGTGTAACTTCCAATATTCAATGACAATTAGATTATTTTAAACAAGATATAGACGGTGTATATTAGTAATTTATTATTTAGGAAAAGGTGACAGAGTTTAGAGTTTATAGATTTACAAGAATGGGATTATAGAAGAGTAATAGAAGTATTTTAAATGAATATGTCAACGGCAAATAGTGACGAAGATGATTTCATCAAACGTTAATTTTTTTTTATTATTATTTTTTTTTATATCATGACCTATAAAATTGTATCCTTAAAAAAAAAAAAAACTATCCAAAGTCCAACAACGTTTTACTGGCGGGCTTATAGCTATATAAGCCCCCATTTTCGCCATAGAATTCAGGTTAAGTCGACTGAAGCGATCCCCTGATCTAAGCACAGTAGCCGGCGGGTTACGCAATACTCGTTCCCTACTCTCAGGGAACCGAGGTTACGTTAGTAACCGAGACGTTCCCTTTCGAGGGGTCTCTTGTATTGGTTAGCTTACGCTATGGGAACCCCTTTCAAAACGCAGTGCGTGCTTAAAAACTTCACCCCAAACTATTGCCTTGGCGCCTGAGGCTCATAGAAGAGTAAAGTTATGAGTCCTAATAGAGGCCAGATCAGTAATGAGCCTCAAATAGGAAAATATAGGAATGGGCCAAGCTCCTTTTTATATGGTATATAGAACTGTGGTTCAGGTTCACCCAGGACAAGACAGACGTCGGGCCCTATAGTTGTAAAGAATTGTGCTTAGACACTATTTATACGGAAAGAACCCTTGCTTGTAAAGCGGGAACAATTATCTTCAATTGGTTTTCCACTGGACCATGCCCATGACGAGGCCATGCCTCTCGTGGAATGAGCTCTGATGCCTATGGGACAACGGAGGCCCTTAGACTCATAAGCCAGCGAGATAGCATCAACCATCCAACCTGACAGTCTCTGCTTCTTGACCGCGAGACCTTTGGTGCGGCTGCCGAAGCATACGAAGAGCTGTTCTGACTGCCTGAAGGGGGCAGAACGCTCTAAATAGACTCTGAGAGCTCTCACAGGGCAGAGTAGATTCACGTCTCTTTCGTCTTCTGACGAGGGAAGAGCTGACAGCGAAATGACCTGTGCTCTAAACAGAGTAGAGAGCACTTTAGGAACATACCTGTGCCTTTGCTTAAGGACGACTCTGGAGCTTTCCTAGGAACCAGGGCTCTGACACAGCTGTAGTTCACTTTGATGTGTAAGTGGCCAGATCACCACGTGTGAGCCGGTACACAGGGTTTTAACCAGCGCTGGAGGGGACGCATATACAGTAGACCCAGTTGGAGTACTGATGATGCTGAGGCCATGACGCCTAACATCCTCTGAAATCTCTTGAGAGGCGTGCAAGATGCTGGATGGTGAGCACGCGCTCTGACGTAAGCTGCGCTCTCATCTGTATAGAATTTATGACTGTCCCCAGAAAAGAAATACTCTGGCTGGGAGACAGTGCGCTTTTGGAAGCATTGATCCTGAGACCTAGGCATTCTAGACAGCTGAGGAGCCAGGGTCTGTGAGTTATTAACTGCGCCTCCGATTGGGCTATAACCAGCCAATCGTCAAGGTAGTTCAACACTCGCGCTCCCCGTTGTCTCAGGGGGGGTGAAAGCTGCGTCAATGCACTTCGTAAAACGTACGGGGTGCTAGGGATAGACTGAATGGTAGGACTGTGTACTGATAAGCCTGCCCCTCGAATGCGAATCTCAAGAATGGCCTGTGATGGGGTGTTATCTGAATGTGAAAGTAAGCATCTTCCAGATCCACTGAGAAAAAACAATCCCCAGGGTGAATTTGTGATATAAGATGGGCCTGAGGCCGCCATATTTCTTTGGAACGAGGATGTAGCGACTGTAAAAGCCCGACTTGCTTAGTGATAAAGGGACCAGTAGCCAGCCTGCCACAAGTTGTAAAAGGTCAAAACTTTTTTTTCTGGTTATTTTTCAGTTGACAGAGCCTTCCTTTAATTAAAGTCTTTGCACACAATTCAAAATACCTCAACTTGTTTTTTTCAAGTCCATCCTCACCTCTAAGAATATGAATATGTGATGAAAGTGTTTATACTGGGTTATTGTTCTACCAAATTAAAAACAAGGCATGGAAAGGATATCACTAGCTAAAAACTAATTTTGGACAAAGAAAATTATAACTGTAAAAAGCTATTTTACCATCAACCCATAGGAAATAAAATACCTTAAGGATTATAGCAAAAGCAGGTCCACTGACATGTTGATGCCTTGCTAAGAAAGCATGACAAATCATCAAGGGTGTTTCAGGCTATGTTAAGGTTAGGGTGTGCTGTGTTTTATGTTTGTCAAGCAATTGGGAAATAAAACGCAAAAAAAAATGCAATAAATGCACAATTAAAGCCTGACTCCAACAGAAAAGGGACATGCATTCTTTGCATGGATGCAATAATTCTAAATTATAAAGCACAAGATTTTTGTGGTTCATTTTAGCAATATTTAGGACTCATCCTAAAGTGTGGCACTAGAGGGGCATTGGTAATCAAATTGTGATTTTAGTGTGCCATCCACTGTCTCTGCTATGCAACTGCAGCTCAATCAAATATGTAATCAAAACAATGTTAATATCAACAACTGTCCATTTGGAGAAAAACTAATATTAGCAAAGCATGAACTAATAGTGAAAGCAATATTACAAAAGACATCCATGTCCATTGTCCATATATAACGGGCATATATGTACATACGTATATAACGTCGAACATGGCTCATCCTCCAATCAAATCATCCATTAGGAAGTGTGATTACAATGTCATAAACAATATTTTTGGTTCAAATGATGCTGAAATTTGTGATTTTTTTTTCCCATTCGACCCTGAGTTAGGAGGAACAGCTGACCCTCAGCTGCTGAGCCCAGGATGGAGGTTTACTGGCATATCCGGCTCTCTCAGCCTCTTCCTGCTCCATAAACGGCTCCATTAAAGTCTTCTGCAACAGCGCCACCTAGAGATACATCAAAAATACTGTCACCTAAGAAAAAGACGAGCCATAATGGTCTGTCTGAAGGTGTTACATTGTATGTATAATTGTCAAGTCTTCATTTCACAGTAATATATTAAAGCAAATACTCTAAGATATATGATAAGCATGATCATGACAGCATATTAGTTTGTCATCACATGTAATAATACCTCTGAAAAGTCATTTTTCTCTGCTTTTCTGATAGCAGATTCAGCCATCCAGTTCCTCAACACATACCGTGGGTTTACTCCTGAACAATAGAAACATTACAAATAACATTAAATACAACAAAACACATCGTAAAAAAACATACACTACCGTTTAAAAATGTACGGTCAGTAAAGCTTTTAAAAAAAGAAATTAATAATATTATTCAGCAAGGATGCATTAAAAGGGACAATAAAGACATCTATAATATTACAAAAGATTTATATGTCAAATAAACGCTGTTCTTTATAACTTTATATTAATCAAAACATGTATCAGGGTTTCCACAAAAATATTAAGCGGCCCAACTGTTTTCAAATGTTTCTTGAGCAGCAAATAAGCATATAAGAATGATTTCTAAAGGATCATGTGACACTGAAGACTGGAGAAATGACCACAGGAATAAATTACATTCAACTGAACAAATATATTAATTACACAAATACTGTATATTCCAATAGAATAGTTTATTTTATATTGTAATGATATCTCATAGTATAATAATACCTTGTAGTAACTGTTTTAATTGTATTTTTGATTAAATAAATGCAGCCTTGGTGAGCTTAAGAAACTTCTTTCAAAAACAAATCTTACCAATCCTGAACATTTCAACGGTAGTGTAACAATATATAACCACATAATACATAACATTGCATCATATAACATATACAACAACATACCTTGCATTCTGTGCTGCCGTGCTGCATCTGAGTCACTTCTTAGCCTGTAGAAGATCATTAAAACATCTAGTGATGTTCATTTTAATCCTCTAAAGAGTTCGAGTTTACATTACAGCAACATTACCTTGACAGACGCTGTAAATACAGCTGAACCCAGTCTCTGAAATGCTTGTGTGACGAGAGGTCTGAAAGAGCCCACAATGACTGTCAAGAGAGACACAGTCACAGTTAACGGACTGAAATCATGATTATGGAGTTTGCAGCTGCTGTGGGAGCGAATGGAGAGGAAACGCACCGGATCAATGGATCCCTTCTGAAGCTGGGACAGGGTTACTTCACTCAGCTGTCTGAAAGTCATAGTGAAGTCTGCTCCAGTGTCCTCCATCAGCTCAACACATCATACAACAATATATGGGTCATTCTCAGGAAATGCTGCCATTTGTGTGATCTACTACTGATTTAACTCCATACTGAACAGTTTGGTTTTTACTTTGACAGGTTTTAAAACAAATAAAAAAAACATCTAATTAAAAAAGTTTATAATGAAAGTGTGTATGTGTGTGTGTGTGTGTGTGTGTGTGCGTCTTTCTATAACGGTTTGCTGATTCCTTACTTTTTTCATAAAAATAAAATACAATTTTCTGTCACAAATGACACCATTTCCTGAGAATGGCCAACAAACGTTATCACATGAATTAATTATAGTACAATTAGAGAGAAAAAAAACAATCCAGCTAATATTTACCGTTAAAAGAAATGCAATCACATATGAATCCTTTTCTTCATTTCCCAGAAAGCCCAACTTTGCTTTGAACAGCTCCTGAAATCTATAACAGAAACAGTAAAAGGAGATCAGGAATGACTCAGAGATGAATACAGTGTTCTATATTGTCTAATGACATGCTCACCTTTGGTGGTAGATTTGTGGATATTCTCTCAATATTTGCTGAGATCTGAAGTAAATGAATTGACATGAATCACCTGTTTTATTCCAGACCAATACCAACAAAAAATAAAACGATGTCTTACTGTGAAAGCTGATGCCTATGGGACAACGGAGGCCCTTAGACTCATAAGCCAGCGAGATAGCATCAACCATCCAACCTGACAGTCTCTGCTTCTTGACCGCGAGACCTTTGGTGCGGCTGCCGAAGCATACGAAGAGCTGTTCTGACTGCCTGAAGGGGGCAGAACGCTCTAAATAGACTATGAGGACAGAGTGAACTAACCATGAGCAAAACCAACCGACATCCAGTGGGCGATTAAATGTGCGGTTTCATTCACCACTCTGGAGAAAAACACCTTCACACAACATGAAAACCATTCAAATATAGTGAGACTGATCAGACAATATAAAATAATCTAGTATTAGAGCTGAACAGCAGAGAGACACAGATACTCACCACATACTTGTCAGGGTCATTTGTTGCTATAGATTTAAAATGCTCTTTAATTACAAAGTCCAACAATGTCCTGAAAATAAAAATTTAAAAGAAATGAAAAAGCAAATAAGAGTGAGAAAAAAATATTACCATCCCAAGTTAAAGTTAATATACCGTAGGACATCTAACTCTCCAGTTCTAGTTAATATCTCCAGTGAACCGATACGAAACCAGGACTTGGCCAGACGCAGAACAACCGCTCCTGAAAGATACAGAGAACAATCACAAAAAGCTGAGGACAGATAAAGAACTTAGTTACTCTATTTTTCCAAATCTGATCGTATTTTACCTCTTTCTTTTATGACACTGCCATTATAAAACGGATCCCTCCAAACAGGTTCCTCACTCACAACCAGACTGACAAACAATAAAGGCAAAAAATGGGAAAAAGTATAAATAAAAATAATAATAATATTCAACACCAGACATTTGAATGTGATAAATACATATATTCCTCTTCTTGTGCATGTCCATATGTACCTGAGGGCTCTGCTGGTAGGAACTCCCAGAAAGTGCATGGCTTCACTGCACAGGAACTCCCTCACAGAGGAGCGAATCACAGCCCGTCCATCACCAGCCCTGCACACACAACATCATGTACAGTAAACAGCAGAACCATTACACTACTGACAGACAGACAATTTAAGATCATTCACAACTAAATATATCTCAGAATTACTTAAAAAGCATATCAAAAATATTGAGCAGCAGGAACTGATATTCGCCTTGAGTATGGTGTCTTTCCTGAGCCTTTCAACTGGAGTTCCCATCTTTCACCTTTTCTGGATAAAAAAAGAGATTGTATAACGGTTAACACTTGTCACAGTTCTAAACTGAGAGATGTCATTGTCCAGACACATGTTTAAGCATTAAGTGAGAATTAGATTTAAAAAAAAGACAGAATCATCTATTTGCTGAAAAACCAAGAAGTATAGATCACACTTTCCATTCTTTAATATTAAACAACATTATGAGAAAGTTGACATGCATTACAACAGAAAAGTCCCATATGACAATAACAACTGATGATTTCTGTTGAACGCTGATGGAAAAGGATGATTTTACCTGTTTGTGTATTCACCCAGCAAATGTGCTCTTCCATCGCCCAGCTGTCCGGCCCAATAACCAAACTATAATAATAATAACACATGGTTGACATGTTTGCTCTGGTTGTCTTATGCCATCGCTGTCGGGTGTGAAATGACTGTCAGTTTTACCTGATGGCCCCCGTATCTGTGTGCCAGTGGAACAGAGCCAGGAAACAGTTTCCCACCGCTGACACAACGGACAAACTCTTCATTCTGAATCACAGACTCATTCAGATCCAAAATATATAACACATCCTGAAATACACAAAAGAGTCTGAATATATGCAGAAACAACATTTAAAAAAAATAGAATTTTTTTAATAGCTAAAAATAATTTGTCCACTACCTAAAGTAGAAGTTTATTTGAGGAGTTGAGTGGTTCATATTTGTTTTCTTTAAATTGATCTGCCACACCCTTGTAAAAGTGTTAAAATAAAAAATGGAAAACTATGTTTCTTTAAAAAAAAACTGTTTTTGCAGATAATACAATATTAATCAAATAAAAAGCTAATGAGTATACTTTCATGACCGTTTCTTAACAAACTTAAGTACACTTTTAAAAAGTGCACTTTTTAATAATGTCAAATTAAAAACTTCCTTTTAAAGTACATTTTAAATCATTATGTTTTAAATTGTTATATAATAATATATTGTTGTGCTTTAAAACATGACACTTATTTTGATGTGTTGACTAACATACCAAAGTGCATAAAAAGTACTATAATTTTAACTGTAATTGATTAATGTTCCATTTAAATATTGTACTAAATTGCAACTTCATTATAACAAATGTGGAATTACAAATATGTATTAAATTCCATGATTTAAATGTCAACGTTTAAATAGAAATCATATTAATGTTAGTTTACCATGTACTAACCAATTTCACACAAAGACGTAGACTATAAGTCCTGCTTAAGTGGGTCAAAAGAAGCACACTTAAGTTCAACTAACTAAATTTCATATAAATTAAAAACCATAATAAATGTTCATTTATGATGCAATTAAGTATCCGAAACATTATATTCAGTTTGCACCTAAGTATATTCTTTTAAATTGCCTATATTATTTTCATAATTTCTCTGTATGCTGAAGTGTAATTCTTTGTAACAACGTCCATTGTATTTTTCTGTTTCTTAAATTACATACACAGTCACTGCAACAATATCCCCAGGTTTAACCATAGACAGTAAAGGGTTTAACTGCAGTGAAACATAGGTTTTCTGTAAATGATGATGAGTGTATGGGTTTATTGACCTGTGCCACAGCAGCCAGTGTCAGGGGCTCTTTCAGAGGAGAGGGCTGAGACTCTGAAAACACACATCTCTTCACAGTACGAATACAATTACCATCAACCTCATCAAGAGGGAGAGCATCTGTAAAACACACAGGAAGTGATTAAACATAGTCAACGTGTAAAATAGAAAATTGGCACTCGTACCTTACCTAGTAGTTTATGGTGTAAATGTGTACCACTAGTTAGTACAAATGTGTATAGGTACACTGGGGCTAGTTGTCACTCAGGGAACGTGTAACATGGACTATTCCAAAAAAAACTATTAGGTTCAAAGTCTAGTTGTATAATGTTATGAGTATAACTTATGACAGTTTCAGGTAGCCAAAGCAGTTGTGTGTTTAAAAAAAAAAAATAATAATAATTTAAACAAAACTATTTAATTAGTTCAGAAGTTTGAGGTTAGCAGGATATATTTCTCTTTAAAGATATACATAGTTTGTTACAGTAAATGCATTTAAAATCTTACAAAAGATTTGTTTCATAATCATGTTTCCCACAAAAATTAAGCTGCACAACATTTCAATATTGATAGTAATTCAAAATGTTTCTTGAGCAGCAAATCAGCATATTAATTATTTTCTGAAGGATCATGTAAGACAGAAGACTGGAGTAATTAAATTAATTACATTCTACTGAAATATGTTCATTTATTATAAATATATATTCAAGTCGAAAAATGTTATTATATACATAAAATAACTTCATATTATTATATAAATGATCTCTCTCCAGTCTCCATATATATATCCCCCCCAAAAATTTTTTTTGCATATATATTATGTGCTGGGCATCCAAGATACAAGTTTGTGTTTACATATTTGTGTGTGCTGTGTGCAGGTATTTTGTATATATAAATGCACACGCATACATGTATATATGTAAGAAATACTTGCACGTAAATACATACGTTTATACATAATTTATATTATAAATATTTTATATATAAATAATACATTTTTCAAAAATATATACATGCATGTGTGTGTATTTATATATATACAAAATAATTACACACAGTACACCCATATATTATTATGTAAACACAAACTTTTATTTTGGATACGATTATTCGCGATTAATCGTTGCCCAGCACTAATACAAATATATTTAAATGGGTGATTTGGTAAAATGTGTTTATACGACCCCATTCAAAGTTGCAAAGCCTTTAAACAGCCTTTAATATTACAAATGTATAATATATGTGATTTTAAGTACATTACATCATTTTATTTGTACATTTTAAATACATAAATATATTGATTTTCAAAAATAAACCAAACCTAAGTGTCAATTTGTCAGCTAGCCCTGCTCTCCCTTATTTATAGATGCATTCATACATGCACATTTTTTTTTTTTTTTTTATAACTAGAAAAATATGTTTTTTATTGTGTTTATTGAATCTTTTTTCCATGTTTGTGTTTCAGGCACAGCTCTAGATGTCTGTTCTCAACTCCACGGGTCTGTTGCAGTATACACAGTGATGCAAAGTTAAAAGATCCTTTCTCACTTGCACAAAAGGACTTGCAAGATTTATATGAAGACATAAAAAAGGTACAGCAAGAATACTGCATAGTTCTACATAGCGTTTACCACTAAACATTGTTTTTCTTGTCCACTGTTGTTTTATGAAGTATTATATTTAATAATTATTAATGCCCAAACACTTTCCACCACTTCTCTGAGATGTTTTATGCTCTTCTATGCGCTCAAACTGACCTTGTTAAACGTGTGTTCAGCAGCTGCTCGTCTCTAAAGCAGAGCTCAAAGCACTCTGTGATTATTACTTTGATGGGAAGGGAAAAGCCTTTCGACCGATGATTGTGATCTTGATGGCTCGAGCTTGTAACGTCCACAGCAATAAAGAGGGGTGAGAAAGCACTTCAGTGCTGTGTGTGTGAATTCATAATGTGATGCGTCAGTCAGTGTTAATAAGGCACATCTGATGTCCTCAGGGTTTTGCTGCCGGCGCAGCGCTCTATCGCTATGATCTCTGAGATGATCCACACTGCCAGCCTGGTGCACGATGAAGTTATCGATGACTCGGACACAAGACGTGGGAAAAACACCATTAATAAATTGTGGGGAGAGAAAAAAGTGAGTAACTGTGATTTTCAGCTGTTGATCGCACATTTTGGTACTGTGTTGATGTCTAATTTGAAATCTGAAGGAAAATCAGTTGGAACTATGGAATCTTGTTTCCGCCAGGCAATAATAATAGGTAATAAAAAAAAAACGTATTTGCGAAAGCGAATTTTTTTTTCTTCAAGATTGAAAGTTTAACACCTGTTTTCACAAACACGGTTTAAGTCTAGTCCCAGACTAAAATGCTTGTTTGAGCTTTTATTACTTTGTATAACTCGCAATGTGAATCTTACGATAGGCTACTGAGAGAAACAGTCGCATTTCTGTGATTGGCAGATCGGTGGTTTTCAACTGTTGGTCACACATTTTGGTTCTGTGTTGATGTCTAATTTGAAATCTGAAGGAAAATCATTTGAGAATATGGAAGCTTGTTTCCATCAGGCAATAAATAAAAAAACTAAACGTAATTGCGACTTTTTATCTCACGATTCTGACTTTCCTTCTTGCAATTGTGAGTTTATATCTCGCAATTCTGACTTTTTTTTCTCTCAAAATTGCAAGTTTATATCTCGCAATTCGGACTTTATAACTCGCAATTGCAAGTTTCTCACAATTCTTAGAAATACAGTTGCAATTCTGAGAGGCATTCTGATTTTATTTTTTGCAATTGCAAGTTTAAATCTCTCAATTTCTAGAAAAGCGAGCATTGCGAGATATGAAAACACAATTCTGACTTTTTTCTTGCAGTTGTGTTTATATCTCACAGTTGGCTTTTTCTCCCTCATAGTTGTGAAATATAAACTCGCAGTTGAGAGAGAAAAAGTTCAAAATTGTCAAAAAAGTTGCACTTACCTTTATTTTGTACATTTCTTGGCAGAAACAAGCTTCTATAGAGAATTGAATAATGTTGTTATGAAATGAAAATAATAATATTTGTATCTGTAATTGTTAGGCTATCCTGGCTGGAGATTTCATTCTGTCTGCGGCCTCCATGGCATTAGCGCGTATTGGGAACAATACAGTAGTTTCTGTGCTGTCACAAGTTATAGAAGACCTCGTACGAGGTAAGCCTCTACAGATTTATGAATGAGACTTGTTTTATACAGTGGACCTGCTATTTATATTTTTCATTGATCAATTCCAGGTGAATTCATGCAGCTAGGGTCTAAAGAGAATGAAAACGAGAGATTCAAGCACTACCTTGAGAAAACCTTCAAGAAGACTGCAAGTCTCATTGCAAACAGTTGTAAGGCAGTATGTACGTTCCCTTTTAACAATAATAAGATGAAGTTCAGAGCTGGAAGAGAAGTGGAACACCAGCATTATTTCTTTTGAATTTTAGGTGTCAATTTTGGTGAATTCTGATCCTGAGGTGCATGAGATAGCCTATCAATATGGACGAAACGTTGGCATTGCATTCCAGGTAATTTTTTCATTTATATGTTTTCACTTGGTTTAAATAGCATCTAGTCTATCACTATTCACACTTGCTATAATAGCATTTATAAAGCATTTAATCTACACAGTGTAAATCGAATCTGTCGTTGTTTGCATGTTATTTGTAATGCAGTGGTCTGTGATCACCAAGTTAACAATGGTTCTTTTGTTGCAGTTACAAATGCAGGAAGTAATTGTAGTTAATTATTAATTATAACAGAAACTTCAGCAGTAGAAGTATCTTCTGGTTAGTGATGCACCAGAATGAAAATTCTGGGCCAAAACTGAAAATTCACGATGCACTTGGCAATTTTTTTTTTTTTTAAATTGCCCGTAAACCGAAGATTTTATTTAAAATTAATCAGATTTGTTTAATAATAAAACTGAGTTGTACAGACATTTAAATTGTACATAAGGCGGTTTTTATATCAAATTTTAAATTCAATAAATTGTTTCTACTCAAATTTGCTGGTGAAATATAAACATTTAAATGATTGTAATTTCTTTTCATGACAGATTTATTCAAACATATATTAAAATAATGAAGACAACAGGTTAATTAAATATATATTTAATATGTAATGCAGTGCATGCATTAAGAAAATGCCGCTCTCTAGAGTTATTTTTTAAGCTAACTCTGGCTAATTTTTTTTGTTTTAATTTCGTGATAAAATTGACAGAATTTGAAAATCGAGAAACTGAAAATTGCTGTTTCGGCAAAAAATCGTCTGGTTCTTCCAGTTAAAGCTGCAGTGTGTCATTTCTTTCACTAGCAACACTAGAAATAGAGGCATCTAAGTCTCACTTCACCCTGTCATTGCTCGCTCAAACATCTAGTCTGATAGATTGCAGTTCTGTTACTTTTAGGTTGTGGCCGCATATTTTAATAAATCTGTGCTGTTATAGTTGAATTCTTTCATTACAAATGATTCATTACAGGCCACATTGGTTTTATCTTGAATTCTTATGTTTAAAGTTAGGTAAAATAGAAGTTGGTTGTCTTTTTCAGCTTGTGGATGACGTTCTGGACTTCACGTCCTGCGCAAACCGCCTGGGGAAGCCGTCAGCTGCCGATCTCAAACTGGGTCTGGCCACCGGGCCCGTTCTGTTTGCTTGCCAACAGGTACGACAGCTGAACGCATCTGTGCTCTCACAACATGATGTCACTTCCCTGAAGTGCAGAAAGGGGACTCAGGTCTAATGGTTGACTTGGTTTATTACAGAAACGTAATTGTAAAACAGTTTGGATTTTCTAAAGATCTCCCAACCAGTTTCACTCTTTATCACTGTTTAGTTTCCTGAGCTACATGCAATGATAATGAGGCGCTTCAGCTCTGATGGAGATGTGGATCGAGCCTGGCAATATGTCCTGAAGGTGAGGAGGATTTGTGTTGTATACAGACAGGTGAATCTCATGAAAACATGTCCTGGGGCTGCTTTCATAAAACACTAAGACTAGTCTTACAATTTTTTGTAAGTATCCATTACACTATCCATTTATTTTCTCTTAGACTGTTCATACAAGTCTGTTACATGAAACATAGATTTGTCTAATTTGATACCAAAAAGTAAGACTCGATTACCCCTAACTAACTCCTAGTTGGTCATACTAGTTCTTAAGACACAGTTAATGGCTGTTTATGCAACTGGCCCCAGGTCACATTTCTATGGAAGCTTGTTTCCGCCACGGAATCAAATTTTAGAAAAGACAATTGCAACTTTTTAAATCACAATTCTGACTTTTTTTCTTACAATTGTGCGATATAAAGTAATAAAGAGTTTTGAGTTAGAAAGTCAGAATCGTGAGATATAAACTGACAATTCTGAGAGAAAAACACTTTATATCATGCAATTCTGACTTCATAACTCGCAATTGCAACTTTATATCTCACAATTTTGAGAGAAAAAGTCGCAATGACATTTAAAATTTTTATTCCAAGGCGGAAACAAGCTTCCATACATTTCATCCCAATATTACAAGAAAAAAGGCAGTATATCAAACCTGTAAGAATTTTATGATATTTTTATAATGTGACATTTTTTTTGTATGACATTTTCCCCCCAAAAGTCTCATTAACTCTAACAGATGTTTTACTTTAGCGTTTATTGTTATTCTCCTTGAAATCATTACTGTAATGCTGTCATTTTTACCATATTCAGAATCAGGGATGCAAACTTGTCACCTTGCCACCGAATAGGTCATTTGTGTGATTTGTGTAGATCCGATGGGTTTTTAAAATTGCTTTCAAACAGTCCTGCTTGTATTTGTGTGTGAGCTCTTGGTTTCTATCACAAATGTTTCCATACAACGTGTTTTTGCAGCGCTGAATATTGTAGCCAATCACAGGTAGGGTTGTGACGGTTATTATATAACCGTGAAATCGATGGTTAGTTGAACACTGTCATTAGAACTCTATAACCGCCAAAACCGTGCTATTACAATTTTTTTTTTTTTTTAAATTTTTTTATCAAAGAGAATGTTTAAATACTAATATCAGCTTACGAGGGAAACGGAGGCGGAGTTAGTGGTGCTTCGGAGGCTGCTACTGCTGGAGATGATTCAGGAGAGGTCTGTGCACCTTTACCGATCAGAGCGTGCGCTGACACGGAGTAAAGCCTTGTTTATCCTCGACGCGTCCGCACGAGCACGAAGGTGCGCCCAGCAAAAATGATGCGTTGGGTGCGCAAGACCCCATTTCGCTTGGCTGTGTGCACGGCTATTTTTGTAACAGCGCGTGCGACGCCGCATCCGAGGATGAACGACTTAAAGCCGAATCTGTCCGAGCATGTAGGCTACTACGTCAGATTCAGATTGCAACCAATTTTTACAAGAGCGCTCGTGCTCTTGCACGTGCTCGAACACAAGAGCGGGCACTCATGGTACCGGCCACACGGAGACTTTCAACACACCGGAGAAAGCGTCACACAACATGCTGGAAACTCATGTAAACTCCCACTGCAACGTTACAATAATAGGCTACTTTTATCAGCTTGACGTTGAACTAATGCTCCATGCTCGTACCATGATAATGTTACATTTGTGGTGTTAAGGCATTTCACTAACTATTCGTGTATCTTTCACAATCAGCAATGTCAACATAGGTGAATGTATAATATGATAACGAAAACGGTTAGTGACTAGACTGAACAATTTCAGTGTAACAGTAAGATCGTAGGATGTAACATTACTGTACTGAACGTGTCTGGAAATGTGTATTATAAACAATATGGTAGTAGTGGGATGAGTGACGTTAGACAGTAGATCTAGTACATAAAATAAAAGTTACATCCTAAAGCACCTACTTTTTGTTATCTTGGAACAGTCTTTTGTATTCATTTCATGTCTCATATATGTTGTAGTTTACCTTGCTATTTCATTACAGTTTACCATTATTTCAGCATATCTGAAAACTTGTAATTTATCACAATAAAAATAGCGGAGGTCTCTCCATAATTCAAACGCTCTGCCGATGTTGATCCGTGTTTTCGTCCTAAGTCGATCCGATTCGCGTTTGGCCTGACGAGCTTCAGCAGATAAATGTTTGTTTTGTTTTGTTTTTTATATTTATGTGGAGTTTGTGTTGGAGTGTGTGTTGTGCTGGAGGCAGGTTGTTGTTTGGTGTTATCAGACTCCATGTCGTCAGCTGCAGTGCCGTCGCATAGACTGTATATAAAAAGGAGAGAGGCTCGGGAGCGCGCATGCACGTCACATCCGATGGATTTCACAGGAAATCCGACCCGGAGACTTCACATATAAATAGGAATACTGGCCTTCAGAGGTAATAGCAAAACCCGACAAGTGGATCATTATAATGTGTGATTACAACCCCTTCACACACGGGCAATAAAAAAAAGGATTCATTTTAAAAGAAAAGTTACATTTAGCACCTTTAAAACAAAGCACGTTCATTGCAACGTTTGTTTTTTTGTTTTTGTTAAGGATTTGTTTACTGTGTGTGATTCATTTAATGGAAAGCACATTCACTTCTGGTTGTCTTGCTGTTCATTTTAAATGAACGTAAAGCGAGTTGCTAATCAGTGTCTGCTTGTTTATTCAAATTAAGTTGACCTATAACTAATGAACAGTTATTCAACCGACCATCCTATAACCCCCTTCCCCCAATGCCACGACGACGACAACGACGGTTATGTTACGAACCGTCACATTTGACTCGCGTCATAACCGTCATCACCAATTCTGAAACCGGCACACCCCTAATCTCAGGCATGTCTGTGCGCTTGGTTTTCTATATTTAAAATGTTATGCAATCAAGGGGAACCACCAAAGAGCTTTGACACAAATTGAACACTTCTTGATATATATCATAGAAATGTGCAGTTACATTCTGCAACTTTTTCATGCATTCTGATTCATTCATATATTGTTTCTTTTGCAGGGCCATGCATCAGAAAGTCAGTTCATGTAAATATATGGCATAAACGAAATAAATACTTATGAATGAAGTATGAAGTACAATTTCCAGAAAAACTGAATCTTTAAGTATACATAGCAAAAGCGAATCTAGTGAAACATGCACCAAATAAATGCACCAGAAGCTTCCTAAAATATATGTTTTGTTTTTTTTGTATACAAAAATACCACTGATAAAAGTAAAGTATAGAAAAAGTATTTGGACTTAAATCTGTCATAAAAATAAAACAAACCTTTATCTGATGATGTCAGGCTATTGTTGCAAGAAAATGTATACTGAAATAGTGAATCAGTTGTATTACATAGCCATTGTCTTTAGCCATAAATTGTGGTAAATATGAATATATGTTGTTACAATGCTATTCTCTGGCTTAGTGTGTGAATTTAATCAGCTCAGTGACACAGATGAAAATATCTGTTTATATAACACTAATGAATGTGTGTTGTCATTGACAAATAAATATACACAGTTTGTATATATATATTTTATTATACTGTCTGTATGTATTCACATAAGACATGTACTCATATACAATTACAATATAAATATTAAATATTGGAAATTACACAAAATTTAGCAAATATGCTACATAAATAGTCCATTTGGTCTAAGCTGCCTGGATCCGACTGTTGGTTGTTGACTTTGATAGCCGTCCGCTGCTTTTTTTGTGGGGCTGATCTGTCCACTCCTGCACTGTCCTGTTGAAGGAACAGACATAATCATGTAACGCTGACCAGATTTAATGAGTGATTCTTAAAGAAAATCGAAAGAAAATTTAAATAGCATAGTTAAAGGCAACGTTTACTTGTTTGAATACATTTTAAAATAAGTAAAAACTAGCAATATAAGGGACTTACAGAAGCTTCTGTGCTCCATAGACACACGCTCTTACTCCATCTGGACATGGGTGCTCTCTCGGGAGACCTGGGTGGTTGCAGTGGGGAACACGGTGGAGCAAGTGTTCTCTGTGGGGTCTTGGCAGGCACAGACACTCCCTTTTGCACATTCTTCTGCTGATGCCCCCACCAATCCCTCAACTTCTCCCTCTGCTTCCTAGGGATCCTGAGTTTTGCAGAAGACACATTTTGCGAATGCTGCCTCAGTAGCTCAGGGTTTTTAGCATCTCTCTTCTCGGAGATCTTGTCAATAACAAGTACTCCCTGTGTGCAACAAACAGGCGCTATCTCAGGCTCAGGGATCTTTTGATTTTGTTCTCTTTGTTCTTTTGATCTCTTTGTGATGTTGTCAGGCATGGGTGGTCCCTGCAGAAAAGTGTAAGGCTTCTGCTGCAGCAGCTCCTGCCTTAATGGCTCAGGGATCTTAAGTTTGGGCCTAGGTCCCATCTTGTCCTGCATGGGTGCTCCATCTGAGGAGTATGTGAGCACCTTTGAGGACGCCACTGGTGCCCTCTGTAGAGACTGGATGGGCATGGGTGGTCCCTGCAGAAAAGTGTAAGGCTTCTTCTGCAGCAGCTCCTGCCTTAATGGCTCAGGGATCTTAAGTTTGGGCCTAGGTCCCATCTTGTCCTGCATGGGTGCTCCATCTGAGGAGTATGTGAGCACCTTTGAGGACGCCACTGGTGCCCTCTGTAGAGACTGGATGGGCATGGGTGTTTCAAAAGAGGCATGTATCAGGTGTTTAGTCAAATGTAATGGGATCCTGAGTATTCCTCTTTGTTTGGACCCTATGGGCACAGGTGCTCCCTGTGTGGATCTGGCGGGCACAGGTGCTCCCTCTGTGGATCTGGCGGGCACAGGTGCTCCCTCTGTGGATCTGGCGGGCACAGGTGCTCTCTGTGTGGATCTGGCGGGCACAGGTGCTTCCTGTGTTGATCTGGCGGGCAAAGGTGCTTCCTGTGTTGATCTGGTGGGCACAGGTGCTTCCTGTGTGAATCTGGCGGGCACAGGTGCTCTCTGTGTTGATCTGGCGGGCACAGGTGCTCCCTGTGTTGATCTGGCGGGCACAGGTGCTTCCTGTGTTGATCTGGCGGGCACAGGTGCTCTCTGTGTGGATCTGGTGGGCACAGGTGCTTCCTGTGTGAATCTGGCGGGCACAGGTGCTCTCTGTGTTGATCTGGCGGGCACAGGTGCTCCCTGTGTTGATCTGGCGGGCACAGGTGCTTCCTGTGTGGATCTGGCGGGCACAGGTGCTTCCTGTGTGGATCTGGCAGGCACAGGTGCTCCCTGTGTTGATCTGGCGGGCACAGGTGCTCCCTGTGTTGATCTGGCGGGCACAGGTGCTTCCTGTGTGGATCTGGCGGGCACAGGTGCTTCCCGTGTTGATCTGGCAGGCACAGGTGCTTCCTGTGTGGATCTGGCGGGCACAGGTGCTCCCTGTGTTGATCTGGTGGGCACAGGTGCTTCCTGTGTGGATCTGGCGGGCACAGGTGCTTCCCGTGTTGATCTGCCGGGCACAGGTGCTTCCCGTGTTGATCTGGCGGGCACAGGTGCTTCCCGTGTTGATCTGGCGGGCACAGGTGCTTCCCGTGTTGATCTGGCGGGCACAGGTGCTTCCCGGGTTGATCTGGCAGGCACAGGTGCTCTCTGTGTGGATCTGGCGGGCACAGGTGCTTCCCGTGTGGCTCTGGCAGGCACAGGTGCTCTCGGTGTGGATCTGGCGGGCACAGGTGCTCCCTGTGTGGATCTGGAAGAGAAGGGTGCTCCCTGCGTCATCTTCTGCCTCCACTGCGGTGTGGTCTTCCGTGTTGCATCTGAGAAGCCCGAGTGCTGGAAATGAGGCTTCTCAGATGCATTACTGAAGACCAGGGATGAGGGACATGATGTTTCCCCGCCTCCATTGTTTCCCCCCACTGGCCTGAGATGTCCCCGTACTTATAATCCTCAGGTATGGGGTCCGAAACCTCCATTATCGCCCACCACCGTCCCGCAGCAAGGGCCGTAGTAAGCTCATCTGAGTACTCAGTAGATGATGACTGCTCTGCACTCTCAAAAATGGTGGGCATGGTTGACAAACTCATATCGATGTTAGATATGTAGAAAATGAACTGGAACTGAAAAATACTATTTGCAATGTATATCTGTGAAACACTATGAAAGAAAGAGAAAGGGAAGAGATGATTTGAGTAAACATACAGTACAAGAACCTGAAAGCTTGTTGTCTTAAGCCCAACGTAAACCCACATTCCGCATTTTGTCATCTGAAGTTCAACAGACATCCATGTGTAGGCCAATTTTTGTGTTCGCGCTAACGGTGTGTGCTCAACAACGCATACGGTAGGTGATTGTTAAGATAGAAGAATGTTGACACGACTCAGTACTGCTCTTTGACATCTGCTAAAGTATAAATAGGAAATTGTGCAGTGTCACACTGGTCCACCAACTAATAGCTGTGCGGACACGACTGTGCACAAGATGGAGCGGAACGCGGAAAATCAAGTAGGCCTTTAATTTTCTAAAAAATACAAATAAAAATGTATACAGTGTATGCCCAGTGGCGATCCATCAGAAGAGTCAAGTGAGGCTGAGAGCCTCCTTGAAATGTATTTAAAATTAACAATGAAGCTAAAAAAGTTAATTGTTATTTTTATCAATTTACCTACTAATGTGAATAACTCAGATGCACATAACGTAAATGTATATAGTCATGTTTTATTTTGCCGGTTGTCGAGGCAAATTTTATTGATTTAAACAAATCAGCATAAGGCAAATAAGCTTTCAGAATCACTTCAGTGTGTCATCAGATCTGCTATCATTTTGTCATTTGAATATAAATGATCTACAATTATATAAATAAAAAGATTTGATCATTATTGATTCACATATCATGCTCTCATTTCCACACAAACCAGTGTAGCCATGCCTATTTATTTATCTAAATGTAGCAACAGCTAATCTATACAATAACATTCCACAGTTTAAGCAGATTCTTCTGCAAATTATATAAAGATTCAAATTCAGATCCCCAAACCCAGTGTAAAAAGCATAGGCTACTCACTCAATCGCCGACTCGCTACAAGAAGAAAAAATCCGCTGCACTCATTATAACGTCACCGAGCGTTCTGAGGAATGCGGCGATCATTATGACGTACTCGACCGCGAGTTTGTGAGGGATGGGAGACCTAGGCTGTTTCGTTGTATTAAAAGTGAACATGCAATACAAACAAAGACTGACTTAGCATTTTTAATTCATGATTGTTGATACAAAAACTAACGCTGTTTATTTGTTAGCATTTGCAGCTGGTGCATAAACAAGACCAAGTAAAGCTGCGGATGGGTAGCCATATTTTATTATGAAGCATAACAGACCACTGAAACAAAATGAATCAACAGATATTACAATAAAAGCCCATTTCTGAAACAGAATACAATTCACAAAAAAGTTCCTCTAGGCTATCCTGGTTTTTTTCCCCTTCTATTTCTAACAATAGCCTAAGTTAAGCAACATTATCAGATGAGGAAGAGTGCTGTCCCGAACATCAGTAGGACGTTGTTTAAAATAAACAAGTTGTTAATATTACATGACTTACATTTTGATCTATATCGCCAATGAAAATAGTTCCAAATAAATCTATAAATCGTTGCGCATCTTTGAGAAACGGTTTCCCTGACTGAACTTTCCATAAGTTTAGCGGCTTTAGATGCTCTCTGAAGCGCAGACAGAGAAGCGAAACATAACGATGTCTTTTATCCAAAAAAACCCCCCAAAAACAACAACAAAAAACTGCTTCTTTCAGGTTTTTAAATCATTATTTATGTTATAGTGTATAGAGGGTTTCACGACGCGTCATCAAACCAGAAGTCGGCCATTTTGGAGGCACTGAACGTAAACAATGCCATTGAACTGAACAGACTCGCAAATTTGGCTGAATATTGCTGCTGAAAAATGGTCGAGTTTTGGTCTGTACTAATCGGTCGCATCGGGAAAAAACATTTCGAGTTCTATCTACTGCCAAAAGTTAAAGAGAAGAGTGTAAAAAACTGATGAAAGAAGGCGTTTGTGGTGAGCCACAGCATCAGCTCATCAACCACATGACATGTGTTAATGAAGGGTTGACTATGGCTAAAATGTTGACGTATTTAACTATGGCTACATTCACACTGTCAGTCCAAATCCGATTATCTTTGTATCCGATTGGAATCTGATCTAAAATGATGTCCACACTGTGTATCGCAACTGTTCAGATCCGATGTGTGTATCCATGCAGCTCTTAGGCAATATGGCACTGACATTGTGTTGATGGAGGGGTTTGCATTTGCAATCGAGATGTCGTCTTATTTAAATTTTACAACATGGGAATGTGTAGCCGCCGCGCTGGACTACTGCGTCTTGAGCTGCAGAACTGTATGAGGATATTATGCACTACAGCTTTTTTTCCGCGCTAGTTTCAAAATATGTTTCAGAAATAATAATGTTCTGCTCGTCCGGCACTTTGCAACAACACAGAATTGTTTCGACAGCGACTTTCAGCGTGTTTCCTCTAACAACGTCTGACGTTTACATTTAACGTGAGAGTCACATACCACGCGAAATCCGATCGTTCAGACTGAAGCCGATGCCCTGATATGTGATTTGAATAGGATTTCAAACCACATATGAATGTAGCTTGAAACGGATTTCATGTGCTTTTTTGGACTGACAATCTGAACGTAGCCTGTGTCGGGATAAGAAATAGAAGGAAGAACTGCAGTACGGGCTAGAGAAGCTAGCTCGTTCGGACCTTTACCACATATTAACTTTAGTTTGTCAAAATGTTTCGCTCTCTCCTGCTTACTAAGTCCTTCTCTATATGATTTCGCACCTACTACGTGTTTTTACCATGGTTTATTAGAGTAACAATGTGTTCAGTAGTACATAAACAGTGCAATCCATGCCGTTGTTTACATCCGAGTGCCTCCATAATGGCCGCGCATCCGGGTTACCGCCCAGAACATGACGTTGGTGACAACCCGCCGCATACTCAATGAGTAGGTACTTAATTTCAATGAGTACTTACTTAACGAATGTACTTAATTTAAAACAAACAAGTTTAAAGTTACATTTACATTTATTCATTTAGCAGACGCTTTTATCCAAAGCGACTTACAAATGAGAACAACAGAAGCAGTTAAATTAACAGTAGGACAACAATACGCAAGTGCTATAACCCCTCTCAGTTTAATTTTAGTGCAGGTTTTTTTTTTTTTTAAATAGAAGAGAAGAGAAAGTGTTAGTACTACTGAATCAAGTGCTGCCGGAAAATATACGTCTTCAGCAGTTTCTTGAAAGTGGCTACTGACTCAGAAGCTCTGGTTGAGTTAGGCAGATCATTCCACCAGCAGGGAACAGTCATGGTAAAGGTCCGGGAAAGAGATTTTGTGCCTCTTTGAGATGGTACCACAAGACGACATTCGCTAGCAGAGCGCAAGTTTCTGGATGGCACATAAGTCTGAAGTAATGAGTTTAGGTAAGAGGGAGCAGTGCCAGTGGTTGTTCTGTATAGGCAAACGTCAGTGCCTTGAATTTAATGCGAGCGGCAACTGGCAACCAGTGCAATTGTGTGAGGAGAGGAGTGACGTGTGCTCTCTTTGGCTCATTAAAGACTGCAACTGATCCAGAATGCTGCAGCCACAGTAGAGGTTTGACAGAGCAAGCTGGAAGACCAGCCAGGAGAGCATTACAATAGTCCAGTCTGGATAAAACAAGTGCTTGGACAAGGAGTTGTGTGGCATGTTCTGTAAGGAAGGGCCTGATCCTCCTAATGTTGTGCAAGGCAAATCTGCAGGACCGGGCAGTTCTAGCAATGTGGTCTGTGAATTTCAACTGATCATCAATTACAACCCCAAGGTTCCTAGCTGACCTTGATGGAGTTATGGATGACGAGCCTAGCTGAATGGAGAAGTTGTGACGAAGTGTTGGGTTGGCCGGGACCACAAGCAGCTTTGTCTTCGCAAGGTTTAGTTGAAGGTGGTGGTCCTTCATCCAGCCAGAAATGTCTGTCAGGCAGGCTGAGATACGAGCAGCTACAGTCGGATCTCAAGGTTCCTGAGTAATTTTGAGACAATGCCATCCATTAGTGATGACAGTACAGTGTTTGCTTTACTCCATATACAAATTGTCTATTTTTTCTCTATTTTCTATTGCTTTTTGTTTTCAGTTCATAAGTGTTTACCAAGTCTGATTTTCATCTCTCTACAGTTTGAGTGATTGTGAAATCACAGAGAAAGATTGTGCTGCTCTGACTTCAGCTCTGAGATCAAACCCCTCACAACTGAGAGAACTGAATCTAGATAATAGAAACCTACGAGATCCGGGTGTGAAGCTTCTCTCTGTTGTACTGGAGGATCCTGACTGTAAACTGGAGAAACTCTGGTAAGATCATCTACGGTATATCATAGTCAGACATGTTATTGTCTTCTGTAAGACTAAATCAGGGTTCCACAAATCTGGCACTGGAGGGCCGCTGCCCTACGGAGTTTAGCTCAGACCCTGATAAACTCCCCTTCCTGTAACTCTGAGGACATGGATCAGCTTGTTCAGGGTCTTTAATATGTAATATGTATCTTGATTTAAGATACATAATTTTTAGATATTAGATATTTAGACTACGTCTGGATCAGATTCAGGACGATGAGTAGATCAAGTCCAACAACACCCCCAGCGCTTCACAGTCCTATACCTCGTCCTGCGTCGACATTTCATTAAGAAACATTATCAGTTTTGATTTTACATATGCATCTGCTTACATACGTGACCCATTCTGACAAAATGAGTCGCAATGAGCAAATTTTCATGACTGAGCTACACCTGTTTGAATTTTATAGTCAGTCAATTTTGAGAATAATCAAGTTTAAGTTTTCTGAAGGTTCCAAAACAAAATCCTCTACCAACCATACCTTAAAATCTCTGGTAATAACACCGAATTTGGCAAACACCAAGTCAAAACCAAATATCTATAGGATCAATATATATATATATATATATATATATATATATATATATATTAAACTTTTTTCCCCATGATCCCACAATTGTTTGATTAACATTAACGAAAAAGACAGCCTATACATTCGGACCTACTGTACTGCTGATCTAATATAATGTTACACATCAGATGTTTTTCTCCAACAGTTAACCAAATGTTCACTTAAGACATAGCAGATAATGTTTGATTGAATACTCGCCAAGACAGATATTTTGAAATACTGTAATTCTGTGTAGGTATAAGTGTATATCGGGGTCACGTGCGGTCTGAGGCGTCTTTGAGGCACGTTTCGAATGTGTCAGTCAATGTGAGTAAAATAATTTAGTTTAAATCGGTATGAGTCTGAAAATCACATTTCATTGGTTCAGACTCATGCCATCGAGAATTCGCTATGAATATTCACAAAGTTGGATTGCTACGCTTTAAAACAATACCAAACTTGTGCTGAGTGAAAGAACAGTCGTCGAGAAGCGAGCAGAGAAACTGCATTTTTCATGGACAAATGAAAGGTACTCCTCTCAGAAAACGTACAAATAAAGATACTTTATATATAATTTCACTCCTCCCCCACTGTTTAACTCTTTCCGGTAATAAAAAAAAGTGCACACTTCTAGCCATCACCATGACTGAATAAATTGTTCAATATTATGTATCATTTTGAATCACAGAAGCAGGTTTTGTAAATCATGTGTCTGAGTAGAAAAGGGGCCTAGTGACGCCACTGAGAAGTGCCGGTACACAAGAAAAAGTGAGGGTACACCACAGCTTAAAATATAGAAGTGCTGGTGCGTACCGGCCCACTTCGAGCACTGCTGGAGGCACATCATCACTACACACGGCTTATACAGTAGAGAACTGTTGAGAGTACAGGAAGATTACTGTGAAAACAACAAAAATCATTTTAAAAACATAAACTCAATATAACAATGCACTGGAGAACCGGGGCCCGTTCTTCATACGTGGATTACTGTTATCTGGATTTTACTGTTGACGATTTTACATGATCCAGGATTGTTAGGTTCTTCAAAGCTCATCCTGGAGTTGCTGTCATAGCAACAGGTCCGTAAGCTCAACCCTGTTTGGGAGCATCTTATTTCATGAAAACGGGATTAGATTGCATCTTTTCAAGCGCAGGCGATACTTAAAGTCTGTTCCAGCCACTGCTACTTTCTTACAAGAGTAGCCTAATGAACCAGGTACAATAATGACTTAAAATAATAATAATCATAATAATAATAATAATTTAAAAACTCATTGAAAATACTATTACAATGTTGTGTAGTTTATCAAGAAACAGTTTACTCACTGAGAGATTTATTTGTGAGGGAATAATTACCTAATAACTGTATTGGAGTCTTACATGATGTAGGCCTACAGTTAGTCTGAGCCGGACATTACAGGAGATGCGGTTTACTTGTGCATGCAGTTAAATGCTCTGCCATTAGAAAAATGTTCTTGCCCCGTAAGAAACTTTAATCAATGCTGTTATTTAACAAATCTGCTTTACAGGTAACATTAAATGTATTGCTAATTACAACATTTAAATGAAAATGTAAAGTTCAAATACTGGAAATAGTGAAATAATGGAAATAATTGGGAATCATGTAACAAACAGTATATTAAATTGATCTATTATAACTTTTCTGTCATTTTGGTTGCTTGGCTGTTTCCTTATAAAGGTCCAGAAATGTTTCCGTCAGGTGTGTGATGTTCTTTTTTAATTTGATGCCATTACGTTTCTCTCTTGCTGTCTGAAATCATTGAAAAAGTTTTTGTTTGTTTGAGCCTTCACAACATCAGTGGATCAATAATTAACAAACAACAAAAGAAGATTATCTTTCATCTGTGTTTCTCCTATTATTAAACTGCCAATATAAACTGGGATTTTTGGAGCACAGGTGTTGAAAGCTTTTTGAATTTCTTTATTATTTGTTTATGACTGATAAATCTCCAACGAAAATTTAGACATTTAATAGTCTGTGTAGAATTGAGGCTTGTACGTGTTGATCTGAACTGAGAGTGAAGAGTGTGTCATTGTTCTCTACAGGTTGAGGGATTGTGGAGTCACAGATGAAGGTTTTGCTACTCTGACTTCAGCTCTGAGATCAAACCCCTCACACCTGAGACTACTGGATCTGTCTGGGAATAAACTAGGAGATTCAGTTCCTCTGCTCTCTGCTGTACTGGAGGATCCTCACTGTAAACTGGAGAATCTGTGGTAAGATTGTCTCTCTGATAGTAACACATGTCTTTGTCCTCATTTTACAAGCTAATTTTAGTCCTAAAATTCTTACTGTTCTATAAACACTAAATCTCAGCACAGAAATCACAGGTGTACACACATGTCTAATCTCATGATCTGATATTAGTGTTCATTGTTACATTCTTTTTAAAATGTGTCCTTTAGATTTAGTCAGTATTTCATTATATTCAATAATTTTAGACTGTTTCACTCTGACTACAGTGACAATCCTGTTCCCCCACGTTTACTCACCAGTGTTTTCCCTAATGATGTTTCTGTGCAATAATAGTGGTTCCCAACCCTGATCCTATAGTTCCCCCAGCACTGCACAATCCTTAATCGTTGAAGTTTCTGCTTTTAACAGCTCTTTCCGTAGCTACAAAAATACAATTCTTCAAAGTAGCTTTTCAAACACTACTAACCCAGGTAGAAGGTGACGTTCCCGCGACCATGGGTAACGTTTCCTAAAAGTTCTCTAAAGGTGACGAACATTCCGAACCTTTACAGAACATTAGGGATGTTCCTGAAACGTCCTCTTTTGGTAATGAAAGTGCTGCAGTTCAACGTTCCTTATAGGACTTTAGGGGGACGTTCCGTAATGGTAATCTTATGGTCACATCACAACGTTACAAAGAGGACGTAATCAAAATGTTCTCATATGGGTCTAAATTGGTCCTATTATAACGTTCCTTATAGGACTTTAGGGGGACGTTCCGTAATGGTAATCTTATGGTCACAGATAACAACGTTACAAAGAGGACGTAATCAAAACATTCTCATATGGGTCTAAGTTGGTCCTATTATAACGTTCCTTAAATTACTTTAGGGGAACGTTCCATATTGGTTATTTTATGGTCACATAGCAACATTACAAAGAGGACATAATAAGGACGTTCCCATATGGTTCTCTGTTGACCATATGAGAACGTTTTGTGACTAATTTAATGAGAACATTCTCATATACATCACGTTTTGTGCGCGGTGACGTGGGACGAACCGAGGTTCAACTTCCGTCAACTTCTGCCACGTTTCTCTGGTTTGTCTGCGGGCTGGACCCTTCTCGGACGGACACCTGGCGGCGGTCTTTTTCCTGTTTTCTTCACCGACAGCGAGCCAGAAAAAGCCAATGTGATTATCATGTAAAGTTGTTTTAATGAACCATTCTCGCGTAGATGGTCAGGCTATATTGGCTTTTTTTTTTTTAGATAAACAAGCTAAAGTAAGCGCTAGGCCTATTCCAATTTGCTTATTTTAACTCTTGTTTACATAGCCTGCAGGGTCTCCTCACGAAATCTAAGCGGCATAAAGTTCAATGCGAGGGTCTTTAGAATATGTTTGTATTATTTTTGTCTCTTTTCTTTTATTGTCATTTTTTCCTATTATTTGGTAAAGGCTACACCACTTTTCCATGGGAAAAAAGTTGTGGTGATCCCGCTATTTGGCTCATTGATGTAAAACAGTCTTTTACAATTGTTATTGTAAAATCAACAATGCAGACGTTTTAAGCTCAGCAACAATGGCAGCAAAATGTACACAGTATTTTAAAAAAAACCTCCTGTCACACACACAGAGCCTGCAGATCAGGTTGAAGCGGAGAAGCATCAGCTTCTTATTCTTTAAATATAACAGAAGACCTTAATAGGACAAAAAAATTATATTCTAATTTGGTCCCTAAAAGTTCTGCAGGACGTTCTCAGAATGTTTTGGAAACATTGGATTTCTGAATTAAATATGACCCAAACCCTTTAAAGAACTCCACATCGTGACTGTCTGGGAACGTTGTGGGAACATTACTGTAACGATCAGCTGGAGTGCCCTCGAGAGCAACCAGAGGGCGCACCACAATAGACTATGATCACTTCCTCACAAACTACATTTCCCATAACTCACTGCCCGGATTCATCAGCACTCATTTCATTCACCTGTGTCTTATCACCTTGTTTCTCTCACACCATAAATACCTGGTTTTCACATTCACTCGGTGCAAAGTATTGCTTTCCCAGTGAACTATTCTGAGCGTTTGTACCCTGTGTTTGTTTACCTGTTACGACTTTATCTGGACCTTACCTCTCGTTGTCTGCTGCCTGCCTTACTCTCTGTATTCTGATTGTTTCGCCGCCTGCCCCGACCCTTTGCCTGTTCTTGGACTCTGATTGTGTGTATTCTGCTCTGCTTATATCGCTGGTATTCGACCCTTGCCTGTCTGACCCTGTTATTTAATAAAGCCTGCAAATGGATCTCTCCTCGTCCGCTGCATCATTACAATTACCAAGCGACGTTCCTGACACCAGCGGGACGTTCTCAGAATGTTTTGGAAACATTGGATTTCTGAATTAAATATTGTCCTCTAAACGTTCCCAGAACATTCTGAATGTTACCTGAAGGTCCTCCAAATAACGTCCCCAAACCCTTTAAAGAACTCCACATCGTGTCTGTCTGGGAATGTTGTGGGAACGTTACCAGGCAACGTCCTTGACACCAGCGGGGACGTTCTCAGAACGTTCTGGGAACGTAAAATTTCTACCTGGGAATGTACTAATATGAAAGATAATAAGCAAAAGAAATGTAATAACTTCATGCTGATCTTTATGGTCTTATATGCAGGGAAAACACCTGAACTTCTGCAGAGCAGTGATGAATAAAGTAACATGGTCAGTGTCGCGCTGGTGAGATTAGTTTGCGCTGTCCATTCGGTTTCGCTGGCAAACACGTCCTCTCTGCGGTGTCGAGTCGGTCGCACAGCTCGGTCCATTGAGCCGCACCGATGACGTCAGCACGGCACGAGCTCTGTAACACCGCTCCGTTTCGTCCCACTGAAGGTGTGTTTGGCTTCCCATACAACTCGCTACAACTAACCGCCATTGCTTAAGAGTTTGTGAGACGCGCCACATTAAACAGAAGTGCGGACACACAACTTCTTTTTCAAGGGAAATTAGCCATCATCAACTACCGAAATATTTTCTGATTTCAGTAATGCGTATGAATGAATTTCACCAAGGTTGATCAATGTTTTTCGTTTCACTATAGTGTTTGAAACGCTTTTCAATAATTGTTGCCTATACGGCTCTTCATACTGGAGATCTCATATTTGTCTCCTCTAAAGTTTGGAAGAGATCTCAGCAACATCACACACTGTGCTCAGATTTTTTTCCTAAACTAAAGACCCTGGTGGTCTCATATTTGTCTCCTTTAAAGTTTCAGACAAGAATGAACATTGATCTAGTTCATTTGTACAGTATGGTGTACTGGCAGTATAGCCGTTTTGTCTAATTAGTGTAGAAATATGTGAAATGCTTATAAATCATTAAATGTTTAAGTTTTATAGACCACATTATTACATTTTTCAAGTGTCCAGACATATATTGTTATCCATTCAATATGAAGAGACAATTGTATTAGTCTTTTTCATTATAATATATATTATAACATTTCTAAAGACACTTAATTACTGTTTTGGTAATAAACTCTTATGTGTTAAACTTCAAGCATGAAGTCATGCAAACAATAGAAATAAATGATGAAAATGAAATTGGTCTTAACCCCTTAAAGGTAGGGTAGGTCGTTTTTGGTCTAAAAAACTTTTTCCCAAATTTGTTTAAACTTTCTATATATATCAATGCATAATTAAAATGTAAGTACTCTGACAAAAAGAGTATAAAAATCGAGTGACTCTAGACCGTTTAATCTGCACTAAACACAGCTCATTATTTCCTTCCGGGACGAAACAAAGGATTGGCTTAGGCGACTGTCACTCTCTCGCAACCATGGCAACACCCCCGCTGCTACATGCGCTGCCCACATGCGCGCACTCGTTTGACTCGAGGAGGGTAGGAGACTAGTAAGAGACACAATTACATGCAAAACACGGCGTATATGTTATGAATCTTACACGAAATTCACCTTCATCACAGTGTAACTGATTGTAATGGGAAAACGTGTATCAATGCAACCTGTTTTTAGCTTTGCTTTATGTTACTAGCTCGTTAACGAATCAAACTCAATATATTTTAAACTTTACCAGTATCGATATGCTAGCTTGATAGTGAGTACTAACAGCCATGTTAGTTGTTTATATTCATAATGATAAAGTTAGGTATTTTATTACATGTGAGTCTGACATGATGTCACTACATGCACTGCTCCTCTCTGCTCGGCGCTGGTAAGCGCGTCCTCCAGCTGTGAGCTGTCGGCATCGCGCGTTCATGTGTTTTGGGGGCGTGGTTTTGGAAGGAGCCCAGAATGGAGGGGGGTGGAAGTGAATGGAGATAAGTAGCTGTGTTTATTACAGCCCTGAGAGGACTACAGACACTCGATTTTTATACTCTCTTTTCCAGAGTACTTACATTTTAATTATGCATTGATATATATAGAAAGTTTAAACAAATTTGGCAAAAAGTTTAAAAAAAAAATCCTACCTACAATACCTTTAAGTGTCACCATAGCCATTACATATTTAAAACAGTTATATCCTATACTAAACCTAAACCAATATTGACAAACTATATATCATTTGAAAGCTTACAATCTGTAGGTTTCATATTTGGTGATTGATTATCAAAATAAATTACAGAAGAGCCGTAATCTGTTAATTTGCAACAAGAATATTTTCATATTCCTAAGGCGTGTTAAGACCTTTATTTTGAAATAGTGATGAACATGAAAATCATGAAAGAATGGTAGAAACCTCAGTTTGTTTTCATGCCAATAGTTCAAAAGATAATATCCATTAATTTTTTTTAGAAAAAAAGGTCTGAAAATGTTTTAAATATAAAGAAAGAATTGTGTCAGCGAGCTATAACGCACATGCGTGTTATTTTTATGTGATTATTGAAGGTTGAATTCATATAAAAATATGCCAAACTTCCCTTACTACTGAATAGGATGTCTACTTCATAAATTGTATGAAAATTGTGGAAATAATGGTTCAGATCACTCAAAACACATATGGAAATGGAGGCGCCCTTATATGGGCAGTAAAGTTTGTTACTGCGCCCAAACAAAATCTTACTGAAAGCTAATTTCTTGAGATATCAACCTAAAATTTGAAACACAACTTGTTCAGAGTTTTGGCTTTGATTTACTTGGAGTTTAAGAGTCCACCAGGTTTTGAAAAAATATATTTTATATCAAATATGAATAATTAAATTTTTACATTTTACATTTTCATAAACTCAAACTTCTTTAACTTTTTTGCTGTTTCACTTTCTTAATTCACTTTCTTAATTTATTTCACTTCTACAAAAATCTGCCAAATGTCTTCTTTAAAACAAGACCAATCTTACATCTATATTCCAAAGCAATCTTGAATTACAACCATTTAAGTTCGACACTTAAGATAAAAGCTTCAGGTCAGGGGCATTCAGTCCGTATACTGTAATTCAATTCAATTTCAATTCAAATTTATTTGTATAGCGCTTTTCACAATACATATTGTTTCAAAGCAGCTTTACACAAAGTGCATTTCATAAATGTACATAGAAAAATACAGTTAGTTAATCATGTATTAATTTAGGGCATAACATATCGCCGGTGTTGAGTCGTCTCATCGCAGGTGTTGGGGCATCTGAAGTCTCCGTGAGAGGCTGGATACAAACTGGAGCTGACGAACGCTATTTACCTCAGGACTAGCGTCCCGAGATAACAGCAGAAAAGCAGATGGGAAATAATTAGCGTAGCTGCTGTTCATAATATTAATGCATTCGATCTGATTCAACAGTGGTATAAAAGGTAAGCATTATGTGAATGCTTGGCTGAAGAGATGCGTCTTTAATTTGAACTGGGACAGCGAGTCAGAGCCTCGAACAATATCAGGAAGGCTATTCCAGAGTTTAGGAGCTAAATGTGAGAACGCCCTCCCTCCTTTAGTCAAGTCAAGTCATCTTCATTTATATAGTGCTTTTAACAATTTATTGTTTCAAAGCAGCTTTACAGAGATAAACATAATTTAAGGTAACAGATTGTTTTGGCGTTATAGCGGTTCTTGAATAATGTTACTTCCAGCTAAAGTTAACTTTGATTGATTCACCTCCGTCGAAATGATCAGACTTTAAACGCGAACCTGTGATTAACGCTGACGGCGTTCACATGCTCATTCAGAATTCTATAGTTATGTGCTTTTTAAAATATGTGCGCAGGTTTGTAATTCATACAACCCAGCCTAAACAAACTACTTTTCTTGCCTATAAATTTTGATACAGAATTTTGTTTTATTTTATCACTTCGGGGTACGCGAGCCGGAATTCACAACGCTTTATCTGTAGAGTGGGAAAGGGATCCTCCATAGGGAGAGGATAGTGGATACTTCAGCACTGCATTGTCATCGGGTCCAGGCAAAGCTCCCTCGTCAGATCTGGACACGGCCTGGATCCGGCAGGCTGCGGGAAAACCTCGGGATAAACAAAGACACTAATATTAGCGTAGATGCCATTCTTCTTATGATGTAGCGAGTACATCAAGATTTAAGGGAAGTGTTCCCAGTTCCGGCTGACCTAGTCTATGCAGCCTAACATTGAATTTATAGAAGTCTATAATGTATTATGTGTATCCTAGGTCAAAGAGATGTGTTTTTAGTCTAGCTTTGAACTGACAGAGTGTGTCTGCTTCCCGGACAATGGTAGGAAGACTGTTCCAAAGTTTTGGTGCTAAATAGGAAAAGGATCTACCGCCTGCAGTCGATTTAGATATTCTAGGTATTATCAACTGGCCGGAATTTTGAGATCGCAATAGACGTGAAGGACTATAATGCGTTAAGAGCTCGCTCAAGTACTGCGGAGCTAAACCATTTAGTGCTTTGTAGGTAATCAACAATATTTTAAAATTTATACGATGTTTAATAGGGAGCCAATGCAGTGTTGACAGAACCGGGCTAATATGGTCATACTTCCTGGTTCTGGTAAGAACTCGAGCTGCGGCGTTTTGAACTAGCTGTAGTTTGTTTATTAAGCGTGCAGGGCAACCACCCAGTAGAGCATTACAATAATCTAGCCTTGAGGTCATGAACGCATGGACTAATTGTTCCGCATTTCCCAATGAGAGCATATGGCGTATTTTAGATATATTTTTAAGATGGAAAAATGCAGTTTTACAGATACTAGACACGTGGCTTTCAAAAGAAAGGTTGGTATCAAATAGCACACCCAGGTTCCTAACCGACGACGAAGACTTGACAGAGCAGCCATTAAGTGTTAGACAGTATTCTGGGTTATTACGTGTGGAAGTTTTTTGTCCAATAATTAGAATCTCTGTCTTTTCAGAATTTAGTAGTAGGAAATTACTAGTCATCCAATTTTTTATATCAGCTATGCATTCCGTTAATTTTGTGAATTGGTAAGTTTCGTTGGGTTTTGAAGAAATATACAGCTGAGTATCATCGGCATAACAGTGAAAGCTAACTCCATGTTTCCTAATGATATCTCCTAATGGTTGCATGTACAGAATGAACAGCAGCGGTCCTAGTACTGAGCCTTGTGGTACGCCATACTGAACTTGTGATCGATAAGACATCTCTTCATTTACTGCTACAAACTGATAACGGTCAGTTAAGTATGATTTAAACCATGCTAATGCAATTCCACTAATGCCAACATAGTTTTCTAGTCTATTTAAAAGAATGTTGTGGTCAATGGTGTCAAATGCAGCACTAAGATCGAGTAACACTAATAGAGAGATACAACCACGATCGGATGATAAGAGCAAATCATTTGTGACTCTAATGAGAGCGGTCTCAGTGCTATGGTACGGTCTAAATCCGGACTGAATATCCTCGCAGATATAATTTCTTTCTAGAAAGGAACATAGTTGTGAAGATACTGCTTTTTCTAATATCTTTGACAGAAAAGGCAGATTGGAGATCGGCCTGTAATTGACTAATTCTGTAGAATCAAGTTGTGGTTTTTTAACAAGCGGTTTTATCATAGCCAGTTTAAAAGTTTTTGGTACGTATCCTAGAGACAAAGATGAATTAATGATATTAAGAAGAGGATCTTTGACCTCTGGAAGCATCTCTTTCAGTAGCTTAGTCGGTATAGGATCTAACATACAAGTTGTCGATTTAGATGAATTAACGAGTTTGCAGAATTCTTCCTCTCCTATAGCAATAAATAAATCAAATTTTTCCTCAGGGAGACTACAATGCACTTCCTGATGCAATACTGTGGTAGACGGTTGCATAGTTATAATTTTGTCCCTGGTATTATCAATCTTATAAGTGAAGAAGTTCATAAAGTCATCACTGCCGTGTTGCTTTGACACTTCTGAGCTTGAAGCTTTCTTTTTCGTTAGTTTAGCCACTGTTTCAAATAAATACCTAGGATTATGTTTTTTTTCTTCTAATAGGTTTGAAAAATAAGCAGATCTAGCAGCTTTTAAAGCCTCTCTGTAAGCAATCGAGCTCTCTTTCCACGAAATCCGAAATACCTCTAGTTTAGTTTTCTTCCAGTTGCGCTCCATTTTTCTGGCTGCTCTCTTAAGGGCCTGAGTGTGCTCGCTGTACCACAGCGTTGGACTGTTTTCTTTAATCTTCTTTAAGCGCAATGGAGCAACTGCGTCTAAAGTGCTGGAAAAGAGAGAGTTAAACGTTTCTGTTGCAATATCGAGTTCTTCTAAGCTATCTGGGATGCTGAGATGATGAAACTGATTAGGAAGATTATTGATAAAGCAATCTTTAGTGGCAGAAGTTATAGGTCTAACGTATTTATAACACGGAGTCGGCTTTGCAGCCTTGGCTAAATGTAATTTGCATGAGACTAGATAATGATCTGAGATGTCATCACTCTGCTGCAGAATTTCAACAGCATCAACATCTATTCCATGTGATAATATTAGATCTAGAGTATGATTACGACAATGAGTAGGTCCTGACACGTGTTGTCTAACTCCAATTGAGTTTACAATGTCTTTAAATGCCAATCCCAAAGCATCTTTTTCATTATCTACATGTATATTAAAATCACCAACAATTAGTACTTTATCTGCAGCCAATACTAAATCTGATAGAAAGTCCTCAAATTCTTTGATAAAATCTTTATGGTGCCCTGGTGGCCTGTATACAGTAGCCAGCATAATTCTCAAATGTGATTTATCGTTTACACTATATATTTTTACATTAAGCACCAATTCTTCAAAAGAAGTATTTTTAAAGCTACATTTCTTAGTGGTTTTGAAAATATTACTATAAATTACAGCAACACCTCCCCCTTTGCCTTTCAGACGAGGTTCATTTTTATAACTGTAATCTTGTGGGGTTGACTCATTTAAAATAATGTAATCGTTTGGTTTTAGCCAGGTTTCTGTCAAACACAGCATATCAAGATTATAATCTGAAATCATGTCATTAACTATGAGAGATTTTTAAGTAAGGGATCGAATATTCAGCAACCCAAGCTTTATCATTTGCTCATCTGTATTATATCTGTTTTTTATTTGTTGAACATCAATTAATAATAATAATAATAATAAATTTTATTTGTAAAAGCACTTTACATTTTAAGAAAAAACCTCAAAGTGCTACAGGTCTGATTCTAAGAACAATATCTAGACATTTTTAAAATCCATAAGATCTACTAAAAAGTAATGTCTTTAGTCCCTTTTTAAAAGTCTTGATGGTCTGTGGTGACCTCAGATGGTCCGGGAGGGCATTCCAAATCCGGGGAGCGGCAGAGCAAAAAGCACGATCGCCCATTGTGCAGAGTTTAGTTTTTGGTATTAAAAGGCGGTTTGAGTTTTGTGATCGGAGGGAGCGTGCTGTAGAAACAGGGGTAAGTAGTTCTTTCAGGTAGGGGGGTGCGTTTCCATAGATGCATTGGTGAGTGAGAAGTGAAACCTTATTTTCGATCCTAGCAGACACGGGAAGCCAGTGAAGTGTGTGGAGGATGGGAGTGATGTGTTCATACTTTCGCACTCTCATCAGGATCCTAGCAGCGCTGTTCTGGACATACTGCAGCTTTTGCAGACTCTTGTTGGGGATCCCGATGAGAAGAGCGTTACAGTAATCCAGTCTACATTGGCTGAAGTAGAGCCCGTGCAATTACAATTACATTTTTAACCTGACGTTTTTTGGATTTCCAAATTCGGGGAACAGACACAGTCTCTATATGATGATATCTAGGTGAAAGAGGCTCTATGTGATGGGATTTATCTGACCTTGGTGACGTGAGGCCGCTAGAAGACGGTCGGTTTAGCCAGTCTGTCTGCTTCCTGACCTGAGCCCCAGATTGTCATGTTTTAGCTCTAAGACTATGAGCCAAATTACTAGAGAGAAGAGCAGCACCAGCCCAGGAGGGATGGATACCATCTCTTTTCAACAGATCAGGCTTGCCCCAAAAACTTTTCCAATTGTCTATGAATTTTATATTATTCTGCGGACACCACTTCGACAGCCAACCATTCAGTGAGGCCAATCTACTAACTATCTCATCACTCCTGCGAACAGGAAGGGGGCCAGAGCAAATTACAGTGCCTGACATCGTACTTGCGAGTTCACACACCTCTTTAATATTAATTTTGGTGATCTCCGAATGGCGGAGTCGAACATCATTAGTGCCGACATGAATAATGATCTTAGAGAATTTACGATTAGCATTAGCCAGCACTTTTAAATTTGCTTTGATGTCAGGCGCTCTGGCTCCTGGCAAACATGTGACTATGGTGGCTGGTGTCTCTATTTTCACGTTCCGTGTGATCGAATCACCAATTAACAGGGCACAATCAACAGAATTCTCAGTGGGTGTTTCACTGAGTGGGGCAAATCGATTTGTTATGGGAATCGGAACGGAAGAGTGGTTCTTTGATCCGCGACTAGAGCGGTGATCTCTCACAGTCACCCATCTGCCCTGCTGCACGGGCTCTACTTCAGCCGGAACCGAATCATGTAAAGAGTTCACTATGCTAGGCGCATCCAAAACACTATCTAAAGATCTAGCATTCTTACCATCCTCAATTAAAGTTTGGATGCGTGTCTCTAGTTCTGAAATCTTCTCCGTCAGCCTGACTGTCTCCTTGCATTTATCACATATAAATCCTATATTGCCATCGAAGAAGGCTATACTAAACATATGACATGTGACACAGGTGACAATAACAGGACAAGAAGACATTACTCACCGTGTTTGTTGACTGATTTCTTACTTACCTGGACTTTATAAACTCAAAGGCGCGGGCGCGCGAGAGAAAATAAATATATAAATGAGCGCACGGGTGGCGCGTTAGCAGGCTAACGATATCTTTAGTGGACTTAGATATTCTAGGAATGACCAGAAGCCTCGAATTTAGGGATCTTAAAGAACGCGATGGATTGTAGGGCGATAGAAGATCCATTAAATACACAGGAGCTAAACCATTTAGGGCTTTATAGGTCAGTAGTAATACTTTGTAATTTATACGGAACTTAATAGGTAACCAGTGTAGAGATGATAAAATTGGTGTTATATGATCATATTTTCTTGATCTAGTAAGAACTCTAGCGGCTGCATTTTGCACTAACTGTAGCTTGTTTATTGAGGATGCAGGACAACCAGCTAATAAGGCATTACAGTAATCTAGTCTCGAGGTCATGAATGCATGAACTAACTTTTCTGCATCAGAAACAGATAGCATGTTACGTAATTTAGCAATGTTTCTAAGGTGGAAAAAGGCAGTTCTTGTAACATATGAAATATGATTTTCGAAAGACAAGTTGCGGTCTAGTATAACACCCAGGTCTTTTACTGTAGTGGATAAAGTAACAGGACATCCTTCTAAATTAAAGTTGTATTGTAAGAGATTTTGTGGGTAGTTTTTTGGACCAATAAGTAATACCTCCGTTTTATCTGGATTTAATAGCAGGAAATTACACGTCACCCAGCATTTTATATCTTTAAGACACTCTGTCAATTTAGATAAGTTAGTGTTTTCATCTGGTCGTGATAAAATATATAATTGAGTGTCAGCATCAGCATAGCAGTGGAAATTAATTCCATGTTTTCTTATAATATTACCAAGTGGCAGCATATATATTGAGAATAGCAGAGGGCCTAACACCGATCCTTGCGGCACTCCATAGTCTACTGACGTTATCTTCGATTTTTCCCCATTTAAACAGACAAAATGGTAACGGTCTGATAAGTACGATCTGAACCAGCTTAATGCCTGTCCCTGAACACCAGTGTAGTTTTGTAGTCGATCCAAGAGTATTTTATGATCGATAGTGTCAAACGCAGCGCTAAGATCGAGTAGAACTAGTATTGAGATACAGCCTTGGTCAGAAGCTAAAAGTAAATCATTTGTATTTTTAACTAACGCAGTTTCTGTGCTATGATGCGGTCTGAATCCTGACTGAAATTTTTCATATATCTCATTTTCTTGCAGGAAAGAGCACAATTGAGCGGACACAGTTTTTTCTAGTATTTTAGACATAAATTGAAGATTTGAAATGGGTCTGTAATTTGCTAAGTTATTTGGATCTAATTGCGGTTTCTTAATAAGAGGTTTTATTACTGCCATCTTGAATATTTTTGGAACATGACCTAAAAATAAAGACGAGTTAATAATATTGAGAAGAGGCTCTTCCACTACAGGTAACACTTCTTTCAGTAGTTTAGTGGGTATTGGATCTAATAAACATGTTGTTGGTTTAGATGCAATGATAAGTTTATTTAGCTCTTCCTGTCCTACAGTTGTAAAGCGGTGTAGTTGTTCTTGAGGGACGATAATTGAGGCTGAATCATAAGACACCATAGAGGATTGTACATTTACAATTGTGTTTCGGATGCTTTCTATTTTCTCATTGAAGTAATTCATAAAATCATTACAGCTATACTGTAACGGAATATTTTGCTCTGGTGATGTCTGTTTATTTGTTAGTCTAGCCACGGTGTTAAATAAAAACCTTGGATTATTTTGGTTATTTTCTATTAGTTTGCGGAGATGTTCAGCCCTGGCTGCTTTTAGAGCCTTTTTATAACGTGAATACTGTAAGCTGTGAATGCTCTGCTGAACCAATACATTTAAGAGAATGGGTTCGCGGACTCGCAAATTAATATTAACACTATAAATTCCCTTGTCGTTCGAGGTGTAAAATAAAGCTTACATAATAAAATTATGCTGTACAAATGTAACTTGTTTGTCATTTATTTATTTGCCAATCGACTATTTTTTTTTAAAAATAAGTGCCAGTTATAAATTAAATTAAATTTAATACATTATTAGCTAAATGTGTAATTTGTATATGTACATTTCTGAAATACATAACTTGGAAACAGTCACCTCTGATAACAGATCACTCTAAATTGTAATGTAGATGTGCATTTTCTGTAAAGCCGCTTTGAAACAGCATGTATTGTGAAAAGCGCTATACAAATAAATGTGAAATTAATTGAAAAGTTATGGAGGGTTTTGGGTAAGTGTATCCATACGTTGGTCCCTACGTTCTGTTATTATGCATCATCATCTTCATTGTTCGGCGTTCTCATTGGTTTTCTGGCATTTGGGGGATGCGAAAGGAAAGCTGACTGTGAATAGAGCTTCAGGGATGACATCAAAACCTGGAAGACTAATTCGCCACTGGTTGCCTCGAATTTATGGAAGCTTGTTTCTGCCACGGGATAAAACAATTTAAAAGATAATTGTGACTTTTTATCTCGCAATTCTGACTTTTTCTTGCAATTGTTATTTATGTCACTTAATTGTGAGTTTGGCCCTGTCACAAATGGCACCCTAAACACTCGCGGTCTTCCTCTGAGTCCGCACTTTCGTGACGTAACGCCGCTTTGACTGTCGGGAAGAAGTCTGCTGCCGAGACCGTGAGACCGTAGTGTGTGTCCCATTTGTCATTTTTAGATCTCAGAAGGGGACTCCCGAGCGCCGCTCAGCGGTCGATTTGCGCCCTTGATGCGCACTTTTGCCGAGCCCGTGCTGATGCGGACTCCACAGCAGACTTCTTCCCGACAGTCAAAGCGGCGTTACGTTACGAAAGTGCGGACTCAGAGGAAGACCGCGAGTGTTTGGGGTTCCATTTGGGACAGGGCCTCAATGTGGGCTCAGCAAAAGTGTGCATGTAGGGCACATATCGACCGCTGAGCGGCGCTCGTGAGTCCCCTTCTGAAACCTAAAATTACTAAATGGACACCCTACAGTCTCATGGACTTAACGGGACGCGGAAGCCATTGTAAGTCTACAAGACTGAAAGTGCATATGAAGTGTGCCATTTGGGACAGAGCCTTTATATCTCGGTGAGTGGATTCTGACAAAATGAAACGCCTCTGATTGGCCACTGCGTTTAATAGACCAACAAACATGACTGTGATTGGCTACATTTCTCACCGCTGTAAAAACATTTGATGTTCTCCAGAGTTCAAACACAAAAACACACTTGAGAGTTTGCCAGTATGATATTATTACAGAATCAACTGAGGGTGCTCTTGCATTCATTTCAGAGTGCTTATATTTAAATTTGACATAAATTTGACTTTGTGATGTTTTTACCCATGTTTTAATTTAACAAAACATTATTTGTGATCAAGCATTAATTGACAGACGCCCTGCAGTACGGCTGCGGACCCTTGTGTTAAACTGATCTGATCTGAACTGAGAGAGTGAAGAGTGTGTCATTGTTCTCTACAGGTTGTGGGATTGTGGAGTCACAGATGAAGGTTTTGCTGCTCTGACTTCAGCTCTGAGATCAAACCCCTCACACCTGAGACTACTGAATCTGTCTATGAATAAACTAGGAGATTCAGTTCCTCTGCTCTCTGCTGTACTGGAGGATCCTCACTGTAAACTGGAGAATCTGTGGTAAGATCATATATGACTCGCGCATGAAACACAATGTAAAGTAGCCTATATTTGAAATGTTCAGCCTTTTTCTGCTGCTGTTATCGAGCTTATTAAACTGTAAGTGATTGAACACATGAGCTGCTCTTCAGTCACATGATTCTGCAGGACTGAGTCACTGAAATACAGTCACATCACAATCAACACTTCAGTCTCTTGATTTTATACCGACTCGATCTCAACACATTCAGAACTTAGAAATGAAGAACATGCTGGATTTATTCTTGCAGTTCATCACGTTCATCTTTCTGCAGAGACTGTTTTTAAAATATTGTTTACACAATTTAAACAAATCATTACTCCATACGTACTGTATTAGTACAGATCTAAAAAAAAAAAAGACTAGATTTTTAGTAATCATGTTTTGAGCTCTGTGACATTTTAGATCTCAGTCCAATGATCCATCAAACATTTTGATTTGTGCTTTAAGTTTGTATTTTCTCTTTAATAATGAATTCACTTGCTAAACTGATCTGAACTGAGAGAATGAAGAGTGTGTCATTGTTCTCTACAGGTTGAGGAATTGTGGAGTCACAGATGAAGGTTTTGCTGCTCTGACTTCAGCTCTGAGATAAAAACCCCTCACACCTGAGACTACTGGATCTGACTGGGAATAAACTAGGAGATTCAGACATCAAGCTTCTCTCTGATCTAAAGAATGATCCACATTATAAACTGGAGACACTATATTGTAAGTGGATTATTTACTACAGATTACAAAATACAGTAATTTGTAAAAAAAATTCTTAGATTACACAAGCTTTGTAACCTAATCTAAATCATTTAGAATACTTTGGAATGCTAATAAGGTTTGTAACACACAGGGTCCACCAAACATAGGACTTGGTTTTCCCCTGCATATTATTTTTAACAACATCAGTTTTACACAGTATTTCTTGAAGAAAGAAATATATATTTTTAGAAAAAAATTATAACTTTATTTATTTTTTAACTGATGCAACACAATGCATTAAAAGCTAAGGTGTGTTTTTAAATAGCATGAACAAGATAAATTGTAATTATTTTGTCTTCTACGAAACAGGGAAGTATTTGCTTCTGAAGGGCAGTACTAAATGAAAAAAAGATGATCTTTAAACAAAATTTACACATCATCATAATCCTGTTTAAAGTTTACACCATCTGCTCGTAATGCATTGTTTCCTTCTTAAACATCAGTAAATGTTTTCACCTTTTGTAATAGTTGTGTATGTGTCACTCAATTGTCCTTAATGTAAAAGATGAATCTCAAAATCATAGTCATTGTTGGAAAGGTGTCAAATATGCAGAAGATGCTGGAAAACCTAAAAATGTGCAATACCTGGAGGATTTTTCTGAAGAACAGCGGGCAGTTTCACTGCTCAGTTATTTTTCCTAGATCCTGTAATAAACAATATTTGTTCTCATTATTCTGAGAACAGACACAGTCTCTATGGAATGGACTACATGTGCTATTATCATTTAATCAGTACATAGATGATGTCCGACAGCAGGTCTGCTCTGACTCTGGGCTGCAGGCCATTCTCACAGAAGAATCTTACAATTACAATATTACAATTCATGGAGAGAGTAGTTTCTGTTCATCACATCATTCATATAATGCGAATAATCTACTGAACCTTTGGTTTCCACGAGGGTAAGTGGGAAGTGTTCCTGACACGATGATCTTTTCACAATGGTCTTGACCAGAATCTCCGACTGTCGCAGCTTGTCGTTCCCCGCGTGCGGCACAACAGCTCTGATGTTCTCCTCACCTTTACATCTCTGGCTGTAATATTAATGTACTCTATATGTATCTCTGCCTGTGTTTGTTCTGAAATGAATCTACTGGTGTGAAGTGACCGCAGTAATGTCTCGTACTCCATATGTGACTGTCTGTGTGTTTAATTGTATTTTCCTCAGGGTGAGCTGATGGTGAATAAGGAGCCGCTACAGAGACGTCACAGTCAACAGAGACTGAAGACACAGAGACGTCACAGCGATCTCACTCTCGTGTGTGTGTGTGTGTGTGTGTGTGTGTGTGTGTGTGTGACTTCACAGCAGTTTCTTGTTTGGATCTTTTTGTGGGTCTGATTTTTTTATTTATTACAGATGACATCAGATTTACATGATGATCTAGAGGACTTGAACTCACTAATAAATAATGTAAGATTCTTCTATTTGTGATGACCCATGAAAACTGCTGAAGACGCATCTTTTTGTAGACTAAAATGGGAATGGTTGTTTCATATTGTTGGTTTTATTGCTCTCCTCATTTGTATGTCACTTTGGATAAAAGTGTCTGGTAAATGATCACATGTAAATGTAAAATGTGCTGAAAATTGCTTTGTTATTGATTAGATATTATTGCACTGCTTGATTACAATGTTGATGGTGTAACTTCCAATATTCAATGACAATTAGATTATTTTAATCAACAAGATATAGACGGTGTATATTAGTAATTTATTATTTAGGAAAAGGTGACAAGAATCTACAAGAATGTGATTACAGAAGAGTAAAAGAAGTATTTTAAATGTCACCGGCAGATAGTGACGAAGATGATTTCATCAGACATTAATATCTGTTTTTTTTTTTTTTTTAAATATCATGATCTATTAAATTTTATCCTTAAATGTCAGTTTTCCCTCAAGTCTCAGTTTTTCAGTAATTGCTACCGCAATTCAAAATGTGACTTGTAAATCATTTAATCTGTTATTTTTAAGATTTACCTGATTATATTTTACTGAGCAAAATGGCCTAGTCTGCTCAGAGGGAGTTGAGGGAGTATCTCAGGACTTTTGACCCTTATAGGAAAAAAAAAACTGAAAAGATTTGTCCGTTAATGACTTAAAGGTCATTCAAAATCTGATATTATTTAGATTTTTATAGGTGGAAACCTTCAATGCAGTCAATCAGGTCATACAACAAGGTTGTCATTTTTAGCACAGACCTATAAGAAGTGTTAATGTTCAGACTCAACATATCATTTTAAAATAATTAAACAATATCGATCTTAGGCTATAGATGCCATATTTCCACGATTGAAAATATGGCTGAGAGACAGACATGGGATTTAGAAACTATCCAAAGTCCAACAACAAATTATTACAACACGTTTTTTTTCCATTAATGTATTTACACTGAAATTACAAATGTTGAAGAATGACGAACCTATGGCGAGGCGGCTAAGATGCGCGAACCAATCAGGTCGCTTCGCGTAATGGCGCGTCATAGCCTGCCAGTATGGGCGTGGCTTATAGCTATATAAGCCCCCATTTTCGTCATAGAATTCAGGTTAAATCGACTGAAGCGATCCCCTGATCTAAGCACAGTAGCACGGCGGGTTACGCAATACTCGTTCCCTACTCTCAGGGAACCGAGGTTACGTTAGTAACCAAGACGTTCCCTTTCGAGAGGTCTCTCATATTGCGTAAGTTAGCTTACGCTATGGGAACCCCTTTCAAAACGCTGTGCATGCTTTAAAACTTCGCCCCAAACTATTGCCTAGGGCCAAGCGCCCGAGGCTCATAGAAGAGTAAAGTTATGCAGTCCTAATGGTGCGTTCACACCGGACGCGAATAGCGCGTCAGGCGCGAGCGATTTCAATGTTAAGTCAATGCAAAGACGCGTTACGCACGTAAAAAATTCCTGCGGCGCGAATGAGGCGTAGAGCGTGGCGCGGTGGACGCGAATACGCCTCATTCGCGCGTCAAGTTTCGTGCGAATGGCGCGAATTGAAGCGTCTGGCGCGGAAGCGCGAATGATTTAGTTAGTGCTATTTGTGCATTCACGCGTTTGACGCAAATTCGCGTCTGCCGCCCGAGTTGAAAAATTTGAACTTCTGCGTCAATTCGCGCCGCATTAACCAATCAGGAGCCTGCTTGCTGCTGTCACGTGGTGAAGTGAAAGTTTGTTATTTTAATAAATTATTTTGTAATATTACTAAAATGTCTGGTGTGGTTCTAATGCACAACAAAGTAAATCTTTCACATAAAAACTCGATTTTAATATATGAGATAGTACTCATTTTGTATTGAATGCCATTTATTCCATATCTATTTTAGATTATATGAAACATTATTATTTTAATGTAAAAACAACAAACACTTAGTGTATAATAAATAAAAAAAATCACAGGACAGGTTTCACTTTTGGAGGCTGGCTCCATTTATTATCAAATAAATGTGCGGGCGAGGGTGAACCTCGCGCCGGGCTGTAGAGCGCGGGCTCGACAGGCATAGACCACTCGAGGCCGAGGCTTTACACGGCCTACGCTGTCCTCGTCAGCGTCCTCACCGTCAGGTCCACCAAACCTAGCTCCTGGAACAAATTGTGAAACTCCTGAAACCCTCCGGAGGGTCTGGCGGATCCGAGTACAGCGACGATGTACCCTACGCAGCTGTTTCTGCTCTCCAGAGCAAATACGAGCGGTGACTCTCTCGATTAATGCTAATGCTAATGCTCAATAAACATCTAAAAAAGATGACCACCTCCGGATTTCGCTTCTGACGCGCGTAAATTTCGCTTTAAACTTTTGTTTTTACGCGCGTCAGTTTCACTCTTGACGCGCGAATTAACACAAAGCGGTCAAGCGTCAAACTAGATGCGGTAGACGCGAATTTGACGCGCTATTCGCGTCCGGTGTGAACGCACAGTAATAGAGGCCAGATCAGTAATGAGCCTCATATAGGAAAATATAGGAATGGGCCAAGCTCCTTCTTATAGATGTTATTCGATCTGCGTCATCAATGTTTGCGGCGGCCATATTGTTGACATAGAAATCACGGCAACTGTCAGTCTGTCAATTGACAAGCGAGGCAGCGTCGGTATTATCCATGGTATTATCACTGTATTTTTTTTTTTAAACAGCGTGATGGTGTGTTGTGTAATACACGTCTGTTCTAACAACAGCAATAAGAACCCCGGGGTTAGTTTTTATGATTTCGATAAGTTATCGACTGTCAGAAAGCGTGAAGGGAAGGAGACAGAGTTGAGCCAGCGCAAGAGAGGCTAGCTAGGATAAATAGGCTAAACTTTTAGCCAACTCACCACAGAAAAGTCTGTTCCCATCCTTTTACCACAGGTTTCACACATAATCCGTGTGGAATGCGTGTGCGGTGCGTATACGGGACAGAAGCAGGACGCGCTACAGTGCTTTATATGCTGCGTTTGCAGTGCGTAGCTAACTAACTGATCCGCGGCTGTAACGTTACCACAAACACCCCGGTACTCTCTATTTTTATTTTAACACATACTCGCTATTTCAACAACGTAAGCCAATTATTCCATGCATTACTTCTATATATTAAGTTGCTCAAGCAATTGGTCAAATATGTAACCATGTACTTATATTAAAATCGCAAACATTTTAAATGAAAACTTAAAATTGACAAAAACAACCGACTCTCATGCCTTTTCTTTTGCATTTACATTTTAATACAACAAATCTTGCATGTCACAAAGAACTTGTTTTTCCACCTCCACGAATGAGACGAGTGTCGTTCATTATGTTGCCTTGTGTTGAGGTGCATTGTAGTTTGTATACGGATACTGTATGAACGAGATCGTTATAAATATCCGGATAAGTTACGGCTGGCAAAGTGCCAATAAGGACGGGTCTTTACTTAAGCTTGATTGGTGTGGACCCACATCAAATAATAGCATTATCTTCTCTTGATAGCGACGAGATGAAGCCAGGCTACTGCTCCCCTCAACTCAAATCTGCGCGCGGCTAGGGGCAGCAGGACAGATGTCATGTCAACAATATGGCCGCGGTTAGCTACTTCCGGTGTTTGCGAATAAGGTCTATATGGTATATAGAACTGTGGTTCAGGTTCACACAGGACCAGACAGACGTCGGGCCCTATAGTTATGGAGAATTGTGCCTAGACACTTTATTTATACGAAAAGAACCCTTGCTTGTAAAGCGGTAACTTCTTCATCATCTTCTATCTTCAATTGGTTTTCTGCTCGACCATGCCCATGACGAGGCCACGCCTCTCATGGAATGAGCTCTGATGCCCTTAGACTCATAAGCCAGCGAGATAGCATCAATAATCCAACCTGACAGTCTCTGCTTCGTGACCCCAAGACCTTTGGTGCGGCTGCCGAAGCATACGAAGAGCTGTTCTGACTGCCTGAAGGGGGCAGAACGCTCTAAATAGACTCTGAGAGCTCTCACAGGGCAGAGTAGATTCGCGTCTCTTTCGTCTTCTGACGAGGGAAGAGCTGACAGCGAAATGACCTGTGCTCTAAACAGAGTAGAGAGCACTTTAGGAACATACCTGTGCCTTTGCTTAAGGACGTCTCTGGAGTCATTGGGCCCGAATTCAAGGCAGGAAGCGCTCACTGAGAGTGCTTGCAAATCACCCACTCACTTGACTGATGCCAGTGCTAACAAGAGAGCAGTTTTGGGCTAAAGAGGCTTCAGGTCAGCAGACTGAAGCGGCTCGAAAGGGGCCCCTTTCATGGCCTCTAGGACCGTGGCGAGGTCCCAGATATACAGAGGGAGGTCGAGGCGGGTTAAGCCTTCTGGCCACTTTGAGGCAGCGCAAGACTAAGCCTTTCTTTCCAGTGATTGCCCGGCCACATGAGCGTGAAGTGCTGCAATAGCCGTCACATATACTTTAAAAGTGGAGTGGGTGCGACCCACGTCCAAAAGTTCTTGTAGAAATGAAAATACCCTTGTCACTCCGCATGAGTAGGGGTCCAGGCTCTGTGCTGTGCACCAGCCAGAGAACACTGACCATTTTAGAGCATAAAGACGCGTGTTTGAAGGCGCTCTTGCTTCAGTAATGGTATTTAGCACCCTTTCCGGGAGGTTCCTGGATACCCGTTGAGGGGCCATACAGAGAGGGGCTATCAAGAGCACATGCACACTTGTTCTCCCTGATCCGTTCGATGACCTGAGGTAGCATCGTGACCGGAGGGAATGCATACAGCGGGTGGCTTTTCCAGTCCTGGGGCAGCGCATCCCTGCCCTTGGAGAAAAATGTTTGGCAATGAGCGTTGTCTTCTGAAGCGAAGAGGTCGACCTCTGCCTCGCTGAAGATGCTCCATATCAGCTGAACCATTTGCGGGTGAAGGGACCATTCCCCCGGGGGGACATTGTCTCTGGATAGCATATCCGCACCCTGGTTCAGAATGCCTGGCACGTGCGCCGCTCTCAGCGAGCGCAGGTTGAGTTGAGCCCATAGAAAGAGGTGGTTGGCCATGGCGATTTATATAGGAAACCACTGACATGTTGTCCATCCGGACCAAGACGTGGTGACCTTTTATGTATATACTCATGCCGGACTGATACCAGCCGGCTGCTTTCCTAGGAACCAGGGCTCTGACACAGCCGTGGTTCACTTTGATGTGTAAGTGGCCAGATCGCAACGTGTGAGCCGGCCCGGTACACAGGGTTTTAACCAGAGCTGGAGGGGACGCATATACAGTAGACCCAGCTGGAGTACTGATGATGCTGAGGCTATGAGGCCTAACATCCCCTGAAATCTCTTGAGAGGCGCGCAAGTGCCTGCTCTGAACGATGCCGCTACACGCTGGATGGTGAGCGTGCGCTCTGGCGTAAGCTACGCTCTCATCGGTATAGAATTTATGACTGTCCCCAGAAAAGATATATACGGTAGTCCGGCTGGGAGACAGTGCGCTTTTGGAAGCATTGATCCTTAGACCTAGGCATTCTAGACGGCTGAGGAGCCAGGATCTCTGAGTTATTAACTGCGCCTCCGATTTGGCTATAACCAGCCAATCGTCAAGGTAGTTCAACACTCGCGCTCCCCGTTGTCTCAGGGGGGGTGAAAGCTGTGTCAATGCACTTCGTAAAACCTACGGGGTGCTAGGGATAGACTGAATGGTAGGACTGTGTACTGATAAGCCTGCCCCTCGAATGCGATGCTAATTTTGGACAAAGAAAATTATAACTGTAAAAAGCTATTTTACCATCAACCCATAGGAAATAAAATACCTCAAGGATTATAGCAAAACCAGGTCCACTGACATGTTGATGCCTTGCTAAGAAAGCATGACAAATCATCAAGGGTGTCTATGTTAAAGGTGCCCTAGAATGTTTTTTTTTATTATTTTATAATGTTTCCTGGGTTACCCTTATAACGTTATCAGGGCTCTAAAGTGCGACCATTTTGCTCGCATATGCCCCTAAAAATCGATACGTGCGAACCGGAAAAAAGATTTACGAGCACAATGTGCGAGTAACTACCTACCATAATCGAAAACGAGACGATAACTAAATAAAAACTAGTTTTGAATGACAAAAACTATGACGAAAATCTATTGACATTTTCGTCAACAAATAAAAACTAGACAAAAATGTTAGATAGTGACGATCCATCCAGTAAGAACTGGTGTCCTGCGTTTGTGGTAGATGCGCATATTTGTACTGTAACGTGCTGATCTACACAGCGGCACACGGGTTGACATGCGCTGCATCTCATCAAACGTTAAAAAATGTAAATGTCTGGGAGAATTAGTAGAGCAGACACATAGATCTGAATAAGAGTGACGACGCAAAAAAAAGAGCTCTATTTGGTTCGGTTTTCTGCGCACACACCCGACCCGAAGCGCGCAGCCATGCACACACACACACACACACAGCGCGCGAGGACTGAACTGAGCTCTCTGTCGTGTCTGAATGGACTAATACACACAACATTATGTCATAATGTCCATTTTGGAGAGTATTCACGTAAACTATGTTGGTAATGTCTTAAACCGTTTTGAGTGTGTCGGATGTGCATCAGTGCAATTGGATCCGCAAGTCATTGGACATGATCCGATGTCTTAAAGTGACAGTGGGTAATAAACCTAATGCGGTCTGTGTCATCAAGCAACAAAAGAAAAAAATAATAGCATTCACTGCTCGTTACTTGAACATTCATTGAAAAGAAGACTATTCTACTTTAGGAAAAGTGGTTTTATTTAATTTTAAGATATTTTTTTAAGTCACAGTAGTTAAATCTGTATCTGTATTGCATGTTCAAACTTTACAATCATTCATTTTAACAGGTTAATAGATGTTTTCTCTGGGAGTATATGGGTTTGGACATTTTAGAGAAATTCTAAATTAATGCATTACAATTGAACTAAACCCATTATATTTTAGTCATCAGGCCCCAGGCGGGGCGGGGGCGGGGCGGTGCGGGGGCGTGTTCCCGCGAGCAGAGCGTGTCTGGCGTCTCGAGCGCTTCTGCGCTGTGTGCTACATCACTGCATGTGCTATGAGATTTGCCTGCTTTTCTGACTACTACTTTCATTTAAGTTGCATACATTTTGTTCTTGCACTGATGTTACATTTGTAGCAGTTTTGCACTTTGACAGCCATTTTGAGATATAGGCTATATTTGAGTATTGTGTGTATCGGAGAGTTTACGAAATCAAAAGATTTGGGTCAGTTTTTGCCATTGAAATGACTGGGGAAAAGTGTCCCAGTCAACCTGAAATAACCCTACTCTTTGAAATCATAAGCATTGCATTATGTTGTTTTAAACCCCAAATATTCTACTTAACAATTATGCTTTTTAAAGTTATTTGTTATAATGACATTGTTAAAAATGTAGCTAGCTTCTTTTTGATAGTAACGTGTAGCTAACTACTTTGAAACTGGAGCTTGACAAGTTAAAGTAGTAAAGTTTCATTCAAGCCACGTTCTGGAGGAGTAGTCTGGCAAGAGTTCTCGTAGTGTCTGTTTCGGTGCCAGTTTGGCCAGCTGGTTAATGTCATAATTACTGACGAAGCAGGACAGATGGTGAATGTGTTTCCATCAGTGACTGAAGCGGATCTCCGGCGTCCCAGAGAATCCCGCAGGTTCACTACAGCGAGCGCCTGGGTCCACTATAAACACTATAATTGTGTTAGTTTTAGTCGACGAAATACAATAAGATTTTAGTCGACTAAATCTACAGTAGATACTAATACTAGTAAATACTAATACACTCTAAACTAGTTTCTCCTCCATGTTGTGGAAAGAGCCTCTGCAGTGGAAAGATGCAGATGTCCACTGCACAGGTGTGCCAATGTGCTCCTAGCCTCCTCCTGAGAGCAACACGTTCCCCTTGTTCTGTTTTACTAAAGTGATTGTAAAGTGGAATTTATACTTCTGCATCAAATCGACGGTTTCACACTATAGTTGAACACAAAGAGAAGGAGCACACACGTAGTGTATATATATTAAATAGTTTGTTATTACTTGTTACTGTTTTTCACTGCGCTCCAAAATTTCTTTGTGCTACATTTTGTGCATACTTTTTTTTCATTTAGGAGCACATGTGCTCCTTGGGAAAAACCTTAGCGTAGAACCCTGATTAGTATGTTTTTTAGATAAAAAATAATCATAATTTAGAAATAAATGCCATTTTTCCTAGCCTGCTTTTAGCCTCTGATTTGAACACTCTGTTTGAAGGGGCGTGTCTGCTGTGGGATTCAGTGTAACCGCGGCCACTGCTGTGATTGGCTGACATGCTTGCATATGAAATAGCAACGCATTACATGTGAAACTCTCTCCCGAATACTTTTACTACTGCTATTATACGTTTTTACTATAACAGCTATCGAGATTAGCTAATCGTGATATGTTTTTAAAGTATTTAGATATATTCCCATCACATAAAATGTTGCCGTGATGAGCATTGAGCAGATGACAGTGTGTTGATCGCGAGAATGAAGATCTTATCATTGCAAAGCAGTTTCTGCACTCTCTAAAGCTTTCCCCAATGCAAACACGATGATGTAAATACAGTAAGAGCTTCGTTGTGCAGTAACGTGCGTCATTGATTTCATAACGAGTTTGGCAAGTGTCCAGATAAATTCGCGCTGTGTGGAAAGATTGTTCTTTGATCGCTTTCTGTATATAATTTGTTCACAATTTAAATACGATTATTTTCATCCTACTAAAAGAAACGATGTGAAGCTGATATTTTAGTCACTGGCTTGACTTACTGATGCATAAACAGTATTGAACGATTTTGAGAGAAATATTACCTGTCTGAACTTGAACAACACATCAGAAAGTGTTGCTTGGTAGCTCGATCCGAGGCCAGCTCTGTATTGGCCCAAGTTGAGGAAACAGTCGGTGAAATGTTTGGAAATTTCCAGAGAAAATAAAATTAACCCATTGTTTCTTCAGAGGCTCAGATGAAGGAACTAAAAAATACTTTTGTGTTCATGTGTACATCCACACTGAGCAACTGCCATGCTTCGGCTGCGCAGTTCCGCCTGGCATTGAGGGCTGGCATTATGCAAATATTTGGAGACGTACATATTAATGATCCCGACTATTGCGTCGCAGTCGGTATTGTGTGGAGAACCGACCGTTTTTCAGGGGTGTTTTTCATAAACGTGAATTAAATGAGAACGCGAAAATAGTCCAGTTTGAGATTCACTCTATGTCATGTCCATGCACTGAACTCTTGTTATTTGACTATACCAAGGTAAATTCAATTTTGAATTATAGGTCACCTTTAAAGATATACATAGTTTGTTACAGTAAATGCATTTAAAATCTTACAAAAGATTTGTTTCATAATCATGTTTCCCCCAAAAATTAAGCAGCACAACATTTCAATATTGATAGTAATTCAAAATGTTTCTTGAGCAGCAAATCAGCATATGAATTATTTTCTGAAGGATAATGTAAGACAGAAGACTGGAGTAATTAAATTAATTACATTCTACTGAAATATGTTCATTTATTATAAATATATATTCAAGTAGAAAAATGTTATTAGATCATTTATATAATAATATGAAGTAATTTTATGTATATCTCTCCATATATATAATATTATCATATTATATTATCATATTATATAAATGATCTCTCTCCCCCCCAAAAAAAATTGCAGTTGTGTAAATGGGTATAAACATTACATATATATTATGTGCTGGGCATCCAAGATAAAAGTTTGTGTTTACATAATATATGTGTGTGCTGTGTGCAGGTATGCATGCATGTATATATGTAAGAAATACTTGCACGTATATACATATGTTTATACATAATTTATATTATAAATATTTTATATATAAATAATACATTTTTCAAAAATATATACATGCATGTGTGTGTATTTATATATATATACAAAATAATTACACACAGTACACCCATATATTATGTAAACACAAACTTTAATTTTGGATACGATTATTCACGATTAATCGTTGCCCAGCACTAATACAAATATATTTAAATGGGTGATTTGGTAAAATGTGTTTATACGACCCCATTCAAAGTTGCAAAGCCTTTAAACAGCCTTTAATATTACAAATGTATAATATTAATATGTGATTTTAAGTACATTACATCATTTTAATTGTACATTTAAAATACATAAATATTAGGGCTGTCAAATGATTAATCGTGATTAATCACATCCAAAATAAAAGTTTTTTTTACATAATATATGTGGGTGCACTGTGTATAATTATTTTGTATATATAAATACACACACATGCTTGTATATATTTAAGAAATATTTTCATGTATATACTGTATATAGATTTATATATCATTTATATTATATATAAATATTTTATATATAAATAATATTTTTTTCTTAAATATACATGCATGGGTGTGTATTTATATATATACAAAATAATTATACACAGTGCACCCACATATATTATGTAAAAAAAACTTTTATTTTGGATGTGATCAATCATGATTAATCATTTGACAGCCCTAATAAATATATTGACTTTCAAAAATAAACCAAACCTAAGTGTCAATTTGTCAACTAGCCCTGCTCTCCCTTATTTATAGATTCATTCATACATGCACATTGTTTTTTTTGTTGTTAATAACTAGAAAAATATATTTTTTTTATTGTGTTTATTGAATCTTTTTTCCATGTTTGTGTTTCAGGCACAGCTCTAGATGTCTGTTCTCAACTCCACGGGTCTGTTGCAGTATACACAGTGATGCAAAGTTAAAAGATCCTTTCTCACTTGCACAAAAGGACTTGCAAGATTTATATGAAGACATAAAAAAGGTACAGCAAGAATACTGCATATAGTTCTACATAGCGTTTACCACTAAACATTGTTTTTCTTGTCCACTGTTGTTTTATGAAGTGTTATATTTAGTAATTAGTAATGCCCAAACATTTTCCACCACTTCTCTGAGATGTTTTATGCTCTTCTATGCTCTCAAACTGACCTTGTTAAACGTGTGTTCAGCAGCTGCTCGTCTCTAAAGCAGAGCTCAAAGCACTCTGTGATTATTACTTTGATGGGAAGGGGAAAGCCTTTCGACCGATGATTGTGATCTTGATGGCTCGAGCTTGTAACGTCCACAGCAATAAAGAGGGGTGAGAAAGCACTTCAGTGCTGTGTGTGTGTGTGTGTGTGTTTTTAATGTGATGCATCAGTCAGTGTTAATAAGGCACATCTGATGTCCTCAGGATTTTCCTGCCGGCGCAGCGCTCTATCGCTATGATCTCTGAGATGATCCACACTGCCAGCCTGGTGCACGATGACGTTATCGATGACACAAGACGTGGGAAAACGTCTCCGGTTACTTTCGTAACCTCGGTTCCCTGAAAGGCAGGGAACGAGACATTTACGTCGATGACGTAGTATGGGAACTCCTCCCCTTCTTCACTTCTGCTGAAATCTTATGGGCTAACGCCAGCTGGAGACAGCTGGCCAATTGACGCAAAATATGCAAATACTGACACGCCTGCTGGCAGTATAAATTGCATACGCACGTCAATTGCATCAGAATACGACTGAACGCTCGAATGAACAAGCGACACGGCGTTCGACGTAAATGTCTCGTTCCCTGCCTTTCAGGGAACCGAGGTTACGAAAGTAACCGGAGACTTTCCCTTTCAAGGCGGTCACTTCGACATTTACGTCGATGACGTAGTATGGGAACTGTGTCAAATCCCGCCGTGGAGCAGTGAACCCACCCACTCGAGAATGACAGAACCCTCATCCAATAGCTGTGCTACTAGAAATACGAGCTCCTGATAGGGCAAAGCGAGCCAATAGCGCGCTTTCTAAACCTCATCAAAATTTGCATATCCCAAGCAAATGAATAGAGGGAAGTCTTGCACTGAATCATTCGGGGCAGAACAACACAGAGTAATAGCAAGTATAATACAAGTCAGCAGCAAGCGGCGACAGTTGCATAAGCACAATACATAAATCAAGCATTCATGCACAACCTGAAGGCTCAGCTCACCGAAAGCACTTGAGACGCAACAGAAGGTACATCCAACTTATAAAATCTGGCGAACGTATTCTGAGAAGACCAGCCAGCAGCAAGACACAAGTCCCTTATAGACATACCTCTGGACCAGGCCCACGAAGAGGCGATCGCCCTCGTCGAATGAGCCTTAATGTTGAGGGGACAGACCACCCCCTGGCAATCATAAGCCAAGGCAATAGCATCCACAATCCAGTGAGCAAGCCTCTGTTTCGAAACTCCACGTCCCTTGTTGCAACCGCCAAAGCATACAAATAGCTGATCCGATTGACGAAAAGCGGCTGAGCGAGTCATATACTTCCGTAAAGCCCTGACTGGGCAAACAGCGCTCTGAGCATCAGTATCACGCGAGACTGACAACTCAGAAGACAACGCCGGCAGTAAAACAACCTGCGCTTTGAACGGAGTACTGAGTGACTTCGGAACGTAACCCTGTCTTGGCCGAAGAGTGACATTACAATCTCCCGGTCCAAAACGAATGCAGTCCTCGTGAACCGAGAACGCTTGTAGGTCCCCCACATGTTTCGCTGAAGCAAGAGCGAGAAGCAAAGCAGTTTTTAGGGCAAGCTCCTTGATCGCAATCGAAGCCAATGGCTCAAACGGTGGAAGAGACAGAGCCCTCAACACTAGGGCTAAATCCCACGGCGGCACAGAAGGCGGCCGTGACGGACATAATCTCCTAGCTCCCCTGAGAAAACTGATCACCAACGCATGTTTACCGATCGACTGTCCTTCGATCGGGGGGTGAAACGCAGAAATAGCAGCCACATACACCTTCAGAGTGGACGGTAAACTCCCATTATCCATCCTGTGCTGAAGGAAGCGTAGAATATCCGACACGGTGCAATTACCCGGGTCAATACTGATATCCTGGCACCATTTAGAGAAAACTTCCCATTTCAATTTGTATAAACGCCTAGTGGATGGGCCGCGCGCCTCAGCGACAGTGCTCATCGCTCGAGAGTGCAGAGCGTCCCGCTCATTCAGAGTCCCCGCAGCGGCCATACATGAAGGTTCCACAGCCCGGGGTTGGGGTGCCATACCGTGCCGTTCGCCTGCGATAACAGGTCTCTCCTGAGCGGAATTTCCCACGGGGAGCCCACTAGTAATTCCATCATGTCCGCGAACCAGGGCTGATTCGGCCAGTTCGGGGCTACGAGAATCACAGACGCTTTCTCCTCCCTGATTTTGCATAACACTGTAGGCAGAATCTTCACCGGAGGAAAGGCGTAAAGTCTGGCTCTCGGCCAGCGCGAAGTCAAGGCGTCGTTCGTCCGTCCCAAGGGGGAACGAGACAGCGAGAAGAACGCCTGGCAGTGCGTGTTCTCGCTCGAGGCGAACAGATCGACTTCCGCCCTCCCGAACCGATCCCAGATCATCTGCACCGATCCCGGGTGAAACCTCCACTCTTCTTGAGGAATCCCATTCCTCGAGAGCATATCCGCTCCGCGATTCAAAACACCGGGAATATGCGCTGCTCTTACGGATAGAAGGTGCCGGTCTGCCCACAGCAGGAGACTCGCCGCCTGCTCGAATAGGAGTCTGGAGCGCACGCCTCCCTGGCGATTTATGTATGAGACCACCGACGTGTTGTCGGTCCGAATCAGTACATGCTGACGCTCTAACTGTGACCGGAAGGCTTTGAGGGCTAAGGATACCGCCATCAATTCCAAGCGGTTTATATGCCACTTTCGCTGCGACTCCGTCCATAAGCCTGAGGCAGTCGCGCCCATGCACACTGCTCCCCAGCCTGAGGTTGATGCATCCGTCAAGACTGCGGTGCGATGCGCCACGGTCCCCATCGGAACCCCTGAACTGAATAACGCTGGGTTTTTCCACTGTACCAAAGTGCGAATGCAGCTGCCGGTGACCGTGATGCGCCTGAGTCCGGACGACCACGCCCCCTGAGGGACTCGGAGCTTCAACCAGATTTGAAGAGGGCGCATATGCAACAGCCCCAGATGACACACTGGGGAGGCTGCCGCCAACAGACCTAACAGCCTCTGAAATTCCTTTAGTGGCACAGACCTGCCCGGTCTGAAACGGTCCAGAGACAATGTCAGAGACTTTATGCGCTCTTGAGAGAGATGGGCTCGCATCGTTATTGAGTTCAAGCACACTCCCAGAAATGTTGTGGTCTGACTCGGTGTGAACACGCTTTTCTGTTCGTTTACACGCAGCCCCAGCGAGTCCAGGTGACGAAGTAGTATTTCCACATGACCGATTAGCACCTCTCGCGAGTGGGCTAGAATCAACCAATCGTCCAGATAATTTAGGATGCGCATTCCGCTCGACCTGAGGGGAGAAAGCGCCGCGTCCACACACTTCGAAAAGGTGCGGGGGGCGAGAGCCAATCCGAACGGGAGTACTGAGTACTGATAAGCTGTGCCCTCGAACGCAAACCTCAGAAAGCGCCTGTGGCGCGCTGATATCTGGATATGAAAGTACGCGTCCTTTAAATCCACTGAAGCGAACCAATCCCCGGGACGAACTTGCGCCAGAATCTGCTTCAACGTTGTCATTTTGAACGCGCGCTTGTGAAGTGCTCGGTTTATGGGTCTCAGGTCCAGGATCGGACGGAGACCCCCCCCCTCTCTTGGGTACCACAAAGTAGCGGCTGTAGAAACCGCTCTCCCTCTCGTTCGGGGGAACCGGTTCTATCGCTCCTTTCTCGAGCAGACTGAGAACTTCCTGTTTCAGAACGGGAACGTTTTGGGGCAAAGTTAATGACGGGATCACGCCGTTGAAACGGGGTGGTCTGCGTCTGAACTGAAGCGAATACCCGTGTCGAATTAAGCCCAACACCCACGGTGAAATGCCCGGAATTGATTCCCACGCACCCAGAAAATGACTCAGAGTGCGTGCTCGAACTGCGGTCATAGCCGCCCCCAGTGTAGTGTTTAGACTGGAGCCGCACTCCCGCGAGGCTGATAGCCCTGGTGGGAGTGCGGCTCGCAGTGGGCTGAGTGTAGTGCTGGCGATCTCGTGCCCATGAGATGCCATTATAGTCATCGAGTGTGACCCTGCGCTGTCTCGTGAAAGGGCGGGTGACACAATGTGAGGTGTAAGAGGAAGAAAAAGCTCTTTTTGTGAAGGGATACATGCTTTTATTAATTTTTTGGAACAAACAACATTCACACATATGCGATCGTCGCTCAACTGAACATGAGGGACACGATGCATAAGAACACGGCGCTTGGAGGCCGGTCCTCCTTCGTGCTCTTTCTTCCTCTTGGCCGCTCCGTCAGGAAGAAGGCTTTGACGCGGAGGGGGGCGCGCTGACCTTCCCTCGGCGTGGACTCCTTCTCTGGCCCTGGCTCTTTCTCCCGGGTCCCGGCCACTGTCTGCCCCGGGAAGCGCGAGCATCCGGCTCGGTGCGAGGCGCCGCCGATTGTCTCACGGAGCTCTGGGGCTGGCTCCGGGTAGCCGATGACGAACGCTGACGAGCCGGGGGCGCTCGACGCGGGATCACGTGGCTCATGGCTTTAGCGCGTTTCTGGGTCTCCGAGAAACGCTCCGTGACAGCCTCCACCGCGTTCCCAAAGAGACCGGCTGGGGTGATGGGAGCATTAAGCAAGGTTTTCCGGTCGGTATCTGTGGAGGACGACCAGAAAACCCATGGAGCGACCGATGGCTTGCGCTGAGCGTTTGGTGGCCATCAGCGCAAGGTCCGTAGCTGAGCGGAGATCCCGCATGACGTCAGCGTCAACAGAGGCGACGCCATCCAGGGACTTAAGCAACTTCGCCTGGAACACCTGTAGAATAGCCATGGCGTGGAGAGCTGATACTGCCTCTCCTGCCGCTCCGTACGCCTTATCCGCTTGGTGGGCCGTGAACCTGCAGGGCTTGGACGGCAGGCTGCGGTCCGCGCCCAGTGCAGACGTCGATGGGCACAGGTGAGTGGCGACGGTCTCCTCGACGGGCGGCATGCGCACGTAACCGTGGGCTACAGCCTCGTCTACATGTGCGAACAAGGACTGAGTGGCAGAGTGGGTGCGCGCCGACTGGGGCGCAGCCCACGACTTAACCACGTGTTCGTGGACGTCCGGGAAAAACGGAGTTCCCCTCTTCGACGCGGCCTGACGGCGGCTCGACTGAAGGAACCACGTATCCAACTTGCTCTTAGCTGGCTCATCCGGTGCGTCCCACGAAAGGTCCAACTCTGCGACGGCCTTAGTAAGGACCCTAAAGAGCTCCTCCTGGAGGTCAGGGCTCCCTTGCTCGGGAGGTGCGGCCTGCTGGGATCCCCAGTCCTTCTCCGACGCTGAGAGGGACATGGCGTCCTCTTCCTCGCTAGCTCCAAAGGAGATGAAATCCGCGACGTCGCGGGGGGGGCGGAAGCTAGCGTCCGAGAAGCTGACGGCGTCGAGCTCCCTTTCTCTGGGGGTGGGTGGGCCCACCAGCGGCTCGCTGGCGGCAGTGGGCCCAATCCCTGCAGCTGCTCGAGCCGTTTCTCTCCTGGCCTTAAGGGCGCGCACTGGCATGTCCGCGCAGTGGGCGCACACGAGGTCGTCCGACAGGGCCGTCTCGGCGTGGGCCAGGCCCATGCAGGCGACGCAGAACAAGTGGGTGTCGGGCGCCACAATAGGCCCCGAGCACAAGTTGCAGATGGATGCCATCGGATGCCAAAGACAGTGAGGTATCTTTAGATGCACCTTCGACGATGGCGAGTTCTTGTAGAGTATTTTCCAATTCGAAGCACACGTCGATTTGAGCGTGAAGAAAAGGATTCTGATGCAATTGACGTGCGTATGCAATTTATACTGCCAGCAGGCGTGTCAGTATTTGCATATTTTGCGTCAATTGGCCAGCTGTCTCCAGCTGGCGTTAGCCCATAAGATTTCAGCAGAAGTGAAGAAGGGGAGGAGTTCCCATACTACGTCATCGACGTAAATGTCGAAGTGACCGCCTTGAAAGGGAAACACCATTAATAAATTGTGGGGGGAGAAAAAAGTGAGTAACTGTGATTTTCTGCTGTTGATCGCACATTTTGGTACTTTGTTGGTGTCTAATTTGAAATCTGAAGGAAAATCAGTTGACAACTATGGAATCTTGTTTCCGCCAGGCAATAATACTAATTTTTTTTAAAAACCTATTTGCGAAAGCGAATTTTTTTTTCTTCAAGATTGAAAGTTTAACACCTGTTTTCACAAACATGGTTTAAGCCTAGTCCCAGACTAAAATGCTTGTTTGAGCTTTTATTACTTTGTATAACTCGCAATGTGAGTTAATCTTACGATTCTGAGAGAAACAGTCGCATTTCTGTGATTGGCAGATTTCTGTGATGGGCAGATCGGTGGTTTTCAACTGTTGGTCGCACATTTTGGTTCTGTGTTGATGTCTAATTTGAAATCTGAAGGAAAATCATTTGAGAATATGGAAGCTTGTTTCCATCAGGCAATAAATAAAAAAACTAAACGTAATTGCGACTTTTTATCTCACGATTCTGACATTCCTTCTTGCAATTGTGAGTTTATATCTCGCAATTCTGACTCTTTTTTTTTTTTTTTTTTTAAATTGCAAGTTTATATCTCGCAATTCGGACTTTATAACTCGCAATTGCGAGTTTCTCACAATTCTTAGAAATACAGTCGCAATTCTGAGAGGCATTCTGATTTTATTTTTTGCAATTGCAAGTTGAAATCTCTCAATTTGTAGAAAAGCGAGCATTGCGAGATATGAAAACACAATTCTGACTTTTTTCTTGCAGGTGTGTTTATATCTCACAGTTGCCCCCCCCCCCCCCCCCCCCCTCCCCTCCCCTCATAATTGTGAGATATAAACTCGCAGTTGAGAGAGAAAAAGTTCAGAATTGTCAAAAAAGTTGCACTTACCTTTATTTTGTACATTTCTTGGCAGAAACAAGCTTCTATAGAGAATTGAATAATGTTGTTATGAAATTAAAATAATAATATTTGTATCTGTAATTGTTAGGCTATCCTGGCTGGAGATTTCATTCTGTCTGCGGCCTCCATGGCATTAGCTCGTATTGGGAACAATACAGTAGTTTCTGTGCTGTCACAAGTTATAGAAGACCTCGTACGAGGTAAGCCTCTACAGATTTATGCATGAGACTTGTTTTATACAGTGGACCTGCTATTTATATTTTTCATTGATCAATTCCAGGTGAATTCATGCAGCTAGGGTCTAAAGAGAATGAAAACGAGAGATTCAAGCACTACCTTGAGAAAACCTTCAAGAAGACTGCAAGTCTCATTGCAAACAGTTGTAAGGCAGTATGTACGTTCCCTTTTAACAATAATAAGATGAAGTTCAGAGCTGAAAGAGAAGTTGAACACCAGCATTGTTTCTTTTGAATTTTAGGTGTCAATTTTGGTGAATTCTGATCCTGAGGTGCATGAGATAGCCTATCAATATGGACGAAACGTTGGCATTGCATTCCAGGTAATTTTTTCATTTATATGTTTTCACTTGGTTCAAATAGCATCTAGTCTATCACTATTCACACTTGCTATAATAGCATTTATAAAGCATTTAATCTACACAATGTAAATCGAATCTGTCGTTGTTTGCATGTTATTTGTAATGCAGTGGTCTGTGATCACCAAGTTAACAATGGTTCTTTTGTTGCAGTTACAAATGCAGGAAGTAATTGTAGTTAATTATTAATTATAACAGAAACTTCAGCAGTAGAAGTATCTTCTGGTTAGTGATGCACCAGAATGAAAATTCTGGGCCAAAACTGAAAATTCACGATGCACTTGGCAATTTTTTTTAAAAAATGGCCCGTAAACCGAAGATTTTATTAATAATAAAACTGAGTTGTACAGACATTTAAATTGTACATAAGGCGGTTTTTATATCAAATTTTAAATTCAATAAATTGTTTCTACTCAAATTTGCTGGTGAAATATAAACATTTAAATGATTGTAATTTCTTTTCATGACAGATTTATTCAAACATATATTAAAATAATGAAGACAACAGGTTAAGTAAATATATATTTAATATGTAATGCAGTGCATGCATGCATTAAGAAAATGCCGCTCTCTAGAGTTATTTTTTAAGCTCTGGAGCTATCGCTGAAATACAAATTTTTGTTTGAATTTCGTGATAAAATTGACAGAATTAGAAAAATCGAGAAACTGAAAATTGCTGTTTCGGCTAAAAAAAATCGTCTGGTTCTTCCAGTTAAAGCTGCAGTGTGTCATTTCTTTCACTAGCAACACTAGAAATAGAGGCATCTAAGTCTCACTTCACCCTGTCATTGCTCGCTCAAACATCTAGTCTGATAGATTGCAGTTCTGTTACTTTTAGGTTGTGGCCGCATATTTTAATAAATCTGTGCTGTTATAGTTGAATTCTTTCATTACAAATGATTCATTACAGGTCACATTGGTTTTATCTTGAATTATTATGTTTAAAGTCAGGTAAAATAGAAGTTTTTTTCAGCTTGTGGAAGACGTTCTGGACTTCACGTCCTGCGCAAACCGCCTGGGGAAGCCGTCAGCTGCCGATCTCAAACTGGGTCTGGCCACCGGGCCCGTTCTGTTTGCTTGCCAACAGGTACGACAGCTGAACGCATCTGTGCTCTCACAACATGATGTCACTTCCCTAAAGTGCAGAGAGGGGACTCAGGTCTAATGGTTGACTTGGTTTATTACAGAAACGTAATTGTAAAACAGTTTGGATTTTCTAAAGATCTCCAACCAGTTTCACTCTTTTATCACTGTTTAGTTTCCTGAGCTACATGCAATGATAATGAGGCGCTTCAGCTCTGATGGAGATGTGGATCGAGCCTGGCAATATGTCCTGAAGGTGAGGAGGATTTGTGTTGTCTACAGACAGGTGAATCTCATGAAAACATGTCCTGGGGCTGCTTTCATAAAACACTAAGACTAGTCTTACAATTTTTTTGTAAGTATCCATTACACTATCCATTTTTTTTTTTCTTAGACTGTTCATACAAGTCTCTTACATAAAACGTAGATTTGTCTAATTTGATACCAAAAAGTAAGACTCGATTACCCCTAACTAACTCCTAGTTGGTCATACTAGTTCTTAAGACACAGTTAATGGCTGTTTATGCAACTGGCCCCAGGTCACATTTCTATGGAAGCTTGTTTCCGCCACGGAATCAAATTTTAGAAAAGACAATTGCAACTTTTTAAATCACAATTCTGACTTTTTTTCTTACAATTGTGCGATATAAAGTAATAAAGAGTTTTGAGTTAGAAAGTCAGAATCGTGAGATATAAACTGACAATTCTGAGAGAAAAACACTTTATATCATGCAATTCTGACTTCATAACTCGCAATTGCAACTTTATATCTCACAATTTTGAGAGAAAAAGTCGCAATGACATTTAAAATTTTTATTCCAAGGCGGAAACAAGCTTCCATACATTTCATCCCAATATTACAAGAAAAAAGGCAGTATATCAAACCTGTAAGAATTTTATGATATTTTTATAATGTGACATTTTTTTTGTATGACATTTTCCCCCCAAAAGTCTCATTAACTCTAACAGATGTTTTACTTTAGCGTTTATTGTTATTCTCCTTGAGATCATTACTGTAATGCTGTCATTTTTACTGTCATATTCAGAATCAGGGATGCAAACTTGTCACCTTGCCACCGAATAGGTCATTTGTGTGATTTGTGTAGATCCGATGGGTTTTTAAAATTGCTTTCAAACAGTCCTGCGAGTATTTGTGTGTGAGCTCTTGGTTTCTATCACAAAGGTTTCTATACAACGTGTTTTTGCAGCGCTGAATATTGTAGCCAATCACAGGTAGGGTTGTGACGGTTATTATATAACCGTGAAACCGATGGTTATAGTTGAACACTGTCATTAGAACTCATTAATCGCCAAAACCGTGCTATTAATTTTTTTTTTTTCAAACATTTTTTATCATAGAGAATGTTTAAATACTAATATCAGCTTACGAGGGAAACGGAGGCGGAGTTAGTGGTGCTTCGGAGGCTGCTTCTGCTGGAGATGATTCAGGAGAGGTCTGTGCCCCTTTACCGATCAGAGCTGACACGGAGTAAAGCCTTGTTTATCCTCGACGCGTCCGCACGAGCACGAAGGTGTGCCCAGCAAAAATGGTGCGTTGGGTGCGCAAGACCCCATTTCGCTTGGCTGTGTGCACGGCTATTTTTGTAACAGCGCGTGCGACGCCGCATCCGAGGATGAACGACTTAAAGCTGAATCTGTCCGAGCATGTAGGCTACTACGTCTCACCGCACTGGCACCCAGTTTGCGCGTCTAAATTGCAACGTTTTTTTGTTAAGGTTTTGTTTACTGTGTGTGATTTATGTAAAGGTGCTATATGCATTTTTTAGCGGCCTCTATCGGTGATGTTTCAGATTGCAACCAATTATTACAAGAGCGCTCGTGCTCTTGCGCGTGCTCGAACACAAGAGCGAGCACGCATGGTACCGGCCACACTGAGACTTTCAACACACCGGAGAAAGCGTCACACAACATGCTGGAAACTCATGTAAACTCCCACTGCAACGTTACAATAATAGGTTACTTTTATCAGCTTGACGTTGAACTAATGCTCCATGCTCGTACCATGATAACGTTACATTTGTGGTGTTAAGGCATTTCACTAACTATTCGTGTATCTTTCACAATCAGCAATGTCAACATAGGTGAATGTATAATATGATAACGAAAACGGTTAGTGACTAGACTGAACAATTTCAGTGTAACAGTAAGATCGTAGGATGTAACATTACTGTACTGAACGTGTCTGGAAATGTGTATTATAAACAATATGGTAGTAGTGGGATGAGTGACGTTAGACAGTAGATCTAGTACATAAAATAAAAGTTACATCCTAAAGCACCTACTTTTTGTTATCCTGGAACCAGTGTTGGGGGTAACGAGTTACAAAGTAACGGATTACAGTAACGATATTACTTTTTTGGGTAACGAAGTAAAGTAACGCATTACACTAAAAATATCGGTAACTACACTACTTTACTATACTATAGGAACGCGCTTTCCTGCGTTACCCAAGCCGTGTTTGCTTGTGTGTAAAGTTCTGTCTAGTGGTGCGTGCGCACCGTTGCCATAGAGATCGATTTGAGTGACATAGCTGCCGGTGCGAAGGAGAGAGGGAAATGGAGACGGAGACGGAGACAGGGGGTCTCTGCAGCGCGAGTCTCCGCTGACTGCACGCGCACCTCCCCAAACGGACGAGGCGTTTATACTCGACGCGCTCGCCATTGTACTATTCTGTGAAACGACGGGGCGACTCGAGTAATTGTCCTCTTAACCATCAGGAATCAACGGTGAGAAGAAGAAAGGTCCACACGTGACGATGTTTATTTTAGTAGGCTACATCACCACCAATAACACTACAAAAAGAATCGTGTACGTAAAATCCAGTAAACCCTGAGATTATTACTTGTGACATTAGAACAAAATGTGGATATAAAAACATGTATGTAGACTATAGAACTAAATCAACGATCTCTTAAATAGTTTCTAATTTCACTAAACATTTCATTAAGTTTCGTGGACATTTTATAAAACATGGATCTTTCTATTAAAAATGCTTATTATGCTATTGTAGGCTCATTTTGTAAACATAAGCAACTGATTTAGACACGCAAACTGTGTGCCGGTGCGGTCACGGTGAGACGTAGGCTACATGCTCGGGCAGATTCGGCTTAATTCTTGAAGTCGTTCATCCTCGGATTCGGCGCCGCGCGCGCTGTTACAAAAACTCTTCTCAAGTCTTGGAGCACAGCAGGTAACACAAAACAAAATGAACAGGCTTGTTGCAGGGTTCATTGTAGAGGAATGCTTCCCCTGCCGACTATTGAATCGCCAAGAAAAATGCATTTTAAATTAAGATTAAAAATGTAAAAGTGACCTTTATTTTATTATTTTTCATTGACCACTTCATTTTTTATTTTTATTGCCATGAGTCGAATAAAAAGCTTGTTTTGTTCTCAGGAGAAGAGTTTATTCTCATGTTTCCCAAAGCCTGTGTTTTAAAACTTGTGTGTTGACCCCATTTTAAAATGACCGCACCATAGCCTCCTTTATCCTGTTGTTTGTGGATTTTACAGTGAGATATATTTCCTTGTGCAGACAGGGATATTGTTCTTTCATATGGTTTTACATGCTATTTTGTATATATTTATACAATAAACACTATGTAGACAGGCTAAGTGATGATAGGGCTATGATATTTGTCCATAAATTAAGAAACAGGAAAGTAAAGTAATAAGTAGTGAAGTTACTTTTCAAACGCAGTAACTAGTAAAGTAATCTCATTACAATTTACAGAAGTAACTAGTAACTAGTAACTAATTACCTTTTTTGAGTAACTACCCCAACACTGCCTGGAACTGTCTTTTGTATTCATTTCATGTCTCATATATGTTGTAGTTTACCTTGCTATTTCATTACAGTTTACCATTATTTCAGCATATCTGAAAACTTGTAATTTATCACAATAAAAATAGCGGAGGTCTCTCCATAATTCAAACGCTCTGCCGATGTTGATCCGTGTTTTCGTCCTAAGTCGATCCGATTCACGTTTGGCCTGACGAGCTTCAGCAGATAAATGTTTGTTTTGTTTTGTTTTTTATATTTATGTTGAGTTTGTGTTGGAGTGTGTGTTGTGCTGGAGGCAGGTCGTTGTTTGGTGTTATCAGACTCCATGTCGTCAGCTGCAGTGCCGTCGCATAGACTGTATATAAAAAGGAGAGAGGCTCGGGAGCGCGCATGCACGTCACATCCGATGGATTTCGCAGTAAATCCGACCCGGAGACTTCACATATAAATAGGATTACTGGCCTTCAGAGGTAATAGCAAAACCCGACAAGTGGATCATTATAATGTGTCATTACAACCCCTTCACACACAGGCAATAAAAAAAAGGATTCATTTTAAAAGAAAAGTTACATTTAGCACCTTTAAAACAAAGCACGTTCATTGCAACGTTTGTTTTTTTGTTTTTGTTAAGGATTTGTTTACTGTGTGTGATTCATTTAATGGAAAGCACATTCACTTCTAGTTGTCTTGCTGTTCATTTTAAATGAACGTAAAGCGAGTTGCTAATCAGTGTCTGCTTGTTTATTCAAATTAAGTTGACCTATAACTAATGAACAGTTATACAACCGACCATCCTAAAACCCCCTTCCCCCAATGCCACGACGACAACAACGACGGTTATGTTATGAACCGTCACATTTGACTCGCGTCATAACCGTCATCACCAATTCTGAAACCGGCACACTCCTAATCTCAGGCATGTCTGTGTAACGCAATGACCAATAAGAGGTGTTTACTGTAAGTTAGTCAGAATCTGCTCAATACCCTTCAAAACACTGTTTAACTAAGTTCTACACGCTTGCAAATCATCTCATTATAACAAAGCGTAGACATTATGTAAATAAGAGATTTATATATAATTTTTACAAAATAATTTTGAGACTGCATAAGTCATTAAAAGTTGCATTTTCAGTTGAATTTCGGGAAACCACTTGAAACGTTTGTTGTGTTGAGCTATTTCTATGACTTTTGTTTTGATTTTTTCATTGCAAACAGCTGAAAGTCTGTACATTTTGCAAATAAACCTGATTTGTATTATATACAGTGTGTATTTAGATTCATTGATAATAACAGGAGTTTTTGCGTGAGTGAGCAAAGTCAGCCGCGTTATAAAGGGAGCGCTTGGTTTTCTATATTTAAAATGTTATGCAATCAAGGGGAACCACCAAAGAGCTTTGACACAAATTGAACACTTCTTGATATCATAGTAATGTGCAGTTACATTCTGCAACTTTTTCATGCATTCTGATTCATTCATATATTGTTTCTTTTGCAGGGCCATGCATCAGAAAGTCAGTTCATGTAAATATATGGCATAAACGAAATAAATACTTATGAATGAAGTACAATTTCCAGAAAAACTGAATCTTTAAGTATACATGGCAAAAGCGAATCTAGTGAAACATGCACCAAATAAATGCACCAGAAGCTTCCTAAAATATATGTTTTTTTTTTTTTGTATACAAAAATTCCACTGATAAAAGTAAAGTATAGAAAAAGTCTTTGGACTTAAATCTGTCATAAAAATAAAACAAACCTTTATCTGATGATGTCAGGCTATTGTTGCAAGAAAATGTATACTGAAATAGTGAATCAGTTGTATTACATAGCCATTGTCTTTAGCCATAAATTGTGGTAAATATGAATATATGTTGTTACAATGCTATTCTCTGGCTTAGTGTGTGAATTTAATCAGCCCAGTGACACAGATGAAAATGATCTGTTTATATAACACTAATTAATGTGTGTTGTCATTGACAAATAAATATACACAGTTTGTATATATATATTTTATTATACTGTCTGTATGTATTCACATAAGACATGTACTCATATACAATTACAATATAAATATTAAATATTGGAAATTACACAAAATTTAGCAAATATGCTACATAAATAGTCCATTTGGTCCAAGCTGCCTGGATCCGACTGTTGGTTGTTGACTTTGATAGCCGTCCGCTGCTTTTTTTGTGGGGCTGACCTGTCCACTCCTGCACTGTCCTGTTGAAGGAACAGACATAATCATGTAACGCTGACCAGATTTAATGAGTGATTCTTAAAGAAAATCTAAAGAAAAGTTGCTTCTACCAATTCGATATGAGGGGTCTGAAGTGAAAAGGATTTGATATAATATGAAATGATTCGCATGATCATCCCAGATTAAGTAAAGTATTTAGTTTCTAAATCTTAGTAAAATTGAGAGATAGGAGGGTCTAATCAATGCTCTTTTACGGGTCGGCTGGGATCTGGGCTGAAGTCTGTTCGGAGTTCTGCGGGTCGGTTGTGAACTGGTTACCTGAGGGACTGGATGGTTGTAGCGTCTCAGTTCCACACAACTGTTTCGTGGAGGTGCCTGACACAGACCTGCGGTGTCCTGTTGAGAGAACAGATATAATCTTGCAATGCTGGGCAGGTTTAATGGGTGCTTCTTAGACTAAATCTAAAGGCGTATCTTTTTTATTTTTTTTAAATATAAAAGTATTTTAAATTGAGGACCTTGAAAACATAGTAGCATAGTTAAAGGCAACGTTTACTTGTTTGAATACATTTTAAAATAAGTAAAAAAATAGCGATATAAGGGACTTACAGAAGCTTCTGTGCTCCATAGACACACGCTCTTACTCCTTCTGGACATGGGTGCTCTCTCGGGAGACCTGGGTGGTTGCTGTGGGGAACACGGTGGATCAAGTGTTCTCTGTGGGGTCTTGGCAGGCAGAGACACTCCCTTTTGCACATTCTTCTGCTGATGCCCCCACCAATCCCTCAACTTCTCCCTCTGCTTCCTAGGGATCCTGAGTTTTGCGGAAGACACATTTTGCGAATGCTGCCTCAGTAGCTCAGGGTTTTTAGCATCTCTCTTCTCGGAGATCTTGTCAATAACAAGTACTCCCTGTGTGCAACAAACAGGCGCTATCTCAGGCTCAGGGATCTTTTGATTTTGCCTCTTTGTGATGTTGTCAGGCATGGGTGGTCCCTGCAGAAAAGTGTAAGGCTTCTGCTGCAGCAGCTCCTGCCTTAATGGCTCAGGGATCTTAAGTTTGGGCCTAGGTCCCATCTTGTCCTGCATGGGTGCTCCATCTGAGGAGTATGTGAGCACCTTTGAGGACGCCTCTGGTGCCCTCTGTAGAGACTGGATGGCCATGGGTGGTCCCTGCAGAAAAGTGTAAGGCTGCCTTAATGGCTCAGGGATCTTAAGTTTGGGCCTAGGTCTCATCTTGTCCTGCATGGGTGCTCCATCTGAGGAGTATGTGAGCACCTTTGAGGACGCCACTGGTGCCCTCTGTAGAGACTGGATGGCCATGGGTGGTCCCTGCAGAAAAGTGTAAGGCTGCCTTAATGGCTCAGGGATCTTAAGTTTGGGCCTAGGTCCCATCTTGTCCTGCATGGGTGCTCCATCTGAGGAGTATGTGAGCACCTTTGAGGACGCCACTGGTGCCCTCTGTAGAGACTGGATGGCCATGGGTGGTCCCTGCAGAAAAGTGTAAGGCTGCCTTAATGGCTCAGGGATCTTAAGTTTGGGCCTAGGTCCCATCTTGTCCTGCATGGGTGCTCCATCTGAGGAGTATGTGAGCACCTTTGAGGACGCCACTGGTGCCCTCTGTAGAGACTGGATGGGCATGGGTGGTCCCTGCAGAAAAGTGTAAGGCTTCTTCTGCAGCAGCTCCTGCCTTAATGGCTCAGGGATCTTAAGTTTGGGCCTAGCTCCCATCTTGTCCTGCATGGGTGCTCCATCTGAGGAGTATGTGAGCACCTTTGAGGACGCCACTGGTGCCCTCTGTAGAGACTGGATGGGCATGGGTGGTCCCTGCAGAAAAGTGTAAGGCTTCTTCTGCAGCAGCTCCTGCCTTAATGGCTCAGGGATCTTAAGTTTGGGCCTAGGTCCCATCTTGTCCGGCATGGGTGCTCCATCTGAGGAGTATGTGAGCACCTTTGAGGACGCCACTGGTGCCCTCTGTAGAGACTGGATGGGCATGGGTGTTTCAAAAGAGGCATGTATCAGGTTTTTAGTCAAATGTAATGGGATCCTGAGTATTCCTCTTTGTTTGGACCCTATGGGCACAGGTGCTCCCTGTGTGGATATGACGGGCACGGGTTCTCCCTCTGTGGATCTGGCAGGCACAGGTGCTCCCTGTGTGGATCTGGCGGGCACAGGTGCCTCCTGTGTTGATCTGGCGGGCACAGGTGCTCCCTGTGTTGATCTGGCGGGCACAGGTGCTCCCTGTGTGGATCTGGCGGGCACAGGTGCTTCCTGTGTGGCTCTGGCGGGCACAGGTGCTCCCTGTGTTGATCTGGCGGGCACAGGTGCTTCCTGTGTGGCTCTGGCAGGCACAGGTGCTCTCTGTGTGGATCTGGCGGGCACAGGTGCTTCCTGTGTTGATCTGGCGGGCACAGGTGCTTCCTGTGTTGATCTGGCGGGCACAGGTGCTTCCTGTTTGGATCTGGCGGGCACAGGTGCTTCCCGTGTGGCTCTGGCAGGCACAGGTGCTCTCTGTGTGGATCTGGCGGGCACAGGTGCTTCCTGTGTGGATCTGGCGGGCACAGGTGCTTCCTGTTTGGATCTGGCAGGCACAGGTGCTTCCCGTGTGGCTCTGGCAGGCACAGGTGCTCTCTGTGTGGATCTGGCGGGCACAGGTGCTTCCTGTGTTGATCTGGCGGGCACAGGTGCTTCCTGTGTTGATCTGGCGGGCACAGGTGCTTCCCGTGTGGCTCTGGCAGGCACAGGTGCTCTCTGTGTGGATCTGGCAGGCACAGGTGCTTCCTGTGTTGATCTGGCGGGCACAGGTGCTTCCCGTGTGGCTTTGGCGGGCACAGGTGCTTCCTGTGTGGATCTGGCGGGCACAGGTGCTCTCTGTGTGGATCTGGCGGCCACAGGTGCTTCCTGTGTGGATCTGGCGGGCACAGGTGCTCTCTGTGTGGATCTGGCGGACACAGGTGCTCTTTGTGTGGATCTGGCGGACACAGGTGCTCTCTGTGTGGATCTGGAAGAGAAGGGTGCTCCCTGCGTCATCTTCTGCCTCCACTGCGGTGTGGTCTTCCGTGTTGCATCTGAGAAGCCCGAGTGCTGGAAATGAGCCTTCTCAGATGCATTACAGAAGACCAGGGATGAGGGACATGATGTTTCTCCCGCCTCCATTGTTTCCCCCCACTGGCCTGAGATGTCCCCGTACTCATAATCCTCAGGTATGGGGTCCGAAACCTCCATTATCGCCCACCACCGTCCCGCAGCAAGGGCCGTAGTAAGCTCATCTGAGTACTCAGTAGATGATGACTGCTCTGCACTCTCAAAAATGGTGGGCATGGTTGACAAACTCATATTGATGTTAGATATGTAGAAAATGAACTGGAAGTGAACAATACTATTTGCAATATACTATCTGTGAAACACTATGAAAGAAAGAGAAAGGGAAAAGATGATTTGAGTAAACATACAGTACAAGAACCTGAAAGCTTGTTGTCTTAAGCCCAACGTAAACTTATGTCATCCACATTCCGCATTTTGTCATCTGAAGTTCAACAGACATCCATGTGTAGCCCAATTTTTGTGTTTGCGCTAACGGTGTGTGCTCAACAACGCATACGGTAGGTGATTGTTAAGATAGAAGAATGTTGACACGACTCAGTACTGCTCTTTGACATCTGCTAGAGTATAAATAAGAAATTGTGCGGTGTCACACTGGTCCACCAACTAATAGCTGTGTGGACACGACTGTGCGTGAGATGGAGTGGAACGTGGAAAATGTAGTAGGCCTTTAATTTTCTAAAAAATAAAAATTTATACAGTGTATGCCCAGTGGCGATCCATCAGAAGAGGCAAGTGAGGCTGAGAGCCTCCTTGAAATGTATTTAAAATGAAAAACGAAGCTAAAAAAGTTAATTGTTATTTTTATCAATTTACCTACTAATGTGAATAACTCAGATGCACATAATGTAAATGTATATAGTCATGTTTTATTTTGCCGGTTGTCAAGGCAAATTTGATTGATTTAAACAAATCAGCTTAAGGCAAATAAGCTTTCAGTATCACTTCAGTGTGTCATCAGATCTGCTATCGTTTTGTCCTTTGAATATAAATGATCTACAATTATATATATAAAATGATTTGATCATTATTGATTCACATATCATGCTCTCATTTCCACACAAACCAGTGTAGTCATGCCTATTTATTTATCTAAATGTAGCTACAGCAAATCTATACAATAACATTCCACAGTTTAAGCAAATTCTTCTGCAAATTATATAAAGATTAAAATTCAGATCCCCAAACCCAGTGTAAAAAGCATAGGCTACTCACTCAATCGCCGACTCGCTACAAGAAGAAAAAATCCGCTGCACTCATTATTACGTCACCGAGCGTTCTGAGGAATGCGGCGATCATTATGACGTACTCGACCGCGAGTTTGTGAGGGATGGGAGACCTAGGCTGTTTCGTTGTATTAAAAGTGAACATGCAATACAAACAAAGACTGACTTAGCATTTTTAATTCATGATTGTTGATACAAAAACTAACGCTGTTTATTTGTTAGCATTTGCAGCTGGTGCATAAACAAGAGCAAGTAAAGCTGCAGATGGGTAGCCATACGTTTTATTATGAAGCATAACAGACTGTACTGAAACAAAATTAATCAACAGATATTACAATAAAAGCCCATTTCTGAAACAGAATATAATTCACAAAAAAGTTCCTCTAGGCTATCCTTGTTTTTTCCCCTTCTATTTCTAACAATAGCCTAAGTTAAGCAACATTATCAGATGAGGAAGAGTGCTGTCCCGAACATCAGTAGGACGTTGATTAAAATAAACAAGTTGTTAATATTACATGACTTACATTTTGATCTATATCGCCAATGAAAATAGTTCCAAATAAATCTATAAATCGTTGCGCATCTTTGAGAAACGGTTTCCCTGACTGAAAACTTTCCATAAGTTTAGCGGCTTTAGATGCTCTCTGAAGCGCAGACAGAGAAGCGAAACATAACGATGTCTTTTATCCAACCCCCCCCCCCCCCCCCCCCGGCCATTTTGGAGGCACTGAACGTAAACAATGCCATTGAACTGAACGGACTCGCAAATTTGGCTGATTATTGCTGCTGACAAATGGTCGAGTTTTGGTCTGTACTAATCGGTCGCATCGGGAAAAAACATTTCGAGTTCTATCTACTGCCAAAAGTTAAAGAGAAGAGTGTAAAAAACTGATGAAAGAAGGCGTTTGTGGTTGAGAGAGGCACAGCATCAGCTCATCAACCACATGACATGTGTTAATGAAGCGTTGACTATGGCTAAAATGTTGACGTATTTAACTATGGCTACATTCACACTGTCAGTCCAAATCCGATTATCTTTGTATCCGATTGGAATCTGATCTAAAATGATGTCCACACTGTGTATCGCAACTGTTCAGATCCGATGTGTGTATCCATGCAGCTCTTAGGCAATATGGCACTGACATTGTGTTGATGGAGGGGTTTGCATTTGCAATCGAGATGTCGTCTTATTTAAATTTTACAACATGGGAATGTGTAGCCGCCGCGCTGGACTACTGCGTCTTGAGCTGCAGAACTGTATGAGGATATTATGCACTACAGCTTTTTTTCCGCGCTAGTTTCAAAATATGTTTCAGAAATAATAATGTTCTGCTCGTCCGGCACTTTGCAACAACACAGAATTGTTTCGACAGCGACTTTCAGCGTGTTTCCTCTAACGTCTGACGTTTACATTTAACGTGAGAGTCACATACCACGCGAAATCCGATCGTTCAGACTGAAGCCGATGCCCTGATATGTGATTTGAATAGGATTTCAAACCACATATGAATGTAGCTTGAAACGGATTTCATGTGCTTTTTTGGACTGACAATCTGAACGTAGCCTGTGTCGGGATAAGAAATAGAAGGAAGAACTGCAGTACGGGCTAGAGAAGCTAGCTCGTTCGGACCTTTACCACATATTAACTTTAGTTTGTCAAAATGTTTCGCTCTCTCCTGCTTACTAAGTCCTTCTCTATATGATTTCGCACCTACTACGTGTTTTTACCATGGTTTATTAGAGTAACAATGTGTTCAGTAGTACATAAACAGTGCAATCCATGCCGTTGTTTACATCCGAGTGCCTCCATAATGGCCGCGCATCCGGGTTACCGCCCAGAACATGACGTTGGTGACAACCCGCCGCATACTCAATGAGTAGGTACTTAATTTCAATGAGTACTTACTTAACGAATGTACTTAATTTAAAACAAACAAGTTTAAAGTTACATTTACATTTATTCATTTAGCAGACGCTTTTATCCAAAGCGACTTACAAATGAGAACAATAGAAGCAGTTAAATTAACAGTAGGACAACAATACGCAAGTGCTATAACCCCTCTCAGTTCAATTTTAGTGCAGGTTTTTTTTTTTTTTAAATAGAAGAGAAGAGAAAGTGTTAGTACTACTGAATCAAGTGCTGCCGGAATAGATACGTCTTCAGCAGTTTCTTGAAAGTGGCTACTGACTCAGAAGCTCTGGTTGAGTTAGGCAGATCATTCCACCAGCAGGGAACAGTCATGGTAAAGGTCCGGGAAAGAGATTTTGTGCCTCTTTGAGATGGTACCACTAGACGACATTCGCTAGCAGAGCGCAAGTTTCTGGATGGCACATAAGTCTGAAGTAATGAGTTTAGGTAAGAGGGAGCAGTGCCAGTGGTTGTTCTGTATAGGCAAACGTCAGTGCCTTGAATTTAATGCGAGCGGCAACTGGCAACCAGTGCAATTGTGTGAGGAGAGGAGTGACGTGTGCTCTCTTTGGCTCATTAAAGACTACTGTGGCTGCAGCATTCTGGATCAGTTGCAGAGGTTTGACAGAGCAAGCTGGAAGACCAGCCAGGAGAGCATTACAATAGTCCAGTCTGGATAAAACAAGTGCTTGGACAAGGAGTTGTGTGGCATGCTCTGTAAGGAAGGGCCTGATCCTCCTAATGTTGTGCAAGGCAAATCTGCAGGACCGGGCAGTTCTAGCAATGTGGTCTGTGAATTTCAACTGATCATCAATTACAACCCCAAGGTTCCTAGCTGACCTTGATGGAGTTATGGATGACGAGCCTAGCTGAATGGAGAAGTTGTGACGAAGTGTTGGGTTGGCCGGGACCACAAGCAGCTCTGTCTTCGCAAGGTTTAGTTGAAGGTGGTGGTCCTTCATCCAGCCAGAAATGTCTGTCAGGCAGGCTGAGATACGAGCAGCTACCGTCGGATCTCAAGGTTCCTGAGTAATTTTGAGACAATGCCATCCATTAGTGACGACAGTACAGTGTTTGCTTTACTCCATATACAAATTGTCTATTTTTTCTCTATTTTCTATTGCTTTTTGTTTTCAGTTCATAGTGTTTACCAAGTCTGATTTTCATCTCTCTACAGTTTGAGTGATTGTGAAATCACAGAGAAAGATTGTGCTGCTCTGACTTCAGCTCTGAGATCAAACCCCTCACAACTGAGAGAACTGAATCTAGATAATAGAAACCTACGAGATCCGGGTGTGAAGCTTCTCTCTGTTGTACTGGAGGATCCTGACTGTAAACTGGAGAAACTCAGGTAAGATCATCTACAGTATATCATAGTCAGACATGTTATTGTCTTCTATAAGACTAAATCAGGGTTCCACAAATCTGGCACTGGAGGGCCGCTGCCCTACGGAGTTTAGCTCAAACCCTGATAAACTCCCCTTCCTGTAACTCTGAGGACATGGATCAGCTTGTTCAGGGTCTTTAATTAGTGTTGGATCTAAACTCTGCAGGACAGCGGCACTTCAAAACCAGATTTGAGGAACCCTGGACTAAATGCTTTGATGTAAATTTTAGGACTACACTGCAGAAAATAAATGTATTTTTCAGTATTTTTGTCGTCTTTTCTTTTTTGTATTCTTAATTGAAGATACATTTACTTGAGAAGCAAAATGACTTAAAATGTTAAGTCTTGTATACTGAAAAATTGCTTATGTATCTTGATTTAAGATACATAATTTTTAGATATTAGATATTTAGACTACGTCTGGATCAGATTCAGGACGATGAGTAGATCAAGTCCAACAACACCCCCAACGCTTCACAGTCCTATACCTCGTCCTGCGTCGACATTTCATTAAGAAACATTATCAGTTTTGATTTTACATATGCATCTGCTTACATACGTGACCCATTCTGACAAAATGAGTCGCAATGAGCAAATTTTCATGACTGAGCTACACCTGTTTGAATTTTATAGTCAAAGTCAATTTTGAGAATAATCAAGTTAAAGTTTTCTGAAGGTTCCAAAACAAAATCCTCTACCAACCATACCTTAAAATATCTGGTAATAACACCAAATTTGGCAAACACCAAGTCAAAACCAAATATCTATAGGATCAATATATATTAAACTTTTTTCCCCATGATCCCACAATTGTTTGATTAACATTAACGAAAAAGAAAGCCTATACATTCGGACCTACTGTACTGCTGATCTAATATAATGTTACACATCAGATGTTTTTCTCCAACTGTTAACCAAATGTTGACACTTAAGACATAGCAGATAATGTTTGCTTGAATACTCGCCAAGACAGATATTTTGAAATACTGTAATTCTGTGTAGGTATAAGTGTATATCGGGGTCACGTGCGGTCTGAGGCGTCTTTGAGGCACGTTTCGAATGTGTCAGTCAATGTGAGTAAAATAATTTAGTTTAAATCAGTATGAGTCTGAAAATCACATTTCATTGGTTCAGACTCATGCCATCGAGAATTCGCTATGAATATTCACAAAGTTGGATTGCTACGCTTTAAAACAATACCAAACTTGTGCTGAGTGAAAGAACAGTCGTCGAGAAGCGAGCAGAGAAACTGCATTTTTCATGGACAAATGAAAGGTACTCCTATCAGAAAACGTACAAATAAAGATACTTTATATATAATTTCACTCCTCCCCCACTGTTTAACTCTTTCCGGTAATAAAAAAAAGTGCACACTTCTAGTCATCACCATGACTGAATAAATTGTTCAATATTATGTATCATTTTGAATCACAGAAGCAGGTTTTGTAAATCATGTGTCTGAGTAGAAAAGGGGCCTAGTGACGCCACTGAGAAGTGCCGGTACACAAGAAAAAGTGAGGGTACACCACAGCTTAAAATATAGAAGTGCTGGTGCGTACCGGCCCACTTCGAGCACTGCTGGAGGCACATCATCACTACACACGGCTTATACAGTAGAGAACTGTTGAGAGTACAGGAAGATTACTGTGAAAACAACAAAAATCATTTAAAAAACATAAACTCAATATAGCAATGCACTGGAGAACCGGGGCCCGTTCTTCATACGTGGATTACTGTTATCTGGATTTTACTGTTGGCGATTTTACATGATCCAGGATTGTTAGGTTCTTCAAACCTGAACTTCTGCAGAGCAGTGATGAATAAAGTAACATGGTCAGTGTCGCGCTGGTGAGATTAGTTTGCGCTGTCCATTCTGTTTCGCTGGCAAACACGTCCTCTCTGCGGTGTCGAGTCGGTCGCACAGCTCGGTCCATTGAGCCGCACCGATGACGTCAGCACGGCACGAGCTCTGTAACACCGCTCCGTTTCGTCCCACTGAAGGTGTGTTTGGCTTCCCATACAACTCGCTACAACTAACCGCCATTGCTTAAGAGTTTGTGAGACGCGCCACATTAAACAGAAGTGTGGACACACAACTTCTTTTTCAAGGGAAATTAGCCATCATCAACTACCGAAATGTTTTCTTATTTCAGTAATGCGTATGAATGAATTTCACCAAGGTTGATCAATGTTTTTCGTTTCACTAGTGTTTGAAACGCTTTTCAATAATTGTTGCCTATACGGCCCTTCATACTGGAGATCTCATATTTGTCTCCTCTAAAGTTTGGAAGAGATCTCAGCAACATCACACACTGTGCTCAGATTTTTTTCCTAAACTAAAGACCCTGGTGGTCTCATATTTGTCTCCTCCAAAGTTTCAGACAAGAATGAACATTGATCTAGTTCATTTGTACAGTATGGTGTACTGGCAGTATAGCAGTTTTGTCTAATTAGTGTAGAAATATGTGAAATGCTTATAAATCATTAAATGTTTAAGTTTTATAGACCACATTATTACACATTTTTCAAGTGTGTCCAGGCAGGGCCGGATTAACCATTAGGGCAACTGGGCACTTGCCCAGGGGCCCACGACATCTAAGGGGCCCTGGGCCCCAGGGGCGGAGTGGCAATCGGGAGTTTCCCCGGTGGGCCGGTAGTGTTTCGAGGCCGCGAGGGCCGGTCTGATAAAATGTATTCATTGCAAGTTCGCCATGCGCACTTTTGGCCCAAGTGAGGGGAAGGAAAAAAATATTTTAGATAACGGAGCGTATATTTGCACTAAGTGCCTGTCTTTTTAGTAAAAAGACGCCCGTCACGGGATAGCTACAGTGGCGTGGGTCGTAGCGCGTCAAGTGCTTGAAAGCAGTTTTGATGCGCTCGACCCGAGTTCGAATCCGCCTTTTGCCGAACTCTCTCTTCTCCCTTTTCCCAACACATATGAGATGTAGAATGTATAACCTAACATAAAGTCTCTAGCGTTATATTTTGCCAACGAAATAAAATCGAAACCATGATATGGCTTTGTGCCTTTATAAAACAGCACAATACTTTAAGAATAGGCATCCTGTTTGTGCTGGGTGATTTAAAGAAAAGTGTGCACTTTGCTAACGCGATCAGCATGGTTATCTGGTGTTTTCTCCTAAATAAAAGCTCAAGGGTTTATTTCTTGCAAGTGAAGAAATTAGGACAAACGTATTTTAATTTTCCTGTATTATAGTGTAATGTAGACTAAAATATACTTTTGAAATATTCATTTTCATTTATAGTACATTTATAGGCTATATGGATTTTACGTCATAGGAATAGTTATATAAATCATTATTACATTATTATAATAATTGTTTGGCATCCTAAAACACCATTGATAATGTAATGTAGACTGAGACTCTCATAACTAAAAAGATGTTTGAGCCCTCTTTATTGTCTTGGTACAAATCAATGCTTTTTCTTTGTTCAACGAGCAGTTCATGGGTTGAAGCTCTTAATTTTGATCTCTCAAAGAGCACCAGATTGATGCATTTAACCTTAAAATGTACAAAATTTTCTTGCGGGGGAGCATGCCCCCCAACCCCCCTAGAGGCACAGAGGTCCACCCAACATAGTTTTACAAATTCCTATGGGAAAGAACGACCATTCATGAACTTTACTCCAGCATAGTACAACAAAGTTCCTTTAAAGTCAGTAAAACTGTTAATGCCATATTAAAATGTCCTTGGACAAAATATACATTTGGCCTGCCTAAGGGGGGGCCTACAAGACATTGTGCCCAGGGGCCTCTGAACTCTTAATCCGGCCCTGTGTCCAGGCATATATTGTTATCCATTTAATATGAAGAGACAATTTTATTAGTCTTTTTCATTATAATATATATTATAACATTTCTAAAGACACTTATTTACTGTTGTGGTAATAAACACTTATGTGTTAAACTTCAAGCATGAAATTATAAGGCAACGCAAATAATAGAAATTACTTTAATAAATTACATTTATTCACTATACAAATAAATGTGAAATTCATTGAAAAGTTATGGAGGGTTTTGGGTAAGTGTATCCACAACGTTGGTGCCTACGTTCTGTTATTATGCATCATCATCATCATTGTTCCACGTTCTCATTGGTTTGCTGGCATTTGGGGGATGCGAAAGGAAAGCTGACTGTGAATAGAGCTTCAGGGATGACATCAAAACCTGGAAGACTAATTCGCCACTGGTTGCCTCGAATTTATGGAAGCTTGTTTCTGCCACGGGATAAAACAATTTAAAAGATAATTGTGACTTTTTATCTCGCAATTCTGACTTTTTCTTGCAATTGTTATTTATGTCACTTAATTGTGAGTTTGGCCCTGTCACAAATGGCACCCTAAACACTCGCGGTCTTCCTCTGAGTCCGCACTTTCGTGACGTAACGCCGCTTTGACTGTCGGGAAGAAGTCTGCTGCGGAGCTCGCTTCAGTGTGGGCTCAGCAAAAGTGGGCATGTAGGGCACATATCGACTGCTGAGCGGCGCTCGTGAGTCCCCTTCTGAAACCTAAAATTACTAAATGGACACCCTACAGTCTCATGGACTTAACGGGACGCGGAAGCCATTGTAAGTCTACAAGACTGAAAGTGCATATGAAGTGTGCCATTTGACAGGGCCTTTAAATCTCGGTGAGTGGATTCTGACAAAATGAAACGCCTCTGATTGGCCACTGCGTTCAATAGACCAACAAACATGACTGTGATTGGCTACATTTCTCACCGCTGTAAAAACACATTGTAAATAAACATTTGACGTTCTCCAGAGTTCAAACACAAAAACACACTTGAGAGTTTGCCAGTATGATATTATTACAGAATCAACTGAGGGTGCTCTTGCATTCATTTGAGAGATTTAAATTTGACTTTGTGATGTTTTTTACCCATGTTTTAATTTAACAAAAACATTATTTGTGATCAAGCATTAATTGACAGACGCCCTGCAGTACGGCTGCGGACACTTGTGTTAAACTGATCTGAACTGAGAGAGTGAAGAGTGTGTCATTGTTCTCTACAGGTTGAGGGATTGTGGAGTCACAGATGAAGGTTTTGCTGCTCTGACTTCAGCTCTGAGATCAAACCCCTCACACCTGAGAGAACTGAATCTGACTGGGAATAAACTAGGAGATTCAGTTCCTCTGCTCTCTGCTGTACTGGAGGATCCTCACTGTAAAATGGAGAATCTGAGGTAAGATTGTCTCTCTGATAGTCACACATGTCTTTGTCCTCATTTTAGAAGCTAATTTTGTCCTAAAATTCTTACTGTTCTATAAACACTAAATCTCAGCACAGAAATCACAGGTGTACACACATGTCTAATCTCATGATCTGGTATTAGTGTTCATTGTTACATTTAAAAAAATATTTCATTATTTAATCATTTTAGTGTGTTCCACTCTGACTACAATGACATGTTATTCAACAGTGTTTTCCCCAATGATGTTCCTGTATAATAAGTCAGTGGTTCTCAACCCTGATCCTGGAGTTTCACCAGCACTGCACAGTTTAGATGTCTCTCTAATCAAACACAGCAGATTCAACTCATCAGCTCGTTAGTAAAGACTCCAAGATCTCCGGTGGGTTTGGCAGAGAAGAGAGACATCCAAAATGTGCAGTGTTGGGCTTCTGCTGGGTGGTTTCTCAGATCTAAGAATGGACTTGTGTTCTTTGTGGAGAAAGAATGAACGTGCCCAAATGAATAGTTCAATATTATGTATCATTTTGATGCACAGAAGCAGGAAACGTAAATCTCGTTAATCTAAATCTGGAGCGCCCAAACCTGTTCCTGGAGATCTACCTCTCTGCAGAGTTCAGATCCAGCACTCCTGAACCAGCTACTTAAGCTCTTCAGGAGCACTTCAGAATTACAGTGAGTGCTGGTTAATACAGCAGTGTTTCCCACTGTTTCTGTGGCCTGTTGCATGAAGCCAGTTTCAGTTTCTCCCCTTGTAAGTTTGAGATTATTTTGAGCAAACTCTGTTTTTTCGGGCTCAAGAAGGTGGATTGGTTTTTAGCGGGTTCCATCGCCATGGTAACTAACTTGCGCTGCAGGATGACCTTGAATAAAATGAATTTATTCTGTGGTCGAGATCACAAACCAAAACTGGACCAATCAGCTGTGAGTAAAGTGACATGTATCTGATGCAATAAAGCCACTCCGCCTGTATCTCTCACTCCAAATTAAAGCAGTTTAGGGTGAATTTTTTAAATATTTATATTATATGAATTTAATTATTTATAATTCATATAGTATATTCATATAATCATTCTCTTAATTTAAAATTAACCCTAAAAGGGGTGATGTATCCTGGGAGATACAAACATTCAAGAGGCTGTGGGGAGAAGCAGGGAAAGTGTTGGTTTCATTTCTCAGTTTTCATGTCGATCTCCAGCGACGCTCCAGTTAGCACAGCTTGACTTGGAAATTGAGCACTCACTCACTCATTACGGAAACATATGAACTAAAACATAGCTTTATATCTTGCAAATAACATCAGAATAAAACGATTAAAACATTTAAGTTAACCTTTGTGTTACTCTTGTGTGCTTTCATCTTCACGATGAGTCTGTCACAGAGTGAAGAGGTGTCGTTGTTTTTTGAGATCATTTAGATATGTTGGATTATGAAGCACAGGTGTCGAAAGCTTTTTGAATTTCTTCATAAATTCTTTTTTTGATAAAATATTTTGACTGATAAATCTCCAATTGAAATTTAGACATATTTAATAGTCTGTGTAGAATTGTGGCTTGTAGTGTTGATCTGAACTGAGAGAGTGAAGAGTGTGTCATTGTTCTCTACAGGTTGAGGTATTGTGGAGTCACAGATGAAGGTTTTGCTGCTCTGACTTCAGCTCTGAGATCAAACCCCTCACACCTGAGACTACTGGATCTGACTGGGAATAAACTAGGAGATTCAGTTCCTCTGCTCTCTGCTGTACTGGAGGATCCTCACTGTAAACTGGAGAATCTGGGGTAAGATTGTCTCTCTGATAGTCACACATGTCTTTGTCCTCATTTTACAAGCTAATTTTAGTCCTAAAATTCTGTTCTATAAACACTAAATCTCAGCACAGAAATCACAGGTGTACACAAATGTCTAATCTCATGATCTGGTATTAGTGTTCATTTTTACATTCTTTTTAAAATGTGTCCTTTAGATTTAGTCAGTATTTCATTATATTCATTATGTTCAATAATTTGAGTCTGTTTCACTCTGACTACAGTGACAATCCTGTTCCCCCACGTTTACTCACCAGTGTTTTCCCTAATGATGTTTCTGTGCAATAATAGTGGTTCCCAACCCTGATCCTATAGTTCCCCCTGCACTGCACAATCCTTAATCGTTGAAGTTTCTGCTTTTAACAGCTCTTTCCGTAGCTACAAAAATACAATTCTTCAAAGTAGCTTTTCAAACACTACTAATGTACTAATATGAAAGATAATAAGCAAAAGAAATGTAATAACTTCATGCTGATCTTCATGGTCTTATATGCAGGGAAAACACCTGAACTTCTGTGGAGCAGTGATGAATAAAGTAACATGGTCAGTGTCGCGCTGGTGAGATTAGTTTGCGCTGTCCATTCGGTTTCGCTGGCAAACACGTCCTCTCTGCGATGTCGAGTCGGTCGCACAGCTCGGTCCATTGAGCCGCACCGATGATGTCAGCACGGCACGAGCTCTGTAACACCGCTCCGTTTCGTCCCACTGAAGGTGTGTTTGGCTTCCCATACAACTCGCTACAACTAACCGCCATTGCTTAAGAGTTTGTGAGACGCGCCACATTAAACAGAAGTGTGGACACACAACTTCTTTTTCAAGGGAAATTAGCCATCATCAACTACCGAAATATTTTCTGATTTCAGTAATGCGTATGAATGAATTTCACCAAGGTTGATCAATGTTTTTCGTTTCACTATAGTGTTTGAAATGCTTTTCAATAATTGTTGCCTATACGGCTCTTCATACTGGAGATCTCATATTTGTCTCCTCTAAAGTTTGGAAGAGATCTCAGCAACATCACACACTGTGCTCAGATTTTTTTCCTAAACTAAAGGCCCGGGTGGTCTCATATTTGTCTCCTCCAAAGTTTCAGACAAGAATGAACATTGATCTAGTTCATTTGTACAGTATGGTGTACTGGCAGTATAGCAGTTTTGTCTAATTAGTGTAGAAATATGTGAAATGCTTATAAATCATTAAATGTTTAAGTTTTATAGACCACATTATTACATTTTTCAAGTGTCCAGACATATATTGTTATCCATTCAATATGAAGAGACAATTTTATTAGTCTTTTTCATTATAATATATATTATAACATTTCTAAAGACACTTAATTACTGTTTTGGTAATAAACTCTTATGTGTTAAACTTCAAGCATGAAGTATTGCAAATAATAGAAATAAATGATGAAAATGAAATTGGTCTTAACCCCTTAAGTGTCACCATAGCCATTACATATTTAAAACAGTAATATGCTATACTAAACCTAAACTAATATTGACAAACTATATATCATTTGAAAGCTTACAATCTGTAGGTTTCATATTTGGTGATTGATTATCAAAATAAATTACAGAAGAGCCGTAATCTGTCAATTTGCAACAAGAATATTTTCATATTCCTAAGGCGTGTTAAGACCTTTATTTTGAAATAGTGATGAACATGAAAATCATGAAAGAATGGTAGAAACCTCAGTTTGTTTTCATGCCAATAGTTCAAAAGATAATATCCATTAATTTTTTTTAGAAAAAAAGGTCTGAAAATGTTTTAAATATAAAGAAATAATTGTGTCAGCGAGCTATAACGCACATGCGTGTTATTTTTATGTGATTATTAGAGGTTGAATTCATATCAAAATATGCCAAACTTCCTTTACTACTGAATAGGATGTCTACTTCATAAATTGTATGAAAATTGTGGAAATAATGGTTCAGATCACTCAAAACACATATGGAAATGGAGGCGCCCTTATATGGGCAGTAAAAAGTTTGGTACTGCGCCCAAACAAAATCTTACTGAAAGCTAATTTTTTGAGATATCAACCTAAAATTTGAAACACAACTTGTTCAGAGTTTTGGCTTTGATTTACTTGCAGTTTTAGAGTCCACCAGGTTTTGAAAAAATATATTTTATATCAAATATGAATAATTAAATTTTTACATTTTACATTTTCATAAACTCAAACTTCTATAACTTTTTTACTGTTTCACTTTCTTAATTCACTTTCTTAATTTATTTCACTTCTACAAACATCTGCCAAATGTCTTCTTTAAAACAAGACCAATCTTACATCTATATTCCAAAGCAATCTTGAATTACAACCATTTAAGTTTGGATTGTGCATTTTCATGTTTATTCAAAAAAGGATGCGCGACACTTAAGATAAAAGCTTCAGGTCAGGGGCATTCAGTCCATATACTGTAAGCTGTGAATGCTCTGCTGAACCAATGCATTTAAGAGAATGGGTTCGCGGACTCGCAAATTAATATTAACACTATAAATTCCCTTGTCGTTCTAGGTGTAAAATAAAGCTTACATAATAAAATTATGCTGTACATATGTAACTGTCTGCATACCTGCCAACTTTTGAGTTTTGCTCGACGTGAGATTTGTTGACGGGGGGGGGGGGGGGGGGGGGGAGGGGGGGTAGAGACGAGTGAGATTTGTTGACGGGGGGGTCGCTCGCGCAAGGTCTCTCGCTCGCTCTACGCGGTTTGGAGCACAATCTCTGTCTCGCATGCACGCTCGCTCTAGATAACGGGAGATTTTTAACGAATTTGCGGTATAACTAGTCGATCACGAGTGGCTCAACAGGTAGATATATAGATAAACTCATCTTCCAGGCATTTGACCGCCCGGGTTGACACTTCAGCGTGAGAAATCGGGAGTGTGGCGTGTGAGCGTGTGAAACCAATCAAATGCGGGTGTCTCACGGCCAATGCGTGAGAGTTGGCAGCTATGTGTCTGTCATTTATTTATTTGCCAATCGACTTTTTTTTTTTTTTAAATAAGTGCCAGTTATAAATTAAATTAAATTTAATACATTATTAGCTAAATGTGTAATTTGTATATGTACATTTCTGAAATACATAACTTGGACACAGTCACCTCTGATAACAGATCACTCTAAATTGTAATGTAGATGTGCATTTTCTGTAAAGCTGCTTTGAAACAGCATGTATTGTGAAAAGCGCTATACAAATAAATGTGAAATTCATTGAAAAGTTATGGAGGGTTTTGGGTAAGTGTATCCACAACGTTGGTGCCTACGTTCTGTTATTATGCATCATCATCATCATTGTTCCGCGTTCTCATTGGTTTGCTGGCATTTGGGGGATGCGAAAGGAAAGTTGACTGTGAATAGAGCTTCAGGGATGACATCAAAACCTGGAAGACTAATTCGCCACTGGTTGCCTCGAATTTATGGAAGCTTGTTTCCGCCACGGTATAAAACAATTTAAAAGATAATTGTGACTTTTTATCTCGCAATTCTGACTTTTTCTTGCAATTGTTATTTATGTCACTTAATTGTGAGTTTGGCCCTGTCACAAATGGCACCATAAACACTCGCGGTCTTCCTCTGAGTCCGCACTTTCGTGACAAACGCCGCTTTGACTGTCGGGAAGAAGTCTGCTGCGGAGCTCGCTTCAGTGTGGGCTCAGCAAAAGTGTACATGTAGGGCACATATCGACCGCTGAGCGGCGCTCGTGAGTCCCCTTCTGAAACCTAAAATTACTAAATGGACACCCTACAGTCTCATGGACTTAACGGGATGCGGAAGCCATTGTAAGTCTTCAAGACTGAAAGTGCATATGAAGTGTGCCATTTGGGACAGGGCCTTTATATCTCGGTGAGTGGATTCTGACTAAATGAAACGCCTCTGATTGGCCACTGCGTTCAATAGACCAACAAACATGACTGTGATTGGCTACATTTCTCACCGCTGTAAAAACACATTGTAAATAGAAACATTTGACGTTCTCCAGAGTTCAAACACAAAAACACACTTGAGAGTTTGCTGGTATGATATTATTACAGAATCAACTGAGGGTGCTCTTGCATTCATTTGAGAGTGCTTATATTTAAATTTGACATAAATTTGACTTGGTGTTTTTACCCATGTTTTAATTTAACAAAAAATTATTTGTGATCAAGCATTAATTGACAGACGCCCTGCAGTACGGCTGCGGACACTTGTGTTAAACTGATCTGAACTGAGAGAGTGAAGAGTGTGTCATTGTTCTCTACAGGTTGAGTTATTGTGGAGTCACAGATGAAGGTTTTGCTGCTCTGACTTCAGCTCTGAGATCAAACCCCTCACACCTGAGACTACTGGATCTGACTGGGAATAAACTAGGAGATTCCGTTCCTCTGCTCTCTGCTGTACTGGAGGATCCTCACTGTAAACTGGAGAGGCTGTGGTAAGATGAACTCTCTGATAAACACATATATATTTGTCCTTGCTAAATATATTCTTTATTAGTAATGTAATAGTTTAAACTTTTTTACTCATTGATCACCAACTTTGCTTGTTTCGGGTCTGAAGAAGGAGTGCAACCAAACAATTACACATCCACACAACACAAATGAGAGACAATTGAATACATTTTATTGAGAGCTCATTTTCTGTACAATTATAGTTTTACCAGGAAAACCAAAACCAGTAGTTTTATGTGTGATTCATAGACGCTCAGTTAAACAATAAATTACAAGTGAGTGATACTTACATCAGTCCAAATGCACATTAAATAAATATTCAGTTAAATCAGTGAACATCACCGGTGAGCCAATGCTTGATTAAACATGCTAATCCTAAAACATAAATGTTATTCCCAGCATATATATATATATATATATATACTCCACATCACAAACAAGACAAAGACAAAGATCATTTGTTCACATAATGTCAACATCATGGAATCAAGTCATTTCCAAGTAACATAATTAAGAAGTTTTAAAGTGATTTTAATATGGTTCCCTAACTGGATTAATTCATTCAATTTTACTGCATGGTATTTGTCCCTCAGTTTTACCTCAAGTACACGGAAAACCGACATCCTTTATAAAACAGTGTAGAATATAGTGGCATTCATTGCTTGTCACTACATTCAAATCACATCACACATTGCAATCTTTAATAAAATGGTAATTTTACACACCGTTTACACAGTGTCATTGTTCTCTACAGGTTGAGTAATTGTGGAGTCACAGATGAAGGTTTTGCTGCTCTGACTTCAGCTCTGAGATCAAACCCCTCACACCTGAGACTACTGGATCTGACTGGGAATAAACTAGGAGATTCAGACATAAAGCTTCTCTCTGATCTAAAGAATGATCCACATTATAAACTGGAGACACTATATTGTAAGTGGATTATTTACTACAGATTACAAAACATGGTAATTTGTAACATTTTTCGTTAGATTACACAAGCTTTGTAACCTAATCTAAATAATTTAGAATACTTTGGAATACTAATAAGGTTTGTAACACACAGGGTCCACCAAACATAGGACTTGGTTTCCCCTGCATATTATTTTTAACAACATCAGTTTTACAGAGTATTTCTTGAAGAAATATATATTTTTAGAAAAAAATGATAACTTTTTTTTTTTTTTTTTTACTGATACAACACAATGCATTAAAAGCTGGGGTGTGTACACTTTTTAAATTGCATGAACAATATAAATTGTAATTATTTTGTCTTCTGCGAAACAGGGAATTATTCGCTTCTGAAGGGCAGTACTAAATGAAAAAAAGATGATCTTTAAACAAAATGTACACATCATCATAATCCTGTTTAAAGTTTACACCACCTGCTCGTAATGCATTGTTTCCTTCTTGAGCATCAGTAAATGTTTTCACCTTTTGTAATAGTTGTGTATGAGTCACTCAATTGTCCTTGATGTAAAAAGATGAATCTCAAAATCATAGTCATTGTTGGAAAGGTGTCAAATATGCAGAAGATGCTGGAAAACTTAAAAATGTGCAATACCTGGAGGATTTTTCTGAAGAACAGCGGGCAGGTTCATTGCTCAGTTATTTTTCCTGGATCCTGTAATAAACAATATTTGTTCTCATTATTCTGAGAACAGACACAGTCTCTATGGAATGGACTACATGTGCTATTATCATTTAATCAGTACATAGATGATGTCCGACAGCAGGTCTGCTCTGACTCTGGGCTGCAGGCCATTCTCACAGAAGAATCTTACAATTACAAGATTACAATTAATTGAGAGAGTAGTTTCTGTTCATCACATCATTCATATAATGCGAATAATCTACTGAACCTTTCGTTTCCACGAGGGTAAGTGGGTAGTGTTCCTGACACGATGATCTTTTCACAATGGTCTTGACCAGAATCTCTGACTGTCGCAGCTTGTCGTTCCCCGCGTGCGGCACAACAGCTCTGATGTTCTCCTCACCTTTACATCTCTGGCTGTAATATTAATGTACTCTGTATGTATCTCTGCCTGTGTTTGTTCTGAAATGAATCTACTGGTGTGATGTGACCGCAGTAATGTCTCGTACTCCATATATGACTGTCTGTGTGTTTAAATGTATTTTCCTCAGGGTGAGCTGATGGTGAATAAGGAGCCGCTACAGAGACGTCACAGTCAACAGAGACTGAAGACACAGAGACGTCACAGCGATCTCACTCTCGTGTGTGTGTGTGACTTCACAGCAGTTTCTTGTTTGGATCTTTTTGTGGGTCTGATTTTTTTTTTTATATCACAGATGACATCAGATTACCACAATGATCTAATAGAGGACTTGAACTCACTAATAAATAATGTAAGATTCTTCTATTTGTGATGACCCAAACTGCTGAAGACGCATCTTTTTGTAGACTAAACTGGGAATGGTCACATCACTGCCATATTGTTGGTTTTATTGCTCTCCTCATTTGTATGTCGCTTTGGATAAAAGTGTCTGGTAAATGATCACATGTAAATGTAAAATGTGCTGAAAATTGCTTTGTTATTAATTAGATATCGCACTGCTTGATTACAATGTTGATGGTGTAACTTCCAATATTCAATGACAATTAGATTATTTTAAACAAGATATAGACGGTGTATATTAGTAATTTATTATTTAGGAAAAGGTGACAGAGTTTAGAGTTTATAGATTTACAAGAATGGGATTATAGAAGAGTAATAGAAGTATTTTAAATGAATATGTCAACGGCAAATAGTGACGAAGATGATTTCATCAAACGTTAATTTTTTTTTATTATTATTTTTTTTTATATCATGACCTATAAAATTGTATCCTTAAAAAAAAAAAAAACTATCCAAAGTCCAACAACGTTTTACTGGCGGGCTTATAGCTATATAAGCCCCCATTTTCGCCATAGAATTCAGGTTAAGTCGACTGAAGCGATCCCCTGATCTAAGCACAGTAGCCGGCGGGTTACGCAATACTCGTTCCCTACTCTCAGGGAACCGAGGTTACGTTAGTAACCGAGACGTTCCCTTTCGAGGGGTCTCTTGTATTGGTTAGCTTACGCTATGGGAACCCCTTTCAAAACGCAGTGCGTGCTTAAAAACTTCACCCCAAACTATTGCCTTGGCGCCTGAGGCTCATAGAAGAGTAAAGTTATGAGTCCTAATAGAGGCCAGATCAGTAATGAGCCTCAAATAGGAAAATATAGGAATGGGCCAAGCTCCTTTTTATATGGTATATAGAACTGTGGTTCAGGTTCACCCAGGACAAGACAGACGTCGGGCCCTATAGTTGTAAAGAATTGTGCTTAGACACTATTTATACGGAAAGAACCCTTGCTTGTAAAGCGGGAACAATTATCTTCAATTGGTTTTCCACTGGACCATGCCCATGACGAGGCCATGCCTCTCGTGGAATGAGCTCTGATGCCTATGGGACAACGGAGGCCCTTAGACTCATAAGCCAGCGAGATAGCATCAACCATCCAACCTGACAGTCTCTGCTTCTTGACCGCGAGACCTTTGGTGCGGCTGCCGAAGCATACGAAGAGCTGTTCTGACTGCCTGAAGGGGGCAGAACGCTCTAAATAGACTCTGAGAGCTCTCACAGGGCAGAGTAGATTCACGTCTCTTTCGTCTTCTGACGAGGGAAGAGCTGACAGCGAAATGACCTGTGCTCTAAACAGAGTAGAGAGCACTTTAGGAACATACCTGTGCCTTTGCTTAAGGACGACTCTGGAGCTTTCCTAGGAACCAGGGCTCTGACACAGCTGTAGTTCACTTTGATGTGTAAGTGGCCAGATCACCACGTGTGAGCCGGTACACAGGGTTTTAACCAGCGCTGGAGGGGACGCATATACAGTAGACCCAGTTGGAGTACTGATGATGCTGAGGCCATGACGCCTAACATCCTCTGAAATCTCTTGAGAGGCGTGCAAGATGCTGGATGGTGAGCACGCGCTCTGACGTAAGCTGCGCTCTCATCTGTATAGAATTTATGACTGTCCCCAGAAAAGAAATACTCTGGCTGGGAGACAGTGCGCTTTTGGAAGCATTGATCCTGAGACCTAGGCATTTTAGACAGCTGAGGAGCCAGGGTCTGTGAGTTATTAACTGCGCCTCCGATTGGGCTATAACCAGCCAATCGTCAAGGTAGTTCAACACTCGCGCTCCCCGTTGTCTCAGGGGGGGTGAAAGCTGCGTCAATGCACTTCGTAAAACGTACGGGGTGCTAGGGATAGACTGAATGGTAGGACTGTGTACTGATAAGCCTGCCCCTCGAATGCGAATCTCAAGAATGGCCTGTGATGGGGTGTTATCTGAATGTGAAAGTAAGCATCTTCCAGATCCACTGAGAAAAAACAATCCCCAGGGTGAATTTGTGATATAAGATGGGCCTGAGGCCGCCATATTTCTTTGGAACGAGGATGTAGCGACTGTAAAAGCCCGACTTGCTTAGTGATAAAGGGACCAGTAGCCAGCCTGCCACAAGTTGTAAAAGGTCAAAACTTTTTTTTCTGGTTATTTTTCAGTTGACAGAGCCTTCCTTTAATTAAAGTCTTTGCACACAATTCAAAATACCTCAACTTGTTTTTTTCAAGTCCATCCTCACCTCTAAGAATATGAATATGTGATGAAAGTGTTTATACTGGGTTATTGTTCTACCAAATTAAAAACAAGGCATGGAAAGGATATCACTAGCTAAAAACTAATTTTGGACAAAGAAAATTATAACTGTAAAAAGCTATTTTACCATCAACCCATAGGAAATAAAATACCTTAAGGATTATAGCAAAAGCAGGTCCACTGACATGTTGATGCCTTGCTAAGAAAGCATGACAAATCATCAAGGGTGTTTCAGGCTATGTTAAGGTTAGGGTGTGCTGTGTTTTATGTTTGTCAAGCAATTGGGAAATAAAACGCAAAAAAAATGCAATAAATGCACAATTAAAGCCTGACTCCAACAGAAAAGGGACATGCATTCTTTGCATGGATGCAATAATTCTAAATTATAAAGCACAAGATTTTTGTGGTTCATTTTAGCAATATTTAGGATTCATCCTAAAGTGTGGCACTAGAGGGGCATTGGTAATCAAATTGTGATTTTAGTGTGCCATCCACTGTCTCTGCTATGCAACTGCAGCTCAATCAAATATGTAATCAAAACAATGTTAATATCAACAACTGTCCATTTGGAGAAAAACTAATATTAGCAAAGCATGAACTAATAGTGAAAGCAATATTACAAAAGACATCCATGTCCATTGTCCATATATAACGGGCATATATGTACATACGTATATAACGTCGAACATGGCTCATCCTCCAATCAAATCATCCATTAGGAAGTGTGATTACAATGTCATAAACAATATTTTTGGTTCAAATGATGCTGAAATTTGTGATTTTTTTTTCCCATTCGACCCTGAGTTAGGAGGAACAGCTGACCCTCAGCTGCTGAGCCCAGGATGGAGGTTTACTGGCATATCCGGCTCTCTCAGCCTCTTCCTGCTCCATAAACGGCTCCATTAAAGTCTTCTGCAACAGCGCCACCTAGAGATACATCAAAAATACTGTCACCTAAGAAAAAGACGAGCCATAATGGTCTGTCTGAAGGTGTTACATTGTATGTATAATTGTCAAGTCTTCATTTCACAGTAATATATTAAAGCAAATACTCTAAGATATATGATAAGCATGATCATGACAGCATATTAGTTTGTCATCACATGTAATAATACCTCTGAAAAGTCATTTTTCTCTGCTTTTCTGATAGCAGATTCAGCCATCCAGTTCCTCAACACATACCGTGGGTTTACTCCTGAACAATAGAAACATTACAAATAACATTAAATACAACAAAACACATCGTAAAAAAACATACACTACCGTTTAAAAATGTACGGTCAGTAAAGCTTTTAAAAAAAGAAATTAATAATATTATTCAGCAAGGATGCATTAAAAGGGACAATAAAGACATCTATAATATTACAAAAGATTTATATGTCAAATAAACGCTGTTCTTTATAACTTTATATTAATCAAAACATGTATCAGGGTTTCCACAAAAATATTAAGCGGCCCAACTGTTTTCAAATGTTTCTTGAGCAGCAAATAAGCATATAAGAATGATTTCTAAAGGATCATGTGACACTGAAGACTGGAGAAATGACCACAGGAATAAATTACATTCAACTGAACAAATATATTAATTACACAAATACTGTATATTCCAATAGAATAGTTTATTTTATATTGTAATGATATCTCATAGTATAATAATACCTTGTAGTAACTGTTTTAATTGTATTTTTGATTAAATAAATGCAGCCTTGGTGAGCTTAAGAAACTTCTTTCAAAAACAAATCTTACCAATCCTGAACATTTCAACGGTAGTGTAACAATATATAACCACATAATACATAACATTGCATCATATAACATATACAACAACATACCTTGCATTCTGTGCTGCCGTGCTGCATCTGAGTCACTTCTTAGCCTGTAGAAGATCATTAAAACATCTAGTGATGTTCATTTTAATCCTCTAAAGAGTTCGAGTTTACATTACAGCAACATTACCTTGACAGACGCTGTAAATACAGCTGAACCCAGTCTCTGAAATGCTTGTGTGACGAGAGGTCTGAAAGAGCCCACAATGACTGTCAAGAGAGACACAGTCACAGTTAATGGACTGAAATCATGATTATGGAGTTTGCAGCTGCTGTGGGAGCGAATGGAGAGGAAACGCACCGGATCAATGGATCCCTTCTGAAGCTGGGACAGGGTTACTTCACTCAGCTGTCTGAAAGTCATAGTGAAGTCTGCTCCAGTGTCCTCCATCAGCTCAACACATCATACAACAATATATGGGTCATTCTCAGGAAATGCTGCCATTTGTGTGATCTACTACTGATTTAACTCGATACTGAACAGTTTGGTTTTTACTTTGACAGGTTTTAAAACAAATAAAAAAAACATCTAATTAAAAAAGTTTATAATGAAAGTGTGTATGTGTGTGTGTGTGTGTGTGTGTGTGCGTCTTTCTATAACGGTTTGCTGATTCCTTACTTTTTTCATAAAAATAAAATACAATTTTCTGTCACAAATGACACCATTTCCTGAGAATGGCCAACAAACGTTATCACATGAATTAATTATAGTACAATTAGAGAGAAAAAAAACAATCCAGCTAATATTTACCGTTAAAAGAAATGCAATCACATATGAATCCTTTTCTTCATTTCCCAGAAAGCCCAACTTTGCTTTGAACAGCTCCTGAAATCTATAACAGAAACAGTAAAAGGAGATCAGGAATGACTCAGAGATGAATACAGTGTTCTATATTGTCTAATGACATGCTCACCTTTGGTGGTAGATTTGTGGATATTCTCTCAATATTTGCTGAGATCTGAAGTAAATGAATTGACATGAATCACCTGTTTTATTCCAGACCAATACCAACAAAAAATAAAACGATGTCTTACTGTGAAAGCTGATCTGAGGTCAGCAGTGGTCTCAGAGCTTCTAGAAGTTTCTGTAGATTGAACAGGCCAACATCAGCCTGAGCTCCTATACTGTACCGGCCCTCGTCATCAGACGTGTTGGGGACAAAATCTATACAGAGGAAACAATGAAGTAGCAATAACACCCATTAACAATACAATTATTATATGTTATTATTATGGCTGTCTGTTTCACTTTAACTTATTAGAATATAATAAAGTAAAATAAAACAAGTAATGGGTTAAATAAGCTTACTATTCATACAATTTTCCTCCACTTTTTGCAGTATTGTATATACTGTGTGTATGTGTTCTCATATATGGTTTATGAGGACACAAATGTGTGTGTGTGTGTGTGTGTGTGTGTGTGTGTGTGTGTGTGTGTGTGTGTGTGTGTGTGTGTGTGTGTGTGTGTGTGTGTGTGAGAGAGTGTGTGTGTGTGTGTGTGTGTGTGTGTGTGTGTGTGTGTGTGTGTGTGTGTGTGTGTGTGTGTGTGTGTGTGTGTGTGTGTGTGTGTGTGTGTGTGTGTGTGTGTGTGTGTGTGTGTGTGTGTGTGAGAGAGAGAAATGTTATATGACAAAAAGCTTAAAAAATTAACTCATAGGAAGATGATTGCTAATATTATTAATGCAAGTTAGACAAAGAAACATACTTGGGTCATATGATTCCATAAATCCGAATGGGCCATAATCAAAAGTGATAGAAAGCAGACTGAAGTTATCTGTGTTGCAGACTCCTGTGTGAAGATGCAGATCATGTTGTTGTGCATTTTGCATATGAATCTCAATCTATAATGATAAATCTATGTGATAACTAAACAAGTAAAGCAGAGTGAACTAACCATGAGCAAAACCAACCGACATCCAGTGGGCGATTAAATGTGCGGTTTCATTCACCACTCTGGAGAAAAACACCTTCACACAACATGACAACCATTCAAATATAGTGAGACTGATCAGACAATATAAAATAATCTAGTATTAGAGCTGAACAGCAGAGAGACACAGATACTCACCACATACTTGTCAGGGTCATTTGTTGCTATAGATTTAAAATGCTCTTTAATTACAAAGTCCAACAATGTCCTGAAAATAAAAATTTAAAAGAAATGAAAAAGCAAATAAGAGTGAGAAAAAAATATTACCATCCCAAGTTAAAGTTAATATACCGTAGGACATCTAACTCTCCAGTTCTAGTTAATATCTCCAGTGAACCGATACGAAACCAGGACTTGGCCAGACGCAGAACAACCGCTCCTGAAAGATACAGAGAACAATCACAAAAAGCTGAGGACAGATAAAGAACTTAGTTACTCTATTTTTCCAAATCTGATCGTATTTTACCTCTTTCTTTTATGACACTGCCATTATAAAACGGATCCCTCCAAACAGGTTCCTCACTCACAACCAGACTGACAAACAATAAAGGCAAAAAATGGGAAAAAGTATAAATAAAAATAATAATAATATTCAACACCAGACATTTGAATGTGATAAATACATATATTCCTCTTCTTGTGCATGTCCATATGTACCTGAGGGCTCTGCTGGTAGGAACTCCCAGAAAGTGCATGGCTTCACTGCACAGGAACTCCCTCACAGAGGAGCGAATCACAGCCCGTCCATCACCAGCCCTGCACACACAACATCATGTACAGTAAACAGCAGAACCATTACACTACTGACAGACAGACAATTTAAGATCATTCACAACTAAATATATCTCAGAATTACTTAAAAAGCATATCAAAAATATTGAGCAGCAGGAACTGATATTCGCCTTGAGTATGGTGTCTTTCCTGAGCCTTTCAACTGGAGTTCCCATCTTTCACCTTTTCTGGATAAAAAAAGAGATTGTATAACGGTTAACACTTGTCACAGTTCTAAACTGAGAGATGTCATTGTCCAGACACATGTTTAAGCATTAAGTGAGAATTAGATTTAAAAAAAAGACAGAATCATCTATTTGCTGAAAAACCAAGAAGTATAGATCACACTTTCCATTCTTTAATATTAAACAACATTATGAGAAAGTTGACATGCATTACAACAGAAAAGTCACATATGACAATAACAACTGATGATTTCTGTTGAACGCTGATGGAAAAGGATGATTTTACCTGTTTGTGTATTCACCCAGCAAATGTGCTCTTCCATCGCCCAGCTGTCCGGCCCAATAACCAAACTATAATAATAATAACACATGGTTGACATGTTTGCTCTGGTTGTCTTATGCCATCGCTGTCGGGTGTGAAATGACTGTCAGTTTTACCTGATGGCCCCCGTATCTGTGTGCCAGTGGAACAGAGCCAGGAAACAGTTTCCCACCGCTGACACAACGGACAAACTCTTCATTCTGAATCACAGACTCATTCAGATCCAAAATATATAACACATCCTGAAATACACAAAAGAGTCTGAATATATGCAGAAACAACATTTAAAAAAAATAGAATTTTTTTAATAGCTAAAAATAATTTGTCCACTACCTAAAGTAGAAGTTTATTTGAGGAGTTGAGTGGTTCATATTTGTTTTCTTTAAATTGATCTGCCACACCCTTGTAAAAGTGTTAAAATAAAAAATGGAAAACTATGTTTCTTTAAAAAAAAACTGTTTTTGCAGATAATACAATATTAATCAAATAAAAAGCTAATGAGTATACTTTCATGACCGTTTCTTAACAAACTTAAGTACACTTTTAAAAAGTGCACTTTTTAATAATGTCAAATTAAAAACTTCCTTTTAAAGTACATTTTAAATCATTATGTTTTAAATTGTTATATAATAATATATTGTTGTGCTTTAAAACATGACACTTATTTTGATGTGTTGACTAACATACCAAAGTGCATAAAAAGTACTATAATTTTAACTGTAATTGATTAATGTTCCATTTAAATATTGTACTAAATTGCAACTTCATTATAACAAATGTGGAATTACAAATATGTATTAAATTCCATGATTTAAATGTCAACGTTTAAATAGAAATCATATTAATGTTAGTTTACCATGTACTAACCAATTTCACACAAAGACGTAGACTATAAGTCCTGCTTAAGTGGGTCAAAAGAAGCACACTTAAGTTCAACTAACTAAATTTCATATAAATTAAAAACCATAATAAATGTTCATTTATGATGCAATTAAGTATCCGAAACATTATATTCAGTTTGCACCTAAGTATATTCTTTTAAATTGCCTATATTATTTTCATAATTTCTCTGTATGCTGAAGTGTAATTCTTTGTAACAACGTCCATTGTATTTTTCTGTTTCTTAAATTACATACACAGTCACTGCAACAATATCCCCAGGTTTAACCATAGACAGTAAAGGGTTTAACTGCAGTGAAACATAGGTTTTCTGTAAATGATGATGAGTGTATGGGTTTATTGACCTGTGCCACAGCAGCCAGTGTCAGGGGCTCTTTCAGAGGAGAGGGCTGAGACTCTGAAAACACACATCTCTTCACAGTACGAATACAATTACCATCAACCTCATCAAGAGGGAGAGCATCTGTAAAACACACAGGAAGTGATTAAACATAGTCAACGTGTAAAATAGAAAATTGGCACTCGTACCTTACCTAGTAGTTATGTGATAATGTCAGTGGTATTTCTCCACAGTGTTTCACATTGCTATAAAAGTGACTCTTATCGAACTCTCTTTCATTACAACTTCCATTCTCACAGAATTCTTGTTCGTCCTTAAATGTAGCGATGACGACGGCCGATAGAAATAAAAATAATGTGAAACCATGTTTTGTCATTACATCAAACGTACAGGCATATTATTTTTACTATTTGTCCTGTAACCTACTTCCTTACATCACGTAACTAGAGGAAAACATCAGAACTGTCACACAAACAATCCTTCAATATTCCACCAGAGGGCGCTCATCGGCTCAAAAACACGAATGCTCCATTTATGCCATATTCGGGATTTTTATGTCTTTTTGGAAATTTATACGCGTTATAAACCATAACTGATTAAATCTATTAATTGAATGGGTTCAGAAGCTGTCGTACAAATGGAAACTCTCGTAACTTTCTCACTATAATGACTAACTGTGGAGCCTGTGCTGGAGGAGCAGTGCAGGAGCTGCTGTAGTGCCGGACTGGTGTTGTGGGCTCAGCACAGCAGAAGAGCTTTTACACACACGGCTTCAGCAGGCAGAAGAAGCGCGTCGTCCTCCGCTGTGACACAGGTAACGCGATCACACTGATGATGATGATGATGATGACGATGAAGGTCACCGGTGTGAGCCAATGAATGACAGATCACATTAGGTTTGAAATGAGTGCGAATGTCATGCGCTGTAATAGTGAAAAAAAGTCTTAGATCAGATGATTGCAGTCGTGTTTGTAAAGACCTCCTGCCTGAACTGTGTGTTAAAGGTCAAGAACTCATTCATTAGAGACTCATGTTCCGTATTGCATGCCATTCAATGTCACTGGTGGACAAGAATGTTGCACAGGAAGTCTTGTGTTGTGCTTGTGTAAGTTGTGTTGGCAAATGTTAAGACACACTATATCCTGAGCACAGTTTGCACTATTGTTTTGATGGGTACTTTATGTTTTTCAGGCTTTATTCCTGCAGGGCCCTGTACATAATTTTAACAAACCAATGATCCTTGCAAGGTATGTCAATGTCATGGTGTAAATGTGTACCACTAGTTAGTGCTAATGTGTATAGGTACACTGGGGCTAGTTGTCACTCAGGGAACGTGTAACATGGACTATTACAAAAAAACTATTAGGTTCAAAGTCTAGTTGTATAATGTTATGAGTATAACTTATGACAGTTTCAGGTAGCCAAAGCAGTTGTGTGTTTTAAAAATAATAATAATAATAATTTAAACAAAACTATTTAATTAGTTCAGAAGTTTGAGGTTAGCAGGATATATTTCTCTTTAAAGATATACATAGTTTGTTACAGTAAATGCATTTAAAATCTTACAAAAGATTTGTTTCATAATCATGTTTCCCACAAAAATTAAGCTGCACAACATTTCAATATTGATAGTAATTCAAAATGTTTCTTGAGCAGCAAATCAGCATATTCATTATTTTCTGAAGGATCATGTAAGACAGAAGACTGGAGTAATTAAATTAATTACATTCTACTGAAATATGTTCATTTATTATAAATATATATTCAAGTCGAAAAATGTTATTATATACATAAAATAACTTCATATTATTATATAAATGATCTCTCTCCAGTCTCCATATATATTCCCCCCCCCCACAAAAAAAAATTGCATAGATATTATGTGCTGGGCATCCAAGATACAAGTTTGTGTTTACATATGTGTGTGTGCTGTGTGCAGGTATTTTGTATATATAAATGCACACGCATGCATGTATATAAGAAATACTTGCACGTAAATACATACGTTTATACATAATTTATATTATAAATATTTTATATATAAATAATACATTTTTCAAAAATATATACATGCATGTGTGTGTATTTATATATATACAAAATAATTACACACAGTACACCCATATATTATTATGTAAACACAAACTTTTATTTTGGATACGATTATTCGCGATTAATCGTTGCCCAGCACTAATATAAATATATTTAAATGGGTGATTTGGTAAAATGTGTTTATACGACCCCATTCAAAGTTGCAAAGCCTTTAAACAGCCTTTAATATTACAAATGTATAATATTAATATGTGATTTTAAGAACATTACATCATTTTAATTATACATTTTAAATACATAAATATATTGATTTTCAAAAATAAACCAAACCTAAGTGTCAATTTGTCAACTAGCCCTGCTCTCCCTTATTTATAGATTCATTCATACATGCACATTGTTTGATTTTTTGTTAATAACTAAAAAAATATGTTTTTTTTATTGTGTTTATTGAATCTTTTTTCCATGTTTGTGTTTCAGGCACAGCTCTAGATGTCTGTTCTCAACTCCACGGGTCTGTTGCAGTATACACAGTGATGCAAAGTTAAAAGATCCTTTCTCACTTGCACAAAAGGACTTGCAAGATTTATATGAAGACATAAAAAAGGTACAGCAAGAATACTGCATAGTTCTACATAGCGTTTACCACTAAACATTGTTTTTCTTGTCCACTGTTGTTTTATGAAGTGTTATATTTAGTAATTATTAATGCCCAAACACTTTCCACCACTTCTCTGAGATGTTTTATGCTCTTCTATGCGCTCAAACTGACCTTGTTAAACGTGTGTTCAGCAGCTGCTCGTCTCTAAAGCAGAGCTCAAAGCACTCTGTGATTATTACTTTGATGGGAAGGGGAAAGCCTTTCGACCGATGATTGTGATCTTGATGGCTCGAGCTTGTAACGTCCACAGCAATAAAGAGGGGTGAGAAAGCACTTCAGTGCTGTGTGTGTGTGTGTGTGAATTCCTAATGTGATGCGTCAGTCAGTGTTAATAAGGCACATCTGATGTCCTCAGGGTTTTGCTGCCGGCGCAGCGCTCTATCGCTATGATCTCTGAGATGATCCACACTGCCAGCCTGGTGCACGATGACGTTATCGATGACTCGGACACAAGACGTGGGAAAAACACCATTAATAAATTGTGGGGAGAGAAAAAAGTGAGTAACTGTGATTTTCTGCTGTTGATCGCACATTTTGGTACTTAGTTGGTGTCTAATTTGAAATCTGAAGGAAAATCAGTTGGAACTATGGAATCTTGTTTCCGCCAGGCAATAATAATAATAAAAAATTAAAGCTGCAAGCAGCATTTAGCGGTGTTCAAGCAGTTAAGCCCTTTTAGCACATAAGCATTAAAGACATTTAGCAAGCATGTAACCACTGACATAATAGATGGAAAACCGTTTACCATGATTTACCATGATACTAGCATGATTTACCATAATTTTACCATGATTAACCATGTTCTAGTATGATTTACCATAGCTTTACCATGATGTACCATAGTTTTACCATGATTTACCATGTTCTAGTATGATTTACCATGAATCTAGCATGATTCACAATGTTCTAGTATGCTTTACATGATTTACCCTGTTGTAGCATAATTTACCATCGTTTACGATGATTTACAATGCTCTGGTATGAATTACCATGAATCTAGCATGATTTACCATAATTTACCATGTTCTAGAATGATTTACCATGAATCTAGTATGATTTACCATAGTTTACCATGATTTACCATGTTCTAGTATGATTTACCATGAATCTAGCATGATTCACAATGTTCTAGTATGCTTTACATGATTTACCCTGTTGTAGCATAATTTACCATCGTTTACCATGATTTACCACGCTCTGGTATGAATTACCATGAATCTAGCATGATTTACCACAGTTTGACCATGATTTACCATGTTCTAGTATGAATTACCATGAATCTAGCATGATTCACCATAGTTTTACCATGATTTACCATGTTCTAGTATGATTTACCATGAATCTAGCATGATTCACAATGTTCTAGTATGCTTTACATGATTTACCCTGTTGTAGCATAATTTACCATCGTTTACCATGATTTACCACGCTCTGGTATGATTTACCATGATTCTAGCATGATTTACCATAGTTTTACCATGATTTACCATAGTTTTACCATGCTTTACCATACTTTTACCATGATTTACCATGTTCTAGTATGATTTACCATGAATCTAGCATGATTTACCATAGTTTTACCATGATATTCCATTTTGTAGTATGCTTTACATGATTTACCCTGTTCTAGCATGATTTGCTTTAGTTCAGAATGTTGTTGAAACTCAAGGCTGTTAAAATGAAAGTGAGCCAATAAGTGGTCTTCTACTGCCCTCTGCTGGCCACTCTACTTATTAATAAAGTCTTTTTGCATTCATATCTAGACACACACACACACACACACACACACACGTCATTATGAAAATATATGAAATGCTTATAGACCATTCAAATATGTCTTTGCAAGCTATTAATCAGATTATTCAGGATTTATTCAGAAACATGGGACTACACACACACATTCTGTTGTAGATAAAGTGATTTGAACTGTCTCTCATTCAGGATTAACATTTGTCTGTGACACGATGCTTCAATAGATGAATTTTGACAAAATGTGAGTGTAAATGTTAAAATAGTGATTTTATAAACTCTAAATAAGAATTATAGAATATTAGTAGTTAGTAGCATGACAAAATGACTATTTTAAACAGCAGAATCGTGAGATATAAACTGACAATTCTGAGAGAAAAATACTTTATATCATGCAATTCTGACTTCATAACTCGCAATTGCAACTTTATATCTCACAATTTTGAGAGAAAAAGTCGCAATGACATTTAAAATTTTTATTCCAAGGCGGAAACAAGCTTCCATACATTTCATCCCAATATTACAAGAAAAAAGGCAGTATATCAAACCTGTAAGAATTTTATGATATTTTTATGTGACATTTTTTTTGTATGACATTTTCCCCCCAAAAGTCTCATTAACTCTAACAGATGTTTTACTTAAGCGTTTATTGTTATTCTCCTTGAAATCATTACTGTAATGCTGTCATTTTTACCATATTCAGAATCAGGGATGCAAACTTGTCACCTTGCCACCGAATAGGTCATTTGTGTGATTTGTGTAGATCCGATGGGTTTTTAAAATTGCTTTCAAACAGTCCTGCTTGTATTTGTGTGTGAGCTCTTGGTTTCTATCACAAATGTTTCCATACAACGTGTTTTTGCAGCGCTGAATATTGTAGCCAATCACAGGTAGGGTTGTGACGGTTATTATATAACCGTGAAATCGATGGTTAGTTGAACACTGTCATTAGAACTCTATAACCGCCAAAACAGTGCTATTACAATTTTTTTTTTTTTTTTTTTTTATCAAAGAGAATGTTTAAATACTAATATCAGCTTACGAGGGAAACGGAGGCGGAGTTAGTGGTGCTTCGGAGGCTGCTTCGGCTGGAGATGATTCAGGAGAGGTCTGTGCACCTTTACCGATCAGAGCGTGCGCTGACACGGAGTAAAGCCTTGTTTATCCTCGACGCGTCCGCACGAGCACGAAGGTGCGCCCAGCAAAAATGATGCGTTGGGTGCGCAAGACCCCATTTCGCTTGGCTGTGTGCACGGCTCTTTTTGTAACAGCGCGTGCGACGCCGCATCCGAGGATGAACGACTTAAAGCCGAATCTGTCCGAGCATGTAGGCTACTACGTCTCACCGCACTGGCACCCAGTTTGCGCGTCTAAATTGCAACGTTTTTTTGTTAAGGTTTTGTTTACTGTGTGTGATTTATTTAAAGGTGCTATATGCATTTTTTAGCGGCCTCTATCGGTGATGTTTCAGATTGCAACCAATTATTACAAGAGCGCTCGTGCTCTTGCGTGTGCTCGAACACAAGAGCGAGCACGCATGGTACCGGCCACACTGAGACTTTCAACACACCGGAGAAAGCATCACACAACATGCTGGAAACTCATGTAAACTCCCACTGCAACGTTACAATAATAGGCTACTTTTATCAGCTTGACGTTGAACTAATGCTCCATGCTCGTACCATGATAATGTTACATTTGTGGTGTTAAGGCATTTCACTAACTATTCGTGTATCTTTCACAATCAGCAATGTCAACATAGGTGAATGTATAATATGATAACGAAAACGGTTAGTGACTAGACTGAACAATTTCAGTGTAACAGTAAGATCGTAGGATGTAACATTACTGTACTGAACGTGTCTGGAAATGTGTATTATAAACAATATGGTAGTAGTGGGATGAGTGACGTTAGACAGTAGATCTAGTACATAAAATAAAAGTTACATCCTAAAGCACCTACTTTTTGTTATCTTGGAACAGTCTTTTGTATTCATTTCATGTCTCATATATGTTGTAGTTTACCTTGCTATTTCATTACAGTTTACCATTATTTCAGCATATCTGAAAACTTGTAATTTATCACAATAAAAATAGCGGAGGTCTCTCCATAATTCAAACGCTCTGCCGATGTTGATCCGTGTTTTCGTCCTAAGTCGATCCGATTCACGTTTGGCCTGACGAGCTTCAGCAGATAAATGTTTGTTTTGTTTTGTTTTTTATATTTATGTGGAGTTTGTGTTGGAGTGTGTGTTGTGCTGGAGGCAGGTCGTTGTTTGGTGTTATCAGACTCCATGTCGTCAGCTGCAGTGCCGTCGCATAGACTGTATATAAAAAGGAGAGAGGCTCGGGAGCGCGCATGCACGTCACATCCGATGGATTTCACAGGAAATCCGACCCGGAGACTTCACATATAAATAGGAATACTGGCCTTCAGAGGTAATAGCAAAACCCGACAAGTGGATCATTATAATGTGTGATTACAACCCCTTCACACACAGGCAATAAAAAAAAGGATTCATTTTAAAAGAAAAGTTACATTTAGCACCTTTAAAACAAAGCACGTTCATTGCAACGTTTGTTTTTTTGTTTTTGTTAAGGATTTGTTTACTGTGTGTGATTCATTTAATGGAAAGCACATTCACTTCTGGTTGTCTTGCTGTTCATTTTAAATGAACGTAAAGCGAGTTGCTAATCAGTGTCTGCTTGTTTATTCAAATTAAGTTGACCTATAACTAATGAACAGTTATTCAACCGACCATCCTATAACCCCCTTCCCCCAATGCCACGACGACGACAACGACGGTTATGTTACGAACCATCACATTTGACTCGCGTCATAACCGTCATCACCAATTCTGAAACCGGCACACCCCTAATCTCAGGCATGTCTGTGTAACGCAATGACCAATAAGAGGTGTTTACTGTAAGTTAGTCAGAATCTGCTCAATACCCTTCAAAACACTGTTTAACTAAGTTCTACACGCTTGCAAATCATCTCATTATAACAAAGCGTAGACATTATGTAAATAAGAGATTTATATATAATTTTTACAAAATAATTTTGAGACTGCGTAAGTCATTAAAAGTTGCATTTTCAGTTGAATTTCGGGAAACCACTTGAAACGTTTGTTGTGTTGAGCTATTTCTATGACTTTTGTTTTGATTTTTTCATTGCAAACAGCTGAAAGTCTGTACATTTTGCAAATAAACCTGATTTGTATTATATACAGTGTGTATTTAGATTCATTGATGATAACAGGAGTTTTTGCGTGAGTGAGCAAAGTCAGCCGCGTTATAAAGGGAGCGCTTGGTTTTCTATATTTAAAATGTTATGCAATCAAGGGGAACCACCAAAGAGCTTTGACACAAATTGAACACTTCTTGATATATATCATAGCAATGTGCAGTTACATTCTGCAACTTTTTCATGCATTCTGATTCATTCATATATTGTTTCTTTTGCAGGGCCATGCATCAGAAAGTCAGTTCATGTAAATATATGGCATAAACGAAATAAATACTTATGAATGAAGTATGAAGTACAATTTCCAGAAAAACTGAATCTTTAAGTATACATAGCAAAAGCGAATCTAGTGAAACATGCACCAAATAAATGCACCAGAAGCTTCCTAAAATATATGTTTGTTTTTTTTGTATACAAAAATACCACTGATAAAAGTATAGAAAAAGTATTTGGACTTAAATCTGTCATAAAAATAAAACAAACCTTTATCTGATGATGTCAGGCTATTGTTGCAAGAAAATGTATACTGAAATAGTGAATCAGTTGTATTACATAGCCATTGTCTTTAGCCATAAATTGTGGTAAATATGAATATATGTTGTTACAATGCTATTCTCTGGCTTAGTGTGTGAATTTAATCAGCTCAGTGACACAGATGAAAATATCTGTTTATATAACACTAATTAATGTGTGTTGTCATTGACAAATAAATATACACAGTTTGTATATATATATTTTATTATACTGTCTGTATGTATTCACATAAGACATATACTCATATACAATTACAATATAAATATTAAATATTGGAAATTACACAAAATTTAGCAAATATGCTACATAAATAGTCCATTTGGTCTAAGCTGCCTGGATCCGACTGTTGGTTGTTGACTTTGATAGCCGTCCGCTGCTTTTTTTGTGGGGCTGATCTGTCCACTCCTGCACTGTCCTGTTGAAGGAACAGACATAATCATGTAACGCTGACCAGATTTAATGAGTGATTCTTAAAGAAAATCGAAAGAAAATTTAAATAGCATAGTTAAAGGCAACGTTTACTTGTTTGAATACATTTTAAAATAAGTAAAAACTAGCAATATAAGGGACTTACAGAAGCTTCTGTGCTCCATAGACACACGCTCTTACTCCATCTGGACATGGGTGCTCCCTCGGGAGACCTGGGTGGTTGCTGTGGGGAACACGGTGGAGCAAGTGTTCTCTGTGGGGTCTTGGCAGGCAGAGACACTCCCTTTTGCACATTCTTCTGCTGATGCCCCCACCAATCCCTCAACTTCTCCCTCTGCTTCCTAGGGATCCTGAGTTTTGCAGAAGACACATTTTGCGAATGCTGCCTCAGTAGCTCAGGGTTTTTAGCATCTCTCTTCTCGGAGATCTTGTCAATAACAAGTACTCCCTGTGTGCAACAAACAGGCGCTATCTCAGGCTCAGGGATCTTTTGATTTTGTTCTCTTTGTTCTTTTGATCTCTTTGTGATGTTGTCAGGCATGGGTGGTCCCTGCAGAAAAGTGTAAGGCTTCTGCTGCAGCAGCTCCTGCCTTAATGGCTCAGGGATCTTAAGTTTGGGCCTAGGTCCCATCTTGTCCTGCATGGGTGCTCCATCTGAGGAGTATGTGAGCACCTTTGAGGACGCCACTGGTGCCCTCTGTAGAGACTGGATGGGCATGGGTGTTTCAAAAGAGGCATGTATCAGGTGTTTAGTCAAATGTAATGGGATCCTGAGTATTCCTCTTTGTTTGGACCCTATGGGCACAGGTGCTCCCTGTGTGGATCTGGCGGGCACAGGTGCTCCCTCTGTGGATCTGGCGGGCACAGGTGCTCCCTCTGTGGATCTGGCGGGCACAGGTGCTCTCTGTGTGGATCTGGCGGGCACAGGTGCTCTCTGTGTGGATCTGGCGGGCACAGGTGCTTCCTGTGTTGATCTGGCGGGCAAAGGTGCTTCCTGTGTTGATCTGGCGGGCACAGGTGCTTCCTGTGTTGATCTGGCGGGCACAGGTGCTCTCTGTGTGGATCTGGTGGGCACAGGTGCTTCCTGTGTGAATCTGGCGGGCACAGGTGCTCTCTGTGTTGATCTGGCGGGCACAGGTGCTCCCTGTGTTGATCTGGCGGGCACAGGTGCTTCCTGTGTGGATCTGGCGGGCACAGGTGCTTCCTGTGTGGATCTGGTGGGCACAGGTGCTTCCTGTGTGGATCTGGCGGGCACAGGTGCTTCCTGTGTGGATCTGGCGGGCACAGGTGCTCCCTGTGTTGATCTGGCGGGCACAGGTGCTTCCTGTGTGGATCTGGCGGGCACAGGTGCTTCCCGTGTTGATCTGGCGGGCACAGGTGCTTCCCGTGTTGATCTGGCGGGCACAGGTGCTTCCCGTGTTGATCTGGCGGGCACAGGTGCTTCCCGGGTTGATCTGGCAGGCACAGGTGCTCTCTGTGTGGATCTGGCGGGCACAGGTGCTTCCCGTGTGGCTCTGGCAGGCACAGGTGCTCTCTGTGTGGATCTGGCGGGCACAGGTGCTCTCTGTGTGGATCTGGAAGAGAAGGGTGCTCCCTGCGTCATCTTCTGCCTCCACTGCGGTGTGGTCTTCCGTGTTGCATCTGAGAAGCCCGAGTGCTGGAAATGAGGCTTCTCAGATGCATTACTGAAGACCAGGGATGAGGGACATGATGTTTCTCCCGCCTCCATTGTTTCCCCCCACTGGCCTGAGATGTCCCCGTACTCATAATCCTCAGGTATGGGGTCCGAAACCTCCATTATCGCCCACCACCGTCCCGCAGCAAGGGCCGTAGTAAGCTCATCTGAGTACTCAGTAGATGATGACTGCTCTGCACTCTCAAAAATGGTGGGCATGGTTGACAAACTCATATCGATGTTAGATATGTAGAAAATGAACTGGAACTGAACAATACTATTTGCAATGTATATCTGTGAAACACTATGAAAGAAAGAGAAAGGGAAGAGATGATTTGAGTAAACATACAGTACAAGAACCTGAAAGCTTGTTGTCTTAAGCCCAACGTAAACCCACATTCCGCATTTTGTCATCTGAAGTTCAACAGACATCCATGTGTAGGCCAATTTTTGTGTTCGCGCTAACGGTGTGTGCTCAACAACGCATACGGTAGGTGATTGTTAAGATAGAAGGATGTTGACACGACTCAGTACTGCTCTTTGACATCTGCTAAAGTATAAATAGGAAATTGTGAGTGTCACACTGGTCCACCAACTAATAGCTGTGCAGACAAGACTGTGCACAAGATGGAGCGGAACGCGGAAAATCAAGTAGGCCTTTAATTTTCTAAAAAATACAAATAAAAATGTATACAGTGTATGCCCAGTGGCGATCCATCAGAAGAGTCAAGTGAGGCTGAGAGCCTCCTTGAAATGTATTTAAAATGAACAATGAAGCTAAAAAAGTTAATTGTTATTTTTATCAATTTACCTACTAATGTGAATAACTCCGATGCACATAACGTAAATGTATATATTCATGTTTTATTTTGCCGGTTGTCGAGGCAAATTTGATTGATTTAAACAAATCAGCTTAAGGCAAATAAGCTTTCAGAATCACTTCAGTGTGTCATCAGATCTGCTATCATTTTGTCATTTGAATATAAATGATCTACAATTATATAAATAAAAAGATTTGATCATTATTGATTCACATATCATGCTCTCATTTCCACACAAACCAGTGTAGCCATGCCTATTTATTTATCTAAATGTAGCAACAGCTAATCTATACAATAACATTCCACAGTTTAAGCAGATTCTTCTGCAAATTATATAAAGATTCAAATTCAGATCCCCAAACCCAGTGTAAAAAGCATAGGCTACTCACTCAATCGCCGACTCGCTACAAGAAGAAAAAATCCGCTGCACTCATTATAACGTCACCGAGCGTTCTGAGGAATGCGGCGATCATTATGACGTACTCGACCGCGAGTTTGTGAGGGATGGGAGACCTAGGCTGTTTCGTTGTATTAAAAGTGAACATGCAATACAAACAAAGACTGACTTAGCATTTTTAATTCATGATTGTTGATACAAAAACTAACGCTGTTTATTTGTTAGCATTTGCAGCTGGTGCATAAACAAGACCAAGTAAAGCTGCGGATGGGTAGCCATATTTTATTATGAAGCATAACAGACCACTGAAACAAAATGAATCAACAGATATTACAATAAAAGCCCATTTCTGAAACAGAATACAATTCACAAAAAAGTTCCTCTAGGCTATCCTGTTTTTTTCCCCTTCTATTTCTAACAATAGCCTAAGTTAAGCAACATTATCAGATGAGGAAGAGTGCTGTCCCGAACATCAGTAGGACGTTGTTTAAAATAAACAAGTTGTTAATATTACATGACTTACATTTTGATCTATATCGCCAATGAAAATAGTTCCAAATAAATCTATAAATCGTTGCGCATCTTTGAGAAACGGTTTCCCTGACTGAACTTTCCATAAGTTTAGCGGCTTTAGATGCTCTCTGAAGCGCAGACAGAGAAGCGAAACATAACGACGTCTTTTATCCAAAAACCCCCCCCAAAAACAACAACAAAAAACTGCTTCTTTCAGGTTTTTAAATCATTATTTATGTTATAATGTATAGAGGGTTTCACGACGCGTCATCAAACCAGAAGTCGGCCATTTTGGAGGCACTGAACGTAAACAATGCCATTGAACTGAACGGACTCGCAAATTTGGCTGATTATTGCTGCTGAAAAATGGTCGAGTTTTGGTCTGTACTAATCGGTCGCAAAGGGAAAAAACATTTCGAGTTCTATCTACTGCTAAAAGTTAAAGAGAAGAGTGTAAAAAACTGATGAAAGAAGGCGTTTGTGGTGAGGCACAGCATCAGCTCATCAACCACATGACATGTGTTAATGCTTACAAGCGTTGACTATGGCTAAAATGTTGACGTATTTAACTATGGCTACATTCACACTGTCAGTCCAAATCCGATTATCTTTGTATCCGATTGGAATCTGATCTAAAATGATGTCCACACTGTGTATCGCAACTGTTCAGATCCGATGTGTGTATCCATGCAGCTCTTGGGCAATATGGCACTGACATTGTGTTGATGGAGGGGTTTGCATTTGCAATCGAGATGTCGTCTTATTTAAATTTTACAACATGGGAATGTGTAGCCGCCGCGCTGGACTACTGCGTCTTGAGCTGCAGAACTGTATGAGGATATTATGCACTACAGCTTTTTTTCCGCGCTAGTTTCAAAATATGTTTCAGAAATAATAATGTTCTGCTCGTCCGGCACTTTGCAACAACACAGAATTGTTTCGACAGCGACTTTCAGCGTGTTTCCTCTAACAACGTCTGACGTTTACATTTAACGTGAGAGTCACATACCACGCGAAATCCGATCGTTCAGACTGAAGCCGATGCCCTGATATGTGATTTGAATAGGATTTCAAACCACATATGAATGTAGCTTGAAACGGATTTCATGTGCTTTTTTGGACTGGCAATCTGAACGTAGCCTGTGTCGGGATAAGAAATAGAAGGAAGAACTGCAGTACGGGCTAGAGAAGCTAGCTCGTTCGGACCTTTACCACATATTAACTTTAGTTTGTCAAAATGTTTCGCTCTCTCCTGCTTACTAAGTCCTTCTCTATATGATTTCGCACCTACTACGTGTTTTTACCATGGTTTATTAGTGTAACAATGTGTTCAGTAGTACGTAAACAGTGCAATCCATGCCGTTGTTTACATCCGAGTGCCTCCATAATGGCCGCGCATCCGGGTTACCGCCCAGAACATGACGTTGGTGACAACCCGCCGCATACTCAATGAGTAGGTACTTAATTTCAATGAGTACTTACTTAACGAATGTACTTAATTTAAAACAAACAAGTTTAAAGTTACATTTACATTTATTCATTTAGCAGACGCTTTTATCCAAAGCGACTTACAAATGAGAACAATAGAAGCAGTTAAATTAACAGTAGGACAAAAATACGCAAGTGCTATAACCCCTCTCAGTTTAATTTTAGTGCAGTTTTTTTTTTTTTTTTTTTTAATAGAAGAGAAGAGAAAGTGTTAGTACTACTGAATCAAGTGCTGCCGGAAAAGATACGTCTTCAGCAGTTTCTTGAAAGTGGCTACTGACTCAGAAGCTCTGGTTGAGTTTGGCAGATCATTCCACCAGCAGGGAACAGTCATGGTAAAGGTCCGGGAAAGAGATTTTGTGCCTCTTTGAGATGGTACCACTAGACGACATTCGCTAGCAGAGCGCAAGTTTCTGGATGGCACATAAGTCTGAAGTAATGAGTTTAGGTAAGAGGGAGCAGTGCCAGTGGTTGTTCTGTATAGGCAAACGTCAGTGCCTTGAATTTAATGCGAGCGGCAACTGGCAACCAGTGCAATTGTGTGAGGAGAGGAGTGACGTGTGCTCTCTTCGGCTCATTAAAGACTACTGTGGCTGCAGCATTCTGGATCAGTTGCAGAGGTTTGACAGAGCAAGCTGGAAGACCAGCCAGGAGAGCATTACAATAGTCCAGTCTGGATAAAACAAGTGCTTGGACAAGGAGTTGTGTGGCATGCTCTGTAAGGAAGGGCCTGATCCTCCTAATGTTGTGCGAGGCAAATCTGCAGGACCGGGCAGTTCTAGCAATGTGGTCTGTGAATTTCAACTGATCATCAATTACAACCCCAAGGTTCCTAGCTGACCTTGATGGAGTTATGGATGACGAGCCTAGCTGAATGGAGAAGTTGTGACGAAGTGTTGGGTTGGCCGGGACCACAAGCAGCTCTGTCTTCGCAAGGTTTAGTTGAAGGTGGTGGTCCTTCATCCAGCCAGAAATGTCTGTCAGGCAGGCTGAGATACGAGCAGCTACCGTCGGATCTCAAGGTTCCTGAGTAATTTTGAGACAATGCCATCCATTAGTGACGACAGTACAGTGTTTGCTTTACTCCATATACAAATTGTCTATTTTTTCTCTATTTTCTATTGCTTTTTGTTTTCAGTTCATAGTGTTTACCAAGTCTGATTTTCATCTCTCTACAGTTTGAGTGATTGTGAAATCACAGAGAAAGATTGTGCTGCTCTGACTTCAGCTCTGAGATCAAACCCCTCACAACTGAGAGAACTGAATCTAGATAATAGAAACCTACGAGATCCGGGTGTGAAGCTTCTCTCTGTTGTACTGGAGGATCCTGACTGTAAACTGGAGAAACTCTGGTAAGATCATCTACGGTATATCATAGTCAGACATGTTATTGTCTTCTGTAAGACTAAATCAGGGTTCCACAAATCTGGCACTGGAGGGCCGCTGCCCTACGGAGTTTAGCTCAAACCCTGATAAACTCCCCTTCCTGTAACTCTGAGGACATGGATCAGCTTGTTCAGGGTCTTTAATTAGTGTTGGATCTAAACTCTGCAGGACGGCGGCACTTCAAAACCAGATTCGAGGAACCCTGGACTAAATGCTTATGTAAATTTTAGGACTACACTGCAGAAAATAAATGTATTTTTCAGTATTTTTGTCATCTTTTCTTTTTTGTATTCTTAATTGAAGATACATTTACTTGAGAAGCAAAATGACTTAAAATATTAAGTCTTGTATACTGAAAAATTGCTTGTGTATCTTGATTTAAGATACATAATTTTTAGATATTAGATATTTAGACTACGTCTGGATCAGATTCAGGACGATGAGTAGATCAAGTCCAACAACACCCCCAGCGCTTCACAGTCCTATACCTCGTCCTGCGTCGACATTTCATTAAGAAACATTATCAGTTTTGATTTTACATATGCATCTGCTTACATACGTGACCCATTCTGACAAAATGAGTCGCAATGAGCAAATTTTCATGACTGAGCTACACCTGTTTGAATTTTATAGTCAAAGTCAATTTTGAGAATAATCAAGTTAAAGTTTTCTGAAGGTTCCAAAACAAAATCCTCTACCAACCATACCTTAAAATCTCTGGTAATAACACCAAATTTGGCACACATCAAGTCAAAACCAAATATCTATAGGATCAATATATATTAAACTTTTTTCCCACAATTGTTTGATTAACATTAACGAAAAAGACAGCCTTACATTCGGACCTACTGTACTGCTGATCTAATACAATGTTACACATCAGATGTTTTTCTCCAACAGTTAACCAAATGTTCACTTAAGACATAGCAGATAATGTTTGCTTGAATACTCGCCAAGACAGATATTTTGAAATACTGTAATTCTGTGTAGGTATAAGTGTATATCGGGGTCACGTGCGGTCTGAGGCGGTCTTTGAGGCACGTTTCGAATGTGTCAGTCAATGTGAGTAAAATAATTTTGTTTAAATCAGTATGAGTCTGAAAATCACATTTCATTGGTTCAGACTCATGCCATCGAGAATTCGCTATGAATATTCACAAAGTTGGATTGCTACGCTTTAAAACAATACCAAACTTGTGCTGAGTGAAAGAACAGTCGTCGAGAAGCGAGCAGAGAAACTGCATTTTTCATGGACAAATGAAAGGTACTCCTATCAGAAAACGTACAAATAAAGATACTTTATATATAATTTCACTCCTCCCCCACTGTTTAACTCTTTCCGGGAATAAAAAAAAGTGCACACTTCTAGCCATCACCATGACTGAATAAATAGTTCAATGTTATGTATCATTTTTGAATCACAGAAGCAGGTATTGTAAATCATGTGTCTGAGTAGAAAAGGGGCCTAGTGACGCCACTGAGAAGTGCACACACAAGAAAAAGTGAGGGTACACCAAAGCTTAAAATATAGAAGTGCTGGTGCGTACCGGCCCACTTCGAGCACTGCTGGAGGCACATCATCACTACACACGGCTTATACACTAGAGAACTGTTGAGAGTACAGGAATATTACTGTGAAAACAACAAAAATCATTTAAAAAACATAAACTCAGTATAACAATGCACTGGAGAACCGGGGCCCGTTCTTCATACGTGGATTACTGTTATCTGGATTTTACTGTTGACGATTTTACATGATCCAGGATTGTTAGGTTCTTCAAAGCTCATCCTGGAGTTGCTGTCATAGCAACAGGTCCGTAAGCTCAACCCTGTTTGGGAGCATCTTATTTCATGAAAACAGGATTAGATTGCATCTTTTCAAGCGCAGGCGATACTTAAAGTCTGTTCCAGCCACTGCTACTTTCTTACAAGAGTAGCCTAATGAACCAGGTACAATAATGACTTAAAATAATAATAATCATAGTAATAATAATTTAAAAACCCATTGAAAATACTATTTCAATGTTGTGTAGTTTATCAAGAAACAGTTTACTCACTGAGAGATTTATTTGTGAGGGAATAATTACCTAATAACTGTATTGGAGTCTTACATGATGTAGGCCTACAGTTAGTCTGAGCCGGACATTACAGGAGATGTAGTTTACTTGTGCATGCAGTTAAATGCTCTGCCATTAGAAACATGTTTTTGCCCCGTAAGAAACTTTAATCAATGCTGTCATTTAACAAATCTGTTTTACAGGTACAATTAAATGTATTGCTAATTACAACATTTAAATGAAAATGTAAAGTTCAAATACTGGAAATAGTGAAATTATGGAAATAATTGGGAATCATGTAGCAACCAGTATATTTAATTTATCTATTATAACTTTTTCTGTCATTTTGGTTGCTTGGCTGTTTCCTTATAAAGGTCCAGAAATGTTTCCGTCAGGTGTGTGATGTTCTTTTTTAATTTGATGCCATTGCGTTTCTCTCTTGCTGTCTGAAATCATTGAAAAAGTTTTTGTTTGTTTGAGCCTTCACAACATCAGTGGATCAATAATTAACAAACAACAAAAGAAGATTATCTTTCATCTGTGTTTCTCCTATTATTAAACTGCCAATATAAACTGGGATTTTTGGAGCACATGTGTTGAAAGCTTTTTGAATTTCTTTATTATTTGTTTATGACTGTTATAAATCTCCAATGTAAATTTAGACATTTAATAGTATGTGTAGAATTGTGGCTTGTAGTGTTGATCTGAACTGAGAGAGTGAAGAGTGTGTCATTGTTCTCTACAGGTTGAGGTATTGTGGAGTCACAGATGAAGGTTTTGCTGCTCTGACTTCAGCTCTGAGATCAAACCCCTCACACCTGAGACTACTGGATCTGTCTGTGAATAAACTAGGAGATTCAGTTCCTCTGCTCTCTGCTGTACTGGAGGATCCTCACTGTAAACTGGAGAATCTGGGGTAAGATTGTCTCTCTGATAGTCACACATGTCTTTGTCCTCATTTTACAAGCTAATTTTAGTCCTAAAATTCTTACTGTTCTATAAACACTAAATCTCAGCACAGAAATCACAGGTGTACTCAAATGTCTAATCTCATGATCTGGTATTAGTGTTCATTTTTACATTCTTTTTAAAATGTATCCATTAGATTTAGTCAGTATTTCATTATATTCATTATGTTCAATAATTTGAGTCTGTTTCACTCTGACTAGAGTGACAATCCTGTTCCCCCACGTTTACTCACCAGTGTTTTCCCTAATGATGTTTCTGTGCAATAATAGTGGTTCCCAACCCTGATCCTATAGTTCCCTTATCGAGTCGGTCTCTCGACATTACGTATGGGGAAATCCATTTTCCTCGAATCATGAAGTCTGATAGAATAACTCTTTTGCTTGCAAATAGCCAATGGCGGTCCCGCCATCACCTGATTGGCTGACACTGCTCAATATAGGTGACGGCGGGCGCCAAAAACCTCAGAATCTTTTTTCTTCACTCGAGTCTGTTTTCACCGTTGATGTACGCATTCAGAGCGGAGTATATTAAGGAGTTTTAATTCCCCTCTCGCGTTCCGGTGGATTATATTATGTCTCTTTGTCGCCCGTGTGGTGGACCCATTGAATCCCCGGACGCACACAACTTGTGTGCTGTGCCTGGGTCGGGACCACGCAGAGGCGGCACTCGAGGGATCGGGATGTCCCGCCTGTGAGGAGCTTCCCATCAGATCCTTCGTGCAAGGCTGGCCGTTACACGTAGCGATGACCTTTTGTCTCCTGCCTCTCCCCAGTCTGCCGCCGTCGAGCCGCGGACCGGCAGACGGCAGAGATCTCCATTCGCGGGTTCTGTTGAGGCGCTGACGTCGGCCTAAGGTCCACGCCATCCTCACGTGGCAGAGCCCGTGAGTTACTCTTGAGGCCATTTACCGCCCTCTTGAGGAAGCACGGGAATTATCTCGTTCGGTTACGACGATGACGACGCCAATGGTCCGAGTCTCCGTCTGAAGGCGCCCTCGCCTCTTTGGATGCGGAGCTTATGGCCATTCTCACTGAGGCGGTGGCAGATATGGTGCTGGAGTGGACAGCGCCCAAAGGAGCTGCCGTCGGAAAGGTGGCCTCGGCGCGGGCCGTAAAGCTGAAGCGAGAGGCAGTTCAGGAAGTCGCAAAAAAAAAAAAAAAAAAAAAAAAAAAAAACAGCGCTCCTGATGTGCGTGTCAGGGAGGAAAGAGCACGGGACGTGTTTGTCGGACCGGTGCGAAGAGGGCGTGTTCCCGCCCAGAGTTCGACGAGAATGTGTTGTTTCTGAAACCGCTGTGTTCTGTTTCAATAACAAGGTACATTACATGTCTCAGCAAAAGAGCTTCTCTCCCCAACATTATTACCCGCCTCATAGATGGGAGACGCATCGCAGAGCGGAAGCTCGGGGAAACCCGAGGAGATGGCTATCTATGTCCCCGTGCATGATGCCGCGGACGAGCTATACCATTTCATATAGCAGTCAATGCTTTCCCGGTGGCTGGCGCCCAGCCCCCGCCGCAGCATTCATTGCCCTGTATGGCGATTCTGATTACTACACAGTGTGTATTCACAGTTGTTGCGGGATGCAACTGACGCTGTGTTACGTACACACCACACTGTTATGTGTAAGGATTTATGCCATTATATATTGCCCTGTGTCCTTCAGTGCAATGGCTATGCTGATTACTACAAGTACGTGTTCACAGTTGTTGTGCGATGCAACTGACGCTGTGTTACGTACTCACTACACACTGTTATGTGTAAGGATTTATGCCATTATATAATGCCCTGTGTCCTTCAGTGCAATGGCTATTCTGATTACTACACCGTAAGTATTCACAGTTGTTGCGCGATGTAACTGACGCTGCGTTACGTACTCACTACACACTGTTGTGTGTAATGATTTATGCCATATATTGCCCTGTGTCCTTCAGTGCAATGGCTATTCTGGTTACTACGCAGTACGTATTCACAGTTGTTGTGCGATGCAACTGATGCTGTGTTACGTACTCACTACACACTGTTGTGTGTAATGATTTATGCCATATATTTCCCTGTGTCCTTCAGTGCAATGGCTGTTCTGGTTACTACGCAGTACGTATTCACAGTTGTTGCGCGATGCAACTGACGCTGTACACACTGCACACTGATATGTGTAATGATTTATGCCTTATATATTGCCCTGTGTCATTCAGTGCAAATGGCTATTCTGATTACTACGTATTCACAGTTCGTGCGCGATGCATCTGACGCTGTGTTACGTACACACTGCACTCTGTTATGTGTAATGTTTTATGCCATTATATATTGCCCTGTGTCATTCAGTGCAAATGGCTATCCTGATTACTACGCAGTGCGTATTCATAGTTGTCGTGCGATGCAACTAACGCTGTGTTTGTGCACACTACACACTGATATGTGTTATGATTTATGCCTTATATATTGCCCTGTGTCATTCAGTGCAAATGGCTATTCTGATTACTACGTATTCATAGTTGTCGTGCGATGCAACTGACGCTGTGTTTGTGCACACCGCACTCTGTTATGTGTAATGATTTATGCCATTATATATTGCCCTGTGTCATTCAGTGCAAATGGCTATCCTGATTACTACGCAGTGCGTATTCATAGTTGTCGTGCGATGCAACTAACGCTGTGTTTGTGCACACTACACACTGATATGTGTTATGATCTATGCCGTCATATTTTGCCCTATCCTTCAGTGCAAATGGCTATTCTGATCACTACGTATTCACAATTGTTGTACGATGCAACTGACGCTGTGTACACACAACGCACTGATATGTGTAGCTATTACGCCGCTATATATTGCCCTGTATCCTTCAGTGCAACTGGCTACTCTTTTACTGTGTAGTCACAGTTGTTGCGCGATGCCACAGACGCTGTGTTATGTACATTGATATGTGTCTATGATTTATGCCGTTATATGTTGCCCCGTATCCTCAGTGCAGCCGGCTATTCCGATTAACTACGTATTTACAGTCGATGTCGCTATGCCTCTGACGCTGTGTTTTTTTTACACAAAAATGTAACTATGCTTGTGCATAGTCTCAGTCGTCGCTACGGCGACTTGCATTGCATCTGTGTAGATATTGAAGCGTTATGCTGCCCTTCAATGTAATGGACCATTGTGTACGCATATTCATGCAGTTTCGGTCGCTTCAGCAACTTGAGCTGCATTATACACACAGATGTTTAAAATGTGCACACTGATGTGTTATGCTGTTATGTTGCCCTCTATCATTCAGTGCAACAACCAGCTATCCTATCTAACTGCATATTCAGTTTGTCGCTACAGCGACTACACTGCACTTATGTACGTATAAGGACGCGTGTTGCTATTTTGTTGCTCTGTTTCTTTCAGTGCAAAACTAGCTATCTTAATCTACTGTGCATACTCACAGTTTCTGAATGTATGTACGTACACGGATGTGCAATTTACCACATTATGTTATGCTGTAATGCTGCCCCGTTTCCGTGCAGCTAGCCATCCTGACCGAACTGTACATCTCAGTTTCTGTCTCTACGCAGTTCTGTTGCTACGGCGACTTATGCTGCGTTATGTACATGCATGGATGCGCTACAGCGACCGATGCTGTTACGTACATGTGCTATGCTGTTATGTTGCCCCGTTTCCTTCAGTACAACTGGCTATTCTGTGCTAACTCGTCTACTCACAGTTGTAGCTACGGCTATGTGTTTGTTGTTTACTGAGGTGCTATGCTATTATGGGGCTATTATCTACTGCGTAAATTCATCAGAGCCCAGGTGGTTGCAATTCCAGCATTTTGCCCGGATGAGGTCAGTGTTTCAGAGTCTCAGAAGTACGCTTGTGCCCCATGCGTGCCCTGCGTGCTTATGTGAACAGAACTAGCCAGTTTCGAACTTCAGAGCAGCTCTTCGTCTGCTACGCGGGTGCTAAGAGGCGGCGCGCTGTCGAAACGGAGGCTATCTCACTGGATAGTGGAGGCTGTGCACTGGCTGGCTTATGCTCCACGGGAAGCCGTTTCCCTATAGGGGTGCACGCCCACTCCACTAGGAGTTTGGCGTCATCATGGGCGTGGGCGAAAGGCATGTCTATTCAAGACATTTGTTTCGCGGCAGGTTGGTCGTCTCGTAATACCTTCGGGAGATTCTATAACTTGAATATCCCTTCATTCGCACCACATGTCTGTCAGTGCAGGGAGAGAAAGCTGAGCTGTCGTTGGACTAGGCTAGACTGCCCCGATGGCGCGCGCTCTAGCCACGGTTCGACTAGTCGTCAGACAGTGCGAGTTATTATTAGCATAGCTATCATGTTCACTATATTGTGCCCTTTGTTATGTCCGCATTCATAGCCGGCAGTATTTTCCTAAGCACCAATCACTTGCTGCAATCTCCCTCCATTCAGTTCAGCGTGCTTAGCTTGATGGGAGGGGCCTTCGTTGGTGCAGATGCCGAGTTGGCTCTGTGCCAATAGATGTTTCAACCAGGTCCGGTGTCTGTTCCTGAGAGCTGGGCGGGGTTTCTCCCACGCGGCGGGGGTTTTATTGTTCCCCATACGTAATGTCGAGAGACCGACTCGATAAGGGAACGTCTCTGGTTACTCACGTAACCGTAGTTCCCTGAGAGGAGGGAACGAGACATTACGTAACCTGCCGTGTGGGAGGGACTCTCAGTCTCCTTACTCTCGTTCAGCTAAGATTCTGAGGTTTTTGGCGCCCGCCGTCACCTATATTGAGCAGTGTCAGCCAATCAGGTGATGGCGGGACCGCCATTGGCTATTTGCAAGCAAAAGAGTTATTCTATCAGACTTCATGATTCGAGGAAAATGGATTTCCCCATACGTAATGTCTCGTTCCCTCCTCTCAGGGAACTACGGTTACGTGAGTAACCAGAGACGTTCCCCCAGCACTGCACAATCCTTAATCGTTGAAGTTTCTGCTTTGAACAGCTCTTTCCGTAGCTACAAAAATACAATTCTTCAAAGTAGCTTTTCAAACACTACTAATGTACTAATATGAAAGATAATAAGCAAAAGAAATGTAATAACTTCATGCTGATCTTCATGGTCTTATATGCAGGGAAAACACCTGAACTTCTGTGGAGCAGTGATGAATAAAGTTACATGGTCAGTGTCGCGCTGGTGAGATTAGTTTGCGCTGTCCATTCGGTTTCGCTGGCAAACACGTCCTCTCTGCGATGTCGAGTCGGTCGCACAGCTCGGTCCATTGAGCCGCACCGATGATGTCAGCACGGCACGAGCTCTGTAACACCGCTCCGTTTCGTCCCACTGAAGGTGTGTTTGGCTTCCCATACAACTCGCTACAACTAACCGCCATTGCTTAAGAGTTTGTGAGACGCGCCACATTAAACAGAAGTGCGGACACACAACTTCTTTTTCAAGGGAAATTAGCCATCATCAACTACCGAAATATTTTCTTATTTCAGTAATGTGTATGAATGAATTTCACCAAGGTTGATCAATGTTTTTCGTTTCACTATAGTGTTTGAAATGCTTTTCAATAATTGTTGCCTATACGGCTCTTCATACTGGAGATCTCATATTTGTCTCCTCTAAAGTTTGGAAGAAATCTCAGCAACATCACACACTGTGCTCAGATTTTTTTCCTAAACTAAAGACCCTGGTGGTCTCATATTTGTCTCCTCCAAAGTTTCAGACAAGAATGAACATTGATCTAGTTCATTTGTACAGTATGGTGTACTGGCAGTATAGCAGTTTTGTATAATTAGTGTAGAAATATGTGAAATGCTTATAAATCATTAAATATTTAAGTTTTATAGACCACATTATTACACATTTTTCAAGTGTGTCCAGACATATATTGTTATCCATTTAATATGAAGAGACAATTTTATTAGTCTTTTTCATTATAATATATATTATAACATTTCTAAAGACACTTAATTACTGTTGTGGTAATAAACACTTACGTGTTAAACTTCAAGCATGAAATTATAAGGCAACGCAAATAATAGAAATTACTTTAATAAATTACATTTATTCGCTATACAAATAAATGTGAAATTCATTGAAAAGTTATGGAGGGTTTTGGGTAAGTGTATCCACAACGTTGGTGCCTACGTTCTGTTATTATGCATCATCATCATCATTGTTCCGCGTTCTCATTGGTTTGTTGGCATTTGGGGGATGTGAAAGGAAAGCTGACTGTGAATAGAGCTTCAGGGATGACATCAAAACCTGGAAGACTAATTCGCCACTGGTTGCCTCGAATTTATGGAAGCTTGTTTCTGCCACGGGATAAAACAATTTAAAAGATAATTGTAACTTTTTATCTCGCAATTCTGACTTTTTCTTGCAATTGTTATTTATGTCACTTAATTGTGAGTTTGGCCCTGTCACAAATGGCACCCTAAACACTCGCGGTCTTCCTCTGAGTCCGCACTTTCGTGACAAACGCCGCTTTGACTGTCGGGAAGAAGTCTGCTGCGGAGCTCGCTTCAGTGTGGGCTCAGCAAAATTGTGCATGTAGGGCACATATCGACCGCTGAGCGGCGCTCGTGAGTCCCCTTCTGAAACCTAAAATTACTAAATGGACACCCTACAGTATCATGGACTTAACGGGACGCGGAAGCCATTGTAAGTCTACAAGACAGAAAGTGCATATGAAGTGTGCCATTTGGGACAGGGCCTTTAAATCTCGGTGAGTGGATTCTGACAAAATGAAACGCCTCTGATTGGCCACTGCGTTTAATAGACCAACAAACATGTCTGTGATTGGCTACATTTCTCACCGCTGTAAAAACACATTGTAAATAGAAACATTTGACGTTCTCCAGAGTTCAAACACAAAAACACACTTGAGAGTTTGCCAGTATGATATTATTACAGAATCAACTGAGGGTGCTCTTGCATTCATTTGAGAGTGCTTTTATTTAAATTTGACAAAAATTTGAATTTGTGATGTTTTTACCCATGTTTTAATTTAACAAAAAATTATTTGTGATCAAGCATTAATTGACAGACGCCCTGCAGTACGGCTGCGGACACTTGTGTTAAACTGATCTGAACTGAGAGAGTGAAGAGTGTGTCATTGTTCTCTACAGGTTGAGGTATTGTGGAGTCACAGATGAAGGTTTTGCTGCTCTGACTTCAGCTCTGAGATCAAACCCCTCACAACTGAGACTACTGGATCTGACTGGGAATAAACTAGGAGATTCAGTTCCTCTGCTCTCTGCTGTACTGGAGGATCCTCACTGTAAACTGGAGAATCTGTGGTAAGATCATATATGACTCACTCATAAAACACAGTGTAAAGCCTATATTTAAAATGTTCAGCCTTTTTCTGCTGCTGTTATTGAGCTTATTGAACTGTAAGTGATTGAACACTTGAGCTGCTCTTCAGTCACATGATTCTGCAGGACTGAGTCACTGAAATACAGTCACATCACAATCAACACTTCAGTCTCTTGATTTTAAACCGACTCGATCTCAACACATTCAGAATTTAGAAATTAAGAACATTCTGGATTTATTCTTGCAGTTCATCACGTTCATTTTTCTGCAGGGACTGTTTTTAAAATATTGTTTACACAATCAAAACAAATCATTACTCCATACGTACTGTATTAGTACAGATCAAAAAAAAAAAAAGACTAGATTTTTAGTAATCATGTTTTGAGCTCTGTGACATTTTAGATCTCAGTCCAATGATCCATCAAACATTTTGATTTGTGCTTTAAGTTTGTATTTTCTCTTTAATAATGAATTCACTGCTAAACTGATCTGAACTGAGAGAGTGAAGAGTGTGTCATTGTTCTCTACAGGTTGAGTTATTGTGGAGTCACAGATGAAGGTTTTGCTGCTCTGACTTCAGCTCTGAGATCAAACCCCTCACACCTGAGACTACTGGATCTGTCTGTGAATAAACTAGGAGATTCAGTTCCTCTGCTCTCTGCTGTACTGGAGGATCCTCACTGTAAACTGGAGAAACTGTGGTAAGATGAACTCTCTGATAAACACATATATATTTGTCCTTGCTAAATATATTCTTTATTAGTAATGTAATAGTTTAAACTTTTTTACTCATTGATCACCAACTTTGCTTGTTTCGGGTCTGAAGAAGGAGTGCAACCAAACAATTACACATCCACACAACACAAATGAGAGACAATTGAATACATTTTATTGAGAGCTCATTTTCTGTACAATTATAGTTTTACCAGGAAAACCAAAACCAGTAGTTGTATGTGTGATTCATAGACGCTCAGTTAAACAATAAATTACAAGTGAGTGATACTTACATCAGTCCAAATGCACATTAAATAAATATTCAGTTAAATCAGTGAACATCACCGGTGAGCCAATGCTTGATTAAACATGCTAATCCTAAAACATTAATGTTATTCCCAGCATATATATATATATATATATATATATATATATATATACATATATATATATATATATATATATATATACTCCACATCACAAACAAGACAAAACATTACACTAATACACAAAGTATAAATGTTATATTAAAACAACAGTGTTTTTGAACTGACAGTTACAACACCCATAGACTTCCATAGGAATCCAGGAATGCGGAAGTGTTTTATTGCAGTAAATACCATTACAATAAGGCAAAACAAAACTATAATACATGCTGTAAAGAACAAAGCACAAATCTATAAAAAAGGAAAAAGAAATAGAAAAAATAATATTATCAGGGACAAAAAGGCTTCAAGGCCGTCTAATAATTTACATTTCTTTAACAAATTGATTAATCTTCTACTTTTCAATGTTGACATTCTTAAGGTTTTACAGTAAATTTATTTATTTTTAAAACAGAACACAATGCACTGAAAAAGTGTGTTGGATTTAAATGATTTAATCATGCACATCATTTCACATGAACCAATCAAGTTAAACAAAGATAATTTGTTCACATAATGTCAACATCATGGAATCAAGTCATTTCCAAGTAACATAATTAAGAAGTTTTAAAGTGATTTTAATATGGTTCCCTAACTGGATTAATTCATTCAATTTTACTGCATGGTATTTGTCCCTCAGTTTTACCTCGAGAACACGGAAAACCGGCATCCTTTATAAAACAGTGTAGAATATAGTGGCATTGCTTGTCACTACATTCAAATCACATCACACATTGCAATCTTTAATAAAATGGTACTTTTACACACCGTTTACACAGTGTCATTGTTCTCTACAGGTTGAGTGATTGTGGAGTCACAGATGAAGGTTTTGCTGCTCTGACTTTAGCTCTGAGATCAAACCCCTCACACCTGAGACTACTGGATCTGACTGGGAATAAACTAGGAGATTCAGACATCAAGCTTCTCTCTGATCTAAAGAATGATCCACATTATAAACTGGAGACACTATTGTAAGTAGATTATTTACTACAGATTACAAAATACAGTAATTTGTAACCGTTTTCGTTAGATTACACAAGCTTTGTAACCTAATCTAAATAATTTAGAATACTTTGGAATACTAATAAGGTTTGTAACACACAGGGTCCACCAAACATAGGACTTGGTTTTCCCCTGCATACTATTTTTAACAACATCAGTTTTACACAGTATTTCTTGAAGAGAAAAATATATATTTTTAGAAAAAAATAACTTAATTTTTTTTACTGATGCAACACAATGCATTTAAAGCTAAGGTGTGTAAACTTTTTAAATTGCATGAACAAGATAAATTGTAATTATTTTGTCTTCTGTGAAACAGGGAATTATTCGCTTCTGAAGGGCAGTACTAAATGAAAAAAAGATGATCTTTAAAAAATATGTACACACCATCATAATCCTGTTTAAAGTTTACACCACCTGCTCGTAATGCATTGTTTCCTTCTTGAGCATCAGTAAATGTTTTCACCTTTTGTAATAGTTGTGTATGAGTCACTCAATTGTCCTTGATGTAAAAAGATGAATCTCAAAATCATAGTCATTGTTGGAAAGGTGTCAAATATGCAGAAGATGCTGGAAAACCTATAAATGTGCAATACCTGGAGGATTTTTCTGAAGAACAGCGGGCAGTTTCACTGCTCAGTTATTTTCCTAGATCCTGTAATAAACAATATTTGTTCTCATTATTCTGAGAACAGACACAGTCTCTATGGAATGGACTACATGTGCTATTATCATTTAATCAGTACATAGATGATGTCCGACAGCAGGTCTGCTCTGACTCTGGGCTGCAGGCCATTCTCACAGAAGAATCTTACAATTACAAGATTACAATTAATTGAGAGAGTAGTTTCTGTTCATCACATCATTCATATAATGTGAATAATCTACTGAACCTTTGGTTTCCACGAGGGTAAGTGGGAAGTGTTCCTGACACGATGATCTTTTCACAATGGTCTTGACCAGAATCTCCGACTGTCGCAGCTTGTCGTTCCCCCGCGTGCGGCACAACAGCTCTGATGTTCTCCTCACCTTTACATCTCTGGCTGTAATATTAATGTACTCTGTATGTATCTCTGCCTGTGTTTGTTCTGAAATGAATCTACTGGTGTGATGTGACCGCAGTAATGTCTCGTACTCCATATGTGACTGTCTGTGTGTTTAATTCTATTTTCCTCAGGGTGAGCTGATGGTGAATAAGGAGCCGCTACAGAGACGTCACAGTCACACAGACTGAAGACACAGAGACGTCACAGCGATCTCACTTTCGTGTGTGTGTGTGTGTGTGTGACTTCACAGCAGTTTCTTGTTTGGATCTTTTTGTGGGTCTGAATTTTTTTTTTTTAATCACAGATGACATCAGATTTCCACAATGATCTAATAGAGGATTTGAACTCACTAATAAATAATGTAAGATTCTTCTATTTGTGATGAACCATGAAAACTGCTGAAGACGCATCTTTTTGTAGACTAAACTGGGAATGGTTGTTCCATATTGTTGCCATATTGTTTTTTATTGCTTCTATTGCTCTCCTCATTTGTATGTCACTTTGGATAAAAGTGTCTGGTAAATGATCACATGTAAATTTAAAATGTGCTGAAAATTGCTTTGTTATTGATTAGATATTGCACTGCTTGATTACAATGTTGATGGTGTAACTTCCAATATTCAATGACAATTAGATTCTTTTAATCAACAAGATATAGATGGTGTATATTAGTAATTTATTATTTAGGAACAGGTGACAAGAATTTACAAGAATGTGATTACAGAAGAGTAATAGAAGTATTTTAAATGAATATGTCACCGGCAAATAGTGACGAAGAGGATTTCATCAAACATTATTTTCTGGGGCTGATTTTTTTTTTTAAATATAATGACCTATTAAATTTTATCCTTAAATCTCAGTTTTCCCTCATGTCTCAGTTTATCAGTAATTGCTACCACAATTCAAAATGTGACTTGTAATTCATTTAATCTGTTATTTTTCAGATTTACCTGATAATATTTTAATGAGCAAAATGGCCTAGTCTGCCCAGAGGGAGTTGAGGGAGTATCTCAGGACTTTTGACCCTTATAGCAAAAAGTAAACTGAAAAGGTTTGTCACTTAATGACTTAAATTACATTCAAAGTCTGATATTTAGATTGTATATGTGGAAACTTTTAATGCAGTCAATCAAGTCATACAACAAGGTTGTAATTTTTAGCACAGGCCTATAAGAAGTGTTAATGTTCAGACTCAACATATAATTTTTAAACAATATCGATCTTAGGCTATAGATGCCATATTTCCACAATTGAAAATATGGCTGAGAGACACACCAAAGGTCTTGCGGTCATGAGGCTATCTCGCTGGCTTATGAGTCTAAGGGCCTCCGTTGTCCCATAGGCATCAGAGCTCATTCCACGAGAGGCATGGCCTCGTCATGGGCATGGTCGAGTGGAATACCAATTGAAGATATTTGTGCGGCGGCCGGCTGGGCCTCACCGTCCACATTTTTGTGGTTTTATCATTTAGAAATTCCCGCTTTACAAGCAAGGGTTCTTTCCGTATAAATACAGTGTCTAACTGTTCCTCTGTTCAGGGCAGAACCCTCTAAATAGACTCTGAGAGCTCTCACAGGGCAGAGTAGATTCGCGTCTCTTTTGTCTTCTGACGAGGGAAGAGCTGACAGCGAAATGACCTGCGCTCTAAATGGAGTAGAGAGCACTTTAGGAACATACCCGTGCCTTGGCTTAAAGGTACACTATGTAGAAATTATGTTTTTGGAATACTTGCACTGTCGTAAATAGCTAGCTAGACATATGTGGAAATTATTGGACTGGTCTAATTATCAAAAATGGATGAATGAACAGCATCGTAAAAAAATGACATACTACAAGCAAGCGCAACAACATACAACATAGAACGCAAACAAGTTTAGAAATAAGAGATTTACTTAGTCCATCAACAAGATCGCCAGGTCAGCATCGCTGTTGCATCCAGTGCTGCTTTTTAGTTCGCGCCAACTATTGAAAGCCCGACCCTATGGCCCGACCGAGTGGGACTCTTTTCCGGTTCCTCTCGCGGTCAGATTATCTTTTCCTTTTCCAAGTCTCTTCCGACCACATTTTCTTTGCTTTTTCCATCGTCGAGTATCATGTCTGAAATGCGCGCAAGTGTCTTCGTACTTCATATGTTGTTGCTGATGTGTGTGACATCGTTGCCGTAAAGCATGTCGTGATTCTCGCGAGATTTGTCTGGGGCGCTCCTCTCAAACTTGCATTGCTGGTTTTTACAGCGGCGTCCCCCCCCAAGCTTTACTACCAGGATGATTCACCCTACTATGAGTTTGTTTACCACCGAAATGACTTTGAAGCTGTTATATTAAGGTACAATTCTTGCATAGTGTGCCTTTAAGGACGACTCTGGAGTCGCTGGGCCCGAATTCAAGACAGGTAGCGCTCACTGAGATGTTTGCAAATCACCCACTCGCTTGACTGATGCCAGTGCTAACAAGAGAGCAGTTTTGAGCGAAAGAGGCTTCAGGTCAGCAGACTGAAGCAGCTCGAAAGGGGCCCCTTTCATGGCCTCCAGGACCGTGGAGAGGTCCCAGATGGGTACAGGGGGGGGGGGGGTCGAGGCAGGTTTAGCCTTCTGGCCCCTTTGAGGAAGCACAAGACTAGGTCTTTCTTCCCAGTGATTGCCCGGCCACATGAGCGTGAAGTGCTGCTATAGCCATCACATATACTTTAAGCATGGAGGGGATGCTACCCGCGTCCAAAAGCTCTTGTAGAAAGGAAAGTACCCTTGTCCGCATGAGTAGGGGTCTAGGCTCTGTGCTGTGCGACAGCCAGAGAACACTGACCATTTTAGAGCATATAGATGCGTGTTTGAAGGCGCTCTTTGCTTCAAAAATGGTATTTAGCACCCTTTCCAGGAGGTTCCCGGATACCTGTTGAGGGGCCATACATGGAGGGCCCACAAGTCGGAACGGGGATGCCAGATCGTCCCGTTCGGCTCCGTGAGGTCGTCTCTCCTCAGCGGTATTGGCCATGGGGCTATTTCCAGCAGCTGAGTCAACTCGGAGAACCCTAGCTGGTTCTTCCAGAGAGGGGCTATCAAGAGCACTGCACACTTCCTCTACCTGATCCGTTCGATGACCTGAGGTAGCATCGTGACTGGAGGGAATGCATACAGCGGGTGGCTTGGCCAGTCCTGGGCCAGCGCATCCCTGCCCTTGGAGAAAAATGTTTGGCAACGAGCGTTGTCTTCTGAGGCGAAGAGGTCGACCTCTGACTCGCCGAAGATGCTCCATATCAGCTGAACCGTTTGCGGGTGAAGAGACCATTCCCCCGGGGGGACATTGTCTCTGGATAGCATATCCGCACCCTGGTTCAGAATGCCTGGCACGTGCGCCGCTCTCAGCGAGCACAGGTTGAGCTGAGCCCATATCAAGAGGTGTTTGGCCATGGTGTGCAGGAGTCCACCTTGGCGATATTTATAGGAAACCATTAACATGTTGTCCATCCGGACCAAGACGTTGTGACCTTTTATGTATGGGAGGAAAGCTTTAAGTGATAGAGCGACCGCTCTCATCTCTAGACAGTTTATGTGTAGGCGCCTCTCCGGGCTCGACCAAAGGCCGGAGATGGGCCTCCCCTCGTATAGGGCCCCCCAACCTATGTTGGAAGTGTCTGTTAAGATCACTTTCCTCTTCGAAATCATGCCCATACTCACGCCGGACTGATACCAGCCGGCTGCTTTCCAAGGAACCAGGGCTCTGACACAGCCTTGGTTAACTTTGATGCGTAAGTGGCCAGATCGCCACGCGTAAGCCAGTACACAGGGTTTTAACCAGCGCTGGAGGGGACGCATATACAGTAGACCCAGTTGGAGTACTGATGATGCTGAGGCCATGACGCCTAACATCCTCTGAAATCTCTTGAGAGGCGTGCAAGATGCTGGATGGTGAGCACGCGCTCTGACGTAAGCTGCGCTCTCATCTGTATAGAATTTATGACTGTCCCCAGAAAAGATATACTCTGGCTGGGAGACTGTATAAAAGACTGTACGCTTTTAAAAGCATTGACCCTTAGACCTAGGCATTCTAGATGGATGAGGAGCCAGGATCTGTGAGTTATTAACTGTGACTTCGATTGGGCAATAACCAGCCAATCATCAAGGTAACTCAACACTCGCACTCCCCGTTGTCTCAGGGGGGTGAAAGCTGTGTCCATGCACTTCGTAAACGTACGGGGTGCTAGGGATAGACCGAATGGTAGGAGCGTGTACTGATAAGCCTGCCCCTTGAAGGCGAATCTCAAGAATGGCCTGTGATGGGGTGTTATCTGAATGTGAAAGTAAGCATCTTCCAGATCCACTGAGAAAAAACAATCCCCAGGGTGAATTTGAGCGAGGATTTGTTTGGTTGTCAGCATTCTGAACGGGCGTGTCAAAAGCGCTTTGTTCAGGTGTCTGAGATCTAAGATGGGCCTGAGGCCGCCATCTTTCTTTGGAACGAGGACGTAGCGACTGTAAAAGCCCGACTTGCTTAGTGATAAAGGGACTGGCTCTACAGCCCCTTTAACTAACAGTTTTGACACTTTGGTGCGAAGAACGTGAACCACGTTGCTTCTCACCTATGTCTCGACCACAGCTAGAAAGCGCGGGGGTCTGCGAGTAAACTGTAGCGAGTAGCTCCGTTTTATTATGTTCAACACTCATTTTGATATTCCGGAGATGGCTTCCCAGGCCTTGGCCCGCATAGCTAGGGGTTGAATGAAGTCTGGGGACGGGCCGCTTTGTGATAGGGACCCAGCTGTTTTCTGTTTGTGATACTGTGGGAACAGTGCTTATGTGCAGGGGTGCGTACTTTATAGTGGGCACACAGCCTACATTTATTACACTTCCAGCGCGAGCCGGAGAGAGAACTAATACTATGGGAACAGTGCTTATGTCCAGGGGTGCGTACTTTATCGTGGGCACACATTCCAAATTTATTACACCTCCAGCGCGAGCCGGAGGGAGAACAGACAGAAAAGTACTCTTTTCGTGTGTTATTTGCGTCGCTGTTTTGTTTGTTTGCATTTGTTTGCAGGCGTGCATGTTTCACCACAGACTCGTTGACTGCAATGTTGGCATCTCCAGCCGCCTGAACTAAAGAGGGGACTGGTAGATGTGTAAAAGGCTTTTTGGAGGGTGGTCTAGCCGCGGCGGGACTCAACCACTCTTTTTTCCTTCCTGTCATACAGGCTAGGAAGGCTTCCGAGGCTCGGCGTCCAACACAATCTTGGGTCGGGGTCCCAGGCGCTCTGGGAACTGCTGTCGTCTCGTTGAATGAGAGCAGTGACGGACTTCAGCCGCTGGGTGGGGCTACATTGCTTGCGACGCTTTCTGTGCCTCTGTGAAACGCTCCACGAAACCCTTTACCGCTGAACCCTCTACTGTTAAGTTCAACCAGAGATGTCGCTCTAGCACCGTCAAGTTCACCATGCTTCTACCAATCGCCTGGGCGGTTGATTTAGTGGCTCACAAAGCCAGGTCTGTTGCGCTGCTCAGGTCCCTGAAAGCTTCCGGGTCAAGACCAGACTCGTCCATCGAGCGGAGAAGTTTGGCCTGAAAAACCTGGAGGACCGCCATGGTGTGAATGGTGGCTCTCACGCCGCTGGTGCTGGCTTGTGTTGAGGGTGCGGGGTCGGTCATGGAGCTATAAGCCACGCCCATACTGGCGGGCTATGACGCGCCCTGGCGCAAAGCGACCTGATTGTTTCGCGCATCTTACCCGCCTCGTCATAGGTGCGTGCAGTTGCCGCATGCAGCACAGCCAATGAGTGTGCTAGACGCTCAACTATATGTCTGCTGTGCAGCGTGGTGTGTACCGCGTTTTAAAAAATTTGGCTTCAATATTCTCAGAAAAGGAGTTTTCCCATAGCGTAAGCTAACTTACGCAATACGAGAGACCTCTCGAAAGGGAACTTTTGAAATGTTTGTCAGAAAATCATGATCTTGACATATCGACACAAAATTACTTAGGGATCATCAACAGCATGTCCTGAAAGTACCTGAGAAGTTTGAACACACCATCACCATAGTGTTCCAGAGATATAAGGGATTTTTTTTTTTTAAAGGCTTATGAGTTTTTTGAAAACATTGTTGAAAATTTGTTTTCTTGGTGTCATTATGTTTCTTGGTTTATGCCAATTCAGACGGTACCTCATTTGTCATTTTCCATCATTTTGTTTGTCTGCTATTTTGAAGTAAATTAAAAACTAAATTTGGTCCAATTTTGTCCAAAATCTGATCAGAAGATCTTTGAAACGAGCAGCACAGAAATAACTGAACAGATTTTTGATATTCAAGAAATCGAAAAATACCTCTCCGAAGTTGACTGTGCCTGTGTTTGTTCTAAAAAAAAATTGTTGTCTGTTTTTACAAAACAGATTGTTTCAAAGCAGCTTTACAGTGATAACAGGAAAATAATGCAACAGAGTTTGTTTCAGCTGTAGCCTACAGTAGATCTAACATAAGGCAGTCTGTCTTCTGACCTGTAAAGCTGCCTGAATCATAATCATACACAATCATTCATTTGTCTGAGAAAATATATTGGCACAAATAATGATCAATAATGCACAATAAGGCCTATCTGTTTCCAATAAAAATATAAAGCAATTAAAATAGTATTTGGCCAGTGGAAAATATTGATAAAACTTTCTTTGAAATGTATTTTATATTATATTATTTTATTTATTTATTCAAAAACAAGGCAAGGATAGGCTACTAAATTATTTTTAGCAATGTAATGTGCCGGCACATCCGTATCTCATATTTTCCTAGTGTGGCTGGATCCCAAGAAGCACGCGCAAGCTCGCTTACCTCTCTGCCGCTTACCTCTCGTGCGCGTGCGCGGTTAGGAGCGCGCCGTTAGGAGCTCAACACATCTGTCTCGCATGCACGCTCGCTGTAGATTACGGGATATTTTAACTAATTTGCGGTAAAACTAGTCGATCACGAATGGCTCAACTGGTAGATCTATAGATAAACTCATCTTTCAGGCATTTGACCGACCGGGTTGACACTTCAGCGTGAGAAATCGGGGGTGTGGCGTGAGAGCGTGAGAATTGGCTCAATTGCGTGAGTCTCACGCTGAATGCGTGAGAGTTGGCAGCCCTGCTTCACTCAACCTACAGAAAACTATTCGTTTTTGTGAATTGAAAAATTAAAAATACGTATAATACCGTAGGTTTTTATATACAGGAGACTGAGTGAAATATGTTTTTGTGAATTTATATAGTCACATTTAGATATTAACTATATTTAGCCCATTAGACATGCACCGTGTAATAATATGGATCCTCAATGAAATATCAGCTGTACTATTCTATTGGTCATCATACAGCTACAAAACAGTGTCCTACACAGCATTTTATGAAGACAAACACAATGTATCCCTTTTCTAAAATTCCATGGGCCATTTAGAAGATATAGACAATATCGTTGTTCACAAAAAAATATTTATTAACACCATTTATGAATTATGATGACTCCCCTATGGTATGCCACTCTTCTTTAACTGTTTTTTTTCTTTAACTGCTCCTGCTCACTGATGAAACATTTAAAAATGAAACATTAAAAAAGTTTAAAAAGGACATCCATGGTGAATTTGACCTTGTCCTGTCCCTGTGTGTGTGTGTGTGTGTGTGTGTGTGTGTGTGTGTGTGTGTGTGTGTGTGTGTGTGTGTGTGTTTCTTTAAGTAGCTAAAGCAAACACACCTTTATGAGATCCAAGTTAAAGAGAACTTGGTAAAGACAGAGTATGATAAAACCCACATTAAGTGCACATACCCTACATTTGAGTCCAGATCAGTAAGCTATTTTAAGAAAAAATGTATATTAAGATATAAATGAGATAATTAGATCATCTCATTTATAAGAAACAACTCAAACCAGAATCTACATTCAAACCATATGGGGAAAGTTTTTAATGTGTTTTAATGTATTTGAGTGAGTGTGCAGTTTAACTCTTTACTTAGAGAGAGAGAGAGAGAGAGAGAGAGAGAGAGAGAGAGAGAGAGAGAGAGAGAGAGAGAGAGAGAGAGAGATTTACATACCTATAAATGTGTCTTTTGTGTGTTCACACCATAGACTGTAAAAAAAATTAACATATTTCCATTATCTACTGTAATATTGCTCTATAAACCACGTGGAGTATGTTTTAATGCAAGGATACAGAGTCTTACCAGAAGAGGCCAAGCTAAAGACAGGCAACAAAAGAAAATTAAAATTAAAATTAAAATTTTAAATTGAGTAGAGAAGATAGGGGAAGCTAAACCTACACGTGGTTAGCTAAGTTTAAGCCAGATAGAACAGAAACCTGTCAAAATACATTATAGACCCATCCATTGATATATAAATGAATTGATATCTACCTACCCTAGCTCTATCGAGCTAATCGTTTATAAATAATAAATGTTGCATCATTGCTAAAAAACAATAACTTTAGCAGATTATTTAACATACAAATGACAGAATCTATTTTTGTCAGATTTTAATTCTAACGATGTTAAACTTGATTATACGGTATTATTACTTTGTCTTCTGGGCAAGTTTCATCTTCATAAAGACAGAACCATTCAAAGTAATCCTGATTTTAGAATATTCTCCTCTGATATAAAGTTCATTTTTTTCTTCCTTTAAGAAAATGTCAGAACCTTTAAACTCAAAGGTTTATCAAACAAATAATATCATTGAGTCTGTTGTAAAGAACCTTACATGTTTTTATATTGACAAAATGTAATATTGCATTGATTTGTGTAACCTAATTCAATCTCTTTTGATGTCCGTTTACCCCCCTTGTTTTTTTGTTAAACAGATAATTTAATCCGTGCAGATCTACACTATAACGTTTATATTTAAATTAACAGAAAAACACAAAATTGTCAAGTCTATGGACGGCTTATTAAGCGTCGATTTAATTATGTTATTTCGCAGTAAATCCCTCTACTGGACGCATCAGGAACAACAGGGTCGTAAAACGTCTCTGGTTACTCACGTAACCGTAGTTCCCTGAGAGGAGGGAACGAGACATTACGTATGGGGAAATCCATTTTCCTCGAATCATGAAGTCTGATAGAATAACTCTTTTGCTTGCAAATAGCCAATGGCAGTCCCGCCATCACCTGATTGGCTGACACTGCTCAATATAGGTGACGGCGGGCGCCAAAAACCTCAGAATCTTAGCTGAACGAGAGTAAGGAACTGTGAGCCCTTCCCACACGGCAGGTTACGTAATGTCTCGTTCCCTCCTCTCAGGGAACTACGGTTACGTGAGTAACCAGAGACGTTCCCTTATCGAGTCGGTCTCTCGACATTACGTATGGGGAGCAATAAAACCCCCGCCGCGTGGGAAAAACCCCGCCCTGCTAGAACGAGCTGAGGATAGCACAAGCGCTAATCCCTATACAGCTCAGGAAACCGCCACCGGACCTGGTTGAAACCACCTCTTGGCACAGAGCCAAGTCGGCAACCGCACCAACGTGGCCCCTCCCACACAGTTAAGCAACGCTGAACTGAATGAAGGGGGAATTGCAGCAAGGTGATTGGTGCTTAGGAATACACTGCCGGCTTATGAATGTGGGCATAATAATAAGGACACAATATAGAGAACAGATAGCTTTATATTGCTAATAACTCACGCTTAGTCGGAACCGCGGCTAGAGTGTGCGCCATTAGGGGCATGTCTAGCCTAGTCCAATGACAGCTCAGCTTTCTCTCCCTGTACTGACAGTACATGTGGTGTGAATGAAGGAATATTCAAGTTATAGAATCTCGCAAACGTATTACGCGACGAGCAGCCTGCCGCGAAACAAATGTCCTGGATAGACATGCCTTTCGCCCACGCCCATGATGACGCCAAACTCCTAGTGGAGTGGGCGTGCACCCCTATAGGGCAAACAGCTCCCCGAGAAGTATAAGCCAGTCGCACAGCCTCCACTATCCAGTGTGATAGCCTTTGTTTTGACAGCGCGCCGCCTTTCTTGGCACCCGCGTAGCAGACGAAGAGCTGCTCTGAAGTTCGAAAATGGCTAGTTCTGTTCACATAAGCACGCAGGGCACGCACGGGGCACAAAGCGTCCTTCTGAGACTCTGAAATACTGACCTCATCGGGGCAAAATGCTGGAATTGTAACCACCTGGGCTCTGAATGGAGTTGAGAGCACTTTAGGCGAGTATCCGCGCTTGGGTAAAAGTCTGACCATGCAATCTTCCGGTCCAAACTGCATACATGCACTGTTCACTGACAGAGCCTGCAAGTCCCCCACCCGCTTACCGCAGGCTAGCGCGAGCAAAAGCGCCATCTTGAATGAGAGAACTTTGATGTCACTAGACTCAGCTGGTTCGAAAGGCGGGTCAGACAGCGCACTAAGCACTAACGACAGGTCCCAAACCGGCATCTGACGAAGTGTTTCCCCACTGAATGGCCATCTACATTACGACAAGCAGCAATAGCGGCCACGTAAACTTTCAGTGTAGATGGCAAACTGCCAGCATCCAGACGTTCCTGTAGGAAGGTCAAAATAATGGAGATATCGCAATTCCTGGGGTCCTCCTTTTTGTCAACACACCAGTTAGCAAACACCCTCCACTTTAGAGCGTATAAGCGCCTCGTTGAAGGGGCTCTAGCCTCTGCTATTGTCTGTAGCACCCGCTGTGATACTCCGTGCTGATCTGCCACACATGCAGGTCCCACAGCTCCGGGTTGGGGTGCCATATGGTCCCCCTCGCCTGAGATAGGAGGTCTCTTCTCGGCGGTATCCGCCACGGGGGAAAAAGCGCCATGTTCACTAGCTCCGGGAACCACGGCTGGTTGGGCCATTTCGGCGCTACCAGAACCAACGCACATCTCTCCTCCCTGATCTTTTGCAGCACCAGCGGCATTAACTTGATCGGAGGAAAAGCATACTTCCGCCCCTTCGGCCAGCGGCTCGACAGTGCGTCTCCCTTTAGAGGGGCCGTCGTCAATGCAAAGAACAGCGGGCAGTGGGCGTTCTCCTGTGATGCAAAGAGATTGATCTCCGCTTTGCCAAACAGATTCCAGATCATGTTTACCGTCTGCGGATGAAGCCTCCACTCTCCGTGCACAATGCCATCCCTGGACAGCATGTCCGCGCCGCAATTCAAACTGCCCGGCACATGCACTGCTCGAATCGACAGTAGTACTTTGTCCGTCCATAATAACAGCCGCCTCGCTAGCCCCTGCAGGGATCGCGAACGTAAACCTCCCTGGCGATTTATGTACGCCACCACCGCCGTGTTGTCCGTTCTGATGAGAACATGACGGTCTTTCACAAATGGGAGGAAACCACGCAGCGCTAGATGAACCGCTTCCATCTCCAAGCAGTTTATATGCCAGCGCGTCCGATCTCCTGTCCACGTACCGAATGCCGGTCTGCCATCACAGGGGGCTCCCCAGCCTGACAGCGACGCATCCGTAGTGACCACTACGCGTCTGACCACTCTGCCCAAAGCAGCTCCCTGCTCGAACATGGTCGTGCCGAACCACGGTGCTAGAGTCTCCAGGCATGAACGCGTTATAACAAGGCGTTCCGTTCCCGCTCTCCATGCCCGCGGCTGTACGCGTCCCTGTAACCAGTGCTGAAGCGGTCTCATGTGTAATAAGCCCAGTCTGCAGACGGAGGCTGCAGCTGCCATTAGACCGAGTAGCCTCTGAAACGTTTTTAAGGGGATGGCTCTGCCTTGAACGAATAGGGCTAACGCACTCTGAATCGACTGGATTCTCGCCTCTGATAGCTTCGCGATCATAGTGCGTGAGTCCAGCACCATACCGAGGAATGTGATGGACTGGCATGGTTGAAGCGCGCTCTTCTGCATGTTCACAGACAGTCCCAAATCCGTCAGGTGAGCGAGGAGTCTGTGTTCCACAAGGACACTCTTCGAGCGCGCGATGACTAACCAGTCGTCGAGATAGTTCAGAATGCGCATTCCACTGAGCTTCAGGGGAGCAAGCGCTGCATTCATGCACATTGTAAACACACGGGGTGCCAGGGCCAGCCCGAACGGCAGCACTTTGAACTGGTATGCCACACCCTCGAATGCAAACCGAAGGAAGCGCCTGTGATGCGGGGCTATCTGAATATGGAAGTATGCATCCTTTAGATCCACTGCAAGGAAGTAATCGTCGGGCTGAATGTGCGCGAGGATCTGCTTCACTGTTAACATTTTGAACGCGCATTTCGCGAGCGCTTTGTTCAGTAATCTCAGATCCAAAATAGGGCGCATACCTTCGTCCTTCTTTGGTACAAGAAAATAACGGCTGTAGAAACCGGAGTTTTTCCGCTCTTCGGGAACTGTCTCTACTGCTTGATTGGCCAGGAGAGAGGAGATTTCTTCCCGAAGTAACGGGGCGCTCTGTTCTGACACCTCTGTCAAAATCACACCGCCGAAGCGGGGTGGTCTGCGAGCGAATTGGAGCGTATAGCCGCGTTTTATCGTGTTCAACACCCAGGTGACTCGATAGGGGGGGCTTTAATGAATGCTGCGGCGGGGGCTGAGCGCCAGCCACCGGGGAAGCATTGGCCGCTACATGGAGGGCAGATGGCTCGTCCGCGGCTCTTTGCACGGGGACATAAATAGCCACCTTCTCGGGTTTTACCCGAGCTTCCGCTCTGCGAAACGCCTCCCGGGGGAGAGGTTTTGCTTATGGCGCGGGTAATAGTGTTGAGAGGAAGAAAGCTCTTTTGCTGAGACATGTAATGCACTTTGTTTATAGGAAACAGAATACAGCGGTTTCAAAATCAACACATTCTCGTCGAACTCTGGGCGGGAACACGCCCTCTTTGCAGCGGGTCCGACGAACACGTCCCGCGCTCTCTCCTCCCCGACACACACATCAGGAATGCCGCTCTTTTTTGCCCGCCGGGCGTCCTTGGCTACTAGAGGCCGGCTTTGCACCGAAGCGGGGCTGCTTCCTGAACTGCCTCTGGCGGAAGGGGGGCTCTGGCTCGCGGCGTTCTGCCGCGCTCGGGGGCGCGCGTCTGGTAGGTCCCGCTGGGCGCTGCGCAGAGGAAGATCTGGATCTCGCCGCCGGGGGGGCTTGAGACCGTTTCGGCAGCAGATGCGGCATCATTCTAGACTGCTTGACGGTCTCTGCGTACTTGTCGCATAACGACTCCACCGCAACACCGAAAAGGCCCGTGGGGCTTACCGGAGCGTCCAGGAACTGCCTTTTGTCAGTATCGCGCATCCCCGACAGCGTTAGCCACAGATGGCGATGCAGGGCCACAAGACTGCCCATATTGCGGCCGATTCCCTGAGCGACCTTCTTAGACGCCGCCAGAGCGAGATCTGCCGCCGTGCGCAGTTTCCTGAGCAACTCAGGGTCCGGACTTCCCTCATCCAGGGACCCTAGGAGTCGCGTCTGGAAAACCTGCAGAATTGCCATCGTATGGAGGGCAGATGCTGCATGTCCAGCAGAAGCGTAAGCCTTCTCAGCCATGTGGGCAGTAGCGCGACATGGTCTGGAAGGCAGTTGGGCGGTCTTCCAGCCAGGAGAAGACGCCAGATGAGCCGCGATGGCATCCTCGACGGGAGGCAACCGAGCGTACCCTAATTTCTAAGCCCCTTCCACTGTAGTCAGCAGCTGGGTACCTTGTGCATGGGCTCGGGCTGAGTAAGGGGAGCGCCATGATCTGGTGAGCTCCTCGTGGACCTCAGAGAAAAAGGGGGCGGGTCTCCGCGGGGCTTCAGCTTGACGGCCCGCACCGAGGAAGGAACCGTCCATCCATCTTTTCGACGGCAGCTCCTTGGGCGCCGTCCACTCCAGCTCCATATCTGCCACCGCCTCTGAGAGAATGGCCATAAGCTCCGCATCCAAAGAGGCGGGGGCGCCTTCAGACGGAGATTCGGACCATGCTCCTGGGTCGGAGGCATTGGTGGACATGGCGTCGTCATCGTCGTATCCAAACGAGACCATTTTTCCGCGCTTCCTGAGGAGGGCGGTAAGAGGCCTAAGAGTAAGTCACGGGCTCTGCCACGTGAGGATGGCGTGGGCCTTGGGCCGACGTCAGCGCCTCAACAGAACCCGCGGATGGAAATCTCTGCTGTCTCCCGGTCCGCGGCTCGACGGTGGCAGACTGGGGAGAGGCAGGAGACACAAGGTCGTCGTTACGTGTAACGGCCAGCCTTGCAGGAAGGATCTTGATGGGAAGCTCCTCACAGGCGGGACATCCCGATCCCTCAACTGCCGCCTCAGCGTGGTCCCGACCCAGGCACAGCACACAAAGTTTGTGTGCATCCGGGAATTCGATGGGTCCACCACACGTGCGACAAAGAGACATAGTATAATCCACCGGAACGCGAGAGGGGATAAAAACTCCTAATTTTACTCCCCTCTGAATGCGTAAATCAAACGGTGAAACAGACTCGAGTGAAGAAAAAAGATTCTGAGGTTTTTGGCGCCCGCCGTCACCTATATTGAGCAGTGTCAGCCAATCAGGTGATGGCGGGACTGCCATTGGCTATTTGCAAGCAAAAGAGTTATTCTATCAGACTTCATGATTCGAGGAAAATGGATTTCCCCATACGTAATGTCGAGAGACCGACTCGATAAGGGAACTGCCGGGGCGTAAAACTGCCAGGGGCGTATATCTGCCGGCTCCAAGTCTGCAGCCTCCCCCTACTCTTTAGGTGTGTTCGACATCGGCTGCGGCTGGATGTTACTGATCGGCGAGAGTAGCCGCGTGCAGGCGGGGAGGAGCTGCAAACGGAGACGTGAAGTCGGACACTTTCTGGTTCCTGTAGTGACCGCTCACGTGGTGTTTGTATACTTTAGCACAGCTGAAGTGAAATAAATGCAATATTTGCCAGATACACAGATGTTTCAGAGACATTTTCATTCAATACTTTATGTACTGCTTCATACAGCGTTTGTTTGAACAAGAATAAAGTTCAACATAAGCCTACAGCTACTATCAATGAAGTGGAATCAAGTGGAATCAGTGGTTTTTTAATCAGTTTTATTTTGATAAACATAACACAATACATCGCGACTACATGAAAAGAGTGTTTACTGTTATAAAAAAAACTGATTTGTGAGCTTTAGTGGAACTAAAGGTGTGAGAATAAACCGAATAAACACGAAACGCACGTGATCGTTGTCATGCGGTGAATCCGGCCAATCGTGGAACAGCTGTGTCGTCATCAGAGCTCGTGCAGCCCAGAGCAGCCGCTCTTCAGAAGCTGCGCTGGCTGAGTTCTCCGGCTACTCTCGAATCGCTCTCGCGGTACTTTGATGGCATACGCAGGGTCGTAATTTGTGGGGGGGATGGGGGGGATATAACCCCCCCAATATTTAAATCTATGCATTACAACCCCCCTATTATTTATATCATGATCACAATATCAGGAGGCATACCCAAACTTCAACCCCCCCAATGTTCAAACCAAATCTACGCCCTTGGGCATACGTCACAGTCACGTGGCGTCGGCGCTGTATCAAGTCGGACAAAATTTCTAACCGGCATGCACTGCTTCAAGTCTGCCGCCGATCGGTCTGCGCAGAGCTGCATGAAGTCGAACAAGCCTTTTACTTTCGCTATTATCTGTGAGGAAATGGGCACGTGATTAAACTGCTGAAGTCGCTGTTGGTTAGTAGTGTTTTAATGGTTGCCATTATAGGCAGATGACGTGAGTCTAATCACCAGTAAGGTAAAGGCTACAGTTAATAACTCCAGTCAGTTTTGTGTGCTGATAAACTCAAAACAATCATATTATTACACGGATTAATGCATTTGTAGGAACCACAGCATATTTGTCATGCCTGTGTTCGCCAGTAGAGGGCGGTGTGCAGTGTGTAGTGAAAGCGGGTGTGAGACAGGCGTGCAGATCAGCGTTCATGTAAGCGTTCATAAGCTTATTATTCCACATCTCACTTAAATACAATCTATCTAGCACTGTTTTCTTATTATTTAATAGGCTACTCTTAACCACTTCTACATTCCTCCTCCTCTTCACATCCACTAAATAGCCTAAACTAAACTATATGGACCTCACAAGATTGACCATGATGTTCCTTACTTGTTTAGCTCCAGTCTTCTACTAGGCCTATACACACATTTTTTTGTGTATAGTTTCAAATAGGACCTACATGAAAAACAAGCAGCGTGAACTAAAATTCTCAGTTCCACGTGCATGCGCCGGAAGCTCATGAATATTGATGTACTCCGCCCTCCCACCAAACCAAAATATGCAGTAAGATACTGTCACGTGATGTGCTGCTGTAGAAGGCCCTTTCAGTAATACAATTAATTAATATGGGAAAAATGTGTCAGTTAACATAAAATTGTTATAAAATGGACGTTCCATAGTGGCCCATAACTTGGGGGGCTTAAAACATGTTTACATTTTTACATTAAAACAATTACATTTTGATTTTTATTACATTAATTTCAATCATAGAGATTTTTAATCGTCTCCCTCCAGAAGTATTTATAATGTTTTAAGTATTCAGTATTTTTAAATAGACGGCTGGTCACATGGTACCTGTTACTTTTTACAGTACAGATTGGGGGTTGACCAATCACAGTCGTCTCTGATCATTGGCTAGAGACGCTTATTTAATCATTAAAGTGAGAAAGTTCCGAGAGTTTTCATTTGTACGACAGCTTCTGAACCCATACAATTAATAGATTTAATCGGTTATGGTTTATAACGCGTATAAATGTCCAAAAAAACATAACAGTCCCGAATATGGCATAAATGGAGCATTCGGGTTGTTGAGCCGATGAGCGCCCTCTGGTGGAATATTGAAGGATTGTTTGTGTGGCAGTTCTGATGTTTTCCTCTAGTTACGTGATGTAAGGAAGTACAGGACAAATAGAAAATAATATGCCTGTGAGTTTGATGTAATGACAAAACATGGTTTCACATTATTTTTATTTCTATCGGCCGTCGTCATCGCTACATTTAAGGACGAACAAGGATTCTGTGAGAATGGAAGTTGTAACGAAAGAGAGTTCGATAAGAGTCACTTTTATAGCAATGTGAAACACTGTGGAGAAATACCACTGGCTTTATCACATAAACTACTAGGTAAAATAGGTTACAGGTAGTACGAGTGTCAATATGCTATTTTACACGTTGACTATGTTTAATCACTTCCTGTGTGTTTTACAGATGCTCTCCCTCTTGATGAGGTTGATGGTAATTGTATTCGTACTGTGGAGAGATGTGTGTTTTCAGAGTCTCAGCCCTCTCCTCTGAAAGAGCCCCTGACACTGGCTGCTGTGGCACAGGTCAATAAACCCATACACTCATCATCATTTACAGAAAACCTATGTTTCACTGCAGTTAAACCCTTTACTGTCTATCATAGGCGTCATTTACGGGGGGGACGGGTGGGACATGTCCCCACCACTTTTTGCCAGGGTCGATATTGTCCCCACCACTTTTGAAACATCTCGCGTCACGGATGTAACAATACAAATAAAACATCTCCAGTTAACTAGCAGCATTCGTTTCATTCATTTGTTAAATAAGACGCGATCTAGCGCTGAAATGTGTTGTCTTCACTCGGACGCGCGCTTCAATCCGTTGCAGAGATTCTATTCGTTCCAGAGAAATCACAATTCAAAATGCACACAAACGTGTCCCTGCTTCTCTGGGTTCTAATCCGCACTCGTATAGTTTTTTTTTCCCTCATCAAAACCGATAATGTTTATCAGTGATAAAGTATATCAAGATTCTTGATATACAACCACTGATAAACATTATCGGTTTTGATGAGGGGAAAAAACTATACCGAGTGCGGACTAGAACCCTCAACCCCCGACACGCTTGGCAAAAATTCTGCCACTGGACTATCACAATACATATGCAACGCAGGCGGATCTATTTGTTTATTCACGTAAAAATTCTCGATTCTGACAACATTATATTAGATCTCATTTTACGACCAATTAAACCCAAAGTACCATCACATTTTTGGTCGGACATCATACATTTTTATTTATTTCAATCAGTAAGCTACAGGACATCGTCTTTCAAACCATGACCTGCGCGAAAGAGAAAAAATAATGAATGCGTCATTGTACCCAGCACTTTTGAAAATGCCCTTCCGAATGCGTCTCTGTCCCCACCACATTTCAAACCAAACTGACGCCCAAGCTGTCTATGGTTAAACCTGGGGATATTGTTGCAGTGACTGTGTATGTAATTTAAGAAACAGAAAAATACAATGGACGTTGTTACAAAGAGTTACACTTCAGCATACAGAGAAATTATGAAAATAATATAGGCAATTTAAAAGAATATACTTAGGTGCAAACTGAATATAATGTTTCGGATACTTAATTGCATCATAAATGAACATTTATTATGGTTTTTAATTTATATGAAATTTAGTTAGTTGAACTTAAGTGTGCTTCTTTTGACCCACTTAAGCAGGACTTATAGTCCACGTCTTTGTGTGAAATTGGTTAGTACATGGTAAACTAACATTAATATGATTTCTATTTAAACGTTGACATTTAAATCATGGAATTTAATACATATTTGTAATTCCACATTTGTAATAATGAAGTTGCAATTTAGTACAATATTTAAATGGAACATTAATCAATTACAGTTAAAATTATAGTACTTTTTATGCACCTTGGTATGTTAGTCAACACATCAAAATAAGTGTCATGTTTTAAAGCACAACAATATATTATTATATAACAATTTAAAACATAATGATTTAAAATGTACTTTAAAAGGAAGTTTTTAATTTGACATTATTAAAAAGTGCACTTTTTAAAAGTGTACTTAAGTTTGTTAAGAAACGGTCATGAAAGTATACTCGTTAGCTTTTTATTTGATTAATATTGTATTATCTGCAAAAACATTTTTTTTAAAGAAACATAGTTTTCCATTTTTTTATTTTAACACTTTTACAAGGGTGTGGCAGATCAATTTAAAGAAAACAAATATGAACCACTCAACTCCTCAAATAAACTTCTACTTTAGGTAGTGGACAAATTATTTTTAGCTATTGTATGTTATAATGCTAGCTTCAAAATTGGATCAAACACTTACATACCAATAGAAACACTTTATCATAAATTAATTTAGTCACAAAAAGTTCATTTATTGTATTGAGTTAATTAATTCAGTTAATTCAGTTTTTTTTTTTTTTTTTGTCAGTTATACTTTTATTAATTTATTTTATTCAGTCATAAAGCTTTTAATCAGCTAATGAACTCGTGGGCCACTTGGACTCCTTTACAGAACACCAGTGGTCTGAGGATCACAGTCTGAGAAAACTGCTCTAAAACACAACTGGACCATGGTACCACCACAGTACTTTTTTGTAAATGTTGTTTCTGCATATATTCAGACTCTTTTGTGTATTTCAGGATGTGTTATATATTTTGGATCTGAATGGGTCTGTGATTCAGAATGAAGAGTTTGTCCGTTGTGTCAGCGGTGGGAAACTGTTTCCTGGCTCTGTTCCACTGGCACACAGATACGGGGGCCATCAGGTAAAACTGACAGTCATTTCACACCCGACAGCGATGGCATAAGACAACCAGAGCAAACATGTCAACCATGTGTTATTAATATTATTATAGTTTGGTTATTGGGCCGGACAGCTGGGGGATGGAAGAGCACATTTGCTGGGTGAATACACAAACAGGTAAAATCATCCTTTTCCATCAGCGTTCAACAGAAATCATCAGTTGTTATTGTCATATGTGACTTTTCTGTTGTAATGCATGTCAACTTTCTCATAATGTTGTTTAATATTAAAGAATGGAAAGTGTGATCTATACTTCTTGGTTTTTCAGCAAATAGATGATTCTGTCTTTTTTAAAAATCTAATTCTCACTTAATGCTTAAACATGTGTCTGGACAATGACATCTCTCAGTTTAGAGCTGTGACAAGTGTTAACCGTTATACAATCTCTTTTTTTATCCAGAAAAGGTGAAAGATGGGAACTCCAGTTGAAAGGCTCAGGAAAGACACCATACTCAAGGCGAATATCAGTTCCTGCTGCTCAATATTTTTGATATGCTTTTTAAGTAATTCTGAGATATATTTAGTTGTGAATGATCTTAAATTGTCTGTCTGTCAGTAGTGTAATGGTTCTGCTGTTTACTGTGCATGATGTTGTGTGTGCAGGGCTGGTGATGGACGGGCTGTGATTCGCTCCTCTGTGAGGGAGTTCCTGTGCAGTGAAGCCATGCACTTTCTGGGAGTTCCTACCAGCAGAGCCCTCAGGTACATATGGACATTCACAAGAAGAGGAATATATGTATTTATCACATTCAAATGTCTGGTGTTGAATATTATTATTATTTTTATTTATACTTTTTCCCATTTTTTGCCTTTATTGTTTGTCAGTCTGGTTGTGAGTGAGGAACCTGTTTGGAGGGATCCGTTTTATAATGGCAGTGTCATAAAAGAAAGAGGTAAAATACGATCAGATTTGGAAAAATAGAGTAACTAAGTTCTTTATCTGTCCTCAGCTTTTTGTGATTGTTCTCTGTATCTTTCAGGAGCGGTTGTTCTGCGTCTGGCCAAGTCCTGGTTTCGTATCGGTTCACTGGAGATATTAACTAGAACTGGAGAGTTAGATGTCCTACGGTATATTAACTTTAACTTGGGATGGTAATATTTTTTTCTCACTCTTATTTGCTTTTTCATTTCTTTTAAATTTTTATTTTCAGGACATTGTTGGACTTTGTAATTAAAGAGCATTTTAAATCTATAGCAACAAATGACCCTGACAAGTATGTGGTGAGTATCTGTGTCTCTCTGCTGTTCAGCTGTAATACTAGATTATTTTATATTGTCTGATCAGTCTCACTATATTTGAATGGTTGTCATGTTGTGTGAAGGTGTTTTTCTCCAGAGTGGTGAATGAAACCGCACATTTAATCGCCCACTGGATGTCGGTTGGTTTTGCTCATGGTTAGTTCACTCTGCTTTACTTGTTTAGTTATCACATAGATTTATCATTATAGATTGAGATTCATATGCAAAATGCACAACAACATGATCTGCATCTTCACACAGGAGTCTGCAACACAGATAACTTCAGTCTGCTTTCTATCACTTTTGATTATGGCCCATTCGGATTTATGGAATCATATGACCCAAGTATGTTTCTTTGTCTAACTTGCATTCATAATATTAGCAATCATCTTCCTATGAGTTAATTTTTTAAGCTTTTTGTCATATAACATTTCTCTCTCTCACACACACACACACACACACACACACACACACACACACACACACACACACACACACACACACACACACACACACACACACACACACACACACACACACACACACACACACACACACACACACACACACACACACACACACACACACACACACACACACACATTTGTGTCCTCATAAACCATATATGAGAACACATACACACAGTATATATATACAATACTGCAAAAAGTGGAGGAAAATTGTATGAATAGTAAGCTTATTTAACCCATTACTTGTTTTATTTTACTTTATTATATTCTAATAAGTTAAAGTGAAACAGACAGCCATAATAATAACATATAATAATTGTATTGTTAATGGGTGTTATTGCTACTTCATTGTTTCCTCTGTATAGATTTTGTCCCCAACACGTCTGATGACGAGGGCCGGTACAGTATAGGAGCTCAGGCTGATGTTGGCCTGTTCAATCTACAGAAACTTCTAGAAGCTCTGAGACCACTGCTGACCTCAGATCAGCTTTCACAGTAAGACATCGTTTTATTTTTTGTTGGTATTGGTCTGGAATAAAACAGGTGATTCGTGTCAATTCATTTACTTCAGATCTCAGCAAATATTGAGAGAATATCCACAAATCTACCACCAAAGGTGAGCATGTCATTAGACAATATAGAACACTGTATTCATCTCTGAGTCATTCCTGATCTCCTTTTACTGTTTCTGTTATAGATTTCAGGAGCTGTTCAAAGCAAAGTTGGGCTTTCTGGGAAATGAAGAAAAGGATTCATATGTGATTGCATTTCTTTTAACGGTAAATATTAGCTGGATTGTTTTTTTTCTCTCTAATTGTACTATAATTAATTCATGTGATAACGTTTGTTGGCCATTCTCAGGAAATGGTGTCATTTGTGACAGAAAATTGTATTTTATTTTTATGAAAAAAGTAAGGAATCAGCAAACCGTTATAGAAAGACGCACACACACACACACACACACACACATACACACTTTCATTATAAACTTTTTTAATTAGATGTTTTTTTTATTTGTTTTAAAACCTGTCAAAGTAAAAACCAAACTGTTCAGTATCGAGTTAAATCAGTAGTAGATCACACAAATGGCAGCATTTCCTGAGAATGACCCATATATTGTTGTATGATGTGTTGAGCTGATGGAGGACACTGGAGCAGACTTCACTATGACTTTCAGACAGCTGAGTGAAGTAACCCTGTCCCAGCTTCAGAAGGGATCCATTGATCCGGTGCGTTTCCTCTCCATTCGCTCCCACAGCAGCTGCAAACTCCATAATCATGATTTCAGTCCATTAACTGTGACTGTGTCTCTCTTGACAGTCATTGTGGGCTCTTTCAGACCTCTCGTCACACAAGCATTTCAGAGACTGGGTTCAGCTGTATTTACAGCGTCTGTCAAGGTAATGTTGCTGTAATGTAAACTCGAACTCTTTAGAGGATTAAAATGAACATCACTATATGTTTTAATGATCTTCTACAGGCTAATAAGTGACTCAGATGCAGCACGGCAGCACAGAATGCAAGGTATGTTGTTGTATATGTTATATGATGCAATGTTATGTATTATGTGGTTATATATTGTTACACTACCGTTGAAATGTTCAGGATTGGTAAGATTTGTTTTTGAAAGAAGTTTCTTAAGCTCACCAAGGCTGCATTTATTTAATCAAAAATACAATTAAAACAGTCATTTTGTATTACTACAAGATATTATTATACTATGAGATATCATTACAATATAAAATAAACTATTCTATTGGAATATACAGTATTTGTGTAATTAATATATTTGTTCAGTTGAATGTAATTTATTCCTGTGGTCATTTCTCCAGTCTTCAGTGTCACATGATCCTTTAGAAATCATTCTTATATGCTGATTTGCTGCTCAAGAAACATTTGAAAACAGTTGGGCCGCTTAATATTTTTGTGGAAACTCTGATACATGTTTTGATTAATATAAAGTTAAAAAGAACAGCATTTATTTGAAATAGAAATCTTTTGTAATATTATAAATGTCTTTATTGTCCCTTTTAATGCATCCTTGCTGAATAATATTATTAATTTCTTTTTTTAAAAGCTTTACTGACCGTACATTTTTAAACGGTAGTGTATGTTTTTTTACGATGTGTTTTGTTGTATTTAATGTTATTTGTAATGTTTCTATTGTTCAGGAGTAAACCCACGGTATGTGTTGAGGAACTGGATGGCTGAATCTGCTATCAGAAAAGCAGAGAAAAATGACTTTTCAGAGGTATTATTACATGTGATGACAAACTAATATGCTGTCATGATCATGCTTATCATATATCTTAGAGTATTTGCTTTAATATATTACTGTGAAATGAAGACTTGACAATTATACATACAATGTAACATCTTCAGACAGACCATTATGGCTCGTCTTTTTCTTAGGTGACAGTATTTTTGATGTATCTCTAGGTGGCGCTGTTGCAGAAGACTTTAATGGAGCCGTTTATGGAGCAGGAAGAGGCTGAGAGAGCCGGATATGCCAGTAAACCTCCATCCTGGGCTCAGCAGCTGAGGGTCAGCTGTTCCTCCTGACTCAGGGTCGAATGGGAAAAAAAAATCACAAATTTCAGCATCATTTGAACCAAAAATATTGTTTATGACATTGTAATCACACTTCCTAATGGATGATTTGATTGGAGGATGAGCCATGTTCGACGTTATATACGTATGTACATATATGCCCGTTATATATGGACAATGGACATGGATGTCTTTTGTAATATTGCTTTCACTATTAGTTCATGCTTTGCTAATATTAGTTTTTCTCCAAATGGACAGTTGTTGATATTAACATTGTTTTGATTACATATTTGATTGAGCTGCAGTTGCATAGCAGAGACAGTGGATGGCACACTAAAATCACAATTTGATTACCAATGCCCCTCTAGTGCCACACTTTAGGATGAGTCCTAAATATTGCTAAAATGAACCACAAAAATCTTGTGCTTTATAATTTAGAATTATTGCATCCATGCAAAGAATGCATGTCCCTTTTCTGTTGGAGTCAGGCTTTAATTGTGCATTTATTGCATTTTTTTTGCGTTTTATTTCCCAATTGCTTGACAAACATAAAACACAGCACACCCTAACCTTAACATAGCCTGAAACACCCTTGATGATTTGTCATGCTTTCTTAGCAAGGCATCAACATGTCAGTGGACCTGCTTTTGCTATAATCCTTAAGGTATTTTATTTCCTATGGGTTGATGGTAAAATAGCTTTTTACAGTTATAATTTTCTTTGTCCAAAATTAGTTTTTAGCTAGTGATATCCTTTCCATGCCTTGTTTTTAATTTGGTAGAACAATAACCCAGTATAAACACTTTCATCACATATTCATATTCTTAGAGGTGAGGATGGACTGGAAAAAAACAAGTTGAGGTATTTTGAATTGTGTGCAAAGACTTTAATTAAAGGAAGGCTCTGTCAACTGAAAAATAACCAGAAAAAAAAGTTTTGACCTTTTACAACTTGTGGCAGGCTGGCTACTGGTCCCTTTATCACTAAGCAAGTCGGGCTTTTACAGTCGCTACATCCTCGTTCCAAAGAAATATGGCGGCCTCAGGCCCATCTTATATCACAAATTCACCCAGGGGATTGTTTTTTCTCAGTGGATCTGGAAGATGCTTACTTTCACATTCAGATAACACCCCATCACAGACCATTCTTGAGATTCGCATTCGAGGGGCAGGCTTATCAGTACACAGTCCTACCATTCAGTCTATCCCTAGCACCCCGTACGTTTTACGAAGTGCATTGACGCAGCTTTCACCCCCCCTGAGACAACGGGGAGCGCGAGTGTTGAACTACCTTGACGATTGGCTGGTTATAGCCCAATCGGAGGCGCAGTTAATAACTCACAGACCCTGGCTCCTCAGCTGTCTAGAATGCCTAGGTCTCAGGATCAATGCTTCCAAAAGCGCACTGTCTCCCAGCCAGAGTATTTCTTTTCTGGGGACAGTCATAAATTCTATACAGATGAGAGCGCAGCTTACGTCAGAGCGCGTGCTCACCATCCAGCATCTTGCACGCCTCTCAAGAGATTTCAGAGGATGTTAGGCGTCATGGCCTCAGCATCATCAGTACTCCAGCTGGGTCTACTGTATATGCGTCCCCTCCAGCGCTGGTTAAAACCCTGTGTACCGGCTCACACGTGGTGATCTGGCCACTTACACATCAAAGTGAACTACAGCTGTGTCAGAGCCCTGGTTCCTAGGAAAGCTCCAGAGTCGTCCTTAAGCAAAGGCACAGGTATGTTCCTAAAGTGCTCTCTACTCTGTTTAGAGCACAGGTCATTTCGCTGTCAGCTCTTCCCTCGTCAGAAGACGAAAGAGACGTGAATCTACTCTGCCCTGTGAGAGCTCTCAGAGTCTATTTAGAGCGTTCTGCCCCCTTCAGGCAGTCAGAACAGCTCTTCGTATGCTTCGGCAGCCGCACCAAAGGTCTCGCGGTCAAGAAGCAGAGACTGTCAGGTTGGATGGTTGATGTTATCTCGCTGGCTTATGAGTCTAAGGGCCTCCGTTGTCCCATAGGCATCAGAGCTCATTCCACGAGAGGCATGGCCTCGTCATGGGCATGGTCCAGTGGAAAACCAATTGAAGATAATTGTTCCCGCTTTACAAGCAAGGGTTCTTTCCGTATAAATAGTGTCTAAGCACAATTCTTTACAACTATAGGGCCCGACGTCTGTCTTGTCCTGGGTGAACCTGAACCACAGTTCTATATACCATATAAAAAGGAGCTTGGCCCATTCCTATATTTTCCTATTTGAGGCTCATTACTGATCTGGCCTCTATTAGGACTCATAACTTTACTCTTCTATGAGCCTCAGGCGCCAAGGCAATAGTTTGGGGTGAAGTTTTTAAGCACGCACTGCGTTTTGAAAGGGGTTCCCATAGCGTAAGCTAACCAATACAAGAGACCCCTCGAAAGGGAACGTCTCGGTTACTAACGTAACCTCGGTTCCCTGAGAGTAGGGAACGAGTATTGCGTAACCCGCCGGCTACTGTGCTTAGATCAGGGGATCGCTTCAGTCGACTTAACCTGAATTCTATGGCGAAAATGGGGGCTTATATAGCTATAAGCCCGCCAGTAAAACGTTGTTGGACTTTGGATAGTTTTTTTTTTTTTTAAGGATACAATTTTATAGGTCATGATATAAAAAAAAATAATAATAAAAAAAAATTAACGTTTGATGAAATCATCTTCGTCACTATTTGCCGTTGACATATTCATTTAAAATACTTCTATTACTCTTCTATAATCCCATTCTTGTAAATCTATAAACTCTAAACTCTGTCACCTTTTCCTAAATAATAAATTACTAATATACACCGTCTATATCTTGTTTAAAATAATCTAATTGTCATTGAATATTGGAAGTTACACCATCAACATTGTAATCAAGCAGTGCGATATCTAATTAATAACAAAGCAATTTTCAGCACATTTTACATTTACATGTGATCATTTACCAGACACTTTTATCCAAAGCGACATACAAATGAGGAGAGCAATAAAACCAACAATATGGCAGTGATGTGACCATTCCCAGTTTAGTCTACAAAAAGATGCGTCTTCAGCAGTTTGGGTCATCACAAATAGAAGAATCTTACATTATTTATTAGTGAGTTCAAGTCCTCTATTAGATCATTGTGGTAATCTGATGTCATCTGTGATATAAAAAAAAAAATCAGACCCACAAAAAGATCCAAACAAGAAACTGCTGTGAAGTCACACACACACACGAGAGTGAGATCGCTGTGACGTCTCTGTGTCTTCAGTCTCTGTTGACTGTGACGTCTCTGTAGCGGCTCCTTATTCACCATCAGCTCACCCTGAGGAAAATACATTTAAACACACAGACAGTCATATATGGAGTACGAGACATTACTGCGGTCACATCACACCAGTAGATTCATTTCAGAACAAACACAGGCAGAGATACATACAGAGTACATTAATATTACAGCCAGAGATGTAAAGGTGAGGAGAACATCAGAGCTGTTGTGCCGCACGCGGGGAACGACAAGCTGCGACAGTCAGAGATTCTGGTCAAGACCATTGTGAAAAGATCATCGTGTCAGGAACACTTCCCACTTACCCTCGTGGAAACGAAAGGTTCAGTAGATTATTCGCATTATATGAATGATGTGATGAACAGAAACTACTCTCTCCATGAATTGTAATATTGTAATTGTAAGATTCTTCTGTGAGAATGGCCTGCAGCCCAGAGTCAGAGCAGACCTGCTGTCGGACATCATCTATGTACTGATTAAATGATAATAGCACATGTAGTCCATTCCATAGAGACTGTGTCTGTTCTCAGAATAATGAGAACAAATATTGTTTATTACAGGATCCAGGAAAAATAACTGAGCAGTGAAACTGCCCGCTGTTCTTCAGAAAAATCCTCCAGGTATTGCACATTTTTAAGTTTTCCAGCATCTTCTGCATATTTGACACCTTTCCAACAATGACTGTATGATTTTGAGATTCATCTTTTTACATCAAGGACAATTGAGTGACTCATACACAACTATTACAAAAGGTGAAAACATTTACTGATGCTCAAGAAGGAAACAATGCATTAAGAGCAGGTGGTGTAAACTTTAAACAGGATTATGATGATGTGTACATTTTGTTTAAAGATCATCTTTTTTTCATTTAGTACTGCCCTTCAGAAGCGAATAATTCCCTGTTTCGCAGAAGACAAAATAATTACAATTTATATTGTTCATGCAATTTAAAAAGTGTACACACCCCAGCTTTTAATGCATTGTGTTGCATCAGTAAAAAAAAAAAAAAAAAAAAAAAAGTTATCATTTTTTTCTAAAAATATATATTTCTTCAAGAAATACTCTGTAAAACTGATGTTGTTAAAAATAATATGCAGGGGAAACCAAGTCCTATGTTTGGTGGACCCTCTGTGTTACAAACCTTATTAGTATTCCAAAGTATTCTAAATTATTTAGATTAGGTTACAAAGCTTGTGTAATCTAACGAAAAATGTTACAAATTACCGTGTTTTGTAATCTGTAGTAAATAATCCACTTACAATATAGTGTCTCCAGTTTATAATGTGGATCATTCTTTAGATCAGAGAGAGGCTTGATGTCTGAATCTCCTAGTTTATTCCCAGTCAGATCCAGTAGTCTCAGGTGTGAGGGGTTTGATCTCAGAGCTGAAGTCAGAGCAGCAAAACCTTCATCTGTGACTCCACAATCCCTCAACCTGTAGAGAACAATGATACTGTGTAAACGGTGTGTAAAATTACCTTTTATTAAAGATTGCAATGTGTGATGTGATTTGAATGTAGTGACAAGCAATGCATGCCACTATATTCTACACTGTTTTATAAAGGATGTCGGTTTTCCGTGTTCTCGAGGTAAAACTGAGGGACAAATACCATGCAGTAAAATTGAATGAATTAATCCAGTTAGGGAACCATATTAAAATCACTTTAAAACTTCTTAATTATGTTACTTGGAAATGACTTGATTCCATGATGTTGACATTATGTGAACAAATGATCTTTGTTTAACTTGATTGGTTCATGTGAAATGATGTGCATGATTAAATCATTTAAATCCAACACACTTTTTCAGTGCATTGTTTTCTGTTTTAAAAATAAATGAATTTAAATTTACTGTAAAACCTTAAGAATGTCAACATTGAAAAGTGGAAGATTAATCAATTTGTTAAAGAAATGTAAATTATTAGACGGCCTTGAAGCCTTTTTGTCCCTGATAATATTATTTTTTCTATTTCTTTTTCCTTTTTTATAGATTTGTGCTCTGTTCTTTACGGCATGTATTATAGTTTTGTTTTGTCTTATTGTAATGGAATTTACTGCAATAAAACACTTCCGCATTCCTGGATTCCTATGGAAGTCTATGGGTGTTGTAACCGTCAGTTCAAAAACACTGTTGTTTTAATATAACATTTATACTTTGTGTATTTGTGTAATGTTTTGTCTTGTTTGTGATGTGGAGTATATATATATATATATATATATGCTGGGAATAACATATATGTTTTAGGATTAGCATGTTTAATCAAGCATTGGCTCACCGGTGATGTTCACTGATTTAACTGAATATTTATTTAATGTGCATTTGGACTGAAGTAAGTATCACTCACTTGTAATTTATTGTTTAACTGAGCGTCTATGAATCACACACAAAACTACTGGTTTTGGTTTTCCTGGTAAAACTATAATTGTACAGAAAATGAGCTCTCAATAAAATGTATTCAATTGTCTCTCATTTGTGTTGTGTGGATGTGTAATTGTTTGGTTGCACTCCTTCTTCAGACCCGAAACAAGCAAAGTTGGTGATCAATGAGTAAAAAAGTTTAAACTGTTATATTACTAATAAAGAATATATTTAGCAAGGACAAATATATATGTGTTTATCAGAGAGTTCATCTTACCACAGTTTCTCCAGTTTACAGTGAGGATCCTCCAGTACAGCAGAGAGCAGAGGAACTGAATCTCCTAGTTTATTCCCAGTCAGATCCAGTAGTCTCAGGTGTGAGGGGTTTGATCTCAGAGCTGAAGTCAGAGCAGCAAAACCTTCATCTGTGACTCCACAATAACTCAACCTGTAGAGAACAATGACACACTCTTCACTCTCTCAGTTCAGATCAGTTTAACACAAGTGTCCGCAGCCGTACTGCAGGGCGTCTGTCAATTAATGCTTGATCACAAATAATTTTTTGTTAAATTAAAACATGGGTAAAAACACCAAGTCAAATTTATGTCAAATTTAAATATAAGCACTCTCAAATGAATGCAAGAGAACCCTCAGTTGATTCTGTAATAATATCATACTGGCAAACTCTCAAGTGTGTTTTTGTGTTTGAACTCTGGAGAACGTCAAATGTTTCTATTTACAATGTGTTTTTACAGCGGTGAGAAATGTAGCCAATCATAGTCATGTTTGTTGGTCTATTGAACGCAGTGGCCAATCAGAGGCGTTTCATTTTGTCAGAATCCACTCACCGAGATTTAAAGGCCCTGTCCCAAATGGCACACTTCATATGCACTTTCAGTCTTGTAGACTTACAATGGCTTCCGCGTCCCGTTAAGTCCATGAGACTGTAGGGTGTCCATTTAGTAATTTTAGGTTTCAGAAGGGGACTCACGAGCGCCGCTCAGCGGTCGATATGTGCCCTACATGCACACTTTTGCTGAGCCCACACTGAAGCGAGCTCCGCAGCAGACTTCTTCCCGACAGTCAAAGCGGCGTTACGTCACGAAAGTGCGGACTCAGAGGAAGACCGCGAGTGTTTGGGGTGCCATTTGTGACAGGGCCAAACTCACAATTAAGTGACATAAATAACAATTGCAAGAAAAAGTCCGAATTGCGAGATAAAAAGTCACAATTATCTTTTAAATTGTTTTATCCCGTGGCAGAAACAAGCTTTCATAAATTCGAGGCAACCAGTGGCGAATTAGTCTTCCAGGTTTTGATGTCATCCCTGAAGCTCTATTCACAGTCAACTTTCCTTTCGCATCCCCCAAATGCCAACAAACCAATGAGAACGCGGAACAATGATGATGATGATGCATAATAACAGAACGTAGGCACCAACGTTGTGGATACACTTACCCAAAACCCTCCATAACTTTTCAATTAATTTCACATTTATTTGTATAGCGCTTTTCACAATACATGCTGTTTCAAAGCAGCTTTACAGAAAATGCACATCTACATTACAATTTAGAGTGATCTGTTATCAGAGGTGACTGTGTCCAAGTTATGTATTTCAGAAATGTACATACAAATTACACATTTAGCTAATAATGTATTAAATTTAATTTAATTTATAACTGGCACTTATTTATTTTTTTAATAGTTGATTGGCAAATAAATAAATGACAGACAGTTACATATGAACAGCATAATTTTATTATGTAAGCTTTATTTTACACCTCGAACGACAAGGGAATTTATATTGTTAAAGGTGCCCTAGAATGTGAAATTGAATTTATCTTGGCATAGTTAAATAACAAGAGTTCAGTACATGGACATGACATACCGTGAGTCTCAAACACCATTGTTTTCTCCTTCTTACTTAAATCTCGTTTTTGAAAAACACCCCTGAAAAATAGGCGAATCTCCACATAACACCGACTGTGACGCAACAGTCGGGATCATTAATATGTACGACTCCAAGAGTTTGCATATGCCAGCCCATGTCCAATGCCAGGCGGAACTGCGCAGCCGAAGCATAGCAGTTGCTCAGTGTTTGGATGTACACATGAACACAAAAGTATTTTTTATCTCCTTCATCCGAGCCTCTGAAGAAACAATGGGTTAATTTTATTTTCTCTGGAAATTTCCAAACATTTCACCGACTGTTTCCTCAACTTGGGCCAATACAGAGCTGGCCTCGGATCGAGCTACCAAGCAACACTTTCTGATGTGTAATTGTTCAAGTTCAGACAGGTAATATTTCTCTCAAAAGTCAAGCCAGTGACTAAAATATCAACTTCACATCGTTTCTTTTAGTAGGATGAAAAAAAATAATATTTAAATTGTGAATAAATTATATAAAGAAAGCGATCAAAGAACAATCTTTCCACAGCGCGAGTTTATCTGGACACTTGCCAAACTCGTTATGACTTCAATGACGCACGTTACACTGCACAACGAAGCTCTTACTGTATTTACATAATCGTGTTTGCATTGGTGAAAGCATTAGAGAGAGTGCAGAAACTGCATTGCAATGATAAGATCTTCATGCTCGCGATCAACAGACTGTGATCTGCTCAATGCTCATCACGGCAACATTGTATGTGATGGGAATAGATCTAAATACTTTAAAAACATCTCACGATTCGTTAATCTCGATAGCTGTAATAGTAAAAACGTATAATAGCTGTAGTAAAATTATTCGAGAGAGTTTCACATGTAATACATAGCTATTTCATATGCAAGCATGACAGCCAATCACAGCAGTGGCCGCGGTTACACTGAATCCCACAGCAGACACGCCCCTTCAAACAGAGCGTTCAAATCAGAGGCTAAAATCAGGCTAGGAAAAATGCCTTTTATTTCTAAATTATGACTATTTTTGATCTAAAAAACATACTAACATTATAAGGGCAACCCAGGAAACATTATAAAATAATATAAAAAAACATTCTAGGGCACCTTTAATATTAATTTGCGAGTCCACGAACCCATTCTCTTAAATGTATTGGTTCAGTTGTGTGTCCGCACTTCTATTTAATGTGGCGCGTCTCACAAACTCTTTTAACCCTCTGGAGTTCTTCGTTTTCCAGTCACACTCAAGACCTTCACGGTCAAAAGTGACCGGACCCCTGAAATAATTTTTTTTTTTTTTTTCAGTAAAATCAATGAAATTTATTTTTGTTCAATAATATTTTTTCTTTTTCTTTTTTGTGTTTTGAGAGAGTTTTATGAAAATAATTAATATTTATGCAATAATTATGATCAATTTTTTCCCATTGAATATAATAGAAAATTTATATATATATATTATTTTTATTATTTTTTAATTAATGCTGTATTTCAGGTTAAAGTGGATCCTTGGCCTATAGAAAACATTTTTTTAAATCACATTGGAGCCATCTGGTGGATGTAGTGAGCATAATTATCATGCAATATCATATTTTAACCACTAGATGGATTTACAGCCTCTGTAGAAAGGCTTGTGAATTCTAGTTGTTTTTGCACATATTTGCCTATTTTTTTCAGGTTGTGGATTTTAATTTATAATAAGTGATTCTCAAAGACTATTTTTGTCAAGTTTTTTGTTTGTTTGGTTGTTTTATTTTATTTTTAAAAAATAAAATAAAAATTATATTATTTTTGCATAGACATGAAAATCACTATCCAAACTTAAATGGTTGTAATTCAAGAATGCTTTGGAATATAGACCTATGGTTGGTCTTGTTTTAAAGAAGACATTTGCCAGATTATTGTAGAAGTGAAAGAAGAAAAAAAGTTATGAAAGTTTGAGTTAATAAAAATGAACAATGTAAAATTTTTATTATTTATATTTTATATAAAATATATATATTATAAAATATATTTTACTCTAAAACTGCAAGAAAATGAAAGCCAAAAATCTTAAGAAGTTGTGTTCCAAATTTTAGGTTGATATCTCAAAAAATAAGCTTTCAGTCAAGATTTTATTTTGGCGCATACCAAACTTTTTCACTAGATGCATGGAACGCCAAGCTTCCTTACTGACCATATAAGGGCGCCTCCATTTTCATATATGTTTTGAGTGATCTGAACCATGTATTTCCATAATTTTCATACAATTTATGAAGTACACATCCTATTCAGAAGTAGTATGGGTAGTTTGACAGTATTTGATTTGAATTCAACCTCTAATAAACACATCAAAAGAGCACATATGTGCTGCAATAGGCCTGGAGGTTACTAGGGAAGAATTCCATCGTTTGATCTTACACTGTGTGTGTGTGTGTGCGTGTGTTCAAGAGAGAGAGACATAGTGTGTGACCTTTGCATTTTGGACCCAATGTCTCCCCTTTATTTGATTCATTGATTTGATTTCACATATTCTCACATTTCTCTGTTACAGTTTCACCAGTCTCATATTTCCCTATGTGTGTGTGTGTGTGTGAGCATGTCTATTTTGCAACCTTGATGGCTTACAGTCTCATGCTTTCATATCTGTGTGCTTTTTATTCCTTACATTGATGAATAATTGCTTTTATTTCACACATTTCCCAAAATTAGCTTTTGCAATGACACACGTTCATTTGTGTGTGCGTGTGTTTTTGTGTGTATAAGTGTGTGTGTGTGTGAGTGTATTTGTCTGTTTTGCACTCTTGATGTTTTAGAGATTCACCCCTTCACTCTGTTATGCTTTTTTTCTGCATCGTGGCTGATTTGTAGATTGTACGCACAAAAAACCTCTGTATTTTCATATTTTTGCCATTTTCCCATTCATATCCTATGGCCGGTCATTTTTGACCGAAGGCCATGAGTGTGACTATTTTTTTTACGACCACTTAGACTTTTCAAATCATGTCCCCAATTTTTTTGTGTGTTCATATACTAAGTACCATAAAAGTCACCAAGTTTCGTACCATTCCGATGAAGCTACGATTTTTAACATTTTTATTTAAAAAATTCCGGTCGGAAACGACCGAAGAACACCAGAGGGTTAAGCAATGGCGGTTAGTTGTAGCGAGTTGTATGGGAAGCCAAACACACCTTCAGTGGGCCGAAACGGAGCGGTGTTACAGAGCTCGTGCCGTGCTGACGTCATCGGTGCGGCTCAATGGACCGAGCTGTGCGACCGACTCGACATCGCAGAGAGGACGTGTTTGCCAGCGAAACTGAATGGACAGCGCAAACTAATCTCACCAGCGCGACACTGACCATGTTACTTTATTCATCACTGCTCCACAGAAGTTCAGGTGTTTTCCCTGCATATAAGACCATGAAGATCAGCATGAAGTTATTACATTTCTTTTGCTTATTATCTTTCATATTAGTACATTAGCAGTGTTTGAAAAGCTACTTTGAAGAATTGTATTTTTGTAGCTACGGAAAGAGCTGTTAAAAGCAGAAACTTCAACGATTAAGGATTGTGCAGTGCTGGGGGAACTATAGGATCAGGGTTGGGAACCACTATTATTGCACAGAAACATCATTAGGGAAAACACTGGTGAGTAAACGTGGGGGAACAGGATTGTCACTGTAGTCAGAGTGAAACAGACTCAAATTATTGAACATAATGAATATAATGAAATACTGACTAAATCTAATGGATACATTTTAAAAAGAATGTAAAAATGAACACTAATACCAGATCATGAGATTAGACATTTGTGTACACCTGTGATTTCTGTGCTGAGATTTAGTGTTTATAGAACAGTAAGAATTTTAGGACTAAAATTTGCTTGTAAAATGAGGACAAAGACATGTGTGACTATCAGAGAGACAATCTTACCCCAGATTCTCCAGTTTACAGTGAGGATCCTCCAGTACAGCAGAGAGCAGAGGAACTGAATCTCCTAGTTTATTCACAGACAGATCCAGTAGTCTCAGGTGTGAGGGGTTTGATCTCAGAGCTGAAGTCAGAGCAGCAAAACCTTCATCTGTGACTCCACAATCCCTCAACCTGTAGAGAACAATGACACACTCTTCACTCTCAGTTCAGATCAACACTACAAGCCACGATTCTACACAGACTATTAAATGTCTAAATTTTCATTGGAGATTTATAACAGTCATAAACAAATAATAAAAAAATTCAAAAAGCTTTCAACACATGTGCTCCAAAAATCCCAGTTTATATTGGCAGTTTAATAATAGGAGAAACACAGATGAAAGATAATCTTCTTTTGTTGTTTGTTAATTATTGATCCACTGATGTTGTGAAGGCTCAAACAAACAAAAACTTTTTCAATGATTTCAGACAGCAAGAGAGAAACGTAATGGCATCAAATTAAAAAAGAACATCACACACCTGACGGAAACATTTCTGGACCTTTATAAGGAAACAGCCAAGCAACCAAAATGACAGAAAAAGTTATAATAGATAAATTAAATATACTGGTTGTTACATGATTCCCAATTATTTCCATTATTTCACAATTTCCAGTATTTGAACTTTACATTTTCATTTAAATGTTGTAATTAGCAATACATTTAATTGTACCTGTAAAGCAGATTTGTTAAATGACACAGCATTGATTAAAGTTTCTTACGGGGCAAGAACATTTTTCTAATGGCAGAGCATTTAACTGCATGCACAAGTAAACCGCATCTCCTGTAATGTCCGGCTCAGACTAACTGTAGGCCTACATCATGTAAGACTCCAATACAGTTATTAGGTAATTATTCCCTCACAAATAAATCTCTCAGGGAGTAAACTGTTTCTTGATAAACTACACAACATTGTAATAGTATTTTCAATGGGTTTTTAAATTATTATTACTATGATTATTATTATTTTAAGTCATTATTGTACCTGGTTCATTAGGCTACTCTTGTAAGAAAGTAGCAGTGGCTGGAACAGACTTTAAGTATCGCCTGCGCTTGAAAAGATGCAATCTAATCCTGTTTACATGAAATAAGATGCTCCCAAACAGGGTTGAGCTTACGGACCTATTTCTATTACAGCAACTCCAGGATGAGCTTTGAAGAACCTAACAATCCTGGATCATGTAAAATCGTCAACAGTAAAATCCAGATAACAGTAATCCACGTATGAAGAACGGGCCCTGGTTCTCCAGTGCATTGTTATACTGAGTTTATGTTTTTTAAATGATTTTTGTTGTTTTCACAGTAATCTTCCTGTACTCTCAACAGTTCTCTAGTGTATAAGCCGTGTGTAGTGATGATGTGCCTCCAGCAGTGCTCGAAGTGGGCCGGTACGCACCAGCACTTCTATATTTTAAGCTTTGGTGTACCCTCACTTTTTCTTGTGTACCGGCACTTCTCAGTGGCGTCACTAGGCCCCTTTTCTACTCAGACACATGATTTACAAAACCTGCTTCTGTGATTCAAAATGATACATAACATTGAACTATTTATTCAGTCATGGTGATGACTAGAAGTGTGCACTTTTTTTTATTACCGGAAAGAGTTAAACAGTGGGGGAGGAGTGAAATTATATATAAAGTATCTTTATTTGTACGTTTTCTGATAGGAGTACCTTTCATTTGTCCATGAAAAATGCAGTTTCTCTGCTCGCTTCTCGACGACTGTTCTTTCACTCAGCACAAGTTTGGTATTGTTTTAAAGCGTAGCAATCCAACTTTGTGAATATTCATTGCGAATTCTCGATGGCATGAGTCTGAACCAATGAAATGTGATTTTCAGACTCATACTGATTTAAACTAAATTATTTTACTCACATTGACTGACACATTCGAAACGTGCCTCAAAGACGCCTCAGACCGCACGTGACCCCGATATACACTTATACCTACACAGAATTACAGTATTTCAAAATATCTGTCTTGGCGAGTATTCAAGCAAACATTATCTGCTATGTCTTAAGTGAACATTTGGTTAACTGTTGGAGAAAAACATCTGATGTGTAACATTATATTAGATCAGCAGTACAGTAGGTCCGAATGTATAGACTGTCTTTTTCGTTAATGTTAATCAAACAATTGTGGGATCATGGGGAAAAAAGTTTAATATATATTGATCCTATAGATATTTGGTTTTGACTTGATGTGTGCCAAATTTGGTGTTATTACCAGAGATTTTAAGGTATGGTTGGTAGAGGATTTTGTTTTGGAACCTTCAGAAAACTGTAACTTGATTATTCTCAAAATTGACTGACTATAAAATTCAAACAGGTGTAGCTCAGTCATGAAAATTTGCTCATTGCGACTCATTTTGTCAGAATGGGTCACGTATGTAAGCAGATGCATATGTAAAATCAAAACTGATAATGTTTCTTAATGAAATGTCGACGCAGGACGAGGTATAGGACTGTGAAGCGCTGGGGGTGTTGTTGGACTTGATCTACTCATCGTCCTGAATCTGATCCAGACGTAGTCTAAATATCTAATATCTAAAAATTATGTATCTTAAATCAAGATACACAAGCAATTTTTCAGTATACAAGACTTAATATTTTAAGTCATTTTGCTTCTCAAGTAAATGTATCTTCAATTAAGAATACAAAAAAGAAAAGATGACAAAAATACTGAAAAATACATTTATTTTCTGCAGTGTAGTCCTAAAATTTACATAAGCATTTAGTCCAGGGTTCCTCAAATCTGGTTTTGAAGTGCCGCTGTCCTGCAGAGTTTAGATCCAACACTAATTAAAGACCCTGAACAAGCTGATCCATGTCCTCAGAGTTACAGGAAGGGGAGTTTATCAGGGTTTGAGCTAAACTCCGTAGGGCAGCGGCCCTCCAGTGCCAGATTTGTGGAACCCTGATTTAGTCTTACAGAAGACAATAACATGTCTGACTATGATATACTGTAGATGATCTTACCTGAGTTTCTCCAGTTTACAGTCAGGATCCTCCAGTACAACAGAGAGAAGCTTCACACCCGGATCTCGTAGGTTTCTATTATCTAGATTCAGTTCTCTCAGTTGTGAGGGGTTTGATCTCAGAGCTGAAGTCAGAGCAGCACAATCTTTCTCTGTGATTTCACAATCACTCAAACTGTAGAGAGATGAAAATCAGACTTGGTAAACACTATGAACTGAAAACAAAAAGCAATAGAAAATAGAGAAAAAATAGACAATTTGTATATGGAGTAAAGCAAACACTGTACTGTCGTCACTAATGGATGGCATTGTCTCAAAATTACTCAGGAACCTTGAGATCCGACGGTAGCTGCTCGTATCTCAGCCTGCCTGACAGACATTTCTGGCTGGATGAAGGACCACCACCTTCAACTAAACCTTGCGAAGACAGAGCTGCTTGTGGTCCCGGCCAACCCAACACTTCGTCACAACTTCTCCATTCAGCTAGGCTCGTCATCCATAACTCCATCAAGGTCAGCTAGGAACCTTGGGGTTGTAATTGATGATCAGTTGAAATTCACAGACCACATTGCTAGAACTGCCCGGTCCTGCAGATTTGCCTCGCACAACATTAGGAGGATCAGGCCTTTCCTAACAGAGCATGCCACACAACTCCTTGTCCAAGCACTTGTTTTATCCAGACTGGACTATTGTAATGCTCTCCTGGCTGGTCTTCCAGCTTGCTCTGTCAAACCTCTGCAACTGATCCAGAATGCTGCAGCCACAGTAGTCTTTAATGAGCCAAAGAGAGCACACGTCACTCCTCTCCTCACACAATTGCACTGGTTGCCAGTTGCCGCTCGCATTAAATTCAAGGCACTGACGTTTGCCTATACAGAACAACCACTGGCACTGCTCCCTCTTACCTAAACTCATTACTTCAGACTTATGTGCCATCCAGAAACTTGCGCTCTGCTAGCGAATGTCGTCTAGTGATACCATCTCAAAGAGGCACAAAATCTCTTTCCCAGACCTTTACCATGACTGTTCCCTGCTGGTGGAATGATCTGCCAAACTCAACCAGAGCTTCTGAGTCAGTAGCCACTTTCAAGAAACTGCTGAAGACGTATCTTTTCCGGCAGCACTTGATTCAGTAGTACTAACACTTTCTCTTCTCTTCTATAAAAAAAAAAAAAAAAAACCTGCACTAAAATTAAACTGAGAGGGGTTATAGCACTTGCGTATTTTTGTCCTACTGTTAATTTAACTGCTTCTATTGTTCTCATTTGTAAGTCGCTTTGGATAAAAGCGTCTGCTAAATGAATAAATGTAAATGTAACTTTAAACTTGTTTGTTTTAAATTAAGTACATTCGTTAAGTAAGTACTCATTGAAATTAAGTACTTACTCATTGAGTATGCGGCGGGTTGTCACCAACGTCATGTTCTGGGCGGTAACCCGGATGCGCGGCCATTATGGAGGCACTCGGATGTAAACAACGGCATGGATTGCACTGTTTACGTACTACTGAACACATTGTTACACTAATAAACCATGGTAAAAACACGTAGTAGGTGCGAAATCATATAGAGAAGGACTTAGTAAGCAGGAGAGAGCGAAACATTTTGACAAACTAAAGTTAATATGTGGTAAAGGTCCGAACGAGCTAGCTTCTCTAGCCCGTACTGCAGTTCTTCCTTCTATTTCTTATCCCGACACAGGCTACGTTCAGATTGCCAGTCCAAAAAAGCACATGAAATCCGTTTCAAGCTACATTCATATGTGGTTTGAAATCCTATTCAAATCACATATCAGGGCATCGGCTTCAGTCTGAACGATCGGATTTCGCGTGGTATGTGACTCTCACGTTAAATGTAAACGTCAGACGTTAGAGGAAACACGCTGAAAGTCGCTGTCGAAACAATTCTGTGTTGTTGCAAAGTGCCGGACGAGCAGAACATTATTATTTCTGAAACATATTTTGAAACCAGCGCGGAAAAAAAGCTGTAGTGCATAATATCCTCATACAGTTCTGCAGCTCAAGACGCAGTAGTCCAGCGCGGCGGCTACACATTCCCATGTTGTAAAATTTAAATAAGACGACATCTCGATTGCAAATGCAAACCCCTCCATCAACACAATGTCAGTGCCATATTGCCTAAGAGCTGCATGGATACACACATCGGATCTGAACAGTTGCGATACACAGTGTGGACATCATTTTAGATCAGATTCCAATCGGATACAAAGATAATCGGATTTGGACTGACAGTGTGAATGTAGCCATAGTTAAATACGTCAACATTTTAGCCATAGTCAACGCTTCATTAACACATGTCATGTGGTTGATGAGCTGATGCTGTGCCTCTCTCAACCACAAACGCCTTCTTTCATCAGTTTTTTACACTCTTCTCTTTAACTTTTGGCAGTAGATAGAACTCGAAATGTTTTTTCCCGATGCGACCGATTAGTACAGACCAAAACTCGACCATTTTTCAGCAGCAATAATCAGCCAAATTTGCGAGTCCGTTCAGTTCAATGGCATTGTTTACGTTCAGTGCCTCCAAAATGGCCGACTTCCGGTTTGATGACGCGCCGTGAAACCCTCTATACATTATAACATAAATAATGATTTAAAAACCTGAAAGAAGCAGTTTTTTTGTTGTTGTTTTTTGGGTTTTTTTTTTGATAAAAGACATCGTTATGTTTCGCTTCTCTGTCTGCGCTTCAGAGAGCATCCAAAGCCGCTAAACTTATGGAAAGTTTTCAGTCAGGGAATCCGTTTCTCAAAGATGCGCAACGATTTATAGATTTATTTGGAACTATTTTCATTGGCGATATAGATCAAAATGTAAGTCATGTAATATTAACAACTTGTTTATTTTAATCAACGTCCTACTGATGTTCGGGACAGCACTCTTCCTCATCTGATAATGTTGCTTAACTTAGGCTATTGTTAGAAATAGAAGGGGAAAAAAACAAGGATAGCCTAGAGGAACTTTTTTGTGAATTGTATTCTGTTTCAGAAATGGGCTTTTATTGTAATATCTGTTGATTAATTTTGTTTCAGTGGTCTGTTATGCTTCATAATAAAATGTATGGCTACCCATCCGCAGCTTTACTGGTCTTGTTTATGCACCAGCTGCAAATGCTAACAAATAAACAGCGTTAGTTTTTGTATCAACAATCATGAATTAAAAATGCTAAGTCAGTCTTTGTTTGTATTGCATGTTCACTCTTAATACAACGAAACAGCCTAGGTCTCCCATCCCTCACAAACTCGCGGTCGAGTACGTCATAATGATCGCCGCATTCCTCAGAACGCTCGGTGACGTTATAATGAGTGCAGCGGATTTTTTCTTCTTGTAGCGAGTCGGCGATTGAGTGAGTAGCCTAATGCTTTTTACACTGGGTTTGGGAATCTGAATTTTAATCTTTATATAATTTGCAGAAGAATCTGCTTAAACTGTGGAATGCTATTGTATAGATTTGCTGTAGCTACATTTAGATAAATAAATAGGCATGGCTACACTGGTTTGTGTGGAAATGAGAGCATGATATGTGAATCAATAATGATCAAATCTTTTTATATATATAATTGTAGATCATTTATATTCAAATGACAAAAAGATAGCAGATCTGATGACACACTGAAGTGATACTGAAAGCTTATTTGCCTTAAGCTGATTTGTTTAAATCAATCAAATTTGCCTTGACAACCGGCAAAATAAAACATGACTATATACATTTACATTATGCGCATCTGAGTTATTCACATTAGTAGGTAAATTGATAAAAATAATAATTAACTTTCTTAGCTTCATTGTTCATTTTAAATACATTTCAAGGAGGCTCTCAGCCTCACTTGCCTCTTCTGATGGATCGCCACTGGGCATACACTGTATACATTTTTATTTTTAAGAAAATTAAAGGCCTACTACATTTTCCACGTTCCACTCCATCTCACGCACAGTCGTGTCCACACAGCTATTAGTTGGTGGACCAGTGTGACACCGCACAATTTCTTATTTATACTTTAGCAGATGTCAAAGAGCAGTACTGAGTCGTGTCAACATTCTTCTATCTTAACAATCACCTACCGTATGCGTTGTTGAGCACACACCGTTAGCGCGAACACAAAAATTGGCCTACACATGGATGTCTGTTGAACTTCAGATGACAAAATGCGGAATGTGGACGACAGAAGTTTACGTTGGGCTTAAGACAACAAGCTTTCAGGTTCTTGTACTGTATGTTTACTCAAATCATCTCTTCCCTTTCTCTTTCTTTCATAGTGTTTCACAGATAGTATATTGCAAATAGTATTGTTCACTTCCAGTTCATCGATATGAGTTTGTCAACCATGCCCACCATTTTTGAGAGTGCAGAGCAGTCATCATCTACTGAGTACTCAGATGAGCTTACTACGGCCCTTGCTGCGGGACGGTGGTGGGCGATAATGGAGGTTTCGGACCCCATACCTGAGGATTATGATCTTCCAGATCCACACAGGGAGCACCTGTGCCCGCCAGATCCACACAGGAAGCACCTGTGCCTGCCAGATCCACACGGGAAGCACCTGTGCCCGCCAGATCAACACAGAGAGCACCTGTGCCCGCCAGAGCCACACGGGAAGCACCTGTGCCCGCCAGATCAACACAGGAAGCACCTGTGCCCGCCAGATCCACACAGAGAGCACCTGTGCCTGCCAGAGCCACACGGGAAGCACCTGTGCCCGCCAGATCCAAACAGGAAGCACCTGTGCCCGCCAGAGCCACACAGAGAGCACCTGTGCCCGCCAGATCAACACAGGAAGCACCTGTGCCCGCCAGAGCCACACAGAGAGCACCTGTGCCCGCCAGATCAACACAGGAAGCACCTGTGCCCGCCAGAGCCACACAGGAAGCACCTGTGCCCGCCAGAGCCACACAGGAAGCACCTGTGCCCGCCAGAGCCACACAGGAAGCACCTGTGCCCGCCAGATCCACAGAGGGAGAACCCGTGCCCGTCAGATCCACAGAGGGAGCACCTGTGCCTGTCAGATCCACAGAGGGAGCACCTGTGCCCATAGGGTCCAAACAAAGAGGAATACTCAGGATCCCATTACATTTGACTAAACACCTGATACATGCCTCTTTTGAAACACCCATGCCCATCCAGTCTCTACAGAGGGCACCAGTGGCGTCCTCAAAGGTGCTCACATACTCCTCAGATGGAGCACCCATGCCGGACAAGATGGGACCTAGGCCCAAACTTAAGATCCCTGAGCCATTAAGGCAGGAGCTGCTGCAGAAGAAGCCTTACACTTTTCTGCAGGGACCACCCATGCCCATCCAGTCTCTACAGAGGGCACCAGTGGCGTCCTCAAAGGTGCTCACATACTCCTCAGATGGAGCACCCATGCAGGACAAGATGGGAGCTAGGCCCAAACTTAAGATCCCTGACCCATTAAGGCAGGAGCTGCTGCAGAAGAAGCCTTACACTTTTCTGCAGGGACCACCCATGCCCATCCAGTCTCTACAGAGGGCACCAGTGGCGTCCTCAAAGGTGCTCACATACTCCTCAGATGGAGCACCCATGCAGGACAAGATGGGACCTAGGCCCAAACTTAAGATCCCTGAGCCATTAAGGCAGGAGCTGCTGCAGAAGAAGCCTTACACTTTTCTGCAGGGACCACCCATGCCCATCCAGTCTCTACAGAGGGCACCAGTGGCGTCCTCAAAGGTGCTCACATACTCCTCAGATGGAGCACCCATGCAGGACAAGATGGGAGCTAGGCCCAAACTTAAGATCCCTGAGCCATTAAGGCAGGAGCTGCTGCAGCAGAAGCCTTACACTTTTCTGCAGGGACCACCCATGCCTGACAACATCACAAAGAGGCAAAATCAAAAGATCCCTGAGCCTGAGATAGCGCCTGTTTGTTGCACACAGGGAGTACTTGATATTGGCAAGATCTCCGAGAAGAGAGATGCTAAAAACCCTGAGCTACTGAGGCAGCATTCGCAAAATGTGTCTTCCGCAAAACTCAGGATCCCTAGGAAGCAGAGGGAGAAGTTGAGGGATTGGTGGGGGCATCAGCAGAAGAATGTGCAAAAGGGAGTGTCTGTGCCTGCCAAGACCCCACAGAGAACACTTGCTCCACCGTGTTCCCCACTGCAACCACCCAGGTCTCCCGAGGGAGCACCCATGTCCAGATGGAGTAAGAGCGTGTGTCTATGGAGCACAGAAGCTTCTGTAAGTCCCTTATATCGCTAGTTTTTACTTATTTTAAAATGTATTCAAACAAGTAAACGTTACCTTTAACTATGCTACTATGTTTTCAAGGTCCTCAATTTAAAATCCTTTTATATTTAAAAATGATAAAAAAAGATACGCCTTTAGATGTAGTCTAAGAAGCACCCATTAAACCTGCCCAGCATTGCAAGATTATATCTGTTCTCTCAACAGGACAACGCAGGTCTGTGTCAGGCACCTCCACAAAAGAGTTGTGTGGAACTGAGGCGCTACAACCATCCAGCCCCTCAGGTAACCACTTCACAACCGAACCGGAGAACTCGGAACAGACTTCAGCCCAGGTCCCAGCCGACCCGTAAAAGAGCATTGATTAGACCCTCCTATCTCTCAATTTTACTAAGATTTAGTAACTAAATACTTTACTTAATCTAGGATGATCATGCGAATCATTTCATATCATATCAAATCCTTTTCACTTCAGACCCCTCATATCGAATTGGTAGAAGCAACTTTTCTTTAGATTTTCTTTAAGAATCACTCATTAAATCTGGTCAGCGTTACATGATTATGTCTGTTCCTTTAACAGGACAGTGCAGGAGTGGACAGGTCAGCCCCACAAAAAAAGCAGCGGACGGCTATCAAAGTCAACAATCAACAGTCGAATCCAGGCAGCTTAGACCAAATGGACTATTTATGTAGCATATTTGCTAAATTTTGTGTAATTTCCAATATTTAATATTGTAATTGTATATGAGTACATGTCTTATGTGAATACATACAGACAGTATAATAAAATATATATATATATATACAAACTGTGTATTTATTTATTTATTTGTCAATGACAACACACATTAATTAGTGTTATATAAACAGATCATTTTCATCTGCTGTCACTGGGCTGATTAAATTCACACACTAAGCCAAAGAATAGCATTGTAACAACATATATTCATATTTACCACAATTTATGGCTAAAGACAATGGCTATGTAATACAACTGATTCACTATTTCAGTATACATTTTCTTGCAACAATAGCCTGACATCACCAGATAAAGGTTTGTTTTATTTTTATGACAGATTTAAGTCCAAAGACTTTTACTATACTTTACTTTTATCAGTGGAATTTTTGTATACAAAAAAAATACATATATTTTAGGAAGCTTCTGGTGCATTTATTTGGTGCATGTTTCACTAGATTCGCTTTTGCTTTGTATACTTAAAGATTCAGTTTTTCTGGAAATTGTACTTCATACTTCATAAGTATTTATTTCGTTTATGCCATATATTTACATAAACTGACTTTCTGATGCATGGCCCTGCAAAAGAAACAATATATGAATGAATCAGAATGCATGAAAAAGTTGCAGAATGTAACTGCACATTACTATGATATATATCAAGAAGAAGTGTTTGATTTGTGTCAAAGCTCTTTGGTGGTTCCCCTTGATTGCATAACATTTTAAATATAGAAATCATTCAATTATGTTTTTAAATCTTAAAAACCAAGCGCTCCCTTTATAACGCGGCTAACTTTGCTCACTCACGCAAAAACTCCTGTTATTATCAATGAATCTAAATACACACTGTATATAATACAAATCAGGTTTATTAGCAAAATGTACAGACTTTCAGCTGTTTGCAATGAACAAATCAAACAAAAGTCATAGAAATAGCTCAACACAACAAACAAACGTTTCAAGTGTTTTCCCGAAATTCAACTGAAAATGCAACTTTTAATGACTTATGCAGTCTCAAAATTATTTTGTAAAAATTATATATAAATCTCTTATTTACATAATGTCTACGCTTTGTTATAATGAGATGATTTGCAAGAGCGTAGAACATAGTTAAACAGTGTTTTGAAGGGTATTGAGCAGATTCTGACTAACTTACAGTAAACAGTAAACACCTCTTATTGGTCATTGCGTTACACAGACATGCCTGAGATTAGGGGTGTGCCGGTTTCAGAATTGGTGATGACGGTTATGACGCGAGTCAAATGTGACGGTTCGTAACATAACCGTCGTTGTCGTCGTCGTGGCATTGGGGGAAGGGGGTTTTAGGATGGTCGGTTGAATAACTGTTCATTAGTTATAGGTCAACTTAATTTGAATAAACAAGCAGACACTGATTAGCAACTCGCTTTACGTTTATTTAAAATGAACAGCAAGACAACTAGAAGTGAATGAGCTTTCCATTAAATGAATCACACACAGTAAACAAATCCTTAACAAAAACAAACGTTGCAATGAACGTGCTTTGTTTTAAAGGTGCTAAATGTAACTTTTCTTTTAAAATGAATCCTTTTTTTTATTGCCCGTGTGTGAAGGGGTTGTAATCACACATTATAATGATCCACTTGTCGGGTTTTGCTATTACCTCTGAAGGCCAATATTCATATTTATATGTGAAGTCTCCGGGTCGGATTTTCTGTGAAATCCATCGGATGTGACGTGCATGCGCGCTCCAGAGCCTCTCTCCTTTTTATATACAGTCTATGCGACGGCACTGCAGCTGACGACATGGAGTCTGATAAAACCAAACAACGACCTGCCTCCAGCACAACACACACTCCAACACAAACTCCACATAAATAGAAAAAACAAAACAAAACAAAATTGTATCTGCTGAAGCTCGTCAGACCACAGGTGAATCGGATCGACTTAGGACGAAAACACGGATCAACATCGGCAGAGCGTTTGAATTATGGAGAGACCTCCGCTATTTTTATTGTGATAAATTACAAGTTTTCAGATATGCTGAAATAATGGTAAACTGTAATGAAATAGCAAGGTAAACTACAACATATATGAGACATGAAATGAATACAAAAGACTGTTCCAAGATAACAAAAAGTAGGTGCTTTAGGATGTAACTTTTATTTTATGTACTAGATCTACTGTCTAACGTCACTCATCCCACTACTACCATATTGTTTATAATACACATTTCCAGACACGTTCAGTACAGTAATGTTACATCCTACGATCTTACTGTTACACTGAAATTGTTCAGTCTAGTCACTAACCGTTTTCGTTATCATATTATACATTCACCTATGTTGACATTGCTGATTGTGAAAGATACACGAATAGTTAGTGAAATGCCTTAACACCACAAATGTAACGTTATCATGGTACGAGCATGGAGCATTAGTTCAACGTCAAGCTGATAAAAGTAGCCTATTATTGTAACGTTGCAGTGGGAGTTTACATGAGTTTCCAGCATGTTGTGTGATGCTTTCTCCGGTGTGTTGAAAGTCTCCGTGTGGCCGGTACCATGAGTGCCCGCTCTTGTGTTTGAGCACACGCATGAGCACGAGCGCTCTTGTAATAATTGGTTGCAATCTGAAACATCACCGATAGAGGCCGCTAAAAAATGCATATAGCACCTTTAAATAAATCACACACAGTAAACAAAACCTTAACAAAAAAACTTTGCAATTTAGATGCGCAAACTGGGTGCCAGTGCGGTGAGACGTAGTAGCCTACATGCTCGGACAGATTCAGCTTTAAGTCGTTCATCCTCGGATGCGGCGTCGCACGCGCTGTTACAAAAATAGCCGTGCACACAGCCAAGCGAAATGGGGTCTTGCGCACCCAACGCATCATTTTTGCTGGGCGCACCTTCGTGCTCGTGCGGACGCGTCGAGGATAAACAAGGCTTTACTCCGTGTCAGCGCACGCTCTGATCGGTAAAGGTGCACAGACCTCTCCTGAATCATCTCCAGCAGTAGCAGCCTCCGAAGCACCACTAACTCCGCCTCCGTTTCCCTCGTAAGCTGATATTAGTATTTAAACATTCTCTATGATAAAAAAATGTTTGAAAAAAAAAATTTGTAATAGCACGGTTTTGGCGGTTATTGAGTTCTAATGACAGTGTTCAACTATAACCATCGGTTTCACGGTTAACCGTCACAACCCTACCTGTGATTGGCTACAATATTCAGCGCTGCAAAAACACGTTGTATGGAAACCTTTGTGATAGAAACCAAGAGCTCACACACAAATATACGCAGGACTGTTTGAAAGCAATTTTAAAAACCCATCGGATCTACACAAATCACACAAATGACCTATTCGGTGGCAAGGTGACAAGTTTGCATCCCTGATTCTGAATATGGTAAAAATTACAGCATTACAGTAATGATCTCAAGAAGAATAACAAGAAACGCTTAAGTAAAACATCTGTTAGAGTTAATGAGACTTTTGGGGGGAAAATGTCATACAAAAAAAATGTCACATTATAAAAATATCATAAAATTCTTACAGGTTTGATTTACTGCCTTTTTTCTTGTAATATTGGGATGAAATGTATGGAAGCTTGTTTCCGCCTTGGAATAAAAATTTTAAATGTCATTGCGACTTTTTATCTCACAATTCTGACTTTTTTCCTTAAAATTGTGAGATATAAAGTTGCAATTGCGAGTTATGAAGTCAGAATTGCATGATATAAAGTATTTTTCTCTCAGAATTGTCAGTTTATATCTCACGATTCTGACTTTCTAACTCAAAACTCTTTATTACTTTATATCGCACAATTGTAAGAAAAAAAGTCAGAATTGTGTTTCAAAAAGTTGCACTTGTCTTTTCTAAAATTTTATTCCGTGGCGGAAACAAGCTTCCATAGAAATGTGACCTGGGGCCAGTTGCATAAACAGCCATTAACTGTGTCTTAAGAACTAGTATGACCAACTAGGAGTTAGTTAGGGGTAATCGAGTCTTACTTTTTGGTATCAAATTAGACAAATCTACGTTTCATGTAACAGACTTGTATGAACAGTCTAAGAGAAAAAAAATGGATTGTGTAATGGATACTTACAAAAGATTGTAAGACTAGTCTTAGTGTTTTATGAAAGCAGCCCCAGGACATGTTTTCATGAGATTCACCTGTCTGTATACAACACAAATCCTCCTCACCTTCAGGACATATTGCCAGGCTCGATCCACATCTCCATCAGAGCTGAAGCGCCTCATTATCATTGCATGCAGCTCAGGAAACTAAACAGTGATAAAAGAGTGAAACTGGTTGGGAGATCTTTAGAAAATCCAAACTGTTTTACAATTACGTTTCTGTAATAAACCAAGTCAACCATTAGACCTGAGTCCCCTTTCTGCACTTCAGGGAAGTGACATCATGTTGTGAGAGCACAGATGCGTTCAGCTGTCGTACCTGTTGGCAAGCAAACAGAACGGGCCCGGTGGCCAGACCCAGTTTGAGATCGGCAGCTGACGGCTTCCCCAGGCGGTTTGCGCAGGACGTGAAGTCCAGAACGTCATCCACAAGCTGAAAAAGACAACCAACTTCTATTTTACCTGACTTTAAACATAATAATTCAAGATAAAACCAATGTGGCCTGTAATGAATCATTTGTAATGAAAGAATTCAACTATAACAGCACAGATTTATTAAAATATGCGGCCACAACCTAAAAGTTTGGCCCATATTTTCACTGCTTTAAGTTGCAGCATAAAACTTTTGTACTATTAACAGAACTGCAATCTATCAGACTAGATGTTTGAGCGAGCAATGACAGGGTGAAGTGAGACTTATATGCCTTTATTTGTAGTGTTGCTAGTGAAAGAAATGACACACTGCAGCTTTAACTGGAAGAACCAAACGAAACAGCAATTTTCAGTTTCTCGATTTTCTAATTCTGTCCATTTTTTTTTTTAAATGTTGCCAAGTGCATCGTGAATTTTCAGTTTTGGCCCAGAATTTTCATTCTGGTGCATCACTAACCAGAAGATACTTCTACTGCTGAAGTTTCTGTTATAATTAATAATTAACTACAATTACTCCCTGCATTTGTAACTGCAACAAAAGAACCATTGTTAACTTGGTGATCACAGACCACTGCATTACAAATAACATGCAAACAACGACAGATTCGATTTACACTGTGTAGATTAAATGCTTTATAAATGCTATTATTGCAAGTGTGAATAGTGATAGACTAGATGCTATTTAAACCAAGTGAAAATAGCATTTCACATATAAGTGAAAAAATTACCTGGAATGCAATGCCAACGTTTCGTCCATATTGCTAGGCTATCTCATGCACCTCAGGATCAGAATTCACCAAAATTGACACCTAAAATTCAAAAGAAACAATGCTGGTGTTCAACTTCTCTTCCAGCTCTGAACTTCATCTTATTATTGTTAAAAGGGAACGTACATACTGCCTTACAACTGTTTGCAATGAGACTGGCAGTCTTCTTGAAGGTTTTCTCAAGGTAGTGCTTGAATCTCTCGTTTTCATTCTCTTTAGACCCTAGCTGCATGAATTCACCTGGAATTGATCAATGAAAAATATAAATAGCAGGTCCACTGTATAAAACAAGTCTCATTCATAAATCTGTAGAGGCTTACCTCGTACGAGGTCTTCTATAACTTGTGACAGCACAGAAACTACTGTATTGTTCCCAATACGCGCTAATGCCATGGAGGCCGCAGACAGAATGAAATCTCCAGCCAGGATAGCCTAACAATTACAGATACAAATATTATTATTTTCATTTCATGACAACATTATTCAATTCTCTATAGAAGCTTGTTTCTGCCAAGAAATGTAAAAAATAAAGGTAAGTGCAACTTTTTTGACAATTCTGAACTTTTTCTCTCTCAACTGAGAGTTTATATTTCACAACTATGAGGGAGAAAAAGCCAACTGTGAGATATAAACACAACTGCAAGAAAAAAGTCAGAATTGTGTTTTCATATCTCGCAATGCTCGCTTTTCTAGAAATTGAGAGATTTAAAAAAGATTTTTAAAAAATTAAATCAGAATGCCTCTCAGAATTGCGACTGTATTTCTAAGAATTGTGAGAAACTCGCAATTGCGAGTTATAAAGTCCGAATTGCGAGATATAAACTTTCAATTTTGAGAAAAAAAAAAAAAAGAGTCAGAATTGTGAGATATAAACTCACAATTGCAAGAAGGAAAGTCAGAATCGTGAGATAAAAAGTCGCAATTACGTTTAGTTTTTTTATTTATTGCCTGATGGAAACAAGCTTCCATATTCTCAAATGATTTTCCTTCAGATTTCAAATTAGACATCAACACAGAACCAAAATGTGTGACCAACAGTTGAAAACCACCGATCTGCCAATCACAGAAATGCGACTGTTTCTCAGAATGAAATGCGACTGTTTCTCTCAGAATCGTAAGATTAACTCACATTGCGAGTTATACAAAGTCTGAATTGTGAGATATAGGCCCAGTTTCACAGACAGTGCTTAGATTAAGCCAGGATTAGGCCTTAGTTCAATTAAGACATTTAAGTAGCTTTTATAAACGTGCCTGAGAAAAAAAACATTACCTGTGTGCATCTTGAGACAAAATAATGGAACTGACATTTTTTAAGATATCAGTGCAAGTTGCTTTCAGTTAAAACAGCTCAAACAAGCATTTTAGTCTGGGACTAGACTTAAACCGTGTTTGTGAAAACAGGTGTTAAACTTTCAATCTTGAAGAAAAAAAAATTCGCTTTCGCAAATACGTTTTTTTTCAATTATTATTATTGCCTGGCGGAAACAAGCTTCCATAGTTCCAACTGATTTTCCTTCAGATTTCAAATTAGACATCAACACAGAACCAAAATGTGCGATCAACAGCTGAAAATCAGTTACTCACTTTTTTTCTCTCCCCACAATTTATTAATGGTGTTTTTCCCACGTCTTGTGTCCGAGTCATCGATAACGTCATCGTGCACCAGGCTGGCAGTGTGGATCATCTCAGAGATCATAGCGATAGAGCGCTGCGCCGGCAGCAAAACCCTGAGGACATCAGATGTGCCTTATTAACACTGACTGATGCATCACATTATGAATTCACACACACACAGCACTGAAGTGCTTTCTCACCCCTCTTTATTGCTGTGGACGTTACAAGCTCGAGCCATCAAGATCACAATCATCGGTCGAAAGGCTTTCCCCTTCCCATCAAAGTAATAATCACAGAGTGCTTTGAGCTCTGCTTTAGAGACGAGCAGCTGCTGAACACACGTTTAACAAGGTCAGTTTGAGCTCATAGAAGAGCATAAAACATCTCAGAGAAGTGGTGGAAAGTGTTTGGGCATTAATAATTATTAAATATAATACTTCATAAAACAACAGTGGACAAGAAAAACAATGTTTAGTGGTAAACGCTATGTAGAACTATGCAGTATTCTTGCTGTACCTTTTTTATGTCTTCATATAAATCTTGCAAGTCCTTTTGTGCAAGTGAGAAAGGATCTTTTAACTTTGCATCACTGTGTATACTGCAACAGACCCGTGGAGTTGAGAACAGACATCTAGAGCTGTGCCTGAAACACAAACATGGAAAAAAGATTCAATAAACACAATAAAAACACATATTTTTCTAGTTATTAAAAAAACAAAAACAATGTGCATGTATGAATGAATCTATAAATAAGGGAGAGCAGGGCTAGTTGACAAATTGACACTTAGGTTTGGTTTATTTTTGAAAATCAATATATTTATGTATTTAAAATGTATAATTAAAATGATGTAATGTTCTTAAAATCACATATTAATATTATACATATGTAATATTAAAGGCTGTTTAAAGGCTTTGCAACTTTGAATGGGGTCGTATAAACACATTTTACCAAATCACCCATTTAAATATATTTGTATTAGTGCTGGGCAACGATTAATCGCGAATAATCGTATCCAAAATAAAAGTTTGTGTTTACATAATAATATATGGGTGTACTGTGTGTAATTATTTTGTATATATATATAAATACACACACATGCATGTATATATTTTTGAAAAATGTATTATTTATATATAAAATATTTATAATATAAATTATGTATAAACGTATGTATTTACGTGCAAGTATTTCTTATATACATGTATGCGTGTGCATTTATATATACAAAATACCTGCACACAGCACACACACATATGTAAACACAAACTTGTATCTTGGATGCCCAGCACATAATATATATGCAATTTTTTTTTGGGGGGGGGTATATATATGGAGATAGATCATTTATATAATAATATGAAGTTATTTTATGTATATAATTAAAAAAATTCTACTTGAATATATATTTATAATAAATGAACATATTTCAGTAGAATGTAATTAATTTAATTACTCCAGTCTTCTGTCTTACATGATCCTTCAGAAAATAATTAATATGCTGATTTGCTGCTCAAGAAACATTTTGAATTACTATCAATATTGAAATGTTGTGCAGCTTAATTTTTGTGGGAAACATGATTATGAAACAAATCTTTTGTAAGATTTTAAATGCATTTACTGTAACAAACTATGTATATCTTTAAAGAGAAATATATCCTGCTAACCTCAAACTTCTGAACTAATTAAATAGTTTTGTTTAAATTATTATTTTTATTTTTTTTTAAACACACAACTGCTTTGGCTACCTGAAACTGTCATAAGTTATACTCATAACATTATACAACTAGACTTTGAACCTAATAGTTTTTTTGGAATAGTCCATGTTACACGTTCCCTGAGTGACAACTAGCCCCAGTGTACCTATACACATTTGTACTAACTAGTGGTACACATTTACACAATGACATTGACATACCTTGCAAGGATCATTGGTTTGTTAAAATTATGTAATGGGCCCTGCCGGAATAAAACCTGAAAAACATAAAGTACCCATCAAAACAATAGCGCAAACTGTGCTCAGGTCAGGATATGTGTCTTAACATTTGCCAACACAACTTACACAAGCACAACACAAGACTTCCTGTGCAACATTCTTGTCCACCAGTGACATTGAATGGCATGCAATACTGAACATGAGTCTAAATGAATGAGTTCTTGACCTTTAACACACAGGTCAGGCAGGAGGTCTTTACAAACACGACTGCATTCATCTGATCTAAGACTTTTTACACTATGACATTCGCACTCATCTCAAACCTAATGTGATAATATACGGCAGTGATCTGTCATTCATTGGCTCACACGCAGGTGACCTTCATCATCATCATCATCAGTGTGATCGCGTTACCTGTGTCACAGCGGAGGACGACGCGCTTCTTCTGCCTGCTGAAGCCGTGTGTGTAAAAGCTCTTCTGCTGAGCCCACAACACCAGTCCAGCACTACAGCAGCTCCTGCACTGCTCCTCCAGCACAGGCTCCACGGCACCGCCATGACGCCCCGACAGAGAGCGGCACATGCCCAATGCCCAGTGAAGACACGTTACGGAACCGCAGCATGAACCGGAAGCTATTGTCACGTGATGTTCTGCTGAAGGGAGGGGGGGGGGGGGGGGTCGTTTTAGAAATAGAATAAGCGGAAAAACTAAATTGGGCGTGGCATGGTGGCCCACAACTTGTCATTAATCGGTTAGGTGCGATAGTTCGATATAATAATGATCCTATTGTAAACAATAACAATAAAAACTTTATATAGTATAACAATTATTACACTATCAAAATATATATATCAATAAAAAGGAGTAAGCCTACTTATACTTTTACTGGATATTTTGTCGTTCTGAACCAGCATCTCTCACAGAAACCACCTCCAGTCCATTATCTGTTCATTAAACAGCAGTCCAGGTGAAAGGCACAGGACATTATGAGGTACATAGTCGTTCTTTTTTACTCAACTAAATACATTTAGCAATATATAGGCCTATTTCCAACTAAAAAAAAAAAGACTCAGTTATAGAATACACAGGAGGCCACAGAAGATCTAGCTGGATTAATGACAAGTATTCACAAGGAGGTGCTACAAAATTATTAAAGTCCCTATGAAATCAAATTTTTTTTTTTTTTTTTACTTCTATAGCATTTTGCTTTTGTTAAAGATGTATGGTGTTTAGCGTGTTATGTGCATGTTTTGTGGTGTTCTGTTTTAAAGAAATGTATAGCCATAGTTTCAGAAATTGTGTTTAAACCATTTTGAAAAACTATATTAAACACTACTGATATATAATTTATATTAGCCTATTATTACACTTTAAAATTACATAATGTTTCTTCACACTGTAGATATGTTTCAACTGCTTATGTTTACAGACAGATAATGTAAGCCAAACATTTCACTTAATGTTAGCATGTTAGTTGCCAAAGATTTTTTTAAATATTTATTATTAACATCTAGAAAATACAATTATTGTTTACCCTGACAAACAAAATGTGTGATACCTAGAACAATACAATACAATACAATACAATTATAAAGCACAATTTAAAAACAACCGAAGTTGACCAAAGTGCTGTACAAAAAAAAAAAAAAAAGTGTTGTGTTAAGAAAACACAAGCTGTAAAATAGGTGTAACACACGAAAGTAAAATCATAAAACAACAAGTCAAGATATATTACACGCCAAAGAAAATAGTCTTAAAAAGACTTAAAAGTAGATAAAGTTGGGGCAGTTCTGATATGAACTGGCGACTATTCCATAGTTTTGGGCCGTTGAAAAAAAAGAAAAGAAAAGGCACGATCACCTCTATTTTTTAGTCTTGTCCTGGGAACTTGCAATAGTGCAGAATTAGTGGATCTAAGTGACCTTGACTGAGGGTTGTAGCAGATCTGATAAGTACTGTGGTGCCTCATTACGAATAGACTTAAAAACAAACAATAGAATTTTAAAATCGATTAAAATCAACATTGAATGTTTCTGATATATAAAGATGAACATTAACATTTTTATTGACCTCAGTCTGGGGAGTGCAGATGGTTATGAACAAGGTAAATATACCAGCTATACCAGCTAGAACAAGTTTTTCTTTTGTGTTAGATGTTTTGATCTGCTTTGTAATAAAGGTAAAGTAATAATGGGCACTGAACAAATCATAAAGAATTACAACATGTAACCTTTGGTATTTTAATGCATATGGCAAATACTTTTCTTCTTTTTTTTTCAGTCTGTAAGTAGCCTACAGCATGCATGTGATGAGACAGGTTTTATAATGTCATGGGTGTTTACAGACATGCTCCCACCCATTTTGTAAATCACTATAAATATGAAGACGATAAACTACGACCAAAAGCAAATCAAGAGAATAGACGAGCAGACTTCCCAAGGTAAACTGTTGATCAACTGCTGAAAAGGGATTTTCAACCTGGCATTTAAAATTTGACTGTAAAAATCATGCAAATAACTATCTAAATAAAATAAAAACATTAATAATTTTAAATGTATTGCACATTTTAAAGTACATAATGTTTCTTACAGTAAAAAAAATTATCCTGATTCTGTTATCAGGCAAGGCAAACATTTCCATTAAATATTTTATCATCGCAGAAGTTGCTAAAAAAGTTGCTTCTGGTATTAGTTATTTATTTTTATTATTTATCAAATAAAATGATTGATCAACACTTACTCATTTTGCATTCGAATTCCCAACTAAATTTATGTCTTTTTACAGGGCTGCCAACTCTCACGCATTCAGCGTGAGACTCACGCAATTGAGCCAATTCTCACGCTCTCACGCCACACCCCCGATTTCTCACGCTGAAGTGTCAACCCGGTCGGTCAAATGCCTGAAAGATGAGTTTATCTATAGATCTACCAGTTGAGCCATTCGTGATCGACTAGTTTTACCGCAAATTAGTTAAAATATCCCGTAATCTATAGCGAGCGTCCATGCGAGACAGATGTGTTGAGCTCCTAACGGCGCGCTCCTAACCGCGCACGCGCACGAGAGGTAAGCGGCAGAGAGGTAAGCGAGCTTGCGCGTGCTTCTTGGGATCCAGCCACACTAGGAAAATATGAGATACGGTTGTGCCGGCACATTACATTGCTAAAAATAATTTAGTAGCCTATCCTTGCCTTGTTTTTGAATAAATAAATAAAATAATATAATATAAAATACATTTCAAAGAAAGTTTTATCAATATTTTCCACTGGCCAAATACTATTTTAATTGCTTTATATTTTTATTGGAAACAGATAGGCCTTATTGTGCATTATTGATCATTATTTGTGCCAATATATTTTCTCAGACAAATTAATGATTGTGTATAATTATGATTCAGGCAGCTTTACAGGTCAGAAGACAGACTGCCTTATGTTAGATCTACTGTAGGCTACAGCTGAAACAAACTCTGTTGCATTATTTTCCTGTTATCACTGTAAAGCTGCTTTGAAACAATCTGTTTTGTAAAAACAGACAACACATTTTTTTTAGAACAAACACAGGCACAGTCAACTTCGGAGAGGTATTTTTCGATTTCTTGAATATCAAAAATCTGTTCAGTTATTTCTGTGCTGCTCGTTTCAAAGATCTTCTGATCAGATTTTGGACAAAATTGGACCAAATTTAGTTTTTAATTTACTTCAAAATAGCAGACAAACAAAATGATGGAAAATGACAAATGAGGTACCGTCTGAATTGGCATAAACCAAGAAACATAATGACACCAAGAAAACAAATTTTCAACAATGTTTTCAAAAAACTTATAAGCCTTTAAAAAAAAAAAAAATCCCTTATATCTCTGGAACACTATGGTGATGGTGTGTTCAAACTTCTCAGGTACTTTCAGGACATGCTGTTGATGATCCCTAAGTAATTTTGTGTCGATATGTCAAGATCATGATTTTCTGACAAACATTTCAAAAGTTCCCTTTCGAGAGGTCTCTCGTATTGCGTAAGTTAGCTTACGCTATGGGAAAACTCCTTTTCTCGAGAATATTGAAGCCAAATTTTTTAAAACGCGGTACACACCACGCTGCACAGCAGACATATACACTCAAAAAATAAACTTTGGCATGTGTTGGATTAGCAAACTGGGAGTTTGCTTAAATTACATGACTTAATGGTGTTTATCTTCATTAAATGATAAATTCTTGTCTGTAAAACGTGGTTAAAAGAATATTCAGATGAATTATAAATATTCATATCAATCAAATGAGAAGTAGATGAATCAAACCAACGATCTTGTGGACTGTCAGCTATTGCGCATGCTCCACCCCCTAGACAGGCAGCTGATTGGATGAATGCATCACGTAAGGCTGGCTTCTCCTGAATTTCAAAACCGACCATAATGGCGGCTTGTTCGAAATACGATCTCGTATTTTACGAAAATAGTCCATCGAAACTAGTTTCTGATAACATTTTAAGCGAGATATAGGCCATACAGTTGCTGAATCTGTCTTCTTTTCAGAGCGACAAAGTTCAGTTTAAGAGATTAGAAGCCGAACCGACCGCTACTCATTTGCATTAGGTTGGCTGGATTCAACCGATTCAACTCGATGCCCCGCTTCTCCAAAGTCCCCGCGTCGCTACCAGAATGCATTGCACGGCTGCTCCCATTGAAATGAATGCTGACGGACACATGCTCATGCTGCACATCGTTTGACATCCTTCATCTACATGTAAGTATTACATATTTTTAAACATAAATGTATGTAATATAACCTGGTGAGTTATATAAATAATAGTTATTGGTCCTTGAGAGACATTTCTCAGTTTAGCTCAGTAACATTAGCTCAGTAGCTAATGTTAGCTAACGTTAGTTGCCGTTAGTTTAACTGCGCATTGGTAGGTTTCAATAATTTAGCTACACCCAGGGTACATTATTTCTCGTAATTGCTTTCTTGCTTCTTGAATGGCGATACATAAATAATAAAACACAAGTTTGTCAGTTGATCTTCAATTAGACACGGTGTATGGTGTGCGGTGCGGTGTGTGGCGGGAGGGGAAGAGGGGAGTGCCAGTAATCGTAAATTAGCCATAGTGAAATGTATTTTGAACATGATTTTGAGTGGTTAATGTTAAGTTAAGGCTTGTGCAGACTACTGCGTTCACACCAAACGCGAATAAAGCGTCAAATTCGCGTCTAGTTGGACGCTTGAACATTTTGAATCAATTCGCGCGTCCAAAACGACATCCAAAGGATTAACGTTACCCTCGCCCTCACCATTTATTTTTGTTTTGATTGTAAATGGAGCCAGCCTCCAAAAGTGATTAGCTAACCGGTTCTGTGATTTTTTTTTTCTCAGACACGAACTATGTTCTTATGCACTAAAGTATGTTGGTTGTCTTTACATTAGAATAATAATGTTTCATATAATCTAGATTAGATATGGAATAAATAGCATTCAATACAAAATTAATATGTCTCATATTGAAATCAAGTTTTTATGTGATAAAATATTTGCTTTGTTGTGCATTAGAACCACACCATGCATTTAGTCATATTACAAAATAATTTATTGAGGCCAAACATACAAAATAACATTATAAACTGAAAAACGGGCCTGTCCCCGTTTATCACGCCATTTCACCACGTGACCGCAGCAAGCAGGTTCCTGATTGGTTAACATGGCTCGAACTGCCCAAAAGTACATATTTTTCTAATCGGGCGTCAAGATGTGCATTTGCGCCAAACATGGAATGCACCAAATAAAATATGTCAGGGAGCTGTTTTGATGCGTCTTAGAATAGTTCACACATAATCACTGGTGACCGCTGCTCGATCACTGATTTACCCCTGATCACAGCCCGACGGTGACCGAGCTCGCTGACCAGCAAATCGGGCTTAAAATCGTGTAGTGTGAACTAGGCTTAAAGCAGAGATGATTTAGTAGTGTCTCTGGCTAAAGTGATTGTAGCTTTAGCGTCAAAATTAATTAAATGTAATTTTTCTCCCTTTAACCTAAGATTAAATCATAAGTATGATTGTTTCCTTGGTACCACATTTTCACTGGTCAGTTATGGAGATCATTTGGCCATTCTAAAAACTATTGATTTCATTATATCTATTTGTGTTAATATAATAGCTTTTTTTTAAATAAATATGCTCCTGCATTAAACTGAGTAGCATCTGTAATGTGTAACTAGATACTAAAATGCTTATTTGCGACATTTTAACATTTTGAAAGTTTATCATAAATGTATTAAAAAAATGTATTTCACCTTTTATTTCTACAGACAAGTGATTTAGAACAAGTTCTGTCCCGGTGTCTGTGCTCTGAGACGTGCATGTACCTCATGCAATACATGGTAAGATTAATATGTTTTACACATTGTTCATCTGGTGCCACACATCAACATTTGAGAATTAGTGATTTAGCTGAAATGCAGTGTTACATATTTTTGCAAACTGAAATTACTCTCATTCCATAGAGTGTGAGTCCTTTTAAATATATTTGGTAATGTGTCTGTGTGTTTATATATATATATATATATAAACACACAGACACATTACCAAATATATTTAAAAGGACTCACACTCTATGGACGATTATGAGTTTGTATTAAGATGGCCAGCTCTGTTCACTGCGATAGAGGTGATTGTCCTGTGTGCTTTTTTTAATCTCTTCACTGATAGTAATTAAACTACTAATAATTCATTGTTCCTTCTTGTTGTTGTGGTGTACTGACGGGGTTAGTAACGTGCATTAATGATTTCCAGATCGATAGGGAGTTCCATCGCATATCAACTTTACCTCTACTTTCAACATTCTGTGCTGCTCTCGACCAGTACACTACGCGCCTGATGGAGATATTTCAATGCAAAGGTGGAGCAGCTGGAAGAAAAATAAGAAATGTCATGTTGGAGTTTTCCGAGGTTTGAATTAAAATGTGTTGATTTATGCTTATACCATGCAAAATAACAGTTAGAAGAGTGCTAAAATATCTATGGTAAACCTTTTGTAAGGAATCAACAAGCTCCACGTGTTGCCTTTTAAAACTGCTCTCAAAAATAAAGAATATTGTCTAAATTACTTCTTATTTCCCTCAGGACGACACAATTCATACGAGACGTCCATGTGTCCTCAAGTCCTTGTGCATCTACTTGAACGAAGACCACGAGAAGCTTGTGAAGGAATATATGGTGAGTTACGTATCTTTGGCAAAGAAGCTGTAAACTTGTTGAAAAGAGCACATATTTACTTGCTTGAGGGGATGAAACGATGCATCGGGAATCGGTTAAAAATCTATTTAAATGTGTTAAGATTACAAGTGGTTGAGATAAAAAAATATATATTAATGCGATCAGCCTAGGGCTTGACTCTAATGTTAGTTAACTTACAGCAGGTAACCTTAGCTGGCTTAAAGGACAACTCCGGCGCAAAATGAACCTATAGTGTAATGACACATTTGTACCAAGTTTACCGTTCTCTGGGATGTGTTTACATGATAATCGAATGTAAAGAGTTTTATCTCTAAAAACTGTTTAGCTTATAACGCTAGTATACGGGGCATCGAATACCATAAGTAAAAAGAAATCGCTAGTTAATACCACTAACAAGGCTCAAAATAGCCCCACACTAACACAGTAGCAATAACCCTACAAGCAAACCGAAGCATTGAGAACTCTGTAAGTTTACAGACCGTTTAATAAGAAGATACTTTATAAAGACAATACACTTCGCGTATACAGGCAGGAGCCATCTTTGGAAAACAGTCTCGACCAGTTGAACCACGAACGCCGTGTTAAATGAGCTGAACTGTGACTTGGAATCTCATGAAAGTTGCACACAAGAGCACACATCTCTTGTTTTGCACAATTTATATAAATATAGAAATATATGTTTTTTAAAATTGAGAAAATTGTGAGAAAATCATATTGTGAACTTTAAATCGTGAGTTCAGCGTATCGTTACATCCCTACTTGGTATGATAAATTCAGAGAAGGTGCAGTGTGGAATTTTTTTTAGTGTTTTTTCAGAAATGACCTGGTATAAACTAACTATAATTAAGTGTTTTAATTAACGTGTGTGTGTGTCTGTAAATGTATATACACATGAAATAAAATGAATATGAATGACTTCATGCACTCATAAAATTTTTAACCTAAAACATCCCACAGGACACAGTCCTCGAGTCCAGCGCTTCCATGGAGCAAACTGTGATGGGGGTGTATGTCATTCACAAGGAGGGTGCGTGTGCTGAAGATGACCCAGAGGACATCGGTGTCCTGGTCGAAGGTGTGAAGGTCCTTGGAAAGTTACCAAACATTGGGGATGCCTGTGCTTTGTTATTTTGACTAATATACTGTCTGAACCTGAGCTACCCACCAGACCTCAAATGCACCTTTGAAGTGATGCAGAAGATTATCATGAATCTGGATGGCCAGAGGTTATCATCCAAGGCACAGTTCCTAAAAAACAAGCTCATGAAGTAAATTTCCTCAAAGTAGAAGTCTAGTATGCAGATTTTATTTTTTTATTTTTGTTTGTTTTCACAAGGACTTTAAGTCTGCTCAATGGACACAGACTGTAAACAGGTGAAGCAACCAACTAGACCTCAAATGCACTTTTGAAGTGATTGCTTAAAGTAGAGGTCTTCAAGGCAGTTTTTTTTATTAATTTTTGCTTTGTTTTGAAAAGGACTTTTAGTTTGCTCAATGTATGCGTATACGTGTTTGATGCAAAGGTGGAGCAGCTGAAAGAAAAATAAGAAATGTCATGTTAGAGATTTCCAAGGTTTGAATTAAAATGTGTAGCTTTATGCTTATACCATGTTTTTATATAGTATAATGTTCTTTACAAGTGGCAGGCAAAATAACAGTGAGAAGAGTACTAAAATATATATGGTATATTTTTGGTAGGAATCAAAAAGCACCACGTGTTGCACTTTTGTGTTTGTACTTTTGGTGCCCCAGATGAAACTTATGTTCAGAGGTGTTCTGATATCATTTTGTCTTTATATTCTAATACCCAAACCGTCATTGCTGTATGCGGCTCAGGTTTAACTTCTTGTAATACAAACAATGAATGCCTAACCTTTTATACAGTTTGACAAGAGTGTAACGTGACTTTTTTTTTTTTAACTACTTTAAAGTAGATTCTCTTTCTTTGCTAAATTACATGGTATTGGATCTGTGCATAAATTTCAGTACTTACTTCACTGCTTTTAGGCAGTATCGGAGACCATTCCAATGGTATCGGAGAACATCTCATTGTTATCTGGTAAATGTTTTCCAGTTAGTCAGTAGCCAATTGCTACAATTCAGATGTAATGCAGGCAAAATTTTGCATAAATAAAAATGTTAAATGGATTTGCATGTTGTCTTTTTGTTTGCATGTTGTTTGTTTGTACAATGTATGTGTTTGACCAATGTAGAATACACTCAAAGTAATCTTACTAAATTAACTAAGAATGATCATGTAACTCAAAAAAGATGCAAATAAGTTGAATGGAAATGTTAAAATCATGTTTAACCAACACATCTATTTTGTGTTCAACTAACATGATAAAGGTTGGTTGACTTAACTTGGTTTGTTTAAATGGAATATAGGTGGCATGATAAAATCATGTTCATCCAATGAATTATTTTTTTGAGTGTAGTTGAGCGTCTAGCACACTCATTGGCTGTGCTGCATGCGGCAACTGCACGCACCTATGACGAGGCGGGTAAGATGCGCGAAACAATCAGGTCGCTTTGCGCCAGGGCGCGTCATAGCCCGCCAGTATGGGCGTGGCTTATAGCTCCATGACCGACCCCGCACCCTCAACACAAGCCAGCACCAGCGGCGTGAGAGCCACCATTCACACCATGGCGGTCCTCCAGGTTTTTCAGGCCAGACTTCTCCGCTCGATGGACGAGTCTGGTCTTGACCCGGAAGCTTTCAGGGACCTGAGCAGCGCAACAGACCTGGCTTTGTGAGCCACTAAATCAACCGCCCAGGCGATTGGTAGAAGCATGGTGAACTTGACGGTGCTAGAGCGACATCTCTGGTTGAACTTAACAGTAGAGGGTTCAGCGGTAAAGGGTTTCGTGGAGCGTTTCACAGAGGCACAGAAAGCGTCGCAAGCAATGTAGCCCCACCCAGCGGCTGAAGTCCGTCACTGCTCTCATTCAACGAGACGACAGCAGTTCCCAGAGCGCCTGGGACCCCGACCCAAGATTGTGTTGGACGCCGAGCCTCGGAAGCCTTCCTAGCCTGTATGACAGGAAGGAAAAAAGAGTGGTTGAGTCCCGCCGCGGCTAGACCACCCTCCAAAAAGCCTTTTACACATCTACCAGTCCCCTCTTTAGTTCAGGCGGCTGGAGATGCCAACATTGCAGTCAACGAGTCTGTGGTGAAACATGCACGCCTGCAAACAAATGCAAACAAACAAAACAGCGACGCAAATAACACACGAAAAGAGTACTTTCTGTCTGTTCTCCCTCCGGCTTGCGCTGGAGGTGTAATAAATTTGGAATGTGTGCCCACGATAAAGTACGCAACCCTGGACATAAGCACTGTTCCCATAGTATTAGTTCTCTCTCCGGCTCGCGCTGGAAGTGTAATAAATGTAGGCTGTGTGCCCACTATAAAGTACGCACCCCTGCACATAAGCACTGTTCCCACAGTATCACAAACAGAAAACAGCTGGGTCCCTATCACAAAGCGGCCCGTCCCCAGACTTCATTCAACCCCTAGCTATGCGGGCCAAGGCCTGGGAAGCCATCTCCGGAATATCAAAATGAGTGTTGAACATAATAAAACGGAGCTACTCGCTACAGTTTACTCGCAGACCCCCGCGCTTTCTAGCTGTGGTCGAGACATAGGTGAGAAGCAACGTGGTTCACGTTCTTCGCACCAAAGTGTCAAAACTGTTAGTTAAAGGGGCTGTAGAGCCAGTCCCTTTATCACTAAGCAAGTCGGGCTTTTACAGTCGCTACGTCCTCATTCCAAAGAAAGATGGCGGCCTCAGGCCCATCTTAGATCTCAGACACCTGAACAAAGCGCTTTTGACACGCCCGTTCAGAATGCTGACAACCAAACAAATCCTCGCTCAAATTCACCCTGGGGATTGTTTTTTCTCAGTGGATCTGGAAGATGCTTACTTTCACATTCAGATAACACCCCATCACAGGCCATTCTTGAGATTCGCCTTCAAGGGGCAGGCTTATCAGTACACGCTCCTACCATTCGGTCTATCCCTAGCACCCCGTACGTTTACGAAGTGCATGGACACAGCTTTCACCCCCCTGAGACAACGGGGAGTGCGAGTGTTGAGTTACCTTGATGATTGGCTGGTTATTGCCCAATCGAAGTCACAGTTAATAACTCACAGATCCTGGCTCCTCATCCATCTAGAATGCCTAGGTCTAAGGGTCAATGCTTTTAAAAGCGTACAGTCTTTTATACAGTCTCCCAGCCAGAGTATATCTTTTCTGGGGACAGTCATAAATTCTATACAGATGAGAGCGCAGCTTACGTCAGAGCGCGTGCTCACCATCCAGCATCTTGCACGCCTCTCAAGAGATTTCAGAGGATGTTAGGCGTCATGGCCTCAGCATCATCAGTACTCCAACTGGGTCTACTGTATATGCGTCCCCTCCAGCGCTGGTTAAAACCCTGTGTACTGGCTTACGCGTGACGATCTGGCCACTTACGCATCAAAGTGAACCAAGGCTGTGTCAGAGCCCTGGTTCCTTGGAAAGCAGCCGGCTGGTATCAGTCCGGCGTGAGTATGGGCATGATTTCGAAGAGGAAAGTGATCTTAACAGACACTTCCAACATAGGTTGGGGGGCCCTATACGAGGGGAGGCCCATCTCCGGCCTTTGGTCGAGCCCGGAGAGGCGCCTACACATAAACTGTCTAGAGATGAGAGCGGTCGCTCTATCACTTAAAGCTTTCCTCCCATACATAAAAGGTCACCACGTCTTGGTCCGGACGGACAACATGTTAATGGTTTCCTATATATATCGCCAAGGTGGACTCCTGCACACCATGGCCAAACACCTCTTGATATGGGCTCAGCTCAACCTGTGCTCGCTGAGAGCGGCGCACGTGCCAGGCATTCTGAACCAGGGTGCGGATATGCTATCCAGAGACAATGTCCCCCCGGGGGAATGGTCTCTTCACCCGCAAACGGTTCAGCTGATATGGAGCATCTTCGGCGAGTCAGAGGTCGACCTCTTCGCCTCAGAAGACAACGCTCGTTGCCAAACATTTTTCTCCAAGGGCAGGGATGCGCTGGCCCAGGACTGGCCAAGCCACCCGCTGTATGCATTCCCTCCAGTCACGATGCTACCTCAGGTCATCGAACGGATCAGGTAGAGGAAGTGTGCAGTGCTCTTGATAGCCCCTCTCTGGAAGAACCAGCTAGGGTTCTCCGAGTTGACTCAGTTGCTGGAAATAGCCCCATGGCCAATACCGCTGAGGAGAGACGACCTCACGCAGCCGAACGGGACGATCTGGCATCCCCGTTCCGACTTGTGGGCCCTCCATGTATGGCCCCTCAACAGGTATCCGGGAACCTTCTGGAAAGGGTGCTAAATACCATTTCTGAAGCAAAGAGCGCCTTCAAACACGCATCTATATGCTCTAAAATGGTCAGTGTTCTCTGGCTGTCGCACAGCACAGAGCCTAGACCCCTACTCATGCAGAGTGACAAGGGTACTTTCCTTTCTACAAGAGCTTTTGGACGCGGGTAGCATCCCCTCCACGCTTAAAGTATATGTGATGGCTATAGCAGCACTTCACGCTCATGTGGCCGGGCAATCACTGGGAAGAAAGACCTAGTCTTGTGCTTCCTCAAAGGGGCCAGAAGGCTAAACCTGCCTCGACCCCCCCCCCCCCCCCCCTGTACCCATCTGGGACCTCTCCACGGTCCTGGAGGCCATGAAAGGGGCCCCTTTCGAGCTGCTTCAGTCTGCTGACCTGAAGCCTCTTTCGCTCAAAACTGCTCTCTTGTTAGCACTGGCATCAGTCAAGCGAGTGGGTGATTTGCAAACATCTCAGTGAGCGCTACCTGTCTTGAATTCGGGCCCAGCGACTCCAGAGTCGTCCTTAAAGGCACACTATGCAAGAATTGTACCTTAATATAACAGCTTCAAAGTCATTTCGGTGGTAAACAAACTCATAGTAGGGTGAATCATCCTGGTAGTAAAGCTTGGGGGGGGACGCCGCTGTAAAAACCAGCAATGCAAGTTTGAGAGGAGCGCCCCAGACAAATCTCGCGAGAATCACGACATGCTTTACGGCAACGATGTCACACACATCAGCAACAACATATGAAGTACGAAGACACTTGCGCGCATTTCAGACATGATACTCGACGATGGAAAAAGCAAAGAAAATGCGGTCGGAAGAGACTTGGAAAAGGAAAAGATAATCTGACCGCGAGAGGAACCGGAAAAGAGTCCCACTCGGTCGGGCCGTAGGGTCGGGCTTTCAATAGTTGGCGCGAACTAAAAAGCAGCACTGGATGCAACAGCGATGCTCACCTGGCGATCTTGTTGATGGACTAAGTAAATCTCTTATTTCTAAACTTGTTTGCGTTCTATGTTGTATGTTGTTGCGCTTGCTTGTAGTATGTAATTTTTTTACGATGCTGTTCATTCATCCATTTTTGATAATTAGACCAGTCCAATAATTTCCACATATGTCTAGCTAGCTATTTACGACAGTGCAAGTATTCCAAAAACATAATTTCTACATAGTGTACCTTTAAGCCAAGGCACGGGTATGTTCCTAAAGTGCTCTCCACTCCATTTAGAGCGCAGGTCATTTCGCTGTCAGCTCTTCCCTCGTCAGAAGACAAAAGAGACGCGAATCTACTCTGCCCTGTGAGAGCTCTCAGAGTCTATTTAGAGGGTTCTGCCCTGAACAGAGGAACAATTAGACACTGTATTTATACGGAAAGAACCCTTGCTTGTAAAGCGGGAATTTCTAAATGATAAAACCACAAAAATGTGGACGGTGAGGCCCAGCCGGCCACCGCACAAATATCTTCAATTGGTATTCCACTCGACCATGCCCATGACGAGGCCATGCCTCTCGTGGAATGAGCTCTGATGCCTATGGGACAACGGAGGCCCTTAGACTCATAAGCCAGCGAGATAGCCTCATGACCGCAAGACCTTTGGTGTGTCTCTCAGCCATATTTTCAATTGTGGAAATATGGCATCTATAGCCTAAGATCGATATTGTTTAAAAATCATATGTTGAGTCTGAACATTAACACTTCTTATAGGCCTGTGCTAAAAATTACAACCTTGTTGTATGACTTGATTGACTGCATTAAAAGTTTCCACATATACAATCTAAATATCAGACTTTGAATGTAATTTAAGTCATTAAGTGACAAACCCTTTCAGTTTACTTTTTGCTATAAGGGTCAAAAGTCCTGAGATACTCCCTCAACTCCCTCTGGGCAGACTAGGCCATTTTGCTCATTAAAATATTATCAGGTAAATCTGAAAAATAACAGATTAAATGAATTACAAGTCACATTTTGAATTGTGGTAGCAATTACTGATAAACTGAGACATGAGGGAAAACTGAGATTTAAGGATAAAATTTAATAGGTCATTATATAAAAAAAAAAATCAGCCCCAGAAAATAATGTTTGATGAAATCCTCTTCGTCACTATTTGCCGGTGACATATTCATTTAAAATACTTCTATTACTCTTCTGTAATCACATTCTTGTAAATTCTTGTCACCTGTTCCTAAATAATAAATTACTAATATACACCATCTATATCTTGTTGATTAAAAGAATCTAATTGTCATTGAATATTGGAAGTTACACCATCAACATTGTAATCAAGCAGTGCAATATCTAATCAATAACAAAGCAATTTTCAGCACATTTTAAATTTACATGTGATCATTTACCAGACACTTTTATCCAAAGTGACATACAAATGAGGAGAGCAATAGAAGCAATAAAAAACAATATGGCAACAATATGGAACAACCATTCCCAGTTTAGTCTACAAAAAGATGCGTCTTCAGCAGTTTTCATGGTTCATCACAAATAGAAGAATCTTACATTATTTATTAGTGAGTTCAAATCCTCTATTAGATCATTGTGGAAATCTGATGTAATCTGTGATTAAAAAAAAAAAATTCAGACCCACAAAAAGATCCAAACAAGAAACTGCTGTGAAGTCACACACACACACACACACGAAAGTGAGATCGCTGTGACGTCTCTGTGTCTTCAGTCTCTGTTGACTGTGACGTCTCTGTAGCGGCTCCTTATTCACCATCAGCTCACCCTGAGGAAAATACAATTAAACACACAGACAGTCACATATGGAGTACGAGACATTACTGCGGTCACATCACACCAGTAGATTCATTTCAGAACAAACACAAGCAGAGATACATACAGAGTACATTAATATTACAGCCAGAGATGTAAAGGTGAGGAGAACATCAGAGCTGTTGTGCCGCACGCGGGGAACGACAAGCTGCGACAGTCGGAGATTCTGGTCAAGACCATTGTGAAAAGATCATCGTGTCAGGAACACTTCCCACTTACCCTCGTGGAAACCAAAGGTTCAGTAGATTATTCGCATTATATGAATGATGTGATGAACAGAAACTACTCTCTCAATTAATTGTAATCTTGTAATTGTAAGATTCTTCTGTGAGAATGGCCTGCAGCCCAGAGTCAGAGCAGACCTGCTGTCGGACATCATCTATGTACTGATTAAATGATAATAGCACATGTAGTCCATTCCATAGAGACTGTGTCTGTTCTCAGAATAATGAGAACAAATATTGTTTATTACAGGATCCAGGAAAATAACTGAGCAGTGAAACTGCCCGCTGTTCTTCAGAAAAATCCTCCAGGTATTGCACATTTTTAGGTTTTCCAGCATCTTCTGCATATTTGACACCTTTCCAACAATGACTGTATGATTTTGAGATTCATCTTTTTACATCAAGGACAATTGAGTGACTCATACACAACTATTACAAAAGGTGAAAACATTTACTGATGCTCAAGAAGGAAACAATGCATTAAGAGCAGGTGGTGTAAACTTTAAACAGGATTATGATGGTGTGTACATATTGTTTAAAGATCATCTTTTTTTCATTTAGTACTGCCCTTCAGAAGCGAATAATTCCCTGTTTCGCAGAAGACAAAATAATTACAATTTATATTGTTCATGCAATTTAAAAAGTGTGCACACCCCAGCTTTTAATGCATTGTGTTGCATCAGTAAAAAAAAAAAAAAAAAAGTAATTTTTTTCTAAAAATATATATTTCTTCAAGAAATACTCTGTAAAACTGATGTTGTTAAAAATAATATGCAGGGGAAACCAAGTCCTATGTTTGGTGGACCCTGTGTGTTACAAACCTTATTAGTATTCCAAAGTATTCTAAATTATTTAGATTAGGTTACAAAGCTTGTGTAATCTAACGAAAAATGTTACAAATTACCGTGTTTTGTAATCTGTAGTAAATAATCCACTTACAATATAGTGTCTCCAGTTTATAATGTGGATCATTCTTTAGATCAGAGAGAAGCTTCATGTCTGAATCTCCTAGTTTATTCCCAGTCAGATCCAGTTCTCTCAGGTGTGAGGGGTTTGATCTCAGAGCTGAAGTCAGAGCAGCAAAACCTTCATCTGTGACTCCACAATACCTCAACCTGTAGAGAACAATGACACTGTGTAAACGGTGTGTAAAATTACCTTTTATTAAAGATTGCAATGTGTGATGTGATTTGAATGTAGTGACAAGCAATGAATGCCACTATATTCTACACTGTTTTATAAAGGATGTCGGTTTTCCGTGTTCTCGAGGTAAAACTGAGGGACAAATACCATGCAGTAAAATTGAATGAATTAATCCAGTTAGGGAACCATATTAAAATCACTTTAAAACTTCTTAATTATGTTACTTGGAAATGACTTGATTCCATGATGTTGACATTATGTGAACAAATGATCTTTGTTTAACTTGATTGGTTCATGTGAAATGATGTGCATGATTAAATCATTTAAATCCAACACACTTTTTCAGTGCATTGTTTTCTGTTTTAAAAATAAATGAATTTAAATTTACTGTAAAACCTTAAGAATGTCAACATTGAAAAGTGGAAGATTAATCAATTTATTAAAGAAATTTAAATTATTAGACGGCCTTGAAGCCTTTTTGTCCCTGATAATATTATTTTTTCTATTTCTTTTTCCTTTTTTATAGATTTGTGCTTTGTTCTTTACGGCATGTATTATAGTTTTGTTTTGCCTTATTGTAATGGAATTTACTGCAATAAAACACTTCCGCATTCCTGGATTCCTATGGAAGTCTATGGGTGTTGTAACCGTCAGTTCAAAAACACTGTTGTTTTAATATAACATTTATACTTTGTGTATTTGTGTAATGTTTTGTCTTGTTTGTGATGTGGAGTATATATATATATATATATATATGCTGGGAATAACATATGTTTTAGGATTAGCATGTTTAATCAAGCATTGGCTCACCGGTGATGTTCACTGATTTAACTGAATATTTATTTAATGTGCATTTGGACTGAAGTAAGTATCACTCACTTGTAATTTATTGTTTAACTGAGCGTCTATGAATCACACATAAAACTACTGGTTTTGGTTTTCCTGGTAAAACTATAATTGTACAGAAAATGAGCTCTCAATAAAATGTATTCAATTGTCTCTCATTTGTGTTGTGTGGATGTGTAATTGTTTGGTTGCACTCCTTCTTCAGACCCGAAACAAGCAAAGTTGGTGATCAATGAGTAAAAAAGTTTAAACTGTTACATTACTAATAAAGAATATATTTAGCAAGGACAAATATATATGTGTTTATCAGAGAGATCATCTTACCACAGTTTCTCCAGTTTACAGTGAGGATCCTCCAGTACAGCAGAGAGCAGAGGAACTGAATCTCCTAGTTTATTCACAGACAGATCCAGTAGTCTCAGGTGTGAGGGGTTTGATCTCAGAGCTGAAGTCAGAGCAGCAAAACCTTCATCTGTGACTCCACAATAACTCAACCTGTAGAGAACAATGACACACTCTTCACTCTCTCAGTTCAGATCAGTTTAACACAAGGGTCCGCAGCCGTACTGCAGGGCGTCTGTCAATTAATGCTTGATCACAAATAATTTTTTGTTAAATTAAAACATGGGTAAAAACATCACAATGTCAAATTTATGTCAAATTTAAATATAAGCACTCTCAAATGAATGCAAGAGAACCCTCAGTTGATTCTGTAATAATATCATACTGGCAAACTCTCAAGTGTGTTTTTGTGTTTGAACTCTGGAGAACGTCAAATGTTTCTATTTACAATGTGTTTTTACAGCGGTGAGAAATGTAGCCAATCACAGTCATGTTTGTTGGTCTATTGAACGCAGTGGCCAATCAGAGGCGTTTCATTTTGTCAGAATCCACTCACCGAGATTTAAAGGCCCTGTCCCAAATGGCACACTTCATATGCACTTTCAGTCTTGTAGACTTACAATGGCTTCCGCGTCCCGTTAAGTCCATGAGACTGTAGGGTGTCCATTTAGTAATTTTAGGTTTCAGAAGGGGACTCACGAGCGCCGCTCAGCGGTCGATATGTGCCCTACATGCACACTTTTGCTGAGCCCACACTGAAGCGAGCTCCGCAGCAGACTTCTTCCCGACAGTCAAAGCGGCGTTTGTCACGAAAGTGCGGACTCAGAGGAAGACCGCGAGTGTTTAGGTTGCCATTTGTGACAGGGCCAAACTCACAATTAAGTGACATAAATAACAATTGCAAGAAAAAGTCCGAATTGCGAGATAAAAAGTCACAATTATCTTTTAAATTGTTTTATCCCGTGGCAGAAACAAGCTTTCATAAATTCGAGGCAACCAGTGGCGAATTAGTCTTCCAGGTTTTGATGTCATCCCTGAAGCTCTATTCACAGTCAACTTTCCTTTCGCATCCCCCAAATGCCAACAAACCAATGAGAACGCGGAACAATGATGATGATGATGCATAATAACAGAACGTAGGCACCAACGTTGTGGATACACTTACCCAAAACCCTCCATAACTTTTCAATTAATTTCACATTTATTTGTATAGCGCTTTTCACAATACATGCTGTTTCAAAGCAGCTTTACAGAAAATGCACATCTACATTACAATTTAGAGTGATCTGTTATCAGAGGTGACTGTGTCCAAGTTATGTATTTCAGAAATGTACATATACAAATTACACATTTAGCTAATAATGTATTAAATTTAATTTAATTTATAACTGGCACTTATTTTTTTTTTAAATAGTTGATTGGCAAATAAATAAATGACAGACAGTTACATATGAACAGCATAATTTTATTATGTAAGCTTTATTTTACACCTCGAACGACAAGGGAATTTATATTGTTAAAGGTGCCCTAGAATGTGAAATTGAATTTATCTTGGCATAGTTAAATAACAAGAGTTCAGTACATGGACATGACATACCGTGAGTCTCAAACACCATTGTTTTCTCCTTCTTACTTAAATCTCGTTTTTGAAAAACACCCCTGAAAAATAGGCGAATCTCCACATAACACCGACTGTGACGCAACAGTCGGGATCATTAATCTGTACGACTCCAAGAATTTGCATATGCCAGCCCATGTCCAATGCCAGGCGGAACTGCGCAGCCGAAGCATGGCAGTTGCTCAGTGTTTGGATGTACACATGAACACAAAAGTATTTTTTATTTCCTTCATCCGAGCCTCTGAAGAAACAATGGGTTAATTTTATTTTCTCTGGAAATTTCCAAACATTTCACCGACTGTTTCCTCAACTTGGGCCAATACAGAGCTGGCCTCGGATCGAGCTACCAAGCAACACTTTCTGATGTGTAATTGTTCAAGTTCAGACAGGTAATCTTTCTCTCAAAAGTCAAGCCAGTGACTAAAATATCAACTTCACATCGTTTCTTTTAGTAGGATGAAAAAAAAAAAGTATTTAAATTGTGAATAAATTATATAAAGAAAGCGATCAAAGAACAATCTTTCCACAGCGCGAGTTTATCTGGACACTTGCCAAACTCGTTATGACTTCAATGACGCACGTTACACTGCACAACGAAGCTCTTACTGTATTTACATAATCGTGTTTGCATTGGTGAAAGCATTAGAGAGAGTGCAGAAACTGCATTGCAATGATAAGATCTTCATGCTCGCGATCAACAGACTGTGATCTGCTCAATGCTCATCACGGCAACATTGTATGTGATGGGAATAGATCTAAATACTTTAAAAACATCTCACGATTCGTTAATCTCGATAGCTGTAATAGTAAAAACGTATAATAGCTGTAGTAAAATTATTCGAGAGAGTTTCACATGTAATACATAGCTATTTCATATGCAAGCATGACAGCCAATCACAGCAGTGGCCGCGGTTACACTGAATCCCACAGCAGACACGCCCCTTCAAACAGAGCGTTCAAATCAGAGGCTAAAATCAGGCTAGGAAAAATGCCTTTTATTTCTAAATTATGACTATTTTTGATCTAAAAAACATACTAACATTATAAGGGCAACCCAGGAAACATTATAAAATAATATAAAAAAACATTCTAGGGCACCTTTAATATTAATTTGCGAGTCCACGAACCCATTCTCTTAAATGTATTGGTTCAGTTGTGTGTCCGCACTTCTATTTAATGTGGCGCGTCTCACAAACTCTTTTAAGCAATGGCGGTTAGTTGTAGCGAGTTGTATGGGAAGCCAAACACACCTTCAGTGGGACGAAACGGAGCGGTGTTACAGAGCTCGTGCCGTGCTGATGTCATCGGTGCGGCTCAATGGACCGAGCTGTGCGACCGACTCGACATCGCAGAGAGGACGTGTTTGCCAGCGAAACTGAATGGACAGCGCAAACTAATCTCACCAGCGCGACACTGACCATGTTACTTTATTCATCACTGCTCTGCAGAAGTTCAGGTGTTTTCCCTGCATATAAGACCATGAAGATCAGCATGAAGTTATTACATTTCTTTTGCTTATTATCTTTCATATTAGTACATTAGCAGTGTTTGAAAAGCTACTTTGAAGAATTGTATTTTTGTAGCTACGGAAAGAGCTGTTAAAAGCAGAAACTTCAACGATTAAGGATTGTGCAGTGCTGGGGGAACTATAGGATCAGGGTTGGGAACCACTATTATTGCACAGAAACATCATTAGGGAAAACACTGGTGAGTAAACGTGGGGGAACAGGATTGTCACTGTAGTCAGAGTGAAACAGTCTAAAATTATTGAACATAATGAATATAATGAAATACTGACTAAATCTAAAGGATACATTTTAAAAAGAATGTAAAAATGAACACTAATACCAGATCATGAGATTAGACATTTGAGTACACCTGTGATTTCTGTGCTCAGATTTAGTGTTTATAGAACAGTAAGAATTTTAGGACTAAAATTAGCTTGTAAAATGAGGACAAAGACATGTGTGACTATCAGAGAGACAATCTTACCCCAGATTCTCCAGTTTACAGTGAGGATCCTCCAGTACAGCAGAGAGCAGAGGAACTGAATCTCCTAGTTTATTCACAGACAGATCCAGTAGTCTCAGGTGTGAGGGGTTTGATCTCAGAGCTGAAGTCAGAGCAGCAAAACCTTCATCTGTGACTCCACAATACCTCAACCTGTAGAGAACAATGACACACTCTTCACTCTCTCAGTTCAGATCAACACGTACAAGCCACAATTCTACACATACTATTAAATGTCTAAATTTACATTGGAGATTTATAACAGTCATAAACAAATAATAAAGAAATTCAAAAAGCTTTCAACACATGTGCTCCAAAAATCCCAGTTTATATTGGCAGTTTAATAATAGGAGAAACACAGATGAAAGATAATCTTCTTTTGTTGTTTGTTAATTATTGATCCACTGATGTTGTGAAGGCTCAAACAAACAAAAACTTTTTCAATGATTTCAGACAGCAAGAGAGAAACGCAATGGCATCAAATTAAAAAAGAACATCACACACCTGACGGAAACATTTCTGGACCTTTATAAGGAAACAGCCAAGCAACCAAAATGACAGAAAAAGTTATAATAGATAAATTAAATATACTGGTTGTTACATGATTCCCAATTATTTCCATAATTTCACTATTTCCAGTATTTGAACTTTACATTTTCATTTAAATGTTGTAATTAGCAATACATTTAATTGTACCTGTAAAACAGATTTGTTAAATGACAGCATTGATTAAAGTTTCTTACGGGGCAAAAACATGTTTCTAATGGCAGAGCATTTAACTGCATGCACAAGTAAACCGCATCTCCTGTAATGTCCGGCTCAGACTAACTGTAGGCCTACATCATGTAAGACTCCAATACAGTTATTAGGTAATTATTCCCTCACAAATAAATCTCTCAGTGAGTAAACTGTTTCTTGATAAACTACACAACATTGAAATAGTATTTTCAATGGGTTTTTAAATTATTATTACTATGATTATTATTATTTTAAGTCATTATTGTACCTGGTTCATTAGGCTACTCTTGTAAGAAAGTAGCAGTGGCTGGAACAGACTTTAAGTATCGCCTGCGCTTGAAAAGATGCAATCTAATCCTGTTTACATGAAATAAGATGCTCCCAAACAGGGTTGAGCTTACGGACCTATTTCTATTACAGCAACTCCAGGATGAGCTTTGAAGAACCTAACAATCCTGGATCATGTAAAATCGTCAACAGTAAAATCCAGATAACAGTAATCCACGTATGAAGAACGGGCCCTGGTTCTCCAGTGCATTGTTATACTGAGTTTATGTTTTTTAAATGATTTTTGTTGTTTTCACAGTAATCTTCCTGTACTCTCAACAGTTCTCTAGTGTATAAGCCGTGTGTAGTGATGATGTGCCTCCAGCAGTGCTCGAAGTGGGCCGGTACGCACCAGCACTTCTATATTTTAAGCTTTGGTGTACCCTCACTTTTTCTTGTGTGTGCACTTCTCAGTGGCGTCACTAGGCCCCTTTTCTACTCAGACACATGATTTACAAAACCTGCTTCTGTGATTCAAAATGATACATAACATTGAACTATTTATTCAGTCATGGTGATGACTAGAAGTGTGCACTTTTTTTTATTACCGGAAAGAGTTAAACAGTGGGGGAGGAGTGAAATTATATATAAAGTATCTTTATTTGTACGTTTTCTGATAGGAGTACCTTTCATTTGTCCATGAAAAATGCAGTTTCTCTGCTCGCTTCTCGACGACTGTTCTTTCACTCAGCACAAGTTTGGTATTGTTTTAAAGCGTAGCAATCCAACTTTGTGAATATTCATTGCGAATTCTCGATGGCATGAGTCTGAACCAATGAAATGTGATTTTCAGACTCATACTGATTTAAACAAAATTATTTTACTCACATTGACTGACACATTCGAAACGTGCCTCAAAGACGCCTCAGACCGCACGTGACCCCGATATACACTTATACCTACACAGAATTACAGTATTTCAAAATATCTGTCTTGGCGAGTATTCAAGCAAACATTATCTGCTATGTCTTAAGTGAACATTTGGTTAACTGTTGGAGAAAAACATCTGATGTGTAACATTATATTAGATCAGCAGTACAGTAGGTCCGAATGTATAGGCTGTCTTTTTCGTTAATGTTAATCAAACAATTGTGGGATCATGGGGAAAAAAGTTTAATATATATTGATCCTATAGATATTTGGTTTTGACTTGATGTGTGCCAAATTTGGTGTTATTACCAGAGATTTTAAGGTATGGTTGGTAGAGGATTTTGTTTTGGAACCTTCAGAAAACTTTCACTTGATTATTTTCAAAATTGACTTTGACTATAAAATTCAAACAGGTGTAGCTCAGTCATGAAAATTTGCTCATTGCGACTCATTTTGTCAGAATGGGTCACGTATGTAAGCAGATGCATATGTAAAATCAAAACTGATAATGTTTCTTAATGAAATGTCGACGCAGGACGAGGTATAGGACTGTGAAGCGCTGGGGGTGTTGTTGGACTTGATCTACTCATCGTCCTGAATCTGATCCAGACGTAGTCTAAATATCTAATATCTAAAAATTATGTATCTTAAATCAAGATACACAAGCAATTTTTCAGTATACAAGACTTAATATTTTAAGTCATTTTGCTTCTCAAGTAAATGTATCTTCAATTAAGAATACAAAAAAGAAAAGATGACAAAAATACTGAAAAATACATTTATTTTCTGCAGTGTAGTCCTAAAATTTACATAAGCATTTAGTCCAGGGTTCCTCAAATCTGGTTTTGAAGTGCCGCTGTCCTGCAGAGTTTAGATCCAACACTAATTAAAGACCCTGAACAAGCTGATCCATGTCCTCAGAGTTACAGGAAGGGGAGTTTATCAGGGTTTGAGCTAAACTCCGTAGGGCAGCGGCCCTCCAGTGCCAGATTTGTGGAACCCTGATTTAGTCTTACAGAAGACAATAACATGTCTGACAATGATATACCGTAGATGATCTTACCAGAGTTTCTCCAGTTTACAGTCAGGATCCTCCAGTACAACAGAGAGAAGCTTCACACCCGGATCTCGTAGGTTTCTATTATCTAGATTCAGTTCTCTCAGTTGTGAGGGGTTTGATCTCAGAGCTGAAGTCAGAGCAGCACAATCTTTCTCTGTGATTTCACAATCACTCAAACTGTAGAGAGATGAAAATCAGACTTGGTAAACACTATGAACTGAAAACAAAAAGCAATAGAAAATAGAGAAAAAATAGACAATTTGTATATGGAGTAAAGCAAACACTGTACTGTCGTCACTAATGGATGGCATTGTCTCAAAATTACTCAGGAACCTTGAGATCCGACGGTAGCTGCTCGTATCTCAGCCTGCCTGACAGACATTTCTGGCTGGATGAAGGACCACCACCTTCAACTAAACCTTGCGAAGACAGAGCTGCTTGTGGTCCCGGCCAACCCAACACTTCGTCACAACTTCTCCATTCAGCTAGGCTCGTCATCCATAACTCCATCAAGGTCAGCTAGGAACCTTGGGGTTGTAATTGATGATCAGTTGAAATTCACAGACCACATTGCTAGAACTGCCCGGTCCTGCAGATTTGCCTCGCACAACATTAGGAGGATCAGGCCTTTCCTAACAGAGCATGCCACACAACTCCTTGTCCAAGCACTTGTTTTATCCAGACTGGACTATTGTAATGCTCTCCTGGCTGGTCTTCCAGCTTGCTCTGTCAAACCTCTGCAACTGATCCAGAATGCTGCAGCCACAGTAGTCTTTAATGAGCCAAAGAGAGCACACGTCACTCCTCTCCTCACACAATTGCACTGGTTGCCAGTTGCCGCTCGCATTAAATTCAAGGCACTGACGTTTGCCTATACAGAACAACCACTGGCACTGCTCCCTCTTACCTAAACTCATTACTTCAGACTTATGTGCCATCCAGAAACTTGCGCTCTGCTAGCGAATGTCGTCTAGTGGTACCATCTCAAAGAGGCACAAAATCTCTTTCCCAGACCTTTACCATGACTGTTCCCTGCTGGTGGAATGATCTGCCAAACTCAACCAGAGCTTCTGAGTCAGTAGCCACTTTCAAGAAACTGCTGAAGACGTATCTTTTCCGGCAGCACTTGATTCAGTAGTACTAACACTTTCTCTTCTCTTCTATTTAAAAAAAAAAGAAAAAACCTGCACTAAAATTAAACTGAGAGGGGTTATAGCACTTGCGTATTTTTGTCCTACTGTTAATTTAACTGCTTCTATTGTTCTCATTTGTAAGTCGCTTTGGATAAAAGCGTCTGCTAAATGAATAAATGTAAATGTAACTTTAAAGTTGTTTGTTTTAAATTAAGTACATTCGTTAAGTAAGTACTCATTGAAATTAAGTACCTACTCATTGAGTATGCGGCGGGTTGTCACCAACGTCATGTTCTGGGCGGTAACCCGGATGCGCGGCCATTATGGAGGCACTCGGATGTAAACAACGGCATGGATTGCACTGTTTACGTACTACTGAACACATTGTTACACTAATAAACCATGGTAAAAACACGTAGTAGGTGCGAAATCAAATAGAGAAGGACTTAGTAAGCAGGAGAGAGCGAAACATTTTGACAAACTAAAGTTAATATGTGGTAAAGGTCCGAACGAGCTAGCTTCTCTAGCCCGTACTGCAGTTCTTCCTTCTATTTCTTATCCCGACACAGGCTACGTTCAGATTGTCAGTCCAAAAAAGCACATGAAATCCGTTTCAAGCTACATTCATATGTGGTTTGAAATCCTATTCAAATCACATATCAGGGCATCGGCTTCAGTCTGAACGATCGGATTTCGCGTGGTATGTGACTCTCACGTTAAATGTAAACGTCAGACGTTGTTAGAGGAAACACGCTGAAAGTCGCTGTCGAAACAATTCTGTGTTGTTGCAAAGTGCCGGACGAGCAGAACATTATTATTTCTGAAACATATTTTGAAACTAGCGCGGAAAAAAAGCTGTAGTGCATAATATCCTCATACAGTTCTGCAGCTCAAGACGCAGTAGTCCAGCGCGGCGGCTACACATTCCCATGTTGTAAAATTTAAATAAGACGACATCTCGATTGCAAATGCAAACCCCTCCATCAACACAATGTCAGTGCCATATTGCCCAAGAGCTGCATGGATACACACATCGGATCTGAACAGTTGCGATACACAGTGTGGACATCATTTTAGATCAGATTCCAATCGGATACAAAGATAATCGGATTTGGACTGACAGTGTGAATGTAGCCATAGTTAAATACGTCAACATTTTAGCCATAGTCAACGCTTCATTAACACATGTCATGTGGTTGATGAGCTGATGCTGTGCCTCACCACAAACGCCTTCTTTCATCAGTTTTTTACACTCTTCTCTTTAACTTTTAGCAGTAGATAGAACTCGAAATGTTTTTTCCCGATGCGACCGATTAGTACAGACCAAAACTCGACCATTTTTCAGCAGCAATAATCAGCCAAATTTGCGAGTCCGTTCAGTTCAATGGCATTGTTTACGTTCAGTGCCTCCAAAATGGCCGACTTCTGGTTTGATGACGCGTCGTGAAACCCTCTATACATTATAACATAAATAATGATTTAAAAACCTGAAAGAAGCAGTTTTTTGTTGTTGTTTTTGGGTTTTTTTTTTGGATAAAATACATCTTTATGTTTCGCTTCTCTGTCTGCGCTTCAGAGAGCATCTAAAGCCGCTAAACTTATGGAAAGTTCAGTCAGGGAAACCGTTTCTCAAAGATGCGCAACGATTTATAGATTTATTTGGAACTATTTTCATTGGCGATATAGATCAAAATGTAAGTCATGTAATATTAACAACTTGTTTATTTTAAACAACGTCCTACTGATGTTCGGGACAGCACTCTTCCTCATCTGATAATGTTGCTTAACTTAGGCTATTGTTAGAAATAGAAGGGGAAAAAAACCAGGATAGCCTAGAGGAACTTTTTTGTGAATTGTATTCTGTTTCAGAAATGGGCTTTTATTGTAATATCTGTTGATTCATTTTGTTTCAGTGGTCTGTTATGCTTCATAATAAAATATGGCTACCCATCCGCAGCTTTACTTGGTCTTGTTTATGCACCAGCTGCAAATGCTAACAAATAAACAGCGTTAGTTTTTGTATCAACAATCATGAATTAAAAATGCTAAGTCAGTCTTTGTTTGTATTGCATGTTCACTTTTAATACAACGAAACAGCCTAGGTCTCCCATCCCTCACAAACTCGCGGTCGAGTACGTCATAATGATCGCCGCATTCCTCAGAACGCTCGGTGACGTTATAATGAGTGCAGCGGATTTTTTCTTCTTGTAGCGAGTCGGCGATTGAGTGAGTAGCCTATGCTTTTTACACTGGGTTTGGGGATCTGAATTTGAATCTTTATATAATTTGCAGAAGAATCTGCTTAAACTGTGGAATGTTATTGTATAGATTTGCTGTTGCTACATTTAGATAAATAAATAGGCATGGCTACACTGGTTTGTGTGGAAATGAGAGCATGATATGTGAATCAATAATGATCAAATCTTTTTATTTATATAATTGTAGATCATTTATATTCAAATGACAAAATGATAGCAGATCTGATGACACACTGAAGTGATTCTGAAAGCTTATTTGCCTTAAGCTGATTTGTTTAAATCAATCAAATTTGCCTCGACAACCGGCAAAATAAAACATGACTATATACATTTACGTTATGTGCATCGGAGTTATTCACATTAGTAGGTAAATAGATAAAAATAACAATTAACTTTTTTAGCTTCATTGTTCATTTTAAATACATTTCAAGGAGGCTCTCAGCCTCACTTGACTCTTCTGATGGATCGCCACTGGGCATACACTGTATACATTTTTATTTGTATTTTTTAGAAAATTAAAGGCCTACTTGATTTTCCGCGTTCCGCTCCATCTTGTGCACAGTCGTGTCCGCACAGCTATTAGTTGGTGGACCAGTGTGACACTGCACAATTTCCTATTTATACTTTAGCAGATGTCAAAGAGCAGTACTGAGTCGTGTCAACATTCTTCTATCTTAACAATCACCTACCGTATGCGTTGTTGAGCACACACCGTTAGCGCGAACACAAAAATTGGCCTACACATGGATGTCTGTTGAACTTCAGATGACAAAATGCGCAATGTGGGTTTACGTTGGGCTTAAGACAACAAGCTTTCAGGTTCTTGTACTGTATGTTTACTCAAATCATCTCTTCCCTTTATCTTTCTTTCATAGTGTTTCACAGATATACATTGCAAATAGTATTGTTCAGTTCCAGTTCATTTTCTACATATCTAACATCGATATGAGTTTGTCAACCATGCCCACAATTTTTGAGAGTGCAGAGCAGTCATCATCTACTGAGTACTCAGATGAGCTTACTACGGCCCTTGCTGCGGGACGGTGGTGGGCGATAATGGAGGTTTCGGACCCCATACCTGAGGATTATAAGTACGGGGACATCTCAGGCCAGTGGGGGGAAACAATGGAGGCGGGAGAAACATCATGTCCCTCATCCCTGGTCTTCAGTAATGCATCTGAGAAGCCTCATTTCCAGCACTCGGGCTTCTCAGATGCAACACGGAAGACCACACCTCAGTGGAGGCAGAAGATGACGCAGGGAGCACCCTTCTCTTCCAGATCCACACAGGGAGCACCTGTGCCCGCCAGATCCACACAGAGAGCACCTGTGCCCGCCAGATCCACACAGAGAGCACCTGTGCCTGCCAGAGCCACACGGGAAGCACCTGTGCCCGCCAGATCCACACAGAGAGCACCTGTGCCTGCCAGATCAACCCGGGAAGCACCTGTGCCCGCCAGATCAACACGGGAAGCACCTGTGCCCGCCAGATCAACACGGGAAGCACCTGTGCCCGCCAGATCAACACGGGAAGCACCTGTGCCCGCCAGATCCACACAGGAAGCACCTGTGCCCGCCAGATCCACACAGGAAGCACCTGTGCCCGCCAGATCCACACAGGAAGCACCTGTGCCCGCCAGATCAACACAGGGAGCACCTGTGCCCGCCAGATCAACACAGAGAGCACCTGTGCCCGCCAGATTCACACAGGAAGCACCTGTGCCCACCAGATCCACACAGAGAGCACCTGTGCCCGCCAGATCAACACAGGAAGCACCTGTGCCCGCCAGATCAACACAGGAAGCACCTTTGCCCGCCAGATCAACACAGGAAGCACCTGTGCCCGCCAGATCCACACAGAGAGCACCTGTGCCCGCCAGATCCACACAGAGAGCACCTGTGCCCGCCAGATCCACAGAGGGAGCACCTGTGCCCGCCAGATCCACAGAGGGAGCACCTGTGCCCACCAGATCCACACAGGGAGCACCTGTGCCCATAGGGTCCAAACAAAGAGGAATACTCAGGATCCCATTACATTTGACTAAACACCTGATACATGCCTCTTTTGAAACACCCATGCCCATCCAGTCTCTACAGAGGGCACCAGTGGCGTCCTCAAAGGTGCTCACATACTCCTCAGATGGAGCACCCATGCAGGACAAGATGGGACCTAGGCCCAAACTTAAGATCCCTGAGCCATTAAGGCAGGAGCTGCTGCAGAAGAAGCCTTACACTTTTCTGCAGGGACCACCCATGCCCATCCAGTCTCTACAGGGACCACCCATGCCCATCCAGTCTCTACAGAGGGCACCAGTGGCGTCCTCAAAGGTGCTCACATACTCCTCAGATGGAGCACCCATGCCGGACAAGATGGGAGCTAGGCCCAAACTTAAGATCCCTGAGCCATTAAGGCAGGAGCTGCTGCAGAAGAAGCCTTACACTTTTCTGCAGGGACCACCCATGCCCATCCAGTCTCTACAGAGGGCACCAGTGGCGTCCTCAAAGGTGCTCACATACTCCTCAGATGGAGCACCCATGCAGGACAAGATGGGACCTAGGCCCAAACTTAAGATCCCTGAGCCATTAAGGCAGGAGCTGCTGCAGAAGAAGCCTTACACTTTTCTGCAGGGACCACCCATGCCCATCCAGTCTCTACAGGGACCACCCATGCCCATCCAGTCTCTACAGAGGGCACCAGTGGCGTCCTCAAAGGTGCTCACATACTCCTCAGATGGAGCACCCATGCAGGACAAGATGGGACCTAGGCCCAAACTTAAGATCCCTGAGCCATTAAGGCAGGAGCTGCTGCAGAAGAAGCCTTACACTTTTCTGCAGGGACCACCCATGCCTGACAACATCACAAAGAGATCAAAAGAACAAAGAGAACAAAATCAAAAGATCCCTGAGCCTGAGATAGCGCCTGTTTGTTGCACACAGGGAGTACTTGTTATTGACAAGATCTCCGAGAAGAGAGATGCTAAAAACCCTGAGCTACTGAGGCAGCATTCGCAAAATGTGTCTTCTGCAAAACTCAGGATCCCTAGGAAGCAGAGGGAGAAGTTGAGGGATTGGTGGGGGCATCAGCAGAAGAATGTGCAAAAGGGAGTGTCTGTGCCTGCCAAGACCCCACAGAGAACACTTGCTCCACCGTGTTCCCCACAGCAACCACCCAGGTCTCCCGAGGGAGCACCCATGTCCAGATGGAGTAAGAGCGTGTGTCTATGGAGCACAGAAGCTTCTGTAAGTCCCTTATATTGCTAGTTTTTACTTATTTTAAAATGTATTCAAACAAGTAAACGTTGCCTTTAACTATGCTATTTAAATTTTCTTTCGATTTTCTTTAAGAATCACTCATTAAATCTGGTCAGCGTTACATGATTATGTCTGTTCCTTCAACAGGACAGTGCAGGAGTGGACAGATCAGCCCCACAAAAAAAGCAGCGGACGGCTATCAAAGTCAACAACCAACAGTCGGATCCAGGCAGCTTAGACCAAATGGACTATTTATGTAGCATATTTGCTAAATTTTGTGTAATTTCCAATATTTAATATTTATATTGTAATTGTATATGAGTACATGTCTTATGTGAATACATACAGACAGTATAATAAAATATATATATACAAACTGTGTATATTTATTTGTCAATGACAACACACATTAATTCGTGTTATATAAACAGATATTTTCATCTGTGTCACTGAGCTGATTAAATTCACACACTAAGCCAGAGAATAGCATTGTAACAACATATATTCATATTTACCACAATTTATGGCTAAAGACAATGGCTATGTAATACAACTGATTCACTATTTCAGTATACATTTTCTTGCAACAATAGCCTGACATCATCAGATAAAGGTTTGTTTTATTTTTATGACAGATTTAAGTCCAAAGACTTTTTCTATACTTTACTTTTATCAGTGGTATTTTTGTATACAAAAAAAACAAACATATATTTTAGGAAGCTTCTGGTGCATTTATTTGGTGCATGTTTCACTAGATTCGCTTTTGCTATGTATACTTAAAGATTCAGTTTTTCTGGAAATTGTACTTCATTCATAAGTATTTATTTCGTTTATGCCATATATTTACATAAACTGACTTTCTGATGCATGGCCCTGCGAAAGAAACAATATATGAATGAATCAGAATGCATGAAAAAGTTGCAGAATGTAACTGCAAACAGAATTGCTAACTGCACATAACTATGATATATATCAAGAAGTGTTCGATTTGTGTCAAAGCTCTTTGGTGGTTCCCCTTGATTGCATAACATTTTAAATATAGAAATCATTCAATTATGTTTTTAAATCTTAAAAACCAAGCGCTCCCTTTATAACGCGGCTGACTTTGCTCACTCACGCAAAAACTCCTGTTATTATCAATGAATCTAAATACACACTGTATATAATACAAATCAGGTTTGTTAGCAAAATGTACAGACTTTCAGCTGTTTGCAATGAACAAATCAAACAAGAGTCATAGAAATAGGTCAACACAACAAACGTTTCAAGTGTTTTCCCGAAATTCAACTGAAAATTCAACTTTTAATGACTTATGCAGTCTCAAAATTATTTTGTAAAAATTATATATAAATCTCTTATTTACATAATGTCTACGCTTTGTTATAATGAGATGATTTGCAAGAGCGTAGAACTTAGTTAAACAGTGTTTTGAAGGGTATTGAGCAGATTCTGACTAACTTACAGTAAACACCTCTTTTTGGTCATTGCGTTACACAGACATGCCTGAGATTAGGGGTGTGCCGGTTTCAGAATTGGTGATGACGGTTATGACGCGAGTCAAATGTGACGGTTCATAACATAACCGTCATTGTCGTCGTCGTGGCATTGGGGGAAGGGGGTTATAGGATGGTCGGTTGAATAACTGTTCATTAGTTATAGGTCAACTTAATTTGAATAAACAAGCAGACACTGATTAGCTACTCGCTTTACGTTTATTTAAAATGAACAGCAAGACAACTAGAAGTGAATGAGCTTTCCATTAAATGAATCACACACAGTAAACAAATCCTTAACAAAAACAAACGTTGCAATGAACGTGCTTTGTTTTAAAGGTGCTAAATGTAACTTTTCTTTTAAAATGAATCCTTTTTTTTATTGCCCGTGTGTGAAGGGGTTGTAATCACACATTATAATGATCCACTTGTCGGGTTTTGCTATTACCTCGGAAGGCCAGTATTCCTATTTATATGTGAAGTCTCCGGGTCGGATTTTCTGTGAAATCCATCGGATGTGACGTGCATGCGCGCTCCCGAGCCTCTCTCCTTTTTATATACAGTCTATGCGACGGCACTGCAGCTGACGACATGGAGTCTGATAAAACCAAACAACGACCTGCCTCCAGCACAACACACACTCCAACACAAACTCCACATAAATATAAAAAACAAAACAAAACAAAAATGTATCTGCTGAAGCTCGTCAGACCACAGGTGAATCGGATCGACTTAGGACGAAAACACGGATCAACATCGGCAGAGCGTTTGAATTATGGAGAGACCTCCGCTATTTTTATTGTGATAAATTACAAGTTTTCAGATATGCTGAAATAATGGTAAACTGTAATGAAATAGCAAGGTAAACTACAACATATATGAGACATGAAATGAATACAAAAGACTGTTCCAGGATAACAAAAAGTAGGTGCTTTAGGATGTAACTTTTATTTTATGTACTAGATCTACTGTCTAACGTCACTCATCCCACTACTACCATATTGTTTATAATACACATTTCCAGACACGTTCAGTACAGTAATGTTACATCCTACGATCTTACTGTTACACTGAAATTGTTCAGTCTAGTCACTAACCGTTTTTGTTATCATATTATACATTCACCTATGTTGACATTGCTGATTGTGAAAGATACACGAATAGTTAGTGAAATGCCTTAACACCACAAATGTAACATTATCATGGTACGAGCATGGAGCATTAGTTCAACGTCAAGCTGATAAAAGTAGCCTATTATTGTAACGTTGCAGTGGGAGTTTACATGAGTTTCCAGCATGTTGTGTGATGCTTTCTCCGGTGTGTTGAAAGTCTCAGTGTGGCCGGTACCATGCGTGCTCGCTCTTGTGTTCGAGCACGCGCAAGAGCACGAGCGCTCTTGTAAAAATTGGTTGCAATCTGAAACATCACCGATAGAGGCCGCTAAAAAATGCATATAGCACCTTTAAATAAATCACACACAGTAAACAAAACCTTAACAAAAAAACGTTGCAATTTAGACGCGCAAACTGGGTGCCAGTGCGGTGAGACGTAGTAGCCTACATGCTCGGACAGATTCGGCTTTAAGTCGTTCATCCTCGGATGCGGCGTCGCACGCGCTGTTACAAAAATAGCCGTGCACACAGCCAAGCGAAATGGGGTCTTGCGCACCCAACGCATCATTTTTGCTGGGCGCACGTTCGTGCTCGTGCGGACGCGTCGAGGATAAACAAGGCTTTACTCCGTGTCAGCGCACGCTCTGATCGGTAAAGGTGCACAGACCTCTCCTGAATCATCTCCAGCAGTAGCAGCCTCCGAAGCACCACTACCTCCGCCTCCGTTTCCCTCGTAAGCTGATATTAGTATTTAAACATTCTCTTTGATAAAAAAAAAAAAAAAAAAAAAAAAATTGTAATAGCACTGTTTTGGCGGTTATAGAGTTCTAATGACAGGGTCAGGGGCGTCGGACTGGGGGTAAAACCAGTACTGATTACCAGGGCCCCAAGGGGAGAGAGGGCCCTTGAAAAGTCTGGAATATATTTTATTTGGAACATGGGGGCCATCAGGACTGCCTATGCATAGGGCCCGGGATCTTGTGCTACGCCCCTGGACAGGGTTCAACTAACCATCGATTTCACGGTTATATAATAACCGTCACAACCCTACCTGTGATTGGCTACAATATACAGCGCTGCAAAAACACGTTGTATGGAAACATTTGTGATAGAAACCAAGAGCTCACACACAAATACAAGCAGGACTGTTTGAAAGCAATTTTAAAAACCCATCGGATCTACACAAATCACACAAATGACCTATTCGGTGGCAAGGTGACAAGTTTGCATCCCTGATTCTGAATATGGTAAAAATGACAGCGTTACAGTAATGATTTCAAGGAGAATAACAATAAACGCTAAAGTAAAACATCTGTTAGAGTTAATGAGACTTTTGGGGGGAAAATGTCATACAAAAAAAATGTCACATTATAAAAATATCATAAAATTCTTACAGGTTTGATATACTGCCTTTTTTCTTGTAATATTGGGATGAAATGTATGGAAGCTTGTTTCCGCCTTGGAATAAAAATTTTAAATGTCATTGCGACTTTTTCTCTCAAAATTGTGAGATATAAAGTTGCAATTGCGAGTTATGAAGTCAGAATTGCATGATATAAAGTATTTTTCTCTCAGAATTGTCAGTTTATATCTCACGATTCTGACTTTCTAACTCAAAACTCTTTATTACTTTATATCGCACAATTGTAAGAAAAAAAGTCAGAATTGTGATTTAAAAAGTTGCAATTGTCTTTTCTAAAATTTTATTCCGTGGCGGAAACAAGCTTCCATAGAAATGTGACCTGGGGCCAGTTGCATAAACAGCCATTAACTGTGTCTTAAGAACTAGTATGACCAACTAGGAGTTAGTTAGGGGTAATCGAGTCTTACTTTTTGGTATCAAATTAGACAAATCTATGTTTCATGTAACAGACTTGTATGAACAGTCTAAGAGAAAATAAATGGATAGTGTAATGGATACTTACAAAAAATTTTAAGACTAGTCTTAGTGTTTTATGAAAGCAGCCCCAGGACATGTTTTCATGAGATTCACCTGTCTGTATACAACACAAATCCTCCTCACCTTCATGACATATTGCCAGGCTCGATCCACATCTCCATCAGAGCTGAAGCGCCTCATTATCATTGCATGCAGCTCAGGAAACTAAACAGTGATAAAAGAGTGAAACTGGTTGGGAGATCTTTAGAAAATCCAAACTGTTTTACAATTACGTTTCTGTAATAAACCAAGTCAACCATTAGACCTGAGTCCCCTTTCTGCACTTCAGGGAAGTGACATCATGTTGTGAGAGCACAGATGCGTTCAGCTGTCGTACCTGTTGGCAAGCAAACAGGACGGGCCCGGTGGCCAGACCCAGTTTGAGATCGGCAGCTGACGGCTTCCCCAGGCGGTTTGCGCAGGACGTGAAGTCCAGAACGTCATCCACAAGCTGAAAAAGACAACCAACTTCTATTTTACCTAACTTTAAACATAAGAATTCAAGATAAAACCAATGTGACCTGTAATGAATCATTTGTCATGAAAGAATTCAACTATAACAGCACAGATTTATTAAAATATGCGGCCACAACCTAAAAGTAACAGAACTGCAATCTATCAGACTAGATGTTTGAGCGAGCAATGACAGGGTGAAGTGAGACTTAGATGCCTCTATTTCTAGTGTTGCTAGTGAAAGAAATGACACACTGCAGCTTTAACTGGAAGAACCAGACGATTTTTTGCCGAAACAGCAATTTTCAGTTTCTCGATTTTCAAATTCTGTCAATTTTATCACGAAATTAAAACAAAAAAAATTAGCCAGAGTTAGCTTAAAAAATAACTCTAGAGAGCGGCATTTTCTTAATGCATGCACTGCATTACATATTAAATATATATTTAATTAACCTGTTGTCTTCATTATTTTAATATATGTTTGAATAAATCTGTCATGAAAAGAAATTACAATCATTTAAATGTTTATATTTCACCAGCAAATTTGAGTAGAAACAATTTATTGAATTTAAAATTTGATATAAAAACCGCCTTATGTACAATTTAAATGTCTGTACAACTCAGTTTTATTATTAAACAAATCTGATTAATTTTAAATAAAATCTTCGGTTTACGGGCAATTTAAAAAAAAAAAAAATTGCCAAGTGCATCGTGAATTTTCAGTTTTGGCCCAGAATTTTCATTCTGGTGCATCACTAACCAGAAGATACTTCTACTGCTGAAGTTTCTGTTATAATTAATAATTAACTACAATTACTTCCTGCATTTGTAACTGAAACAAAAGAACCATTGTTAACTTGGTGATCACAGACCACTGCATTACAAATAACATGCAAACAACGACAGATTCGATTTACACTGTGTAGATTAAATGCTTTATAAATGCTATTATAGCAAGTGTGAATAGTGATAGACTAGATGCTATTTAAACCAAGTGAAAACATATAAATGAAAAAATTACCTGGAATGCAATGCCAACGTTTCGTCCATATTGCTAGGCTATCTCATGCACCTCAGGATCAGAATTCACCAAAATTGACACCTAAAATTCAAAAGAAATAATGCTGGTGTTCCACTTCTCTTCCAGCTCTGAACTTCATCTTATTATTGTTAAAAGGGAACGTACATACTGCCTTACAACTGTTTGCAATGAGACTTGCAGTCTTCTTGAAGGTTTTCTCAAGGTAGTGCTTGAATCTCTCGTTTTCATTCTCTTTAGACCCTAGCTGCATGAATTCACCTGGAATTGATCAATGAAAAATATAAATAGCAGGTCCACTGTATAAAACAAGTCTCATGCATAAATCTGTAAAGGCTTACCTCGTACGAGGTCTTCTATAACTTGTGACAGAACAGAAACTACTGTATTGTTCCCAATACGCGCTAATGCCATGGAGGCCGCAGACAGAATGAAATCTCCAGCCAGGATAGCCTAACAATTACAGATACAAATATTATTATTTTCATTTAATGACAACATTATTCAATTCTCCATATAAGCTCGTTTCTGCCAAGAAATGTAAAAAATAAAGGTAAGTGCGACTTTTTTGACAATTCTGAACTTTTTCTCTCTCAACTGAGTTTATATTTCACAATTATGAGGGGTGGGGGGGAAGTCAACTGTGAGATATAAACACACCTGCAAGAAAAAAGTCAGAATTGTGTTTTCATATCTCGCAATGCTCGCTTTTCTAGAAATTGAGAGATTTAAACTTGCAATTGCAAAAAATAAAATCAGAATGCCTCTCAGAATTGCAACTGTATTTCTAAGAATTGTGAGAAACTTGCAATTGCGAGTTATAAAGTCCGAATTGCGAGATATAAACTTGCAATTTTGAGAGAAAAAAAAGTCAGAATTGCGAGATATAAACTCACAATTGCAAGAAGGAAAGTCAGAATCGTGAGATAAAAAGTCGCAATTACGTTTAGTTTTTTTATTTATTGCCTGATGGAAACAAGCTTCCATATTCTCAAATGATTTTCCTTCAGATTTCAAATTAGACATCAACACAGAACCAAAATGTGTGACCAACAGTTGAAAACCACCGATCTGCCAATCACAGAAATGCGACTGTTTCTCTCAGTATCGTAAGATTCACATTGCGAGTTATACAAAGTAATAAAAGCTCAAACAAGCATTTTAGTCTGGGACTAGACTTAAACCGTGTTTGTGAAAACAGGTGTTAAACTTTCAATCTTGAAGAAAAAAAAATTCGCTTTCGCAAATACGTTTTTTTATTATTACCTATTATTATTGCCTGGCGGAAACAAGATTCCATAGTTCCAACTGATTTTCCTTCAGATTTCAAATTAGACATCAACAAAGTACCAAAATGTGCGATCAACAGCAGAAAATCACAGTTACTCACTTTTTTCTCTCCCCACAATTTATTAATGGTGTTTTTCCCACGTCTTGTGTCCGAGTCATCGATAACGTCATCGTGCACCAGGCTGGCAGTGTGGATCATCTCAGAGATCATAGCGATAGAGCGCTGCGCCGGCAGCAAAACCCTGAGGACATCAGATGTGCCTTATTAACACTGACTGACGCATCACATTATGAATTCACACACACACACACACACAGCACTGAAGTGCTTTCTCACCCCTCTTTATTGCTGTGGACGTTACAAGCTCGAGCCATCAAGATCACAATCATCGGTCGAAAGGCTTTCCCCTTCCCATCAAAGTAATAATCACAGAGTGCTTTGAGCTCTGCTTTAGAGACGAGCAGCTGCTGAACACACGTTTAACAAGGTCAGTTTGAGCGCATAGAAGAGCATAAAACATCTCAGAGAAGTGGTGGAAAGTGTTTGGGCATTAATAATTACTAAATATAACACTTCATAAAACAACAGTGGACAAGAAAAACAATGTTTAGTGGTAAACGCTATGTAGAACTATGCAGTATTCTTGCTGTACCTTTTTTATGTCTTCATATAAATCTTGCAAGTCCTTTTGTGCAAGTGAGAAAGGATCTTTTAACTTTGCATCACTGTGTATACTGCAACAGACCCGTGGAGTTGAGAACAGACATCTAGAGCTGTGCCTGAAACACAAACATGGAAAAAAGATTCAATAAACACAATAAAAAAACATATTTTTTTAGTTATTAACAAAAAATCAAACAATGTGCATGTATGAATGAATCTATAAATAAGGGAGAGCAGGGCTAGCTGACAAATTGACACTTAGGTTTGGTTTATTTTTGAAAATCAATATATTTATGTATTTAAAATGTACAATTAAAATGATGTAATGTTCTTAAAATCACATATTAATATTATACATATGTAATATTAAAGGCTGTTTAAAGGCTTTGCAACTTTGAATGGGGTCGTATAAACACATTTTACCAAATCACCCATTTAAATATATTTGTATTAGTGCTGGGCAACGATTAATCGCGAATAATCGTATCCAAAATAAAAGTTTGTGTTTACATAATAATATATGGGTGTACTGTGTGTAATTATTTTGTATATATATAAATACACACACATGCATGTATATATTTTTGAAAAATGTATTATTTATATATAAAATATTTATAATATAAATTATGTATAAACGTATGTATTTACGTGCAAGTATTTCTTATATACATGCATGCGTGTGCATTTATATATACAAAATACCTGCACACAGCACACACACATATGTAAACACAAACTTGTATCTTGGATGCCCAGCACATAATATATATGCAATTTTTTTTTGTGGGGGGGGGGGGAATATATATGGAGACTGGAGAGAGATCATTTATATAATAATATGAAGTTATTTTATGTATATAATAACATTTTTCGACTTGAATATATATTTATAATAAATGAACATATTTCAGTAGAATGTAATTAATTTAATTACTCCAGTCTTCTGTCTTACATGATCCTTCAGAAAATAATGAATATGCTGATTTGCTGCTCAAGAAACATTTTGAATTACTATCAATATTGAAATGTTGTGCAGCTTAATTTTTGTGGGAAACATGATTATGAAACAAATCTTTTGTAAGATTTTAAATGCATTTACTGTAACAAACTATGTATATCTTTAAAGAGAAATATATCCTGCTAACCTCAAACTTCTGAACTAATTAAATAGTTTTGTTTAAATTATTATTATTATTATTATTTTTAAAACACACAACTGCTTTGGCTACCTGAAACTGTCATAAGTTATACTCGTAACATTATACAACTAGACTTTGAACCTAATAGTTTTTTTGTAATAGTCCATGTTACACGTTCCCTGAGTGACAACTAGCCCCAGTGTACCTATACACATTAGCACTAACTAGTGGTACACATTTACACCATGACATTGACATACCTTGCAAGGATCATTGGTTTGTTAAAATTATGTACAGGGCCCTGCCGGAATAAAACCTGAAAAACATAAAGTACCCATCAAAACAATAGTGCAAACTGTGCTCAGGATATAGTGTGTCTTAACATTTGCCAACACAACTTACACAAGCACAACACAAGACTTCCTGTGCAACATTCTTGTCCACCAGTGACATTGAATGGCATGCAATACCGAGCAGTGAGTCTCTAATGAATGAGTTCTTGACCTTTAACACATTCAGGCAGGAGTTCTTTACAAACACGACTGCAATCATCTGATCTAAGACTTTTTTTCACTATTACAGCGCATGACATTCGCACTCATTTCAAACCTAATGTGATACGGCAGTGATCTGTCATTCATTGGCTCACACCGGTGACCTTCATCGTCATCATCATCATCATCATCAGTGTGATCGCGTTACCTGTGTCACAGCGGAGGACGACGCGCTTCTTCTGCCTGCTGAAGCCGTGTGTGTAAAAGCTCTTCTGCTGAGCCCACAACACCAGTCCAGCACTACAGCAGCTCCTGCACTGCTCCTCAAGCACAGGCTCCACAGTTAGTCATTATAGTGAGAAAGTTACGAGAGTTTCCATTTGTACGACAGCTTCTGAACCCATACAATTAATAGATTTAATCAGTTATGGTTTATAACGCGTATCAATTTCCAAAAAGACATAAAAGTCCCGAATATGGCATAAATGGAGCATTCGTGTTTTTGAGCCGATGAGCGCCCTCTGGTGGAATATTGAAGGATTGTTTGTGTGACAGTTCTGATGTTTTCCTCTAGTTACGTGATGTAAGGAAGTAGGCTACAGGACATATAGTAAAAATAATATGCCTGTACGTTTGATGTAATGACAAAACATGGTTTCACATTATTTTTATTTCTATCGGCCGTCGTCATCGCTACATTTAAGGACGAACAAGAATTCTGTGAGAATGGAAGTTGTAATGAAAGAGAGTTCGATAAGAGTCACTTTTATAGCAATGTGAAACACTGTGGAGAAATACCACTGACATTATCACATAAACTACTAGGTAAGGTACGAGTGCCAATTTTCTATTTTACACGTTGACTATGTTTAATCACTTCCTGTGTGTTTTACAGATGCTCTCCCTCTTGATGAGGTTGATGGTAATTGTATTCGTACTGTGAAGAGATGTGTGTTTTCAGAGTCTCAGCCCTCTCCTCTGAAAGAGCCCCTGACACTGGCTGCTGTGGCACAGGTCAATAAACCCATACACTCATCATCATTTACAGAAAACCTATGTTTCACTGCAGTTAAACCCTTTACTGTCTATGGTTAAACCTGGGGATATTGTTGCAGTGACTGTGTATGTAATTTAAGAAACAGAAAAATACAATGGACGTTGTTACAAAGAATTACACTTCAGCATACAGAGAAATTATGAAAATAATATAGGCAATTTAAAAGAATATACTTAGGTGCAAACTGAATATAATGTTTCGGATACTTAATTGCATCATAAATGAACATTTATTATGGTTTTTAATTTATATGAAATTTAGTTAGTTGAACTTAAGTGTGCTTCTTTTGACCCACTTAAGCAGGACTTATAGTCCACGTCTTTGTGTGAAATTGGTTAGTACATGGTAAACTAACATTAATATGATTTCTATTTAAACGTTGACATTTAAATCATGGAATTTAATACATATTTGTAATTCCACATTTGTTATAATGAAGTTGCAATTTAGTACAATATTTAAATGGAACATTAATCAATTACAGTTAAAATTATAGTACTTTTTATGCACTTTGGTATGTTAGTCAACACATCAAAATAAGTGTCATGTTTTAAAGCACAAAAATATATTATTATATAACAATTTAAAACATAATGATTTAAAATGTACTTTAAAAGGAAGTTTTTAATTTGACATTATTAAAAAGTGTACTTTTTAAAAGTGTACTTAAGTTTGTTAAGAAACGGTCATGAAAGTATACTCATTAGCTTTTTATTTGATTAATATTGTATTATCTGCAAAAACATTTTTTTAAAAGAAACATAGTTTTCCATTTTTTATTTTAACACTTTTACAAGGGTGTAGCAGATCAATTTAAAGAAAACAAATATGAACCATATTTGTTTTCGACATTTGTTCTCGTATGCGAGCGCCTGGTGGCCGGGCCTCTCCCCACGGGGTCCGGCCGGGCTCAGCCCGAAGGAGCGACGTGGGACCGCCTTCCAGTGGGCTCACCACCTGCAGGAAGAGCCGTAAGGGGCCGGTGCAGAGAGGATCGGGCGGCAGTCGAAGGCGGGGGCCTCGACGACCCGATCCCTGGACACGGAAACTAGCCTTAGGGACGTGGAACATCACCTCGCTGGCGGGGAAGGAGCCTGAGATCGTGCGTGAGGTTGAGAGGTTCCGACTAGAGATAGTCGGGATCACCTCTACGCATGGCTTGGGCTCTGGAACCACACTCCTTGAGAGAGGATGGACTCTTCACCACTCTGGAGTTGCCCATGGTGAGAGGCGACGGGCTGGTGTGGGTTTGCTTATAGCCCCCCAGCTCAGCCGCCATGTGCTGGAGTTTACCCCGGTGAACGAGAGGGTCGTTTCCCTGCGCCTACGGGTCGGGGATAGGTCTCTCACTGTCGTGTGTGCCTACGGGCCGAACGGCAGTGCAGAGTACCCGGCCTTCTTGGGGTCTCTGGGAGGAGTGCTGGAAAGTGCTCCGACGGGGGACTCCGTCGTTCTACTGGGGGACTTCAACGCTCACGTGGGCAGCGACAGTGACACCTGGAGGGGCGTGATTGGGAGGAACGGCCCCCCCGACCTGAACCCGAGCGGTGTTCAGTTATTGGACTTCTGTGCTAGTTACAGTTTGTCCATAACGAACACCATGTTCAAGCATAAGGGTGTCCATCAGTGCACGTGGCACCAGGACACCCTAGGTCGTAGGTCGATGATCGACTTTGTGGTCGTTTCATCTGACCTGCGGCCGTATGTCTTGGACACTCGGGTGAAGAGAGGGGCGGAGCTGTCAACTGATCACCACCTGGTGGTGAGTTGGATCCGATGGCGGGGGAGGAAGCTGGACAGACACGGCAGACCCAAGCGTACTGTAAGGGTTTGCTGGGAACGTTTGGCCGAATCTCCTGTCAGAGAGATCTTCAACTCCCACCTCCGGCAGAGCCACGACCGGATCCCGAGGGAGGCTGGAGATATTGAGTCTGAGTGGACCATGTTCTCCGCCTCCATTGTCGAAGCGGCGGCTCGGAGCTGTGGCCGTAAGGTCTCCGGTGCCTGTCGAGGCGGCAATCCCCGAACCCGGTGGTGGACACCGGAAGTAAAGGATGCCGTCAAGCTGAAGAAGGAGTCCTATCGGGCCTGGTTGGCTTGTGGGACTCCTGAGGCAGCTGACAGGTACCGGCAGGCCAAGCGGACTGCAGCCCGGGTGGTTGTGGAGGCAAAAACTCGGGCCTGGGAGGAGTTCGGTGAGGCCATGGAGAAGGACTATCGGCTGGCCTCGAAGAGATTCTGGCAAACTGTCCGGCGCCTCAGGAGAGGGAAACAGTGCCCTACCAACGCTGTTTACAGTGGAGGTGGGCAGCTGTTGACCTCAACTGGGGATGTCGTCGGACGGTGGAAGGAATACTTCGAGGATCTCCTCAATCCCGCCGTCACGTCTTCTATTGAGGAAGCAGAGGCTGGGGGCTCAGAGGTGGGCTCGTCCATCACCCTAGCTGAGGTCACCGAGGTAGTCAAGAAACTCCTCGGTGGCAAGGCACCGGGGGTGGATGAGATCCGCCCTGAGTACCTCAAGTCTCTGGATGTTGTGGGGCTGTCTTGGCTGACACGCCTCTGCAGCATCGCGTGGCGGTCGGGGACAGTGCCTCTGGGATGGCAGACCGGGGTGGTGGTCCCTCTTTTTAAGAAGGGGGACCGGAGGGTGTGTTCCAACTACAGGGGGATCACACTTCTCAGCCTCCCTGGGAAAGTCTATGCCAGGGTACTGGAGAGGAGAATACGGCCGATAGTGGAACCTCGGATTCAGGAGGAACAGTGCGGTTTTCGTCCAGGCCGTGGAACACTGGACCAGCTCTATACCCTCTACAGGGTGCTGGAGGGTTCATGGGAGTTTGCCCAACCAGTCCACATGTGCTTTGTGGATTTGGAGAAGGCATTCGACTGTGTCCCCCGAGGCGGCCTGTGGAGGGTGCTCCGGGAGTATGGGGTCCCGGGTCCTTTGCTAAGGGCTGTCCGGTCCCTGTATGACCGAAGCAGGAGCTTGGTTCGCATTGCCGGTAGTAAGTCAGACTTCTTCCCGGTGCATGTTGGACTCCGGCAGGGCTGCCCTTTGTCGCCGGTTCTGTTCATAATTTTTATGGACAGAATTTCTAGGCGCAGCCAGGGGCCGGAGGGTGTCAGGTTGGGGGACCACGCGATTTCGTCTCTGCTCTTTGCGGATGATGTTGTCGTGTTGGCCCCCTCACACCAGGACCTTCAGCGTGCACTGGGACGGTTTGCAGCCGAGTGTGAAGCGGCTGGGATGAGAATCAGCGCCTCCAAATCCGAGGCCATGGTCCTCAGTCGGAAAAGGGCGGCTTGCTCACTTCAGGTTGGTGGAGAGATCCTTCCTCAAGTGGAGGAGTTTAAGTATCTTGGGGTTTTGTTCACGAGTGAGGGAAGGATGGAACGGGAGATTGACAGACGGATCGGTGCAGCTTCTGCAGTAATGCGGTCGATGTACCGGTCTGTTGTGGTGAAGAAAGAGCTGAGCCGTAAGGCAAAGCTCTCGATTTACCGGTCAATCTACGTTCCTACTCTCACCTATGGTCATGAGCTTTGGGTCATGACCGAAAGGACAAGATCCCGGATACAGGCGGCCGAAATGAGCTTTCTCCGCAGGGTGGCTGGGCGATCCCTTAGAGATAGGGTGAGAAGCTCGGTCACTCGGGAGGAGCTCAGAGTAGAGCCGCTGCTCCTCCACATCGAGAGGGGTCAGCTGAGGTGGCTCGGGCATCTGTTTCGGATGCCTCCTGGACGCCTTCCCGGGGAGGTGTTCCGGGCACGTCCCACTGGGAGGAGACCCCGGGGAAGACCTAGGACACGCTGGAGAGACTATGTCTCCCGGCTGGCCTGGGAACGCCTCGGTGTCCCCCCGGAAGAGCTGGAGGAAGTGTCAAGGGAGAGGGAAGTCTGGGCATCTCTGCTTAGACTGCTGCCCCCGCGACCCGGCCCCGGATAAGCGGAAGAAGATGGATGGATGGATGGAAATATGAACCACTCAACTCCTCAAATAAACTTCTACTTTAGGTAGTGGACAAATTATTTTTAGCTATTGTATGTTATAATGCTAGCTTCAAAATTGGATCAAACACTTACATACCAATAGAAACACTTTATCATAAATTAATTTAGTCACAAAAAGTTCATTTATTGTATTGAGTTAATTCATTCAGTTAATTCAGTTTTTTTTTTTTTTCAGTTATACTTTTATAAATTTATTTTATTCAGTCATAAAGCTTTTAATCAGCTAATGAACTCGTGGGCCACTTGGACTCCTTTACAGAACACCAGTGGTCTGAGGATCACAGTCTGAGAAAACTGCTCTAAAACACAACTGGACCATGGTACCACCACAGTACTTTTTTTTAAAATGTTGTTTCTGCATATATTCAGACTCTTTTGTGTATTTCAGGATGTGTTATATATTTTGGATCTGAATGAGTCTGTGATTCAGAATGAAGAGTTTGTCCGTTGTGTCAGCGGTGGGAAACTGTTTCCTGGCTCTGTTCCACTGGCACACAGATACGGGGGCCATCAGGTAAAACTGACAGTCCTTTCACACCCGACAGCGATGGCATAAGACAACCAGAGCAAACATGTCAACCATATGTTATTATTATTATAGTTTGGTTATTGGGCCGGACAGCTGGGCGATGGAAGAGCACATTTGCTGGGTGAATACACAAACAGGTAAAATCATCCTTTTCCATCAGCGTTCAACAGAAATCATCAGTTGTTATTGTCATATGGGACTTTTCTGTTGTAATGCATGTCAACTTTCTCATAATGTTGTTTAATATTAAAGAATGGAAAGTGTGATCTATACTTCTTGGTTTTTCAGCAAATAGATGATTCTGTCTTTTTTTTAAATCTAATTCTCACTTAATGCTTAAACATGTGTATGGACAATGACATCTCTCAGTTTAGAACTGTGACAAGTGTTAACCGTTATATAATCTCTTTTTTTATCCAGAAAAGGTGAAAGATGGGAACTCCAGTTGAAAGGCTCAGGAAAGACACCATACTCAAGGCGAATATCAGTTCCTGCTGCTCAATATTTTTGATATGCTTTTTAAGTAATTCTGAGATATATTTAGTTGTAAATGATCTTAAATTGTCTGTCTGTCAGTAGTGTAATGGTTCTGCTGTTTACTGTACATGATGTTGTGTGTGCAGGGCTGGTGATGGACGGGCTGTGATTCGCTCCTCTGTGAGGGAGTTCCTGTGCAGTGAAGCCATGCACTTTCTGGGAGTTCCTACCAGCAGAGCCCTCAGGTACATATGGACATGCACAAGAAGAGGAATATATGTATTTATCACATTCAAATGTCTGGTGTTGAATATTATTATTATTTTTATTTATACTTTTTCCCATTTTTTGCCTTTATTGTTTGTCAGTCTGGTTGTGAGTGAGGAACCTGTTTGGAGGGATCCGTTTTATAATGGCAGTGTCATAAAAGAAAGAGGTAAAATACGATCAGATTTGGAAAAATAGAGTAACTAAGTTCTTTATCTGTCCTCAGCTTTTTGTGATTGTTCTCTGTATCTTTCAGGAGCGGTTGTTCTGCGTCTGGCCAAGTCCTGGTTTCGCATCGGTTCACTGGAGATATTAACTAGAACTGGAGAGTTAGATGTCCTACGGTATATTAACTTTAACTTGGGATGGTAATATTTTTTTCTCACTCTTATTTGCTTTTTAATTCCTTTTTAATTTTATTTTCAGGACATTGTTGGACTTTGTAATTAAAGAGCATTTTAAATCTATAGCAACAAATGACCCTGACAAGTATGTGGTGAGTATCTGTGTCTCTCTGCTGTTCAGCTCTAATACTAGATTATTTTATATTGTCTGATCAGTCTCACTATATTTGAATGGTTTTCATGTTGTGTGAAGGTGTTTTTCTCCAGAGTGGTGAATGAAACCGCACATTTAATCGCCCACTGGATGTCGGTTGGTTTTGCTCATGGTTAGTTCACTCTGCTTTACTTGTTTAGTTATCACATTGATTTATCATTATAGATTGAGATTCATACGCAAAATGCAAAACAACATGATCTGCATCTTCACACAGGAGTCTGCAACACAGATAACTTCAGTCTGCTTTCTATCACTTTTGATTATGGCCCATTCGGATTTATGGAATCATATGACCCAAGTATGTTTCTTTGTCTAACTTAAACTTTCATAATATTAGCAATCATCTTCATATAAGTTAATTTTTTAAAGCTTTTTGTAATGTAACATTTCTCTCACACACACACACACACACACATTTGTGTCCTCATAAACCATATATGAGAACACAGTATATATACAATACTGTAAAAAGTGGAGGAAAATTGTATAGTAAGTTTTTTTTAACCCATTACTTGTTTTATTTTACTTTATTATATTCTAATGAGTCAAAGTGAAACAGACAGCCATAATAATAACATATAATAATTGTATTGTTAATGGGTGTTATTGCTACTTCATTGTTTCCTCTGTATAGATTTTGTCCCCAACACGTCTGATGACGAGGGCCGGTACAGTATAGGAGCTCAGGCTGATGTTGGCCTGTTCAATCTACAGAAACTTCTAGAAGCTCTGAGACCACTGCTGACCTCAGATCAGCTTTCACAGTAAGACATCGTTTTATTTTTTGTTGGTATTGGTCTGGAATAAAACAGGTGATTCGTGTCAATTCATTTACTTCAGATCTCAGCAAATATTGAGAGAATATCCACAAATCTACCATCAAAGGTGAGCATGTCATCAGACAATATAGAACACTGTATTCATCTCTGAGTCATTCCTGATCTCCTTTTACTGTTTCTGTTATAGATTTCAGGAGCTGTTCAAAGCAAAGTTGGGCTTTCTGGGAAATGAAGAAAAGGATTCATATGTGATTGCATTTCTTTTAACGGTAAATATTAGCTGGATTGTTTTTTTTCTCTCTAATTGTACTATAATTAATTCATGTGATAAAGTTTGTTGGCCATTCTCAGGAAATGGTGTCATTTGTGACAGAAAATTGTATTTTATTTTTATGAAAAAAGTAAGGAATCAGTAAACCGTTATAGAAAGACGCACACACACACACACACACACACACACATATACACACTTTCATTATAAACTTTTTTAATTAGATGTTTTTTTTATTTGTTTTAAAACCTGTCAAAGTAAAAACCAAACTGTTCAGTATGGAGTTAAATCAGTAGTAGATCACACAAATGGCAGCATTTCCTGAGAATGACCCATATATTGTTGTGTGATGTGTGTTGAGCTGATGGAGGACACTGGAGCAGACTTCACTATGACTTTCAGACAGCTGAGTGAAGTAACCCTGTCCCAGCTTCAGAAGGGATCCATTGATCCGGTGCGTTTCCTCTCCATTCGCTCCCACAGCAGCTGCAAACTCCATAATCATGATTTCAGTCCATTAACTGTGACTGTGTCTCTCTTGACAGTCATTGTGGGCTCTTTCAGACCTCTCGTCACACAAGCATTTCAGAGACTGGGTTCAGCTGTATTTACAGCGTCTGTCAAGGTAATGTTGCTGTAATGTAAACTCGAACTCTTTAGAGGATTAAAATGAACATCACTATATGTTTTAATGATCTTCTACAGGCTAATAAGTGACTCAGATGCAGCACGGCAGCACAGAATGCAAGGTATGTTGTTGTATATGTTATATGATGCAATGTTATGTATTATGTGTTTATATATTGTTACACTACCGTTGAAATGTTCAGGATTGGTTAGATTTGTTTTTGAAAGAAGTTTCTAATGCTCACCAAGGCTGCATTTATTTAATCAAAAATACAATTAAAACAGTTACTACAAGGTATTATTATACTATGAGATATCATTACAATATAAAATAAACTATTCTATTGGAATATACAGTATTTGTGTAATTAATATATTTGTTCAGTTGAATGTAATTTATTCCTGTGGTCATTTCTCCAGTCTTCAGTGTCACATGATCCTTTAGAAATCATTCTTATATGCTGATTTCCTGCTCAAGAAACATTTGAAAACAGTTGGGCCGCTTAATATTTTTGTGGAAACCCTGATACATGTTTTGATTAATATAAAGTTATAAAAAACAGCGTTTATTTGACATATAAATCTTTTGTAATATTATAGATGTCTTTATTGTCCCTTTTAATGCATCCTTGCTGAATAATATTATTAATTTCTTTTTTTAAAAAGTTTTACTGACCGTACATTTTTAAACGGTAGTGTATGTTTTTTTACGATGTGTTTTGTTGTATTTAATGTTATTTGTAATGTTTCTATTGTTCAGGAGTAAACCCACGGTATGTGTTGAGGAACTGGATGGCTGAATCTGCTATCAGAAAAGCAGAGAAAAATGACTTTTCAGAGGTATTATTACATGTGATGACAAACTAATATGCTGTCATGATCATGCTTATCATATATCTTAGAGTATTTGCTTTAATATATTACTGTGAAATGAAGACTTGACAATTATACATACAATGTAACATCTTCAGACAGACCATTATGGCTCGTCTTTTTCTTAGGTGACAGTATTTTTGATGTATCTCTAGGTGGCGCTGTTGCAGAAGACTTTAATGGAGCCGTTTATGGAGCAAGAAGAGGCTGAGAGAGCCGGATATGCCAGTAAACCTCCATCCTGGGCTCAGCAGCTGAGGGTCAGCTGTTCCTCCTGACTCAGGGTCGAATGGGAAAAAAAAATCACAAATTTCAGCATCATTTGAACCAAAAATATTGTTTATGACATTGTAATCACACTTCCTAATGGATGATTTGATTGGAGGATGAGCCATGTTCGACGTTATATACGTATGTACATATATGCCCGTTATATATGGACAATGGACATGGATGTCTTTTGTAATATTGCTTTCACTATTAGTTCATGCTTTGCTAATATTAGTTTTTCTCCAAATGGACAGTTGTTGATATTAACATTGTTTTGATTACATATTTGATTGAGCTGCAGTTGCATAGCAGAGACAGTGGATGGCACACTAAAATCACAATTTGATTACCAATGCCCCTCTAGTGCCACACTTTAGGATGAATCCTAAATATTGCTAAAATGAACCACAAAAATCTTGTGCTTTATAATTTAGAATTATTGCATCCATGCAAAGAATGCATGTCCCTTTTCTGTTGGAGTCAGGCTTTAATTGTGCATTTATTGCATTTTTTTTGCGTTTTATTTCCCAATTGCTTGACAAACATAAAACACAGCACACCCTAACCTTAACATAGCCTGAAACACCCTTGATGATTTGTCATGCTTTCTTAGCAAGGCATCAACATGTCAGTGGACCTGCTTTTGCTATAATCCTTAAGGTATTTTATTTCCTATGGGTTGATGGTAAAATAGCTTTTTACAGTTATAATTTTCTTTGTCCAAAATTAGTTTTTAGCTAGTGATATCCTTTCCATGCCTTGTTTTTAATTTGGTAGAACAATAACCCAGTATAAACACTTTCATCACATATTCATATTCTTAGAGGTGAGGATGGACTGGAAAAAAACAAGTTGAGGTATTTTGAATTGTGTGCAAAGACTTTAATTAAAGGATGGCTCTGTCAACTGAAAAATAACCAGAAAAAAAAGTTTTGACCTTTTACAACTTGTGGCAGGCTGGCTACTGGTCCCTTTATCACTAAGCAAGTCGGGCTTTTACAGTCGCTACATCCTCGTTCCAAAGAAATATGGCGGCCTCAGGCCCATCTTATATCACAAATTCACCCTGGGGATTGTTTTTTCTCAGTGGATCTGAAAGATGCTTACTTTCACATTCAGATAACACCCCATCACAGGCCATTCTTGAGATTCGCATTCGAGGGGCAGGCTTATCAGTACACAGTCCTACCATTCAGTCTATCCCTAGCACCCCGTACGTTTTACGAAGTGCATTGACGCAGCTTTCGCGGTCAAGAAGCAGAGACTGTCAGGTTGGATGGTTGATGCTATCTCGCTGGCTTATGAGTCTAAGGGCCTCCGTTGTCCCATAGGCATCAGAGCTCATTCCACGAGAGGCATGGCCTCGTCATGGGCATGGTCGAGTGGAAAACCAATTGAAGATAATTGTTCCCGCTTTACAAGCAAGGGTTCTTTCCGTATAAATAGTGTCTAAGCACAATTCTTTACAACTATAGGGCCCGACGTCTGTCTTGTCCTGGGTGAACCTGAACCACAGTTCTATATACCATATAAAAAGGAGCTTGGCCCATTCCTATATTTTCCTATTTGAGGCTCATTACTGATCTGGCCTCTATTAGGACTCATAACTTTACTCTTCTATGAGCCTCGGCCGCCTAGGCAATAGTTTGGGGTGAAGTTTTTAAGCACGCACTGCGTTTTGAAAGGGGTTCCCATAGCGTAAGCTAACCAATACAAGAGACCCCTCGAAAGGGAACGTCTCGGTTACTAACGTAACCTCGGTTCCCTGAGAGTAGGGAACGAGTATTGCGTAACCCGCCGGCTACTGTGCTTAGATCAGGGGATCGCTTCAGTCGACTTAACCTGAATTCTATGGCGAAAATGGGGGCTTATATAGCTATAAGCCCGCCAGTAAAACGTTGTTGGACTTTGGATAGTTTTTTTTTTTTTTAAGGATACAATTTTATAGGTCATGATATAAAAAAAAATAATAATAAAAAAAAATTAACGTTTGATGAAATCATCTTCGTCACTATTTGCCGTTGACATATTCATTTAAAATACTTCTATTACTCTTCTATAATCCCATTCTTGTAAATCTATAAACTCTAAACTCTGTCACCTTTTCCTAAATAATAAATTACTAATATACACCGTCTATATCTTGTTTAAAATAATCTAATTGTCATTGAATATTGGAAGTTACACCATCAACATTGTAATCAAGCAGTGCGATATCTAATTAATAACAAAGCAATTTTCAGCACATTTTACATTTACATGTGATCATTTACCAGACACTTTTATCCAAAGCGACATACAAATGAGGAGAGCAATAAAACCAACAATATGGCAGTGATGTGACCATTCCCAGTTTAGTCTACAAAAAGATGCGTCTTCAGCAGTTTGGGTCATCACAAATAGAAGAATCTTACATTATTTATTAGTGAGTTCAAGTCCTCTATTAGATCATTGTGGTAATCTGATGTCATCTGTGATATAAAAAAAAAAATCAGACCCACAAAAAGATCCAAACAAGAAACTGCTGTGAAGTCACACACAAACACGAGAGTGAGATCGCTGTGACGTCTCTGTGTCTTCAGTCTCTGTTGACTGTGACGTCTCTGTAGCGGCTCCTTATTCACCATCAGCTCACCCTGAGGAAAATACAATTAAACACACAGACAGTCACATATGGAGTACGAGACATTACTGCGGTCACATCACATCAGTAGATTCATTTCAGAACAAACACAGGCAGAGATACATACAGAGTACATTAATATTACAGCCAGAGATGTAAAGGTGAGGAGAACATCAGAGCTGTTGTGCCGCACGCGGGGAACGACAAGCTGCGACAGTCGGAGATTCTGGTCAAGACCATTGTGAAAAGATCATCGTGTCAGGAACACTTCCCACTTACCCTCGTGGAAACCAAAGGTTCAGTAGATTATTCGCATTATATGAATGATGTGATGAACAGAAACTACTCTCTCAATTAATTGTAATCTTGTAATTGTAAGATTCTTCTGTGAGAATGGCCTGCAGCCCAGAGTCAGAGCAGACCTGCTGTCGGACATCATCTATGTACTGATTAAATGATAATAGCACATGTAGTCCATTCCATAGAGACTGTGTCTGTTCTCAGAATAATGAGAACAAATATTGTTTATTATTACAGGATCCAGGAAAAATAACTGAGCAGTGAAACTGCCCGCTGTTCTTCAGAAAAATCCTCCAGGTATTGCACATTTTTAGGTTTTCCAGCATCTTCTGCATATTTGACACCTTTCCAACAATGACTATGATTTTGAGATTCATCTTTTTACATCAAGGACAATTGAGTGACTCATACACAACTATTACAAAAGGTGAAAACATTTACTGATGCTCAAGAAGGAAACAATGCATTACGAGCAGGTGGTGTAAACTTTAAACAGGATTATGATGATGTGTACATTTTGTTTAAAGATCATCTTTTTTTCATTTAGTACTGCCCTTCAGAAGCGAATAATTCCCTGTTTCGCAGAAGACAAAATAATTACAATTTATATTGTTCATGCAATTTAAAAAGTGTACACACCCCAGCTTTTAATGCATTGTGTTGCATCAGTAAAAAAAAAAAAGAAAAAGTTATCATTTTTTTCTAAAAATATATATTTCTTCAAGAAATACTCTGTAAAACTGATGTTGTTAAAAATAATATGCAGGGGAAACCAAGTCCTATGTTTGGTGGACCCTCTGTGTTACAAACCTTATTAGTATTCCAAAGTATTCTAAATTATTTAGATTAGGTTACAAAGCTTGTGTAATCTAACGAAAAATGTTACAAATTACCATGTTTTGTAATCTGTAGTAAATAATCCACTTACAATATAGTGTCTCCAGTTTATAATGTGGATCATTCTTTAGATCAGAGAGAAGCTTCATGTCTGAATCTCCTAGTTTATTCCCAGACAGATCCAGTTCTCTCAGGTGTGAGGGGTTTGATCTCAGAGCTGAAGTCAGAGCAGCAAAACCTTCATCTGTGACTCCACAATCCCTCAACCTGTAGAGAACAATGATACTGTGTAAACGGTGTGTAAAATTACCTTTTATTAAAGATTGCAATGTGTGATGTGATTTGAATGTAGTGACAAGCAATGAATGCCACTATATTCTACACTGTTTTATAAAGGATGTCGGTTCTCCGTGTTCTCGAGGTAAAACTGAGGGACAAATACCATGCAGTAAAATTGAATGAATTAATCCAGTTAGGGAAACATATTAAAATCACTTTAAAACTTCTTAATTATGTTACTTGGAAATGACTTGATTCCATGATGTTGACATTATGTGAACAAATGATCTTTGTTTAACTTGATTGGTTCATGTGAAATGATGTGCATGATTAAATCATTTAAATCCAACACACTTTTTCAGTGCATTGTTTTCTGTTTTAAAAATAAATGAATTTAAATTTACTGTAAAACCTTAAGAATGTCAACATTGAAAAGTGGAAGACTAATCAATTTGTTAAAGAAATGTAAATTATTAGACGGCCTTGAAGCCTTTTTGTCCCTGATAATATTATTTTTTCTATTTCTTTTTCCTTTTTTATAGATTTGTGCTCTGTTCTTTACGGCATGTATTATAGTTTTGTTTTGTCTTATTGTAATGGAATTTACTGCAATAAAACACTTCCGCATTCCTGGATTCCTATGGAAGTCTATGGGTGTTGTAACCGTCAGTTCAAAAACACTGTTGTTTTAATATAACATTTATACTTTGTGTATTTGTGTAATGTAATGTTTTGTCTTGTTTGTGATGTGGAGTATATATATATATATATATATATGCTGGGAATAACATTTATGTTTTAGGATTAGCATGTTTAATCAAGCATTGGCTCACCGGTGATGTTCACTGATTTAACTGAATATTTATTTAATGTGCATTTGGACTGATGTAAGTATCACTCACTTGTAATTTATTGTTTAACTGAGCGTCTATGAATCACACACAAAACTACTGGTTTTGGTTTTCCTGGTAAAACTATAATTGTACAGAAAATGAGCTCTCAATAAAATGTATTCAATTGTCTCTCATTTGTGTTGTGTGGATGTGTAATTGTTTGGTTGCACTCCTTCTTCAGACCCGAAACAAGCAAAGTTGGTGATCAATGAGTAAAAAAGTTTAAACTATTACATTACTAATAAAGAATATATTTAGCAAGGACAAATATATATGTGTTTATCAGAGAGTTCATCTTACCACAGTTTCTCCAGTTTACAGTGAGGATCCTCCAGTACAGCAGAGAGCAGAGGAACTGAATCTCCTAGTTTATTCCCAGTCAGATCCAGTAGTCTCAGGTGTGAGGGGTTTGATCTCAGAGCTGAAGTCAGAGCAGCAAAACCTTCATCTGTGACTCCACAATACCTCAACCTGTAGAGAACAATGACACACTCTTCACTCTCTCAGTTCAGATCAACAACACGTACAAGCCACAATTCTACACAGACTATTAAATATGTCTAAATTTCAATTGGAGATTTATCAGTCAAAATATTTTATCAAAAAAAGAATTTATGAAGAAATTCAAAAAGCTTTCGACACCTGTGCTTCATAATCCAACATATCTAAATGATCTCAAAAAACAACGACACCTCTTCACTCTGTGACAGACTCATCGTGAAGATGAAAGCACACAAGAGTAACACGAAGGTTAACTTAAATGTTTTAATCGTTTTATTCTGATGTTATTTGCAAGATATAAAGCTATGTTTTAGTTCATATGTTTCCGTAATGAGTGAGTGAGTGCTCAATTTCCAAGTCAAGCTGTGCTAACTGGAGCGTCGCTGGAGATCGACATGAAAACTGAGAAATGAAACCAACACTTTCCCTGCTTCTCCCCACAGCCTCTTGAATGTTTGTATCTCCCAGGATACATCACCCCTTTTAGGGTTAATTTTAAATTAAGAGAATGATTATATGAATATACTATATGAATTATAAATAATTAAATTCATATAATATAAATATTTAAAAAATTCACCCTAAACTGCTTTAATTTGGAGTGAGAGATACAGGCGGAGTGGCTTTATTGCATCAGATACATGTCACTTTACTCACAGCTGATTGGTCCAGTTTTGGTTTGTGATCTCGACCACAGAATAAATTTATTTTATTCAAGGTCATCCTGCAGCGCAAGTTAGTTACCATGGCGATGGAACCCGCTAAAAACCAATCCACCTTCTTGAGCCCGAAAAAACAGAGTTTGCTCAAAATAATCTCAAACTTACAAGGGGAGCAACTGAAACTGGCTTCATGCAACAGGCCACAGAAACAGTGGGAAACACTGCTGTATTAACCAGCACTCACTGTAATTCTGAAGTGCTCCTGAAGAGCTTAAGTAGCTGGTTCAGGTGTGCTGGATCTGAACTCTGCAGAGAGGTAGATCTCCAGGAACAGGTTTGGGCGCTCCAGATTTAGATTAACGAGATTTACGTTTCCTGCTTCTTTGCATCAAAATGATACATAATATTGAACTATTCATTTGGGCACGTTCATTCTTTCTCCGCAAAGAACACAAGTCCATTCTTAGATCTGAGAAACCACCCAGCAGAAGCCCAACACTGCACATTTTGGATGTCTCTCTTCTCTGCCAAACCCACCGGAGATCTTGGAGTCTTTACTAACGAGCTGATGAGTTGAATCTGCTGTGTTTGATTAGAGAGACATCTAAACTGTGCAGTGCTGGTGAAACTCCAGGATCAGGGTTGAGAACCACTGACTTATTATACATGAACATCATTGGGGAAAACACTGTTGAATAACATGTCATTGTAGTCAGAGTGAAACACACTAAAATGATTAAATAATGAAATATTTTTTTAAATGTAACAATGAACACTAATACCAGATCCTGAGATTAGACATTTGTGTACACCTGTGATTTCTGTGCTGAGATTTAGTGTTTATAGAACAGTAAGAATTTTAGGACTAAAATTAGCTTCTAAAATGAGGACAAAGACATGTGTGACTATCAGAGAGAATATCTAACCTCAGATTCTCCAGTTTACAGTGAGGATCCTCCAGTACAGCAGAGAGCAGAGGAACTGAATCTCCTAGTTTATTCCCAGACAGATCCAGTAGTCTCAGGTGTGAGGGGTTTGATCTCAGAGCTGAAGTCAGAGCAGCAAAACCTTCATCTGTGACTCCACAATACCTCAACCTGTAGAGAACAATGACACACTCTTCACTCTCTCAGTTCAGATCAGTTTAGCAGTGAATTCATTATTAAAGAGAAAATACAAACTTAAAGCACAAATCAAAATGTTTGATGGATCATTGGACTGAGATCTAAAATGTCACAGAGCTCAAAACATGATTACTAAAAATCTAGTCTTTTTTTTTTATCTGTACTAATACAGTACGTATGGAGTAATGATTTGTTTAAATTGTGTAAACAATATTTTAAAAACAGTCCCTGCAGAAAGATGAACGTGATGAACTGCAAGAATAAATCCAGCATGTTCTTCATTTCTAAGTTCTGAATGTGTTGAGATCGAGTCGGTTTAAAATCAAGAGACTGAAGTGTTGATTGTGATGTGACTGTATTTCAGTGACTCAGTCCTGCAGAATCATGTGACTGAAGAGCAGCTCATGTGTTCAATCACTTACAGTTTAATAAGCTCAATAACAGCAGCAGAAAAAGGCTGAACATTTCAAATATAGGCTTTACATTGTGTTTCAAGCGCGAGTCATATATGATCTTACCACAGATTCTCCAGTTTACAGTGAGGATCCTCCAGTACAGCAGAGAGCAGAGGAACTGAATCTCCTAGTTTATTCCCAGTCAGATCCAGTAGTCTCAGGTGTGAGGGGTTTGATCTCAGAGCTGAAGTCAGAGCAGCAAAACCTTCATCTGTGACTCCACAATAACTCAACCTGTAGAGAACAATGACACACTCTTCACTCTCTCAGTTCAGATCAGTTTAACACAAGTGTCCGCAGCCGTACTGCAGGGCGTCTGTCAATTAATGCTTGATCACAAATAATTTTTTGTTAAATTAAAACATGGGTAAAAACACCAAGTCAAATTTATGTCAAATTTAAATATAAGCACTCTCAAATGAATGCAAGAGAACCCTCAGTTGATTCTGTAATAATATCATACCAGCAAACTCTCAAGTGTGTTTTTGTGTTTGAACTCTGGAGAACGTCAAATGTTTCTATTTACAATGTGTTTTTACAGCGGTGAGAAATGTAGCCAATCACAGTCATGTTTGTTGGTCTATTGAACGCAGTGGCCAATCAGAGGCGTTTCATTTAGTCAGAATCCACTCACCGAGATATAAAGGCCCTGTCCCAAATGGCACACTTCATATGCACTTTCAGTCTTGTAGACTTACAATGGCTTCCGCGTCCCGTTAAGTCCATGATACTGTAGGGTGTCCATTTAGTAATTTTAGGTTTCAGAAGGGGACTCACGAGCGCCGCTCAGCGGTCGATATGTGCCCTACATGCACACTTTTGCTGAGCCCACACTGAAGCGAGCTCCGCAGCAGACTTCTTCCCGACAGTCAAAGCGGCGTTACGTCACGAAAGTGCGGACTCAGAGGAAGACCGCGAGTGTTTATGGTGCCATTTGTGACAGGGCCAAACTCACAATTAAGTGACATAAATAACAATTGCAAGAAAAAGTCAGAATTGCGAGATAAAAAGTCACAATTATCTTTTAAATTGTTTTATCCCGTGGCAGAAACAAGCTTCCATAAATTCGAGGCAACCAGTGGCGAATTAGTCTTCCAGGTTTTGATGTCATCCCTGAAGCTCTATTCATAGTCAGCTTTCCTTTCACATCCCCCAAATGCCAGCAAACCAATGAGAACGCGGAACAATGATGATGATGATGCATAATAACAGAACGTAGGCACCAACGTTGTGGATACACTTACCCAAAACCCTCCATAACTTTTCAATGAATTTCACATTTATTTGTATAGCGCTTTTCACAATACATGCTGTTTCAAAGCAGCTTCACAGAAAATGCACATCTACATTACAATTTAGAGTGATCTTTTATCAGAGGTGACTGTGTCCAAGTTATGTATTTCAGAAATGTACATATACAAATTACACATTTAGCTAATAATGTATTAAATTTAATTTAATTTATAACTGGCACTTATTTAAAAAAAAAAAATAGTCGATTGGCAAATAAATAAATGACAGACAGTTACATATGTACAGCATAATTTTATTATGTAAGCTTTATTTTACACCTCGAACGACAAGGGAATTTATAGTGTTAATATTAATTTGCGAGTCCGCGAACCCATTCTCTTAAATGCATTGGTTCAGCAGAGCATTCACAGCTTACAGTATACGGACTGAATGCCCCTGACCTGAAGCTTTTATCTTAAGTGTCGCGACCCCTTTTTTGAATAAACATGAAAATGCACAATCCGAACTTAAATGGTTGTAATTCAAAATTGCTTTGGAATATAGATGTAAGATTGGTCTTGTTTTAAAGAAGACATTTGGCAGATGTTTGTAGAAGTGAAATAAATTAAGAAAGTGAATTAAGAAAGTGAAACAGTAAAAAAGTTATAGAAGTTTGAGTTTATGAAAATGTAAAATGTAAAAATTGAATTATTCATATTTGATATAAAATATATTTTTTCAAAACCTGGTGGACTCTAAAACTGCAAGTAAATAAAAGCCAAAACTCTGAACAAGTTGTGTTTCAAATTTTAGGTTGATATCTCAAAAAATTAGCTTTCAGTAAGATTTTGTTTGGGCGCAGTAACAAACTTTTTACTGCCCATATAAGGGCGCCTCCATTTCCATATGTGTTTTGAGTGATCTGAACCATTATTTCCACAATTTTCATACAATTTATGAAGTAGACATCCTACTCAGTAGTAAAGGAAGTTTGGCATATTTTGATATGAATTCAACCTCTAATAATCACATAAAAATAACACGCATGTGCGTTATAGCTCGCTGACACAATTATTTCTTTATATTTAAAACATTTTCAGACCTTTTTTTCTAAAAAAAATTAATGGATATTATCTTTTGAACTATTGGCATGAAAACAAACTGAGGTTTCTACCATTCTTTCATGATTTTCATGTTCATCACTATTTCAAAATAAAGGTCTTAACACGCCTTAGGAATATGAAAATATTCTTGTTGCAAATTGACAGATTACGGCTCTTCTGTAATTTATTTTGATAATCAATCACCAAATATGAAACCTACAGATTGTAAGCTTTCAAATGATATATAGTTTGTCAATATTAGTTTAGGTTTAGTATAGCATATTACTGTTTTAAATATGTAATGGCTATGGTGACACTTAAGGGGTTAAGACCAATTTCATTTTCATCATTTATTTCTATTATTTGCAATACTTCATGCTTGAAGTTTAACACATAAGAGTTTATTACCAAAACAGTAATTAAGTGTCTTTAGAAATGTTATAATATATATTATAATGAAAAAGACTAATAAAATTGTCTCTTCATATTGAATGGATAACAATATATGTCTGGACACTTGAAAAATGTAATAATGTGGTCTATAAAACTTAAACATTTAATGATTTATAAGCATTTCACATATTTCTACACTAATTAGACAAAACTGCTATACTGCCAGTACACCATACTGTACAAATGAACTAGATCAATGTTCATTCTTGTCTGAAACTTTGGAGGAGACAAATATGAGACCACCAGGGTCTTTAGTTTAGGAAAAAAATCTGAGCACAGTGTGTGATGTTGCTGAGATCTCTTCCAAACTTTAGAGGAGACAAATATGAGATCTCCAGTATGAAGGGCCGTATAGGCAACAATTATTGAAAAGCATTTCAAACACTATAGTGAAACGAAAAACATTGATCAACCTTGGTGAAATTCATTCATACGCATTACTGAAATCAGAAAATATTTCGGTAGTTGATGATGGCTAATTTCCCTTGAAAAAGAAGTTGTGTGTCCGCACTTCTGTTTAATGTGGCGCGTCTCACAAACTCTTTTAAGCAATGGCGGTTAGTTGTAGCGAGTTGTATGGGAAGCCAAACACACCTGCATATAAGATCATGAAGATCAGCATGAAGTTATTACATTTCTTTTGCTTATTATCTTTCATATTAGTACATTAGTAGTGTTTGAAAAGCTACTTTGAAGAATTGTATTTTTGTAGCTACGGAAAGAGCTGTTAAAAGCAGAAACTTCAACGATTAAGGATTGTGCAGTGCTGGGGGAACTATAGGATCAGGGTTGGGAACCACTATTATTGCACAGAAACATCATTAGGGAAAACACTGGTGAGTAAACGTGGGGGAACAGGATTGTCACTGTAGTCAGAGTGAAACAGACTCAAATTATTGAATATAATGAATATAATGAAATACTGACTAAATCTAATGGATACATTTTAAAAAGAATGTAAAAATGAACACTAATACCAGATCATGAGATTAGACATTTGTGTACACCTGTGATTTCTGTGCTGAGATTTAGTGTTTATAGAACAGTAAGAATTTTAGGACTAAAATTAGCTTGTAAAATGAGGACAAAGACATGTGTGACTATCAGAGAGACAATCTTACCACAGATTCTCCAGTTTACAGTGAGGATCCTCCAGTACAGCAGAGAGCAGAGGAACTGAATCTCCTAGTTTATTCCCAGACAGATCCAGTAGTCTCAGGTGTGAGGGGTTTGATCTCAGAGCTGAAGTCAGAGCAGCAAAACCTTCATCTGTGACTCCACAATCCCTCAACCTGTAGAGAACAATGACACACTCTTCACTCTCAGTTCAGATCAACACTACAAGCCACGATTCTACACAGACTATTAAATGTCTAAATTTTCATTGGAGATTTATAACAGTCATAAACAAATAATAAAAAAATTCAAAAAGCTTTCAACACATGTGCTCCAAAAATCCCAGTTTATATTGGCAGTTTAATAATAGGAGAAACACAGATGAAAGATAATCTTCTTTTGTTGTTTGTTAATTATTGATCCACTGATGTTGTGAAGGCTCAAACAAACAAAAACTTTTTCAATGATTTCAGACAGCAAGAGAGAAACGCAATGGCATCAAATTAAAAAAGAACATCACACACCTGACGGAAACATTTCTAGACCTTTATAAGGAAACAGCCAAGCAACCAAAATGACAGAAAAAGTTATAATAGATAAATTAAATATACTGGTTGTTACATGATTCCCAATTATTTCCATTATTTCACAATTTCCAGTATTTGAACTTTACATTTTCATTTAAATGTTGTAATTAGCAATACATTTAATTGTACCTGTAAAGCAGATTTGTTAAATGACAGCATTGATTAAAGTTTCTTACGGGGCAAGAACATTTTTCTAATGGCAGAGCATTTAACTGCATGCACAAGTAAACCGCATCTCCTGCGCTGCAACAAAACACACCGATAATAACTGCAAATTAATGTCCGGCTCAGACTAACTGTAGGCCTACATCATGTAAGACTCCAATACAGTTATTATTCCCTCACAAATAAATCTCTCAGGGAGTAAACTGTTTCTTGATAAACTACACAACATTGTAATAGTATTTTCAATGGGTTTTTAAATTATTATTACTATGATTATTATTATTTTAAGTCATTATTGTACCTGGTTCATTAGGCTACTCTTGTAAGAAAGTAGCAGTGGCTGGAACAGACTTTAAGTATCGCCTGCGCTTGAAAAGATGCAATCTAATCCTGTTTTCATGAAATAAGATGCTCCCAAACAGGGTTGAGCTTACGGACCTGTTGCTATGACAGCAACTCCAGGATGAGCTTTGAAGAACCTAACAATCCTGGATCATGTAAAATCGTCAACAGTAAATGATTAAATGATTTTTGTTGTTTCCACAGTAATATTCCTGTACTCTCAACAGTTCTCTAGTGTATAAGCCGTGTGTAGTGATGATGTGCCTCCAGCAGTGCTCGAAGTGGGCCGGTACGCACCAGCACTTCTATATTTTAAGCTGTGGTGTACCCTCACTTTTTCTTGTGTACCGGCACTTCTCAGTGGCGTCACTAGGCCCCTTTTCTACTCAGACACATGATTTACAAAACCTGCTTCTGTGATTCAAAATGATACATAATATTGAACAATTTATTCAGTCATGGTGATGACTAGAAGTGTGCACTTTTTTTTATTACCGGAAAGAGTTAAACAGTGGGGGAGGAGTGAAATTATATATAAAGTATCTTTATTTGTACGTTTTCTGATAGGAGTACCTTTCATTTGTCCATGAAAAATGCAGTTTCTCTGCTCGCTTCTCGACGACTGTTCTTTCACTCAGCACAAGTTTGGTATTGTTTTAAAGCGTAGCAATCCAACTTTGTGAATATTCATTGCGAATTCTCGATGGCATGAGTCTGAACCAATGAAATGTGATTTTCAGACTCATACTGATTTAAACTAAATTATTTTACTCACATTGACTGACACATTCGAAACGTGCCTCAAAGACGCCTCAGACCGCACGTGACCCCGATATACACTTATACCTACACAGAATTACAGTATTTCAAAATATCTGTCTTGGCGAGTATTCAAGCAAACATTATCTGCTATGTCTTAAGTGAACATTTGGTTAACTGTTGGAGAAAAACATCTGATGTGTAACATTATATTAGATCAGCAGTACAGTAGGTCCGAATGTATAGGCTGTCTTTTTCGTTAATGTTAATCAAACAATTGTGGGATCATGGGGAAAAAAGTTTAATATATATTGATCCTATAGATATTTGGTTTTGACTTGATGTGTGCCAAATTTGGTGTTATTACCAGAGATTTTAAGGTATTGTTGGTAGAGGATTTTGTTTTGGAACCTTCAGAAAACTTTCACTTGATTATTTTCAAAATTGACTTTGACTATAAAATTCAAACAGGTGTAGCTCAGTCATGAAAATTTGCTCATTGCGACTCATTTTGTCAGAATGGGTCACGTATGTAAGCAGATGCATATGTAAAATCAAAACTGATAATGTTTCTTAATGAAATGTCGACGCAGGACGAGGTATAGGACTGTGAAGCGCTGGGGGTGTTGTTGGATTGAACTACTTGATCTACTCATCGTCCTGAATCTGATCCAGACGTAGTCTAAATATCTAATATCTAAAAATTATGTATCTTAATCAAGATACACAAGCAATTTTTCAGTATACAAGACTTAATATTTTAAGTCATTTTGCTTCTCAAGTAAATGTATCTTCAATTAAGAATACAAAAAAGAAAAGATGACAAAAATACTGAAAAATACATTTATTTTCTGCAGTGTAGTCCTAAAATTTACATAAGCATTTAGTCCAGGGTTCCTCAAATCTGGTTTTGAAGTGCCGCTGTCCTGCAGAGTTTAGATCCAACACTAATTAAAGACCCTGAACAAGCTGATCCATGTCCTCAGAGTTACAGGAAGGGGAGTTTATCAGGGTTTGAGCTAAACTCCGTAGGGCAGCGGCCCTCCAGTGCCAGATTTGTGGAACCCTGATTTAGTCTTACAGAAGACAATAACATGTCTGACTATGATATACCGTAGATGATCTTACCAGAGTTTCTCCAGTTTACAGTCAGGATCCTCCAGTACAACAGAGAGAAGCTTCACACCCGGATCTCGTAGGTTTCTATTATCTAGATTCAGTTCTCTCAGTTGTGAGGGGTTTGATCTCAGAGCTGAAGTCAGAGCAGCACAATCTTTCTCTGTGATTTCACAATCACTCAAACTGTAGAGAGATGAAAATCAGACTTGGTAAACACTATGAACTGAAAACAAAAAGCAATAGAAATTAGAGAAAAAAATAGACAATTTGTATATGGAGTAAAGCAAACACTGTACTGTCGTCACTAATGGATGGCATTGTCTCAAAATTACTCAGGAACCTTGAGATCCGACGGTAGCTGCTCGTATCTCAGCCTGCCTGACAGACATTTCTGGCTGGATGAAGGACCACCACCTTCAACTAAACCTTGCGAAGACAGAGCTGCTTGTGGTCCCGGCCAACCCAACACTTCGTCACAACTTCTCCATTCAGCTAGGCTCGTCATCCATAACTCCATCAACGTCAGCTAGGAACCTTGGGGTTGTAATTGATGATCAGTTGAAATTCACAGACCACATTGCTAGAACTGCCCGGTCCTGCAGATTTGCCTCGCACAACATTAGGAGGATCAGGCCTTTCCTAACAGAGCATGCCACACAACTCCTTGTCCAAGCACTTGTTTTATCCAGACTGGACTATTGTAATGCTCTCCTGGCTGGTCTTCCAGCTTGCTCTGTCAAACCTCTGCAACTGATCCAGAATGCTGCAGCCACAGTAGTCTTTAATGAGCCAAAGAGAGCACACGTCACTCCTCTCCTCACACAATTGCACTGGTTGCCAGTTGCCGCTCGCATTAAATTCAAGGCACTGACGTTTGCCTATACAGAACAACCACTGGCACTGCTCCCTCTTACCTAAACTCATTACTTCAGACTTATGTGCCATCCAGAAACTTGCGCTCTGCTAGCGAATGTCGTCTAGTGGTACCATCTCAAAGAGGCACAAAATCTCTTTCCCGGACCTTTACCATGACTGTTCCCTGCTGGTGGAATGATCTGCCAAACTCAACCAGAGCTTTTGAGTCAGTAGCCACTTTCAAGAAACTGCTGAAGACGTATCTTTTCCGGCAGCACTTGATTCAGTAGTACTAACACTTTCTCTTCTCTTCTATTTAAAAAAAAAAAAAAAAAAACTGCACTAAAATTAAACTGAGAGGGGTTATAGCACTTGCGTATTTTTGTCCTACTGTTAATTTAACTGCTTCTATTGTTCTCATTTGTAAGTCGCTTTGGATAAAAGCGTCTGCTAAATGAATAAATGTAAATGTAACTTTAAACTTGTTTGGTTTAAATTAAGTACATTCGTTAAGTAAGTACTCATTGAAATTAAGTACCTACTCATTGAGTATGCGGCGGGTTGTCACCAACGTCATGTTCTGGGCGGTAACCCGGATGCGCGGCCATTATGGAGGCACTCGGATGTAAACAACGGCATGGATTGCACTGTTTACGTACTACTGAACACATTGTTACACTAATAAACCATGGTAAAAACACGTAGTAGGTGCGAAATCATATAGAGAAGGACTTAGTAAGCAGGAGAGAGCGAAACATTTTGACAAACTAAAGTTAATATGTGGTAAAGGTCCGAACGAGCTAGCTTCTCCAGCCCGTACTGCAGTTCTTCCTTCTATTTCTTATCCCGACACAGGCTACGTTCAGATTGCCAGTCCAAAAAAGCACATGAAATCCGTTTCAAGCTACATTCATATGTGGTTTGAAATCCTATTCAAATCACATATCAGGGCATCGGCTTCAGTCTGAACGATCGGATTTCGCGTGGTATGTGACTCTCACGTTAAATGTAAACGTCAGACGTTGTTAGAGGAAACACGCTGAAAGTCGCTGTCGAAACAATTCTGTGTTGTTGCAAAGTGCCGGACGAGCAGAACATTATTATTTCTGAAACATATTTTGAAACTAGCGCGGAAAAAAAGCTGTAGTGCATAATATCCTCATACAGTTCTGCAGCTCAAGACGCAGTAGTCCAGCGCGGCGGCTACACATTCCCATGTTGTCAAATTTAAATAAGACGACATCTCGATTGCAAATGCAAACCCCTCCATCAACACAATGTCAGTGCCATATTGCCCAAGAGCTGCATGGATACACACATCGGATCTGAACAGTTGCGATTCACAGTGTGGACATTATTTTAGATCAGATTCCAATCGGATACAAAGATAATCGGATTTGGACTGACAGTGTGAATGTAGCCATAGTTAAATACGTCAACATTTTAGCCATAGTCAACGCTTCATTAACACATGTCATGTGGTTGATGAGCTGATGCTGTGCCTCACCACAAACGCCTTCTTTCATCCGTTTTTTACACTCTTCTCTTTAACTTTTAGCAGTAGATAGAACTCGAAATGTTTTTTCCCGATGCGACCGATTAGACCAGACCAAAACTCGACCATTTTTCAGCAGCAATAATCAGCCAAATTTGCGAGTCCGTTCAGTTCAATGGCATTGTTTACGTTCAGTGCCTCCAAAATGGCCGACTTCTGGTTTGATGATGTAGTGCAGTGTTAAATACATCTGTGGTGTAATCCCATATTTACTCCACTAGAGGGCCACCTTGGTTCTTATAAGGGGGTCACCGTAAAGCAGCGAGTGAGTGTTATTTTTCACATGCTGGTGAGCAGCAAACGCTGCTAGTGCTCGGTAATAAATAACGAGTTCGGAGATATACCTTTATGTGTCGGTAGTTTATTATAGGCACCACACTACGAAGATAAAGGAACACTACAGATGACGCGTCGTGAAACCCTCTATACATTATAACATAAATAATGATTTAAAAACCTGAAAGAAGCAGTTTTTTGTTGTTGTTTTTGGGGGTTTTTTTTTGGATAAAAGACATCGTTATGTTTCGCTTCTCTGTCTGCGCTTCAGAGAGCATCTAAAGCCGCTAAACTTATGGAAAGTTCAGTCAGGGAAACCGTTTCTCAAAGATGCGCAACGATTTATAGATTTATTTGGAACTATTTTCATTGGCGATATAGATCAAAATGTAAGTCATGTAATATTAACAACTTGTTTATTTTAAACAACGTCCTACTGATGTTCGGGACAGCACTCTTCCTCATCTGATAATGTTGCTTAACTTAGGCTATTGTTAGAAATAGAAGGGGAAAAAAACCAGGATAGCCTAGAGGAACTTTTTTGTGAATTGTAATTTGTTTCAGAAATGGGCTTTTATTGTAATATCTGTTGATTCATTTTGTTTCAGTGGTCTGTTATGCTTCATAATAAAATATGGCTACCCATCCGCAGCTTTACTTGGTCTTGTTTATGCACCAGCTGCAAATGCTAACAAATAAACAGCGTTAGTTTTTGTATCAACAATCATGAATTAAAAATGCTAAGTCAGTCTTTGTTTGTATTGCATGTTCACTTTTAATACAACGAAACAGCCTAGGTCTCTCATCCCTCACAAACTCGCGGTCGAGTACGTCATAATGATCGCCGCATTCCTCAGAACGCTCGGTGACGTTATAATGAGTGCAGCGGATTTTTTCTTCTTGTAGCGAGTCGGCGATTGAGTGAGTAGCCTATGCTTTTTACACTGGGTTTGGGGATCTGAATTTGAATCTTTATATAATTTGCAGAAGAATCTGCTTAAACTGTGGAATGTTATTGTATAGATTAGCTGTTGCTACATTTAGATAAATAAATAGGCATGGCTACACTGGTTTGTGTGGAAATGAGAGCATGATATGTGAATCAATAATGATCAAATCTTTTTATTTATATAATTGTAGATCATTTATATTCAAATGACAAAATGATAGCAGATCTGATGACACACTGAAGTGATTCTGAAAGCTTATTTGCCTTAAGCTGATTTGTTTAAATCAATCAAATTTGCCTCGACAACCGGCAAAATAAAACATGACTATATACATTTACGTTATGTGCATCGGAGTTATTCACATTAGTAGGTAAATTGATAAAAATAACAATTAACTTTTTTAGCTTCATTGTTCATTTTAAATACATTTCAAGGAGGCTCTCAGCCTCACTTGACTCTTCTGATGGATCGCCACTGGGCATACACTGTATACATTTTTATTTGTATTTTTTAGAAAATTAAAGGCCTACTTGATTTTCCGCGTTCCGCTCCATCTTGTGCACAGTCGTGTCCGCACAGCTATTAGTTGGTGGACCAGTGTGACACTGCACAATTTCCTATTTATACTTTAGCAGATGTCAAAGAGCAGTACTGAGTCGTGTCAACATTCTTCTATCTTAACAATCACCTACCGTATGCGTTGTTGAGCACACACCGTTAGCGCGAACACAAAAATTGGGCTACACACGGACATGTCTGTTGAACTTCAGATGACAAAATGCGGAATGTGGGTTTACGTTGGGCTTAAGACAACAAGCTTTCAGGTTCTTGTACTGTATGTTTACTCAAATCATCTCTTCCCTTTCTCTTTCTTTCATAGTGTTTCACAGATATACATTGCAAATAGTATTGTTCAGTTCCAGTTCATTTTCTACATATCTAACATCGATATGAGTTTGTCAACCATGCCCACCATTTTTGAGAGTGCAGAGCAGTCATCATCTACTGAGTACTCAGATGAGCTTACTACGGCCCTTGCTGCGGGACGGTGGTGGGCGATAATGGAGGTTTCGGACCCCATACCTGAGGATTATAAGTACGGGGACATCTCAGGCCAGTGGGGGGAAACAATGGAGGCGGGAGAAACATCATGTCCCTCATCCCTGGTCTTCAGTAATGCATCTGGGAAGCCTCATTTCCAGCACTCGGGCTTCTCAGATGCAACACGGAAGACCACACCGCAGTGGAGGCAGAAGATGACGCAGGGAGCACCCTTCTCTTCCAGATCCACACAGGGAGCACCTGTGCCCGCCAGATCCACACAGAGAGCACCTGTGCCCGCCAGATCCACACAGAGAGCACCTGTGCCTGCCAGAGCCACACGGGAAGCACCTGTGCCCGCCAGATCCACACAGAGAGCACCTGTGCCTGCCAGATCAACCCGGGAAGCACCTGTGCCCGCCAGATCAACACGGGAAGCACCTGTGCCCGCCAGATCAACACGGGAAGCACCTGTGCCCGCCAGATCAACACGGGAAGCACCTGTGCCCGCCAGATCCACACAGGAAGCACCTGTGCCCGCCAGATCAACACAGGGAGCACCTGTGCCCGCCAGATCCACACAGGAAGCACCTGTGCCCGCCAGATCCACACAGGAAGCACCTGTGCCCGCCAGATCCACACAGGAAGCACCTGTGCCCGCCAGATCAACACAGGGAGCACCCGTGCCCGCCAGATCAACACAGAGAGCACCTGTGCCCGCCAGATTCACACAGGAAGCACCTGTGCCCACCAGATCCACACAGAGAGCACCTGTGCCCGCCAGATCAACACAGGAAGCACCTGTGCCCGCCAGATCAACACAGGAAGCACCTTTGCCCGCCAGATCAACACAGGAAGCACCTGTGCCCGCCAGATCCACACAGAGAGCACCTGTGCCCGCCAGATCCACACAGAGAGCACCTGTGCCCGCCAGATCCACAGAGGGAGCACCTGTGCCTGCCAGATCCACAGAGGGAGCACCTGTGCCCGCCAGATCCACACAGGGAGCACCTGTGCCCATAGGGTCCAAACAAAGAGGAATACTCAGGATCCCATTACATTTGACTAAACACCTGATACATGCCTCTTTTGAAACACCCATGCCCATCCAGTCTCTACAGAGGGCACCAGTGGCGTCCTCAAAGGTGCTCACATACTCCTCAGATGGAGCACCCATGCAGGACAAGATGGGACCTAGGCCCAAACTTAAGATCCCTGAGCCATTAAGGCAGGAGCTGCTGCAGAAGAAGCCTTACACTTTTCTGCAGGGACCACCCATGCCCATCCAGTCTCTACAGGGACCACCCATGCCCATCCAGTCTCTACAGAGGGCACCAGTGGCGTCCTCAAAGGTGCTCACATACTCCTCAGATGGAGCACCCATGCAGGACAAGATGGGAGCTAGGCCCAAACTTAAGATCCCTGAGCCATTAAGGCAGGAGCTGCTGCAGAAGAAGCCTTACACTTTTCTGCAGGGACCACCCATGCCCATCCAGTCTCTACAGGGACCACCCATGCCCATCCAGTCTCTACAGAGGGCACCAGTGGCGTCCTCAAAGGTGCTCACATACTCCTCAGATGGAGCACCCATGCAGGACAAGATGGGACCTAGGCCCAAACTTAAGATCCCTGAGCCATTAAGGCAGGAGCTGCTGCAGAAGAAGCCTTACACTTTTCTGCAGGGACCACCCATGCCTGACAACATCACAAAGAGATCAAAAGAACAAAAAGAACAAAATCAAAAGATCCCTGAGCCTGAGATAGCGCCTGTTTGTTGCACACAGGGAGTACTTGTTATTGACAAGATCTCCGAGAAGAGAGATGCTAAAAACCCTGAGCTACTGAGGCAGCATTCGCAAAATGTGTCTTCTGCAAAACTCAGGATCCCTAGGAAGCAGAGGGAGAAGTTGAGGGATTGGTGGGGGCATCAGCAGAAGAATGTGCAAAAGGGAGTGTCTGTGCCTGCCAAGACCCCACAGAGAACACTTGATCCACCGTGTTCCCCACAGCAACCACCCAGGTCTCCCGAGGGAGCACCCATGTCCAGATGGAGTAAGAGCGTGTGTCTATGGAGCACAGAAGCTTCTGTAAGTCCCTTATATTGCTAGTTTTTACTTATTTTAAAATGTATTCAAACAAGTAAACGTTGCCTTTAACTATGCTATTTAAATTTTCTTTCAATTTTCTTTAAGAATCACTCATTAAATCTGGTCAGCGTTACATGATTATGTCTGTTCCTTCAACAGGACAGTGCAGGAGTGGACAGATCAGCCCCACAAAAAAAGCAGCGGACGGCTATCAAAGTCAACAACCAACAGTCGGATCCAGGCAGCTTAGACCAAATGGACTATTTATGTAGCATATTTGCTAAATTTTGTGTAATTTCCAATATTTAATATTTATATTGTAATTGTATATGAGTACATGTCTTATGTGAAAACATACAGACAGTATAATAAAATATATATATACAAACTGTGTATATTTATTTGTCAATGACAACACACATTAATTAGTGTTATATAAACAGATCATTTTCATCTGTCACTGAGCTGATTAAATTCACACACTAAGCCAGAGAATAGCATTGTAACAACATATATTCATATTTACCACAATTTATGGCTAAAGACAATGGCTATGTAATACAACTGATTCACTATTTCGGTATACATTTTCTTGCAACAATAGCCTGACATCATCAGATAAAGGTTTGTTTTATTTTTATGACAGATTTAAGTCCAAAGACTTTTTCTATACTTTACTTTTATCAGTGGTATTTTTGTATACAAAAAAAACAAACATATATTTTAGGAAGCTTCTGGTGCATTTATTTGGTGCATGTTTCACTAGATTCGCTTTTGCTATGTATACTTAAAGATTCAGTTTTTCTGGAAATTGTACTTCATTCATAAGTATTTATTTCGTTTATGCCATATATTTACATAAACTGACTTTCTGATGCATGGCCCTGCGAAAGAAACAATATATGAATGAATCAGAATGCATGAAAAAGTTGCAGAATGTAACTGCACATTACTATGATATATATCAAGAAGAAGTGTTCGATTTGTGTCAAAGCTCTTTGGTGGTTCCCCTTGATTGCATAACATTTTAAATATAGAAATCATTCAATTATGTTTTTAAATCTTAAAAACCAAGCGCTCCCTTTATAACGCGGCTGACTTTGCTCACTCACGCAAAAACTCCTGTTATTATCAATGAATCTAAATACACACTGTATATAATACAAATCAGGTTTGTTAGCAAAATGTACAGACTTTCAGCTGTTTGCAATGAACAAATCAAACAAAAGTCATAGAAATAGGTCAACACAACAAACGTTTCAAGTGTTTTCCCGAAATTCAACTGAAAATGCAACTTTTAATGACTTATGCAGTCTCAAAATTATTTTGTAAAAAATATATATAAATCTCTTATTTACATAATGTCTACGCTTTGTTATAATGAGATGATTTGCAAGAGCGTAGAACTTAGTTAAACAGTGTTTTGAAGGGTATTGAGCAGATTCTGACTAACTTACAGTAAACACCTCTTATTGGTCATTGCGTTACACAGACATGCCTGAGATTAGGGGTGTGCCGGTTTCAGAATTGGTGATGACGGTTATGACGCGAGTCAAATGTGATGGTTCGTAACATAACCGTCGTTGTCGTCGTCGTGGCATTGGGGGAAGGGGGTTATAGGATGGTCGGTTGAATAACTGTTCATTAGTTATAGGTCAACTTAATTTGAATAAACAAGCAGACACTGATTAGCTACTCGCTTTACGTTTATTTAAAATGAACAGCAAGACAACTAGAAGTGAATGAGCTTTCCATTAAATGAATCACACACAGTAAACAAATCCTTAACAAAAACAAACGTTGCAATGAACGTGCTTTGTTTTAAAGGTGCTAAATGTAACTTTTCTTTTAAAATGAATCCTTTTTTTATTGCCCGTGTGTGAAGGGGTTGTAATCACACATTATAATGATCCACTTGTCGGGTTTTGCTATTACCTCGGAAGGCCAGTATTCCTATTTATATGTGAAGTCTCCGGGTCGGATTTTCTGTGAAATCCATCGGATGTGACGTGCATGCGCGCTCCCGAGCCTCTCTCCTTTCATATACAGTCTATGCGACGGCACTGCAGCTGACGACATGGAGTCTGATAACACCAAACAACAACCTGCCTCCAGCACAACACACACTCCAACACAAACTCCACATAAATATAAAAAACAAAACAAAAATGTATCTGCTGAAGCTCGTCAGACCACAGGTGAATCGGATCGACTTAGGACGAAAACACGGATCAACATCGGCAGAGCGTTTGAATTATGGAGAGACCTCCGCTATTTTTATTGTGATAAATTACAAGTTTTCAGATATGCTGAAATAATGGTAAACTGTAATGAAATAGCAAGGTAAACTACAACATATATGAGACATGAAATGAATACAAAAGACTGTTCCAGGATAACAAAAAGTAGGTGCTTTAGGATGTAACTTTTATTTTATGTACTAGATCTACTGTCTAACGTCACTCATCCCACTACTACCATATTGTTTATAATACACATTTCCAGACACGTTCAGTACAGTAATGTTACATCCTACGATCTTACTGTTACACTGAAATTGTTCAGTCTAGTCACTAACCGTTTTTGTTATCATATTATACATTCACCTATGTTGACATTGCTGATTGTGAAAGATACACGAATAGTTAGTGAAATGCCTTAACACCACAAATGTAACGTTATCATGGTACGAGCATGGAGCATTAGTTCAACGTCAAGCTGATAAAAGTAGCCTATTATTGTAACGTTGCAGTGGGAGTTTACATGAGTTTCCAGCATGTTGTGTGACGCTTTCTCCGGTGTGTTGAAAGTCTCAGTGTGTCCGGTACCATGAGTGCCCGCTCTTGTGTTCGAGCACGCGCAAGAGCACGAGCGCTCTTGTAATAATTGGTTGCAATCTGAAACATCACCGATAGAGGCCGCTAAAAAATGCATATAGCACCTTTAAATAAATCACACACAGTAAACAAAACCTTAACAAAAAACTTTGCAATTTAGACGCGCAAACTGGGTGCCAGTGCGGTGAGACGTAGTAGCCTACATGCTCGGACAGATTCAGCTTTAAGTCGTTCATCCTCGGATGCGGCGTCGCACGCGCTGTTACAAAAATAGCCGTGCACACAGCCAAGCGAAATGGGGTCTTGCGCACCCAACGCATCATTTTTACTGGGCGCACGTTCGTGCTCGTGCGGACGCGTCGAGGATAAACAAGGCTTTACTCCGTGTCAGTGCACGCTCTGATCGGTAAAGGGGCACAGGCCTCTCCTGAATAATCTCCAGCCGAAGCAGCCTCCGAAGCACCACTAACTCCGCCTCCGTTTCCCTCGTAAGCTGATATTAGTATTTAAACATTCTCTATGATAAAAAAATGTTTGAAAAAAAAAATTTTAATAGCACGGTTTTGGCGGTTATAGAGTTCTAATGACAGTGTTCAACTATAACCATCGGTTTCACGGTTATATAATAACCGTCACAACCCTACCTGTGATTGGCTACAATATTCAGCGCTGCAAAAACACGTTGTATGGAAACATTTGTGATAGAAACCAAGAGCTCACACACAAATATACGCAGGACTGTTTGAAAGCAATTTTAAAAACCCATCGGATCTACACAAATCACACAAATGACCTATTCGGTGGCAAGGGGACAAGTTTGCATCCCTGATTCTGAATATGGTAAAAATTACAGCATTACAGTAATGATCTCAAGAAGAATAACAAGAAACGCTTAAGTAAAACATCTGTTAGAGTTAATGAGACTTTTGGGGGGAAAATGTCATACAAAAAAAATGTCACATTATAAAAATATCATAAAATTCTTACAGGTTTGATTTACTGCCTTTTTTCTTGTAATATTGGGATGGAATGTATGGAAGCTTGTTTCCGCCTTGGAATAAAAATTTTAAATGTCATTGCGACTTTTTATCTCACAATTCTGACTTTTTTCCTTAAAATTGTGAGATATAAAGTTGCAATTGCGAGTTATGAAGTCAGAATTGCATGATATAAAGTATTTTTCTCTCAGAATTGTCAGTTTATATCTCACGATTCTGACTTTCTAACTCAAAACTCTTTATTACTTTATATCGCACAATTGTAAGAAAAAAAGTCAGAATTGTGATTTAAAAAGTTGCAATTGTCTTTTCTAAAATTTGATTCCGTGGCGGAAACAAGCTTCCATAGAAATGTGACCTGGGGCCAGTTGCATAAACAGCCATTAACTGTGTCTTAAGAACTAGTATGACCAACTAGGAGTTAGTTAGGGGTAATCGAGTCTTACTTTTTTGGTATCAAATTAGACAAATCTACGTTTTATGTAACAGACTTGTATGAACAGTCTAAGAGAAAAAAAATGGATTGTGTAATGGATACTTACAAAAGATTGTAAGACTAGTCTTAGTGTTTTATGAAAGCAGCCCCAGGACATGTTTTCATGAGATTCACCTGTCTGTATACAACACAAATCCTCCTCACCTTCAGGACATACCGGTATTGCCAGGCTCGATCCACATCTCCATCAGAGCTGAAGCGCCTCATTATCATTGCATGCAGCTCAGGAAACTAAACAGTGATAAAAGAGTGAAACTGGTTGGGAGATCTTTAGAAAATCCAAACTGTTTTACAATTACGTTTCTGTAATAAACCAAGTCAACCATTAGACCTGAGTCCCCTTTCTGCACTTCAGGGAAGTGACATCATGTTGTGAGAGCACAGATGCGTTCAGCTGTCGTACCTGTTGGCAAGCAAACAGAACGGGCCCGGTGGCCAGACCCAGTTTGAGATCGGCAGCTGACGGCTTCCCCAGGCGGTTTGCGCAGGACGTGAAGTCCAGAACGTCATCCACAAGCTGAAAAAGACAACCAACTTCTATTTTACCTGACTTTAAACATAATAATTCAAGATAAAACCAATGTGGCCTGTAATGAATCATTTGTAATGAAAGAATTCAACTATAACAGCACAGATTTATTAAAATATGCGGCCACAACCTAAAAGTTTGGCCCATATTTTCACTGCTTTAAGTTGCAGCATAAAACTTTTGTACTATTAACAGAACTGCAATCTATCAGACGAGCTGTTTGAGCGAGCAATGACAGGGTGAAGTGAGACTTATATGCCTTTATTTGTAGTGTTGCTAGTGAAAGAAATGACACACTGCAGCTTTAACTGGAAGAACCAAACGAAACAGCAATTTTCAGTTTCTCGATTTTCTAATTCTGTCCATTTTTTTTTTTAAATGTTGCCAAGTGCATCGTGAATTTTCAGTTTTGGCCCAGAATTTTCATTCTGGTGCATCACTAACCAGAAGATACTTCTACTGCTGAAGTTTCTGTTATAATTAATAATTAACTACAATTACTTCCTGCATTTGTAACTGAAACAAAAGAACCATTGTTAACTTGGTGATCACAGACCACTGCATTACAAATAACATGCAAACAACGACAGATTCGATTTACACTGTGTAGATTGAATGCTTTATAAATGCTATTATAGCAAGTGTGAATAGTGATAGACTAGATGCTATTTAAACCAAGTGAAAATAGCATTTCACATATAAGTGAAAAAATTACCTGGAATGCAATGCCAACGTTTCGTCCATATTGATAGGCTATCTCATGCACCTCAGGATCAGAATTCACCAAAATTGACACCTAAAATTCAAAAGAAACAATGCTGGTGTTCAACTTCTCTTTCAGCTCTGAACTTCATCTTATTATTGTTAAAAGGGAACGTACATACTGCCTTACAACTGTTTGCAATGAGACTTGCAGTCTTCTTGAAGGTTTTCTCAAGGTAGTGCTTGAATCTCTCATTTTCATTCTCTTAAGAGCCTAGCTGCATGAATTCACCTGGAATTGATCAATGAAAAATATAAATAGCAGGTCCACTGTATAAAACAAGTCTCATGCATAAATCTGTAAAGGCTTACCTCGTACGAGGTCTTCTATAACTTGTGACAGAACAGAAACTACTGTATTGTTCCCAATACGCGCTAATGCCATGGAGGCCGCAGACAGAATGAAATCTCCAGCCAGGATAGCCTAACAATTACAGATACAAATATAGACAACAAATACACCAGTCCAATATTAAAGTCCAAGTTAAAGAGAACTTGGTAAAGACAGAGTATGATAAAACCCACATTAAGTGCACATACCCTACATTTGAGTCCAGATCAGTAAGCTATTTTAAGAAAAAATGTATATTAAGATATAAATGAGATAATTAGATCATCTCATTTATAAGAAACAACTCAAACCAGAATCTACATTCAAACCATATGGGGAAAGTTTTTAATGTGTTTTAATGTATTTGAGTGAGTGTGCAGTTTAACTCTTTACTTAGAGAGAGAGAGAGAGAGAGAGAGAGAGAGAGAGAGAGAGAGAGAGAGAGAGAGAGAGAGAGAGAGAGAGATTTACATACCTATAAATGTGTCTTTTGTGTGTTCACACCATAGACTGTAAAAAAACTTAACATATTTCCATTATCTACTGTAATATTGCTCTATAAACCACGTGGAGTATGTTTTAATGCAAGGATACAGAGTCTTACCAGAAGAGGCCAAGCTAAAGACAGGCAACAAAAGAAAATTAAAATTAAAATTAAAATTTTAAATTGAGTAGAGAAGATAGGGGAAGCTAAACCTACACGTGGTTAGCTAAGTTTAAGCCAGATAGAACAGAAACCTGTCAAAATACATTATAGACCCATCCATTGATATATAAATGAATTGATATCTACCTACCCTAGCTCTATCGAGCTAATCGTTTATAAATAATAAATGTTGCATCATTGCTAAAAAACAATAACTTTAGCAGATTATTTAACATACAAATGACAGAATCTATTTTTGTCAGATTTTAATTCTAACGATGTTAAACTTGATTATACGGTATTATTACTTTGTCTTCTGGGCAAGTTTCATCTTCATAAAGACAGAACCATTCAAAGTAATCCTGATTTTAGAATATTCTCCTCTGATATAAAGTTCATTTTTTTCTTCCTTTAAGAAAATGTCAGAACCTTTAAACTCAAAGGTTTATCAAACAAATAATATCATTGAGTCTGTTGTAAAGAACCTTACATGTTTTTATATTGACAAAATGTAATATTGCATTGATTTGTGTAACCTAATTCAATCTCTTTTGATGTCCGTTTACCCCCCTTGTTTTTTTGTTAAACAGATAATTTAATCCGTGCAGATCTACACTATGACGTTTATATTTAAATTAACAAAAAACACAAAATTGTCAAGTCTATGGACGGCTTATTAAGCGTCGATTTAATTATGTTATTTCGCAGTAAATCCCTCTACTGGACGCATCAGGAACAACAGGGTCGTAAAACGTCTCTGGTTACTCACGTAACCGTAGTTCCCTGAGAGGAGGGAACGAGACATTACGTATGGGGAAATCCATTTTCCTCGAATCATGAAGTCTGATAGAATAACTCTTTTGCTTGCAAATAGCCAATGGCAGTCCCGCCATCACCTGATTGGCTGACACTGCTCAATATAGGTGACGGCGGGCGCCAAAAACCTCAGAATCTTAGCTGAACGAGAGTAAGGAACTGTGAGCCCTTCCCACACGGCAGGTTACGTAATGTCTCGTTCCCTCCTCTCAGGGAACTACGGTTACGTGAGTAACCAGAGACGTTCCCTTATCGAGTCGGTCTCTCGACATTACGTATGGGGAGCAATAAAACCCCCGCCGCGTGGGAAAAACCCCGCCCTGCTAGAACGAGCTGAGGATAGCACAAGCGCTAATCCCTATACAGCTCAGGAAACCGCCACCGGACCTGGTTGAAACCACCTCTTGGCACAGAGCCAAGTCGGCAACCGCACCAACGTGGCCCCTCCCACACAGTTAAGCAACGCTGAACTGAATGAATGGGGAATTGCAGCAAGGTGATTGGTGCTTAGGAATACACTGCCGGCTTATGAATGCGGGCATAATAATAAGGACACAATATAGAGAACAGATAGCTTTATATTGCTAATAACTCACGCTTAGTCGGAACCGCGGCTAGAGTGTGCGCCATTAGGGGCATGTCTAGCCTAGTCCAATGACAGCTCAGCTTTCTCTCCCTGTACTGACAGTACATGTGGTGTGAATGAAGGAATATTCAAGTTATAGAATCTCGCAAACATATTACGCGACGAGCAGCCTGCCGCGAAACAAATGTCCTGGATAGACATGCCTTTCGCCCACGCCCTTGATGACGCCAAACTCCTAGTGGAGTGGGCGTGCACCCCTATAGGGCAAACAGCTCCCCGAGAAGTATAAGCCAGTCGCACAGCCTCCACTATCCAGTGTGATAGCCTTTGTTTCGACAGCGCGCCGCCTTTCTTGGCACCCGCGTAGCAGACGAAGAGCTGCTCTGAAGTTCGAAAATGGCTAGTTCTGTTCACATAAGCACGCAGGGCACGCACGGGGCACAAAACGTCCTTCTGAGACTCTGAAATACTGACCTCATCGGGGCAAAATGCTGGAATTGTAACCACCTGGGCTCTGAATGGAGTTGAGAGCACTTTAGGCGAGTATCCGCGCTTGGGTAAAAGTCTGACCATGCAATCTTCCGGTCCAAACTGCATACATGCACTGTTCACTGACAGAGCCTGCAAGTCCCCCACCCGCTTACCGCAGGCTAGCGCGAGCAAAAGCGCCATCTTGAATGAGAGAACTTTGATGTCACTAGACTCAGCTGGTTCGAAAGGCGGGTCAGACAGCGCACTAAGCACTAACGACAGGTCCCAAACCGGCATCTGACGAAGTGTTTCCCCACTGAATGGCCATCTACATTACGACAAGCAGCAATAGCGGCCACGTAAACTTTCAGTGTAGATGGCAAACTGCCAGCATCCAGACGTTCCTGTAGGAAGGTCAAAATAATGGAGATATCGCAATTCCTGGGGTCCTCCTTTTTGTCAACACACCAGTTAGCAAACACCCTCCACTTTAGAGCGTATAAGCGCCTCGTTGAAGGGGCTCTAGCCTCTGCTATTGTCTGTAGCACCCGCTGTGATACTCCGTGCTTATCTGCCACACGTGCAGGTCCCACAGCTCCGGGTTGGGGTGCCATATGGTCCCCCTCGCCTGAGATAGGAGGTCTCTTCTCGGCGGTATCCGCCACGGGGGAAAAAGCGCCATGTTCACTAGCTCCGGGAACCACGGCTGGTTGGGCCATTTCGGCGCTACCAGAACCAACGCACATCTCTCCTCCCTGATCTTTTGCAGCACCAGCGGCATTAACTTGATCGGAGGAAAAGCATACTTCCGCCCCTTCGGCCAGCGGCTCGACAGTGCGTCTCCCTTTAGAGGGGCCGTCGTCAATGCAAAGAACAGCGGGCAGTGGGCGTTCTCCTGTGATGCAAAGAGATTGATCTCCGCTTTGCCAAACAGATTCCAGATCATGTTTACCGTCTGCGGATGAAGCCTCCACTCTCCGTGCACAATGCCATCCCTGGACAGAATGTCCGCGCCGCAATTCAAACTGCCCGGCACATGCACTGCTCGAATCGACAGTAGTACTTTGTCCGTCCATAATAACAGCCGCCTCGCTAGCCCCTGCAGGGATCGCGAACGTAAACCTCCCTGGCGATTTATGTACGCCACCACCGCCGTGTTGTCCGTTCTGATGAGAACATGACGGTCTTTCACAAATGGTAGGAAACCACGCAGCGCTAGATGAACCGCTTCCATCTCCAAGCAGTTTATATGCCAGCGCGTCCGATCTCCTGTCCACGTACCGAATGCCGGTCTGCCATCGCAGGGGGCTCCCCAGCCTGACAGCGACGCATTCGTAGTGACCACTACGCGTCTGACCACTCTGCCCAAAGCAGCTCCCTGCTCGAACATGGTCGTGCCGAACCACGGTGCTAGAGTCTCCAGGCATGAACGCGTTATAACAAGGCGTTCCGTTCCCGCTCTCCATCCCCGCGGCTGTACGCGTCCCTGTAACCAGTGCTGAAGCGGTCTCATGTGTAATAAGCCCAGTCTGCGGATGGAGGCTGCAGCTGCCATTAGACCGAGTAGCCTCTGAAACGTTTTTAAGGGGATGGCTCTGCCTTGAACGAATAGGGCTAACGCACTCTGAATCGACTGGATTCTCGCCTCTGATAGCTTCGCGATCATAGTGCGTGAGTCCAGCACCATACCGAGGAATGTGATGGACTGGCATGGTTGAAGCGCGCTCTTCTGCATGTTCACAGACAGTCCCAAATCCGTCAGGTGAGCGAGGAGTCTGTGTTCCACAAGGACACTCTTCGAGCGCGCGATGACTAACCAGTCGTCGAGATAGTTCAGAATGCGCATTCCACTGAGCTTCAGGGGAGCAAGCGCTGCATTCATGCACATTGTAAACACACGGGGTGCCAGGGCCAGCCCGAACGGCAGCACTTTGAACTGGCATGCCACACCCTCGAATGCAAACCGAAGGAAGCGCCTGTGATGCGGGGCTATCTGAATATGGAAGTATGCATCCTTTAGATCCACTGCAAGGAAGTAATCGTCGGGCTGAATGTGCGCGAGGATCTGCTTCACTGTTAACATTTTGAACGCGCGTTTCGCGAGCGCTTTGTTCAGTAATCTCAGATCCAAAATAGGGCGCATACCTCCGTCCTTCTTTTGTACAAGAAAATAACGGCTGTAGAAACCGGAGTTTTTCCGCTCTTCGGGAACTGTCTCTACTGCTTGATTGGCCAGGAGAGAGGAGATTTCTTCCCGAAGTAACGGGGCGCTCTGTTCTGACACCTCTGTCAAAATCACACCGCCGAAGCGGGGTGGTCTGCGAGCGAATTGGAGCGTATAGCCGCGTTTTATCGTGTTTAACACCCAGGTGACTCGATAGGGGGGGCTTTAATGAATGCTGCGGCGGGGGCTGAGCGCCAGCCACCGGGGAAGCATTGGCCGCTACATGGAGGGCAGATGGCTCGTCCGCGGCTCTTTACACGGGGACATAAATAGCCACCTTCTCCGGTTTTACCCGAGCTTCCGCTCTGCGAAACGTCTCCCGGGGGAGAGGTTTCGCTTATGGCGCGGGTAATAGTGTTGAGAGGAAGAAAGCTCTTTTGCTGAGACATGTAATGCACTTTGTTTATTGAAACAGAACACAGCGGTTTCAAAATCAACACATTCTCGTCGAACTCTGGGCGGGAACACGCCCTCTTTGCAGCGGGTCCGACGAACACGTCCCGCGCTCTCTCCTCCCCGACACAGGCATCAGGAATGCCGCTCTTTTTTGCCCGCCGGGCGTCCTTGGCTACTAGAGGCCGGCTTTGCACCGAAGCGGGGCTGCTTCCTGAACTGCCTCTGGCGGAAGGGGGGCTCTGGCTTGCGACGTTCTGCCGCGCTCGGGGGCGCGCGTCTGGTAGGTCCCGCTGGGCGCTGCGCAGAGGAAGATCTGGATCTCGCCGCCGGGGGGGCTTGAGACCGTTTCGGCAGCAGATGCGGCATCATTCTAGACTGCTTGACGGTCTCTGCGTACTTGTCGCATAACGACTCCACCGCAACACCGAAAAGGCCCGTGGGGCTTACCGGAGCAACCAGGAACTGCCTTTTGTCAGTATCGCGCATCCCCGACAGCGTTAGCCACAGATGGCGATGCAGGGCCACAAGACTGCCCATATTGCGGCCGATTCCCTGAGCGACCTTCTTAGACGCCGCCAGAGCGAGATCTGCCGCCGTGCGCAGTTTCCTGAGCAACTCAGGGTCCGGGCTTCCCTCATCCAGGGACCCTAGGAGTCGCGTCTGGAAAACCTGCAGAATTGCCATCGTATGGAGGGCAGATGCTGCATGTCCAGCAGAAGCGTAAGCCTTCTCAGCCATGTGGGCAGTAGCGCGACATGGTCTGGAAGGCAGTTGGGCGGTCTTCCAGCCAGGAGAAGACGCCAGATGAGCCGCGATGGCATCCTCGACGGGAGGCAACCGAGCGTACCCTAATTTCTAAGCCCCTTCCACTGTAGTCAGCAGCTGGGTACCTTGTGCATGGGCTCGGGCTGAGTAAGGGGAGCGCCATGATCTGGTGAGCTCCTCGTGGACCTCAGAGAAAAAGGGGGCGGGTCTCCGCGGGGCTTCAGCTTGACGGCCCGCGCCGAGGAAGGAACCGTCCATCCATCTTTTCGACGGCAGCTCCTTGGGCGCCGTCCACTCCAGCTCCATATCTGCCACCGCCTCTGAGAGAATGGCCATAAGCTCCGCATCCAAAGAGGCGGGGGCGCCTTCAGACGGAGATTCGGACCATGCTCCTGGTTCGGAGGCATTGGTGGACATGGCGTCGTCATCGTCGTATCCAAACGAGACCATTTTTCCGCGCTTCCTGAGGAGGGCGGTAAGAGGCCTAAGAGTAAGTTACGGGCTCTGCCACGTGAGGATGGCGTGGGCCTTGGGCCGACGTCAGCGCCTCAACAGAACCCGCGGATGGAAATCTCTGCTGTCTCCCGGTCCGCGGCTCGACGGTGGCAGACTGGGGAGAGGCAGGAGACACAAGGTCGTCGTTACGTGTAACGGCCAGCCTTGCAGGAAGGATCTTGATGGGAAGCTCCTCACAGGCGGGACATCCCGATCCCTCAAGTGCCGCCTCAGCGTGGTCCCGACCCAGGCACAGCACACAAAGTTTGTGTGCATCCGGGAATTCGATGGGTCCACCACACGTGCGACAAAGAGACATAGTATAATCCACCGGAACGCGAGAGGGGATAAAAACTCCTAATTTTACTCCGCTCTGAATGCGTAAATCAAACGGTGAAACAGACTCGAGTGAAGAAAAAAGATTCTGAGGTTTTTGGCGCCCGCCGTCACCTATATTGAGCAGTGTCAGCCAATCAGGTGATGGCGGGACTGCCATTGGCTATTTGCAAGCAAAAGAGTTATTCTATCAGACTTCATGATTCGAGGAAAATGGATTTCCCCATACGTAATGTCGAGAGACCGACTCGATAAGGGAACTGCCGGGGCGTAAAACTGCCAGGGGCGTATATCTGCCGGCTCCAAGTCTGCAGCCTCCCCCTACTCTTTAGGTGTGTTCGACATCGGCTGCGGCTGGATGTAACTGATCGGCGAGAGTAGCCGCGTGCAGGCGGGGAGGAGCTGCAAACGGAGACGTGAAGTCGGACACTCTCTGGTTCCTGTAGTGACCGCTCACGTGGTGTTTGTATAATTTAGCACAGCTGAAGTGAAATAAATGCAATATTTGCCAAATACACAGATGTTTCAGAGACATTTTCATTCACTACTTTATGTACTGCTTCATACAGCGTTTGTTTGAACAAGAATAAAGTTCAACATAAGCCTACAGCTACTATCAATGAAGTGGAATCAACGTTTTTTAATCAGTTTTATTTTGATAAACATAACACAATACATCGCGACTACATGAAAAGAGTGTTTACTGTTATAAAAAAAACTGATTTGTGAGCTTTAGTGGAACTAAAGGTGTGAGAATAAACCGAATAAACACGAAACGCACGTGATCGTTGTCATGCGGTGAATCCGGCCAATCGTGGAACAGCTGTGTCGTCATCAGAGCTCGTGCAGCCCAGAGCAGCCGCTCTTCAGAAGCTGCGCTGGCTGAGTTCTCCGGCTACTCTCGAATCGCTCTCGCGGTACTTTGATGGCATACGCAGGGGCGTAATTTGTGGGGGGGATGGGGGGGATATAACCCCCCCAATATTTAAATCTATGCATTACAACCCCCCTATTATTTATATCATGATCACAATATCAGGAGGCATACCCAAACTTCAACCCCCCCAATGTTCAAACCAAATCTACGCCCTTGGGCATACGTCACAGTCACGTGGCGTCGGCGCTGTATCAAGTCGGACAAAATTTCTAACCGGCATGCACTGCTTCAAGTCTGCCGCCGATCGGTCTGCGCAGAGCTGCATGAAGTCGAACAAGCCTTTTACTTTCGCTATTATCTGTGACGAAATGGGCACGTGATTAAACTGCTGAAGTCGCTGTTGGTTAGTAGTGTTTTAATGGTTGCCATTATAGGCAGATGACGTGAGTCTAATCACCAGTAAGGTAAAGGTTTACAGTTAATAACTCCAGTCAGTTTTGTGTGCTGATAAACTCAAAACAATCATATTATTACACGGATTAATGCATTTGTAGGAACCACAGCATATTTGTCATGCCTGTGTTCGCCAGTAGAGGGCGGTGTGCAGTGTGTAGTGAAAGCGGGTGTGAGACAGGCGTGCAGATCAGGTCACCTGTCTATCAGTCAGTACAGTAATAAAACATAAGCGTTCATAAGCTTATTATTCCACATCTCACTTAAATACAATCTATCTAGCACTGTTTTCTTATTATTTAATAGGCTACTCTTAACCACTTCTACATTCCTCCTCCTCTTCACATCCACTAAATAGCCTAAACTAAACTATATGGACCTCACAAGATTGACCATGATGTTCCTTACTTGTTTAGCTCCAGTCTTCTACTAGGCCTATACACACATTTTTTTTGTGTATAGTTTCAAATAGGACCTACATGAAAAACAAGCAGCGTGAACTAAAATTCTCAGTTCCACGTGCATGCGCCGGAAGCTCATGAATATTGATGTACTCCGCCCTCCCACCAAACCAAAATATGCAGTAAGATACTGTCACGTGATGTGCTGCTGTAGAAGGCCCTTTCAGTAATACAATTAATTAATATGGGAAAAATGTGTCAGTAAACATAAAATTGTTATAAAATGGACGTTCCATAGTGGCCCATAACTTGGGGGGCTTAAAACATGTTTACATTTTTACATTAAAACAATTACATTTTGATTTTTATTACATTAATTTCAATCATAGAGATTTTTAATCGTCTCCCTCCAGAAGTATTTATAATGTTTTAAGTATTCAGTATTTTTAAATAGACGGCTGGTCACATGGTACCTGTTACTTTTTACAGTACAGATTGGGGGTTGACCAATCACAGTCGTCTCTGATCATTGGCTAGAGACGCTTATTTAATCATTAAAGTGAGAAAGTTCCGAGAGTTTTCATTTGTACGACAGCTTCTGAACCCATACAATTAATAGATTTAATCGGTTATGGTTTATAACGCGTATAAATGTCCAAAAAAACATAACAGTCCCGAATATGGCATAAATGGAGCATTCGGGTTGTTGAGCCGATGAGCGCCCTCTGGTGGAATATTGAAGGATTGTTTGTGTGGCAGTTCTGATGTTTTCCTCTAGTTACGTGATGTAAGGAAGTACAGGACAAATAGAAAATAATATGCCTGTGAGTTTGATGTAATGACAAAACATGGTTTCACATTATTTTTATTTTTATCGGCCGTCGTCATCGCTACATTTAAGGACGAACAAGGATTCTGTGAGAATGGAAGTTGTAACGAAAGAGAGTTCGATAAGAGTCACTTTTATAGCAATGTGAAACACTGTGGAGAAATACCACTGGCTTTATCACATAAACTACTAGGTAAGATAGGCTACAGGTAGTACGAGTGTCAATATGCTATTTTACACGTTGACTATGTTTAATCACTTCCTGTGTGTTTTACAGAAGCTCTCCCTCTTGATGAGGTTGATGGTAATTGTATTCGTACTGTGAAGAGATGTGTGTTTTCAGAGTCTCAGCCCTCTCCTCTGAAAGAGCCCCTGACACTGGCTGCTGTGGCACAGGTCAATAAACCCATACACTCATCATCATTTACAGAAAACCTATGTTTCACTGCAGTTAAACCCTTTACTGTCTATGGTTAAACCTGGGGATATTGTTGCAGTGACTGTGTATGTAATTTAAGAAACAGAAAAATACAATGGACGTTGTTACAAAGAATTACACTTCAGCATACAGAGAAATTATGAAAATAATATAGGCAATTTAAAAGAATATACTTAGGTGCAAACTGAATATAATGTTTCGGATACTTAATTGCATCATAAATGAACATTTATTATGGTTTTTAATTTATATGAAATTTAGTTAGTTGAACTTAAGTGTGCTTCTTTTGACCCACTTAAGCAGGACTTATAGTCCACGTCTTTGTGTGAAATTGGTTAGTACATGGTAAACTAACATTAATATGATTTATATTTAAACGTTGACATTTAAATCATGGAATTTAATACATATTTGTAATTCCACATTTGTTATAATGAAGTTGCAATTTAGTACAATATTTAAATGGAACATTAATCAATTACAGTTAAAATTATAGTACTTTTTATGCACCTTGGTATGTTAGTCAACACATCAAAATAAGTGTCATGTTTTAAAGCACAACAATATATTATTATATAACAATTTAAAACATAATGATTTAAAATGTACTTTAAAAGGAAGTTTTTAATTTGACATTATTAAAAAGTGCACTTTTTAAAAGTGTACTTAAGTTTGTTAAGAAACGGTCATGAAAGTATACTCGTTAGCTTTTTATTTGATTAATATTGTATTATCTGCAAAAACATTTTTTTTAAAGAAACATAGTTTTCCATTTTTTTATTTTAACACTTTTACAAGGGTGTAGCAGATCAATTTAAAGAAAACAAATATGAACCACTCAACTCCTCAAATAAACTTCTACTTTAGGTAGTGGACAATTTATTTTTAGCTATTGTATGTTATAATGCTAGCTTCAAAATTGGATCAAACACTTACATACCAATAGAAACACTTTATCATAAATTAATTTAGTCACAAAAAGTTCATTTATTGTATTGAGTTAATTCATTCAGTTAATTCAGTTTTTTTTTTTTTTTTTTGTCAGTTATACTTTTATTAATTTATTTTATTCAGTCATAAAGCTTTTAATCAGCTAATGAACTCGTGGGCCACTTGGACTCCTTTACAGAACCACCAGTGGTCTGAGGATCACAGTCTGAGAAAACTGCTCTAAAACACAACTGGACCATGGTACCACCACAGTACTTTTTTTTAAAATGTTGTTTCTGCATATATTCAGACTCTTTTGTGTATTTCAGGATGTGTTATATATTTTGGATCTGAATGAGTCTGTGATTCAGAATGAAGAGTTTGTCCGTTGTGTCAGCGGTGGGAAACTGTTTCCTGGCTCTGTTCCACTGGCACACAGATACGGGGGCCATCAGGTAAAACTGACAGTCATTTCACACCCGACAGCGATGGCATAAGACAACCAGAGCAAACATGTCAACCATGTGTTATTATTATTATAGTTTGGTTATTGGGCCGGACAGCTGGGGGATGGAAGAGCACATTTGCTGGGTGAATACACAAACAGGTAAAATCATCCTTTTCCATCAGCGTTCAACAGAAATCATCAGTTGTTATTGTCATATGGGACTTTTCTGTTGTGATGCATGTCAACTTTCCCATAATGTTGTTTAAGATTAAAGAATGGAGAGTGTGATCTATACTTCTTGGTTTTTCAGCAAATAGATGATTCTGTCTTTTTTTAAAAATCTAATTCTCACTTAATGCTTAAACATGTGTCTGGACAATGACATCTCTCAGTTTAGAGCTGTGACAAGTGTTAACCGTTATATAATCTCTTTTTTTATCCAGAAAAGGTGAAAGATGGGAACTCCAGTTGAAAGGCTCAGGAAAGACACCATACTCAAGGCGAATATCAGTTCCTGCTGCTCAATATTTTTGATATGCTTTTTAAGTAATTCTGAGATATATTTAGTTGTAAATGATCTTAAATTGTCTGTCTGTCAGTAGTGTAATGGTTCTGCTGTTTACTGTACATGATGTTGTGTGTGCAGGGCTGGTGATGGACGGGCTGTGATTCGCTCCTCTGTGAGGGAGTTCCTGTGCAGTGAAGCCATGCACTTTCTGGGAGTTCCTACCAGCAGAGCCCTCAGGTACATATGGACATGCACAAGAAGAGGAATATATGTATTTATCACATTCAAATGTCTGGTGTTGAATATTATTATTATTTTTATTTATACTTTTTCCCATTTTTTGCCTTTATTGTTTGTCAGTCTGGTTGTGAGTGAGGAACCTGTTTGGAGGGATCCGTTTTATAATGGCAGTGTCATAAAAGAAAGAGGTAAAATACGATCAGATTTGGAAAAATAGAGTAACTAAGTTCTTTATCTGTCCTTTTTGTGATTGTTCTCTGTATCTTTCAGGAGCGGTTGTTCTGCGTCTGGCCAAGTCCTGGTTTCGTATCGGTTCACTGGAGATATTAACTAGAACTGGAGAGTTAGATGTCCTACGGTATATTAACTTTAACTTGGGATGGTAATATTTTTTTCTCACTCTTATTTGCTTTTTCATTTCTTTTAAATTTTTATTTTCAGGACATTGTTGGACTTTGTAATTAAAGAGCATTTTAAATCTATAGCAACAAATGACCCTGACAAGTATGTGGTGAGTATCTGTGTCTTTCTGCTGTTTAGCTGTAATACTAGATTATTTTATATTGTCTGATCAGTCTCACTATATTTGAATGGTTGTCATGTTGTGTGAAGGTGTTTTTCTCCAGAGTGGTGAATGAAACCGCACATTTAATCGCCCACTGGATGTCGGTTGGTTTTGCTCATGGTTAGTTCACTCTGCTTTACTTGTTTAGTTATCACATTGATTTATCATTATAGATTGAGATTCATACGCAAAATGCAAAACAACATGATCTGCATCTTCACACAGTAGTCTGCAACACAGATAACTTCAGTCTGCTTTCTATCACTTTTGATTATGGCCCATTCGGATTTATGGAATCATATGAGCCAAGTATGTTTCTTTGTCTAGCTTAAACTTTCATAATATTAGCAATCATCTTCATATAAGTTAATTTTTTTAAGCTTTTTGTAATGTAACATTTCTCTCACACACACACACACACACATTTGTGTCCTCATAAACCATATATGAGAACACATACACACAGTATATATATACAATACTGCAAAAAGTGGAGGAAAATTGTATGAATAGTAAGCTTATTTAACCCATTACTTGTTTTATTTTACTTTATTATATTCTAATAAGTTAAAGTGAAACAGACAGCCATAATAATAACATATAATAATTGTATTGTTAATGGGTGTTATTGCTACTTCATTGTTTCCTCTGTATAGATTTTGTCCCCAACACGTCTGATGACGAGGGCCGGTACAGTATAGGAGCTCAGGCTGATGTTGGCCTGTTCAATCTACAGAAACTTCTAGAAGCTCTGAGACCACTGCTGACCTCGGATCAGCTTTCACAGTAAGACATCGTTTTATTTTTTGTTGGTATTGGTCTGGAATAAAACAGGTGATTCATGTCAATTCATTTACTTCAGATCTCAGCAAATATTGAGAGAATATCCACAAATCTACCATCAAAGGTGAGCATGTCATCAGACAATATAGAACACTGTATTCATCTCTGAGTCATTCCTGATCTCCTTTTACTGTTTCTGTTATAGATTTCAGGAGCTGTTCAAAGCAAAGTTGGGCTTTCTGGGAAATGAAGAAAAGGATTCATATGTGATTGCATTTCTTTTAACGGTAAATATTAGCTGGATTGTTTTTTTTCTCTCTAATTGTACTATAATTAATTCATGTGATAAAGTTTGTTGGCCATTCTCAGGAAATGGTGTCATTTGTGACAGAAAATTGTATTTTATTTTTATGAAAAAAGTAAGGAATCAGTAAACCGTTATAGAAAGACGCACACACACACACACACACACACACACACACACACATATACATATATACACACTTTCATTATAAACTTTTTTAATTAGATGTTTTTTTTATTTGTTTTAAAACCTGTCAAAGTAAAAACCAAACTGTTCAGTATCGAGTTAAATCAGTAGTAGATCACACAAATGGCAGCATTTCCTGAGAATGACCCATATATTGTTGTGTGATGTGTGATGTGTTGAGCTGATGGAGGACACTGGAGCAGACTTCACTATGACTTTCAGACAGCTGAGTGAAGTGACCCTGTCCCAGCTTCAGAAGGGATCCATTGATCCGGTGCGTTTCCTCTCCATTCACTCCCACAGCAGCTGCAAACTCCATAATCATGATTTCAGTCCATTAACTGTGACTGTGTCTCTCTTGACAGTCATTGTGGGCTCTTTCAGACCTCTCATCACACAAGCATTTCAGAGACTGGGTTCAGCTGTATTTACAGCGTCTGTCAAGGTAATGTTGCTGTAATGTAAACTCAAACTCTTTAGAGGGTCAAAATGAACATCACTAGATGTTTTAATGATCTTCTACAGGCTAATAAGTGACTCAGATGCAGCACGGCAGCACAGAATGCAAGGTATGTTTTTGTATATGTTATATGATGCAATGTTATGTATTATGTGGTTATATATTGTTACACTACCGTTGAAATGTTCAGGATTGGTAAGATTTGTTTTTAAAAAAGAAGTTTCTTAAGCTCACCAAGGCTGCATTTATTTAATCAAAAATACAATAAAAACAGTCATTTTGTATTACTACTACAACTCAACTCAACTCAACTTTATTTATATAGCACTTTCAACACCACAAGTGGAACCAAAGTGCTGTACAGAAGGTATAAAAAATTAAATAAAAACAAAGACATAAAAACAATGCAAACATGACATACACAACTTACAAAGCATTATCAAATGCTAAAGAGAATAGATAAGTTTTAAGCGCACTCTGAAAAACACCCAATGAAGGACAAGTTTTTACAGACAGAGGAAGCTCATTCCAGAGCCTGGGAGCTGCAGGAGCTGCTGGGAGCTGCTATCTTGTATAATACAAGATATTATTATACTATGAGATATCATTACAATATAAAATAAATTATTCTATTGGAATATACAGTATTTGTGTAATTAATATATTTGTTCAGTTGAATGTAATTTATTCCTGTGGTCATTTCTCCAGTCTTCAGTGTCACATGATCCTTTAGAAATCATTCTAATATGCTGATTTGCTGCTCAAGAAACATTTGAAAACAGTTGGGCCGCTTAATATTTTTGTGGAAACCCTGATACGGGATTTGATTAATATAAAGTTAAAAAGAACAGCGTTTATTTGAAATAGAAATCTTTTGTAATAGTATAAATGTCTTTATTGTCCCTTTTAATGCATCCTTGCTGAATAATATTATTAATTTCTTTTTTAAAAAGTTTTACTGACCGTACATTTTTAAACGGTAGTGTATGTTTTTTTACGATGTGTTTTGTTGTATTTAATGTTATTTGTAATGTTTCTATTGTTCAGGAGTAAACCCACGGTATGTGTTGAGGAACTGGATGGCTGAATCTGCTATCAGAAAAGCAGAGAAAAATTACTTTTCAGAGGTATTATTACATGTGATGTCAAACTAATATGCTTTCATGATCATGCTTATCATATATCTTAGAGCATTTGCTTTAATGTATTACTGTGAAATGAAGACTTGACAATTATACATACAATGTAACACCTTCAGACAGACCATTATGGCTCGTCTTTTTCTTAGGTGACAGTATTTTTGATGTATCTCTAGGTGGCGCTGTTGCAGAAGACTTTAATGGAGCCGTTTATGCAGCAAGAAGAGGCTGAGAGAGCCGGATATGCCAGTAAACCTCCATCCTGGGCTCAGCAGCTGAGGGTCAGCTGTTCCTCCTAACTCAGGGTCGAATGAAAAAAAAAATCACAAATTTCAACATCATTTGAACCAAAAATATTGTTTATGACATTGTAATCACACTTCCTAATGGATGATTTGATTGGAGGATGATTCATGTTCGACGTTATATATGTACATATATGCCCGTTATATATGGACAATGGACATGGATGTCTTTTGTAATATTGCTGTTTCTGCATTTCTACAAAAGTGCAAAAAACTTTGCATCATGCCAAAATCTGTTAAACAGTTAACTTTTCAAGACCTTCTTTATTATGACATTCCATTAGCAATGATGATATAGCATATTTGTAATATAATCTGATTAGGTGCGTAAGTACAAAGTATTTACATATTTTAGTCTGGTGGTGTAATACAAGCATATTGACCAACAAAAGAATTAAAGATGTGTCTCCTCATGTCACGCCAAGAACTTGTTTGGCGGTCAGTTCCTCAGTCCAACTACACAAACTGAATTCTATCTGAATTCAAGATCATTGTTGACTGCGCTTTTTCAGCATTGCTGTCATCAGTTCTGACATGAGTTCGCCACCTGGGGGCGCTGTTTGTTGAGGTGTAGTTCTCTTTGGTGGAGGTGGACCCGTTTTTCTGACGGATGGTTTGGCAGCCAGTGCAGGAGCTGGTGGTGGAGGCGGGGGTGGAGGCGGTGGTGGAGCTCCACCTGCAGATGCAAAGTTTTGGGGACCAGGAGGAGGAGGTGGTGGAAGGGAGGCAATGGGGTCTGGAGGTGGTGGGGGGAGCAAGTCTCCCCCGTAAGGTGCTAAACTAGGAGGCGGTGGAGGAAGAAAGTCAGGGGGCAGCTCGGCATCTTCTGGAGGAGGAGGTGGTGGAGGCAGGTCATCCATGGGTGGAGGTGGGAGGGAGGATTGTGGGAATCGAGGTGGAGGAGGAAACTTGTTGACTTTGGTTGGAGGAGTAGGGGGAGGAGGAGGCAACATGGGGTCGGGTGGTGGAGGAGGCAGGGTTTCCATTGAAGGCGGAGGTGGTGGGAAAGATGTTTGGTTGCCAGAAACCTTCAAAAACAAACCAAATGTAGCATTCAGGTGCATTTCATATAAATTATATAATTACAAGGGGATTAAAAGAACTCTAAAGGAACCGTTACTCTTTGTGAAAAAGTAGTGTGCTTAAAAGTATTTAAAAAATATATATATTCTGATAATATATTAATTAAATAAAAGGCCACTAGCCCATATGTGTATTCAAAGACAGTGCACTTTCATGACTGTTTCTTAACAGAATTAAGTACAATTTTAAAAAGTGTACTTTGCAATCATGACAAATTAACTGTTAAACTTTTATTTATAATACATTTTTAAATTAATGGTTTAGTAATCCTTAGCAGTACACTTATTTTGATGTGTTGACAAACATATTAGAGCACATGTAAATTTGATTATAATTTTAACTGTAGTGTGTTATTCGTTTATACATTTAATGTTAATATATTTTAAATGTACCAATTGGCAACTTCATCATGACAAATGTGTAATTAAATATTTAAAACATGACAAGTTTCAATAGAAATGATATGTATATTTTAGTTTACTATAAATGCTTTTCAGTATATTCGGCAGTACACTTCAACCTTATTTCATAGAAAATAGAAGTAATTATGAAATGTTATAAAAAGATGTACTTAAGTGTGTCAATACATTTAAACTATATTTTGTTGAATTGTAATTAACATGTAGTTAAGTGTCTGACAACATTACATTCAGTTCACACTTAAGTATGGTCCATGAACTTATATTATTTATCGTATTATATTATGGTGTTCTTCATTACTAAGGCAATTGATAGATTTAGAGGTACCTTGGTGTCCTTTGGAAGCTGAGGAGCGTGTCCATTCGCAGCTTTGGCTGAAAGACAAACACAAAAATGTCATCAAAATCCTTTTATATATCAAGATCTACATTTTATAACAATGTATTTAGCTCACTATCTCTACCTTTAGGTGTCGGAGAGGGTGTCGATGCACTGGAGGAGGCCTGGATAGTGCGGTTAGCCCAGGTTGCAGTGCCTGCTGCTTTCCTCACAGCGGTTTTGTAGTTTTCATATAACTGCTTACCATACTATGAAAAAATCATGACAAAACAAGACCGTTAATAAGGTAGAAGAACGTCTCGGTTACGGATGTAACCCTCGTTCCCTGAGTAGGGAACGGAGACGTTCCGTCGGATGACGACGAATGGGGTTTCGCTTAGAAAGCCTATCAACTTTGAGTATTACAAAATGAGCCAATGGCAAAGAAATGCCATGGGTCTGCGGAATTTGCATGGCGTAGGAAGCCGGCAGAATGCAGATATGTTTCTTCGCTGAGGAGCCAAGACTGAGCTCAGGCGATCCCCGCGGTACAGCGGAAAGTGGCAGGAAGACGGAACGTCTCCGTTCCCTACTCAGGGAACGAGGGTTACATCCGTAACCGAGACGTTCCCTTTCGTTGTCAGTCCGAGTTCCGTCGGATGACGACGAATGGGGTAGGGATGGCTCGATACCACAATTTTGGCTTCGGTACGATACCAGAACCTAATACCTCAGTATCGATACTAAATCTATACCACAGGTTAAAAAAAAAAAACAGTCTCAAAATTTAAGTGACACTAAAAAAACACTGCTTGAAACTCTCCACTACCAAATGTGCAAAGAAAATGTATCAAATTGTAAAAAAAAAGAAAAGAAAATTCAGTCAGGTAACATACAGTAGGTTAAATTTTGATTTTGAAAAAAAAAAAAAACTGAAATTATACAATTAAAAATTATACAATTGCCAAGGGAAAGACACATGCTCAGAGAGGCTTACAGTGGAATACACATGTGGGGGTCGCTCAGAGGAGGGACCATGCACACGGGAGGCACCAATAGACACTGGCGCCGACGTCAGGAGTGCTGGAGGAACTCAGGGCTTTCGGGGAAGCTCACCTGAGGAGAATATCGCACGTATCCAGTCCGTAGAGTGGAATGGCGAGCAAGCGAAGACACCTGAGCGGGTCCGGTACTAGCTGGTTAAAGCGAGTACATGAGAGGACACTGGCTCCACTCGGAGATTGTAGAATCTGGCGAATGTGTTGGGTGTCGCCCAGCCTGCAGCTCCGCAGATGTCTGTTAGCGAGGCGCCAAGCGCTAGAGCCCAAGAGGACGCCACACTCCGGGTGGAGTGGGCAGTCACACCAAGGGGGCACGGTCGACCTTGCTGCTGGTATGCCAAAGCAATGGCGTCCACTATCCAGTGAGACAGCCTTTGCTTGGAGAGAGTCTTTCCCTTCAGCTTCCCACCATAACAGACAAAGAGCTGGTCTGAGGTCCTGAAACACTGCGTTCTGTCTACATAGGCGCGGAGAGCACGTACTGGACAGAGCAGTGCCAAGGCTGGGTCTGCCTCCTCCAGGGGCAGCGCTTGCAGGTTCACCACCTGGTCCCGGAAGGGAGTGGTAGGAACCTTGGGCACATATCCAAGCCGGGGTCTCAGGATCACGTGAGAGTAGGCCTGCCTGAATTCCAGGCACGCTTCGTCAACGGAGAATGCGTGCAGGTCACCTACCCTCTTGATGGAGCCCAATGCAACCAGGAGCGCTGTCTTCATTGACAGGAACATAAGCTCCACTGATTGCAAAGGCTCAAAGGGAGCACTCTGCAGGGCAGTTAGAACCACTGAGAGGTCCCAAGAGGTAACGAGAGGAGGGCGAGGAGGATTCAGTCTCCTCGCTCCTCTCAGGAACCTGACAGTCAGGTCGTGCTTCCCCACAGACTTACCTTCGACTGGGTCATGGTGTGCTGCAATAGCGGCAACATAGACTTTGAGGGTGGAGGGAGACAGCCTTCGCTCCAACCCATCTTGAAGGAGAGAAGAGCACCAGTTGATGAAGAAGTTCCACTTCAACGCATAGGCGTGTCTCGTGGATGATGCTCTAGCGGAAGTGATGGTAGCCACCACCGCTGGTGGTAGGGTACTCAAACCTGCCTCGTCCCATCCAGGAGCCACACGTGGAGGTTCCAAAGATCGGGACGAGGGTGCCATAGGGTGCCCCGTCCCTGAGAAAGGAGGTCCTTCCTCAGGGGAATCAGCCAAGGAGGCCGTGTTGCCATGCCCACCTTGGGACTCGGTCGCGAAGCCAAAGCTGAAGCGGTCTCATATGAAGCAATCCGAGCGGCTTTGCCGCGGCTGCAGATGCCATATGCCCGGGTAGCCTCTGAAAAAGTTTCAGTGGAACCGCACTCTTGCCCTCGAACTGTCTCAGGCAAGTCAGCAGTGACTGCGCGCGCTCGCTCGTAAGCTGCGCGGACATGGCGACCGAGTCGATGTCCATACCAACAAAAGAGATCCTCTGCACGTGGCAAAGTTTGCTCTTTTCCCAGTTGACCCGAAGGCCCAGACGGGCTAGGTGCCGGAGCACTAGGTCCCTGTGTTCGTCTCGAGAATGGAACGAATGGAAATGGAATGGAAAGAACCTGGTCTCGAGAGTGAGCTAGTATCAGCCAGTCGTCGAGATAGTTCAGGATGCGAACCCCGTGTTCCCGAAGGGGAACAAGGGCTGCCTCGACAACCTTCGTGAAGACGCGAGGAGACAGGGCTAGCCCGAAAGGGAGAACCGCGTACTGGTATGCCTGCCCCTCGAAAGCAAACCGTAGGAACGGTCTGTGTCGAGGGAGAATGGAGACATGGAAGTAGGTGTCCTTCAGGTCGATCGCTGCAAACCAATCCAATCACATTCGAAAATGCGTTTGGCGGTGAGCATCTTGAACAGCATCCTGTGAAGGGAGCGGTTCAGAACGCGCAGGTCCAGGATTGGCCGTAACCCACCGGTTTTCTTCGGGACAATGAAGTAGGGGCTGTAGAAGCCGGACCTCATTTCGCCTGGAGGGACAGTCTCGATCGCACCCTTCGCCAGTAGGGTAGCAACCTCTGCTCTCATGATAGGGGCATTGCCACCGACCATAGTGGAGCAGACTCCCCTGAAGCAGGGAGGAGACCGCGTGAACTGAATCGCGTAGCCGAGCCTGATCGTCCGAGCGACCCAGCGGGACAGGTTGGGAAGCTCTAGCCAGGCTCCCAATGACTGTACCAGCGGGGTCATACGAACCACAGACTTCCCATCGGTGGTGCAGCGAGGCGGAATGACTGGCCCAGACGCGGACGGCATAGCGGCCCGGAGTGGGGGCACAGTCATTGACCGCGCCCTTACAGAGGAGACCAGGGAAGGACGAATGTTCCACGGGGGTCTGCTCTGCCAGAGGAGGATGAGAGCGGCATGGTCCGGGGACGGCGCGCACTGTCATCCGGCTCTGGGACAGAGGAGGACGAGGGGTGCACGGCCCGGGGGCGGCGCACCGTGTCGTCCGAGAACTCTGTGTGCTCAGGGATGGATGTGTTACTTCTTTCTTTAACCACATTAGGGTGCTGCCCACCCGGGGGTGAGCAGCGGGGAGTGGAGAACAAAAGATTCTCCCCCGGCCCTCCACCGGGGGAAGGGGTGGTCCTGCTACCACCTCCTGAGAAGTAACAGTCAACATCTCTGTGCAGCCCGTCTCAGGAGCGCCGCTTTGCCCGGCGTTTAGCGGGGCGCAGGGCTGGAGAGGGCTGGGGTGCCTTCCTGCGGCTTCCTCCACGACCGGGCCCGGGTGAAGGCTGCTGCTTGGGCCGGGCGGGAGAGGTGGGAGCCGCAGGAGGGCGCCCTCGGTGGCGAACAGACTGAAGCACCTACCCGGCCGACTGGGTGGAGGCAGCAGCGGGTCGACGGGGCAGAATGTGTTTAATGGCCTCAGTCTGTTTCTGAGCAGTCGAGAACTGTTGGGCAAAGTCCTCAACTGCACCGCCGAAGAGGCCGGCCTGGGACATGCGGGTGTCAAGCAGCCGGGACCACTCGGTATCCATCATGTCAGCCAGGTTCAGCCACAGATGTCTTTCCTGGACCACGGCTGTGGACATCACCAAACCCAGGGAGCGTGCGGTCACCTTCGTCGCCCGGAGAGCGAGGTCGGTGGCGGCGTGCAACTCTTCAAAGAGCCCTGGGTCTGTCCTACCCTCGTGCATGTCTCTGAGCATCTGGGCCTGGTAGACCTGCAGAGTGGCCATAGCATGCAGAGAAGCAGCTGCCTGTCCTGCCGCTCTGTAAGACTTCGCCACTAACATAGACGAAAATCTACAGGCTTTGGATGGGTGCTTAGGCTCGCCGCGAGAAGAAGCACTCTGAGGACACAGTTGCATCGCAACAGAGCGTTCAACCGGGGGAGCCCAGTGTACCCACGGGCAGCTGCTCCATCGAGGGGAGGGAAGGCGGATGAAAGCAGCGAGCGGTCACGGGAAGACATGGGGGTCTTCCAGGACTTCGAGATCTCATCATGCACATCCGGGAAGAAAGATATTGGGTTTGGCCGCGGACGTAATTCGGCGGCCGTACCCAAAAACCAATCATCCAGGGTAAGCATGGCAGTCATCTCGGGATCAGACTCGACGAACGACTGCACACCCGAAGGAGGCAGCGCTGTCGAGTCTTCACTCGACGAATCCTGCCCACCTTGTGATGCAGCGACAGACATCGCATCATCCTCTGTAGCACCAAAGGAAACTCGCGGGACATCCGAAGATGGGCCCGCTGGAATCCCCTGGACACTAACGGGCACCGTCACTGGAGGGGTAGGTGCAGGGCACGGACAAATAGTCGGCGCCTTGTTCCACACCGTCACCCTGGCCACCAGCCGAAGTACTAGCTCTAGGTTTAGAGGAAGTAGATCGGGGTGTGGATGAGGGGACTCTCACTCTTGCGAGATCATTGAGTCTCGACCGCAATGACGCGATGGTAATCTTCCCACAGAGAGAACATGAGTCATCCACGAGCGCTGCTCTAGCGTGATCAATGCCCAAACACACTAGACAGCGCTCGTGCCCATCAGAGTCAGACACGAGTCTGCCACAACCAGAAGTGCACGGGCTAGGCATCTTTAAAAAGACGTGCCACGTGCAAGCTCTTTTAGAGAGGAAACTCGGTGCTGAAGCGCCCGGGGAGAAACACACTCACTGGCAAACCACTGCACAGATAAGCAGGAAGTGTGCACTCGCCGGGAGATCGCCGTCACACCAACACCGAAGAATCTCGCTCGTCTTGTAAAAGCTGACAGTTCAGAGATGGCTTGTGGAGTGAAGAATTAACTTGGCTCCGAAGCAAAAACATATCTGCATTCTGCCGCATTCCTCCTTTTATACCCACGAGGTGGGGCGGAGTTACGCCATGCAAATTCCGCAGACCCATGGCATTTCTTTGCCATTGGCTCATTTTGTAATACTCTAAGTTGATAGACTTTCTAAGCGAAACCCCATTCGTCGTCATCCACGGAACTCGGAGTGACAACGAAAGGGAACTTATTTGTTAATTATTACTATTTTTTGACAAAGTAGACAGCTCACAATAGGATCCAACCCAATACAGCAACAATTTACAGTACATTTTTGCATTGTAAACTATAATTTATAATGCCAATTTTTGCTCCAAAAAGTTCAACTTAATGATTGTATGATAAATGCAAGAAGACACTATCTATTTTGGTTTTTGGTGTGTGGCCTGGTTTCTGCTCACCTTTGCAATACGTATCCCAGTCACCCACAGAGTCATGGTCAACTCATCATCACAACACAGATACTTGATGTATTGGGATTCTTTTTGAATTTGAGGATGCTGAAAGCAGATCACAGTAACCATATGAATATGACATAAACCTGATATACACACCTGAAAAGGCCAAGATAATAACATTTAATTTAGTTGTGTTCCATATTGTTCCCCCGTCCCTACAGATTTGTGGAACCATTAATTTTTACTTTAATCAGTGTTTTTTGTTGTTCTCAAAACAACAAAGGGTTGGGTAATAACGTATTAGGGTATTCAATATTAGTTCATGCTTTGCTAATATTAGTTGTTCTCCAAATGGACAGTTGATATTAATAATTGATTACATATTTGATTGAGCTGCAGTTGCATAGCAGAGACAGTGGATGGCACACTAAAATCACAATTTGATTGCCAATGCCCCTCTAGTGCCACACTTTAGGATGAGTCCTAAATATTGCTAAAATGAACCACACAAATCTTGTGCTTTATAATTTTGAATTATTGCATACATGCAAAGAATGCATGTCCCTTTTCTGTTGGAGTAAGGGTTTAATTGTGCACGTATTATTGATTTTTTTTTGCGTTTTATTTCCCAATTGCTTGACAAACATAAAACACAGCACACCCTAACCGTAACATAGACACCCTTGATGATTTGTCATGCTTTCTTAGCAAGGCATCAACATGTCAGTGGACCTGCTTTTGCTATAATCCTTAAGGTATTTTATTTCCTATGGGTTGATGGTAAAATAGCTTTTTACAGTTATAATTTTCTTTGTCCAAAATTAGTTTTTAGCTATAGTGATATGCCTCATTTTTAATTTGGTAGAACAATAAACCAGTATAAACACTTTCATCACATATTCATATTCTTAGAGGTGAGGATGGACTGGAAAAAACTAAGTTGAGGTATTTTGAATTGTGTGCAAAGACTTTAATTAAAGGAAGGCTCTGTCAACTGAAAAATAACCAGATTGTTTTTTGTGACCTTTTACAACTTGTGGCAGGCTGGTTACTAAACCATAGTGTCTTGTTCAAATTATAGACTATATTATTCATTTGGAAAGACTTGAGAACCATGATAGCATTTTTAGACTGCTAGTTTTGATTGGTTTTGGTTATATTTATCAGACTGTTACCACCATGCATGCATAAAAATTATACTGTCTGAACAGTATAGTAGTTCTTCTGAACAGTATAGTAGTTCTTCACACAAGATGTAGCATTTAAAGTTATTTACCAGATCTAGAAAGTTTACACATCAGTTATTTTAATTACACTTTATTTAAGGTGTCGTTGTTGCAGTGTAATTATACAATTAAGAATTAAGTAATAATAATAAACAACATGTATTTGCTATTGTGTGGATTAGGATTTAGTTTATGGTTAGTTGAATGTAGTCGTTTAGTAGATGCATAGTTTACTGTTAGTAACGGCAAGTAGATATAGCGTGTAACAAGGACATTGTAAAATACAGTGTTACCGTTATATTTTTTAAGATGCTGTTTTTGTATAAACTATAAAATACTGTACCGTTTCTTGAATTTAGCAACTTGCTATCTAAGAAAGATTCACTTTCCGTGAATCTTCAAACCCTCATCCCTTGTGTTTCATGTTGCCACAGTTAATATCAGCTCTCATCCATGCACGCTAAACAGGAAAAGATGTTTCCCCAACCACTTCCTGCATTCTTGACGTTCAAATGCAACACATTGGCTTTAATCTTTAGGGGTAGCACCAGACATAAAAGAAGCACACACCTTGAAATAATTATTGTACAATTTGTGTTTAGCAGCGTTTGGGGGTTACGCCTACCAGCTTGATGGTCTTTGAGTGCACACTTACTGTATGAAAGAGAACCAAGCTGATTTATGGTGTGTAAATATCAGACAAATCCCCTGCTGCCTGGAGTACTTAAAGACACCTTGTTATCATGGCAAACTACTTAAAAAGCCGAGGTTGCACTCTAACACTGGCCCGAGACTAGGTTTGCCATTTAGTAATTTAGGGGATGTTTACACAACACTGTTTTCAACTAAAAACGGAAGGCTTATGCGTTTTGGCCGACAACAGCGTTTTGGTCTGAAAACGGGTTTCAAAGTTCAAGTTTTTGAACTTTCTCTGTATAAACTACAAAAACGTGAATCTGTGAAAACAGGACATCATTCACATGCATATTACCTACTGCGTAATATCATTGCGCCTGCTGCACCCATGGTACTGCAGCAAAGTTCCTTGATTATTACGCAGGAATGAGAGTATAGTTCCTAGCCATATTGTCCTAAAAAATAGCAACTTTTCATTTTCCGTCAGTCTTAGTACACGGTGTAACTACAGAAGAGTCAAGTTTTAAATAGGAAAAATATCACAAATCTTTGGTCATTTTTTTTTAGAGAGATGCTAATGGTCTAATCCAGGAGTCACCAACCCGTCGATCGCGATCGACAAGTCGATCTTGGAAGCATTAGTCGATCGCGAAGAGTTTTCAAAATCAGAGAAAAAACACCAATATTTGTATTCATTATTATTTATTAATTAAAAATGCACCATGTGTGAGCCTACTGTGTGTAGTAAATGGTGTCTAGGGGATGCGGAGGCGCGCGCGCCGTTACAATGACGTCATTTTTGGCTCATGCGGACGCGTCGAGTATAAACAAGGCTTCACGCTTTAACCAGCTCAGCCACTTCACACTACGCTCACATCGATACGCAAGCTAACGAAACGATGGCACAACGGTGAGGGAGTAGGCTATTGCTAGTTTGAAATCTGCAGGGGTTTTCCTGCATAGACAATTATGAGGCGGCCACCTCCGTCAAATTTATAGTTAAGAAACAATATAACGTTATAGACTACACACGACCAGAGTGCTGTTTTCCTGAATGCAAGCACGATTGAAACCAAGATATTGATTTCATAACAGTTCAATAAACAAATAGTTAAAATTAAGTTACTTACATTTTTAGACGTAATTACTGTTTTTGTTCTGTTTCAGCAGCGAAAATAGTTCCAAACAACAGAACCAGCGCATCTCACAGCTAGCAACACTCATCCATTATTCATTACTGAATGATTCAGCGTTTTGACCTAATCGCTCGAGTCAAAGATTCAATTAACCTTACCCATTATTAAACCGCCTCATTCTGAATCAATCAGCCGTTTGAACGAATCGTTTGAATGAATGACTCAATGACTCGCTCATTAAGACGGCCGCCTGCCGCTTCTACTGGCGGTTTAGTTTCAAAGTATCATTCTTTTCAACATTCCTTATTTGTATATTCAAAAAATATTCAAAACAATCTCATAATCTCATTTAACACAGTTTTAATTTTTCAATGTAAATTATTAAATTTGATTGGTAACAGCCTTGTCTTATTATTTTAATTGAATGTATTGATAAAATGTAAGAATTTGAAATGAAATTTAGAGCATACCAGTACATTAAATAAAATTAGGGGGAAAATGCCCTTTATAAAGGTACAAAAAATTATTCCGATAAGAGTGTTTTCAAAAATGAAACATTGACAATTTAAGTTTAAAGGGAGTAGGGCAGGGGTCTCAAACTCAACTTAACTGGGGGCCGCTGGAGGTAGAGTCTGGGTCAGGCTGGGCCGCATCAAGTATTCCACAAAAAATAGTATTCAAGTATTCCAAAAAAGGAGCACAACTGATCCAATCTTCTCAATATTTATTATTAACGTTTCTTCTGAACTGTTCCTCTGAATTTGAACATTCCTTTCTGTACATGATTGGTTCTTCATGAGCTGTCCTTCTGACAGTTGAAGTTCATTTTACAAACTTTCTTTGTCTATAACACATATTTGTGATATTTATATTTGCTTATGTCCTTTTTATTTTCTTTACACAACACATTAATGATATTGAATGTTTTTTTTTGGAAGGCACATTTCCTTTTATTATACTTAGAAAAACAATTATTGCTTTTGAAATACAAATATTTGCAGTCATGTCTGCCCGTCTTATTGAATTCTTTCTACACATGTATAGTGTCTCAGGCAAATGACTGACTTTGCACAAATCAAAGCAAACCGTCTTATCAACCTGTTGGACACATATTACAAGCTCAAAATGATTATTCTCACATTGTTTTAGAGCAGGGTCTCTCTCCAACACGTCGCTCGCGAGCTACCAATAGCTCGTGGCCTGATTGCTGTTAGCTCGACAAGGGGCCGTTCACATATCGCGTTCACATATCGCGTTCACATATTTTGCGCGCTCAAGTTCGTTATTTCAAATGGAGGCGCGCGGCAAGCGCGCGCCGCTCATTATTGAAGCGACGCGCTCATTTTTTCCAGGCGCAGTATGTTTGTACTTCGTGGCTGTCATTGACAACTATTGACAACAAACTCACCGTAAGCTGTCACGAGACTATCTATGGTAGCCCATAAGGGATAATTATTTATTTATTTATTTTTAACGCGGCACACGCAACGACGGGCCGCACTAACATTAAACTTTAATGTCAAGTAGGGGGCCACAAAATATCACCCCGCGGGCCGCAAATGGCCCGCGGGCCGCGAGTTTGAGACCACTGGGCTAAAGCCTCTGTTTAGGCTATAAAGGAAATGTAATTTTGCCAAAAGAAGAACTTTTAATTTAAATAAATGTTAATTTTAAATCAGCCTACTTCAGTGTGATATGTTACCATATTATCATGCTTAATTGAATAATTGTAGCCTAATGTGATGATCAGATGCAGATATCTAAATCAAAGAATATGGGTGGTTGGCGGGTGGATTATTTTTTATTTTTAACAACAGATTCGAGTGACTCAAAGTGCACCAGATTAATGAATTTATCTTTAAAATGTACACATTTTTCTCACGGGGGGCAGGACCCCGGACCCCGATTTTACCACCTCCGCCTCATTTTGAGCCAGGAAAAACCCTGTATTGGCTATTGTTAAAAGGAGATCTGTGTTTTATGTTGTTGGAAAAGGGAAAGAGAATCAGTCCTGTACATGACTGTTTTAGGCCTGTAATTGATTGATTATTGAGGTAATGAATAGTAGTAGGTCTGTAATTTGTGTGAAAATATTTTTGAAGAATTGAAGGATGACTGTTGTCATAATATTTTGTATGCTAGTTGCACTTACCATTTTGATTTGAAATAGCCTATGCTTTAAAAGGGAAAATGAAACAGTACATTATTGGCTTAGGCCTGTAATTGACTGATTATTGTGTTTATATATGAGTAATAAGCCTGTGGTTATATACTTAACAATGTTATATTACTGTTGAAAATGTTGAATTATAGTTGACAGTTTGTATAGTTATATACTATTTGTATAGTTAAATAAATATTTTCCTAGTGACTAACAGGCAACAAAGAATGTCAAAGTAGAACTACATTGTGGCCTTGTTTTTTCATAATTTTCTGCAAGTGGTAGATCTTGGTTTACATTTGGACTTGGGATGTGATCTTAGGCTTGAAAAGGTTGGTGACCACTGGTCTAATCAGATTAAATGATCTATGCTGACTGGAGTGTTCCTTTAAGTGTGTTAAGAAACATTTAAGAGTACACTTAAATTGGCTTTTATTTCATTCATATTATAAACCAGCAACTTCAGTTTAAAAAAATACATATACTTTAAAGATGTAAAGTACACTACAAGATCACATTCAATATAATGAATTGCAATATATTTTCACAAGGGTGGACTGTTCTCATGTTTTACTTTATTCATCTTTGTCCTTGTCACACTGTATGTTTCTGATCCAAACTCTTTATTCATTTTAAAGTTAGAGCAGTTTAAGAAAACTGTACCTTGAGAATGAAGCAGTGGTCTGTTGGTGCTTTGTATCTGATTCTGTATTCTTTGCAGTAGTAGACGTTCACATTGTCAAACTGCACCAAGCACACAAGGTCCCGTGATGCCTGATGGAGAGAGAACCCCATAACACACAGAAATGTAATTTCTTGACATTTTCACCAAGCCGGCTATTATTTAGGTCTGTTGTGATTAAGTATTTAATCAAAAAGTAAACTGATGTACATTGAGCTTAATAAGCTAGGATTTGCCTGAACTCAAAATGCACTGTATGTGTTACTGTCTGGGTTGCCTGAGCTGACCTTTGTCTTGCCTTTGGGTGAGTAATACAATCCAGAGGCCCGAAGTAGGAAGTAGCGCTGTTTCCAGGATTTCTTGCCATCCTCCTTCATATACAGAATGCCCTCAAGGTCAGGCACAATGATGGAGGCTCCACAAAAATTCTCCTATACCCAGAAATACAGAACCAGACATTACTTGACTCCATTAAATTCTTTTGATAAATGTCTACATTGGTAAGCTGAGATTAAATCTCTCAATTATATCAAAAGTTAAACGCAGACGCACCTCCAGAAGTTGTTCTTTGTCTTTTTCTTTCATTTCCATTAGAGATTTCTTATCCTTTTTCCACAAATAAAATAACTGTAAAACAAATTGAAAATGGGGGCTTCATTTTAATCAGCATTCAACAAAATGTCATGTTTAAGTAATAATGTTGGTCATGAAGGCAGTCTCTACACCAAAGAAGTCTTCTACAATTACAGAAAGCTGTCAATATGCTGAGTTTAACTGTTTTTCTAATTTCTGTTCCATTTTTATTGAACTAGAAATAGAGAAGTCAGAGAGCAGTTTTTGCACTGGAAATGTCACTTCTGTGAAACATAACTGTAAGGAAAAAGCGTTGATATTTTCATAAGCTGTAATTCAAATTGCATTGGCTAGAAGCACAAATAGCCGTCCAAATACTTGCCTGAGGGTTTCTGAACACTTCATATTTGTCTTTTTTCTCATGAAAAACCACTTTGTTTTCACTGTCCCTGGTCCATGTAGAAAGAGGCTCGACTAGGTTCTCATGGTCCTCAAACCCTCGTTCTGTGGAAAGGGCAAACTCATTTAAAATGTCATCGTTTTTTGTCCATACCGCATTTTCCTATTTTCATAAATATTGATAATCAATATTGCCCCTTTGAAGTTATGAACACTTTGTGTAAAGATTGATTTGACAGACACTTTTATCCAAAGCTATATTAAAATACAATACAGATATATATGTGTGTGTTCTCAAGGAACTGTACCAACAATCTTGGGTTTACCTTGCAGCTTACCAACTACAAGATGGAAAACAATGTTTAAATTTAATTGCACACATACATTTATGAAACGATCTTTAAACTCTTCCGAGCAGCTGAGTGGTTCTCCTAAATCCATCTATGTGACCTATTTATTTCCATCCCGACTTGGCTCAGCTAAGTGCAGAACGCCATGGGCATTTTCTTAGCCCTCCTCCTTCCCCAGCTCCACCTGCCTAGATCTACTAGGGGGTTATGCCTACTTTCCTTACAGCAGCTTGTATCATTTTTCCTGTATGTATGTGCATGTTTCGACAGTAGCCTTTACTCATGCCGCCAGCAGCAGCAGAAAATCTAGTCCATATAGTAAATTTCATTCTTATCAATAAAATAGTGTTTCAATTTCGAGAGATGTCATGATTGAAATACTTACTGTACATACATAAATACATTAAAGAATGTTTAACTTTAATTGCACACATAAATAAATAAATAAATAAATGTTTTTAAAAATAACTGTTTTCATTCATAATATACTTTGCACAGTAAATTGTAAAAGAAAAATGACATTGCGCACCTAAAATACGGATTAAAGCTAAAAAGGTCCTCAAAGTATTAATTAAAAATACAGTAAAAAGTTTTTAACCCTCCTATTACTTTGGGGTCAATTTGACCCCATTCAATGTTTAACATCTGTAAATATATGATTTTTGTTTGTTTTTTTGCTTAAAATTTAATGACTTTTCCTAATTTAATGGGGACAACTGTAAACATAAAATTAACCTGCTGATATTTTTTCAATGTCCTGTACACATTTTGTAGCATCGGTGTTCCTTGGGGTCAATTTGACCCCAGGCTCTTTTAGCTATAATATAATAAAACAGAAAAAATATTAAAATTTCACACACATTTGTTTTGGTTGTTTTATTGAGGTAAATATAACATGTTATAATTTATAATGTTCATTATAATTTTACATACCGTATTCAATATTATATTAAAAAAAACTTCCCTCTGTTTTAGGGCTCTAACCGAACATAACCATATCTGTAGTATTGCGAGAACCACTAGTAGTTCACATGACATGGGACATAATTCTCATCAGAACTAATAATTCTTTCCAGTGCCATGGGGAGTGGAAAACATCATTTTTGTGAGAACTTTGATGTTTCCAGTGCCATGGGGGAGGGGAAAACATAATTTTTGCGAGATTGACCCCAAACATTGCTCGTGTTACTCTCCTTGATAAAATAAATCATTTTTCTTTACAAATGTTGTAGATTACAAAAATCGATACTTAGAAATATTATATAACAAATAAAACACCAAATATATAATACACTTTTCCAATTTTAGGTCAATCAGTAATTTTCAATCAGATTTTATGGTGATTTGTAAATTTGTCCATAGACGTGCAATCGGTATTCTGGATGTATAAGGGGTGGGGAGGGGGGTGGTGGGTGTATGTCAACTTAAAATGTTATTTAAGTAGTCAACAAAGACATACATTACCTGAGACACGAACCTTTGTAAAAATATATATATATATCATATTCCGGAGGTTTAAATTACAGTGGGTAAAATTTTTTATCAGATTTGAGGGTAACAGGAGGGTTAATAAAGTAAAGTACATTCAGTATCAAATGAGAGGCCTTTACTATCTGCACTTCCCATCACTAATCTGTATTCTAATAAGCATAAGCACAGCAAGCACAAATATAGAATAGAACTTCCTCGAAACAAAACTTCCTTTTTAAGATGTTAGCTTTACTTGACTTTAACTTGACTATTGGTTTGAAGCTGAAAGTATTAATATAAAAGCTTTTTTATAAAAAAAATATCTTGAGAAATGATTATCATAAACTTATTAACCAAAGGGGAGTTTTTACTGTGTGCAGCTTCCGGTGCATTGATGCCAAACTAGACACTGTAGTCTTATAGGTACTGTACTATGTTGTCTGTCTGTTAAAGACTGCATATACTGATTAAAAACTGGAATGATGAGAGCTTGAAGGTGGTCTGACGTTAAGTGTGGTTAATATGGAAGCTATTTTCCCTGAGCATATGTATGATTTCCTGTACACAAACGGATGGGAGTATAGTGGTGAAAAAAACAAAGCACAGTAAACTTTAAAACTGTTTGCAATAACAAGCAGCAACAAGTTGTTTTAGGCCTTGTCCACACACACACGGTTTCGTTTGAAAACGCATCTTTTTCTCTCCGTTTTAGTCTTCCTGAGAAACACTGAGACTGTTTTTGGCCTGCAAAAACATAGCTTTTTGAAAACGTGTTCCCAAGTGTATAAATTTGAAAATGGCGTTTTCGCGTTGTAGTGTGGACTGTGAAAACTGAGGTCTTTGAGAACAATCAATGACATATGATTAGTTGCATCTTGAACTTGAACTGTGCCTGTTATGTGCTATTCACTTTCACACTGTTGCTAAAGATATGTTACTGTAATTGCTCACTCTTCATATCACAATCCTGCAAAGATGAAAATTTACTCACAATCGCTGTCCTGCGGCAAAAGCAAAACATAAGAGCAATTGCATTTTAGAACAAACATATAATGGTGATTGAGTGTGACCTGGATGCATCAGTGAATGATGAGATATTTTGCTAAATAAAATGACCCTGCCAGAAGAATAGTGTGATAACTATGATATCTGTTCCGTATGTATCATCTCAGTGAGCTTTTATGAGCTTTTATTAAACTTTTGGAAAACGCTTGAAAATGCTAGTTTGGATGGAAAGCTTTTTGAAACGAAAATTTCAAGGATTAATGTAGACGTATATAGCCTAATACAGCCAAATAATACACTTCATCAGGAAACAAAAAAACGCAATGAACAGAACAACTGCTTATAATAGACGAGATCTGAGAAAGACTGAAACAAACACAGGGCTATAAATACACAGAGAAACACTAGGGACTAAATGAGATAATTAACTAGACACATGGTAACTGATGAGCTTGAACGGGGAACAAATCAAACAAGATCACGATTTAAAACCAAACTTAAACTCAAGCCCCGTTTATACGAAGGGAAGACGCAGATATCTCCCTGTGGTTTGGCCTCTCATTCACACGAAAACCCTGTATTTAATCACAGAAAACGATTATTTCTAAAAACTCCGGCCAAAGTGGATATTTCTGATAACGCCGGTTGTGTTGCCGTGTCAACTGGGAGAAACAGGGTTTTAGGTTCTCAAACGTCACATTCTGAGGATTCGGATTGGCTTGCATGGCTTTATCCTTCTCCCTTCACTGCCGCCCATAGGTTTGGCAAAGTTATGATGGCGCTCGACGGTGTATTTATGCGGGTTGACTGTGTGTCAGAGCTGTTTAGATGTTCTCGCATGAGTACTTTTCTCATGATTAGAAGTCACTCACAGTAGGAAACATCATCATGCGAGGATGATACTTCTCTAAAATTAACTTGGGTGTAACAAATTTCCAAAGATATTTAACATAGTTAAACGTTGACTCTGTTTATGGAAATGTTTGTTTAGTTGCCTCACTCTTTTATCGAGGCAACTTGTTTTTAAAGAGGATGCACACCGCCCACAATATTAAGATTAGTGGTCAGCTGATTTTTTTTTTTTTTTTTTGTCAGTTGCCTATTCTTAAGCTATAACATTTGGTCCACCCCACCCACCCATATATTCTTAATTGCACTGAATGTGCACTTGTAGCATACTTCAAATCTTAAAAGTATATAAAAAAAAAAAACCTGTACTTGCAAAAATTACAATACTGATAAAATAATAAAAATGTTTACTTAAAGAGAGTACACTTTCATGACTCTTTCTTAACTTTTAAAAAGTGCACGTTAAAATAAGGTCAAATTGAAAGTTTTACTTTAAAGTACATTTAAATCATTATGTTTTTAATTCATTGAAATTTGTACTATTTTGAAGAATGTGTGTAAATAAACAGTTGATGGGTCCCATTGACTCCTATAGTTTTTTTTCTCCATATGGAAGGATCCATCAACTTTTTGGTTACCCATATTATTCAAAATATCTTTTGTGTTCATCAGAAGAAAGAAATTCATGCAGGGTTAGAACAAATTGAGGGTGAGAAAATTATGACAGAATTTTCACTTTTGGTAAACTATTCCTTTAAGTGCAAAACTAAATGTAATATTTTATGCCATTGCATGTTATTTACAATTAAATGAAAATGTGTTTTAGTTTAAAACAATTTTAAACGCAATTAGCTAAAGTTAAGAGCTTTAAGGACTTAAGTGCTAAGGACTAAATTGGACGAATGTCATTTCTATTGAAACTTGTATGCCTTAAATATATTTGTATATATATATATCATATTATATTTAAATGTAATATCAAATAAGACTACAGTTTAAATTATAATCAAGTACTTTACATGTGTTTTAGTATGTTGGTCAGTACATCCAATATAAGCGTAAAGCATGCTTCTTTAAAGCATGACAAAAGATTATTAAAACATACTGATTTAAAAGGACTTTGAAATAAAACTTTTAATTTGAAATTATTACAAAGTGCACTTGTTAAGTGTATTAATAAACACAGTAATGAAAGTATACACTCTTTAAGTATACACTGAAGTGGCCTTGTATTTCAATAATAGTATATTATCTCCAAGTACAGTTTTTCAAAAATATATTTTATATGGTTTGGAGTACACTATTCAATCAAATTTAGTGCACTTCTTTTTTCATAAGGGAAACAAATGGAATAGCAATAGCCAGAAAAATCCAGTCTCTTTAAGTCTATTCATCTAAAATTTGGCAACCAGACAGCAAACATAATGGCTGTATATGAAGCCTCACAGCAGATGGAGAAAGAGTAAAGGGGGATTTCGATCATAAGGACTGTATTTCCTCATGATAGGGAGGCTGAGTGACAGTGTCTGGGACAATAAATTAAACCCACCTGTCGTTTGGTGTGTGAGAGTGAATGTGTATGGTGGTACGTCAGCTTTGTACTGTGAGCTCACTGGATCCTGCCTGTCAGCACGCCAATGAAAACACACTTCATCATCTTTGCAAAATCCAGTCCTGTAAAGCTGATGACGACTGAATGGACATGTAGGTGTGTGTGTGTGTGTGTGTGTGTGTGTGTGTACATGGATAATACTCACCAGTCTGTAAGTCAGGGTTGGTCTCGCACACACACCAGTCCACATTGCAGTCACAATGTGTCTTCTCAAACAGGTTGTCTATCACCTCTCTTACTGTTTGTCTCTCATCCACCATCATAGTCTTTGAGCTGCCATCCATAATCTCCACTTTTACGACCAGCTATCAGAACAGATGATAAATCACAAGGTTAAACTCAATTAACAGGATAACCACATGGCATGATTTATGATCATTAGCATGATCAGTGTAACCAAATTTGGTTTTGATGCTTTTTATTGTATATTGGTCAGATGGTTTCATCCCGTTTAAGTGAGCAGTTCTTGGCCAGAATATTCTGCAAAGTGGACAAAAGTGGAACTTCTGGCTAAACAAACTAGTTAAAGCCTGGTGAGAACACCAGCATAATCACATGCTGGTGACAAGCCATGCTTGTGTTTTCAACAGGGTCTATGCACAGATGTTTGGAAGACAGAGATATGAATGGTCTTATAGAGAGAAACGCTCTGATAATGGCATGTGAACTGCAGAAGGACATCCTTAAATATCAGCAATCATGCTAAAAGCAGTTAAGCTCATTCTAAAGTCTTACATTGTTGCAGTTATAGTTGCAACTTTAGATCCGTTCTTGTTGTAACCATTATTACAACATATTGGTGTGAGTCAGTGCACTTTGAGCACTTTAAGTAACCAACTTCATCACTCAGCTGTGACATTAAGTCAGTGTGGGTCATGTAGCCAACAACCAGACTTTTTAAAGCAGGCTGACCCATGACACACTAATTTGTTTTTACAATCTATTGAGAAGAAAGCAATTGAGAGCTTATTGTAAAAAATAAAATATATCTAAGAGGAAACAATTATTGTTCAAAGCTTGTTCTTTTATTGCTGAAGAGGCCATTTAGGCTTCATGAGATTCAGATGTTTATCCTAATATTCATTTTAAGACATACAAATTTAGCATATTTTGCAGTCATTGACATATACTACGATTCTAACTACAATTTGGACAGTTATGTCCAAATACACTTCTAACAACAATTTTCTGACAACAATTTGGACAGTTATGTAGCTGAGATCAGCTCTTTCGAGTCAAGGTCGAGAGTAGATTGAGTCAGAGACATTAAGAGGGTTGAGCAAAAGTCAAGACAGGGACCTGAAGAAAGTTCAAATCAAGATCTAGACCTGAATGGGGTTGAGTCAGGGTGAAGAACAAGACCTGAAGAGGGTAAATTCCGAGACAAGACAGAGATCAGAAGATGGTTAAGTTTGAATCAAGACCAAGACCTGAAGAGGGTCGAGTCCAAGTCAAGACAGAGACCAAAAGAGGGTCGAGTCCAAATCAAGACCGAAACCTGAAGTAGGTTGATTCCAAGTCAAGAGAGTGGCCAGTTGCATAAACTGCTTAGACTAATCTTACAAGTTAGGCATCATTTTTTTTCCTTCAAGACTGGTCATAACTTTTTTTTAAGTCAGTTACATAAAAAGGTAGATTCAGATTAGTCTAATTTGAATCCCAAAAGTAAGACTGATTTGCCCTAACTAATTGCTAGTAGGTCAGACTAGTCCTTAAGACACAGTCTTCACTTATCAGCTAAGTTTATGCAACTGGCCCCTGAAGAGGGTTGAGTCAGAATAACAACCAGGCCCGGTTCTACGGGGGCACCCTCAAATCCAAGCAAGAGCACCATCAGTTTATATATTATATTTTTAAATTTATTCATTTAGCAGACGCTTTTATCCAAAGCGACTTACAAATGAGAATAATAGAAGCAGTTAAACTAACAGTAGAACAACTATATGCAAGTACTATGACCCCTCTCAATTTAATCTAATGCAGTCCATGTAATTTTTTTATATATACAAATAAAAAAATAGAAGAGAAGAGAAAGTGTTAGTATTACTGGATCAAGTGCTGCCAAGAAAGATGCGTCTTCAGCAGTTTCTTGAAAGTGGACTACGGACTCAGAAGCTCTGGTTGAGTTAGGTAGATCATTCCACCAGCAGGGAACAGTCATGGTAAAGGTCCGGGAAAGAGATTTTGTGCCTCTTTGAGATGGCACCAAAAGGCGACATTCGCTTGCAGAGCGCAAGTTTCTGGATGGCACATAAGTCTGAAGTAATGAATTTAGGTAAAAGGGAGCAGTGCCAGTGGTTGTTCTGTAGGCAAACGTCAGTGACTTGAATTAATGCGAGCGGGAACTGGCAACCAGTGCAATTGTGTGAGGAGAGGAGTGACGTGTGCTCTCTTCGGCTCATTAAAGACTACTCTGGCTGCAGCATTCTGGATCAGTTGCAGAGGTTTGACAGAGCAAGCTGGAAGACCAGCCAGGAGAGCATTACAATAGTCCAGTCTGGAGAACAAGCGCTTGGACAAGGAGTTGTGTAGTATGCTCTGTTAGGAAGGGCCTGATCCTCCTAATGTTGTCCAAGGCAAATCTACACGACCGGGCAGTTCTAGCAATGTGGTCTGTGAAGCTCAATTGATCATCAATTACAACCCCAAGGTTCCTGGCTGGCCTTGATACTATACAGTTAATACTGTAATAATATATTGGTGAACCAGATTTGGCAAACGCTCGAGTGCATATTTTATGTTTGTGCTCTGGAGAACACGAAATGTATCTATTTACAATGTGTTTTTGCTGCAGTTAGCAATGTAGCCAATCACAGACATAGTTGTTGATCTCTTGAATGCAATGGCCAATAAGAGGTGTTTAAGCCAGAATCCACTCACCGCTCAAAACGTCAGAGTTTTTATTCAATGCTTAGTTCAACAAACAAAATGTAGACATGATGTAATAAGAGATGTATTGTGCATTGTTGGCAGCTTCATTGATTATAAATGAACTTTGTGAGATCGGGATGAACTGACAAAGAGACTTTTAGAGAGTTTTAGTGATTGTAAGGGAAGGTCTTGGCTCACTTTCGAGTCTACAGCCTATATAATCCAATGAATAAAACTATTGTTTTTCATGCTGCTAAGAGGACCGACAGCCAGTTGTGTGCCGCAAAGTTTCGGAGGTGACATTTCAAGTGTAGAGTCAGTTCTGGCAGGTCACGTTAGTCAAGCTCACATCAGCTGATCCACGTCTACCTAGGGATACGACGCCTATCACTTTATACATATATAAGCTCCTTCAGTATTATCAGCAGCTATCGCGTTTCTCAGGAGCGAATTACCCTGCTCCATCCCCAGCTCCTCCTCTCGCCCAGTCAGGATTTGGCATTCTGATTCCCCTTGAATCAGAATAAATTCTCGAATTATGTTGTAATTTAAAATCTTGAATTAATGATATCTGCGATACATTCATGTTGGTTCTGTTCTGTTTAACCTAAGGGGGGTTATTGCTGCTAGGCTGCATGGATGCGCAGAGAGTTCTCGCTCAGAGCGGAACCATACCGCCAATCCTAACTGTATGCTAATTGTCAATCGTATTTGACGATAGTGGTCCTGACAGAACTACATATAAAAAAACTACAAAAAAATGACAGATCGTTTCGCTTGATCAGACCCTTATTCCTTGGCTAGGATCGTGTAGAATCGTGAAGCTGCATTGAAACTGCAATTTGGACCTTCAAACCATTGTACCCCATTGAAGTCCACTATATAGAGAAAAATCCTGGACTGTTTTCCTCAAAAACCTTCATTTCTTTTCGACTGCAGAAAGAAAGTCATGAACATCTTGGATGACGTGGGGGTGAGTGAACTAATCCTTTAAGGGATGTTCTATGTGAGGCCTCTTTGGGCTTACATGAGGTTGTGCATGAACAAATGTCTGAACAAGCGTGCAGCAGATTCCCGGCATGTTTTAGAATGCCATGATGTCATTGACATTGATCTGTTTTAGAAATGGATCAATGAGGTGGATGTCTGCTCACCCAGACCACCTAACACAGCCAGACATTCCTACCGCACAGCATTGAACGATGCCATGAAAAGAACCTATATTTATTTTGTAGTTAAATGACTCACATTCTTGTCTCCAGCTTTTTTAGAAATGCACTGAATAATATTCTTAAAACCATTGAAGTGCATTCAAGATCAAAAAAATATTAAAACGATTGCATCGCTTACCTTTTTCACTTTGGCCTCCTTTAACTTCTCCAAAGCAAGCTTGATTTTATCTGCTTTCATCTGTTCCTCTTGTTCTTCCTGGGGGGATACAAAGGGATAATTACCCAACAGACATAACAATACATATCAATGATTTTTGGAGTGATCTGATTCTGATTCTGATTTTAATTAAGGTTTCATGGAGTCAATGTGGCGTCAAAAGGCTCTACATATGGGAAATGCAAGGCTTACTCTGATTCTACAGATTAAATCTAAAAATGACAAAAGTAAGAGAGTATTGGGTATCTTAACTGAAATGGAACATCATAAATTACTAATTTAGAACGCTCCTCATAATAGCATGTTGCAAGGCATTCTAGGATTCAAATAAGGATGTACACAATTCTAGCTGAGAAGACAATACAATTTTTCTGCCCAACTTGTTAAACAGCCTTTGCATCGAGAGTATGTCTGTAATGCTTTAATGTGCTTGCTAGGTTGGCATCTCACTTAAGGTTGTGAAACAGAGCTGATCTACATTAGAAAGCAGTCTCCTGTTGTACATTCCGTCAAGCACTGGACTAGACATAAAATAACATTCAGTGAATATCCGGCTGAGCTAACATTGCAATCATGAGGGTAATTACATTTTATGGTTGGGCTTTTTTTACACGCAGAGTAGAGATGGATATTGTAGACATTCATAGGGTTCATACTTCATAAAGTTAATGCAGTTTTACAGCGTTGGCTGCACTTAAATTCCATTATATCCGTTCACATCTGTTGTTTGGCCTGGTTTTAAAATAAACCCTGTAACCTTCAGCTAAGGATGTGTTAACCACATGAGGCCTGTGGGTGTGCGGACCATTCAGAATGATACTTACCCTTGATGGTTTAGAGGCGGGTGGTGGGGGCGGAGCTGCAATTGAGTTGGAGGAAGTTGCAGGTTTTGAGGTGTCAGTTGACACTGGAAGGCCAAAGTTACTCTGAGGCAGTATGGGTGTTGGGGCAAATGGAGCTGACCCCTTTGACGTATCTCTGTCTGTGGCAAACTTTTCCTCCGTGGCACTGATATCTGCCACCAGGTCAGCCATCAAGGCATCTAAGTCATTGTCTTCCATCTCATGCAGGGATGCTTTTGAGAAACATATAGGGTAACAATGTGAAACAAAAACATCACATTGTTGACAACATACAGAGCACCCAAAGATGGGGGAGGAACAATAAATTACAATCCTATCTACAGTAACTACAGTACAGTAATTGCGAGATGGCAATTTCATATGAATTTGTACGATGTGATTTGTACGAGAATGTAAATTTTTTAGAAAAAAAAGTAAGCATGAAGGTCCACCCCAAAACATAACATCATATCAGTGATCCTTAACTAGTACCCCAATCCAAGGTTAATGCATCACAATAATAATGACATATTTACTGCCTCATTTAATTGAATCTAAATTAACTGGATTTATTTAAGTAAAAAAATATTATTTAACATTACTGAACAAACCTATATACATTCATTTATACCAACAAAACAAATGTATGGGTTAAATCAGGTAGAAATAGAAATAGTTTTTTAATAGCAGGTAAAATTTGCAGGCTGCCACTTTTTACAGTGTATTTACAGTTAATCTTCTTGTGCTAAGAATTTTTTTTTTTTTTTCTGTAAAGATTTATCGTTGTGGTTTTTTTGTGTGCCTATAACAGAGTTGAACTTTTGAGCTTGATGAGGTCAAAATATAAGTGGGTTATTCAGGATTTGATTGCAGACATAACATAGAGAAACATTCTCCACTTCAAACAGCCCTATCTGTGCACCTTTGAGCTGCCCTTAGACATAGTTTTAAGCAATTTTATGGTTAATTAATCACTAATTTTCTCACAAATTATTCAACACATTTGATGAATTGAGACTTTCAGGTGAAATAACGTGGTAAGAAAGCAGATACTGGAGAAAAATATTAGTTTGAAATATTGTTTACCATTCAAATCTGTAAAACCGATGGAAAAGTTCATTTCCTGGGGGGCAGGAATAGAGGAAGGTTTAGGCAAAGGTGCTGACTCTGCTTCTGCTCCCAAACTCTGCGAAAAGACAAATGAGGAACAAGACAAATGATAGATAACAAATATGGAAGCTATTTTTGAAATAACAGAAATAACCGCAAAGCAACTGTCATCATATTAGCATGTAGATGTGACATACAGGTTTTGGAGTTGTTTCACACTGGATATGCATGGCCTGGATACTAATCTTTACAGACTTTACATTCCATCAGTAAAAGCAGAGTGTGAAGGTTGAATTAGCAGAGCAATAGCACAGCTGTCCATAAAATATTGCAATCCACACGACATAATGGGATACATATCAGATTTAATAAGAGGACAATTGTTGTTGTGCATCTCTCGGGCTCATCTGTGACCAGGACAGCAAGTCTTTGGTGTATCGAGAGCTATAGTATCCAGAGTAATGTCGCCATACCACCACGTAGGACGAACTACATCCAACAGGAGTAACTGTCGACGCAAGAGGAAGCTGTCTGAAAGGGATGTTCAGGTACTAACCTGGGTTGTATTCAAAAAACATTAAACCACAGCGGCCCAACTCACTGCAGAATTAAATGCGCACCTGAAACTGTTAGTTTGAGGCCCACAGAGTCAATATTCATGGTCGGGCTGCTATAGCCAAACCTTTGGTCACTCGCGCCAATGCCAAATGTCGGTTTCATTTGTGCCAACAGTGCAAATCTTGGGCTGTGGACAATGTGAAACATGTATTGTTCTCTGATGAGTCCACATTCACTGTCTTTCCCACATCCGTGGGAGTTATGGTGGGGAGAAGCCCCAAAGAGGCTTAAGACCCAGACTGTTTCTGCCCAGAGTGAAGCACGGCGGTGGATCAGTGATGGTTTGGGCTGCGATAATCATGTAATTCCCATGCTTGATGGGCCCGTCAATGCCAGGGACGACCGAAACATTCAGGAGGACCATGTGCACCCAATGGTTCAAACATTGTACACTGAAGGTGTGCCATGTATCAGCATGATAATGCACCAATACACACATCACGACTTGTGACAGAATGGTTTGATAAACATGAAAGTGAAGTTGAACATCTCCCATGGCCTGCACAGTTACCAGATCTACATGTTTTTGAGCCACTTTAGGGTATTTTGGAGGAGCAAAAAAAGTTTCTTCCACCACCAGCATCACATAATGACCCGGCCACTGTTCTGGAAGAGGAATGGCTCAAAATCCCTTTGGCCACTGAGATGGACTTGTATCTGTCATTCCCAAGACAAACTGATGCTATTGGTGTTTAAGTTTCATTGTCCAACCCCTGTATATATCAGTGTTGTGTTAATACTGTATGTGTGCTTCCTTTTTTCCCTATTTTGTGTTCAAAATATTTGCAGCTGCTGGCCCACAGGTAGGCCATCAGTTATATTGCATAAAGAGAAAATATGTACATTTAAAAGTCATCACATCTCATTACTGGAACTGAATAAAAATGACCATTGCCATTGTTTGAATGGGAGATTCTGTTGAAGTGACCATAAACATAAAATGAAAATTTGGGGAAAGCTTCATGTTAGAAATGTTACTATTTATGAAGCTATTTCTGTATTTTATTATTATTATTATTATTTTGCATTTGCTTTAAGAAACACATAAAGGCACATATGGCACTGATTTGCTAGGTTGTCTGGAGGATATGAGACGTATCCATAGGAAACTTACCTGCGTTAGGAGATCCATCTCCTGCAGCATGTCGCTGAACATGGCATCAATGTCGTCCATCTAAAACAGGAATAGTTGGGCAATGAGAATTTAACATCTTTAGAACACGTCATACAACAGGATTGGGAAAAACTCTGTTTAAAGACTGTGAATAATGTAACTGAAGCACAGGAACCAAACACATTAATTAAATGTAAATACAAATACATTTTCACTGTAATTTAATTTATTATTTATTACCATGTCCATTATGTAATACTTTCTGGAATAATAAATTATGTTTGGTCAATTGACCCTTTCTTTTCACATTTCCAGGGTTATCAGACGTGGAAGTCGTCCTAGCTGGGTTAACTTCTAAAGTGGTGAATGGAAAATCGGAAAATACAACAAATATGCATAATTACAAGTAACTAACTCTGAACCAAACCATAACCCTATTATTAAGTACATGTAGTTAATTAACATTACTCAGTACTTAATTGTGTAATTACACTGTAACAATGTCACCTTGTAATAAAGTTTAACCAAATATTTTTATATAATGACTACTAAACTGGATTTTTTCATCGTCGACCTTGGCAACATACCAGTATTATTTTCATGTCACTATGTGCTCTCTCTTTTTTAATATCAATAGTGCTCTCTCTTTTTTAATATCAATAGAGGCATTATCTTGTGACTTCAAATGCTACAACGAAAATTACTTATGGAGGACAGTATTAATTCGAAAATGCATCTTTTTAAACTTGGAAATGAGCAGGGTTATCCTCCACTGCACTTTATGCTGGGGTCCTGATAACCATGCCTGTTTATTTTGCCATGACTAGCAGACATTACTGTATAGTGTACCTTACATATTTTCTTAGACCAGGGCTCTTGAATTGGTGATGATCTGTGGTGCAAATGTGGTTTGAGAATAATTTTACATGACCCTCAGATTAAGATTAAATTGGCACTCACTGCTTCAAACTTGTGAAAAGTGATGACATGAAGTACCAGTAAACATGTGTCCATGCAAATATTTTTGCTGTGTATGAAATCGAATAGCCTACTTCCCTACTATATATATGCGAAAAACAGTACGCCAAACAGAGAAGTATGTCCAAATACATAGTATTAAAAAAAGTACCCTGGTGGCCTACTACTTCCATCGAGATTCTGAAGTGGGCATTCATTGGACATTTTACTATCCCATGAGGCCACGGGAGAGGATTTATGTTTGGAAGTTAAGCGACACAACTGACAGGTCATGTGACAATGACAACATGGCGGATGTAGTACATCAGAATTTCACAAATACTACCTATATATTCATGCCATTAAGAAACTTACTTTCTTTTAACGGTCGTTTGCAAGTTTCAAACCAAATGTAGTACTACTTTACAGTATGTGTTTTCAGACACATACTGTTTTATTTTATATACAGCTGTGAGTCAGCATTCTTAGTCCTGAACATCATCAAATCAGTTATAAGTTTTTCATCAATTAATAAAAAGATCACAGACTGATTTAAAATATAGTTTTGTATTTTGAATGTAAAATAATAGTTCTGTTTCAGATTTCGTCTTAAAATTATCATTATATTTAATTTTCATACTGTAGTAAAGGCTATCAAACACTGAGGTTGTGAAGTTCACAGCAGTCCTCTTTTGAAGTAATTTATGGTCAGACCTAAAAAACTTTATTTGAACACCTCAGAACTCCCCCAACATTCTGGATAGGTTATTTTAAAGTTATTAAAAAGAACATTCTTCCAGTAACATTAATAGAATGTTTGTGTCACGGTTGTATGGTTAAATCCAATCCTCCATGGCAGAGGCGGGGGCTTGGCAGAAAAGGGCAACATGCGAGAGACTGAGGACCAAGGCGAAACCAGATGGAAGGAGGAACCCGGTGGAGCCGACAGGATGGATTACTGAGGCGCAGCCGGAGATCTGGAAGTCTGCGGCAAAACCAGGATGAAGAGAGACCAAGGTGGAGCCGGAGGGACGAGGGTGCCCGGTGGAGCATGAGTGATGGCAGACCACGGCGGAGCTAAAGGGCTGACAGGTCGAGGTGGAATAATGGGCCTGGATGCCTGAGGTTTAGCCAGGGGATCCACTTCACAGAGCCATGCAAGTGGTGAAGGAGTCCAAGGCGGAGCCAAAGAGCTTGCATGAGTCAGCGCCGAGGACAAAGTCGAGGAGCTGCGAGGTACCAGTGGGACAGGTCAGTGCAAGGGGACTGAAAGCATAGAATCCAGGAATAAGGGGGTAGGAAGGTTAATGGGCGGGCGGGACTGGGTTGTCCAGAATCATAGCTGGCTTTACCAGAAGAGGAGAGAGTCCCAGGGGTACGGGAGAGGGTGGGAGTTGGCTCCGCTGTAAATTCAATGAGTCAGTGATCCTCAGCTGGCCTTGGGGTGGACTGTTCGAATGGCAGACCCATAAGGCATACTCCACGAACTCTGCGAAGGGACGGTGCTTCCAAGAATGTCGTGCATTCCACTCCAGAAAAGCTGTTTAAGGGTCTCATCCTTGTAAGGTTGAACTTGTAAGACTTGTAACAGTCTTTAATCCATGAACAGAATTGCACAGGAGAATCTCAGAAGAACAAACACGCTAACCACATGTAAGCAATGACAATAACCCAAAAGGAACAGGACAAAATTGGGAGTACTTATACACAGAGTTAATAAGGGAAACATAATGAACGACAGCTGAACGTAATCAGTAACCAAAGAGACTAACTAAACAATCAAGGCTAAACTAAACTGAAGGGCAAGAAACAAACACATAGGAACAACAAGACAAAAAAACAAATAAAACAGAATTCTGACAGTTTGTTCAAATGTTATATGGTCTTTAATAATGTTCTTAAAATGCTGCCGCAAAAATATTAACTATACATCTTTTTTTTCTGAAAAAAGTTTTAGACTCGTTCGTCTAACATTTTTAAATGTTACTTCTTGTTTCAGAATGTTCAGAAAACAATCAAAAGTAACACTACTATGATATTAGCAGAAATTCATGTTCCCTTAACATTTGCATAACCACGAAATAATGTTTTTAAAACATTTAACAGGACGTTTTGAAAGCATTCCAAAAACTTAATGAGAACGTTAGCAAACCGTTCTTAGAATGTATTTTTGTAAGTTGGAGATGTTGTCATCTGGATAATCTGGCCTTCATTTACTTTTGTAACTGCTGTGTAGAATTGGTCAACTGGACGGTGTAATTTTTACCGGTTACAGTGGCGTACAAGTTTGTAATGGATAATATAGAGCAGAGTACCTGTGCATACAAAACATAACCCAAAGCTAAACATTGCACAATATCCATCCAGAGGCTAGAGATAAAAGCATGGCTTGCATAACTCTTTTACACATTCATTCTTTGCTAAGACATGCAGAATCCTGCCCATGAACGCTTAGTGCAGCCTGAGTGTACAATATTACAGAAAGTATGACTTACATGCAAAGAGATCATTCTCTGTTTCATTCTAATGTAATGCTGCTACAGTAACTGCACAAACCAGTTCATGTCCTATAATAAACATTCCTTTTTTTCACAGTTAATGTGTATGAGCCAGTAGGATTAAAGAACAGATCTTTTACAGTAACTTCTCTGCTGATTATTCCTGCAGTTCAGCTTTAATAAGACAAACAGTATCGGTAATCTTGGTCCAAACTACCCAACTCTGTCCCACTTCCTTCTTATTCTCCCGCATTCAGCAAATCATTTGTGCAACCGCTTTGAATTAATGCACATGTTAACATTTTTAAACGCAGTCGTCTAGCTTGTTTGCAACAGAAATAAATGAATTCCTCAAATCAAGAAGAAGAGTACTTTTCTAAGTGAGATGTACGTTTTTTTTCTGGTGGATAATAAAATGGACAAAAATCTCGTAGAATTACACTGGAGGGATTCAATCCATATTAAAAGCAGATTATCATAGAGCACTTTGGCAAACCTAATCAAAACACCTTACCACCTTAGCAACACCCTGGCGACCACCAACCACACCTTATATTATGGTAAGGCACAAGCACCATTCACATTTATTTCAGAAAATGTTAAAGTTTAGATTTGTTAAGTTACATTAACACCCTAGCAACCACCCTGAGTATTAGCAACCACATAGCAACGCCCTATCAACCACCTTAAATACCCTAGCAGCTACATAGAAACACCTTTAGCAACCACCTTGAGTAACCTAGCAACCGCATAGAAACACCCTAGCAACCCCCCGAGTACCCAAGCAACAACATTGCAAACAATTTGTCAGAGATTTAAAACCTTCCAACTTTGAGCTTTTAAAACTAAATCAAACTTTAAACATAAACCCCTCTCTCTCTCTCTCTCTCTCTCTCTCTCTCTCTCTCTCTCTCTCTCTCTCTCTCTCTCTCTCTCTCTCTCTCTCTCTCTCTCTCTCTCTCTCTCTCTCTCTCTCTCTCTCTCTCTCTCTCTCTCTCTCTCTCTCTCTCTTCACACTTCAAGCTTTTATAATTAGGCCTACTTCAAACTTTCTCAAGCCAACATCAAGGTTTGTTCACATTCTTTACTCATCTAGTTTTGTTTTTTTATTTTATTAAATCTAAGAATATTTACTTTTATTTATTTTTTCATTCTGAAATAATTTTATTTTATATAAAAACTTAAATATATATACAGTATTTATTGAGTTGGGATTTGGATTTTAAATGAACACGACAATAAGCGAATATTCATTCGAAGATGAGCAGTGCTGCAATGCTCCTCAAAAACAAATAAACTCTTCAACTGATACTATGTCAAACCATGCGGGCAGAGTCTCTGTACCACCAGCACCTGTGAGTAGAACAATGCTGTGTCTTCTTGTTTAAATGAAGCACTGCCGTGCAGCCAATCAGAGAGCTGTTTGTGTCCTGCTACACATGGGGAAGTGGTTACAGCAACTTCCCCTCACAAGATGTTGAAAGCATCTAAGTTTCCAACAGGAAACAGATGACACTCTCAATCTCTATGTAGCTATCACAATATGGTGCTTCTCATATGTCTCTTATGTTTCTTTTTCCAAACAATTGACAACTACATGCATCAATATATCATCAATACATGCTCACGTTAAAACATACATGTGTTTTGTTTGATTTATGCTACCTAGATTTAATGTGCCACAACAGGAAGAAATAAAAAAAGTAATATGCAGCGCAATATCCTCCTCTTTTCTACTTCAAGAATGATTTTCTTTTGTTTTGTTAAGTGTTATGGTAACTATAATTTCCATATCAAGGGCATCTCTGTAGGATTTCAGGTCTGGAAAAGAAATTAGCTCAGTGTTTCCTTTTGTTTCACAATTGCATGTGTTTTAAATTAAATATCGAGGAAGTTATTTAGTCATACTGTAATCAAAGCAGGATAACTGTACATTCTGTCTCCTGAAACCTCTCAATTTTGTCGATGGAACTGTTTGATTTGATTAACTCTATACTTTAGAATAATATTAAGTGTGAACTGAAAGTTTCCAGAGAGTTAGCTTCTTGTTTTTTGCAGTTAAATGAAAATTTATTACATTTTATATTTATAATAAATGCAGACGGCTGAACTTTAGAGTGTTTTTATCTTTATGTGTTATTTAATTACTTCTATTGTCTTTGATATGGCTAAAGTTTACTGTCAAATGTACTGATAAGCATTTGTGACAAACTAAAACACACTTAAATGACATTTCAATTGAAACTTGTATGTCATGTATTTAAATATATTTGTAATTTGTACATTACATTTGTACCGATAAAGTTTCAATTTAGTTTCAATGAAGTTTAACTCTAAATACAATGTTGAATAAGACACTACAGTTAAAATTATAATCAAGTACTTCACATGTGCTTTAGTATGTTAGTCAACACATGGAAATAAGTGTACTTCTTTAAAGAACAACAGAAGATTACTAAAACTTAATAATTTAAAATGTGTTAATAAACAGTCATGAAAGTGTACTCTCTTTAAATACACTCTCTTTAAGTGGCCTTTTATTTCATTGGTTGCTGGGTGGTAACGCACTGGCCAAGTCAAAACAGTCCACTTTAAAGTCTCTGTAATATTCTGGTCTCTAAATATAGTTTATGGGATGTTTTTGATAAGTATTAGGAAATAGTTTAATAGTATCATGTGAAAATAGTCTGATCACTAAGAAAATTAATAGCACATCTTTCTTCAACAAACAATTTGAGGTGTCATTCATATCTGTAACATGAAAAGTGTTTGCCAAAGTTTACTTTGGAGTTTACTATTGTCTGATACAATAGTACTAGTGGTGCTTGCTTTCGCAGACATAACTAAAAGTTGAATCCTTTATAAACAGACTAAATATTTGTCATATACAGGACTTTTTGACATTTAAATGTCACTGTTGAGGCTGCAAACTTGTTAGCATTTACCAAAGGACTGAATGCTAGTTCCAACAATGTATTTTACAGCATTCCATGATTCAGTAAAGAGTAACTTAACAGTTCATTCACAGTTCTCTGAATAGCCTAGCAGCTAATGTTGTCACAGTAATCTGCTTTTTAAAACCACTGAGATGCTATCCTTCTTTAGCAGTAATTTTAGTCTAAGGAAAACAGTCATTAGAACCAGACAGACTGTTGGCTTTGGGGTAACCTGATAGAAAAGCAGCCTCCTGTTTGTTTCTTCCTCAAACACTTGGGCAGTGTTTTAGTTCAGCTGGTGCGCCGTTCTATGATTCCTGTTACAGTGCTGGTATACTTTAACATGTGAGATGTTGTTCTTGAAACACTAAACCTCTTTATGTGCTTTGAGGCTAAAACGTTTGCATATGCTGGAGTTCACTTATGAAATATTTTTCCGTAGATGAGATAGAACAGCCCAGAAACAGACTTACTTCAGTGGCCTTTGTACAAATGACTGTTATTTGCTAATTTAGAGAACTGACAGCATGTGCTATTCCAAATGAGACAGACATACAGTAATTATTGATAGAGACACCAGACATCTGAGGACATAATTCAGTTTTTGGACAAGCCAAACAGCAAGAGTTTAAACTCTAATCTTGAATAAATGTTACATTTAGCATCCATTCTTCAAGTCAACATGAAATGCCATTTCCAACTTACTTTACTTCCATACTGTGACATATTTCCAAGTAAACAGATTATTCAATGAAAACAATGTCTCGAAGACTTGATTTTAACCATCATAATTGTTTGGATTCTGTAACTTGGATGTTTCAGAGACTTGTGGACGACTATTGGTTAACATATAAAAAAAGATTATGAATACAATGAAACAACAAAACTGGGAACTTACTGAGCTGTAAGTAGAATCCATTTTGATTTTTTGATCTGTCAACTTTTAGATCGGCTAGTCCAAAACTATTGGATTCATGTTGTAGTCTTTTAGTAAATGATAATATCACACTGATATGGGTGTGGTGTTATTTGTGCTGTATTAAAACCAGTGTAAATATACTATTATATCTGGCCAGTCGCAACAATATAATTAACTAATAGGATTTTTAATTCCCACAAAATCGTCCTGTTTGATTATTGTTAAATGTAACAGGTATATTTGAACAAAATCAAAAACACACTGAACCCAGTCCTAGTTGTCAACCACACTATTTGTTTGAGGAAAAGCATCACTTACCTTGGTTTATCTTTCAGCGTTAATGCCTACAGTAGGTGATGTGGTCATAAATAAGTTTTCAGCAAAATGCCTCTCTTTCCTGTTTAACGTTGGACACCACCCAACCCACATGCAGCAGGCTGAGAGCTGTGCGCTTGTGTGTTAGTCACTGACAGTTCGCTTACTTCCTGCCTCGCACGGAAGTTCAGGTCTAAACCTGTCTCTGCATTCCTTGTGACGCTGAAAAGCAGCGGCACACCAGTGCACAGCTGAGATTGTGTATGAGACAGGCCACCCAGTGCTAGTTTATTGTCTTAAGATTACATATTGGTGAATGATTGATAAGCATTTCTCTCTGTTAATGATTAATGCCATTGTTAGGCATGTTTGCTTTTTTTCGGTAATGTAATGATACACGTTTCAGTGAAGCTATGTAGTTTTGTAAATCTGGACTTGCTAGTGGATATTTGTTGTGAACCCAGTTGCATGTCTGAATAAATATCAAAGTTAAAGGTGCACTGAGTATTTTTTTCTTAAATGGCCCTTTGATCGGGTTTTTCATCACATGTAGTGTGTAATATAGCTGTAAGATCAAAGTACACGATAAATGGAGTCAATGTCTCCCAAAAGAAAGAATCGATTGTGAACTTCTGAAACGAGTCGTCAGTAATTCCAGTCTTACAGGAAAGAGGCGAGAAAAGATGCTGCAATATATACACACTTTTTATCAGAACAGTGAAGTTTTCTTTCCATTGTTGACAAATTTCCTATTGAAGTTGGAAAATATATATATTATATTAATTAGGTCATTTTGTTAACTTTTGGGAATGCACTAGAATATACTCTTAAAAAAATGATTTCACAGTGATGCCATAAATAAACTATTTTGTTTATTAGACACACTTATTTTGGAAAACTACAAAACAATCCAAACTTTACTCTTCCTAAAATAAAGAGGACGGAACTATCACCATTTGCTACCAATTATCTGCTCTTATAGGACTTTTTTTATGTGGTCTTATTCTGCCTTTTCATTTTCTTTAGAAGCCCAGCACCAGCTTCTGTAGGAAAAACAGACCACCCTCCATGACACGAGTCAACACTGACACCAACCCAAACCATCTGAGACCAGAAATCTTTGATGTAAGGGATAATCCGCGGCTAGCTGTGATTTTAATGCAAGACTGGAGGCAAAGAACCACCCGACGGGAAGCAGAGTGCATTCAAATCGTTTAATGCACAGCTTGCCGTGGATTATCCCACTTATACCATGGTCATTTGCCATCATTGACAACTTAAAGATGTTTTCAGCGCAATATTTGACAGTTATTTTCGTCAGTTATGGCTCATTAAATCTAGCATTCTGCCTGCTTTAAATCAGACACAGAGATAAATAGTGCATAAGATTATAACATTTATTTGAATTCATTATTGAGAGAGAGAGAGAGAGAGAGAGAGAGAGAGATGTGTGTGAATTACCTGCATCTGTTCAGCGTCTCTCTCTATTAACAACAAAGCTTTTTGTGTAATTACTTCAAAACCAGCAATGTTACCCCATCATTGCTGAGAAATATAATGTAGCAATTCAGTAGCGAAGCTATTTTATCAATAAAAGTCATGTTGAGAACAAGTTTCTGTGCTCCTGCAGCCCGTTCTCATCCCAAGGCGTCATCTAACTGACGCTTTTGACCATGCGTCAACATGCCGACACACATGGTACCCCTTAAGCGTCAATATGAGACGCGCCTAGTGGTCTAACCCTAACCCTACCCCAGACCTAAACCTACCCATAACGGAAGCGTCATCTAACTGACGCTAAAGGGTGCCATGTGTGTCGGATTAAGACGCATGGTCAAAAGCGTCAGTTAGATGACGCCCGAGGATGAGCGTCTCATATTGACGCTTAAGGGGTACCATGTGCGTCGGTCAAAAGTGTCAGTTAGATGACGCCTTGGGATGAGAATGTGTTGGCTCCTGAATGTTTCTGTGTGCAGCGCGATCTCCGAGTGACGTATGCGCAGTGTTGAGGAGTAACTATGTAATTTTCAAAAAATGTCTAATTAAATTACAGTTACTTATGAAAATGTTAACGATTACAAAGGGATTTGGATCTGAATATTTTCTGTAAAAAGCTAGGGTATGTTGAATAATATTAATTTGTTGCTTTGTCTACTTTTAATGTGCCTGCCATTTAAAGGCCATTTAGTAAAGCGCTGCTATTATGTTGCTTTTTATTGGCTCTTTTGTTTGAATTTGCAGCGCACCACGTCTGCCAATTAATTCAATCCGCATTGCTCGCATTTAGGCTACAACCTGTCTGAGAGTTGCCACCATGGCAAGAGATAAAAATGCGTTCCAGTGCTGGAAATTTAAAAATCATTTCATCCAGAAATCAGCGCATTAATGTAGAACTGTAATTAAACTGACTTGCATTAAACAGTTTTATTGCACACCTTCCAGCCAATCAGAATTTAGTATTTAGAAAGACCATGGTATAAACCAAAACAGTGCCATATTCTTTTGGTTTTACTGTATAAGTGACTGACATGCAGTTTTTGTAGTAAATGTCAAACACATTTTGTTGACCAATCTTAAAGTCAACACAAAATTTAAAATAAATAAATCATGTGTTCTAATGATATGTCCACAAAAAGAACACAAATGTGTATTAGGAAAGTAAATAGGGTTGAATTTGATTTGGTAGCACTTTACTAGACAAGGTCTCATTTGTTAACATTATTTAATGCATTAACAAACATGAACAATGAGCTCCATCTCCTTACAGCATTTATTACACTTTGTTAACAAAAATGTTCATATTCATGTTAGTTCACAGTGCATTAATACATGCAAACAGATACAAATTTTGATTAGTAAATGTTGAGATTAACATTATAGCTAAAATTAATATTGACTTTAAAAGTGAACACTGTGTTGTTGAGTTTGGTGATTCAGTCCAATTCAGCATGTGCTTTATTTATATCCAATTCTGTTCACAGTTAAGGATGTGGAATCTGTCAGCCGGTGGATTTCTGTCAGTCCCTATTTAATATCAGTGTGCTCTTATTGATTGTGTGACTCCAATCACAAAGGCACATACATTCTCATGTAACTGATCATATCCCCTCTGTTACATTTCTAAGCGGTGATTTGAAACAGACCACTATAAACAGCTGGAGAGGTGGGCACATTTGGCATAAAGTGAAGGCTTAGCTCATAACAGGGTCACGACCTGGTCTGACAATGAACAGACACACTTCAGCTCTTTATAAAGAAAGTAGGTCTCAATTGACTCCAAAAGCCCATATGGTGAGGTGTGAGGGGATACGCTCTGTAAAAAACATTATTGGCCACAGTTAACTCATTATTCTGGTTTAATGTATAGGTCTTACTACTATTTAACACTGTCAAACACTCTGGTCGTTCGCAGCCATTATAATATCAAAAAGATTTAACCATCACTGTTGCCTATTTAAAGTGTCTTAGCATGTCAAACTTCACAATTTAAATCCTGATACTGTCTGCAAATGTGTCCAAGGATACAAATAGCACCCTCTGCTGAAATCATCTGAGATAAAATCAGAATATCAAACCAGCTAACAGGGTATGGCTAAACATTCGTAAATGAGTAAAATAATGATAATAAACCATTTTGCAATGCACTTTTAGGCATTGTCTTTTAAACAACCCTCTTAGATGTCTTAAAGTAAAACTGTGAAGTTGATTTTATACATTATTAATCCTATTTGTTGCTTAATTGCAAACTGGTTATATAAAGTACAACATTATAGCCAGCAATAACAGAATTTGCTTAATTTGCTTTTGAATATTTATTTTAATTAACCATCGCTCTATAGAAGATCCATGAAAAAGCCATGAAAATGCAAATGAAAGCTCTTTAATTATCAGGCACCAAGAGCTCTGGATTCCCGTCTCTCCTCTCCAAATGTGTGTATAGCATGGCCGGCTGAACTCTAGCAAATAAACTCTGACCCTTTCAGACTTTTTCTTCTGCGTGACAGATTCTGAATGACAGACAACAGCTGTTTAAACAATCAAAAGCCTGTGTATCTTTAAAAAAAAACGGACATGACCACAAACAAAGGTGACATTGGTCGTAACACAACTTTCCATTACTCATGAAGACGCCTCTATTAAAACCTTGCACTGCAGCCAATGAGTTCCTGTCTGCATCATATCCCTATATTGGAGGATATATTTAGCTAAAACATAGGAAGAGCTTGGCAAACCCTTAAATGTGCACTCGCAGTGTATTTTGAATCTTAAAAGTATATTTATATATTTTTTAATTATTGGCCTACTTGCAGGTAATATAATAATAATGACATACTGCAAAATACCACTTAGGTTTAAGAGAGTACACTTGCATGCCTTTTAAAAAGGGCACTTTGTATAAATATATGACATACACATTTAATATGGAAATGTTTTTTTGTTTTGTTTTTTACCATAAATGCTTGTTGTACATTCTGCAGACTAACCACATTATAGAGACAACATAATTAATTACGAAATTACCTATAAAGATGTACTTAGTCCTAGGTGGGTCAAAAAGGACTCATAAGTTCAACTAATTGCACTTAATATAAAATACATTTTCATGTACATGCAATAAAGTGTCCAAACACATTGCAAACAGTTTGCACTTAAGTATTTCTTGAACTAATATTATTTTCGGATTAAATGTCGTTTTTAAAAGTACGCTAAAGTGTACTTCTTAGTTCTTTTTCACAAGGGAAAAATACCAGACCTTTTTTGTTGACTGCCTTTTTCAGTAATAGCTCCTTATGTGTAGCCCAGTGTTTTGGTGTTAAAAGTGTCAAGTCGAATATTGTACAACATAGCACTGTTAAATAAAAGGGAAAATAAACATCAAAGGAGGAAAAACAGATGAAAGACAGGGAGAGTGAGGGGTTAAACTCAGGCTGGGGAAACCTGATGCTAATTAGGTCTTTGGAATGCCACATACAGGCTGTGTGCCGAAACCTAGCAAGCCCCCTAACTAGACAGCATTTCTGGCCATGATTTGCGGATACAGCAGTTTTGGGACGTTGTTGGCATTATTGGGCATTATACGTGGAGCATTTGTTGACATCATATGTGCATATAGGATTATTTGGGCGTTATGCATGCAGCAATTTGGGGCCTAGTTGGCACAAAGAGCATATTTTAGCACACATACATTTGTTTTGGGCATTGTGTGTGCAGGATTTTTCTAAACACTTCTGGAGGAGAATGACATCTGCCTCAAAAGACTGCCTTTGTGGGCATCATACATTCCTAATTTGTTAAAAATGCAGCATGGGACGATGATGCCCAAAACTGCTGCTTATATTGCCCAAGAATTATGTGAATGCACATTTGATGCTCAAAAATATTGCATGTGCACATACAAATGATCAAAACTGTTGTGCATCTGCTTGTGATGGCCAAAAATGCATCATACACAATAACGCGATGCTGCATAAAATGATGATTCTTAGAAAAACTGCACACATCTATGATGCCTATACAGCCTACATATGATGCCCAAAGAAATGTTGCCTAGATAGGGAGCTCACTGGTTTTTGAGACACAGCCTATAACATTCTCCTTCAGAAGTGTTTAGAGTGGCTCACACACACACTGCACTAAAGGAGAGATGCTCACCTCCTGCTGTTTATGTTTTAACTGACATTCCAACAGAAGGCAGCTGCAGGTAATATGATTTCACTGTTTAAATAGTTATCTGCGGATTTAAACAAAATCAAAACATCTTTATGTTTCAAAACATATTGTTGACGTAGCCTCATTTCTTTCAGTTCAATGAACTCTTTCAAACGCGTTTTCCCGCTTGAGTCATAACTGTTGTTTTTTATTTTAGTAGATAAATGAATTAACAATGTCATCATCCAAAAAAACACTATTGCTGCTGGTTTATGTATTATGCACGTTCCGCTCCGCGCGTTCGGGGGACTCTGGAGACGCCAGACCCTGCTCCGGATCACACTGTCCGGGAGGCAGATCGCCCAGACCGCCGCGACAACACAGTCCGACAACACAGAGCAGATCAATAAATCAACATCATGCTCCCTTCAGCTTTTCATCTGAACATCACGCCACGTTTCTGTCCCAGCGCGGGCGGTCTGGAGACCAGACCAGGGAAACCGTCCAGACGCGCGTCGCTGGAGTGTTTGATCCTGTGTGCGCAGATTGCGTTACGCCTCAAGGACCAGATCATGTTGCGAACGACACCGGGGAATGTAAAGGAATTGAGTGCCGTCTGCCTCTGAGGATACGACAGAAGCCCCGATCGAGACCCTGTGCTGGAGACGGGTGTGTACCCGAGCCCAGCCAACCAACCCTCATCCATGTGGCAGACAGAGCCGCTCAGTTTCTGGGGGAATTTCCGGACATTGGATATCCCGCATCAGAGGTCGGGGCTCCTCTGGGAGTTCAACTCACGTGTGACATCAAACCAGGTGAATTGAAACAGTGGTTCCAGCTGTTCTGCACTTCTTGAATGAAAGTAACTAGCGTAACACTTAATCAAATAGAGTAAGCTACTACTAACTAGCCTATAGTGTATTATAAAAGAAAATCCAGCTAAAATTAATTTTTGTTACTTTACAAAAAGTACCATATGGTAATACCATATGCTTTGTCGAACATGGTAATGCCATGGTATTATTTTGAAACATGTAATAACTCATTTTCATGACTTTTTCCACTAACAAAAAAGTACCTTTTTTTTTCTTTTTTTTATGTAGGCTACTGGTAATACCATGGTATTCTTCAAAGTACCCTGGGCTGTGGAAATTGCATAGTAAATGAATATGGTAATCATTAATTAATATGATATAAATCAGGTGTTTCCAACCTTTGTATTCACCTGATTATTTTAGTTTTACATATTATATTTTAATTCGTTTGTTTATTAATAAATAAATAAATAAATAAAATTTGATTTTTTAATGGTTTAATTTATTTGATAATTATATCACAATCTTACAAAGCCCCTCAAGACATTTGGGATTACCTTAATGAATTCGATATCACACTATCACTGAACCTTGGTTCCACACTGCTTTTTTCCCCAGAATTATAATCTATAGATGTAATAAAAATAATGTTGTCTAGAAGTCTAATACAAACTACACAGAAGAAATCTCTTTAATGCTTGTGCACTGTAAACTTGAATAAGTGCCAATTTTTTTAAGTTAAGAAATTTTAAGTTTAAGTAAGAACTTGCAGATTTTTATTTTGTACTCATACATTTTAACTGCTCTTAACTTGAAATATTGAGTAAGCTAATTAATTTAACTTAAAATTTTCATAATCTCAACCTAAATATTTTTAGTAGTGGAAACTTGGCTAGCTTTAACTAGCTAATTCAATAAATGCTATAACTTGCTAATTGGTAACACAATGCTTTGATAGCATTAGCATAGCATAGCACTTGCTGAATGAGTACAGCAATATGAAACATTTAACATATATCTGTTCTCAAACCAAGCTCATGCTCCATTTGTCACCATGATGATAACCAAAAAAAAAAAAAAAAACCCAACATAACAGAAACTACTAAACTAGCATAACCAAACATTAAACACTATTTCACTACTATCTCCCACTTAACATTAATCTTGCACAAAAAATAAAAAAAAACATTTTAGTATTTTAAAATTTTAGCACTCACTCTCCCTTTTAAGTGTCATGGAAAAGCATGCTGGGAAGTAGAAATCCCAAGTCCAGTTTCATTTAAATTTAAGTGTGTCTGAATTAAAAGAAACAAGTTCATAAAACTCAAAACAATGAAACAATTCAGATTACTTAAAATGTGTCAGTTTTGTTAACTCAAAAGAAAAAGAAAGTTCTAAATACTCATAAAAGTTAATCTGATTGAACTGATTTTTTAATTTAAGTTGGCTCTACTCAAACCAATTTATTATTTTGAGCATTAGGTTTTACAGTGTAAATTTACAGACATCACAGAGGAATTATCTCTGTTGTCCTTGAACAATATGAGAGACATGCTGCAGGGTGGGGAGTGTACACAAACTATCAGGCTCCATAATACATAATACATTACTGCTGGTATTTTCATACATCAATGAATAGGGGAATTTGACAGCTGGCCCAAGAACTATTATTGCAAACACACACATCTGCTTGGCTACACAGCGTGTTGTAGAGCTGCAGAACTGCTGGCAGTCAACTGTCAAGAAATTGCAGACAACTTTAATCCATTTCCATACGATTGAAATAGTTCTAGCACAGAAAGAAAATAGCGCGTGGTTGTAAAATGATGCAATAAAATTGCTTTAACATTCACATATCAAAAAGCTGTTCACTCTACTAATGATACTATTTTACTAATTTCTTGTTTAGATAACCATTTTCTCAGTTCACACAAAATTGCATCAACGCGAGAGCATGAACTGCATGTCTCTAATTACTCCCAAATAATCCTTTTTATATCGAAATATAAGGTAGAATGGACAAGAGTAGGCCTAACTATTAATGGAAATGTACATGTCATTCTTAAAGGTGCACTTTGCAGGATTTTTAATTCTAATAGTAAACGATGCCCTCTCCCCAGCATGATATCAGGCACGCAGTCCAACCGATGCAAAAGAATACCAGCGGGAAAATGAGTGATGAGCTATTTTGCAAATTTTTTTTCAAATATTGTGTTTATTATGCATAAATAGCATTTTTTTTGTGTATATTTAGCCATCTTCAGTCTAGCTCGCTAATAAAAAATAAGTACGTGTCATCATAACATAATTACAATACTCAGTATTCTGTCGAGTTTCAGACAACAGTCAAAAAGGCAATAGCAACATTAGCGAATTGTTTTGTGTTGAGACAGAAGAACTTAGCGAAGCCTCCCGAGCTTCAGACAGACACAATAAAGTCCCCGCCCTCAACTGCGCCGCGCGTCGTTATTGGCTGGGCCAAAGATTGCAGCACAGAAACATCCCGAGCACAGTATTTCTGTAGATACGTAATGATTGAGATTGTTTTTGAGTCTATACTTTTATTTTGATGTTTTTCCGAAAATCCAAGATGGTCCTCACTGCAGAACCCGAAATCCAGGGAGGATTTCGAGGAGTGGGAGGAGTTGGATCCAGATCCAACTCCTCCCAACTTACATATACCTAATCCTACCCATCTCCGCCCCCTGATCCCTAAACCCACCCCTAATCCTACTCATCTCCACCCCTTAGATCTGGATCCAACTCCCCGCCTGGATCTCGTGTACTGCAATGAGGTGCTACTGGAAAATCCTGCATAGTGCACCTTTAAAGCTTAGCATACACTTTTTGAGTTAATGCCACTTAGTCTTGTCTGTTTCGTTCTTTCACAAGGAGAGAATGAGGTCCCTGCCGAGGACGCACTTATCCTACACCTACAGCTGGCAAAGGGACAAGAGAAGCTGGTGGAAGCTTTGAGAGCTCAGCAAGTGGTGATTCGTGATCTGCAGCAGAGGCTGGTGGAACAGCAGGGAGCCCTCCTCTCCCAGCAGCGTGAGATACTCAGCCAGCAGCGCCGCATGTTCGAGCAGATGGATGTGGTGAAGGCTCAGTACGGTCTGCTTTCTGAGACGGTCAAGCAAGTCTCTTTCCAAGGTCTGCAAGGAGAACTGCAAAGCCATTTCGAAAGTCACCTGGCCGATCTTCAGAACCAAGCACGTAGCCACCTGCAAAAGTCCTATGCTGTGCATAAGGTAGATGTGAACGCCAAAGTGATGAATGTAGCTGGGGACGCAGGACGTCCATTGTTGGGCTGTCGAATTGCTTGTGGACTTGAGGAATACTGTGACTTACAAAAGGATCCACCGCAGTGTGAAAGGTGCACTATGTGTCCCCCTGGATTCTTCCTGGTGTCACAATGCTCCCCCACTGCTGATAGGATGTGCCAGGTGACACTGTGGCAGAAATTGCATTATGCATGCAATACATAAGATTTCAGTAAAGAGCAAGCAAAGGTGTATGTGTTAATCTTTAACATGTCTTTGAGTAACAAATATCTATCAACAGGACAGGGATGAATGCCTTGAATTACCGAGCTTGTGTGGGGAGCGAGTAAAATGTCTTAATACCCCAGGTAAGCAAATTAAAAACATGATGCAACTCCAATGTCTGCCTTCAAATAGTCTCTTCCTGGGATTCACCAAGCTTACCTTTTGTTTTGTTTATCAGGAGGGTTTCGTTGTCTTGGTGTCTCCGAGAGGGAGATTTCCACAGGGCTGTGTGGTCATGAGTACTTCTACAATAAGGAACTTCAGGAGTGCCAGGCTTGTTCAGACTGTGATGGTGAGCCTGTTGGCATTCCCTGCACTTCCACCAGTGATGCTGTATGTGGAACTGTGTCTGAGAACATGCTCTCACAGTCTTGGGCTGCTTCGATTGTCATACCACCAACAAAATCGAAGAGTACTTCCATCTTTCCAGGGCTACAGCTTAATATTCGTGGCAAAGAGGGAAACAACCTATTGACCAACCATGATGATTACCTCAATCTCCAACAACATGGACTGGTCTGGATAGACTACAACTTTGCACTAAAGCACAGCTGCAGGAACTTTCTCCAGGTCGGGATACGGATAAACGGCAGTGAAGAGGAGGGTCGAGACCTTAGCGGGGTTCGAATTGAGCAACCAGAGAGAAAGTTCTTCCAGGGTGTGACTGTAAGTACAGCAGTTGAAGTGGAACCCAGTCATATACTGACACTCGTGCTGAAGAGTCCCAACCAATACTGCAACCAGAGTAAAGATATTCAAGTCTATGAGCTTGGAGGGGCTTCGTTCAGCTTGCTGTGGTTATCCCATGACACCGGTGCCGTGGCCATGACTGCTCAGATGTCAACAGCAGCCCACTATCAGAGTAACCATCGCCCAACCTTCCGTATAGCCGCTGTTTCTGATCCCTACATAGTGGCACTGACCCACGACAGCCGCGGGGTGCGTTTCATGGAGAGTGGCGTGGTGAAGTTTGTGCTCCAGCAGGCCATCTATTCCATGGGCCATGCTTGTGTTCGAGAAGGTTTCTCACTGATTGCCTACGTCAACCGAAATGGCACTAACCAGGAGGTGCTACGCTCCTTTAAGTCTGGTGTTAACTACAGGGACACTTCCATCACCCTTTCCGGAGCCACAAGGGTAGACAGAGAAGACTGGCTTAATTTTGAGATTGTTGCCCCATCTCAGTGCAATGTCCGCTACTTTGGCGATAATTCTGGGATTAGTATGATAAGCTTGATCTGGATCCCCACCACTGTCTCCTCTACATTCACAGCCACTGTCTCAAGAACAGGTCTTCCCTCTGGGGCAGTACGAAATAAACCCCTGCTTTTCAGGCAGATGAGCCCGAATACAGACCAAATGCGGCTAGCTGGTTCAGGTGAGGCACATGCCCAGAGGAACTTTGTATTTTCTGAAGCCGGCACGGTCAGTGTGGCCCTCAACCTAAAGCTGATCCACTCCTGCAATGTGGTGAAGCTGACCCTTTACCGGCAAGGTAAGGATGGAGGTCAGGCCACGTCGTTGGCCCAGCAGGTGGGTGGACATATGCCTGAAGGTAGTGAGTGGGCCAGCGTGGGGCTGAGAACTTCATTCGAAGTACAGAATGGTACTGCCATCTATGTTTCTTTGGACTGCGTTCGTGGGCGAATCAACCAGATCACCCATGAGGGAGGCACCAACATCTCCATTCTTTGGTTGGCATCATGATCCCAAATATGCAGATCAATGGTTTTGTAATTAACTGATTTAAAAAAAATTAAATGGTGCTTTCATAAGGTGCAGTCACACAAAGTAGAAACAATACAGATGGACTTTGGTTCATTTATAATAGCTGAAATGCACAGGTGCTATTAATACTCCTCTGGTATTCAGATTCTATGTTTATTGGAATTATGTGAGGAGGAATGTAGGAACAGTTCAGTTACAGAAATAGAAATTGAAATATGAACATGTTTCTTTTTCTTTTTCTTGTATGGAACAATGAACTTTAAAAAAGTACTTTTTAAGTGCTTTGGCTGGTTGAGCAGTGACCAATTTTTCGCAAGAGAGTTAATGCTTTTCATATCTGTTTGATTTGGAATCGATTTAAATTTGCGGAAACAGTATTTACGTGTGTTTGTCACAGAGTGTGTTTGTTAAAAAGTAAGAAAGAATGTGTTTTTTATGTGTATTTGTGAGCTGATGTGATGATTTTACTGCACTTAATCGTAGTGCAGAATGTTGTACAGTGCACACTTTTGTGTTTTTCTTTTTAAACCGATTGGGATTCAAATAATATAGCTTAATCTATATGAAAGATATAGATGCATTACTGACTTATTTTTTGTTTTAATATTTTACAATAAGAAATCAAATAACGAAATCCTTTTGCATTTTTCAGATCATGAATATTTATATATATTTAGTACTATGAATGAAAACTGCTGACCATAATGTCCTCTCATTGTAATTGATATATATAAGAAAAATACAAAACAGACACAAATTTGTCCTAAGTTACATTGTACCGTTATTAACTGTAAGTGGCATATGTCTTCTATTATTCAAATACTGTTGCCATATGCTGCCTTGCATACCATGTTTAATTGCTTTTGTATGTGCTCAAACTACAGATCACAAACAGTGAAGTGAACAAACATTTGGCAACATTAATGCCATGTCTGCTTTGGACTAGTGCATTTTGATGCAACGACTGGGAATTCATTTACCATAGACATGATGTAGTGTGTAATCTTTGATAAAACAAAATTAAAGTCATAACAATTTTGCCAAAGAACAATATTCTTTTTATTATTTTATTTAAAAAGCTTTTTGGTGATTCCAGAATTTCTAAATTACTCCATATGGACTGAAATCTGTAATATTATACTTTCGAGAACATGTTAGAAAAATCTAAAACATGTCACATGTGGTTGTTTTTGATCTTGTATTAGTATACTGGTTGCTTCATAAATGCAAATAATATATATATTTAGCCGTTTTTGCTAACCCATATGTTCAGGATCAAGGTTTCCACCCCAGATGGGTACCAGAAAACCTTCTATTGGGCACAGCGTCAACTGAAAGAGGGCAGAAGTTTGGTGAAACCTCAGATGGCAGTACAGGACATCTTTACACTGAACTACTTAAGTGTGACAAAGAAAGAGTCATGTCATTAGAGCAAATAGTGTCCGAGATATATTTGCAATACACTTAATGCAAACGTTTTTAAGGAACTTGATAATGAAAACAATTGAATGTCTGCCGAAACATGACTAATAGTGCTTAAATTAGCAAGAAAACTGATTGTGAGAAACAATAGAATGGGAATGGAAAGCAGGTGTAGAGCGCTGAACCAGATGTTTCTGGTGTAGATCAAATGAGATGTCCATACAAGAAAATATCCATTAAAAAAGCTATGGTTGGGAAGAGAGACAGACGTCAACTATACAGAGAGAGAGAGAGAGAGAGAGAGAGAGAGAGAGAGAGAGAGAGAGAGAGAGAGAGAGAGAGAGAGAGAGAGAGAGAGAGAGAGAGAGAGAGAAAAAGAGAGAGAGAGAGATATGAAAAGTAAAAATACCACTAGTGTACCTGACGTCAGAAAGTTCCAGATCTTTGGAAAGCATAGCTGCCAACTCTCACGCATTGGCCGTGAGACACCCGCATTTGATTGGTTTCACACGCTCACACGCCACACTCCCGATTTCTCACGCTGAAGTGTCAACCCGGGCGGTCAAATGCCTGGAAGATGAGTTTATCTATATATCTACCTGTTGAGCCACTCGTGATCGACTAGTTATACCGCAAATTCGTTAAAAATCTCCCGTTATCTATAGCGAGCGTGCATGCGAGACAGAGATTGTGCTCCAAACCGCGTAGAGCGAGCGAGAGACCTTGCGCGAGCGAGACCGCCCCCCCCCCGTGTCAACAAATCGCACTCGTCTCTTCCACCCCCCCCCCCCCCCCCCCCCCGTCAACAAATCTCACGCCGAGCAAAACTCAAAAGTTGGCAGGTATGGGAAAGAGATTTTTTTTCTGGATCGATATGTGGTCTTTTTGGTTTTTACACCATGGAGGAAGTTTTATAGCTCTTTTACAGTATTTTTTATAAATATGTTTACACATTTTTTTAATTAAAGTCCATCTTTTGTGATACAGCCAATCACAAATACAGGAATTTATATACATGTCAAAATTGTATGTGTTAAAACCGCCCTATTATGATTTGAGATCATTTTTCAAATGTGCGTACGTGTGATTCAGATACGAACATATGCACAAACAAATTAACATACAAACAAAAAACAAACATACACACACACTTCCAGATGTGAAATCTATTTCTGCATTATAGGCCATTTATAGCCTATAGATTGGCCGAAATAATTTACACATGTAGAACCAAAGTATGCTTACTAAACAACTGAACTTTAATGCTGTGTAATTAATAAAACAGAGTTTTATTATTAGATTTCCAAATACCTGGAGTACTCCGACTCTGCCACAAGGAAAACTGCACACGCCTGCTTAGAACCTGACTAGCTAATCACTTTTCCACATCAAATACCTTCTTTTTTTTTATCTGAACATTGTCATGGATTTAAGTGTATGTACACTATAACATCAAATCTGTGCCTACACACATTTTATAAATGTCATGCTTTATAAGCTGTGGTTTGAGAACATAATTATTTTGAGATTTCTTTGTCCATATACTCAAAAGTTCATATAAAGCAGAACAAAAAAAAAACTTTGAGAAGATCTGCAAAGAAACTAATATGAAAGGACAATTAAAACCTCAAAAACGAATACAATTTGATTACATGCACTCACAAATAAACCTGCTCTGTCAATGATTAAGATGGAAGTTTACATTCTGGTCAGACATTTGTTTACTTTAAAAATATATACAAAATTAAGTATTTAAATGAAAAGAATACTTGGGATTAAATACACGTTGGAAAAAATTGCACGTACTGATATAAGAAGTTTATAGCTTGTCGCAAAAAAGAATGAATACTTTTACAGAATTCATGAAATTCACCTATTTAACCCCTGCATAATATAAGAAAATAAATCAATTAATAAAACCAGTATGGCATTTATTGGTTCACATGTATTTCATTTTGGGACAAAAAAGAAAGACACGAAAACAAATTGAAAGATGTAATTATTCCAATCTATTTAGCAGATCTCTAGATGCATACCTTTATGTTTGTAATGAGCTCAAGACACAGAAAAAGTATACACTACCTTTTTAATATATTATGTGATGATACTTGTTACTGCTATCTCTCACACACCTTATTTTTATGGCCAACTTCGTCCTCTCACACTTTCTCTCCTCCATCTCATCTCTGTTTGCTCATTAGGCTGTTTACTGAGGCATGTTAATGAAGGCCAGCAGGTCACCACACACAAACAGAGAGAAATTCACAGTCTGCAGCTCATGAAAGCCTTTTCAGTCTCGCCAACCACAAAGATCTTCCTCCCACTCAGCAACATTTTCCAATGAACTCATAAAGATGAACTTACCGTGTTTCCTATGGAAAAAATATTAGGTGTCTATGCGGTATTGTAATCATTACCCAGATATAACGTCATTGTGTTTGGATTTTTGTTAGAACACTGACTAAAATGTATCCTGTTATTTAAATCTAGATTTAATAAGTGAGTTTGTTAACATGTAACTATTGTTTTTGCACTGTCCATGACTCAATATTTTGAAGACATCACTATTACTATTACTCATACACGAGGTTAATGATTTCAACAAACTTCTTGGCTCTAACCCTAAGCATTAAACTTACCACCATTTGTGCGTCGACAGTGTCGAGAGACTGGTTCTCTTATCAGCATGGAAACTTCTGCCAAATGTGTCTCAGTGGGTCCTGCAGACTGCAGAGAGAAGCTACAGAATTCAATTTGGTTCTCGTCCGCCTCTATTCAAAGGGGTCCTTCCCACCGTGGTAGGCCCTGAGCAGACTCTGGAACAAGAAGTAGTAACTCTCTTGGGAAGTAGGCCATAAAACAGGTTCCTCTACCTGAGAGAGAATCTGAGTTCTACAGCCGGTTCTTCATCGTTCTGAAGAAGAATGGAGGGTTGCGTCCGATCTTAGATATGCAAATTAAATTGTATGGCTAAAACGTTTAAGTTAAAAATGCTAACGTTGAAACAAATCATGACTCAAATCATATCCGAGGACTGTTTTTTTATTATAGATCTCTAGGACGCATACTTCCACGTATCCATCCTTCCACAACACAGGAAGTCCCTGAGGTTTGCTTTCGGTGGCGGAGCTTACAAATATCAGGTCTGTGGTCGTGCCCACTTTACAACCTGGCATAGCAAATCCTGAGAGCAGCTTACATCCCTGGGCACCAAAACCAGGGAGCAGACATCCTGTCGAGGCAGGGGCTGAGGCCCGGGGAATGGAGGCTCCACCCCGAGGTGGTGGAGACTATATATGGAGAGAGTTTGGCCAGACAGAAGTGGACCTATTTACGTCTCAGGAAACACACTGGCCGCTCTGGTTCTCCCTCACACATCCAGGTCAACTGGGGATGGATGCCATGGGTGCAGACGTGGCTTAGGCTTTCCCCCCAATCGATCTACTCCCGGGAGTTCTAGAGTGTGGTTCTCAGACCTATGTCTCTCCTCGATGGTTCTCCATGGGAGATTCCCATCAGGAGGGACCTTCTGTTCCAGACAAAAACCCTCGCCCAGATTTGTGGGTTTGGCCCCTGAAGGGTCTCTCAACCGAAGTTGTTGAGACCATCCGAACTCTAGAGCTTCCTCCACAAGGAAACTATATGCCTATAAACTATGCTATAAGTGGAGAGTCTTCACTTCATGATGCAGGAATTGCCAGTTGAACCAAGTTGTTTGACTGGTTGGTTCAGTGCTGGAGTTCCTTCAGGATCGCTTTTCTGCTGGGCTATCCCCCTCCACACTAAGGTTTTCATGGTGGCCATAGCTATTTACTATGCACCTGGGGCAATGGATATCTAAGGAGACACCCTCTGGTATCCTGTTTCCTGTGTGGCGTGGAGGTTAAGACCTGCTACACATGCGGGAGTTCTGGGGCTTTCTCGCTCAGTTGCTCAGTAGTCTTGCAGGCTTTTTATCCTCCTCCATTCGTGTAGCCGGACCAAGGGAAGTTCAAGGGTCTCAGGTGCTTATGTCCTAAGCTTTGCTCGACAAGATTCACACAAGGACAGGCACTTGTCAGTATAGCGTAGTGGGAATTATCATTCCCATAGCGTCGCTACTTCCGACGCAGCACGAGTTGCCTCGAAAGGGAACATCTCAGGTTACGACTGTAACTATTGTTCCCTGAGAAGGGAATGTGATACCTCCTGCATGCCTGTGAGCAACTTCAGCCAATCAGAAGCTGACTTTGTTTGGTCCGGGTCTCCTTTATAGCACCAATGAACGATTACACAGGTTCTTCAAATCTACAGAACAGAATATCATAGAGACTTGGAGGTGGGGTCTTTTCACTTGGACCAGTAAGAAACCAAATAGCGACTATTCAGGTCCCACCACAGCCACCACTAAAAAACCCTCAGAACATCTTACCTACCGAATAGTAATGCCTCATATCTTTGTGGTGAGTTTACAATGGCAGACACAGCTCAGATTTTCTTCACAAAGTGTAAACCTAGTTTTTAATACAAAACTGGTCACAGTAACTGAATGGCATTGATTGATTTGCTTTAGTTATAGCTGAGAAGGAGCCAAGAATATAACATATAGCATTGTTCCAAAACATGTCAGGAAGAACGCTCTTGCCCTGAAACAATAGGCAGCTCAGGCTCTGACAAGATGCAAGGTGTATGGTGTAGTTTTAAAGAGCTGAGATCAAAGCCGTTCCCCTGTGAGCACTGAGGTTAATTGCCTTCAGCAGCAGGAACTGAGAGATTAAGTGTGTGTAAACAGCTGTAAACAAATTACCTTCATTAAACAGTCACAAGCTGGCTACTCTGAGCACAGTATGCATTGTGGTGTTAGCATTTGGCTTATATAGCTTATGTATAATCACAATATTGTGAAATATTATTACAATTTTAAATAATGGTCTTCTATTTGAATATATTTCAAAATGTAATTTATTCCTGTGATAGCAAAGCTGAATTCTAAAATCGGCATGAAATGGAAGTTGCGAAACATGCACTCTTTTCTTGCCTACTGTGACATATGTGCGAGTGAAACGGCTTCTCGAAAAAAATAATAAAAATGCCCGTCTGGAATTGATGATCATTGTGGTTTGCTATTGGTCAATCTAATGTGAGTGACAGGTTGCCCCGCCCTTGCGCTGTGGATGAGATGTCGCTGCAAGAGGGAGGGGAGGTTATTTTGATTGAAGATTATGAGGGCACATGAATTTATGTGCATGGATAAATCCTTTAATACTGCATAATTCTATAAAAACCAAGAATTGGCCATTTTGATTTCATTGTGACTGCCTAGCACTACCCATAACTTATACCTAAAATCTGAGAGAAATGATTGGTGAATAACACAGAAGCACCTAACCCTGATTGTAAGCCGAAATATGACATAAATTGTATATTTGCCCCTAAAATCTTATTGGTTGATTGAAATGTTGTTCCAGGATCAACAAAAATGTCATGTGAGACTGCAGTCAAGTCAAGTCATTCACCTTCATTTATATAGTGCTTTGTAGAATACAGATTGTTTCAAAGCAGCTTTACAGAGATAACAGGAAATTAAAGTAACAGAGATTGTTTTGGCTTTACAGCAGCTCTAGAATAAAGTCATTGTCTAGCTGAAGTAAGGGGTCGCTTACTCAACACCGTTTTTAACAGAAAACTTTTAATGCATTCTGGCTGTTCATTAGCCCACAACGGCGTTTGGCGCAAACTTTGAAGTGGGTTTCAAAGTGCAAGTGCTGTGTCCAAAAGAGCCCATTCTCAAGCTTCTAACTTTAGCAAACACCACTTAGGTTTTATAATAGATTCTGTGGTGTTATATCATATATGCACTTTATGTCACAGGAAGATTTTTCTAGCGTTCAAAATCAATACACAAAAAGTGAAGTAAATACTTTGCAGTGGTAGAACAGGCTTTGAGGACAGCCTTTTTGTCCTTTATGAACACTGAATACTATGGAAGCTTGTTTCCGATTCTGAAACAATTCAGAGTTTTTTTCTCAGAGTTGCGAGATATAAAGTCTGAATTGCAAGTTATAAAGTCTGAAATGCGAGATACAATCTCATAATAGACCTTAATCAGGGTAGCACCATATTCGGGAAGTTCAGGACTGAAAATGAGGCTGTGATGGATAGAATACTGTCAATGGATTATACTGTTGTTTAAAGACATACATTGTTCAGCTGACAAAAAGAAAAAAAAAAAGTTTACAGTGTTTACTCTGAAATCTGACCTCTTGAACCCACGGCCAGAGTTTTTCTGCATGTCAGGAGATCCCTCAGGAAGTCCAGGGGTGACACCACATAAGATAAACTGCTGCCACGCAGCGGGCCGAGGGATGAATCTTGTCCTGTGAAGAACCTGCACCTCACATCTGGTTTGGATTAACTGCCCCGTACGGCAATACAAGCAAAAAGCAACATATGACAGTACTGCCTAAAAACCTTCTGGAGGAGACAGCCTATTAAGGTCTAGGGCCTCATTTATAAAACGTGTGTACGCACAGATTTAAACTTAGAGGGCCCTATCTTGCACTCGGCGCAAATGACTTTGTACACTGACGCATGTATCATTCCTATTTTGCACCCGCGCAAAGCGGACTTTTCCCTCCACAGACGCACGTCGGTTAACTAAGAAATACACTTGCGCTCCCCGGGGCGGTTCAGCGCAAAGAGGAGGCGTGTTCCGGCGCAAACTTTCCCTCATGCTATTTTGCTGTTCTATAAAACAATTGCGCCACTGACCAGAAAAAAACTAGTCTAAAGTCAGTGGCGCGTTGCGCGTTGTTCATTATGCTATTTTAAGGGCGCATGCTTGGCCATAATCAATGTAGCGTGTGCACAACGCGCATACACGTTGATTCTCTCATCTAAGCAGCAGTTTTCATTTTTGCAAATCATACATTATTACGATAGATAGATAGATAGATAGATAGATAGATAGATAGATAGATAGATAGATAGATAGATAGATAGATAGATAGACAATTTATTATAAAAGCATGTAGCTTACACATTTACCCAAATTATCATACGCCTGTTTAACAGAAGTTAATTTGGGTGGGTTTCTCCATCCCCAATGTCACTTCTCTGTGTTTTACGGCCCTGACAAAAACGTTGCTCTCCTCGGCTGTGAACCGCTCCTGGCGCGCGCCTGGCAAATCCGCCGTTATAACAGGAATCCGCTTTAGAACAAGCGCGCCTGCTCTTAAAGGGAATGTGAGATGACGCTCTGATTGGTTTATTTCACGTTACGCCCAAACCACAGCTATGAATAATGAAGCTACTTCATACCAACCCCTTTTAGATTTGCGCCAGGCGCAAGAGGCATTTATCCCGCCGGGAAAATAGCAACAGCGCCGAGATCCGCCCACAAAGTTACTTGCGCTTTACGCTTTGACACTTGCGTTTCAGATCGTTAAAATAGGGCCCAGAGTGTGCGTGTGCTAAAATCTACGCCAACGTTCGAATTTTTAAAAATGGTCTTTGACGTGGAAAAGGGCTCAGTGCGACGTCAGGGTCTAAGCACTTTTTTTTGTGGCAGAGAGTCGCAGTATCGCAGGTATTTGGAAATCTAAGCAATTCTTGCCACTTGCAGTTCTCAAGTAAGTGGCGTTTACACAACACTCTTTTCAACTAAAAACACAAAACTTTTTATGCGTTTTGGCCGTTCATTTACATGACAACGCCATTTTGGGGGCCTGAAAACACAAACTAGCAATTATTGTCTCTGTGTAAACTATAGGCTACTAAACCACGAATTTGTGAAAATGCTGATGTCGTGTGCAATGTGTATTACATGTTTCTTTACAAAGTGACATCGCCAACTACTGGCCGAACAGCAGAATACAACGTTTTTAGTCATTTTTACAGATCCGTGTGAACGGGGACAATTTTGACAACATTGTCATCTGTACACGAAAAAAAAGCTAAGGGAAAACATATTTTATAGTGCATCGTTGTCGTATACACGTACCGCAAAGTATTTGGACATTGACTGGTGCTCTTTTATATGTTAATGACATTAATTAGATGGCGTTTATAAGGTAAAAATCTGAAACCATTCAGCTGCGCTCATTTTTTGTGCTTATGTTTGAGAAATGTTGGACGGTTTCTACAAAACATTTTTATAAATGAAGCCCCTTCATTTTATCCCGTTTTTTATCTTTACTTTAATATATGTATAAAATGTAATATAAAATGCCATCAGGGTGTGGGGTGCTATGGAAGCTTGTTTCCGCTACAGAATAAAACATTTTAAAAAACAATTCTGACTCTTTTTCTCTCGCAATTGCTAGTTTATATCTTGCAATTCTGACATCTTTTTTTTAGAATTGTGAGATATAAATTCGCCATTCTGACTTTATATCTCGCAAATCTATGATAAAATGTCAGAATGGCGAGATGTAAACTTGCAATTGTGAGATAAAAAGTCGCAATTACCTTTTTTTATTTTTTATTCTGTGGTGGAAACAAGATTCCATAGGGTTGTTTCTCAAGAAATCGTTTAGGGGAGACCGGGGATGGTTGTAACACGGGTCAGTTGTAACAATTCCAATCTGTCCAATCAGGAACTAGTTACAAATCACCTGATTCACTTAGCACATGCTCAGTTTAGTTCTTATTCCACATGAGACAAAGTAGAGCCCAGTGGCAGACACAGCAAATGTTAGAGTGGAAAAAACCATTTTGAGGTAAGAAAGTTACCTTTTCTACTTTTTTTGTTTTTGTTATGGGAATTTCTGCTTTGAAGTTAATCTCATCAAACTTGTATTATGTTTATTGTGTGTCTGTGTAGATATTTTCCATGCAAGTTGTTAGTGCTAATGTTTTGCCTGTTAGCTGTAAGGTGAGCTAGTTCATGGCTACATGACTCTGGGTTAGTTGTAACAACAAGACTCTGGGTTAGTTGTAACACACACACACACACACACACACACACACACAAACACACACACACACACACTCACACACACACACACACGAGCGCACACACACGCACACACACACACACGCACACACACATACAATGTTCAAGTGTTCAATTTGATTATGGCCAATACTAACACTGGCAGTAACAAACATGCTTACAAACAATGTTTGTGTTCAAGTTCAATTTATAATGGTCATAATGGTTTATAATTAATATGACTGAGAGTGACAAACACACATCAGTTATATTGAAAAGTCAGTGTTGAATAAAAACCTTTCAAAATAATTTTTTTGTCAAAATCTTTATTTTATTATGTGACATATCACCCCGGTGGATATCATAATGTTACATCTCACCCCAGGGTATGTTACAACTAACCCAGCCTATGGGGTGAATTGTAACATTTCACTCCTCGTGTTTGAAACTAAACCATGCATTTTATTTTTGTGTTGCAAAGATAATAGCTATGTCATTTAATAGCAGACACTTGTAACTAGTTTGGATCACATTTTGAACACACTGACTTCAAAGTACTACCAGATATAGACAGAAAGGTCAAAATTGTTACAACCATCCCCGGTCTCATCTGTTTACTTGTTATAGGTTATATTATTGTGTAGAAATAAAAAGAAACTCGAGGCACCATTTGTGGTTTCTCACATCGTCACACTTCAAAAAGGACTTGAGGAACAAGGTGGAATCCATTAGTTCCTACAAGAACTCTAAAGATCAGAACTCTAGGATCTGCAGGATTAAAATGTATAACTTGAGATTGAAATGTACTAATACAAACTTTCAGAACACAGGACATGCATTAAAACATTCTGCATACATCAGAGGCCATTACAAGAAGAAAGTAAACTGTTGATTAAAATTATTTCGGACTTAAATCAGTGCTCAGTAAGTAAATGTGTGAGACTATAAAGCAAACACTGTGTGGTGATGGTTTCTGATGCATTATATCTGCATTGACATGATAAGAAACAGGGCTGAACAGATAACAGCGGAACTGATGGTTTTCTATGTATAGCTGCCTGAGACAGATTGCATGACTATATGGGGAACACATTTGCCTTGGTAAGCAGCAGCAAAGACAGCAACTTAAAAATGAGGAAAAACTAAAGAGGAAAGCTGAGAATGCTGGATGTCTCGTGAATGTAAACACTGCGACTGTCTGTCAAGAACAATCTGGAACAAGAAAAAGAACAAAGGGCAGATTGGGAAATTCATTTCATGTATGCACAGAGAGAGAAGGAAAACAAGCTGGAATGTTCTTTTCATCACTGAATGTGACAACAGTGTGTTTTTTCCTGGTACTGACAACTGTGCAAATCCAGCGTAGATCCGTGAGCTGCCAAACCTCAGTAAAGCTCAGTCTGTTGATGCACTTCTATTTGTAATCAGTGTCACGAGTGTCTCAGATGAGGGTTTGGTACATATGAGGCATTTGTAAATATGACAAAAGCTTCTCTTCTTTCATGTTTGCATATTATTGCATTTATTATGACATATGTTCAATATCACTTGAGTTATGGTTTCAATGTGTGTGAAACTCCTCAGAACTGAATGAAAAATTTCACATGAAAAATTTGAATTAAATTTAAGTTGTATTTTTACAATCTTTTTACAAAAATACATAGTATTTGTTTATTTAAGTTTACTAATTTTTCTAGGGTTAATAAATAGAAGAAAATCACAGCTGGGTACAGCACACACAATTGGGGAGAGATATTTACTTCCAACAGCTATAAGATTAGTATGTTATATATTTAAGCTTATTCAAGATTATATTCATTTTAATAAAAGCAATTTATCTAAATACTTATAATATTTAGATAAGGAAATTAATTAGTGGCCACTGCAAAGAGAATAAGCTTTTTAAATTGATAGATTAAGGTTGAGGGAACAGGTTTTTTTTGTCCTCTATCTCTGGTTTAGTTTGGACTTCTGGAGAAGACATACAGGTTTTCTGGAAGTATTTCACTCGATTGGGATTCGAGTTCAGGATGTCAACATTCAAAATATTACAAAATGTTTTACAAGCTCAAAAATCAGTCAATTGTTATTATTATTATTTTTACCAGTGATATGCTCTTTAAAAATGATAAAGCGCATGTTGTACTGGAGTTCACAGAGGCACTGGTATGGTCACAGTGCCCCCTGTAGGTTGATATCAGTCAGTTATTCAACTCTCAAAACAATTGGTTCCTGTCACATCCTCTGGGAGCCCTACTACATCACAACACATCTTACACACCCTGATGAGATGAGATGTGAAATTACATCCCCAATGACTCGAATAATCATGGCAATCTCTTTCCAGTTTATTAATAATCTACCACTACAAGTCATTATCAGTCGAATTATGTAGAAGACAGATGGATGGATGGATGGATGGATGGATGGATAGATAGATAGATAGGTGGGTAGGTGTGTTTGTAGATAGATAGATAGATAGATAGATAGATAGATAGATAGATAGATAGATAGATAGATAGATAAATAGATGGGTTTGTAGATAGATAGATAGATAGATAGATAGATAGATAGATAGATAGATAGATAGATAGATAGATAGATAGATAGATAGATAGATGGGTTTGTAGATAGATAGATAGATAGATAGATAGATAGATAGATAGATAGATAGATAGATAGGTGTGTTTGTAGATAGATAGATAGATAGATAGATAGGTTTGTAGATAGATAGATAGATAGATAGATAGATAGATAGATAGATAGATAGATAGATAGATAGATAGATAGATAGATGGGTTTGTAGATAGATAGATAGATAGATAGATAGATAGATAGATAGATAGATAGATAGATAGATAGATAGATAGATAGATAGATGGATGGATGGATGGATGGATGGATGGATGGATGGATGGATGGATGGATGGATGGATGGATGGATGGATGGAGAGAGAGAGAGATATTCAGGTGCTATTCAGGTGGTAAAACACCAGCTCTCTTTATGCTCTGCAATATTTACTGAAGAACCTCTTCAGAAGCCACTTCACTTTATATGGCTTTATGTAACTTTTCGGGATAAATTTAGCAGCATGTTCACACTTGACAGTGCTTTATGACTTTTAGTTGGATCTACTGTAAAAAGAATACACAGAAAAGTAATGGACTTTTAAATGTACTAAATTTCAACTTCATCCTTACAAATGTGTACATGTGAAAAGTTTCGATTGGAATTACATGAAAATATACTTTAGTTTACTATAATGCTTGTTAGTACATTCTGCAGTATTAACCATATTTAATAGACAATAGAATTGTGAAATATACTTATAAAGAGTCCAACTTACACGGGTCAAAAAAGCACTCTAAGTTTCAGCTAATTTCATTTAGTACCATTTTAAATGTGTAATGTATAATGGATTTTCATATAGTGTTATAAATGACTGAAAATATTGAGTTTGCACTTTATATATTTTTACAATATTTTTCTCTTTAAAAAATAAAAGTTTGCTGTACATAATTTTCAAAAGGGTCGGTGGATGCTATTTTGGGTGTTCTGAAAGGTTGCGAGGGCATTGCTAGATTGTTTCTAAGACCCTGTTTACACCTGGTGTTTAAATCCGTCTCTTTTGTCCACTTCTGTCCTGCATTTCTTCGAGGGGAGGGTCTATGGGCAAATTTTGGGGCTTTTTCAGATCTTTCGATCTAATGGACAAAATAAGCTCACGCAATGTACATTTGAACATGCTCGGAAATGACGGAAACACATGCAGAGAGAATCAGCTTTAGTTTCTGTTCTGACAGCTGTAAGACCAGCTGAACGCTGTGTGTGTGTGTGTTAGAAATCAGGAATGGTGAGAGAACATTGTGCTTGGTATGTTTTTCGTCTTTAAACCACTCTTGGGTCAACAGCAGACAAAGTTTAAATCCTGTCTGCCTAGTGTGGCTTTCATAATGTTTATGCGTTAGGTCAGTCGGCGGAGAGTAGGTGGTCTTTTGTGGCTGTTCGAATGCATTAGACCACATGTGCATTTACACTGCAAAAGCAATCCGGTCTAATGCTTTTTTGACTACCTCTGGAAGTGGTTGAAAGCTCAAAACGTTTTAGACCTTGTTTACCCCTGTGTTTAGCGTCGTCCACTTGTGATCCGAGCGACTGAAGCGCATCTTAATAGCAACCGTAAACAGGGCCTGGGGAATTCTGGGAGGATGCTTAGTCAGAAGAGCCCACTGTCTTTCAAACAGGTTTAATAAAAATCCAGACAGACTTGTTTGGCAGTAACATTTAATGGTGTTTCCCATGAAAGTAAAACACATTTCAAGAGGGTCTGTTATCTGCCTCTCTCTATATAATTTCAACACACTAGTTTATAACTTTCATCTGAACGTCAGCTCCTCAGATAATCACTTTTCTTTCAAGCAATGTTGTGTGAGAAAGAAAAGAAATGAGTTCACCCAGTCACATGGATGACCCTGAACCTGTTTGGTCAGGTTCGTGACAACACACGAGTTCCTCGTACGACAAACTGATGGACATGATGGGTAGCCGTGAAACCGCAGGAAAACACTGCTTTTAAAGGTCTGAGAGCTGCTACGGGGCAAAGCAAGAGAGAAAGACACACAGGAAGAAGAGAGAGTGCGATAGAGAAACACTGAGACTTTGAATATGCTTATACAGAGGCATGCCAAGAAACTACACACACTAGTATTAAAGCTGCGGGAAAGCGATAGACAGAGAGAAAGATAAAGATACGGTTGCAAAAGCATACAACTTCTAGCCACAGAACATGCTTGCTTAGCAGATAAATACGTTGGGTAATGCTAATACAGAGTGAGCAAGCTAGCGACAGTGTACTATATATTTGAAGCTAAGCTATCCATTTGCCACTAAAACTAACACCAGGTTACACTATATATATATGAATATCTGGGATTGTATTTCACAAGCTCGGAAGGCAAGGCGTTCATGCACGTGCAAAGAGAGCGGGTTTGTAGCAGCAGCGGCGGCGGGGAAAGACGGCACGGTGGGCGTTCCAAGACTACCACGTCGAGGGTGTCAATGCGTTTGTCATGATTACAACAGCTTAAAATACACAAACTATGTGACACAGCTTGTCGATCCGATGAAAGAACACTCATATCTCAAATATTACGAACTTAGCATGCTGAAAAAGCAACTTAAACTAGCCAGTTGTTAGCTGGTTGAAGTTGGACTTCCAGCCTGACTAGACTGGGAAACTGGCTGGGTTCAGTTGTGGTTTTCCAACCCGATCTCACGGCATTTCGTACGAATTTTACGTGGTGGCTAATTCGTACGAATTCATAAGACCTTGCTCGAATTTTGCTAAATCGTACATATTTTACGAGATGCCAAATTCGTAGGAATTCGTACGAATAACCTACACCTGACCCCGCCCCTTAACCTACCCATCACGCGGGTTTAGACAAACCGTACGAATTCGTACGAGTGAGGTCATAGGAATTCATACGAATTAGCCACCATTTACTCACTCGTACGAATTCGTACGAATTGGTCATGAGATAGCGTTGGTTTTTCAGCAAGGTTGACTGTTACGTTCTGCAAGGATACAGGTAGTAATGTAGCATTAGCAAATCTAAGGATTTCAACTATAAAGCAACTCTCATCCTGAAACGGACATCCAAGCTGGGACACATTCAGACAACGCTCAGTTTCTTAAAACATCAAACTATGAACATCCATTGGACAGATCATCATCATACATATAAGCTAAAGTGCACACGCTCCTTTTCAGGAGAACTAGACAATACTGGCAATTAATACTAAGGCAATACTGTTACAAACACACAAAAATACAAATCGGCACAGGATGTCAAGTTTATCACTTGGGCACAAATACAACCAGTATTGGTTCAGAAATGGCTCTCATAACTACCGAAATGTGCTATAATAATCATTTCAAGTTAGTATGTTAAAATGCAGTGGCTTCAAGTGGATTTAAAGCCAGTTCCTTCATACACATATCTTTGCAGTTACATAAGTCATCATATTCAACACATCTGACACGCGCACACACAACCATTTATGATTAAATATTTGTTGAATAGAGAAAATAATATATTTTTTTTACCACACAAATAGACTCTGCCTTATATACAGTACAGTGATGTATTCACATAGATATGTAATTGATCGAGAACATCTTAAAAGTCTATTTACACTATCATAGGGCAGAACCCTATTATGCTTATGTGTTGTTTTCTTTTTGGAGTTTATTTATAACATTAAATTTAGCTCTGTTAATACCCTGAATATCTATAATTCTGTATAAGAAAACTAAATAAGTACATGAACGGGTCGGTAAATGAAGAAATCTATTGCTATTATGCATGTAGAAAAGCGTGTTGCTACACGTTTAGACTAAATTTGTTTTAATTTAAATACAGCATATAATGTGTGCTATTGTTGTGTATTAAATAATATTTGATTTCTTTTTTATTTTACTTGAAATGAACATTTACCTGGTCAGCGCCACGTTTACAACGAGTTTCCAAGAATAACTGCCATTCAAATGCTGTTTTATTGCACTTTTCCAAGAATAAAGTTGGAAATTCTGAATTTCCAACTGAATTATTAAAATAACTATTCTTAGTCAATTGCACATGCTATTAGGGGGGAGAAAAATTCTCATTTTAAAGGGCATTTTATCCTGCAAATAGAGTCAAGAATATTTGTCGGGGGGTTTCTGGGAAGATACATTTGAATTAATTTTTTTTTTTTTTTCATTATTATAATTTTAATTTGAACTTTTAGAAGCACAGTAGCATATCAAGGACCCATTTTAAATATTAAAGTTACATTTTTGTCAACATAGACATGTTTATATAAAATTGCTGTTCAGCAGCCTCTTGTCAATATCAATTTCCAGGCAGTCAAACATTATATTTGTGCTTATTTTTGCGCATACTTTTATTACCTTCAACTATTTATGAACTTATTGATCACGCTCGATACTCAACAGCTCAAAACTCTTCTGAATCTTGACATATCAATAAAAGATAAGTCACACATTGTCTGTGATTGCAAAAGCTTAAGTTATGATGAAGTGTTTTTGGACAATTATGTGTCTTTACTATTATAATATAGTCATATATATGAACGAAACCTGGCACTTTGAATAACTAGTCAAATAGAAACTTATGACCTGCACTGAATAGAAGCAAATAACTCTTCATATTCATATTCATTAAACACATGTAAACAAACAAAGTAATGTCAAAGACACTAAGATAGACAGTAAAAGCAGACGGTAACACTTTTACAGGGCTTTGGAGCACGAAGCCCACAACAACGCTACAATACTAAAGTCTAGATATTTTCATATTGTCATTTTTTTTAAATCTTTATGTGACTTTGGAGAAGAGGAATCAAAGATTTACCGTTACATTCACAACAAATATTCGATCCATCCAGGGACACAAGAATAACAGGTTTTGGTGCGGTGAGTTTTTAAAGATCCTGCCCCAGTCGCTCAATCTCTTCAATGAGGAAGTCAATGTCTTCAAAGGTGGCGGCTGGGTTGGAGATGACCATTCGGAAGAAGTTGACCTTGTCTCCTTGCGGCTGATAGCTCACCATGGTCGTTCCATACTCCATCATTCTGGCTTTGATTACAGGGGCAACCTGTGAGAGAACATTTTATTAGCTTTGGGAATGACGATATGCTTTGTGCTTCACGTTTTTAGAATTTTTTTACAGTTTGCCCTTGTAAAACTTGCTGGGTACTGTTGGTGATTTTCATGGCATTGCTATATGGTTCCTGAAGTGTTCAGTGTACTTTTTAACATCTTGCTGTGTGGTACTGGCTGGTTGCTAGCGTGCCACTATAGGGGGTTGTTTACTGGTCCAAGTCAAAAGAGTCTCTATGATGGTCTGGTGTCTCGATATGACGGGTCTCTCCTTCATGCAAGTCTTTTTTCCGTCACCTTAACAAACACCACTAATAACAGGACATCTCCAACTCACTAAAAAGTAGTAAACCTACTGTATAATAAAGCGCTAATTGACGACAGTACTTGTGTTTTGTCGATGCGCTGGCTGTTATTGATCGTAACGGAATGCGCTTGAGCAGCCTATTGATTTGTCGCCATTTAGCGCTTTATTATACAGTAGGTTTACTACTTTTCAGTGAGTTGGAGATGTCCTGTTATTAGTGGTGTTTGTTAAGGTGACGTAAAAAAGACTTGCATGAAGGAGAGACCCGTCATATCGAGACACCAGACCATCATAGAGACTCATTTGACTTGGACCAGTAAACAACCCCCTATAGTGGCACGCTAGCAACCAGCAACCAGCAACCAGGCGACTTCTGAATTCTATTCAGTGCATTCTGACTAACTTGGAGGCAAACTTTTTTTGCCCCTGTGAAAGGCCTTCCCCTGGGAAGGCATCCTTCTCCTTCCCTTTACCTCTGTACAGATAAAACCTTGTCAAAATGATTCCAGTCCACATGGATACGCGGAAGCGACAAAAAAAATCTGTATTATGAATTTTTAAGGCCAGACAAGTATTTTGTTGGGGTCAATTTGTAAAGAAAGACTACACGCCTGCACACATTAACAGTATATTCAAACACGCATAACTAGACTAAACACGTAATACGCATGTGCACGCCGTCAGCGTTTTCACAGATTCGCGTTTTTGAAGTTTACCCGGGGAGAGTAACGTTTTTCTACATTTTTCAAGGCTTGTGCATTGGAACCCATATTAATGGTTTGCGTTCTCGAACCACCAGGCACTGTTGTTGTGGGAATGAGCGGGCCGGAGCGCGTTAAGGGGTTTCTGTTAGAACGGTGTCGTGTAAGCTGCCCCAACGTTAATAACTAATGATCTTTGCAACGGAATCAATCAAAACTAACTTTATCTGGACGATAACTTTATGCTAGAGCTGCTGAAAAGCCCAAACAATCTCTGTTACTTTAATTTCCTATTATCACTGTAAAGCTGCTTTGAAACAATCTATACTCACTATTAAGTGGCTTATTAGCATGCATATTACTTGGATATATGCTGTTTATTAGTACTTACAAAGCACATATTGATGCCTTATTCTGCATGACCATATTCTACATTCCTTAATCCTACCCAATACCTAAACTAAACTAACTTACTAACTATTAATAAGCAGTAATTAGGAGGCAAAAGTCATAGTTAATAGTTATAGTTAATAGTGAGAATTGGACCCTAAACTAAAGTCTGACCCAAAAAAAGTCATATTTAAGCAAATACAATAAGACAACTGCTAAAAGTGTCATATTCAAAGAAATAATCATTAATATACTGACCCAAAAATTTAAATACTGTCATTATTTACTCACTCTACTGTGTCATTCAACAATTGTTTCAACTGTTTTTGTCTGTACAATAAAAGTCAACGGGATTCAAAATAACACTGAACCCCATTGGTTTTCATTGTATGGACAAAATAACACAAATACATTTTTGAAAACATATTTTATATTCCACAGAAGAAAGAAAGTCATACAGGATTGTAACAACATGAGAGTGTGTAAATAATGACAATTTTCATTTTTGGCGAATTATCCTTGAGAAAGTCTTTGATGGAGAACACCTAAAGGGAAATATAAGATGGGAGGAAAAATTATATGTCAGTGCTTTTGTGTTCTCTCGCAAATAATTTGCTTTCCTCCCAGAAACTTTGCATTCACTCGCAAGACTTTTGAGTTCTTTGCAAATGAACAGAAAAGTGTAGTGAGGGAACGCAAAGGTCTTGCGAGCGAATGAAAAGATTTTCGGGGGAACAGAAAAGCATTGACATATAATTTTCCTCACATCTCATATTTTTTTTCCATTCCTTTAGGGGCTCCATACTTTAAAAGCATAATTCAAAGCATAAAATGTTTATCTGGTCGTTTTTCGCATTTATTTGGATGTACATTTAATATAGTCTATAAAATAGTATCAATGTGAGAGTTGAAAGACAATTATTTTCGAGTCAAAGCGAAGTCTCTATGTTAAGCAGTTTTTATATTTTAGACCAAACCCTGTCCAGAATGTTTGAGGAATATAAATACAGTGCTTTCTTGTAAGCATACATCCTCATCATGTTGTATAGGCTTAGCTTGAGCAAAACTGCATTGATTAGAGCAGTAGCATTGGACAGTGTGTGTGACTGTAATCTGAATAAAAGACACACAGACACTCATCACCACATAATTACACTCACTTCCCCTCAAATCTGTTGCAGGTTTCCAGCTATTAACAGCCGGCTTGTATCCAACACCTACATACAGTAACCTTCCATCTCTATGAAACAAGCCTTGATATACTGGAACCTGTCCAGTAGTGTCTTTTCATAGCATCAATACACAAACATATGTGTGTATCCTGTTACCCGAGAGTCTCCAGAAACCAGTGTCTATCATTTGTAACAGATAGAGCATGAGCGTCTAGTTTCAGGTATATGAGGAGGGGTTTGTGGGTAGTGTTAGATAGAGAACCTCTTTGTATGACTAGCACGCGCACCATCTGTTCGGCCTAATTGCCGGTTAGAGCTTTGCTGGCATGGGAGTGACTGAGGAGCAGCCAGCCAATGAAAGGACACCTGATGAGCAGCCCCTCCCCCTACAGTGACATCACTGCAGAGATGTCATTTGAAATATTTTTCTGGTTTGAATCATCTAGACATTACAAACAGACACCACCTTAACTGTCATGTGCTGAGACTTATGATGATGTTTGGGGCTTAAGTGCTATAACAGTCATTTTGAAATTACCATAATTTCCCTTTAGATTATTTTAATATCCCTCATGAACATACTTTTAAGAAGAGTACTAATTATGGAAATAATATACTTTAAAAGAATATACTTGATTGCATGTTAATTGGAATGAAATGAAAATGTGTTCAAGTTTAAATTTATATTTAATGCAATTAGCTGGTCTTTAGATTGCTTTTTTGACCCACTTTTAGGACTTAACTACATCTTTATATGTAATTGTCTTTGAAATATGTTTAAAATGTACTGCCGTGTGTACTGACAAACATTTATGGTAAACTAAAATATACTTTAATGTCACTTTTACTGAAACTTGTGTCATGTATTTAAATATAGTTGTAATTACACATTTTTAATGAAGAAGTCCCAAATACGTACATTTAAAATATATAAACTTTAAATGTAATATTGAATAACACACAGTTAGAATTATAATCATACTTTGCATGTGCTTTAGAATGTTAGTCAACACATAAAATGTGTCTTGAAAGCATGACAAATGATTAAAACATAATGATTTAAATGCACTTTATTTAAACTATTAACCATTTTGAGTTACTTAGCATATAGAAATGATGTATAAATTGAATATATATTTTATATGTACTGTATAGGCTAATGGAGGATCATTTGTTCTTTTTTTTATAATCCGTTCTTAATAGCATGCAGTATCAACATGATATCTCAATGTTAAATATGTTTTTGGGTTTGTTTAAATGACCTCGGTGTCTTTTAAACTGCCCAAACCGAGCATTAGGCCTAATATTCTTTTTTTACTGCAATGTACCATTTGAAATGTAAGAGTTCACATCCATTGATTGAATAGAAGTTTTCTCACCTTGTGCAGACGCTTCGTCTTCTCCACTTTGTCCTCCAGGTTGCGCACACCCGGTGGAAGGTACCAGAAACACACATTGGTATGCTGAGGCTGCAAGGACACGAGACAACCAGATAGCATCAGCGTACGCTCACGCAACACACACACCTATCTCTCAATTTAACGTACGACACACGCTTGCATAAATAGAGCACTCTAGGGAGTCCATTAAAGATCCGTGACGGAATATTCGATTAGGGGCCGTCTGGGGCCATAATGGGAATTTTTTTGCCGCTGTCAGTTTGGAAGCAGCCATGTAATCTATTCAATCAAAAGGCTTTTCTTTGAGGGCTTTGAGCGCTTGAGCAGGTAGCTCATAGACAGACACTACAGTCCATTAGAGGCCCTCGTGGCCATTATGCGGCTCCAGGGGCCATGCTGGAGAAGAATGTCTCCATGCACTAGTGAAAAGGGTTCATTAGCCATTCAGTTGGTGGGACACACAGATAAAACACAGATCGAGTCATACATCACTGTGCTAGAACCAAAAAGAGCTGGCTAAACATCAAATCGAGAGCTTTGTTAAATGTCATTCGATCATACTGCAACACCGCAACCTTCCTCGCCTTGCACTGCACTGACTTCAACAAGAGCGCGCTCACCGAGAAGCCTCCAGCCAAATCATTTTGTCACATTGGCACCAAGCACAATTTACATTTAAATGAGCCTCGAACGACTGCTCAGTCATTTCAAGGGTGAAACATTTCATGTTAGCTAAATTAGTGCACACAATCAGCTCTCAAAATTACTTAGGAATACAGGACTTGCATTTCATTTTAGAGAGGATCGTTGTTTTTTAAAAAGGCATCAAATGTGATTTAGAAATACTGTGTGTTTTGTATCTTTAGCAGATGTGCTATTTCCTGACAATTCAGGATGAAATGTAATTAAATAAAGAAATTATTAACTAAATTAATTTCCATCCCACCATTCAATTCTGAATAAATGTAAATAATTAAATAATAAATGAACCGCAGGACACAGTTAAGATTCTTTAAAAATAAAATAAAAAGCAAATAAATAATATTAAAGCAGTATTTATGAATTAATTAGCACATCCACGCATTACACAGACACTAACGTTCAAAAGGTTGTGGTCAGTACGATTTTTTAAAAATAATTAATTCTTGTTTTCTGCAAGGACATTGATCAAAAAGTGATGGTAAGGTACAAACTTTTTCTATTTCAAATAAAGACTTAAATTATTAATTTTTATATATGAAAAAAAAATATGATGGTTTCCACAAAAATATGAAGCAGGACTACTGTTTTTAACATTAATGACAATAAGAATTGTTTCTTGAGCAGCAAATCAGCATATTAGAATGATTAGATAGGATCATGTGACACTAAGACTGGAGTAATGATGCTGAAAATTCAGCTTTACCATCAAAGCAATAAATTACATTTTAAAATATATTCAAATAGACAAATAAACCCTATTCCTAACCCTAGAGAAAGTACATGCTGTTAATTAATGTTGTTAATTACAGACCCACAAGTTTTGGTATGCATATGTATCATGTTTAGCCCCACAGAGTCTTTTGAACATCAATATAAAGCCTAATCAACACTGCAGATTATTTATTCAGGAAGAGCCCCCCTAACTGAGACGGGTGGGTTATATGGGCCTGGCTTCACAGACAGGGCTTAGATTAAGCCAGGATTAGGTCTTAGTTCAATTAGGACCAAGAAAAAAACATTACTGGTGTGCATCTTGAGATAAAACAATGGAACTGACATTTTAAGATATGTCAGTGCCATTTGCTTTCAGTTACAACAGCTCAAACAAGCATTTTAGTCTGGGACTAGACTTAAACCATATCTGTGAAACCAGGGGATTGTATTGGGATATATCACAATAATGGAATGCCACAGAAAATGAATTCAAATTGTGGTGCGGCAGCCTCACGGTAAAAATAACAGAAAATGTCTGTCCATTATTGTGGCTTTATTGTGACATTATTATTAGCATTATTGTGTGTAATATGCTGAGGGCATCAGTGCACAGATTATGTGCGGTCCATTTATATTCCATTCTGTTTGCTCAAACCAAACAACAGCAGAGAAGTTCTGTCAGTAGAAATGGCCTGTTGTTAGGTAGTTTTGCCTAATTCCTTTTTTTGTGAAAGGTGATTTTTTCTTTTCTTGAACAGTTTTTTGATTTCTACTGAATAAAAATCATTGATCACATGATGCAAGAGTAATCCAAAAGAATTAAACACATCTAATAAGACTTACCTTTCCATCAAACACCATCTCATATCCTTCCCTGTCCTTGATCTTGTTGTAGAGATATTCTGAAAGCTCCAGACATTTGTCAATCTGAGACTCAAAACCAATAGTGCCCTTCAGAGAAGAGAGAGAGAGAGCAAACATTGTGATAACACATTACCTCACTGAACAACCAACCAATTTGGTTGTGCCTTGTAGCAAAACGACTGTCCCAAGTGGTCATTTACGGCAGCGCAGCTGTGATGCTGGTTTGTCTTAGCATTAACTTAAATTCTTGTCTTAAAATAGTTTGAAGTTAGGTTAGCCTATGATAGGATAGGATAGGATAGGACAGGACCGGGCAGGATAAGATTAGGAGAGGATAGGTTAGCCTATAGGATAGGACAGGATAGCCTAGGACATGATATGATAGGACAGGACAGGACACGACATGAAAGGATAGGAGAGGTTAGCCTAGGATAGGATAGGATAGGATAGGATAGGATAGGATAGGATAGGAAAGGAAAGGATAGGACAGGACCGGGCAGGATAAGATTAGGAGAGGATAGGTTAGCCTATAGGATAGGACAGGATAGCCTAGGATATGATACGATAGGACAGGACAGGACATGACATGAAAGGATAGGAGAGGAGAGGTTAGCCTAGAATAGGATAGGAAAGGATAGGATAGGTTAGCCTAGGATATGATTATGAGAGGATAGGTTAGCCTACAGGATTAGATAGGTTAGCCTAGGAAAGGATTAGGAGAGGATAGGTTAGCCTATAGGATAGGATAGCCTATAGGACAGGATAGCCTATATGATAGGATAGCCTATATGATAGGATAGCCTATAGGATAGGATAGGATAGGACAGGATAGCCTAGGATAGGATAGGACAGACAGACAGACAGACAGACAGACAGACAGACATTTATCTAAACTATAACTCATGTTGTTATAGAGGGTGTGCAGGTGACATCACCGTTGGCCGGAGTGACTGCGGTTACGCCCACTGGGTGGCAAAAAGACTGAGCGACAGCATTGGTTTTCAGCGTGAATCCCGCGAAAAACAAAACACGTCTAAAATGGGAAAGAGCTTTGAGACTGACCGTAAAACTAGATTTGACAAGAAATCTGAGGTATATTTTTACAGACTGCCGAAAGCTATAGAAAAGAGAAGCAAATGGATCGCTGCAATTCATAGAAACAACTGGACTCCAGGCAGCGAAAGGTGGATTTGCAGTTATCATTTTTGTGTCAATATGCTGAATTTAGTGGTAATCTGAATCACTGGATCTTTAGTAAGTTGAAAGGAACACTATATCGAGTCCAAACTTTAGTTCAAAGCATTTTCGCAGTTTCCCCTATTAAATCCAGTCACGCAGCAGCTCTTCTGCCACTCAGTCCGGCTGAGGGGACGTGTCCCGGCGGGAAAGTGACATCAATGCATTCCCTCTATTTGTAGTTATAAGTGTTTCGCAATATCAAGCAACATTTAACATAAAGCTGTACAATACCTTAGCTCTCCACATTAGCCATAGTTTGAAGATGTCCACATGGCGGCCGCACTGCAGGGCCTTGTCCCCCGTGTCATAGGACAGATCATAGTGCTTGTCCTGCTGGAACAGATAACAGGCCTGCATCTGATTGCAGCTCTGCATCAGTCCCTGGATCAGATAACAAGAAGAGGAAGGAAACAAGTGACAAAAAAACAAATTTTTGTTGCAATGATTTTCACGTGTTTTTAAGTGTGACTGTGCATGTTTGAATACTTTTGGGGCCTTTGTAATGTGATAATATGTTAAGTTTTGTTTTTGATGGAGAAAGCAGAGAGCCTCACCTCCTCTCGAACCAGTAGAGCAGAGCACTGCAAGGGCACAGCCATCATTTTATGAGGGTTCCAGGTCATAGAATTAGCCCTAAAATTGTATAAAAAATTATTAAAATAGCACATGAAATGAATAAATAACTACATAAAAATGTATTTTGATTTAGACAACATTTCTCCCTGAGGGACTGTGTTGTGCAGTGAAATGTCAAGTCTATAGAAAAATTATCAAATCCAATCATTTCACGGGGAAAACTTTTCAAACAGAAGTTTGTGGATTTCTTAATCAAATTTCATTCATGGCAACTCTTTGAATTTAACAAGCATTTACTGATAAGAATGAAGTGTTGTCATGGTGGACTAGATATGTCACGCTGCTACTGCTACTGTCTGGGCAAGTACTAAGACTTGTTCTGTTAAACATGCTCAGACGAAACCTGCAGCGGCTAAAAGTAAAGTAAGAGTAACCCTTCGTAGCAGATTTAGACAGGTGGTGCTGGGGACGAGGAGGGATAAAATGAAGAATTCTCACAGCTCGCACAGAGAACGTGCTAGTTAAGTTGGGACAATAAAGAGTTATGTAGATGAAGAAGTGTGACCACAAGGGCTTGGCACCAGCACTGAGAGAACCAATCAGCCCACAGATAGATTTTCATGACAGAACTAGACACCTAGTCGATAAGAACGGCAGATTGTACTGACCTCTCGACTCCATTCAGCTTCCACCGGTGTTTCCGGGACATTAGCAAACTTCCGCCCCATGCTCCCTGTAGGAGCACAGAGACAACAGTCATTTTAAAGACACTCTTATATGTGTTAATAGAAACATGTTTGTCCTTCTCGTTTTTAAAAAAAGGAAGGAAGGTTTAATCTAGATCAAGCTCCAACCATTTGACCCAATTGGCTCTGAGTCTGCAATGAGCACCACTTGAGATTTGACTGAAAACATGATACTCATCTTTATTATTACATTTATAAAGGCAGATCTTATGTTTTTTTTTCATCTTTATATTCATGTACATTATATTCACATCTCATTTGAGATTGCAGAGGAGTGGGATACAGGTCTCATCTGTACTACATGTCAACTGCTGCCATGAGTTGATAAATGAGACTAAGTACATCCAAAGTGATTCATGTGTTTGAGCTCTAGCATACCTTTACAATATGTCTGTGTGGCTGTTGAAATGCCAGAGGCGTTTATATTGTAATATTGAGGAATAATATCAGGTGACCCATGAGAATGAATACACACATGGACACACTCACACAGACTGATTGAAGGTAATTCCTCTAATAGATGAAGCTATACATTTCAAAAGCTACATTTCATTTATTGCATGCATGCTAAATTAACTCGGTGCCAAATTTCAAACACAGCTGGGTCAATAGTAACAAATCATGAGATTTTAAGAAAATTCTGGGTGGTCCTTAGCTGGTCAGAGTGGGTTTGTAGCACATTGGTGGTTTCTAGGGTGCTCTTGTTGGTTACTAGGAAATTGCTGTATCCACTAATTAAAAATCAGAAGTTTGACCTTACTCAACAGTACAGGCTTTGTTCAAATCCCTGACTTTATGTATAACCATTAAATATTTTTTTTCTTAAGACCTATAGAGCTCATCAACACTCAATAGTCCTACGTTACAGGCTGTAATGCAGAACAATCGAGAAGGTCCTCAGTTCTGCATCCAGAGAATGATACTTAGGCTTTGCCAACTCTGAGATCACTCTTGGATCACAGTCCACTGTCTGTATTTCACAGGTGAAACGTTCAGGAAGTTCATGTAAGTTCAGGGCAGCAGATCTACTCACGTCCACATGCATCCAGACTTCATGCTTCTTGCAGATGTCGGCTATAGCGATCAAAGGATCAAAGGCGCCATAAACCGTGGTGCCGGCCGTGGCGCTGACGAAAAACGGCACGTATCCCTGTGAGAAAGAAATCAGCAGGTTATTCAAGGGCCCATTTTGCCACAGAACCAGACAGATTACTCAAACAGACTCAAGAAGAGAGACACACGAGACGGTCGTGGAGATACGCTCATTGAAATTACCTTCTGCTTGGCTTCAATGATCCTCCTCTCAAGGTCGGAAGGAATCATCTTTCCCCTGGCAGAAATGAGAACAGTAAAGCTGAAGTCATATGGTTTATTATGTTAAGACACACATTTCTCAGTCGTGCAGTCATGAAGTCATGCTTCAGTTGTGACAATCCAGACTAACCTTTCATCAGCTTTAATACAGATGACACTTTCTGTACCGATTCCAAGTGCGGCTGCTCCTTTCTTGATTGAAAAGTGACTCTGAAAGGCATAATGATAGAATAATAATAGAAACTGCACTCAGAATATATTCGTGTATTAATTTGCTGGAATTATTAAAAATAAAAGTAATCTGTTACAAACATATATTCATTTTTGTCCAATTTCGTTTTTATTTATTTTTTAATATTTCACAAAGTTATATTTTAATGCAAAATTGACATGAGATGTATTTTTATAAAGTTCAAGTCATACCACTTCAAGTTCAAAAAGAGGTCATAAAACTAATCCATATGATTAAAAGCAGTTTAGTCCTGAAGAGACTCGATCGCTTTATATGATGAACAAATTTAATTTAGGCTTTTATTCACTTATAAACATTGATCAGCGAACATAAACAGAAGCTCAACCGAACCTGCTTGACGCACGAGAACAAGCCTCTCCCGGAAGCTCAAACGTGCTGCGTAACACGAGAATGATCCTCAATGGTTCTCGCACGTCCACTACTAATGTGTGCATCGATGAATGTTTATGTGAATAAAAGCCTGAATTCAATCTGTTCATCATTTCATGTTTCATATGTTTTACGATCTTTTTATACGTTTTGAAGCATCAAAGTGGTAGCTGCAGCTGTCAACAGAGGGACAGAAATGTCACACATTTGATCAAAAAGATCTTCATTTGTGTTCCGAAGATGAACGAAAGTCTTACGGGTTTGGAACGACACGGGGGTGAGTAAATAATGACAGAATTTTCATTTTTGGGTGAACTAGCTTTAAATCTCCTGTCTGGTTTGTTTGTCGGACAAAATGGCCGATTCAGCATTATGATTGGTCAGATCACCTGTCAATCAAACTGTAATGCTGAAAATGAATCGGGGTCTGGATTCACAAATGACTGGCCACATAATAATGGCCATAAAACATATTGCATTAAAACAAAAAGGGCTACTATTTTGACACCAATGCAGTGACTGACAAGATTTATTTGTAATTGAGTAACTTCTCTGTGTACTTTAAAATACTACCCAAAAATAAGTAGACTGCTGTTAGGAGTCAAGAAATAAAAAAATAAGTAGACCTATTGCTTTTTAGGAGAAACATCTTTACTACAGGTTGTTGTTAATTATTAAAAATACGGGAGGAAAGGTAAAAAAAAAAAAAGAGAGATAAATAAATGGACGTACATGTTCAGATGTGAAGGCCACCAGTCTGGGTACGGATGACATTCCTTTCTCCTTCACTTCAGGGAACATTTTATAGCGAGCCAGTAGCATGGCATACATGTTGGAAATGGCGCCACCTAGAGAACAATAAAGCAATCCTTCCATTCCATCACTCAGGCAAAGCTTGACTCCTGTCAGTTTTTACTCAAGCCTTCTCTGCTCTAATTCTCCACATCCCAATGGTGATCGGTTTATCAGTGCCTAAAATCTGAGTCAATTAGAAGGCTTATTTTTTTTAAAAGTGGGGCAAAGAAAAGCAGTGCTGAAATTCCAATCATTTGCATCAGTTTCACATTTTTTTCTCTTAATTTGTGTGGTTGGAGTCACATTCATTGTTAGATAACACTTTTACAACCCAACAGCACAAATAACTGAGATTCTTCTTTTCAAGATCCTCAAAGAGTTAGAGAGACCTCCTGTCCTAAAAACGTGGCAGCAGAAGCACTCAGTGCAGGATAAGGCAGGTCACTCAGATTGACAGCTTCTTACCCGGAGAGAATATCCCATCACCGCGACCGTCCTGCCAGCCAATGATCTCCCTCATCTTCTTCAGCGTGACGTACTCCAACAGCACGAAGACTGGAGCCACCTCATAGGTGAACCTGTTTGCACAGAGATCACATGACCCAGTTACACAAGCCAGAAAAAAACGTCACGACAACCTGTTTCGCAACTGATGTTTGAGGGGATTTTGCAACAGTCTGCAGGTTTTACAGCCGTGTGTCATTGCCAGCTTAAAACAATGATGGAAATAAAATTCTGACAAGACATGAATTTTTATAATATTTAGATTTTTAAAAACACTTTTTCTAAAATAATACATTTGATTTCTAATATAACCAATTAGACAAACTGAAAAAGCTGGTGTACCCTCACAGAAACTGTTACATTGTTATAACATTGTTTAAGCATCTGTTAAATTAAAACGTTGACTCCCAACATAAAATACATTTTCTTATCAGCCTGAATATGAATTTCCATATTATTTTCTCTCTTTGAATGAATCTGAGCACAAGATGAGAGAGGGGATGTTATTTGCTGCTCTGATTTAATCTGTGCCTTTCATTTTATTCCTTTCAACTGATATCTGAGGTAGGTTAGGCAGCCACCACAAAGACCAGGTCAAAAGAATGCTTATGAAGGCAGAGAAAACGGAAATGATCTCAACCTGCTTTGTATTTTAATGTAAGGAGACACTCACATATTGGTGTTGGCAGTGGATGTAAGCCAATCTGCAGCCAAGCCAACCATGTCTAACCCAGTGGAGAGCTGATTGAAATACCTGGGATGTGCTGAAGATTGACACAACATACAGAGAAAATACAAAATGAATGAATTTAATGTTTGAATATATTTATGCCCAACTAATAGTCCACTATTTATTTATAATAGTCACGTGCGGTTAATGTAAAAGCTCAAATGAACCTCAGACCGGCGCAGACAGCCATAAATCAATCAATCTTTCTGGACATTCATATAATTCCCAAAACGAAAACCACTCAAAATAATTTCTCTTAGTTAAAATGCCACCAGAGAAAATAAAATTGTCCCTAGACGCATTCATTTAATATCACGTCATGTTCCGATCTGATTCGATTCGCCTTCAGGCACACACTGATGCTCGTGCTTCGCGGTCTGAAATAATCTGGTTTACAAGCGAGGCAATCAATAAAACAATTGTTATAATGTATCTTTTCTAGGCTAAGCTAGATGATATATAAACATGTTAGATTGAATATAAAAAATATATAAAATAAAATATATTTTAGTAGCCTATCTATATGAACCCTATTGTTTACTAATTAAAACACTCACCAGTTTTGATGGCGTATTTTAGCGTAGCGCGACAGCTGATCAGAATATCATCCAAAGTCTCGGGTTCGTCCGAAAGCTCCCAATTATTCCTTTGGAGCAATTCATTTGGATAGTGAAAATCAATCACTTTCGTTGATCTGTCAAAAGATTCCACTATATAAGCCAGCAATATATCAACAACCTCCTGCAGAAAATTCAGAGTCTTCGCGTCCCCGTCCAATGCAGGTAAAAGATCTGTAAATAATAATAATACAACACTGACTGCATTACAATAACAGATGATGGTGTTTATGCAAATAGCAAAAGTGAAATGGCTTCATTTAACCTTGAATAAAAAGGACAATAAGCATTAATTGGTATAGCTACCCTTTTTATTCAATAATTTCCACAACAATGCACAGGCACGATTTTATTTAATTTATTCTTTATTTTTCTTTTTTTTATATATCATTGTTTTGATTCACAATAATGAATTTTAAAAATGGCATATTAAAACAAGTAGCATTTGAAACAGACGACGTGCAAAATCAAGAAATAGCCTATGTAGCTATTTAAAAATTAAAAGAGTTTTAACGAAAAACGCCGCCTGGATGAACATACCACAAACAAAACCTATAGAAATCGAATAAAACCACGTAACCAATATAACCATGATTTCTAGACGATTTGTCCCTTTATTCGGGCGTGATCTGTACCGTGATAGAGGTGTGATATGAGGTGATTTACCTGTTGAATAGAGATCAGAGAAACCCACGGTGGCTTTGGAGCAGTTACAGGGTTTATTACAGGCGCAGCTCTCGGCTGTAGACTCATCTTCGGCTTTAACTGAGGCTTGGGCTGCTTTCTCAGCCTCCCCGACATTTAACAGAGCTACAGGAGAAACCGTTACTCTATTAACTGAATAAAAAAACAGCACCTCAAATTGTAGCAAAGGGTTACTTTTTCTTTTAACGGCACCTAATTCGTGTAGGAGTTTTCAGAATCTATAGACTCCAAAAACGAAAATGTGCTTTTATAAATGATTTACATATCACATTTTAGGACGATAGGTGACAGGCACAAATAAAGATGTTAAATATAGACTTCATGTTAAAAATAAACGTACCACATAATTTGGAGCCGATGCCTCCGGAGAATTTCTGGGCCGCCGCCTGACACCATGCTCTGGCTGAAACGATCAAGTGCGTGATTTAAACACCAGATCCGTCAGAAAACTTCCATTAAGACCATCAATTATCCATGGCATGGCATTTGCCTTAAAACACCGAACTAAATTCGGTTGTTTATCACACGACACACTTGACATGACATTTCAAGGTTTAAAATAACCTTGAGCGTTCAAGACACAATAAATGTCGCATTTCTTTGTCTCATAGCCACTAATATATAAAACACAATTTCAGGCTTCCTTTTGACGCCACGCCACTTACTAGTGTTCGGACTTTGACTGCCGTCTCCAGCCGGGTTTTCAGCACCCATAAACCAAAACCCGTGTGATGCCATCGCGAACAGAGCGGATCAGAGCAGAACCAGAGAGACGCGAGCAGCAGCCATCCAGACGCGCGTCACGGGGGAACGGGAGCTCGATCCTGCCCAATGCGCAGAAAATACAGCTGCGTATTCACAATCACACCTGTCCAGACGCGTCAAATACCTTAATTTCTAAGGTGCTCATAAAAAGATGTTCAAACCCCTCTGATGGAGAACAGCCGAGACAGAGTGTCTTTATTCAATTGGTGCGCCGTGCGCAATGATTTGGAGCAGCCGTCACTGAACTCACGGAGAAACACTGGCACTGATGGAGACACATGCATCCACTGACAATCATTCTCTTTCACGTGGCTCAGCTGCAAATGCAAGTTGATGATGCACAGTACATTTATTAAAAACGCACTCGTAGCAATCCGTAGCGCGGGCTCTCCAACATGCAAACTTGCAACTTTAGTGGTAATAAAAGCTTCTTGTGGCGTAAAGATAATCCGCCTCACGTCACCAGAGAAATTCCGACGCGATTGGGCTCATGACGACACTATTTTGCGTCGTTAATCGTGACCACACACACACACACACACACACACACACACTAGTTTATGAACCCCCTGGCGCACCACCCGCATCTGTGCTGAAGGCACAACCGGGTTTTTTTTTAGATTCTGTAATTGCTTTGCTCTAATATTGAACAGACCTCATCAGAGGCAGGAGGAGCAGCCGGGCTGCTGGACCATGACATTCAGATCTGTGGTCCATATCCCTGCCCCCCTTTTTAAATCATCAAACAATTTCCTATGTGAAAATTGGAGACCCAATTTCAAACATGATCGGGATAACCTAGAATTAGTCAAAACATTACTCTGAATTTATTTATTATTATCAATGTCAGTGTGTGTTGTGTGCGGTGATCGTGCGCAATAGTACGCGCGCTATTTTTTCTCTTCATAAGACGAAACCCTAAATAATGCAGAAATAAACTACAATCATAAGATGTAGAAAATAACAGCTTAATCAGGTTGATGTTGGTGTGTAGACCTTGTTTAATCGAGAAAAATCACATAGAAAAGCTGGTCAAGAGAGTTACATCGGGGGAAAAAATATTCAATGTCAATCCAATGAGCAATGGTCATGGTGAGTCAATGAACATCAAACTAAACTAACAAAAAAAAAAAAGATTTATTTGATCAATTATTAAATACAATTGGAATTTATTAGGAATCTGCTTTCCACTAACATTTACTAAACATGAAATCCAAAACCATTTATTACAAATAATGTATTTCACATGAACTAAGATTAGATTAAAAAAATGAAAACATACTGTAGATAGGATAAGCGGAAAATGAAACTCGTACAATTGCATTTCTCTATAACTTTAGTCCGCTCAGGGTTTAACATCAACCATTATGTACACTATTGTATGCATTTTATCATTTAATCTGACTAATTACAGAATAATTAAATATTTATAAAATCATATTTACAAATAAGTGACATTTCGAGAATACATAACCAATTTATTTGGCTACTGCAGCAAAACTAATCGCCCCTCGGGGACAAATAAAGGTCTTGAACTTGATACATATATCCATGTGTTTGCATTATGTGCAAAAGGTACAAGTGCATACTGTACATGCATCTGGAAAAGTATAAATGTAATCTATATTTTTACATCCTGCTGATGTTTATGCAGAAATGATACAACAAGTCTGACTCACTAAACCATCCAGGATCCATTAGAGACAGTAATTCAAATATATTGGTGGAAATATAAAAGGTCATTTTATGAATGTCTTTGAAGATGAATCTCTATTCACAAAGAGACTTGAACAGAATGCATCAACAAACATCAACTGCTAAACCTGAGTTCAAAATCAAGCAAGGGCAGCACTAATGTCCTGTTACACTGTCAGCTGTTTGGCTCCATCCATGAAAACATTACTGACTAGCTAATTATTGTTACAAATGTGCAGCAAAACACAATAATTGGTCACTATTTTCGTAACTATTTAAACTAAAGCTTTATTGCAAAATTTATTATCCATGCACATTTCTCTTTTTAAAAAATATTTAAAGAAAAAAAAGTACAAAAGAAAAAAAGTAAAAAAAACCCGTCCTCTCCCCCTCTTGCAGCAACATCTCTTCTTTGGTCACGTGTTTACTGGCGTGAGGGCGGGACAACCTGTCACTCACACCAGATCCACCAATAGCAAACCACAACCATCCAACCAACTCCCAAAAGACACAATCAAGTCCCGTCCTACTAGTCTGAGAAGCCGTTTCACTTGGATATATGTCACAATAGGGAAAAAACGACTATCACAACTTCCGTTTCTTTTAGAACCCAACCAAGTGAACTGATTTACTTAAAGAAACAGGTCCCCCAAAGAGATAATCTGTTGACCTCTGCAACCGGATCAGTCTGGTTTCTGAACAAATCATTTCAATTGATTCAGCTCTGACTCAAACGAATGATTCTTTGATTAAAGGGATACTTCAGGATTTAGCATTAAGCTTTGTATTAGTAGAAAACCTGTAGTATTTTCAAATTACCGTGCTTTCCACCCTCATATCCCCCTGAGACGAGAGATTTATGTATTTTTTGTCTGGAAAAAATCCTCCGATGACGCAAAAATGTTCATATGTTCAGAGGCTAAAGACTACAGCCAGTAGTAGGGGCTGTCCCGCATGTTTTCAACCCGCCCATAGAGGGTGGGATCTCACTCACAGAACGTACACAAACACATATAGTGTCAGACATCTTTTTTTGGAAGCTAAGCTAGAAGGCTCTTGTTCTGTGGAGAAATATTGCTAAGAAAATTCCCGCTCCTCCGTGAGAGATACGAGACCGGTGTGTCTCACAGGTGTCGCTCATCAGTAATCACGCCACCGCCCTTTGCGCCGTTCTCCCGCGGCCCTTACTCGTCCTGCTCGCCACAGTAAACATAATGAATGGCGACTGTAGAACGCAAAAGCTGAATCCAGGACATTTTGGGCAATCTCGAAATCCCGGGCAGACTCATCACGGAGACTCACTAGTAGCCTAGACTTGTTGTTTAACTGCTGCGCTAGTTACCGGTAGGCGTGGCCTCCTAGGGCAGCGAAGCAAGTGCATTCTGGGAGTTGCTGTCTTTCATCCACATAAGCCAAAAGTACATTTTCTGGCTTTTCTCAGTCTAGAAAGCTCCAAATTCAAAAATAATTTTACATTTCTTCTACATAATTGACCCATTTTAAATACACATTCATCTTTCCAGAGGTGAAGTATCCCTTTAATTAAACATCACTTTGTGAAAGCTTCAGTTCTTGATTATTGTAATCGCATGGAAAAGAGCGGCTGTTACGTCATTCAAAATGTCTCCTTTCGCGTTCCCTGCAAGAAAGAAAATCATCTGGGTTCGGAATGACATGGCGGTGAGTAAATGATGCCAGAATTGCCATTTTTAGGTGAACTCTTCCTTTAAGGACAAAAAGCATTCTCTGCTGACCACATTGGTCACTGTTGTTGAGGGTTATGGTGTTATAAGCCTTCTTCTCTGGGAGGTCTTCCTCAGTATCTTTCTATAGTCATAGGGGTTGTCCTCACTTTGAGTCTCTGTAGAGGGCATTCTAGAGAACGAGTGCCTGTGGACAGAGAGGGGCAGATAAAGCATGACTTCACACAGAAAGGGAAAGAAAGCGTGGATATCTGCATCTTCTGCTCCAACACATTCATCATGTCTGCCGCTCAGTGTAAAGCAGTGTGAGGTCAACGTCTTGAGGAGTGCATTTGTTAAACAGACTGTGTTCTTTCACCTCTTCTCCTTTGGATCTTTAGGGATATCAGATTTCGGGACATCGGACAGCGGTGTCTCAGAAGAGCGTCTTCTCTCAGCGGAAGCCCTGCGTTTGCTGGAGCGCCGTCGGTCACTGGGAAGGCTTGTGGATTTACTGCTGCTCAAACCCTGGTAGTACTGGTCATCATTGTCCAGCTTTTTGGGGCTGGTGGGTGCAGAGAAAACAGATGAATTTGTACCTACACTCTCAAAAATAAAGGTTCTTTATTGGCACTGATGCTTCAGTGAAGATCCATTGGTCTTTTTCAATGCACAAACGGTTCTTTATCATGGAAAATGGTTCTTTAGATTAATAAAAAATGTTATTCACACTAAGAAAAGAATATTATTTGGTAAAACTTTACTTGAAGGGGTGTGCATAAGACTGACATGACACTTTCATAATCATGACTTGACATGTCTTGAATATGAAGGAGGTTGTATGCATGTTTATGACAACTGTCATTAAGTGTCATTCGCTCAATTATGACATTGTTAATGCAAATATGACATTGTTTGAGATGTCTTTGTTATGACAACTCGACATAAACCAATACATCATAACCTGTCAGTGTCTTTGTCATGACAATTTGACATTACCAAGACAACATAAATTGTCATAAATATGTCATAAACATGACATAGCAGATTCATTATCAAACTTAAGAAACCACTTAGCTTTATGGGTTAACATTACATTAAACTGTCATGTGGTTGGTTTTGACATTGGCTGTCATGAGGCCATTATAACTGTGTCATGAATATTTTTCTTAACCTCAACTACAGTGGTACAAATTGAATTTGTCATTAAAATGTTATAATGGCCTCATGACAGCCAATGTCAAAACCAACCACCTGACAGTTTAATGTAATGTTAACCCATAAAGCTAATATGGTTTCTTAAGTTTGATAATTAATCTGCTATGTCATGTTTATGACATATTTATGACAGATTGTGTTGTCTTGGTAATGTCAAGTTGTCATGACAAAGACCAGGCAGATTATGATGTATTGGTTTATGTCAAGTTGTCATAACAAAGACATCTCAAACAATGTCATATTTGCATTAAAAATGTCAAAATTGAGTGAATGACACTTAATGACAGTTGTCATAAACATGCATACAACCTCCTTCATATTCAAGACGTGTCATGTCATGTCATGATTATGAAAGTGTCATGTCAGTCTTATGCACACCCCTTCAAGTAAAGTGTTACCGTTTTTTTCCTATGGAAAAAAATTCTTCATGCCTTAAAATAGCTTGAATGAAACTCTTCACCCTTGCTTCATTTAGTATACGTGGACCATGAATATGCAAATGAGCCCCGCCTCCACTCACTCACGCCAGCTCACAGATTTACTCGGCCAGCTTACTGTAGTAAACGCTGCACAATGGTATCACTCTTTACAACGTCGGGCACATAACGGACATTAATATGATTAGCTATTTCCTTGACTATGTTATCAAACAGCTAATGATGTGTTGCTAATGTTACCATGTTCCCGTTCGCCATCTCAGTCTGCCTTCTAAAAATCAGCATCCTTACAAACGCTTTGAAAGGCATATAGTTCATCATAACATCATAATATCCATCATGTACATAAATCACCCACTACATTGCTAAATGTTCCTTATTTTTCATATCAACAGAAACATATACCGGGATAACGTGGCTTCTTGAGACTCCCCTGCTTCAGAGCGCAGTTAATGATATGCTAAAGCCCGCCGGCATGATGACGTGATTGGTTAAAAGGTAGTTTATGACGTCAGAAACACAGGCGATTTCAAACCGTGTTTTTGAGACTGTCTTTGGTCTTTCACTGCAGGCTTAAGGAGAAAATACTCAGTAATGGTGTTGACTGATGAATTTGCGCATGGTTTGTCTTAAAGCATATTAAAAACACCACAGACATATAAACAACATTAAAGGGTTAGTTCACCCAAAAATGAAAATTATGTCATTAATGACTCACCCTCATGTCGTTCCAAGCCCGTAAGCCCGCGTTTTTTTGCCGCGTTCAGTGACGCTGATGACGTGTTATCTGGTGCGCCCAAGCTTCGTTTACAGTCATTAATGACATAATTTTCATTTTTGGGCGAACTAACCCTTTAAACGCTTGATTTCTACCACAGGGGGACTTTAAGAACTGTTCACTTAAGTTCTTCGGGCATCCAGCAATGGTTCTTCTATGGCATTGCTGCAAAAATCCCCCTTCTGAACCTTTATTTCTGAAATAAGGTTTTCAAGGATAGTTCGCACAATAAAATTAAATTCTGTCATCATTTATTCATAAGTCGTTGATTTGTTTCTTCAAAAGGCTTGGAATAGTAACGTGTCATATGGACTATTTTTATGTTTTTTTTCCATCGACTTTTTTGAATGACATACGTTCGAGTGATCATGACAGAACTATTCCTGTTTACAATGCTGTATTTATAATTCTTTGCTTCAGAAAACCCTGCTTGCTGTTAGCCAAAGTTTGTTGTTCTCGATAATAAATAACGTCTATTTTGTCATAAGGCTGCTATTAATAGTTGTCCATTATGCTGTATTGGGTGCATTTCATGGCTGTTCTGCAGATTGTAAGCGATGGCCTTCAGGACAGCCTCTGATTCATGGCTCCTCAGCAGACTCAAATGGGAATGTTCTTTCAGTAGACTTTACCATTGTCTCAAGGCTTATGTAATGAAAACAGCCATCTATGAAACCAATGAAGCCAAAAGCCTACGGCCTGCCAGACCACTGATGCGATTACACCAGTCAGCGGCACCACTATACTGACGCTCTGATATCCAACAAACAACTGAATATATACATCATTATTATTTAAAAAATATTTATTATTATATTAACATGTATTGGTAACATTAGGTTCCATAAGGTTAGTGCATAGTTAATGCATTAGCTAGTATTAACTAACAATGAGAATACATTCGTTAAAGTACTTATTCATCTTTGTGAACATTAATTAATACAAATACGACTGTTCATTGTTAGTTCAGGTTTATTAACTAAAGTTAACAGATACAACTTTTGATTTTAATCACGTATTAGTAAATGTTGAGATTAACATTAACTGAGATGCTTTAGAAATATGTTTATTGTTAGTTCTAATGTTAACATTTGTATATTTTGCAAATAACAATTTGTATATTTTTATTGCCATAAAAATTATATTTATAATAATTGTAATATACATTATGATATGATGCTTAAAATAATAAAGTATTTAAGCATTTTTTCATTGTGGTAATACTGTATATGCTTTTTACCTTTATGTTGAGTTTAAGTTTTACAAAAAATCATGAAGGCATCTGTGTAAGGAGAATTTGTGTGGGAAATACCAACAAAGTATCATTACATGAAATATATTAATAAATCCAATTTATTTATTAAAAAAACGTATATATTATTGACATAAACCATGGTGTTTAAGAATATATTAAATATCAAAATGTAATGCATTATGATACTTAAAATAATAAAGAGCTTAAGATTTGTTGTTCTGCCTTAATGCTGAATTTATTTATGTTTTTAAATGAATCATTACATCTATGCAAGCAGAATTTGAGTGGAAAACGTCATGTGATTAATTGTAATTATTAAAATGACAAAAAAAGTATTAATATTACATACACATAAAAATATATAATACTTTAAAAAGGCCTAAACATAATATACAGATAATAATAATTTAACACTTTTTCATATGATACTGTAAATAATTATTAATTGTATTTAAAATTTGTTGTTCAAATTATTATTATTAAATGATGGCATTTGTGTAAGAAAAGGTTGTGTGGAAACCATCATGAAATTACGGTCAAATGTCAAAATTGCAAAAATCTAATTATAATGATTTTCTTCATGAAAGATATAATTCATTTTAGTTTTCTTTGAATTTTACAGTGAAATGTGACCTGGACACGGTTAGATTCATTCATATGGCAGTAGAAAGCGAGTGTTCTGCTACATCTCGGTGCTCTGTCTCTCCAGTCGTGCACATTTGTCCCGCAGGACTCCCTCATTCCCTGCATGTCCTCAGCCTGCTCTTATTTCCCCCCCCCCCAGATACCTTAATGTTCCCCTATCTCTCTCTCTGTTTCTCTCTTTCCACTTCCTCTGTTTCTCTCTGACACAACATGGGCCAGTTATCAGACAGAGCCAGAGATTTGTCCGTCCTACTGACCTTCTCACTCTTCAAGTCAACATGAAACCATTTTAACTCCTCGTGTGACGTACAGTAAGTAAAACAGGATTTCATGAATACTGTCAGCTGCCCATATTGACTTTATCTATTGCTCATTTGCTAAAACTTGATGTTGTGTGTCTGTCAGTGCTGTTATAAAGCGTCCAGCACCGGTGTCTGTCTGTCAGAGCTGTTCGTCACTCGACCGGCCTGTGAAATCTCCTGTCAGCGCCGCTCGTGGAGGTCCAGATTCATGTTCACACACACAATATTTCACACATGCTGTGACACTGCAGATATGTCACGCTGGCCTCAGGCCTGACAGGGAAACGCTACAGGAACTAGCCGTAATATGCCAGCTATTAGGATCCGCATTACAATAAAAGCCCTTTAATATAATTCGATCAATCTGAACATTGTCTATAATTCAGCTTTTATTGATTAAGTGCGTATCCTACATGCTTTATTACTGTATGTCTGGCATGAGAACATGTATCATTGCAATAAGTATTAGTGGTTATACTGAGAATTTTTAAGAGCAATAAAGATATGAACCTATTAAGAACTGGCCTGCCAACGTATTTTTTTTATTCACACAAATTTGTTTTTAGGTGAACTGATATCAGTCATGTGTGTTAGGATTTAGCTTTATATCCAGTGTTTTCTTATGCTTTACTTTGCTTTGCTTGGCTACGTTTGGAACAGTATAATATAGTCACACCTGTACTGTTTCTGAAGTATCTGTGCCAGTATGCAAATTTTCTTACCCATGATGCCCCATAACATTTCTAATTTGTGCATTGCACAGAATACTTTATTTAATAATGCATTGTGTTTGACATTTTGACCTTTGTAACATGTCTATCTTGCCTCTAAATTAGTTAAATGTTATTGGATTTAACTAAATTAAAATGCAAAATTTAAATAATGTCAAATGACCAGATTTACATTACTGTTCACAACTTTGGGGTCAGTATTTATTTATTTATTTATAAGAAATTAAAACTTTTTCGGTTTCAAATAAATGCTTTAAAAAAATCTATTCATTAACAGATAACAATAATAAATGTTTCTCGAGCAGTAAATCAGCAAATTAAAATGATTTCTGAAGGATCATGTGACACTGAAGACTGAAGTAATGATGCTGAAAATTCAGCTTTGAATAGAATGCAGTTATTTTAAATTGTAATTAATATTACAGTTTTTGTCGTATTTTTGATCAAATAAATGCAGCTTTGGTGAGCAAAGGTTCTTTCAAAGACTGTAAGAAGTCTTTCTGACCCCAAACTTGAACGGTAGTGTATTTCTGAGACAATAAATAGCAATAAATATTTAATACATTGAGGTCATGTGACAACAATGTAGTGTATTGTCTCATTCCACATCATACACTGTTTCATATACTATTAAAAGCTGCAGTATGCAGTGTATCATACGCAATATGCTGTACACTAGTATTCCATTCCAAACAGAGTGTTTCCTCTTTGTCTGCAAAGCAGCAGCATCTAGAGAGAGCGCACATTCGTGTTTAGTAGGCCTATAACGCTTCTGCTAACTGATTTACCTTTGTTTTCTCGGCCTCCTTTTATCGTCCTGGACAGACCTCTGGAAAAGACCCAGCATGAGAAAGATCATTAAAGCAGAAGCCCAGATAATCTTCAGATAAAGTGAGTGCCATTGTGTGATGTAGACTCACATGAATGAGTGTGTAGTACGTGGAGTCCTCTGGTGTGTTCAGGGTCTTTGGTTGTTGTGTGCGGCGAGGCGTTCGGGACTGCTTTGTGTCGGCTGTTGGTTCAAATCACATCAGAAAAATAAAAGGTGAAAATGGAACAGGAAAAACCAATCAACAATTAAAGGGTGCCTAGTGATATTTGACCTTGGAGCTTTTTGAACCCTGTCTGGATATTTTATTATGGTCCCCTGTGTGCACGGTGAACAAAGAGAATACAACAAATAATTCCCTGGTGGGAGCCCCATTGAGACAAACTGAAGAATAGGATCAGCACACAACATCCAGCTGACCTTTGACCCCTTTGTCCTTATCGAACAAACCGTGTGGCACGGTTTAACCCCCCGGGTGTCGCTATTTGTAATTATCCACTAACAATCAATCAGAAAAGCCCTACCAGTCACAACATGTTCCTACAGACTGACACAAACACGGTAGCTCTGTTACAAACTCTACTCTTTCTGTATACGGCCTACATAGGAAGCTCCCTTCTAAGGCAGCATCATAACTGAAATGGAAGCTCATAGGTGACTGACTTGAAACACTCAAAATAGGCTATTTATTTCACAATTGATTGCAATAGAGTTTGATGTTAGCATGTTGCTAAGCTAACTGTGCAACACTTTAATGAGCATAAAAATAGTAGACTTAGACTTTTGGTAACACTTTATTTTGATGGTCCCTTTTGAACATTCTGTTGACTATAACTTTACAACTAGATGTCAATTAACTCTCATTAAAGTATTAGTAGACTGTCTGCTTAATATCTGCTAACTCTTTATTGTGATGATCCTCCAACAGACTATTATGTAACTTTGCAACTGCATGCCAACTTATTCCAACCCTAACCCTACCAGTCTACTAATACTCTACTAACACTCTAATGAGAGTTAGTAGAGATGTAGGTGCAACTGTACTTATAGTCAACAGAATGTGTCAAAGGGACCATCAAAATAAAGTAAAACCAGACTTTTTGTATTAATATGATACATTACTGAAGGAAATACATTTATAATGTTGCTACAATTTTACAATAAGATCTAATTTGTTAACATTAGTTAAGAATTTGTTAAAATGAACTAAATTTAACAAACAATAGGCAATATATTTTACAGCATTTATTAACCATTGAAAATGCTAGTAATTAATTATCTTATGATAACAGTTGCAACTTTTGATCTTAAAAATATTAGTAAATCTTGATTACACTAAGATTAATAAATGCTGAAGAGTAATTAATTGTTCATTGTTATTTCATAAGTAATGTACTGTATATGTTAACAAATAAAACCTTATTGTAAAGTACTACCATAATTTCTCTAATTTTTGTTGAATTTTTTATGATTTTCTTTACCTTGTTCTGTTGCAAAGAGTTCCGCCTGTACCTTAGTCATGAAGGATACATGCGATTTTCACCAAAAAGTGATAAGTATGAAGAATAATTTGACATGCTTACTGTTTTGAAACAGCCTTCATGTAGAGAGCACACCTATGATGCCTAAAAATGCTGTAAATGTAGGCTGGCTAGGTTTTGAAACGGAGTTATAGAGTGTTACACACTGGAATGTCTTTGATAGAGAATACTGTTTTTATGAAATATGATCTTAGAGATCAACAACAAAAGATACAAAAATGACCTTTGTTGTATTTGAATATCTGCTAGCTCAAGCACTGTTTATCATGTAGAAAAGTCAGGTATGAAAGAAAATTAATCAACGTCCAGCAGGACCAGTGGGAACAGGCTGGAGAGTTTGTCATATTTATTGAATGTGTCTCTTGGAAAGGTCATCAGCCATTCTTGATTGCTCAGAGGTATAAAGCCAATTTGCAGCTCTTATATTAATGCTTGCTATAATTACCGGGGCAATGCGATTAGCATTTAAAAAATCTTTCATGTACACGTAAATGTGACTGGCATTCAAAGGGCACTTCTATGTGGAAACAATAATAATTGCACAATAATAATTGTTTCTACACAGAATGATTCTGGTTACAATTATTTATTATGATTGTGGAGCTCACAAATAGATTTTACAATGGCAATAAATCATTGATAAACTTGTGACAGATGACCACAGTATTTACAAAACAAATTAAAATCTAGATTTTTGTAGAACTTCAGCTTTCACAGAAATTGAGACTGTGTGAGAGAAGAAAACCACATCCGTCATAAACAAACCATAATCACTGTTGACAGAATAATCCAGATTCATTTAGACATATCAAGAATAATAGAATCTGCAAGAATTATCCTTCCAAAAGCAATTAGATATATCGCAACAGAAATCAAATGAAGAGTAAATCTGTGCAGGCGGGGGAATTTTCTGATGACACATCTTGTTGAGCTCAATTTGCCTGTTGTGGCATCCATTTTTTGATATGATCAGACAGTCACCGTTAGAGAAAAGGAAACTTCACATACTGATAAAATCGACAGCAAGCAAATATAATCAAGGTAGAGCTTTCCTACAGCTATTTTAATCTCCATCAGAAGCAGTCTTGGATAGTGCGCTAGGAATACTGAAAACATTAGCTATATTTTTCCATCTTTGAAAAAAAACATTTGTTTTCTGTGCAAACAACCAAAGCCCTTGTGAAAAAGAAGTATATTTTAACATAATTTTAAAAAGAGTACCTAAGTAAAAGATGGTAACACAGTTGCTTATAAGATTGTATATTACTAGCAATGTTTAGTCATGTTTTAGGACACTTAATTGCATGTCATGTTTAGCTTAAAGGGATAGTTCACCCCAAAATTTAAATTAGCCCATAATTTACTCACCCTGAAGCCATTCTATGTGTATATGACATTCTTCTTTCAGATGAATACAATCGGAGTTTGTATTAGCCAGGACATAAAAAAATGTCCTGGCTCTTCCAAACTTGATAATGAGAGTGAATGGCTGTTTGACTTTGGAAGTCCATCAAAGCGCATCTATTCATGGTTAAAGTGCTCCACGCGTCTCCGGGGGTTAATAAAGGTCTTCTGAAGCGAAGCGATGTGTTTGTGTAAGAAAAATATCCATATTTAAAACTTTATCGACTAAAATAACTAGCTTCCGGCAGACGGCCGTAATTTTCATTGTTGGGTCAATTATCCCTTTAAATGAACATGAAATACAGTTATGGCGCTTTTCCACTGCTGGTACGGCTCGGTATGGTTCGGCTCGGCGCGGCACGGTTCGGCTCGCTTCGCTTTTCCACTGCGTGGTACGACTCGGCTCAGCACGGCACGGCTCGGTTCACTTTAGCTCGGTTTGCTTTTCCACTGCAGTTAGTACCGTTTTAAAGTGGGTGGGATTATAGCAGTGCCCTCAGATTTCTGATTGCTTAAAAAAAAAAAAAAACTTGGAGGCAAAATATATTTTAGCGATTATGTGAATTACACTGCGCAAACCAAAGTAATACTACCCACCGGATGAAGAAGGGTTGGCTCTCAGTCTCCACAGTACATCAAATATTCATTTTATTTTTCATGTTCGCATTTATGAGGAAAAAACAATGTTACGGACGTGAGCGGTCTGAAAGCGGCACTAAAAGATGCTTTAAAACTTTCACAGAGAAACAGAAAGCACAAAACCTTTCTTTAACCTGAATTTCGTTTTGTATTAATTGTTCTTCATTTTAATCAATGTTTCATCAACCAATTGCCTGGATTTAATAAATAAGAAGTAAATATAGCAGACGATAGATAGGAAACGGAGGCGCCGGCGCGCGCGTGAACTGGAGCTCGTCTCATAAATGAACCGAAACTCAGCATATAATGTAGCCTACTTGCCTCACATGTCTACTTTTAAACAGAACAATTCAAAACTAAAGAAAACAGACTACAGACTGCTCTCTGCTTATGTAATCCTTATGAAATGTGCATTTCTCTCTGGCGTGTTCACTAGGCTACTAAAGATCGCGAGTCAGCATCGTCAACTTCATCTTAGCCGACAAAGAAAACACTTGTTTATTAATAAACAATTAAAATATCTCCTTGCTATATTTTACATATTCATAATCATTACTTTTGCCGGTTCTTTGTAAAGAACAGCGGTGGCTGTTACTGGCTATTTAAATCTAGCGGGTTTGACGTCTCGCAAATACTATGACGCTGGTAGTGACGATTCTGTCTGACCAATCAGTGATCTGCAGTGTGTTCATGTCACATCTTAGTATCGGTACGGTACGCTTGGAACCTCGACAGAGGTGGTACCATTTAAAGCGAGCCGAGCCGAAGCGAACCGTACCGTACCGTACCATGCAGTGGAAAAGCGCCAAAGCGTGCCGTACCGAACCGTACCATGCAGTGGAAAAGCGCCAAAGCGTGCCGTACCGTACCATGCAGTGGAAAAGCGCCATTAGTTGAACTATTTAAGTAGGGCATCTATGTCTTTATATGTAATTTCATAGTTACTTCTATTGTCTTTGAAATATGGTTAAAGTGTACTGCTGAATGTACTGACAAGCATTGGTGATAAATAATTATATAATAATTATCGGTTTGGAAAATTAACAAAAACAATTATTATTATTTTTTTTAATTTTGCTTCCAAGCTTTGGTCTACCAATCAGTTTGGGGGAGGGGGTTGGGGAGAGAGCGGCCAAAAGTACTGAGAGACATGATTTAAGAGAGATGTTTACCTGGTGGCTGATAGCTGCTCATGTAGCCATTCATGGCTTGTCCTTTCACAAACATCCCATTTTTGCTGGGGTTGAGCTGATGGGCAAGGATGATTTCGTTTAACTTCTTCTGCAGGGAAAGGTAATCTTCAGAAGCCTTGTTTACCTGAGCAGGTTACAAAGAAATAAGAGTTTTATATGAGAAATATGAGAAAATATGAATTTTGTGAAAAAGACTTGTGAGATTTGTAACATTTATGAAATACGGGTTTGGATTGACATCAGGGTGGGTAAATGAGACCAGAATAAAAATCAAACTAAAATAAAAAAATTATCAACACCTCTTTGAAGAGCGACTCCACTTCCTCGTCCTGTTTTTGTGATGTAGCTTTCAGGTTCTTTCTGTCTTTGTAACCTCTAAAATTGCTCTGGATTTTAATGGCTGCCTGGTGCTCGTCGTATTGGCCTTCCTCATCCTGAGTGTCCTCCTCTTCCTCAACCTCCTTCTGTTCTAGCTGAACATCTGTGATATCCAGACCTTCCTCATTCTCCTGCTCCTCCACCTCTTCTGACATTTCTTGCTCGCTTCCTGTGGCTCCTTCTCTCTCAGCTCTCAATCTCTTTCTCTCCTTGTGGCCTCTGAAATTGCTTTGTAAAACAGTTGCGGCGTGTTCTTCATCTGCCCCTGATGGACTGGAGTCTAGGTCTTGGTCTAGCTCAAATTCTACTGGAGGAGGTGGAAATTCGTCAATCAGAATGTCTGGTTCTGGAGCTTCTGGATTAGCCAGATCCTCTTTAGTTTTTTTCCTTGGTATTTTGCCTTCGTCCTGGAGTCTTTTACGCTCTTTGTGGCCACGGAAGTTGCTCTGAAGGACCACGGCGGCTTTGGCCTCTTCATCGTCTCCAGCTGGAGTCTCATCTTCTTGTTCCATTTCCTCTGTGAACTCTCTCAGTTCTTCAGGAGGTGGTGGATCTGGAATAGGAAGCTCCTCCTCAACTAAAGGACTCTGTGTCTCCGTCTTCCCTCTAACCGGCATCTTCCCCTCCTCCTGGAGTTTTTTACGTTCTTTATGACCTCTGAAGTTGCTCTGTAGAACAGTGGCTGCTTTGGCTTCCTGTTCAGTGTCCTCATCTCCTCCACCTGCAGCCTCTTCCTCAGTCTCCTTTTCTTCCTCTATATTCTCCTGCCCTTCCTTTTGTATATCATCCAAATCTTCTCCAGAAGTATCTTTTTCAGCGCTGGATGAGGAAACGTTCAGCTCATCCCCGGTCAAGGTCTTGTTCCGTTCCCGACGCTCCTTGTATTTCTTCCTTTCTTTGTAACCTCGGTAGTTGCTCTGGAGGACCACAGCAGCCTTTTCATCAGCATCATCCATTTCCATTTCACCTCCTTCCTGTGGCGGCTCCTCTGAATCTGGACCATCTGCTTCAGATGGGACCTCGGTCCCTTCCTCTGTTTTCTCAGTCTTTTCCTTCTGCATGGCTTCTCTGTGTAAAATAAATCAGTTTATACAACCACATCAATGTCAAATATTTGATTCTATAAGTATCTGACTGGTCAATTGCAGCATTAAGGGCCAGATTTACTAAACAGGGCAAATTAGCGTGAGAGTGCAATTCCAAAAAAGCACAGATGGTAGTGGAAAGTTCTTTGCGTGATCTACGTTTTTCTAAATTAAAAAAACACAGACACAGTCAGATCATTTCCATAATAACCAATGCAATCTACCAAGAACAGAGCAAATTAACGTCTGGTTTAAGACATGCTTTTCTTACAAATACCAGTAAATTGACAAGCAAAAACCTTAGTTAATCACCTTGCATGATCCATTTAAATACTCTCCTCCCATAAATTTTGAGTCTGAAAGGTTAACTCCTACAAATGCATATGCAACAAGGTCAGCCGCATAAATAATTCTATCCATGCCTTCCAGCACTAATTTTTCACTGCGTGTCTGTTATAAATCCTGACAGTATTTTCTTAACGCCAAAAGACGGTTTGTGCTGGCCAAGCTGTTCGTAAATCTGGCCCTAAGTGTCTAAGATTTGAGTATATCCATCCATACATCTTCAAAAAACGGTTGTCAGACGTAGGGTTGGGGGGAAGCTGAAGCCTATCCCAGTATCTTGGGCTATAGACAGGGAAACATCATAGAAGGATGGCCAGTCCACGGCAAGGCTAGCATACAGACGGATACACATTCACACTTACACCTATGGACAATTTAGTGTCTCAAGTTCACTTATTCCACATATCTTCATGGATTGTGAGGGAAACTGGAGCACCCAGAGGAAACCCACGACAACACGAGAGAACAGCCTGGACTCTAATTGGTGATGTTAATGACTCTCCAAGGTATGTCAACATACCGGTGTTACTGGTGTCTCTCATATCACTTCCCTTCTCTCATTTCATACCAACACAAGTTGGAATAGCTACTGTAATCAACCTCATCTTGCTAATGTAGTAAGGCCATTTTAATAATTAATTTTAATGGCCACCATATACCTTTTGTTAGATAGCTTGAGTCCCCAGTTAAAGCAAGCAACACATTCTCATCCTTTGGCGTCATATAGGTGACGCCATATGACATTTCGTCGAAATCTTACGCACATGGCATATATAACACGCACTGTTATGGGTAGGTTTTGGTCTGGGGTAGGGTACGGTTATGAAGCCTTGGGATCTGCGTCTCATATTGACGCTAAAGGATGCCATGTGCGTAAGATTTCGACAAAATGTCAAAAGCATCACATGTATGACGCCTTGGGATGAGAACGGCTGAAGCAAGAATATAAAGACATAGCTTGGAAGCACAGTGAAGCAGTAAGAAAAAGAGCTTGAAAATAGAGAATTTAAAATGACCTTTGATGGACTAAATATTATTGATTTTGTTTGTTATCAGATTCTTTAAGCAAATCTCCAAGAGAATAAAATCAGATGGAATAAGAATAGGTCTTACTTTTTCCTCTTAAAGCTCTTCCTCTCTTTGTGTCCCCTGTAATGGGCCTGGATCTTTGCAGCAGCTTTGTTCTTTTCCTCTAGCAACTCCTTGTATTTCTGCCTTGCCAGATATCCTCTGCACACTGCATGAAGAAGGTGTGATTTAGTCATCATGTATGACTTCTAAACCCATTTAAAGTGCCCCTATTATGGATTTAGCTGTATGTGAATGTAAACACTCTGCAAAGAGTCAACTCTGAACCGCCCAAACGAGTTCTTTGGAGTTTGAATCTTTTCTCGCGAAGTTCACACGTCACAACTTACTACATTTGCATGCCCGCCTACGTTCTGCATGGACAGGACATCTTGCTGTAGCTCGTTCGTGTGAATATCATGTCGTCAAGACGCTGTGCTCTCCACTGTGAAAGTAAATTTGGTTTATTTTGCATGAGGCTGTGAAGAATCAGTGGTTAAAATGAATCTTTACCATGATACCACAGCAGTATAATCCCAAACTTTTGCTGTGTTCCCTTCATTTTACTGTGTTACAAACTGTGTTTATGTTACATCAGTCATTCACGTTAGTGCTGGGCTTACACATGCGCTGTTATTGATACAGTTCCCTCATGTGCAACGAAATAAATTAGAAATATACTAGGGCTGTCAGTTAAACGCGTTATTAACGGCATTAACGCAAACCCATTTTTAACGGGGTTAATTTTTTTATCGCGCAATTAGCGGTCTTTTTGGCCTAGGAAACTTTGTATTTTTTTCACATGCTTTTGCAACAGGACGCGGCATGCGCGGTGCTGCGCTATGAAACCCATTCATTTCAATGGCTTGCGCCGCGCGAGGACGTTTTGAAAGCGCAAGCCGATCTAGCTAGACCGGAAACAAAACAACAGGCACTTGTTTGGGTCTGCGAGCCGGCCAAATAGTTGGTTAACGTTACGTTTTGAGTGGTTGACGAGCGCGAGACGCCGAAATGGATGCCAATAAGATTCTGAATTGAAAGTTTACTTTTAAAAAGGTGCCAAATGGTTCTATTGACAAGACCAAAGTGATCTGTGTGTTTTGTCGTTGTGAAATGAGCTATTATCATCGCAGCACGTCCAGTCTGAAATACCACTTGATGATGGCCAAGCACACACACACAGCTGATGCGAATTCTCCGCCCCCTCGTCAATACCTTGTCAGTATTTCTTTCACCCTTTTATTGATGGACAGTGTTACATTGTGTGAGAGATTATTTGCTCCAAGTGAGAATGTTAGTGTGGAATTGAACAGTATTGTCAATGTTGTTTTCAATAAAAAAAACATTTGCACAAAGCAAGGCGATCCACTTTTCCATGTTGATAAGAGCATTAAAATGAGAAAAAAGAATGGGACAAAAAGAAATCAAGAGACATTTAGAATAGATAAAAATGTGCGATTAATTGCGATTAATCGCAAGTTAACTATGACATTAATGCGATTAATCGCGATTAAATATTTTAATCGTTTGACAGCACTAAAATATACCCATCGGTTTGTTGATAGACATCCACTTGTAAATGCTGATGGTGAGGAATTACAGCTGCTCAAGTCCGTGCGATGGAGGTTCGGGTTCAATAACTAGTTCTTCCAATGTTTCATTTACGGACTCGCGTTCGGATTGATATGGTAAAATCGACGTCATTGTTTTTTACTGTCTTTAGTTTACGGTGTACAATCGCTGAGCTGTAGGAAGCCTCCGGATGGAGCTGAAGTTCAGTTATGGCAATGGGCGTTTATGTTTTCGACACGCGCTGTACGCGGTAGACCAATCACAACAGACTGAGCTGTCTGGCCAATCAGAGCAGAGTAGCTCGCAAAAAGGAGGGATTTAGAGAGATTGATTCAACCATGGAGTCGTTTGAGAATCATTGAAAAATGTGGTGATGTGCAATGTTTATTATGAGAAAATGAAACAGTTTTTGGACCTTTGATGCATGTGAACCTGTTGTAGGAGACTCCAAAACAACATTAGGTGACTTTAAAATAGCATAATAGGGGCACTTCATAGTCTCTTCAATACTTTTTAGGATTTTTTTTGTCTTACAAGCTTGAAATTGGGTTAAAACAACTTCAGACTTTGCTTTGCTTTTGTCATCAGCCACTGTTTTCCGAACTTTGTGTCCTCTGTATGCTAGAAGAAAGAAGATTTTAGAGCTGGTTCAACAGATTATTGGACTTTTTGCATTTTAACATCCGGTCAACAACATAAGCTCACCTGATTGTAACACCACGGCACTTTGTTCTCTCTTTTCCAGCATCAAACGATATCGTCTGAATGCCAGCCAGCCCCGTACACATGCCTGGACTAGAACAATCCGGTCCGTGGTTTGCCTCACCATCAGATTCAGCTGCTCCGCGTGATAGTACTTAAGAAAGACCTGAACAAATAATGATCTAGTGAGCTTTGTTGAACATCAACTGCAGTAGTTATTAATGCTTTTCTTAAACAAACCTTTGTTTTGCCCAGAACCCAGTTCTCTAGTTTGGCCTTCTCCAAAATAACCGCACATGTCTCTGGATTCATTGCTGGCTCTTCATTGGCTCTAAATGCTAATATAGAGTACCTGAAAAATCCCAATGGTTAGTAAAACGTTGAACGTAACAACAGAAATTCTACACCCAGGAGGCAATCTCTTTTTCACCGGCAATGTGCTAGTGCTGGTACAGGAACTGGTGGTCCACTCTTTCCTTGTCTTTGAATTTTATTTGCCATACATTTTATAAACTTTTGATTGTTGAATCAAAGCCAGTTTGTGATGGCATAATAGATTCTTAATTAAATTACTTTGGATGTTAAAATAAGTTTTCAAAACCAAGATCAAATATCCTCATGGGCTATAATGGGTTTCATAATGAGTTTGTTTGTTGGGCAGGTTTTGTACACTCTTAAAAATAAAGGTTCCAAAAGGGGGTTTTCGCAGTGATGCCATAGAGGAACCATTTTGTGGAACAATAAACAGTTCTTAAAATAAAATAAAAATTCTTAGTGTGAATAAGTACATTTAAAAAAACTATCTAAAAAAAAAACGTATGCAATGGAAAGGTTCCGTGGATGTATAAGGGTCTTCATGGAACCATCAATGCCAATTAAGAACCTTTATTTATGTCGTCAGTGTAGTCACATTACGTCATTGTTCAGTCCTCAAGTCAGTGGATACACAGCCTGGTTAAGAGGTCCCTTGGCAGGGTATTGGCTCCAGCACCAACACAGACACCAATTAGGTGGAAAAGGGGTTTATGCAAAATTTATATGATTGTATCATCTGTCTGACCTCTCAATGAAGTTGTTGAAGAGAATGCGGTGAGAGTAACCCTGTCTGCGGATCTTGGCCGTCTCTAGAATTCCAGTGTAGCGTAGTTGGATCAGAACCTTCTCCCTGTCGAACTTGTGGGCTTGACGATCATTATTGGGTTTTATGCAACGGACAAAGTGAGGCTGGCCTGCCACCATCTTTGATAACAGGTCCATTAGAGAATACTGCAAAGTACAGTGAAAAAAAAGCAAGATTGTGAACACGAGTGGGACCATTTTATTGGTTCTTATCATTTTTTCAAGTCTTACTCTGAAGTAAGAGGCAACAGTTTGAGTCTTCATGTTGGTGGTCTCTCTGGGGTGATGTGTGCTTTCCCCTGTGCTCTCCGCCTGTACAAACACAAAATATTCAGCATGCTGATCATGAAAATCTACAAAAGGGACAATGTTCAAGGGACAAGGTTCATAAACATAAAAAGGGGTCTTTTTTTAAACATAAATCTGTGTTTATAATACATTTATGCCTCTTGGAGACAAGTCATACAACAAATCACCATTTGCACAGTGGCAACGGGCAAGGCAAGGATTGATTTGTCATGGTTGGGAGTTAATTTCCGAGAGGAAGACTGAAAAAGAAATGCATAAAGATTGTGATAAGACAGTCTGATTTGAATCCAGGAAAATATATAAAACTGTTCGTTAAAAATAGTAAAAAGAATAATAATATACATGAAATTAACTACATGATTCATTTGCAAAGCATTCATTTAGGTGGAACTTATGCCAATCATCAATAAGACCAAATTTCCAATTGACGGCCATGAATTTTTTTCACCAGGCTATATTATCAAGGTGTTTTCGATATTGAACACAAAGCAAAATCACACACTGACACAGGTGCTTTTATTTTACGTGGGCTAAAATGGATGGAATCTTTCATGTGAAATTTTCTAAAGACAGCATGCTGAAATATGCAAATTAATGGTAATGTATGCAGGTCTTCATCAAAGACATCATTTCAATATGTTTAAAACCCTCATTCATTTCAGAGTACAACCTGAATGACAGCTCTAAGTAGCTCAAATGTTCTCTTAATAATTCTCTTAGGAATAATGAACTTAATGCTAAAAAATACAACTTGGAACACAAGTAGAGGTTTTTAACAAACACACAACTGCACAGAAACAATTCACAATTCTCCTTATTCCACAGGGACACTCAATTCTAATGAGCATTATATGAACTAATCAAGCTGCAAATCAGTCAAATCTACAAATGCATTAGCTATTAGGGAGCTGGTAGGGTCACGTGACATGAGAAGATACTCTTTCATTCTCACAGACATGGGTCATTTCCAAGAAATGGTGTCTCCATAACTACTGTCGCAATTAATAGACTTTTGGTGCATTATTTGATGGGGCTGACTGTTAGTATATAATACGAAAGAACTTTTAAAATTAAACTGAATTTTACTTGCTAAATGTTCGATTCTCTTAAAAGTCAATGTGCATGACCCTATTCACCACCATGGATATTTTGACATTTCCCCTTTTCATTTCTTTTTAAAAATCATATGTTTTATTGTACCCCATGATGAGTTTCTCTTTACATTTTTATCAGTATTTCATTGTTTACACTTACATTGGCCCCATCAAGCTCAGCATTTCAATATCTTTATTTATTCTTGGTACAAATAATGAGAATAATCACTGTAAATCATGTGATGTGCTGCAAATTTATGATATTTGCTAGTTAAGGCTATCATTTTTGTATATTTTAGCAATGCATTTTATTCAACCCTTGAACATTTTAAATGTTACTGAGCTAGAATAAACATTTTTTGGAAAGATAAATGCTTCAAATGAAACAATAAAAAAGCACCATTTCCTGAGAAAGACCCACATGTACACAAACAGACACCCCAAAACAGTGAGCACAGTGTCGGCTGGCAAAAGGAGCATGTCCTTTAAGAACACTTCTCTACTGTACAGCACACACACTACAGGATCATTACCTCACCGACTGATACAGTACTGAACAACATAAGACCCTCCAACTTTAGACAGAGGACATTATAGAAAGGAGGAGTGGACATTTCATTGATGGAAAAGTAGAAGAGAAGGAGAGACAAAATAGAGTGGGAAAGAAAATTAGTAAAGCGAAAGTACTGGAGCTCCTTTCAGATAAAAAACAGCACAACCATGATTAAATTACATATGAATGTCCAAATTTACATATCAATATCAGGTTTCAGCAACTTATTGTTGCTCATTTCACTTCCATAAAACTAGCCAATCAAAACAGAAGTCATTTCCATATGGAAGTCTTAAAGGCACAGTGGCAATAACAGACCAGACAGGAAAAGAGGGCAAAACAAGGTACCTTGGCAAAGTTAATGGTGCGCTGTGATTGTTGCGTTCCCATACGAGCAGAGCCCGCCGCCTTGCCTTTAGTGTGAGCCAGGTTACCTGCACAAAGAGAAAGGTCAGGGGAAATATCTACTCTCACTGTGATAACCACACACATTAGAAATCTGCTGTTGATCCTTTATTAGATAAGTCACACGTTGTTCAAAGATATAATCTACCATTTATTTCAAGGTTAACCATTTCAAGGGCACAGAGATATATGGTCTTTAGAGGTCAGTGCTGTGACAGATAAATACGCTTCACAATGGTCAAGTAGCTAACAAAAGACTTGTGAATGAAGTCTAGTTTCAAAATCCCCGCAGACTTCCTGGAAACAATCCCCAGTGAATCTCATTGGATGTAATCGACTGTGTCAGTCAGACGACCTTCATTCATCACGTTAGACCACATGGGAGTGAGCACATTTTCTTTTCTAGAGAGAGAGAGCTACATTGGCCTGCATTCGTTCAGACCAATAGATCAACATCCATGCTTAATGTTTCAGACAGGATGGTGTTTGCACTGTCATTTCGAGTCTGTGTGATTGTGGTGTGACCTAATGCAGTATATCTAATAGAAGGTGACTATACTGTACTTACCATTTGGCTGCTCGTGCGAGCTAGTATTGCTTTCTCTAGTGGATCACGTAAAGGATTTTTAAAGAATATTTTGGTTTTAATGGTCTGGTTTCACAGACAGTGCTTAGTCCTTAGTTAAATTAGGATATTTAAGTAGCTTTTATAAACTTACATTAGAAAAATCTTGAAACAAAAAAATGGCATAGTTGAAGACTTTAGTTAGTAATCTGGGACTAGGTTTAAGCCTTGTCTGTGAAACCGGGCAAAGATCTATTAACAGAATCTGTGTCATGTTGTTAGCAACCATGTCACTCGTCCGTCAGTGTAAAGGACTTAATGTGCTTATTATGAAAGACTTTGGGTCATGTTGACTGGAGGATTTACATTGTATATATGTACAGCTTTTTTATATTTTTTTTATTAAAGCATTAACTTAAATTCTTTCCTACCATAAACAAGTGTTGTTCTGTAAAATTTCACTACTTTTATTTGTGGATGAACTTAAGATTTTGTGGCATTTCCTCCATGCAAATGGTTCTTGATAGTTTATTGGAAATTCAGTTTTATTTCTCCTGGATTCTGCGTTTTATGATTTAATATAAATTTATAATCAAAACTGGAGCCTAATGAAATTAATCATTTAAACTCCATCTAATCTTTTAAAAATGTTATCAAATGAAAATATAACCCAAAAAAAATGGCAACAAAACATTGCATTTTTCTCAAATAAGGTGCTACACAAAAACTGTAACCTGTATAAATAAATAATGGGCTAAAATATATTGATTGTATATGATATTCCTTAAAATAATTATAATAATAATCTGTTCATAATATAATATCATATAAATAATATAATATAATAATTACTACTACTTTTGAGAAATACATTTTAAAATAGATAATAGTAATATATATTTTTGTTTGAATGATTCAATCAATATCAATATCTTCAAGTTAAAGTTTTATTTTGGTTGGTTGTAGTGAAGACCTTTGAGTTTCAGTATTTGTATTTTATTATGTATTGCTGATAGCTTTTATCAAATTTGCTATTAAATACTGAAGATGTGAAGATGAAGTTGAAGATGACGTTCATGTGGAGTAATTCATATAAATTTGAGACAGTAGATGCCAAAAACACCATAAAATTGAGTAGGTGTAGTCGACAAAACTGCGCTGCTCATTCACACAGAGACACATGGAACGGGTGAGCTACATATGTAAATTGCTTTAAGTGTTTATTATCATTATCCTGGATTTTTATTTTCTGATAAACATCAATATACATGTTTCGCCCAACCCTAATGTAGGATTTCATGTGATTAGAGCCTCAGCCCTTGTTTCTTGCTTTGCCAATAAAAAGCAATCACACTGCAGGACTCAAAAGTCATGGAGACTGGTGGATGTACTCAAAGCAACAAAATGTCCCCATTTCCTTTGTTCTCTGGCAGCACAATGGAAAACCGAGTCCTTGAACCAGGCAATTACGCAATGATAGGACTGACTGACACATTAATAGAGGTCACTGTTTAGAAAATCTATCTCACACCGACAGGGCGAATTAAAAATACACACACACACACACACACACACACACACACACACACACACACACACACACACACACACACACACACACACACACACACACACACACACACACACACACACACACACACACACACACACACACACACACACACACACACACACACACACACACACACACACACACACACACACACACGCACACGTGTATATCTGGATGAATGTGTGTGGATGTGTGGGCTCCCAAGCAACCTAAAAGTATAATATCGGACAGAAACTGAAGCATGATGAACCAAAGGCTTAAAATGTTTCTACAGAGTAAAAAGTCAAAGCAAACCTGTTTTAGTGAGCGGGTGAGTAACCAGTTTACGGATCAGTTCATTTTCTGACGACCTCAGCAGAAGAACAATATCAGCAGGCAGAGCATCTCTGTTCTTCCCCAGGAAGCCGCTGGCATTATAGATCACCTAATCACATGAGAAACAAGATGTATTTACATCCAACAGGCTATTATCTTCACTTTAAGAGATGAAAATGAAAATTCTCTCATCATTCACGCACCCACACATACATAAAAGAAGATATTTTCAGAAACGTACAATAGAAGTCAAAGGTTTTGTTTCCAAAATTCTTTCAAATGTTTCTTCTTTTATGTTGCACAGAAGAAAAAAAGTCATACAGGTTTGCAATGGCATGAGTAAATGATGACAGAATTTTCATTTTTGGGTCAACTATACCTTCAATTATCCTTAATATCTGTTTCTGTTATTTATTTAGCTTAAATAAATATTGATAAAATATAAAATATTCCTACCTTGCCCGCGTAGTGGTGGATTCCAAAGCCCAGATCAACTCTCTTTGGTCTCCAGAAGTTTTTCGATTTTAAGTTGTCCTCAAATTTCTCTGATTAAACAAAAGATGTGTTCATTCAAATTAATTAATTCACTCATCCATCTATTCACTAGTTCATTTGTTCAATAGCTCATTCATTTATTTATTCATTTAACTGTTCATTGATCCCCTCATTCACGTCAGTTCATTCATTCACTCGTTCATACATTTGCTCATTCACCGACCTGAACCACACTCATTCATTAATTCATTGATCCATTCATGATATCATGACATACATGTGAATAAATTTCATCCATCAAAAGCTAGCTCATGGAAAACCAGCTAGGCGTCTAGTCTTGTGATATTGAATTATTAATCTGTCAGTTAAAGACTCCACTGAGAGAGTCCTCAGGAGAAAGCAGATGAGAACTTAGCATGCAAGTAAATGTTTGATGACTGTCTCTCCCTTGTTCTTGTGGGTCTGACCATACGTCTGAGTATGTGTGTGTGTGTGTGAGAGAGTGAGCAAGTGTTCACCTGGGTCATAACCCACCAGGTGAACACAGCTAAAGATTAAGGGCCCTATCATACACTCGGTGCAATGCGGCGCCAGGCTCGACGCAAGTGTTTCTTTGCTATTTTCAGCCCGACGCAGTTATCATTTTCACGTTGTTTAAATAGCAAAGGAAAAGACCGCGTTAGTAATATGAGCCTATATGCGGATGCACAACACGCGTACACTCTGCTTATTACACACAGAGGGACATGCAGCAGCACACAAACATGGCAAATATTAAAAATAAAAGGATTACAATGTAAAAGATTAATATTGTGTACATATAGATATGGTGGAATCCGGCTTGTCCTGTAGATGGTCTGCATGCACACTTTAACCTTAAACACGAGCAGATCCATTTGCTCTCTGAAGAAGCGTTCAGTCTTTCCGCTTTCAAATTCCGTCATGTAAATAGCGAATCCGCCATGGCGCGAGCGCAACTGGCTTTTAAAGGGAATGGGTGATGAGACTCTGATTGTTTTTTTGCACGTTACGCCCAAAACACACCCATTACTCATTAAGAGAATAGGGACAACCCTTTTAGACCATGCGCTGGGAACGCAGACCATTTTTCCCATCATTAAACTAGCAAAAGTGGATTCGGACATGCTCTAAGTGCACTTGTGCCGTGCGCTTTAGAACATGCGCTTAGAGTGTTAAAATAGGGCCCATTAGCTCTATGATGTTTTAGGGAGGGGAACTTGCCGACGAGGGTCTGGTCGGTTGCCTGAGGAAAGCGACTCTCCTCGTCCAGCAGCGATAACATTCCCATGGGCTTCTGAAGGAACAGGTCCAGCAGCGGCCGGTTGTCTTCATATTCGATCACTCGAGCATCCACATCTTCGTTCAGATACTCATCCTGCAGAGAAACCACATGTTTTGATGAACTTTGTGAGGTTACTGGAATCAGATCTCTGAACCATCTGAACAGTTTCGTCTGACAAATTTAGAAGGAGATACTAGAAGCTATTTTGTTGAACTTTCCATCCATCAAAGAATCCTGAAAAAACGGTTATTTATCACGGTTTCCATAAAAATATGAAGCAGCACGACTGTTTTCAACATTGATAATAATAATATGTTTCTTGAGCAGCAAATCAGCATATTAGAATGATTTCTGAAGGATCATGTGACACTGAAGACTGGAGTAATGATGCTGAAAATTCAGTTTCGCCATCACAGAAAAAAATTGCATTTATATAATGAAATAGAAAACAGTTATTTTAAACTGTAATAATATTTCACAATATTACAGTTTTTAGTTAATTTTTGTTCTTCTTTCAAAAACATTCAAAAACCTTACCAACCCAAACTTCTGAATGGTAGTGTAGCTGTAAAACTAACAGTATTTATTTCTTTTGGATATAAAAAATTTAACCACAAAGTCCACACACAATTTTATGAAAATTTCTTCATCCGGTCCAGACCAAAACTGTGTTTTCTTTAATTCCTCACCCCCAAAACAGCATTAAAAGTATGATGGGTCACTTTGCATGTCAATTAGATGGTCTCTTTCTGTCTAAGTGTGGGTTTTTGTCCAGAATAAGCTGCGAGTGGACAATATTTCATGGTGATAGTCAAAATTCTGGTCGTGCGTGACTAATTCTACACGAAATGTCAAAAGAAAACTCTTTATTATCAGACAATGCATTTATATTTTGAACTGTCTTGTTTGATTACACTATGTCTCCGAATGTGATGTTTTCTGTGACCTTTACGCTTGATGCATGCTGTTGTTTTGCACCTGAATTTCTCCTTGGGGAAAGAATTTCTGTTCATCTATCCTCAATATTTGTAAGCTCTCAACAACACTGTTGAACTCTGCTGGATAACGCCTGGAGCTCCGTAACCTCCTAAAGGCAATTCATACTGCTATACGATGACTTCCTGTGAGCGAAACACTCAACCCGAAGAGCAAATGACCTGTCTGTCTTGTCTCTAGACAGCCATGTTGATAAATTACAATACACACATGGACCAAAATTGTTCACTGGCGAAATGCATCAACACACATACAGAAGCTTGTCCAAGAAATCTAATCTCTGGTGTAGATTAGAGCTTCTAGCCGTGGGTAAAGTCATCCAGCGAATGGGGAACAACCTCATTTTTTGGGACAGTAAGACTGCTGCTGACATACAAGCCTCAGGGATGCAAAAACAACAGCAATTCAAAGCAACACGGGCACCACACCACAAGAATAACAGAAAACATGCTCTCAAGTGTTTACTTGAGGCTATATACTCCTGAGCGCTCGGAGTAAAAATAAAAATATGGAGAACACACATCAACAAATATGATATTATTAGATTTTACAGGGGAAGCTCACAAAGCCTTTTTTGGGTCACATATCAATCCAAATTTAATGAACAACAAATTATTTTGGACCAATTTTGGACAATTCGCATTTTGGTATTATTGTTTTTATTCTAATGGCAATTAAGCACTCTTACCCCAAATTATCAGTGTAATTAAACTCTCATTCTCATTAATATGTATTATTATTTCATATATAAGTATTTATAGACACTAGCAGTGTCACGCTGGGGTTGAAAAAACCTGGATCTGTTGGCAAGCAGAGTACCTTTTAACGAAACCAAACTCAAACTTATACTTTTCAGGTTCTCTCGGGAAACAAAAACACGGTAAACAGAAAAACCATTGTTGTAATGATGATCTGACATCTAAGAGACAAACACAGGGCTGTAAATACACAAGCAAACTAACCAAGGAAACGAGACACATGTGCAGGGAATGAATCAAACAATAAATCACCATAGTAACACAATCAAACATAGGAAATAGAATGGGAAAACAGCAAAAAAAACAAATCGAAGTCAAACTAAGACAGACTCAAATTCAGATCACCTGTAACAAGTAGCTTGTTTTACTCCTTTTAATTAAATCTGATTAAAACGAATGTAAGTTTTTACAGTGTACATTAAAGATGATCTAAAAATGATCTAAAAGCACATTTTCCCCTAAAATCTCATTAGTATAATTTAAATAATCAAATCAAATTTTTGAAATGTGTAAACTATTCAAAAGTATTTATATTTTTGTAGTGGTATGTTTTACTGCCTTTTAATTTATACTGATTTATACTTTAAAATAATAGTAATTGCATTATAGTATGTTTTATTAATACATAAAATAATACTGTATTACAGTAATAAGAATCTATGAGAATCTATAAGAATCATCATTGATAAAAATGTAATAATAAATTCTTCAAAAAGTAAAATACATATTACAGGAAATAATTGTATTTAAAAGTATTTTTATTTTTGTAGTGGGATGTTTTATTCTGATTTAAACAAAGAAACAAAAAAACAAACAAATAAATGTTTTTACTGTATATGACCTGGGCATTTCCTATGTTTTTTTGCGAGATTTACTCATATAAATACCAATGAATTATGCATAAACCACACACACGTGGACTTCACACTCACACATTTACGTAAAGCAGCATTTGCTGTCTGCTTATAGAAACACCAGCAAAGTCAGCGGCTCCTGACGTAACCCTTGTTTCAGATGATTTATGAAGCCACTAATGTGGGTTAGTCTCAAACGTTTAGAGGCACCAAATCACTTTCCCCCCAAGGCTACAGTCAGTCCAGTCAGTCTGGGGAATTGCCACGCTTGTCTGCGTACAAAGAAAACCGAATATTCTGCTCCCCTTCCCTCCCTCTCTCACAGCACTGAGAAACCATAAATGATGAGGTGTTACCACCATTTAGATGGAAATAAGGTTATACTGAGATAGAAAAATAAAAATGCTCCCAAAAGGCATGGAAAAGCTTGGATTGGATGAGATGACTTTATCAGAGTCGGGATGTACCTGCTCCCAGGCGAAGATGTGCTGGTTGAAGTAGAACTGGATCTGCTCATTGGCGATGTTGATGCAGAGCTGCTCAAAAGAGTTCCTCTTAAAGTTTTCAAAGCCGAAGATGTCCAGGATGCCGATGTTCAGACCCTTGTCTTCCTCCCTGGAGAGAAATCCAAGGATAGAATCAGTTCCCTTTCGAACGGTCACTTCGTATTGCGTAGCTATACGCAGTGGGGAAACTCCTTTTCCTCGATTTACTGAAACCTATATGTAAAACGCATTTGCAGCTGCACAGCCAGCACACTGAGCGTCTGGCACGCTCATAGGCTGTGCTGCCGCAACTGCACAACCAATGGCGCGGGCGACTCTGACCTGCAGCCAATGAGCTAGCTCAACGTCAGAGCCCGTCAAGGGGGTGTGGCTTAGCCTATAAAAGACCCCCGAATTCGCCATTATAGCAGATTTTACTCCTTCAGCGACAGTATACATGTCCCTGAGCCTTTTACTGTGAATTCGCCGTCGAACAAGCCTTTCAGCCTGAGCGAGCTTCTCTTCAGCAGACTTCGCCTGCAAGCCGTCGTCTCCTGACGCCGTCTCACCTGTGGCTATCCGGCGACATCCTATATCCTTTCTATTATTGTGTTTGTTTCAGAATGCCTCGTTCATCCTGCGCCACGTGCGGAGGCCGTCTGCACGAGGCAGACCAACACGAGAGCTGCGTTTCCTGCTTGGGTGTCGACCACGCGGAGAATGCACTCTCTGTCGGCGGATGTGCGGCCTGCGACTGCATGCCTATCTCCGTGCTGCGCAATCGGCTAGCTCTCTCTCGAGACGGCGATGCCGCTTCAACCACGCTTCCCATTCCGAGGAAGAAGAAGCGTCGCAGCCAACGGCAACCGGAGGGTATGGAGATTGGTGAACGCACGCCGGCCGCGTCCCCGCGTGCTTCACTTTCTCCGACTCAAACGCCTTCACCGGTCCTGTTCACAGGAGACCAGCGCCCCCCCCCACACGTGGCGGGCCTCGTCTCCTTCGGCGGATCTCTCGAGCGCGACGACAGCATATCCATCGCCGCTTCTGAGGACGAATGGCCGGGCTCTCTCGACCCCGTCTCCGCTTCTCAATCTGTGGCCAGTGGATTAGCGACCAGGACAAACTCCGACGCCGAAATGCTTCGGATCCTGACGAAGGCCGTCGCGGACCTCGAGCTAGAGTGGGCCTCGCCCGAGGAGCCGCCTCGTAGTCGGCTGGATGGATGGTTTCTGGAGGGGCGCCAGCAGGCCCCGCGTCACAAACCGGCGCCATTTTTCCCCGAGGTCCACGAGGAGCTAACCAAGGCCTGGCGCGCTCCATACTCAGCACGTGTGGGATCTGCAGTTTCCGCGACGCTCTCCTCCGTGGATGGCGCAGCGGAAAAGGGTTATGAGTCTTTGCCGCCCCTCGAAGAGGCCGTGGCAGCTCATCTTTGCCCGAGCACTGCAGCTAGCTGGCGAGCTAGAGCCGCTCATCCCAACAAACCCTGCCGAAACACCTCAGCCCTCGCTGGACGCGCGTACTCCGCCTCCGGTCAGGCTGCATCGGCCCTGCACACGATGGCCGTGTTGCAGGTCTACCAGGCCAAACTCCTCCGGTCCATGGACGAGACTGGCCCGGACCCGGAGACCTTTCGAGACCTGAGGAGTGCTACAGACTTAGCGCTGCGTGCTACTAAGGCTACAGCACAGGCCATCGGAAGAAACATGGCGAGCTTGGTCGTGCTCGAGCGCCATCTTTGGCTTAACCTCACCGAGATTAAGGACGCCGACAGAACGAGGTTTCTCGACGCCCGGGTGTCCAGCTCCGGGCTCTTCGGCCCGGCGGTGAAAGGATTCTCGGAGAGGTACACAGAGGCACAGAAAGCGTCCCAGGCCATGCGACACTTCTTGCCGAAACGTTCGAGCTCCGCGACCAGCAAGCCCAAGCCGCCGCCTTCGCCTCATCCAGCCAAGCCGGTGAAACAGGCCTCTCAGCCCCGCCCTGCGGCTGATAGCCAACGCCAGCCAAGGCCCGCGAAGCGCTACCCGCTCCCCAGGCGTCAAGGCCCTCGACCCAGCGCCGCGGCCGACCAGGTGCCTCCGAAGTCGTCCTAGCACGGAGAGGAAAGAGAGAGGGCTCGTGTCTCGCGCTAGCCGGACCACCCTCGAAAAAACCGGCAAAACTTCCCACAGCTCCCTGTTCAGTTCAGGCGGCTGGGGATTTTATTATTGTAAACAGGCCCGCAGCAGTGAGCGCGTCTTTGCAAACAAACGCCGTTTTCACGGCGACCCAAATAAAGCACAAAAAGAGTATGTTTCACAATCACATCACACGGGTTCACGGTCCCCCTTCACTAGGCGGCCCCCGCCCTGTTGTAAGACTGAAATCCCCCCGGGCAAAAGCCGGTATAATCAGTCAAACACTCAGTATGTGCACAAATCACAGTGTAAGGGTATCAGGTCCCCCTATGTTAGGCGGTCCCCCCCATTCAGTGTGTCAAGCCCTAGCCACACGGGCGTTGGCCTGGCAAGCCATCCCTGGTGTGTCGAGTTGGGTCATAAACACTATAAAGCGAGGCTACTCGCTCCAATTCGCTCGCAGACCCCCGAAATTCCAGGCGGTTATCGAGACATCGGTGAGAAGCGGCGTGGGTCACGTGCTTCGCACCGAAGTTCAGAATTTATTAGCAAAAGGAGCGATAGAGTCAGTCCCTCCCGCGCTAATGTATTCGGGGTTTTACAGCCGCTATTTTCTAATTCCAAAGAAAGACGGCGGGCTCAGACCCATACTAGATCTGAGACGTTTGAACAGGGCTCTCATGAGACGGCCTTTCAGAATGTTAACACTCAAACAAATTCTCGCGCAAGTTCGCCCGGGGGATTGGTTTGTTTCAATGGATCTGAAAGATGCATACTTTCATATTCAGATCGACCCTCGTCACAGGCCATTCTTGAGATTCGCCTTCGAGAGGGAGGGCATATCAATACACCGTTCTGCCGTTCGGTCTGTGTCTGGCACCCCGTACATTCACGAAATGTATGGATGCAGCGCTCTCCCCGCTAAAAAGCCAGGGAGTGCGTGTGCTGAATTATCTCGACGACTGGCTGGTGCTAGCGCAGTCGAGAGACGAACTAATAATTCACAGGGATTTGATTCTCGGCCATTTAAAATGCCTGGGTCTCACAATCAATGTTGCCAAAAGCGAACTGAACCCCAGCCAGACTGTGGTCTTTCTGGGCACGGTTTTGGACTCGGTGACAATTAAAGCGCGGCTCACTCAAGAGCGCGCGCTATCTGTGCAGACACTGGCAGCCGCATTCAGGGCACGCGAGCGCGCGCCTCTGAAGAGGTTTCAGAAACTGCTTGGTCTAATGGCAGCCGCATCATCAGTACTCCACATGGGATTACTGCGCATGTGCCCGCTGCAGCACTGGCTGAAACGCCGTGTGCCAACCCATGCATGGCAGTCAGGCAGCCTGCGCATTATGGTGAATCACGGGTGTTTAAGAACACTGATTCCCTGGCGGGCTCAGGACTGGTACCGCGAGGGGGTGACCATGGGGGTAGTTTCCAGGAGGAAGGTGGTTTTTACAGACGCATCCAACCTGGGTTGGGGAGCGCTGCACGAGGGCAGGCCTGCCTCCGGCCTCTGGTCGAGCACGGAGCAGAGCTTACATATCAACTGTCTGGAAATGAAAGCAGTTGGTTTGGCCCTGAAAGCATTTCTGTTAAACCTCAGGGGTCACCATGTCCTGGTCCGTACGGACAACATGTCAGTGGTGGCCTACATAAATCGCCAGGGTGGTATCAGGTCGGGCAACCTGCATGCTATGGCGAGGGACCTCCTCCTATGGGCACAGGCCAACCTGAGCTCCCTGAGAGCAGCGCACATCCCGGGCGTCCAAAATCTGGGCGCGGATATGCTCTCACGGGGCAACACTCCCCTAAGCGAGTGGTCTCTGAACCCTCAGACGGTCAGTCTGATATGGGAGAGATTCGGCGAGGCCGAAATCGACCTTTTCGCCTCGAGAGCCAACACACCCACTGCAGGGTGTTTTTCTCGAAGAACAGGGACGCGCTGGCCCATCCCTGGCCCAACCGCCCCCTTTATGCTTTCCCCCCCATCTCGATGGTCCCACAAGTCATCGAACGGGTCAGGGAGAGCGGATGCCCAGTCCTTCTGGTGGCTCCTCTCTGGAAATCCAGACCATGGTTTCCGGAGCTGGTTAAGCTGTCAGACACGGTCCCCTGGCCCGTTCCAATGAGGAGGGACCTCCTCACACAGGCCAAAGGGACGATATGGCACCCCCGACCCGATTTATGGGCCCTCCATGTGTGGCCCCTAAACGGGTACCCGGGGGCCTTCCTGACAAGGTCTTAAGCACTATCTCTGAAGCAAGGGCCCCGTCTACTAGGCGTCTTTATGCTTTGAAGTGGTCGGGTTTTTCCAGCTGGTGCTCGAAAAATCGAGTTGACCCAGAGTCATGTGAGGTATCGGTGGTACTCTCCTTCCTGCAGGAGCTACTGGACGCGGGCCGCACCCCGTCCACGCTCAAAGTTTATGTGGCAGCCATCGCAGCGCATCATGCGTTGGGGGCTGGTCAATCACTGGGAAGAAATGACCTGGTGGTAAGATTTCTGAAGGGCGCTAGGAGAATTAACCCCTCCAGGCCCCCATCAGTACCTCCCTGGGACCTCTCCACGGTCCTCAGGGCCCTGAAGGGGCCGCCTTTTGAACCGCTCCGGTCGGTGGATCTAAAACCACTCTCGCAAGCGAGTGGGAGATCTGCAGGCCCTTTCTGTGAGTCCGGCATGTTTGGAGTTTGGAGCGGATGACTCCAGAGTCATTCTCAAACCCAGGCATGGTTACATACCCAAGGTGCTCTCAACGCCGTTTAGAGCGCAAGTTATCACGCTATTAGCCCTTCCCCCTTCTGCTGAGGATGGGGAGGTTAATCTTCTCTGCCCTGTTAGGGCGCTGAGAGTCTATCTGGAGCGTTCTGCGTCTTTTAGACAGTCAGAACAGCTGTTTGTCTGCTTTGGTGGCCGATCTAAGGGTGGTCCAGTTACCAAGCAAAGACTGTCTAGATGGATAGTGGATGCCATTTCTATGGCTTATACTTCAGTGGGTCAGGTTTGCCCTATAGGTGTCAGGGCCCATTCGACTAGAGGCATGGCCTCGTCATCTGGGTTTCCCATTCAAGATATTTGTGATGCGGCTGGCTGGTCCTCGCCTTCCACATTTATGAAGTTCTATAATATGGAGGTGCCTTCCCTGCAGGCGAAGGTTCTTTCAGTATGATTAAGACTCGATGCTGTCTGGTCTTTTCTACAAAAAATTACTGTGCATAATCACATACATACATATATAAAACCCGCTTAGGCCGGTTATGAATTGTACTAATAATCCCGACAGTGTCGGGGTTTGTTAGCATATTCTGTTGGTTGTTACTGACTCTTATATATTATTCAGGCCTGACAGTGTCTGGTCTGTTATATATATATTAATTTATTGGGTTCTGGCTTGTTCTGTTAGCTCAGGGGGCCTGAGTTGCAGTGCAACCAGTTACTAAGGGTGCGGCGTTTTACAGGGCGTCCCCACTGCGTATAGCTACGCAATACGAAGTGACCGTTCGAAAGGGAACTACTCGGTTACTATCGTAACCTCAGTTCCCTGAGAGAGGGAACGAGTATTGCGTAGCCGGCCGCATTTAGTAACTGGTGAAGTTGTCGCTTCAGTCGTTTAAACCTGCTATAATGGCGAATTCGGGGGTCTTTTATAGGCTAAGCCACACCCCCTTGACGGGCTCTGACGTTGAGCTAGCTCATTGGCTGCAGGTCAGAGTCGCCCGCGCCATTGGTTGTGCAGTTCCGGCAGCACAGCCTATGAGCGTGCCAGACGCTCAGTGTGCTGGCTGTGCAGCTGCAAATGCGTTTTACATATAGGTTTCAGTAAATCGAGGAAAAGGAGTTTCCCCACTGCGTATAGCTACGCAATACTCGTTCCCTCTCTCAGGGAACTGAGGTTACGATAGTAACCGAGTAGATTTTTTTTACATAGAATTGAAAAAAAAATGCTAATATATAAAGAGTTGTCATTATTTCTTTCCGGACTGTCTATATACACCAAATGCAAATAGCCTTACTTGTTGGCAGAGGCTATTTACACTAACTCCACCAACCAATGTCTGGTTGAGCCAATGTCTGGTTGATTTCACTTAGTGCAAAGAAAATACTGATATTTTCACTTAGTGTAAAAAGCGATAGATGGTAAGAAAATACTGATATTTTAACAAAGTAAATTGCATCTATTGCTATTTGAACTACCTGCAAATAGCCTCTGCCATTTCTTTCTAGTATTCGGTCAATTAGGAGAAGTTGTATCTACGCTGGTCTTGGATGAACAATTTGATGCAAAAATGTTCATATTGAGATATCCATTTTTTTTATTGAAAACGTTGAAATCTTGGCAAATCCTAGCACAGTTTGAGAACACTCTCTTTCTCTCACCCTGACTGGTTGTCCGGTTTCAGGAGAGAGTTGATGCGGTTGACAATCCAGCCGAACAGGCGTCCATAGAGAGCTTTGCCCATGGCGTCCCGCACCTCAGTGGCCTTCTCCACTGTGTTTGACCTGACGATGGTTTCGCCCCGTGTGACCACGCAGTGAGAGGTCAGTGCTTCCTGTAGCTCATCTGCACGGATACACAGCAGCGACGCAGCTGCACAAACACATACAAACATAACGACAATCTGCTTCAATTTGTATATTGGAGCTGCATGCCACTTCTACTGCATTGGTGATTTTAAAGAACATAATCTCAGTACATGTGACAAGCCAGTACACCAGTTTAGGGGCATGCTATCATCTCATGAAATTGCAGAAAAATTGTATACCACAAACTAGGGTTACTATATAGTTAAAACTAAAACCATAAAAAAAGTAACTTATTTTATTTCAGATAGTTGCCAAACATGTCTCATTTTTATTTCGTTTAACTTGATGCACTAAAACAACTAAAACTGAAATAAATAAATAAAAATATACAGACATAAAAAAAAGATTAATAAAAATGACAAAAACAGAACCAGATATGTACTAAATTTGATTAAATTACTAAAACCTTAAGATTTAAAGAGAAAATGTAAAACAAAAAACATTCAAAATATTTATAAAAACTATAATAGTGTTTTAATTAACTAATTTATTTTACATTCTGTTAGCTTTAACATATAGCCAAATTCGTTAAAAATATCTTAAAATTAATTAAAAAAAAACCTTTGCTAGGCTAATATAGGAAATTAATGTACTATGAATAGGGCAGCACAATTTTAGTATTATTTATATACTAATACAGTATTTATTAATATTTTGAATTAGCTTCTATTTTATATTTTTATTCTTAATTTTAGTTGAAGTTTTTTGTTATGTGCTTTTTGTCCTTTTTACTAGTTTTTTATATTTCTGTATAGCTTGAAGTTATTCATTTATTTTTAATCAGTTTTAGTTTTAGTAATTTTAGTACTTCAAAATCAACTTATTTATTTCAGGTAGTTGCCAAGTTTAGGTTTAAGATTTCATCAAATATTTATATTTTATTTAAATGACCAAAAAACACACATTTGTAATAGATTTAGTTTTAGTTAAAACTGGATTTGGGACACACTAATCCTACAGTATAGATAGTGACTGGAGCCGCATCCCAATTTACATACTTACTGTATAATAATCATTAATGGTATACTTTTAGGTTCAAATATTTAAAACTGCTGTCTCATACCTCACACCATATTTTTTTCTGCAACAAAAATGGCAAATCATCACAAGGGCGAATCATTGTAGCGCAAGGGGTTGTGGGTGAAATTATCCTAGACACTTTATGAAATTAACCCAGTATGATTTGAAATGCACTAACCCTATACTATTTACTACCCATGATGACTGTGTAAAAAAACTAGTCTAATGGTGTTTGCTGGTTTAAGTTGGATAAGCTGGTCTGGATAAGCTGGTGAAAAGTGCCCTTAAACCCTCTAAAACTATTAAGTCAGCTAAGAGCAACAAACCACCTTAGGCTTGTTTATGGAGATTTTTTTCAGAAGGGATGCAAATAGGGATTTATCCAGGTTTTTTTTTAAGCCTCTTCAGAATTACATAAACACACAACACCCATGACTGATTATATAACTGTGCTCAGGCTCAGATCAAGAGGTTGTGTTGCACAGAATGAAAGGTCAGCCTTGAGAAACTGGAATGCGTGTTAATTCTTACCACTCTCCAGCACTGCCATGTTGGAAATGTTGCTTTTGTCCGTCTGATGTTCAGAAGCCACTGATGTGAACTCGACATCACCTGCATTTAGGATCCCAGCTAAGACGCTGTAAACGCTCCCGAGCTCCTGATGAAAATATGACATACAAATGCACCACCGTTGGTCATATTAATGCATACATAATATGTATTAAATTATAAGTACCACAGAAGAGATGTCAAACATAACATGATTTATTACTAATAAAAACATCCCAGAGGAATAAATGTGCTGCATATTTCTGCAAATGTAGCATAGCAGATAATATCAAGTGGCACATTGCCATGTCTGTTTATTTGATTATGTGGATTCCCTTAAGAATGCCATGCTCAGTAATGGCACAGCAGTCACAGTCATGTCAGTCAAAGGCCTGTGATTACTTATATCTCCCTTGAGAAATGGAAATCTAAACGGACATTACAGAGATAGAATAAGTTTCCAATAGAAAGCATTCACGTTTGTATCCCTCAGATGTTGGCCTGGTGGTAAGTTCAGTGGTAAAAATATTTTTTTAGATTTAATACATTTTAAATGTATTCTAACATTCTGTTTCCAGGGTGACAGCAACTTCCCGGATTGCTTGATCTCTCTCCAAGATTATGGACTGTGTAGTTCTTCACAAGAATCCGGCTATTTACATCATTTCTTATTTGTAGCTTCTAAAATATACTTTCGCTTAACCTCATGTGGTTGCATTTCTCTATGAAGAACATTAATTGGGTTTTTACTTTCTAAACCCAACTGTTGCGCTCTGTTGTGATAGTTTCATGATCTTGGGATATCTTATTTCACTGATAAGCTTGGATGTGGCCTTCCAGATAAAACGTGCTCTGGTAATGTATTCCAGCATGCATCATTGATTTGCCTGATGGTAATTGTGGAGACTGATGGCATTAGAGCACTGGGTCACAACTTCTACATAACCCTCCGCATAGGCCATCAACAATGTTCTGCACTGGACCTGAATGGACAGACAGGCTGTTCTCACGCTCACTGCACATCAGCGTTCCTCCTACCTACGGTTGTAATCAAAATTATTCAACCCCCATTGCGAATCAGGTTTATTGGCAAAATTTACAGACTTTCAGCTGTTTGAACAAATCAAATAAAGGTAATTGAAATAGCTCAACACAACAAATGTTTCAAGTGGTTTCCCCAAATTCAACTGAAAATGCAACTTTTAATGACTTCTGAAGTCTCAAAATTATTCAACCCCTTCATGGCAAGCATCTTTAGCACTTAGTAGAACACCCTTTTGCTGATATGACCTGCTGTATACGAGATGTATAACCAGACACCAGCTTCTGGCAGCGTTTCTGAGGAATATTAGCCCATTTCTCATGAGCAACGGCCTCCAGTTCCGTAATAATCTTGGGTTTGCGTGCTGCAACTGCCTTCTTCAAATCCCACCAGAGATTTTCAATGGGGTTCAAGTCAGGTGACTGTGATGGCCAATGTAGAATCTTCCAGGACTTCTTCTGCAACCAAGCCTTGGTGGAATTTGAGGTATAATTGGGATCATTGTCTTGTTGAAAGGTCCAGGGATGCCCAAGCTTCAGCTTCCTCACTGACGGCATGAAGTTTTTTCCTAGGATTTCGTGATACTTCAATGAATCCATCTTGCCTTCCACACGCTGCAGGTTTCCAGTGCCAGAGGATGCAAATCAGCCCCAGAACATCACCGCACCACCATGCTTAACTGTAGGAGGAGTGTTCTTTTCAGCATATGCTTCATTCTTCTTCCTCCAGACATACCGCTATCCACAGGGCTGAAAAGTTCCAGTTTTGTTTCATCGCTCCACAGAACAGAATCCCGAAACTTCTGTGGCTTGTTTATATGATTTTGATCAAATTGGAGCCAACTTTTCTTGTGCTTTTAGGTCAGTAGTGGTGTACATCTTGGAGTTCTGGCATGGAAACCAACTGTGTTTAGTATGCATCTTACTGTGCAAGCTGAAACCTCAGTGGCTGTTGTCACCAAGTCTTGCTGCAGGTCTTTTGCAGTCACTCGAGAGCTTTTTTCAACCTGCCTTCTCAGAAATCTGGTTGCAGCTGTTGATAGCTGCCTTTTTTCTGCCTCGTCCAAATAGTTTAACCACTGTTCCTTTAACTTTGAACGGTGTATCTAGGAACATTTAGTGCCTTCGCTATCTTTTTGTATCCTATTCCTGTTTGTGAAGGGCGATGATATCTTCTGTTAACTTCTTTTGACTTAGCCATATTTCTATCATGCACTCAACAAACCTAGCCAGTTCATATATTTCATGTGTTCTAGCTCAAGCTCACCTGGTGCAACTAATGAAGCCCTTGATTAGTTGCACCAGGTGTGCTTGAGACAACACCCGTTTTGCAGATTTGTGCTGTTGTGGGGGATTCTATTCAGGGGTTTGAATAATTTTGAGACTGCAGAAGTCATTAAAAGTTGCATTTTCAGTTGAATTTGGGGAAACCACTTTGTTGTGTTGAGCTATTTCAATTACTTTAGTTTGATTTGTTCATTGCAAACAGCTGAAAGTCTGTAAATTTTGCCAACAAACCTGATTTGCAATGGGGGTTGAATAATTTTGAATACAACTGTATCACCCTTCATTATTTAGTAAATATAAGGCCCCTTTAGCCCCTTCTCCAAAAGAAACAACATTTGGATTTTAGTGTAACGACAGTCAGTGCTATCGCCTCCAATTTAAGAACTCAAATTATGTAAAACTAAATCAATGTTTTAAATGACACGTATTATTGAAACGCTGACTCTACTTGAAAGAGAGTACAAAAATAAAGATTCTTTGCAGCAAAAATGTCAATATGTACTAGTATTCTTGCGTACCTCTAGGGTGAAGCCGATGACTTTGAAGCACTGCTCCACAGTCTCAAACTGCTCCTTATAGAAGGAATTGCCCACAATGTCAGGCACTAATTTAACATTCTCATTGTGGAGATACCTGGAATTGAGAAAAACAAAGAGTACAAAATAGAAAAAAGGATGTCAGATGAGGATAGAGATAAAAGCAGCAGGCTGTTATCAGGTGTTCAAGAACTTACTTTGGAGTTTTACTGTCTGACAGCTTGTAGTGGCCGAGTTTCTTCCTCTCTGCCAGACCGGAATAGATATAGTAGAAGATGTGAAAGTTACGCTCCCCTCTGATGAAAAGAATGCTTGGTTATAGAATGGATTTTTATGGAGCCCTTAAAGGGACGTGGTGGTGAAAAAAAAAATTAGATGAGAAGAAAATTAATCAATGTTTTTCAACCTTCATAATATATTTCCAAGACCCTTGTGATGGTATATCGACTTACAATAGGTTAAATGACACGTCTGCCATAGCCTGCCGTGGTCTGTATCGCTTTTACTTGCACTAAGTAACTTCGGGTTTCGGGTAGTAACCCGAGCACAAAAATAACTACAAAACTCGACTGCTTTACGGCATACGTCACTTCCCCCACCACTTCCTCAAATTGTCTGTGGCCATTGTTGAGTCCAAAGCCGGTGCTGGATAAACAGCGAGCGTGCGCGTGCGACAGTAGGCTGCGGTAGGCTATTATTTACGACAGCGGTAATGGACAATTCCGCTTCCAACCTGTAGGGCGTCCGCAGAGGAAAAGTTCCTTGGTGTTGCTTTAATTAATGAAGCTCAACCATCCACCATTCAAACTTTTTACAACATTTATTGTAAGAAAAAAATCAAACAAATGTTTTCCTTTGAAATCACCATGAAATCAAATTTGATTTATAATTTGTTGAAAACAATGAATGCTTAATTATTTATTGCTCACAATTGTCTTTTTTCTTTTTAAACAAATGATGTACCCTATTCATTGAATGTGCTAACAGGATAACTATTAAACATAAAATGTGTTCAGTCATTTTGATCAATCCAATCATTTGATATTTAATTTAGCATGCATGCTGAATTTGGTCAAAGTCAAGGTCATATGCAACGAGAGGACTCTTACACAGCCTGGTGTACGACCCGAGACTTCTCCAGGAGGTAATCTGAGATCTGAGCTCCCACCACTGTGCCTCCACAGGTGAACTTCATCTCCAGATACTTCCCAAAGCGACTGGAGTTATCATTGATCACAGTGCAGGCATTCCCAAAGGCTTCCACCAGACTATTGACCAACAAAATCTTCTCCTGGAGGGTCCGGTTGTTGGCCTGAAGAAAAAAAACACACTTATTACATGGCTACTTCCCAATAAATGAGTATAACATTTATTTGAGTTGAAAGAATTGTATTTTTTGAGAAGAAAGAAAGCAAGAAGTGATATGAGACAATGCATGACAACAACTTGACATAATACAACAGTGAGAAGATAAAACTGCTCTCCAAACCTTTCCGAGGACGGTCAGCTGTTGGACTAACAGGTGGGCGCTCTCTGTTTTCCCAGAGCCGCTCTCTCCGCTGATGACAATGCACTGCACACAGAGATGAACATGTTTCAGACCACGACTGATACACTCCAGCAGCTCATAGAGGAACATACTCTACCTGATCAGCATTATAGGACACCATGGACTGATATGCGATGTCCGCGACTGCATATATATGAGGAGGGTTGGACGTTCTTTTGGCTCCAACGTAAATCTTAGAATGCTGCCAGAGAAACAAAGTATTCAACAAGGGTATTCCAGATGCACCTAGCATTGCTAGATGGCTGTTTTGATGTTCAAAGTGTTTTTAGCATATTGCTGCTATTGCTAAGCTGTTATGAATGGTTGCTGAGGCGTTGCTATGCATTAGCTAGGGTGTTTAAAGGGTTTTCAGGGCACTGCTAAATGGTTGCTACAGTGTTGGTTGTTGTCAGTATGTTGTAATAAGCTTGCTAGATTAATGCAAGTTTATGGCAATTTATTTTATCATCCGCGAGGTCAAAATCATTAGTCTGATTGCTTTCAAGTCAAAAACCAAACATCTCTCATAAATTAAGTATGCTGGGAAACCCTTGTGAAAAAGAAGTGAGCTTTTTGTATTGAATGTGCATAGTGTAATTCAAATCTTAAAAGTTTATTTTTAAAAAATCTGTACTTACCGATTGTATTAATGAAATAAAGTGCCATTTAAGTGTACTTAAGGAGAGTACACTTTCATTACTATGTTTCTTAACATGTTTAAGTAACACTAAAAAAGTGCACTATGTAATAATGTAAAAATTAAAAGTTTTACATTTTAAATCATTGTTTTAATAATGTTTTGTCATGCTTTAAAGAAGTACACCTACTTTGATGTGTTGACTAACATACTAATTGATTATAATTTTTAACTATAGTTAAGCTTTTTGTGTTTAGTGTTTAGTAAGTTTTCATTTGACAAGATTTCATTAAAACATTTCTTCATTCGTGTCCCGAAGATGAAATTATGACAGAATTTTCATTTTTGGGTGAAATATCCCTTATTTTAAATGTACAAATTGCAACTTCATCAGTTCAAATGTGTAATTACAAACATATTTAAATACATGACAAAAGTTAAAATAGAAATGTCATTAAAGTACATTTTAGTTTATCATAAATGCTTTTCAGTCCATTTGGCAATACACAAACCACATTTCAAAGACAATAAAATTGTGGGTAACACTTTACAATAAGTTTTCATTAGTTAACATTAGTTAATTACATTAGTTAACATGAACTAATAATGTAATGTAATGTTAATGTAAATTTTTGATTTAGTAATAAATCAATTTGAGAATTGATGGACAACTGATTAGCATAATGATTTTATAGATGTGTTATATTTTATTTTATTGTATTGTCTTGTATTTCACTTCTTTATTTTTTGTCCTGTACTTTTTGTCTCTGTCCAGCGCTTTGATCAACTCTGGTTGTTGTAAAGCGCTTTATAAATAAAAATTGATTGATTGATAGTAATACATTATCAAAATCAAAAGTTGTATTTGTTAACATTAGTTAATGCACTGTGAACTAACATGAACAAACAATGAACAGCTGTATTTTTATTGACTAACATTAACAAAGATTGATAAACACAGTAACAAATGTATTTCTCATTGTAAGTTCATGTTAGTTAAAACATTAACTAATGTTAACAAATGAGACCTTATTGTTACCGAATTATAAAATGACACATAAAGATACTTAAGTCCTACTTAAGTGGGTCAAAAAAGCACTGTAATTTTCAGCTAATTGCATAAAAAAAATTCTAATACATTTTCATTTAATTGCAATAAACATGTAATTAGCTGAAGTGCCTGAAAAAATGTAATTTAATTCACAACTTTATACTTTTAAAGTATATCATTTCCGTAATAAGTGCTATCCTAAAGTGTACTTCTGTTTGTTTGTTTTTTACAAGGGAATCTAGAGAGAGGAGAGCATGTGCAATGCATGAATGGAAAAGGGAAATGAAATATACACTCTTTCTGCAGAATACAACGACACAAAACTGACGGGCGAGAAAGAAAGCGAGTGAGAGATTTGGCAGCAAATGGAATGAAGCCGACTATGAAATGTTGATGGCATCTATAATGAAATATTATACACGCACCTCAGGCGTATATAGCTCCGTATCCTGGAATGGATTGACCGCTATAAGGATGTCTCCAACATAGGTGTAGATCAGCTCCTTTGTGTAACGTCTCTGTAGCTGTTCGGTGATTGTGTTCTAACAGAGAAACAATTACACATCACAGATGGCCATCCCATCAAACCACTGCACACCACTGCACAACAAAATAACCACCAATACCACACAGGAGTCTCCATTTTCATGCATGACCGAACCTAGACACAGTAAGACGATTCATTATCTAGACTACTGCATTCAGAACTCTTTACATTGTGATTACTGCACACACTATGTACTTTTTGTTGCCATATGCGCCTAATATGATCATACAAGACAGTTACACACATCACAGGTCTCCATCTGGTGACATCAGTCCAAGGACATAGGCATAAGTCAAGCGCTTCCTGTCAAAACTGCTACCATTATGGATGAGAAAATATATCTAGTGTCAATGAGACCCCCTCTGAATTGATAGATCACCTTAAATGTGTTCCAATACAAACTCTGTTATTGTTCTCTAATCTGTCTATTTATTCACTTGACAGTTAAAATATAAGACTGCTAGGAAGAGTTATGGTCACTTGACAGTCTCTCTGAAAAATGCTGCTGGAAAATGTAAGAAAAATGAATGGAATGAATGGGCTGTCCGACAGAGGGATGGGAAATTTCCTGTCTTTCCTGAGTCTATGTATTGATGATCAAAACTAGTGTGTGTGTGTTCTTTGGCCTTTCTCTTGTGGGGCCTGTATACTGTATATATTCTTACTTCATCCAGAACCTCTAGGATTGCCAGATCTTCCACGTCATCACACGTTTGACTTTGAGACTTCATGTGGCTGCCTTTTTTGGTGTGGATACGCTCATGCCTGCAACACAGGATTAAAGTCTATGAAAAGCAACCAGGGAAGTTAAAATCACATAAATTACTCACACAAATGACCTTGTTGGAATTATTGATAAAGGCATTAAAAGTTAATGATGAAATAAAAATCAATAGTTATATAAAAATAGCTTTTTTACCCAATTCATTTGAAGAGCCCCAGAACTAATTTCTATCTTTATTTCAAGGTTATTCTACTGTTTAGCTCAAACTGTAAATTAAATTTTGTTCAAATAGAAAAATAGTTCTTTTAAATTGATATCAATAATCAAAAATATTTCTGAATACCTTTTACTTTATTTTTGTTTAAATAAATGCAGCCAATGTGAGCAGAAGAGACTTCTTTAAAAACATTTGCACATGTGCATATGTATTAATAATTATGCTGCCTTAAAAGATACCTTAATGTAGACAGTAATTTGAGAATGCTTTGAGAAAAAAACAACTTGTTGAATATGCTAACAAAGAAATGCTGATTAAAAAAGAATTGGTATTATTAAAATATCTCAACTAGTTTTACCCATAAATAATATAGCTGAACTAGTTTAGCCAGTTTTTGTGTTATGTATTGTTTATGCTTCCTAAGGTCCACATCAAACTCAAATGTTGTTAGCTTAGCAACATGCTAATGGCAAGCCCTCACGTGTTTCTTGTGAGTAATAAATGCTGTCTTAGAAGGTCGCTGTATGTAATGTAGTTGAAATAAATACTGGGTAAAGCAAGTATCCAGTGTAGGCAGACCCGTAACGCTGGTCCAAACCATGTATTTACACATTTAACACAAAAACGCAACATTGGGTACACAATGAACACTTTTGGGAAAGTAACAAGGGGAGTTGCCACAACACATGGCCAGATACAGGAAGCTGCTACTACTACATCCACAAAAAGTAGGGTTGATCTAGCCCATGTGACAGTCAATATCTCATACCTGGATTCACTGTCTCTCCTTTCTGTCATTCCAAGATGGCTTAAATGATAAAAATAAAGTTAATATCTAATGCCTGCTTCAGACTGTGCGATCTCGGCAATCCTATATGATCATTAAATCACTGTACGACATGGATCTATAAACTTGGGTACGACATGTATGTAGACTGTACAATGATGACACCTACTGAATCGTAGGCTACGATGACGCAAGTAAGTATAGAAGGATAAATGTCATTAGCATGCGCTAGTGGTAAACAAATAGAGCAAGATGAATCACACTTTTGCAATTGTGGTTTTTATGTGCGCTGAAAAAAAGAGGAGTAAGCGAAAGAGGAGAATGTGGACGAGGTCATGGATAGGGTAAAGAGGCCAAATTTGCATGCCAAATTTAGCAAATGGAGCTTGAGGGAAGTAGTTTTAAGTTTAATAACCATGTCGCATGATCAATCGGTTATTTCATGTTGCATTTTTAATGGCTAGTTAGTAGACGTAGGTCGTAGCAGCAAACACACTATGAGAAGATCATGCTAAATTTCTGACACTCAGAAAATTATCGCAGGCTATGTTTAGTCTCATGACCGTGAACCTCTTAAAAGAACCTGTATGATCTAGGACCACCTTTTAGGAGCCACGACCACAGAAATCACCAGAATTGGTCATCTTTTGTCTGGGACAGCTCAAAATCATACAATGTGTACCGGGCATTAGAGCCATAGCAGGGGGTTATGATGGGGGTCTCGGCTCTTCTAACTGGTCCAGCCACAATACCTAGTACTTCATTCATCAGAGATACCATATTTTCATCTACGTTTATGTAAGTTTTAAAATGATAAGTCCGATGACCTCTTCCTGAGTAAGAGGGCAGTTCTTGGCCAAACGCAGTAGCTATAGAGCCCAGACCTTATGTCATCACGCAAGACTACTCACAGAAACCACTAAAGCTGATATTTTTGTCTTATTACCTTGTTTTCTCAATAACGCCGATTTGCTGGTTGAGGTCGATTAGCTCCATCAGCTGCTTCTGCAACATCCTCTCTCGGCCCACAATCTGTTTGATGAAGACATGCTGAAGAAGGTCAAACACATTGGGCCTGAGCTCAAAATCCTTTATCAGACACCTGAAGGGGACACAATCGAAAAATGGGAGAATTTGTGCTGAAAGGTCCAAGATGTCACATCAAATGGCAAATGATAAGGACCAGATTGAGGAAAAACACAAGCTAAAGGTTGCTGAGAGTAATTCAGTTACAAACAATCTGGTAAAACAGTAGGCGGTTCATTGGAGTATGATGAAGCTTTATGAGAAGCTCTTTGTGAGAGTTATTAACCTACACAATCGGTATAGAAAAGAAAAGCTAACAAAACTTTTACAACCATCCAACTTTATAATCTATGTGCATCAGTGGCAAATACAAATAGAAATGCACTTAATCTGTGTTACTCACTTGCATACAAAATCTTTAAAATCGTTTGACCAGAGCTCTGGTTGATGTAGGGTGGGTGGAGGATTTCTGTTCAGAGAAAAACAGATAAATAGGCAAAGATAAGTGTGAGATGAGAATTGAGGAGACAAACACTCGCAGCAAATTGATCACATTCATTTCAAAAGGGAAAAACATTCCTCACTTAATAAGATTGTTAGATTACTGTTTCAAAATTTCTGCTGTTTAGATGAATAATTTGAATGGTCCTAATAAGCATAGATATACAATATAGCGTATACGCAAAGAAAAATGTCTACCAAAATGCATATCTGCATATACTACAAGAGAGACCGCTGCAAACTGTCACTTATGTCAGTGACTTGAAGAATTTAAGTTTAAAGGTCAAATTAATGATAAACAGGGATGTAATTTTTTTAAATAAATATTATACTATGGGGCTATTGAATGCTTGATTCTGATTGGTTGGCGAATGTTCTAAGGTGAGCAGCAGAGTGCAACACTCTATAGAAATAGATTTTGAATGATAACTTATAAACCTTTAAAGAGAGACCTTCTGTGAGCTAAGAGGTTGTGAATCAATGGTATTTGTCTCTGCTGAAGCCGTCAGCCTGCATTATTTCAGCTTATTTTTAAAGATAATTGTGTTTAACAGGGGAATTCTTGGTGAAAAACGTACTCGGTTACTAACGTAACCTCGGTTCTCTCTAGAGAGGGAACGAGTACTGCGTAATAGCTTACGCTAGGGGAAAAACTCTTTTCCACAAGATATTGAAGCCAAAAATTATCCTTAATTTTTTTATTAATGTAAAACGCTTTGCAGCAGCAAGCAGACATAGGCGAAACAGCTCGCGCACCTATTGGTTGCTCTGCAGCAAATGCAGCAGCCTATCGAGAGAGACTCTGCGTGACGTAATGACCAATGGGGGCAATTCGCGCCCATATCGTCACGTCCCGCCAGAAGGGGCGTGGTCTCACCCAATAAATATGCTCGTTAGGCTGGTACAAGCTGGTTTTTATCGCTGAAGCGAACCAGAGCGTATTCCAAGCACGGCAAGATACGCAGTACTCGTTCCCTCTCTAGAGAGAACCGAGGTTACGTTAGTAACCGAGTACGTTCTCTTACGAGAGTATCTCTCGTACTGCGTAATAGCTTACGCTAGGGGAACACAATGCAACACGCCGTGCGTACAGGGATCCAACACCAAAGTCCCGGGGGCCGAAGCCCAGGGCTCATGTAGTGCATAATCACCATAAACTCACATAGAGTGGAGGAAGAGAGGCTGGAAGCGTCATTCCCTATAAAAAAGCACCCAGCGGGGCTGTCATATGACAATAAAACGCGCAGCCAGGGTGAAAGCTTTCAGCCTGATCTGGGTGGCCATACGTGTGTCAACACTCATGGGGCTGCAGTAAACTCAGCATCTGGGCCGCACAGCGGGGCAGATAGCACTGAATTTTAGACCGCCAAAAGCTTAGCTTGTAAGGCGGGTACCTCCAGGTTATAGTATTTTATAAATGTAGACGGCGAGGCCCAGCCCGCGGCCATTCAGATATCTTGCAGGGAAACCCCGCTCGACCACGCCCACGAAGAGGCCACGCCTCTCGTGGAGTGCGCTCTGACACCCAAGGGGCACTGTAGGCCCTTCGCAGAGTAAGCGAGCGCAATGGCATCCACTATCCATCTGGATAGGCTCTGTTTTGAGGTGGCGAGTCCCTTGGAACGCCCGCCAAACAAAACAAAAAGCTGCTCCGTCTGTCTGAAAACAGACGAGCGTGACACATAAGCTCTCAATGCCCTGACGGGGCAAAGGAGACTCGCATCCTCCTCCTCACTGAGAACCGGAAGGGCGGACAGGGAAATTACCTGGGCCCTGAACGGTGTATTGAGGGATTTCGGGACATACCCGTGCTTTGGTTTGAGAATGACCTTCGAGTCATTAGGCCCAAACTCCATACACGACGCGCTTACTGAAAGCGCCTGTAAGTCCCCTATGCGCTTCACTGAAGCGAGAGCCATGAGAAACACTGTTTTGAACGACAGGTGTTTCATGTCCACCAGCTGGATTGGCTCGAACGGGGCGCCTTTCATGGCCTCCAGGACCGTGGAAAGGTCCCACATCGGGACTGAAGGGGGCCTGGGAGGGTTCAGCCTCCGAGCTCCCCTAAGGAAACGCACGACTAAGTCGTTTTTCCCCAGCGACTGGCCAGACACCGGTTTTGCAAACGTTGCTATGGCCGCCACATATACTTTGAGCGTGGATAGGGTCCTGCCCTTATCCAGTAGCTCTTGAAGGAAGGAAAGCACTTCCGAAACCCCGCATTCCACAGGTGAAAAGCTCTGGGCTTGACACCATGCAGAGAAAACAGACCATTTCGAGGAGTAGAGCCGCCTGGTAGACGGAGCTCTAGCCTGCGCGATCGTGTTTAACACTCCTTCTGGGAGGCTAGCGGGTACCCGTTGATGCGCCCGGACCACAACTCCGGGCGAGGGTGCAAAAATCAAGCCCTCCGCCTGAGAGAGGAGGTCTCTCCTCAATGGTACAGGCCATGGGGCAGTGCTGGTCAGCTGCATCAGGGCAGGGAACCACGTCAGGTTTGTCCAGAGCGGAGCTACGAGCAGCACTGGGCATCCGTTCTCCCTGATTCGTTCCAACACCTGAGGCAGGAGCGAGACAGGAGGAAAAGCATATAGGGGGCAGCGGGGCCAAACATGAGCCAGCGCGTCCTTGCTTTTCGAGAAAAACTCCGGGCAATGAGCGTTTTCGTGGGACGCGAATAGGTCCACCTGTGCTCTGCCGAACGTTTTCCACAGCAGCTGGACCGTCTGCGGGTGCAGCGACCATTCCCCTGCTGGAACATTGTTCCTGGACAGTCTGTCTGGTCCCACATTCAGGTGACCAGGCACGTGCGCTGCTCTCAGTGAGAGCAGGTTGTGCTGAGCCCAGACCAGGAGGCGTTCCGTCAGCCTGTGAAGGTTTCGTGACCTGACGCCGCCCTGGCGATTTATGTATGCCACCACTGACATGTTGTCCGACCGGACCTAGACGTGGTGGCCTGTTACCTGGGGACAAAAACGCCGTAGCGCTTTGTCGACTGCTATCATCTCCAAGCAGTTTATGTGAAGGAGCTTTTCCCGTTCTGGCCACAGGCCAGCTAGCGGTCTGCCCTCGAGCAGCGCTCCCCACCCCGAGGTGGAGGCGTCCGTAGACACCACCTTCACACTCGAAGCGGTCCCCAGACTCACACCTGACTGATACCAGTCGGTTATTTTCCAAGGTTCCAGAGCTGAAACACACTGAAGGTCAACCCTGAGGCGAAACAGACCCGCTGTCCATGCCCTGGGTGGAACCCGCGCTTTCAGCCACATCTGCAGTGGGCGCATGCGGAGCAAGCCCAACTGGAGTACAGAGGCTGCTGAGGCCATCAGCCCCAGCATTTTCTGAAACCTTTTGAGCGGAAGGATTTCGCGCCGCGCTGAATATTTAGCCCGCGCTCTGGTGACAGGCGTGCTGTCATGGACAGCGAGTCCAACACGGTTCCCAGAAAGGAAATTTTCTGACTGGGAGACAGTGAGCTCTTCGCCCAATTGACTGTGAGGCCCAGCTCCTCGAGGTGCTCGAGTAATGCGGCCCTGTGTTCGATGAGCTCCGATCGTGATCGAGCTAGAATCAGCCAATCGTCCAAGTAGTTCAGGACTCGCATGCCCTGAAGTCTCAGGGGTGCGAGCGCCGCGTCCATGCACTTCGTAAATGTACGAGGTGCTAGGGACAGGCCGAACGGCAGGACTGTGTATTGATATGCCTGGCCCTCGAAGGCGAATCTTAAGAATCGCCTGTGATGGGACGCTATTTGTATTTGGAAATAGGCGTCTTTCAGATCTATCGACATAAACCAGTCCCCGTGGCGCACTTGCGCGAGGATTTTCCTGGTCGTAAGCATTCTGAACTGGCGTTTCACAAGCACTCTGTTCAGCTGTCGTAGATCTAAATGGGTCTGAGACCCCCATCCTTTTTCGGTACCAGAAAATATCTGCTGTATAGGCCCCCTTCGCTCTGAGCCTGAGATAAAGGTTCTATAGCCCCTTTGCTCAGTAGTTTCGCTATCTTGGCACGAAGTAGATGAGACACTTCGTTTTTCACCGTAGTTTCGACACGTGCCGTATAACGGCGCGGGCGTCGAGCGAATTGTAGCGAATAGCCTCTCTTTATAGTGTTCAGCACCCATTCTGATACCCCGGGAAGCTTTGACCACGCATCTGCGTGAATAGCTAGAGGTAGAATGAAATCCGGGCTCCGGCCGCGACAAAACGGCAGCTCGAGAGCCCGGGCATACTGGGAACACAACACCGTGTTTACAGCGTTCGAGGCGGGGGGCGCGCTGATCACAGCGGGCGGCCTGGCCGCGCTCAGCTTTTTTATGGCAGATTGTGCAGAAAAAGCGAGCGGGGGAGATCCCGTAGGAATCGGCGTGTCTGTGAGAAAATGTGGGCGCGGGGCTGCGGGCACATTTATTACACTGAAAACATTGTCGGTCATGGCTGACTGAATGTGTGTTGGTTTCGTTTTTACAGAAACCAAGGGACACGCAGCATGTAGTGTGAGCGGGCATGGTGACATGGGCGCGTTTACTACATTGTTTGCACAATCGACCTGAGTCGATTTTATTTGTGCTAGCCCTGCACCGTGGCGGGCTGTGTCTGGGTGTGGGAATGGGCACTGGGTGGGCATTCTTACAACACTCATAACACCATCGGCCGTGGCCGGATTGTTTGTGCGAGCCCTGCATTTTTGCGGGCTGTGTTTGTGTGTAGAAATGAGCCCTGGGTTGTAGGCATTTTCAATACACTCATAACACCATCGGCTGTGGCCGGAATACCAGAAAATACACCATTTATGTGATTTATCTGGGTCGCCGTGGGAACAGCATTTGTGTGCAGGCAAGCGGGCATGGTACTGGCTTGCTTACTGCAAAATACACTGGAACAGTCACATTTTCTGGAACTGAACGAGCGAAAATTTCAGTGGAAGTCTGGCCACGGCGAGACTGAAACACCGTCGATTTCCTAGGAGGCTAGGAAGACTTGTGTTGGTTTCGTTTTACAGAAACCGTGGTAGTGTTTGTGGGCACTGGGTTGTGGGCACATTCACTACATTTAATGCACAATTGACATGCGTCGATTTCATTTGTGCGAGCCCTGTACCGTGGCGGGCTGTGTTTGTGTGTAGAAATGAACACTGGGCTGTGAGCATTTTATTACACTTATAACACCATCGGCTGTGGCCGGAAAACCAGAAATACAATAATTACATGATTTTTCTGGGTCGCCATGGAAACGGCCTTTATGTGCAGGCAAGCGGGCCGTGGTACCAGCTTGTTTACTGCAAAATACACTGGAACAGTCGCATTTTCTGGAACTGAACGAGCGAAAAGTTTCGGTGGAAGTCTGGCCGCGGCGAGACTAAATTTTTATCTGCTGCGAGAGCCGGGATCGAACACGGGTCTCTCGCGTGAAAGCTTCAGGTTCCGCCACTGGGCCACAGGGAGAACTACAGTGGCGCAAGCAGATAAGAGAGTGTCATCACAGTTTTGTGTGTGTCGGCGTTTGTATGCAGGTGTGCGTGTTATACAACAGGCTCATTGCTGCAATAATGACATTTTCAGCCGCTCAAACTAGGAGCTGAGAAATGTTTGAGAAATGGAGATTAGTCCGGCCTCGGCGGGGACTAAAACACACTCTTTTCTCATTTGCCGGTGACGCACGCCCATGGGGGGCGGGGTAGATTTCTTATAACGTAAAGAAAGCTAGCCGCGGTTTTTAGGGCTCGCGGTCTTGATGCTGGCCCGTTTCCTTGACGACTCGCGGACAGAAGGCGGAGGTCCACAGAGCTCGCCTGTTGCGCGGCGGTTGCGCGGGCGCCTCCCAATCGAGGCCGATGCTTCCCACGGCCTGAGAGAGCAGACGCATCAGCTCAGTCTCAATGCCGGTTCTCTTACCAGTGGTCTGGCGGGAAACGCTAGCGGAGGGGAGGTCCACGGAGCTCGCCCAATCCTCGCTATCGGATGCCAGAAGAGAACACGCCTCGGTGGGTTCGTCGAACTCGTGGACGGACGCGGCGGCAGGCGGCGGCCGTTGTCCGTCAGTGAGCGACTCGAGCGAAGCCGGCGAAGCTGGCGGGCGAACCGGCGAGCTTTGGCGGGCTGGAGAAAGCTCGGGAGCGCGCTGGGCGCGGCGCTTCTTGCGGTGCGGCACCACGGCGGGCTGTGGTGAAGGCTCGGAGAATGATGCCAGGCGAGTCCTCAGAGTCACCATAGGCAAAAGCTCGCAATGAGGGCATCCGCCGTCAGCGAGCGCGAGAGCCGCGTGATCCTCACCCAGGCAGGAAACACAGATGACGTGCCGGTCTCCGTCGCTGAGCGGGGCGCGGCACGAGCCACAGGATGGCATCTTTAAAAAGACGCAGCTCTTTTGTGAGAGAAGTGTGAGTCACGTCAAGTAAGCGAGCAAACACTCTCAACAGAGTAAATCCACACAGAGTATATAAGGATATAGAACGCCGGAAAGCGCAGCAGGTACGGCAGTTGAAGGCGGCGAGGCCAGCGACTCCAGAGCTCGTCCCGTTGAAAGGCTTGCTTCGACGGCGCGGCTTCTCACTCCGGATCCAGCAATGCGTGTGCGTCGCTGAAGAGATAAAAATCAGCTTGTACCAGCCTAACGAGCATGTTTATAGGGTGAGACCACGCCCCTTCTGGCGGGACGTGACGATATGGGCGCGAATTGCCCCCATTGGTCATTACGTCACGCAGAGTCTCTCTCGATAGGCTGCTGCATTTGCTGCAGAGCAACCAATAGGCGTGCGAGCTGTTTCGCCTATGTCTGCTTGCTGCTGCAAAGCGTTTTACATTAATAAAAAAATTAAGGATAATTTTTGGCTTCAATATCTCGTGGAAAAGAGTTTTTCCCCTAGCGTAAGCTATTACGCAGTACGAGAGATACTCTCGTAAGAGAACTACATAACTCATGATGCTGTACAGAAAATTACACCAATCAGAGAGCAGCACGTGCCAAAATAGCCATTTAGCTCCGCCCACTCCCATGAAGCACTGCGAATGACAAAATGCATAAAATCAACATTTATACACCCTCATAGTTTATTGGCTTGGTTCATGGCTTATAACTATAACGCTTTAATGAAGACTATTTTTAAATTCCCTATGGGAAAAATGAATGGAAAAAAAATACTACTGCTGAAAAAGGGGGCGGGCATTGTTGCACAGTACAGACACACTCGCGCACACACGGACACAAACAGAAACTTCTTGTCAGCGCTGCCCGGCAACTTAGTAAAATAGTTCCGCAACTGAAAAGCTACATGACATTTCTCAGTAGTAACTGTTCTTGAAGCAGTTAAACTTACAGCTTCACTATTAGCAGAAACACTGCTGCCGGACACACACACTTAATCTCTCTTTCTGTCTCTGCGTCACAGTAGGTTGCTGTATTAAGTGCACGATGAAAGGAGTAGATTACAAAAGCAGTCTTTATTAAATCCACTGAGAAAACTCAGGAGATCGCAGGAGGAAACAATAAACACAACCACGTTTAACACTGACGATACCGGACAATGAACTGAGGAAACTGAGGGCTTAAATATAGTTAGAGTAATCAACGGAAAACACAACAGATGTGTGGGACTAATTAACAACCAAGGGAACTAACTAGGGAACACAGGCAAACTCAAGTAGACGAGAACAGGGAAAACAGAACCAAAACACACTACACTACACGTGATACTGTAATAATAACTGCATTAGTCTGACATTAGTCCAACACACAAGAGCATTTTAAGGACAAATAATCTGACATATGTCTTCAAAATAAAACATTTGAACAATGTCGTGAGATGTGGTAACCCTAGTATAAGTGGCCACATCACCACCGCGGGTGTGCATTATTTTTCTAATAATTCAACAGCCTTTCATCAAGTATTCCTTACATAATAATAAAAAAACAATAATATATTTTTGTGATCCTGTATATAATAATAGTATTAAGATATTGCTTTTATTTTATTAAATTATAAACAAATAAAAAAAGAAATATATTAAAGTTATACTATTTTACAGTAAAATAACAATACAAATATTCATGGCTGTCTTAATTACTTTTAAACATTAAACTATAGAGATTTTATTTTGGTGGAAAACATGGTCCTAATTTCAAAAAACTCTTTGGATCTACACAAATCACCTATTTTTGGTTTTCTCTAGCAGTAGTTATCTACAACAGTACTAGAGATAATATCCACAATATCCCCCCAAAAATTTATGTTTTGATTTTTATCTAATAAATACACTTTATTTTAGATTTTTTTGGTTACTGTCTCACCGAAAAGCCACCATAACCCATATTTATTGAGATATGTTGTAGAAGATTCATTTCTATTTATTACTTCAGATACTGCATATTTGAAAAGAGTTATTCACCTTAAATCAGTACCCATTTGTATCCCAAGTGTGTGGGATGACGTGCCCCGCAGCAGGTTAAATGAACTGTATCTTTTTTTTTCTTCTGGGCAATAACTAATGAATAAGTAACTACTGATGTTTTGTAGTGATGGCTGGAAGCTTTTTGTCTATACAAAAAAACGTAGAAATATTAAATGGGGTAAAAAGTGTGACAGTTATTCCCGGTCTCCATTATGTTTTTAATTTATTCAAGGCTGAGGTTGCACAAGTGAAACAGCATTTTCAGTAATTTTGTGTTCTTGTGAAAAGCTTTGTCCATGAAGGCTGCCAGAAAGCCTTTCCCTGTACATGTAAATAAGTAAGGAGATCGACACTTAAACGGTGTCACGGAGGACCTGACAAGCATTCCCTGCTGTGGAACAATAGAGCTAATTAGCCATCATTTGGTGTCCTGGTGAAGGGTGCTATTAACAGAGGGAGAGCAGGGTTGAGGAGGTGTACTCCAGCCCAACGGCTAGTGCGTCAGGAGCGCGCTCTGTGCCTCTGACAGCGATTCATTACCCTAATGGGGGGGCATACATCTCTGCTTATCTCACGCTGCACCCCACACAAACAGCTGGTGTCAATGGAAACGCCAGGAGAAACGCTTGGACTATTAAAATGCATCCTTATCCAAAACACAGCAGCATAAAACAAAAAGATTACAGATGAAAACAACATGCCATCTGCAGTTTAAAGCACAATGTTAAGAGCACAGCATTCAAAACCCACAAGACAACAGCAGTAAAGTAGGCTGGGATGTGTTTTTGTTCTTGTTTTGGTTAATCATGTTACCAATAAAAGCTGCAAATTATCAATTCCGCACCAAATTGGGGGTACATTTTTAAAGTTATTAAAAAAAATAACTTTTCTATTTTAATATATTTTAATATACATTCCTTTGATTCCAAAGCTGAATTGTCAGCATCATTACTCCAGTCTTCAGTCACATGATCCTTCAGAAATCAGTCTAATATGCTGATTTAAGAAACACTAAAATCAGCTCAAAAACATTTCTTATTATCAATGTTGTGCTGCTTCATATTTTTGTGTAAACTGTGATCCACCTTTTCAAGATTCTTTTATGAATAGAAAGCATTTATTTGAAGCATTATAAACGTCTTCGCTTACTTTTGATCAAGTGGAATATATTTAATACGCATTTATCGAGACCCTTAGTTTTTGGTCTATTTGCACCTGTTCACGTGTCAGTGGCATATTCAGATTGAGCATGTCATTGGATGTGTTTATTTCTGGTTCATTTTGGCTTTGAAACCACTGTTCACTGACTAAATGTGTGTATTCCTGGTTTGCTTTGTTGGTGGCGGGGGGCTGAACGCAAACATCATGTTCCATGGCTCGAGGCTTAGTCTGCTCTAATCTGGGTCACACAAACGTAACACTTAACATGCCATCAGCATGTGCCACTGGCCTAGTGCAGTTCAATGGGCACCAACTCTCAAAGCCTGCAGTGCCACCGTCATACCAGATCAACTCTGATTCTCCCCAAGACAAAATCATTCAACATACAGTAAGAGACATGAGTTCAAATCTGACTAATGCAGACCTGAAACATGACAGTTCCGCAATAAAATGGGGGTCTAAAAAAGACATATGGAGTGGCGAGATATAACAGAGCACTTCCCAAAACAAAGACTCACTTTGATGTAATCTTTTAGATCAATTTTGGATTTAGTAACTAAAAGACACGTTTTTTTTAAGAATTAGCAATAAAAATGATCTGATTTAAATTAATATTAGAAACATTACACTATTTTATGGTGACATAGTACCATTGTACTTACTTAAATAAGTACTGAGTAATAGTTAACTACATGTACTTACTATAGAGTTAGGGGTTGTTTAGGGTTAGTTACTAGTAATTATGCATAATTTACTGTAATTACTCCAGTAAGTACATGTAGTAATGTGTAACTACGTCACCTTAAAAATAAAAAGTGTTACCAAAATAGATATTAAATAGATAAAAACATTTTTTTTATATATATATATAAATGTAATATATTTTATAATATACATTTTTATGAATATTTAAATGTAATCTGAACTATAAATCTTTACTGCTTAAATTGTTTGTTTTTTAGCAAGGATGCATTAAGTTGATCAAATGTGACAGTAAAACAACAACAACAACAAAATTATATTTCTATTCTTTTGATCATTGCATTCATCAAAGAATCCAAAAAAAAAAAAGGTATCACGGTTTCCACAAAAATATTGAGCAGAACCACTGTTTTGAACATTGATAATAATCAGAAATGAGACTCTGAAGAGTAAAGTAATGATGCTGAAAATTCAGCTTTGCATCACTGGAATACATGACATTAACATAGAAAAGATTTATGTTAAATTATTATTTTAAATAATTATTTTAAGTAATACGATTTCACAACTATATTTTTGATCAAATAAATGCCAAAAAAAGAAGAAGAGACTTCTTTCAAAAACATTTAAAAATGTTGGTTACACTTTATTTCACAGTAGATGTACTTACAGTGTACTTACCCAAGAAAGTACTGGGTAATAAGGTAACTGCATGGGTTAAGGTTAGGTTTAGGGGTCGGTTCAGAGTTAGTGCCTTATAAGCCAGTTATTGTAATTGCTATAATACGCACCTATATGTACACGCAGAACAGGACTGTGAAATAAAGTGCTAGTGTATATCCAAATATAAATATACATTTCAAAATTAATCTTGAGTGAAATATTTTGAGAATATACAAATTTGAGATTATAATGGCTGCGTTCCATTTTTGTCACATCGCATTGCTCTTAATCAGTCTGGATGGGTGAGGGGTGTAAGGTGTGTGTTTTCTTATAAGCAGGAAACGGGAACATTAGAGAGACCCAACAAAGACAGTCTGTAGTGTGTACATGAGCAGTCAAAAACATTCCCACACTGCTCTGTGATTATACCCCCCCCCCCCCCCCATACACACCACTGCTATGACAGCACAGCGCTCAATGAACGGATACTGTGTGTGTGTGTGTGTGTGTGTGTGTGTGTGTGTGTGTGTGTGTGAGAGAGAGAGAGAGAGAGAGAGAGAGAGAGAGAGAGAGAGAGAGAGAGAGAGAGAGAGGTGTACTAGAACACAAAAGTGCTGCACATGAATCTGACATACATTAAAGCTGCTCTAACCTCAAAAAAAAAAAAAAAAGCCCTAAGAATGAACATATACTGGTTTCTGACAGCTCCAAGGCCCAACTATACAGCAGTGTCATCCATCTCTGTGCTAAAATCACAAATTATTCCAAACACGGATACAAACGTGACTCTGTGGACTGTGAGGTTCCTTTGTGTCTGAATATCAGAAAGTGTCATAAATGTACTAAAATGAGGGTGTGTCACCTTGGGATTTTGAAGAGAGCTCTCATTGGATGAAGTTCAGCGAGGGGCGGGTCTCCATCACCCAGCTCTATGGCAGTGATACCCAGAGACCACACGTCACAGCGCTCGTCATACGTGGAGTCGAGCTGCTGCTCACACGCGATGACCTGGTCAAATATACAAACACATTCATTACTCAACTGCAAATGTTCATAACGGACCCTGACTGCTGAACACAGTAACCAGAGTACATTACTAAATGCCACAAAAATGGTGAAGAGCATATTTTGTGTAATTTGTATATTTTACACAGTTCCGCTTTACCAATTTAAATGCCGATTTACATATTTTAATGTATAGTATTTATTTAAAAAAAAACAGAAATAGAAAAATATGTCAATAAAAGCCAGTTTTTCAAATGTGCAGTGATGGATAAAATGTATGAATAGTCTACCTTTCAATTAATCAGTTGAGATTTTGAATTACAATTTTTTTGGTTACACTTTATTTTAAGGTGATGTAGTTACATTGTACGTAATCAAATAAGTACTGAGTAATATTAATAAACGTACTTAGAGTTATTGGTTAGGTTATGGTTATATGATTAGGGTTTGGTTTAGGTTTCGTTACTTGTAACTATCCATAATTTACTTTTATTACTAAAGTAAGTAACATGTAGTAATGTGTAAAAATAAACATCCCTTAAAATAAAGTGTTACCTTTTTAAATTAAATTCAAAGACATTTTACACAGGTAATGACATTCTGGGAAATTAAGCGTTCTTGATTATATTATTTTTAGCACATGTTTACTATATGACCTTATAATTACATAACTACATAAGCTTAATAGTATAGAAAATACACAGGAATATTACACACTGTAAAAAAAGTTTAAATTCATAAAAATATAGAAAATATAAATATAAAAATTTGATTAAACAGAGGATGAGAGAAATTAAATGAATCTAAGGCAAAAGAGCTACAAATTAAATAGTTTTTTTCTGTATAAAATGATGAAAAATGTCGATTACACTATTATAAGGTGCCCTTGTTGAAGTGTAATTATATGTACTGAGTAATATTAAATAATTACATGTAGGTTTAGGGTTCGGATTAAGGTTTGGTTTAGGGTAAGTTGCATGTAATTATGCATAATTTGTAGTTATTACTATAGTAACTACATGTAACATGTATAACAAAGACACTAAAATAAAGTGTTACCAAAATGGCTTATTTATCCATTAAGCGCATTATGTTTACATCTCTTTATTGATCTATAAAATTGCACAGTATAGAAAAGAAAAAAACAGAGAATGGAATGCAGGTGGTCTTACCTCAGAATTAGAAACACAAATAGTGTGTAATATTAGTCCAGAGATGAACCCAGAATGTTCACTGCAGATGTTTAGGAATCTAAAAGTGCACTAATGATAAATCTCTGTTTGTGTTTTGATTGTGTTGACACCTAGAACAAATTGAGGCACGTAAGCCTCTACCCTTGAGTCATATGGAAATTTTGGCTTTGACACTCAAAACAACTTCAGAGCTGTAGTCCTCTTCCTCTGTCTCATAGGGAAATCTTATGGAAAAAAAACTAAGCTAACAAAAACATTTGCAGTCCACAAAGTCACCTCCATGCTTTGCAAATGACTTGCCAATGGGTCTCACCTCTGGAGCCATCCAGAAGGGTGTCCCGACAGAAGTGTTCCTCCTCAGCCGGGTGTTTGTCAGCTGGGCAGATACTCCTAATGAGAGGAAGAAACACAAAACAAACAAAGTTTTATGTAAGGTTATTATGTAAGATTTTATGGATGATTGCTGGTTAAGGAATGACTTTGGATCGTCTGCAAGTACCTAATGGACGGACAATGAACTGGCTTTTAGCCAAGTGGCAATGGAAACAATTTGAATAGAGATCAAACAAGGTTACAAACAAAAAATAATGTGTTGTCTCGGTCTGCGGTGATCATAGTAACCTAACACTAACCCTCAAGCCTTCTGAAACAGAAGTCGTTATTTTACTGTAAGAGCAGCATGGGTATTATGCTACAAGTCATATGAAGGTTTAAAGACATGATGGAGAGTAAAGGAAGACATAATTATAATTTTTGGGTGAACTATGCATCTAAACTAGAGACATTTCGATAAGAAGCTAAATAGAGTGGTGCGGGTATGACGTCAAAGCCCAGAAGACTAATTCGCCACTGGCTGCCTCGAGATTTTCCTATGAGGTTTTATAATGGGGTTTTTCAACTTGAAGTGCAACTCGTGTGAAAAAATATACAAACAGGAGAGCCACAAAACGAGCACTTCCACTTTTCCAGCATGTCAAGACATATTTGTGGGGGGTCTAAGAAATAACAAATAGTTTACCCTATTAGATGAATACAAACGCTGCTTTGTAAATGTTGAACATGTTTATTATTATCTTATTAATATGACCTGATTTATGGTTCATATTCATAATCGTCTGTTCAGTTCGACTGCGGGGGGAAGGAGGGGGCTCTGGAGGTGGACGTAGAGCTGGAGAAGATCTGGAAACATCAGAGATGTCAGTCGGAGAGACCAGGTGGAGTGGATGGTGGAAGAATCCATGAATGAGTAGACAGCCGACGAGAGCCCAGAGCACAGCGGGAGGTAGCCAGGACTAGGTTGCCCCACAGCAGAACTGATGGAGGGACGAGCCAAGGGGAAGTCTGATGGACTGAGAGACCCAGCGGCATCGATGGACCGGGGGCCGAGGCGGAGTCCCGGCGACGAGCACTCAAGGTGGAGCCTGGGGGCCGGTGGACCGAGGCGACTCCGGTGTGAGCGAGTACCCTGGTGAAGCCTGAGGGATGGATAAGCCTGACGGAGCCGTATAGGGATGGCATTTGCTGGGTTTCTCGGGCTGCGGTGGGCTCTTGCTCCATCTCCACAGTGGGTGTGGGCGCTGGGTCTGGCTCTGGGGTGGTGATGGATGGTAAGTGGGGCTGGACGCTGGTGGTGGGATCCTCATCCACCTCACCCACTGTAAAAGAAGATCCTTCCACCCATAAGGCAAAGTTGATGTACTCAACCAGTGTCCAGCAAGAGTTTTCTCTCGGCATCACCATCCGGCTTTCGCCATTGAGTCCGACCCAGAACCCCAGATGAGCGTGATGTTGCTGAAGGTAGCACAATAGAAGATGCTCCGAAACACCTCCACGTACTCCACCATGTCTCTACCGTTTTGAAAAATAAACTTTGTAGCCCCTTAGGGCTGGTGAGAATTCCCCATCAGGGCTATATAGAGCCAATCTCCATTCTTGTGTGGTCAGGTATTCACATACTTGTGACATACCTAAAATGAACACTATTCTTTTCCTACAGGAAATGCAAATCTAATGTCACGAGTTCTGAGTACAAACTTCAGAAAATGTTCCCTAGGAAATAAGATATTACGAATTGGATTTCTGCTGTGAAGAACCATGAAACATAACCACATTCAATTGAAATCTGTTAATCACAAAGAATCTGAAATGTCTAGATTAGAGCAGATTAAACATCTTGTGCTGCTAAAATTAACCATGTACACATGAATCATTTAGAATCTTCCTTCTATTTCTGATCCGATTATAGCTTTTGAATCACCAGCATTAAGTAAACAGCCCATTGTTGGCGGTATCAAAAAAGAGTCCTTGCATTCACAAGACCCACGAACACATTAAATCCCCACAACACCAGAAACAAATACAAAAACATGGATTCACATATGCTGTGGGCTGAAAATGGACAGCAGACAATAGATGTACTGAAGAACAACAGACAAAAACACACACACACCCCCCACTAAACAGTCTCCTGCGGCTATTCCCTTTCTGCTACATTAGATCTGCATGGGGCCCCGGGGCCGGTCTTAATAATCATCAGAGATAACACTGCCAATTAGAATATTCATGACAAAGCTACCAAAGCGCCCTCCTCCATTCCCCCCTTCCTCTCGCTCTTTTTGTCTAATAATGCAGCTTTTTTGGTTCAGATGAGTCAGTGTGGGGGCTTTATCTGCTCAGCATAGCGTGAGCCCCTTCACACGGATAACGCATTAGCCCTGCGTGACTCTGAGCGTGCTCTGAGACGTGGGCATGTGGAACCCCTGCATACAGTCACGGTCCGACAGCCACCCACTCGCCACGGCTCCGTTTCTGACAGTGGGAGACAGATATCGCCCCCAGCCACATCTCTGGCCAAGCACTCGACGAATGCACTCTTTTTGGAAAAATTAGGTTAACGGTAAACTCAGCTACGTTCAAAAGAGGTTTGTGTGGTTTTGAGAAGAGAATGTAACTAAATCAAATATCCTGTTTTCACAATAGGTTATACAGATTTTATAGTCTATTATAACATGGATAGTTGCAACATACAGACTATATAGTCTATTATAACATGGTTGCAATAGTTACAATACTAAATGCTGATTGGTCAATATTGTGTTCTAACTGAGTTCAAAATAGCGATTGTAAGATTAACTTTGAAATATTTTAGCTAGTAAATTTCACAAATAATTACAAAGAAACGGCAAGTGGCATACTGAATGTGTAATAGTAATTGTGATTTTGTTTTTAATAATCTTTGTTTTATTTGCACCACAAAAATTAAAGTCGACATGAAATGAAAATTTATCCTAGCTATTTTATAAATGTACATTATTGATTTTATTGTGAACAATTCATGTATGCATTTTGTAATTTTTACAAAAAAAATTAACCTCGTAATGTTTAATCAAAATGTCATAACTCGATCTTCCGGGTGAAAACTACTTCCCTCCATTGGTACTGAACTTCTCCAATTATTTAGTCTACTTAAAGGTAGGGTAGGGAGTTTCAGAGAGGCTAGCAATAGCATTTGAATACATAACATCCCACGTTCCCTTCAGAGCATCTTCAAAGCCACACCTCCTCCAAAACATATGAACGCACAGCAGAGTCTGCAAAGCATCATGACAGATGCTTAAATGACCTCATGTCTCAAAGCACATAACCGTACATTAATAATGAATGTAAACAACTTAGAGAGCTCTGACTTGTACCACCTGACTGCCGCAGATTCATTTTACAGTTGATAGTGTTGACAATGCCAAGTAGAACATCACGGGTTGCTATCCCTTAATTACGGTAATTATGACACGTGAACGCAGCATACGTTTTTTTTTCTTCGTTGACTTCAATACAATGATTGCACAAACATGTTTTGGTCCTGAGATGTCCACAGAAGATATATGTACTTTATATATATATATATATATATATATATATAGACCACTTCTATTATTGATTGATATTAGGATGTGAAGAGAGTTTCAAACAGTATAACAAAAAGAGTTTATGAAAAACATTGCCTGCCCTATCTTTAAACCCGGCCTTTTACTCACAATTGACTGCAAACTCTCATTCAGAACCGCCTCCATTCAATAAACAACCAATGGATAGAACCAAATCCCGACCTACTTTTTTATTTTCAATAATTCAATTTACTTGAATGTTGTAATATGAAAGAAAGAAATTGGTCGCTACTTGTTTCTCATTGTGACTTAAATGATCTTTTATCTCTCCTTTTCTGTAAAAAAAAATCATAAAAATCTGGTTTACAGTGAGGCACTTGTAATGTAAGTGAATGGGGCTCATCTGTAAGCGTTAAAACGCTCACCGTTATAATAGTATAGCCACAAGAAACAAAACAATAGTGATTTTAGTGTGAAAAAAAATCCATAAGGCCCTCAAGGATGTTCTGTATTATGAATATAGTCATAGCTGAAGTGGTTTACACTGCATGTCGAGCCTAGCAACATTTAACGTGACTATATTCAAAACATAACACCACCTTTCGTACCTTTTTGCTGAATTAGCCATATTGAAAGGCTTTTTCACCCTTTGATAACATAATAAGCTAACAAGCTATATGCTGACAAAATAATAAATGGAAGTAAATAAATCTGAAATAAATCTGGTAAATGGAAGATTATGTATTTTTATATCATATTTTTAAGATATAATTGGTATAAAAAATATGGCATTCAGTTGTTTATGTTTATGAGTCTTGTTAGCTAGCTTAGCACAAAGTGTGATTGTTCTATATGAGTGCAGCGTCCTTCAAGCCCTGTCTGAAATGAAGGCGGTGTACATGATTTGGTTATTGAGCTTAAATAAATGATACACAAATTGTGAATGATTTGTTTATCTCATGACATCAACCACTCCATGGTTTGATAATCATGACTTTCTTTCCTGCCAACTACACCATTATATTTTTTTGTAGGCTATCTATTCTTTATGGCCATTCAAAAGTAGCAGTGTATTCTAACACAATCATTTTAGCAGGAAACATACTAATCTCATTTTGCAAATGTATATTTCCCCCTGTCTGCTAACATATTTTATGCTTTATTTACTTACAGCTCAAAACAGTGACTAATGAAGGACTGTGTAATTTGGTATGGTGCCATCATTTGTATAAAACACTGTGAGGGAGAATATGCCATCCATATTTTTGGTCCAAGAGAAAGGCTGTAAATTTTAAACGAGTATATCTGTTAAAAATGTATTTTGTCAACCTTTAGAAGTACACTAACATATATGGCCTCAACTAAAAGCTAGAAATGTAAGATTATCCATAAGGCCTTTAAAGTGTTACAGACCTTTCAAAAACATCTCTTTGAGTCATGCACTAATGCCACATTACCCTTTCACATTTATGTGGTTGCATTAACACTAATCAGCCCCTCTGCATGCACTGCTTATGTAAATGCTTCATGTTAAATTACGCAGGTTTGAAAACCATATATTTTGAAAGAAATGGCTTAGAGAGGATGTTGAAACTGAGGAATTTTTACACTGAAAAACTAGAGAAAAAATACATATAAAAATAATACTTAAAAGTGTGTTTCCAATTACTTGAATTTTGGAGGCAACCATCATAGAGTAAGTCAGAAATAATGACCTTTAAGTCATTGGACAAACTTTGCCCTTAAAGGGCACTGCAGGAAGCGACCGCTATTCAGTGATGTGATCATGGTTGGCAATTTTTTGCCACTGATTCAGAACCCCAATATTGTATTATATTTAACAATGCCTTGACCCATAAGCTTTCATTGTAAAAGCATTGCTGTGTAAGTACTATTTTTATGCAATTTTGTTTAGCATGTACTGTATAAGTTTTAGTTTTTTTGACTCTCAAAGTGATGGTAGCCATTGACTTGCATTATACGAATCACCAAGGACTACGGTTTCAGATAACAATCTTTACATTTCTACTGTAAATTAACAGTAATTTTTCATTTTTTGGGTGAACAAACCCCTTTATCTAAAACTTTTTACTTAAAGGGATAGAGTAATTAATAATCAATATCTAACCTAATGAAAAAAAAGTATTGTCCACATTATACAGTATTTCATCTGCAACAACATTGAGAACTTTTATAAACATTTTATTTGAAATGCATCATTATGCAAACATGAAAGACCCACAACTGGCAGATCAATGAGCTACTACATTTCTCTCCAATAGGGAATTAAATGAAATGATTGACAAGGCAGTTTAAATGGTGACAGGATGCACGTAAATAAGCAACAGAGCGATCTGTTAAAGACACAATTATGAAGTATATAGTAAGTAGTATGTCCCAAGGCTTGCCTATGCTATTCTGCTAAACACTTAGTTAGTATGTACCTTTTCTTCACAAAAAGAGTTTATAATTTTAGGGTGTAGTATGAGGTAAACTGTGACGCAGCAACTCACTATATGCAGATGGACTTCCATTGGTCAAATTTCTGTGATGTCATGGAGGAGTTCAGTCTCTGTCCTTGACAAACTCTAATAGAAAGCTTATCCTGCTGACAGCAACTTTGCTACCGCAGTTTGGAGATTCTTGCATGACTCATCACTCTATCTGGCTTTTCTGTCTTTCTGTCTCCACAGCACTCACTCCACCTCTCCTCTCTCTATCCATATGCCCATCCCCCAACCCCTCCCTAAAAAGAGGAGGATGTCCCGTTATCTCCTGCATCCTTCGGATGCAGTCGACTAATTATGGGCTTTATGTGCCTCTGCTCTGGGACTGATACGCGTAGGAGGGGGCTTAGGGAGGGGGTAAATATCTCCTCTCAGGGGCTAAATGCGCCGAGAGAATAACATAAGAAGAGATTACATTTAAAGTGGATTTTAGGCTGGAAATTAATAGTGAAGGGGGTGAAGGGAATATGTGGAGCATAGCAAACGCTAGTCTGTGTGACATCACAAAAGCCTACGATTGGCTGTTTATTCCGAGGAAAGGCCTTTGCTGGCTTTCTAAAGGTTTATAAGCTCTCGCATATGGCTATTCAGGCAGAGTCTCTTAAAAATGCTTCACTTACAGCCTCGGAAAAAAAGGCCACACGTTTCCCCAGCGTAATGAAAAGAGGCATTCGGGAATGGTCTGTTTCACTATTGTATTTTTGTTTGGGATTCAAGAGCTGGTTTTATTTGGAACAAGTTTCATTTTTGAGAAAATATAACCGATTAATTTGTATGTATTTTAAGCACCCTCAAATGAAAGCAACAGCACCAGTTGATAATATCATATTGACGAAACAGATTTGACAAACGCTCCAGTGTGTATTTGTGTTTGCGCTCTGAATAATGATAAATGTTTCTATTTACAACATGCTTTTTCAACGGTGAGCAATGTAGCCAATCACAGACATGTTTGTTGATCTCTTGAACACAGTGGCCAATCATGTGTGTTTATTTTAGTCAGAATCGGCAGAGTTTTTGTTCAGTGCTGAGTTCTGCATGCTCTCTTATCCTCTCATTAACAAAGTGTAGACACAATGTAAGTAAGAGATTCATTGTGCAGTGTAGACAACTTTGTGACATCGCGATAAACTGAAATGAGTGACAGCTTTTTAGCAATTATAAAGGGAACATGTCTTGCGCACTTTCTATGCTATAGCCTATAAAAGTTTTGTCTTTCATGCTGCTAAGAGGACCAATGGCCAATTACACGCTGCAGTTTCGAGAGCGACATTCACATATAATTGCGTCATTCACTCTTAAAATTTCAATGATTGAAATAGTAATAACCATAGCAAGAGACTAAAAAAATATGTCAAAATAGATACACATTAAGCAATGTTAATGCAGACTAATAGATTAATTTTCGTATCAATAATTTTGAAATTCTATTCCAACTATTTGTAAAAGTAATGACTTCTAAATAATCTTGTAAATGTCTCACTGTACATTGCTATTCTTGTCATGCTGGAGCCATTGCTTACATCTGCACTTTACTACTGAACCCTCACCCATTTCTGGAACCTGGAGTCCTGTATGATTCCAGTCAAATCATGCATCTCTGTTTTAACTCACTCTATTTAAGAGAGCTTCATTTGGTCAAGGAAAGCTAGAAGCAAAATCATTAGTAACTGAAAGCAGACAATCTCCTCTGTCCCAATGACATGATGACAGTCAGGGGCTTTAATGCAAGTGTGTTAGACACCCATCAACAGCGTACATGTGAATGCACTGCTTTTGATGAGAAGAAATAAGTGCTATTCAATTAGTATTGAAACACTCACAAGTAATGGCTTTGACCTGTGTATAAAAGAAGGTTGATCAAGCTATCGGTCTCTCACTTGCACACACACACACACACTCAATCATTCAGGCTTTCTCTTTCACAGCCAACAGTCACTTCTCAATAAAAGAACAGCTTCCTCACCAAAGTCAACCAGCTTGACTCCTCCTTCTGTGGTGAGCAGGATGTTGTTGCCCTTGACGTCTCGATGGATGGTCTTATTGATGTGTAAATGCTGGAGACCCTTCAGAGACACGAGCACATGTTACAGAGCCAAGCAGTGAAACGGCTCACTGAAAAGGTGCATTTTAAAATATAGAGGAATCCAGGTTGGTTTTTGAGTTTTACCATGATAGCTTCATGTAGGATGTAGGCTATGATGGGTTCCTCCACGCGGTCTCCTCTTTTCAGCATACCTTTAGCCAGATCAGTGACAGACCCTCCATTACACAGCTGCAAACAAATAAATACATGAATTCATTTAAAGAACACATATATGCAAACATGTTATATATGGCAGTATGGCAGTTATATATGGCAGTACAACCTGTTTCTGGTTAAATAAATAAATAAATAAATAAATAAATAAAGATTCTTAATTCAGATTGGATGACACATTTTATTATCCAATATACACCCATGTTTTTAGTATTATTGTAGTACAGTATTATTTTAGTACTTAATATTTTGAATGAACTTTTATTTTTATATTTTAGTTTAGTTTAAGATTTTTATGTGCTTTGATCATTTTACACATGCAGCTATAAAAAAAATGAATGAATTAAATTAATTGATTTTTTTTTTTTTAATATTCAAACATAAAAAGCAACCTGTTATATAAGGTAATGTATAACATATATAACATGCATAAATATATAACTGGTCCTGATTGATAATTAATAAATAAATAAAGACTTACATTGGATGGGCCATATTCATATTCTCTGTAAAATATCCAATATACATCAGTGTTATTTTAGTATTTTGTGTAGTATTTATCAATATTTGGAATTAGCTTTTTTTTTTTTTTTTGTTATGCTTTTGTCATTTTACACAGTTACAAACAAATGAATACACAAATCAATTATTATTGTTTAGTAAATAAAAAAAACACATTTTGTATGCAAACGAGCAACCTGTTATATGGTAATACATTTCTGTAAATAAATAAATATCTTAAAAAGGTGAAACAAACTTGCTTTTGAAAGGCCTACAATCACTTAATCAAACATTACATTCAAATGAATCATTTTCTGATTCTTCATGATTTAACACTATAAAGTACTGCTTTTTTTTTCATCAATCAGCGGGTCAAATTATAGATTCCTCTTGGAAATGCTGAAGTTAACAGTAGGAAATATAATAAGGTTGCAGCTGTTGTAATAATGTTCAGAGAGGTCTTAAATAGTCCAGGGAAGCATGTTTAAAATGCCAATTTCCATTGCTTTACAAAGTCTAACACATTATTTCTGTAGCAACAACATCATGTAAAACTAACTGGGTTGATGCTGTGGCTATGATCAATGCTAACGGTTTGCTTTCAGTCAGAGGACACGGAGGTGAAAATTGTTCTTTTTTTCCCAGGCAAGCCCTCTTGAAATTACATAAAATTGTCGAGCATGTTGCCAAGGCAACAACAATACCCTCTTATTTAGAGCCATTTAAATCGACCAAAGGCAAACACGGCTGTCTTCGGCCCGCTGCTATTGTAATGGGACAAAATGCTTGTATGAATGCTCTGACAGACTCTGATTCACAATATCCCCAAATCTATTCCCTTTTATTTTGATGGAAGAAATAAAAATACAGAGGCAGTGATGTGCACCTTGTAGTTCAAGAAAAAAACATGTCTAACCAATAAAGAAAAACAGCAAATTGGCCCTAACGTTACTAATGCAACCAATTACAAATCCTTTGAAAAGATTCTGCTTGATCCGGCCTTTTAGCAGAACACTGAACACTTCAAAGAGAACATCAATGACTCACATCACTTTATGTCCCGAGAGGGCATTTACATTTTCAAATACATTTACTTCAATTTCCAAGACGCATCCCAAGGAGTTCAGATGAGTGGGTGGAGGGGCTCGATTTCCCTGATTATGCAAAAAGCTCAAACATCTGCAGAACGGACAATTATGTAAAGCTAAATCGTGTCATTTCTGTGCCACTAGTGGCAACAAACGGAAATACAAAAATAGCTGCATTTCATTTTCTGAAAAGTAAGTATTGTTGGCAGGGTGTTGCTGGTGTTTTGAGAGGTTTTACACATTCCTATATGGGTTGTTTATAGGTACTGACTGACTCAAGTCAACAAAAAGTTGTATTGTCTGCCAGGGGAAAACTGCATTGAATCCATTTTTTTTTTGTAATAGAACTCCGAGCTGCACAATTTGAGGCATCATTCATGTCTGTAGTACAGACCTGCGGGGATTTACTTGCCAAAATGTAATACTTAGTGACCATTCACACAAAATCCCCACCATTGAAAGAAATTTCCAGCTCTCTGCGTTTTCACTGTTATACGGTAGGGGGCGCTATTACACATCTTTTGAAAGAGAACTGAATCGCCTGATCAAAACACAGCAGAAGAAGAAGCAGAAACAAGCGATAGCATATGAAATTATATGCGTATGTAAAATAATGCGATCATCAACATTAAATGGCATAAATCAAAACTGCCTAACATTACTGAATGAAAAGTCGACCCAGGGCGAGCTAGAGGACTGCGAAGCTTTGGGGGTGTTGATGGACTCGATGGTCTGTTCTTTCTTTTGATATATTGCAACATAACAACATTTTCTGGGGGCCATGACATTTTTGTGAAAATTATAAAAAAAATGCTGGTGTCGGCTGGCAATTTTTTAAAAAAAATGCTTGCGGGGAAAGAGTTAAAACACTAAACACAGTTCAGTGGAATAAAAAGAGCAAGGTTTTGAGATGAAGACATGAGATGTGAGCGCAGCGGTCAAACAGTCTGTCTAGCACAGGGGTCGGCAACCCAAAATGTTGAAAGAGCCATATTGGACCCAAAAAATAAAAAAAGCTTTATATAAGCCTTATAATGAAGGCAACACATGCTGTAAGTGTTATATTAGCTTTATTAGTATCAAAATGATAAGTAGGCTACAAATTAGAGCTTAGATCGGGCCCAAAAAATCAAACCCGGCCCGGCCCATATAAACGTAATTATGAGCCCGAGCCCGATTTTAACCCGACCATTTTTTAATGCGTGGGTCGTTATAACTGACGTTCTCAACTTTCTTTCTCCCGCCCGCAACATTTATGTTTTGTCCCGCTCCCGCCTAGCCTGGCATGCCAGACCTACATCAAGATGTTAGGTCTGGGAACTCATCATTGACAGGGCTCAATCTGATGGGCGGGATAAACGGTTGTCTTTCAAATTCTCTCAGCACGCAATTGGATAGCGCTACAACCAATCAGAGCAACGAAGAAGGGGACGTAGTCAGCGGAGCAAGTTGATATATTAAACTTTTACCGTATCCAGTCCATAGCTGTCAACATTTAACATTGAAAATAAGGGAGATTTCCAGGAATCCATCCCCAAAATAAGGGATTTTGTTTGTTTTTTACACGACCCACAAACTTTAAAAATAAAACACTAATCATTAAAAGTCTAAAGAGTTTATAACTAGCCAATGTGTGAGAGAGAAAGAGACAGTATGTGTGTGTGTGTGTGTGTGTGTGTGAGAGAAAGAGTCATTAAAACATTTTTTGTCATTAAAATAATAATATCATAGAGAATGTTTAAATACTAATATCAGCTTACGAGGGAAACGGAGGCGGAGTAGTGGTGCTTCGGAGTGCTGGAGATGATTCGGAGGTCCTTTACCGATCAGAGCGCGCGCTGACACGGAGTAAATAAAGCCTTTATACTCGACGCGTCCGCACGAGTGCGGCAAAAATGACAAGTTGATCGTTTCGCCACAGCTTTTTTGTAACAGCGCGCGCGGCGCCGCATCCGAGGATGAATGACTTCAAACCGAATATGTCCGAGCTTGCTCTGACCGTCGCAACTCTGCCGTCATTGTGTTAAGCCCGCCCACCAACTCTATACACGATGTGATTGGCCTGACCAGTTTTTGGTTTTTCCAGCTAAAACGTCTATGGAGAGTTGCTAGACCACACTGGCAGCGAAATGATTTTTGCTGCCGCTAGGGTGCGTCTAGATTTCTAGGCTAGCTCCCGCCCGCAAATACACTTTTTTCTGTACCTCCAAATACTTTCAAGTTAGCCTACGTGTCGCCACCATAAACTCCTGATAAATTATTTGTTATTAAAGCATTAAAACACAAACCACTGTTAATTTAACATAAAAGCAAGCAGTTTACTGCATGCATCGTTTGCCATGACTGAATGCGGTCAAAGTGCGCTCTCTTAATAATTCCTAAAAAGCTGACAGTTCATCGCGATCTCACACATCTCTGTTATTATCAATGAAGCTGACTGCACAATGAATCTTTCATAATATCCACACTTTGTTCGTTATAATTAGAGGATTTGCCAGCATACAGAATTCAGCACTGAACAAAAACGTCAGTTTTGAGCGGTGAGGGGAGTCTATCTTATGCTTCTGATTGGCCATTGCGTTCAAGAAATCAACACATATGTCTGTGATTGGCTATATCGCTCAACGCTGCAAACACGTTATGAATAGAAATTCTGGCCTGTAAATCGTTTCTATTTTGTTTTAGTAGAGTGAGTGCATTACCGCACGCGCCCGCGCTCGCACTCGCCCATCAAATCTAGTCCCGCGCCGGACTCTATTGCGTTGGGAGTGCTCTGCTATCTTTCTCTTTTTCCCCTTGGGATCTATGGCCCATGACACACCCGCCGGTTTGTTTGTTTGTTTGTCAGCCACCGGTCTGGCATCACGCCGATCTGACAGACACGTGTGTCACAGTCTATGACGTAAATTCTTCGTTGACAGAAATGTTGAAATTAAATATTTATTATACACATTTTTACAACGTTGAAAAACTTTAAGAATATTTGTCATGTTTTTCCTCCTACAGAAATTATATTAAAACAAAAAATATTTTTTCCATTTTCAAATTTTTGAAAAAGCTCAAGGGAGCCACTAGGGCGGCGCTTAAGAGCCGCAGGTTGCCGACCTATGGTCTAGCACAAGAAAAACAACTGAAAAGCAGCGCAGTGGAAGACAAAAACGAGTTCCTTTTCAAAGTGGAACTGTACACTGCATCATGGAGTTGACGCTATGGGAACACTACTTGTGAGCCGTTGTCTGAAGCATGCGTATTACATGCCTATTTTGATTGGCTACCGCAGTCAGGTGGCATTACAGGTACGCCAGCAGAGTACTTATGTGTGTCAGATAGAACGTCATCAGCTTCTTTGTCTTCAGGAAGCCGTTTGTTTGTCTGTGCGTGATCTCTGTATTAGTGGCTAAAGGTTCTTGCACACTGAGTCCGAAATTCTCGTCCTTAATTTTCGAAACCAACAAAAAATAAATATGACCTCACGTTGTGTCAATCACAACTTTCATCCGTCATAAATAAATTCGGATCGGATTCGATTTTCTGCGTTTTCCGTATCTGTAGTGAGCATTTTGAGAGGTGTTTTGACAGTTCAGAGCCACCGAATGACGAATACGAAAAAACGCATACAAAAATTTCGGACTCGGTGTCCAAGGACCTTAAGAGTGAAAAAAAATATTTAAAAGTCAAAGTTTAGGAGATGTGTCACGCTGTGCCCATAGCGTCAACTTCATGACGCAGTGTCTCATTTCCCCTTCACAGGAAACCATGGTTACAATAAATTTAGAAACTACTAAATGTTGTTTAATGTGTTTCCTGTCTTTTTTCTTCCATAACCCCTCTCAAAAAGAGCAGCATAGCATTCAGTTTAACTTGTTCTGGACGTCCAAGCTTGATAAGTGGTGGGCTGAAAGGGTCATTTGTCATTGGGTTGAGCAGTAAAGGTGGAATGTGGACACTTGAACAACAATGTATGTTAGTGGGTGTGAAGTGAAAAATTCCCACAGCTTTAGGGCCCATTTTGAAATCTCATTATTACTGTGCCACGGGGGACTTTGGCATTGTAGCACACCTTCATGTTTCACTACCATTTACCAAAGTTAATTGAGCTAACTGCAGGGAGCGGCCCGTTTCATTTATAGCTACAGCAAACGCTTCAGTGTCAAGCACAGAGGAGCTGGCAAACATGTGCTTCATTTGAGTTGCTGATACAGTGACAGAACATAATTGGTAATCAGATTGTTCAATACAAGAAACCCTTCAAGGATCTTTAAAGTCAATATGGAAAACTGACATTTACTTCGATTTTTAATACACACTACTAGTCTTCTTTGTACTATTTTGTCCAGATAATAAATAATGTATTACATGTAAAACAATCATTAACAATATTCACAATTGTTTACATTTATTCATTTAGCAGACGCTTTTATCCAAAGCGACTTACAAATGAGAACAATAGAAGCAGTTAAACTAACAATAGGACAACAATATGCAAGTGCTCTGACCCTTCCCAGTTCCTCACAAGCGAAACTGTTTACCTTGTGACTAAACGCGAACAAACGAGACTTCACCAATGAGATTTCAGCTCGTGAGCACAGTAAACAAACACTGTTTCCTAGTAACTACAACTGCACTTAAATCAAATGAGAAAAGGATACAAAACACTTAGAGTTACTGTCACCTCCATGTTGCTTGACTGTAGAAACAATAATGCTAGCACTGAAATCCCTGCGATAAATCAACCAAAGTTCTTCTGAATCTCAGTTCTTACCATTGAACAGTGCCATGAAGACTAAAGAGCAAAGCTGACCTCATTACGTCATGGCCACCTCAGCCAGAGATCATCTGCCATCATTAAATTTCACTCTGACACAGACAGACAGAGAGAGTTAGACATGTATCTGACAGAGAGCAACTTGAATGTTTAAACACTTCCTTCAAGTACGGCAACATTAACGTCCAGGTTTCAGGTTTAGGTTCAGGTTTATTCAGTAAAGTTGTGAAAGTTATACCGCAAATCTCAGTCAGTTGTTGATTAGAATGTTCATACTGATATTATCTATAGGGGAAACGATCTAAGCACATGGTCTAAAGCGCACGGCACAAGTGCACTTAGTCATCAGTCTGAATCTACTTTTACTAGTTTAATGACGGGAAAAATGGTCTGCGTTCCCAGCGCATGGTCTAAAAGGGTTGTCCCTATTCTCTTAATGAGTAATGGGTGTGTTTTGGGCATAACGTGCAATAAACCAATCAGAGTCTCATCTCCCATTCCCTTAAAAAGCCAGTTGCGCTTGCGCCATGGCGGATTCGCTATTTACATGACGGAATTTGCAAGCGTAAAAAACGAACGCTTCTCTATCAAGGAAACGGATCAGCTCGTGCTCGAGGTTAAAGTGCGCAAGCAGACCATCTACGGGACAAGCTGGATTCCACCATATCTTTATGTCCACAATATTAATCTTTTACATTGTAATCCTTTTATTTTTAATACTTGGCATGTTTTTGTTCTGCTGCGCATCCCTGTGTGTGTCATAAGCAGAGTGTACGCGTGTTGAGTACCCGCCTTTAGGCGCATATTACTAATGCCCTCTTTAAATCACAAAAACAATATTGCGCCATTGGACCAGGTTTCAGTTGGTCAATGGCGCAGTCTAGATTTTAGCAAAAAACACTTGAATAGCGCCTGGCGCCGCATTGCGCCGGGTGTTTGATAGGGCCCTAAGTCTAAACCCCTCCTTTCCACGAGCCAACTCTGCTCTGATTGGTCAGGCGTCTCAGTCTGCTGTGATTGGTCTACCGCTTACAGCGCATGATGGGAAAGAAACAGCTGAAGAAAGAATTTCAGCTGAGACTTTCTCAGCGCTTGTATTCAAAGTGATACAAACAGTAACAATGGCATCCGTTTTTTCCCCCTTATCAATTCCAGCACGAGTCCTCATCCTTTGGCTTCAGCTACAACTACAGTGTTTGAGGGCGAGTCAAAAGGTTTGTTATGTAGGTTTGTAACAGGAAGTGAGACTGGAATTGCTAACGGCAGTTCAAAATTGATTCTTTCTTAAAGGAGACAATTACATTATTTGTAGTATACATCGATCTTTAAAACTTTGCAGACCTTTTACATCCATAAACAGCTATACTACACACTACATGAAAGGTAATATTTGAAAAAGCATAAAGGGCACCTTAAGAAATAAGTTGTGTTTTTGTGAAGAGTCATCTGAATGGTGTATACTTACAGGAGATGAAGACTGAACTCATAATAGATTTCAATAAAAAGTGTTTTAGTCATGTATGGTGCGGGTTGCCCTCCTCAGTGTTTTTCACCACCTTTAAATAACGTGACCCGATGTGTTTCACTAAACGTTGCAGAGAATTCTCACACTCATTGACTCCCGCGTCAGTATATACCAAGCGGCAACCTTCCGATCTCTCTCTTGAATCCAACACGGAAGTGACTTAAACTGCAATTCATCGACTGGCCGCTAGAGACAGGCTGCAAAAGAGAGTCAATCCGATATACCCCCCATTCTAATATGCCCAACTTTACACAAAAAGTGTATTTTGTCTAAGTAGCTAATTTTGCCCTTCATGACGACTGTGAGGAGGGTGAAATTTGTTATAACTCATCCGTTTAAATTATATTAAGCCTTCTGCATAATTAAGGGCGTGGCCACTTGAGTGATGGGTGGATTGCCGCTACTGTCACTACAAGCCGTTTGTCTGTTGTCTGTTAGCCGTCACGTTACCTCACCTAATCCCGCCTCTTTGCCCATTTTCATTTATCAGGGAGTGATGAACTGCCAAGATGGCGGGCTCCGCCTCAAAAATATTCTTCAGAAACCTACAGTTGACGTCACGGACACTACATCCAAGTCTATGGCATATACGCTATAGTGTAGTGTTGTCCGGGGACCTTCTTGCTGCTCAATTTTAGTCCATTCTTTGCATAAAGCTATGGTTCAGATGACTGGGAATTTAGTGCATGAGTTGTATGGACTATTTTTTATGTTTGGAAAAGATGAGCATGAACATTCATCTCTTTTAATGCTCCACAGAAGAAAGAAAGCCATATGGGTTTGGAATGACATGACAAAATCATTAGTCCTTTTTGTTTTAATTTCTTCCTGATATTATTTTATTTTTAGACCATGTCACTCTGGATTACCTCAGGCTGTGGTGAACATGCTATTGTGTCATCTACTGACGAGTCATCAACATAATTCCTCACATAGGCTACGGATGAAAAGACTCAAGACTAATTCTGCCATCCTCCCACTGCCAGCATGGCTAATGCCTTTCAAAGTCTTAACATGGGCTTTAAAATACCAGTGTGTTTGCAGGTATCCACTCTCAAGTTCTCAAAACAGTTTATTAGTTACTTGCTAGTAACACACCTGGAGCTTCTGACCTTGAATATTTGATTTTAACTGAATTTTAGTGTGCAGTTTAGTTTTAATTTTAAGTGCAGCAAATGATCAAATCAGCAGCTTTCTTTGAGCTAGTGTGTGTGTGGCCCTCACACCTTTCAAGAAAAAAACACCTCTTTTGTCTGAACGACCTTATCATTTACACTCAAATAATGAACTAGGTGTCTGCTTTCTCTCAGCGTTTAATGAAAAAGCCCTAACAAACAATGGCATTTTAAACCTCATTGTGAATTAATGACGGGCACAAGCTAGACACATAAGACATACCGGTAGTTCGAAAAGGGCTTCGTTTCAAAGGGGTGGCCAAAGAACCAGCCATTATATACAAGAATGAAGGCCAAAAACCACAGCCACCACTTTAACTATATTAAGGGGAATGAGTGAAATGAAACAGCTTTGCACCGTTTGAACTGTTAGTTTAAGCACTATGGGCCCTATCTTGCACTCGGCGCAAATGACTTTGTACACTGACACATGTATCATTCCTATTTTGCACCCGCGCAAAGCGGACTTTTCCCTCCACAGACGCACGTCGGTTAACTAAGAAATACACTTGCGCTCCCCGGGGCGGTTCAGCGCAAAGAGGAGGCGTGTTCCGGCGCAAACTTTCCCTCATGCTATTTTGCTGTTCTATAAAACAATTGCGCCACTGACCAGAAAAAACCTAGTCTAAAGTCAGTGGCGCGTTGCGCGTTGTTCATTATGCTATTTTAAGGGCGCATGCTTGGCCATAATCAATGTAGCGTGTGCACAACGCACATACACGTTGATTCTCTCATCTAAGCAGCAGTTTTCATTTTTGCAAATCATACATTATTACGATAGATAGATAGATAGATAGATAGATAGATAGATAGATAGATAGATAGATAGATAGATAGATAGATAGATAGATAGATAGATAGACAATTTATTATAAAAGCATGTAGCTTACACATTTACCCAAATTATCATACGCCTGTTTAACAGAAGTTAATTTGGGTGGGTTTCTCCATCCCCAATGTCACTTCTCTGACGAGAACGTTGCTCTCCTCGGCTGTGAACCGCTCCTGGCGCGCGCCTGGCAAATCCGCCGTTATAATAGGAATCCGCTTTAGAACAAGCGCGCCTGCTCTTAAAGGGAATGTGAGATGACGCTCTGATTGGTTTATTTCACGTTACGCCCAAACCACACCTATGAATAATGAAGCTACTTCAGACCAACCCCTTTTAGATTTGCGCCAGGCGCAAGAGGCATTTATCCCGCCGGGAAAATAGCAACAGCGCCGGGATCCGCCCACAAAGTTACTTGCGCTTTGACACTTGCGTTTCAGATCGTTAAAATAGGGCCCAATGTGTTAATGTTGCAGTAGCATTTCAACCTAAAAATACTCAGAACATTGCGTATTCATTGTCACATGATCCTTCAGAAATCATTATAATATGCTGATTTGCTGCTCGAGAAACATTTCTTATTATTATCAAATTTTAAAAACAGTTGTGCTGCTTAATATTTTTGTGGAAACCATTACACTTTTTTCTCTATTTTTTACAAATAGAAAGTTGAAAAGAACAGCATTTATAAAAAATCTTTTTTTTTGTTGTAATAATGGAAAAGTATGTCACTTCTGATCAATACAGTGTGTCAGTGCTGAATAAAACTATGTATTGATAACTGATAACTTTTACTAAAAATGTTGCTCATTGATATCTCATGTTCACCATACTGCATACCGGTAATATAAATCTATAGAATAATATTGTGGGTGTTTGCAAATAACTTTTTTAAGCAATGATGCACGCACCATTTTATATTGCTATTCTCCAGTTTCTACGAATCCAGTCAATAAATGCACTTCATCAAGAAAGCTTTTACAAACTGCATATCTACAAAAAAAGGCCTTGCATTTTAAAAGAAATAAATGAAAACCTTCAATAACAATGGCACAGAGACATACTGTTTCATGTGAAACTACAACAATGAACCGCTGTCATTAGTCCTTTCCCAGCCATTACCCACCAACTGGAACCTACAAGCCAACTTGAACAAAACTGAATAGAGATCACTTCTGATATCTTTGAAGTTTTAATATGACGGAGCGGAGTCGGCCCCTTATACGATGAGAAACCAATGAGTACAGATGAAAGCAACCCCCTTTATATCCATAATTAGAAGCCACAACACAAAGGAAAGGCAGAACAAGCACCAGGCCTGATGAGCAAGCCAGCAAAGTGGAGGACGCAATTTGTGCAAGTCCTCTCTGTAATCAGGGGTCACTCAATGTGGAGGAGCCTTCCTCCCAGATCATACTGAAATACAGAAAATTACAGTTCAGAGGGGACGACTGTAACCATGGCAATTTAACATCTCGGCTGCTGCTGAACGCTTCAATACTAGACTATGATTTCAGCCAGGGGATTAACTTCCACATTTGGATTGCTGACTGTGGATTTTGCATGCAGGAGTTTGCATACAGAAATGCAAAGCTCTTTAGGGAAAAAGAGGGGAAAAATCATTCCCTCTAATACAGATGGAGGAACTTGCTTAAAGACTTGCAAGAGAAGAAAACCGCTTTTGTAATTTGTGGTAACTGTGTTACGTCCATATTGATAAAACAGAATGTGGTTTCTTCAGGGAAAGTGAAACGTGCCATGCCTTTACATTTCCATCAAAAATATATTTTTGATAAGGCTATGCAGAAATATCTAAGGACTTTATAAGCATGATATATATTTTTTTTGTACAGTGGCCTCAAACAGTAAGACACATTTAAGAATTTCTAAATGTCAAACCATGTAATACTAGAGCTTTCTCTGTGCTTTCTGAGCCTTTTTCGTTATTCTAAACAGTACATTTATTGTTTTAGCATTTCAAATTATGTTATTAATTTACAACTAAATGTTGATGGTTTTTATTTTATTTTTTGGGGGGTGTACTTTATACTACGGTATGTAGAAGCATATCCACATTTTTATTTCTACACAAAAACTGGCTCAGAAGGTTACATAACTATGTGGGATTGTTAACTAGCTAATGCCCTGTCCAAATACCCACACTTGAGGTATTGGCCGTGATAGGAAAGTGAGCAAGGCTGTTCCATGTGCCCTTATTGCACACTAAACCCACACAATCTCGAATACCACTTCGGAGCGGTAATCGCAATCATGCATTATGTTCGGGAACTCACGAGCCCCGAAATCGCGAGATCTCAAGGAAAACATTCCACAAATGAAATTAATTAGATATTTACATATTACATATAATTTGGTAGTAAAACAAAGTGTTGCACATTTTATTGGTGCAAAGATACGAGTATGTGTATTTTGTACAACATTTACAACTGCTTTTTATCACTTAATTAGAAGCACCACAATTTTAAAACTGTGTCTTCTGTTAGTTACATAGCGACTACTGAACACATTTAGAAGTTTAAAAGTATAAAAAAAATACAAATAAACAAAACCTCTGTAAACACTTGCATTTTTTTTGCAAGACTATAAGTGTGTGCCATCGGGTAATCAAAAGTTCTATACAGAGTTGCAGTCTTCACGTCTACTTGAACACTTTGGCCATGGAAATACGTCATGCAAGTAGACAAGTGTTCAAGTGCAAAGACTGCGAGTGTGGGTATTTGGACAGGGCATAACCCTCCTCATACCCACACTGAGACTGAGGTAAAGTTTGACACCAAATTAACATCTCTCCAGGCAGGTCTAATATATTAAACACAGAGTGAATTCAGCTGTGCAAACGCAGGAAAAAAAGCCTGCTTATGATCTGTTTCCCCAAGGTAACTATTGATGCTTAAAAAAAGATAATATAAAACTAACTGGCATTTGATCGTGTGATTTCTGAAGCTCTCTATAGTCAACAAAAGGTCTCAGAAAGGTCTATTTGCACTGTGATCATCAGAAAACATAGATAAGTGGAGAAGATGTTCAAGGGGAACAGCGTGTTGGAAATGTCCTGCTCAGCACAGGTTAATGGCTTCATGGAACTAGAGCATTTATAAATGTCTCAGATAGAAAGCACAAATCAGGGACAGAAGGGCAACATTTCTCACCGAGAAAATTCCTTCTAAACCTGTACATTTAAATCACAATTTTGAAAACGAACTGCAAATGAATTGCTAGTTACAACAAATTAGTGGTTGATGTGTTTGGTATAGTAATATACTGATATCTAGACAGAGTGGCAGATATAATGCTGGTTTAGGTCATTTAATGATAGCAAATAAGACAATAATTACTCAAAATTCACTTAAAGGTATGTGAAAAAAAATCCCGGAATAGTTTGGAATAACTTCACTTAACTGTTTTTGTCTAATGTTGAAATTTGAAAATGATCAAATATTGGCCATATAGCTACTGTATTGGTCGATAAGTACCAAAAAGATGATTATTATGAAATGACCATGTTTAGTGATACCAAGTGTGTGAATTATAGAGAGACTTTCAAGAGGATAAACTTATAAAGATAATTTACATAGAAAGTTCTATAACATTAAGAAAATTTGTAAAAAAAACTTTTCTTTTGAAGTCATTATTCATTAGAAAATGTGGTACTAAGCCTATTCAAAATGCTGTAAAACCATGTGTACAGTTGAAGCTGATTTAAGTTTTGGGGTCCAAACTATTTCTTCCGACTTCCTTTAAGCTTTAATATAAAGGGGGTCAAACCCACACCTGTCACAGTTATGCTGCAGCAATCCAAGTGAGCACTAAACTGACTTTTAATAAACACAGAGGGAAACAAAGCACTACACACTATAACAAAACGTTAACACTAACCAAGAGCTTAAATACTCAAGGGAACCTAAGAACAGGGAACAGGTGTAAATTAGAAACCAAATTAACTAGTGGCAAGAAAATGAGAACAAAGGAAACAGGAACTAGAACTAAACCAAACCAAAACAATGAAACCAACATACATGTGACACCACCAAACCCAAACAAGTATACTCCCAACACTACCTATGTTTGGATGTACCTTGTAAATATCATAGTACTGTATATACCAATGGGCTATATGCACGCATAACTTCCGCGTTTGACGCAAGGATGCTCTTGCGTTTCCGGTTGGGGAGATTTAAAGCGGAGGAAAACCGAGGAAAACGGGATTATGGCAGAGTCTTCAAAATTTACTGTCCTCTCGTCTTTGAAACGAAACTTTAATACGTTTAGATGTAATTTTATATATAGTTATGTTTATTTAACATAATAAACAAAGAAGCATAAACAAAATGAGGGGTGTCTGTTTTTGTGACTAACGTTTCTTTAGTATAGCAATAGAGTATAAAAACCAATATAAATTCTCGGTATAGCATTGGACTCTACGATCGGCGGAAGTAATCCAGCATCCTTAGACCTTCACCGGAAATACCACCGTGCATAGAGCCCATTGACTAACATGGTATTACCATAACTGTTCCATAGTGCTTTCATGAAAATCCAACAATAGGCTTCAATTTTTAAAACATGCCTAAATAATTTTTGAAAAATAAAGCAGTTCACAATTTAAGAATATTGATATGTTGTATTAAGCATTATGGCACTTCTGCAATTTGGTAAGCTAAAATGAAACTTTAAAAATGAGATAACTGTTTTTGTGCATAACCATACAAGCTGTTGTGTGGCTATTAAAAATGTAAAACTGATTATACTTCTATTTAACTTGAAAATACAAATAATACACATTAAATATGGTGTACATAATATTCTGTTTCTGCACATTCAAATTACTGTATGATTCAGCTGTAATAACACACTTGTAACTTTTGCAAATTCAATACAACGTACATAGGCTGTTTGAACATATTTGTCTGAATAATTACTGCCGAAAGGCATAACTAATGAGCAGTACTCAACAATAGTTACAGTACAGTGCAATATAAAGGGACCTCACTTGTTAGTACAGTGGGACCCATGACCATCTGTTTCCAGCTAAAGCCAGTGTGTCTAAATGCAGAATTGGTATCTGAACCTGCTCATCTTAGCAGGACACAGCCGGCCCACATTAGTAGTCATCTCCACCCTCCCATACCTGTCCTGCCACAAAAACTCTGTCCAGACCTACTGAGACTTAAGTCTCTTATGTAACAATCATCCCATTTCCTTCCAACTTGTCTGTTCTCAAGCAGTCAAACAACACAAAAGGCCATGTGGGCCTAATGTGATTTTAAAAATGACAATATCTTAATTGTCCTCTAAAAACTTCCATTTCACAGCTTTGAGAAATGTTCTGTATGTTCTGTATGCTCCTAAAAATACAGAGGTGTTGATACTAATAACATTTTATTAGCAGCATATTTTGCTAATCCTCTATAAACAGATTTTCACTGCTATATGTATCCCATTAGCCCACACTGCAACGGCAGCAATAAATCCATCATGTGATAATGATATAGCATGCAGTACACAACTTTGCTATGATTTACAAAAACATTAGCATTTGCATGTGTTCCTGCTGAAAATACAATAACCATAATTGATTAGGGCATTTAAAAATGTGTTTCCGATAATGTCACAAGCCCAATTTAAAACGTGTGTGATATACAACAAGCTAAAATAAATGAGACGCACATGCATGACATAGAATTGAACTTTACCTCAAGCACTAGCCAAAGCTGGTCCCCGTTCTTGACATCCTTCCTGTAGAACATTCCAAAGAACTTGACGACATTGGGATGGTCTGAGAGAGCTTTTAGGATGTTATATTCAGCTTCAATTTCCTCATCAATATCCTGAAATAAAGTAAGGGTGAGCCATTGTAAATGTTTCTTAAACGGGTTGTATATTTCTAAATGTAAAATTCAAATTTATTGTAAGGAAAAAAGGGATAATCTTTTGGTATAGCATGACAGTGAGTAAATAATAACAGAATTCCATTGACAGAATTTTCATTTTTGGTTTAACTTTTCCTTTAAGATCAAAATAAAAATAAACACAGAGCAATGGCTCAAACGTCTATTTTCATTTTTGAGCGAACAAAGACTTTTCTTTAACTATTCAACACAAATAACACAAATGGAGGCACTGATGCAAAAAAATATATTTTTGTAGTCATTTTATCTATTGAATTTAGCGAAGCCAGAAAGGCCATAAAATGTCAGCATTAACAAAGCCCCACAGCAGTGAACTACACATGAGGCATAGACTGAAATAATATTTGTTGGCTTCCACGTCCTTCAAGGTTTTTGGACCAACATCGGAAAATTACTGTTTACTGATTGAGCCTGAGGAAAAACAACTTCTGAGTGTAGAATTTTAATGGATATGGTACACAGGTCTATTCTGTGATGCCTTTTGGCTTCAAAAATGCTCCATATATCTATTACTACACATGATTACAGCATTTCCTGCGGTTGGAAAGCAGTGCAAACAAATATTTGTGAATATCTGAGGTACAATGGCTATGGCAGCTGCAGTCTATTAAATTAAGCCAAGATTTATTTGATCTAGATGAGTGATTTTAAATATACTGGCAGCCAAAGGTCCATTGAAAAACTTCCAAGCTTCCTTTCAGGACTTTGAAAGGGTGAATTGGAGAAAGGTAAATTAACACAAATTGCACATCTTCTGAAAAGCCATCTCATCATGATTAGTCTGGGTATATGCTGTTAGAGGTCCTTTTATTTGCCCAATCACTAAAGGAAAGAGTGTCTGGCTGGAGAAATAACGAGCAGGACAGAGACACAGAGAGCCTTTTGGCATTATCTGCAGGATATAGATGTTCTGTTCTTATATGACAGTGGCGAGTGGAATTGCCTGCAGGCCTCTCTTAAGGCATAAACACACTCACAGGTACAAACAAATGTGCAAATGACTGCATACAGATGCAGCCAAATGTGAACTGATTGAACCTGAAGGGTCCAAAATTACCCTGCCCTTAATGACCCTGCCCTTCTGTGCAAATCTGACCATGAGTTTTCCCTGTGTTTAAAAATGGTGACTTTATGATATGACTCTTTCTCTCTTTATGACCTAAAACACACACCACATACAGGTTTGGTCTAGTAGGGTTTTACTCACATGGATAGGATCCAATATTTTGACGGCGGCTTTGCTGCCATTGACTCTGTTAAGCACTTTATAAACTTTCCCATAAGTCCCTTTACCAATAGTCTCAATGATCTCCCAGGTATCAGATGGATCTGGAAAGCTGTCAAAGACGATGGATTTCCCTGAGCGAGGAAACATCTTCCCGAACGATCTCCTGAGGAGAAAGAGCACATATTGAGTCTTGAGCCAAATGTTGTTTTGCAGTTATAGACGGCCCACTCACTGTTTTCCCATTTGACTTATAGTGGTTAACACAGAAGTTGATGTATCACTTGTGACACCTGTGCAGGCAAGATAAGATGAGTAAAATAACCCTGCATGAAAAAATACATATATGTATGTATGGGCTTAGTTAGTCTTAGGACAGCTAGGGCTATTTCTGTTTGACAGTAAAGTTACTCCAGGATTAACAAAAATCCATATAGAGTAGTAACATGTCCTACTTAACAAAATCTAACACCCTTTATCATGTCTGACTCAACGTATTCCTCAGACTTTTGCAAAAGCTGTTGGCTTTTGCCTGTTATTGAGGATGGAAAACTTGTTTTGGACTAAAATGTTTTGGTTAAATTTACATCTCAAGGGTTTTTTTGATATAAGAATTTGTGAATCCATTTTCAAAAAACAATGTTTGAGAAAAGTAGGAAGATCTGATCAAAGGTTGAAAGATCTGAGGGTGCAGTGAGCCAATTTACCAAAGGGCCAGATGTTATGTTCCTTCAAAGGCATTATTATTTTGAGGTACTGTAACTCAACAAAAACTGCCTGTCTTCCTCAGAAACTATGACCTAGTGAAAGAAATTATTACATTTTATTTGGCACAATGCAAAAACTTTTGACAGAAACCCAGTTGCAGAGTTATGCATGTTCTGAAAAAAACATTAGTCGTTTTGCCTGTGCAAAAAGCACTATGCTAGAGTATGCTGGGTAGTTCCCTTTCAAGGGAACTCGAGCTGCGTTTGAGACGCGGTGGGAACGCTCTGCGTGATTGCGTCATGAAGCACGTGTAAAATCAGTCCAATGGAAGCCCGATACGTCATAGGTGACGTCATAGACCAGGAAACTATAAAGCACCCCTGAAAACAGACCGCGACAGCTTCTGTTGTCTTCAGCAAGCGCTCTCTGTGATTCTGTCCTTGTCTATTTATTGTTGTTTGTCAAGCCCAATATATATCACTATCTATCATTATGGCGAGCAAGCAAGATTATAGACGTTGTGTTGTTCCCTGCCCTCGTTACATCACGGGTGGGGACACACATCAGCTTGTTGTTGCTGTTTGGGAGTGGAGCATGCCAACAGTCAGTTCTCGAGGGAGCTGACTGTGAGCATTGCGAGAAGCTGTCCGTGAGGACGCTCCGCTCCCGCCGGGCGTTCTTCGAGGAGGACGGTTCGGTTCGCGTTCCCCGCGCGGGTCTCTCTGTTGCCGAGGCACGGAGACGGCTCGTATTTCGGGGTTCGCAAACGGATCTGACAGCGGGGGTTGGGACGGGCTCCGCCCTATCTCAGCTTTCACATGCCAGATCTAGTGTGCTGCGATTTCCAGTTCCGAGGAATTGGTATCGTTGGTGTTTTGTTTAAAAAGAAAGAGAACAAAACAAATAAAAATCTTGAGAAAAAGGCAGATGTTTGAGTTTTCAATGAATAAATAAGTCAGCTCATAACTCTGCTGAATAAAGAGGAGCTTTTTAAAAAAAAGGAGGTTTTATCTAGTGCTGTTGCCAGTTAAATATTTACTGGCCAGCTGAACATTATGAGATTGAAAATAAAGAAGAGTTTGTTAGATGAACTGTATCTTAAAACAGGAAAACTCTGTATCTCAGCCTCCTCGTCGGGGATTGCGGGTTTTTTTCCCTATCTCCACACTGAGGTGTCGAGATCGTGGAATAAACTGGTTTGTATTTATGTGTTTAATCCCCAGATGTCTAACTATAGTAATGTTTGGGTATTAAGTATCATAGTATGACAGTGCCTCGGGTTAAAGAGACGCTTGCGAGCTTTCTCTCTCCCGAGTCGGCGTCATCGTTATTAACCCCGACGTTACCCACCAGCCATCTTAAATAATGAATACATTTTTATTAGGCAGCGCTGGTGGGTAAAGTATATAAGGACATGGATGAATGTGAGGGGCGACTCTCTGAGGAGGGTCGCAGCGCTGCCAGTTCGGTTGTTTCCTGCTGGTGGCCGCAGAGTGATATATATGTATATATATATAAGTTTTTCTGATATAAAGATAAAGGAAAATAAAGATATAATTATGTCTGTTCTTCTGGACGCTCCGCTTTCAAGAAAACTAAGAAATAAACCATTCAGCGGCGTTCCAGAGGTTTCTTCCTCACCAATCTAATGTTCCTGAGACTGCTGGGCGGGAGCAGTCTTGGCCTATTAAGCTCCTCTCAGCACAAAGTGCAAAACAGAGCGTCGCCATTCGGGCTCCTCCGCAATTGAGGGGTACCTGGGTGGCGGTCGCAGTCTAGCCAGTTAGAGACATGCAAGATCTGAGGACTGTTTTATCTCTAAAATAGCTTGGACAAAGAAGCAGCCCTGACGCCGAGGCGATCAGGCTTCTAAGGGTGGTCCTCTCTGGGGTAGGGACGGTTTTGAGAAATCGTTTCTCCTCAGCGCCCTTTGGGGTGCGACTCTCTGAGGAGGGTCGCAGCACTGCCAGTTCGGTCTCCCTGCCGGTTCAACCGTTTCAGGGCACCAAGGTGTCAGTGTCCCCAAACGCGCCTTCAAATAAGAAAAAAGAAGAGCAGTCAGTTCGGTTTCCCTGCCGGTTCACCGTTTCAGGGCGCCGAAGTGCCTGCTTTTTTCAACGATCCTCCGAGGAGGGTCGTAGGAACTAAGCTAGTTAGAGGTAGGCAAGATCTGAGGACTGTCATCATCTCTAATAAAGCTTAGACAAGAAGTCCTGTCGCAAAAAACGAGGCTATCAGGCTTCTGAGGGCTCCTCCAGGGCAGGGACGGTTTTGAGAAATCGTTTCTCCTCGGCGACCTCTGGGGTGCGACTCTCTGAGGAGGGTCGCAGCGCTGCCAGTTCGGTTGTTCCCTGCCGGTTCGCCGTTCAGGGCACCGAGGTGTCAGCGTCCCCATACGATCCTCCAAAGAGGATCGTAGAACGTCAGTTTGGTTGTTCCCTGCCGGTTCGCCGCTTCAGGGCACCGTAGTGACTGTTCAACCAAGGGACGGTTTTGAGAAATCGATCATGAGTGGTCGCTCGGCGAATGGCGGACAACACACTGATGGTCTCGTATATCAGAGCAGATATCCTGTTGAGGCAGGGGCTGAGGCCCAGGGATTGGAGTCTTCACCCCGAGGTGGTGGAGCTTCTTAGGGAGAACTTTGGTCAACTAAAGTCAAATCGACCTTTCACATCATTTGCACAACGCTTTGCTCTATTTGGTTCTCCCTCACACATCCAGCTCCGCTTGGACTGGATGTGATGTATTAGGTGTGGTAGACGCTACACCGGTATGCATTTCCCGATATCTTTGCTCCTGAGAGTTCACCCTCATTTGGAGTTTGGATACTGTGGGCTCGGCCTCTGAGGGGGCCCGGCTCATAAAATCCGGTCTCTCGACTGAGGTCGTTGAGACCATTCTCCAATCCAGAGCTCCTTCCACAAGAAAACTATATGCATTGAAATGGAAATTATTCTCCACCTGGTGTGGTGAACGTCAGTTAGATCCTGTTAACTGGGGGGGGGGGGGTTACTTCTATCGGGAGAGATCCTCTTATTACTCGTTTTCTCCGTGGTACACTGAGGTTGAGACCTGCACTGCACTCTAGAGCACCGGCTTGGGATTTGGCCATTCTACTTGAGGGTCTGGCTTTGGCTCCTTTCGAGCCCATTGAAGAGGTTTCAGAGGAATTCCTCACTCTAAACTTTATTTCTCCTTGCTATTTCGTCTATCAAGAGATTTGGAGATTAGCATGCCCTGTCGGTTGCTCCATGTTTGGAATTTGCACCTGGTATGGTGAAGGCATTTCTCTACCCTAGACCGGGTTATGTTCCTAAGGTCCCAGTTAATGTTGGGGGCCCAATAGTGCTGCAGGCCTTTTATCCTCCACCTTTTAATACCCCAGATCAGGAACAACTGAACCTGTTATGTCCAGTTCGGGCATTAGATGCCTACGTTCAAAGGGCTGCCCTGTGGCGTAAGTCTGAACAATTATTTGTCTGCTTTGGGTGACTCAGGAGAGGGTGCCCTGCATCTAAACAGGTGATGAGCAAATGGATAGTCGAGGCTATATCATTGGCTTATGAAGCGGCCGGTCAGCCTTCACCTATGGCTGTACGGGCCCATTCTACAAGGAGTATGGCGGCCTCTACGGCCTTAATTTCGGGTGTTTCCCTTCCTGATATTTGTAATGCGGCAGGATGGTCCTCTCCGCATACATTTGTCAGGTTTTATGACCTTGACCTCTCCACTCCAGGGGCGAGGTTGCTTGCTTCTTAGTGTGCGCAGGACTTCACACAGAACGGGCATTTGTCACTATGGCATAGTGGGTATGGGGTTCCCACCGCGTCTCAAACGCAGCTCGAGTTCCCTTGAAAGGGAACGTCTCAGGTTACGTATGTAACCCTGGTTCCCTGATAGGGAACGAGACGCTGCGTTCGTCTGCCATACTTCCTGCATGCCCTGATCGACTTGCTTCAGACTTTTCAGAAGCTGTTGCGGTCTGTTTTCAGGGGTGCTTTATAGTTTCCTGGTCTATGACGTCACCTATGACGTATCGGGCTTCCATTGGTATGATTTTACACGTGCTTCATGACGCAATCACGCAGAGCGTTCTCACCGCGTCTCAAACGCAGCGTCTCGTTCCCCATCAGGGAACCAGGGTTACATACGTAACCTGAGACGTTGCCAGGGTGTTGCTATGCTGCGGCTGAGGTTTTCTGGGTGTTTGCTAGGTGGTTGATCACTGGCCTAAATCAAAAGAGCTCATCATTCTGGTCGATATGACTCGGAGGTCCTTCGTTCATTGCAAATTTTGCCATTTTATTCTTACAGCAAAGTTTAGTTCTATCCCTAATTAAACACACATAAACCAGCTAAACAAGATCTTCAGGATAACTAGAGACTGCCAGGCAGGTGTGTTGGAGCTAAACTCTGCAGGAAAGTGGTCTCTAAGAGCAGGATTGGACACCCCTGACCATATCGTTTGATATCGAGAACCGGTTCCATTGTTGTTCTCCAAAATTTCAAGCGCAAGAAGACCCGCATGCTGTTTTCTGTGCTGCACACACATCCAAAGTGCACTCAGAGAAAAAGTGAGCACAAAGTGCAAAACAGAGCGTCGCCATTCGGGCTCCTCCGCAATTGAGGGGTACCTGGGTGGCGGTCGCAGTCTAGCCAGTTAGAGACATGCAAGATCTGAGGACTGTTTTATCTCTAAAATAGCTTGGACAAAGAAGCAGCCCTGACGCCGAGGCGATCAGGCTTCTAAGGGTGGTCCTCTCTGGGGTAGGGACGGTTTTGAGAAATCGTTTCTCCTCAGCGCCCTTTGGGGTGCGACTCTCTGAGGAGGGTCGCAGCACTGCCAGTTCGGTCTCCCTGCCGGTTCAACCGTTTCAGGGCACCAAGGTGTCAGTGTCCCCAAACGCGCCTTCAAATAAGAAAAAAGAAGAGCAGTCAGTTCGGTTTCCCTGCCGGTTCACCGTTTCAGGGCGCCGAAGTGCCTGCTTTTTTCAACGATCCTCCGAGGAGGGTCGTAGGAACTAAGCTAGTTAGAGGTAGGCAAGATCTGAGGACTGTCATCATCTCTAATAAAGCTTAGACAAGAAGTCCTGTCGCAAAAAACGAGGCTATCAGGCTTCTGAGGGCTCCTCCAGGGCAGGGACGGTTTTGAGAAATCGTTTCTCCTCGGCGACCTCTGGGGTGCGACTCTCTGAGGAGGGTCGCAGCGCTGCCAGTTCGGTTGTTCCCTGCCGGTTCGCCGTTCAGGGCACCGAGGTGTCAGCGTCCCCATACGATCCTCCAAAGAGGATCGTAGAACGTCAGTTTGGTTGTTCCCTGCCGGTTCGCCGCTTCAGGGCACCGTAGTGACTGTTCAACCAAGGGACGGTTTTGAGAAATCGATCATGAGTGGTCGCTCGGCGAATGGCGGACAACACACTGATGGTCTCGTATATCAGAGCAGATATCCTGTTGAGGCAGGGGCTGAGGCCCAGGGATTGGAGTCTTCACCCCGAGGTGGTGGAGCTTCTTAGGGAGAACTTTGGTCAACTAAAGTCAAATCGACCTTTCACATCATTTGCACAACGCTTTGCTCTATTTGGTTCTCCCTCACACATCCAGCTCCGCTTGGACTGGATGTGATGTATTAGGTGTGGTAGACGCTACACCGGTATGCATTTCCCGATATCTTTGCTCCTGAGAGTTCACCCTCATTTGGAGTTTGGATACTGTGGGCTCGGCCTCTGAGGGGGCCCGGCTCATAAAATCCGGTCTCTCGACTGAGGTCGTTGAGACCATTCTCCAATCCAGAGCTCCTTCCACAAGAAAACTATATGCATTGAAATGGAAATTATTCTCCACCTGGTGTGGTGAACGTCAGTTAGATCCTGTTAACTGGGGGGGGGGGGGGGGTACTTCTATCGGGAGAGATCCTCTTATTACTCGTTTTCTCCGTGGTACACTGAGGTTGAGACCTGCACTGCACTCTAGAGCACCGGCTTGGGATTTGGCCATTCTACTTGAGGGTCTGGCTTTGGCTCCTTTCGAGCCCATTGAAGAGGTTTCAGAGGAATTCCTCACTCTAAACTTTATTTCTCCTTGCTATTTCGTCTATCAAGAGATTTGGAGATTAGCATGCCCTGTCGGTTGCTCCATGTTTGGAATTTGCACCTGGTATGGTGAAGGCATTTCTCTACCCTAGACCGGGTTATGTTCCTAAGGTCCCAGTTAATGTTGGGGGCCCAATAGTGCTGCAGGCCTTTTATCCTCCACCTTTTAATACCCCAGATCAGGAACAACTGAACCTGTTATGTCCAGTTCGGGCATTAGATGCCTACGTTCACAGGGCTGCCCTGTGGCGTAAGTCTGAACAATTATTTGTCTGCTTTGGGTCACTCAGGAGAGGGTGCCCTGCATCTAAACAGGTGATGAGCAAATGGATAGTCGAGGCTATATCATTGGCTTATGAAGCGGCCGGTCAGCCTTCACCTATGGCTGTACGGGCCCATTCTACAAGGAGTATGGCGGCCTCTACGGCCTTAATTTCGGGTGTTTCCCTTCCTGATATTTGTAATGCGGCAGGATGGTCCTCTCCGCATACATTTGTCAGGTTTTATGACCTTGACCTCTCCACTCCAGGGGCGAGGTTGCTTGCTTCTTAGTGTGCGCAGGACTTCACACAGAACGGGCATTTGTCACTATGGCATAGTGGGTATGGGGTTCCCACCGCGTCTCAAACGCAGCTCGAGTTCCCTTGAAAGGGAACGTCTCAGGTTACGTTTGTAACCCTGGTTCCCTGATAGGGAACGAGACGCTGCGTTCGTCTGCCATACTTCCTGCATGCCCTGATCGACTTGCTTCAGACTTTTCAGAAGCTGTTGCGGTCTGTTTTCAGGGGTGCTTTATAGTTTCCTGGTCTATGACGTCACCTATGACGTATCGGGCTTCCATTGGTATGATTTTACACGTGCTTCATGACGCAATCACGCAGAGCGTTCTCACCGCGTCTCAAACGCAGCGTCTCGTTCCCCATCAGGGAACCAGGGTTACATACGTAACCTGAGACGTTGCCAGGGTGTTGCTATGCTGCGGCTGAGGTTTTCTGGGTGTTTGCTAGGTGGTTGATCACTGGCCTAAATCAAAAGAGCTCATCATTCTGGTCGATATGACTCGGAGGTCCTTCGTTCATTGCAAATTTTGCCATTTTATTCTTACAGCAAAGTTTAGTTCTATCCCTAATTAAACACACATAAACCAGCTAAACAAGATCTTCAGGATAACTAGAGACTGCCAGGCAGGTGTGTTGGAGCTAAACTCTGCAGGAAAGTGGTCTCTAAGAGCAGGATTGGACACCCCTGACCATATCGTTTGATATCGAGAACCGGTTCCATTGTTGTTCTCCAAAATTTCAAGCGCAAGAAGACCCGCATGCTGTTTTCTGTGCTGCACACACATCCAAAGTGCACTCAGAGAAAAAGTGATTTTGAACCATCCAATCACAAAAAGACTTGCGCACTGTTTTCTGTGCTGCGCACACATGCGCTCTGCGTCTGAAAACTGATAAATGCTGCCTTCGGAGGACGCATTACAAGGTCGGAAGGCATCAAGGCATGTCTGAATGCAATGTTAGTTTCACTTTCTGTCTTCTGAGATACCTTCATCTGATCGATTTTTGAAGGCAGCATAGATGTATCCTTTGCTGCCTTTGATATCCCACAATCCAGAGCTTTCTATTCTGTGACAGTTGAGCTAGAAAAATAAAGATGGTGTCTGAAAGTTGCGGCTGTGGTCAGTTTGTGTGTAAATGTACATTTTTGATAAACATTTTCCACTTATAATGTCATTTCTTGCGAGAAATTACTATTGCAGTCAATAAATATTCTTAGTTTTCACCAAAGCTCGCTCTATTTTGCTGTAGAATATTAAACCGTTACACTGCCTCAGAAGTCTGTCCGAAATCAGTTTCGTGAGGAAACTTCGCACACAAACGCTGACTGCAAAGTCATTGCCTGATAGGGCAGCGAGGCAACAGGTCAGCTGCCTAAATTTCGGACAAAGAAAACATGTGTAACAGTATATTGGATCCGTGCAGCTCTTAACAGCAGCCTAATATTCCTGCTGCCGCCTCTATAATAACGTCAATCAAACAACAAAAGACAAAGAGAAAATTAACTCGCTGTTCTTGACTGAATAACTTTTGTAACTGTATATGTAATGTATATTTTATTAATAAAGTGCAGTGTTATTTTACATTTGATTTAAGTTTCTGCATCTGAATACCTGAAAATCTTAAAACACTGTTTATTTCACTCGTATCTTTGTTTAGTTGTATTTATTTGTGCAATTGCACATTTTTTATTTGTGCTTTTTTAATACCCGAGTGTTTACTTGTCTTTAATAATGCTTGAAATTTATATAAGTTAGGCTAGTTGTTTTTGCTATGGTATTTTTAAACCATAGGGAAAAGTTCCTTGTGTAAGTGTTCTTTAGCCTGTTGATTTTTGTTCATGGTATCAGCTACAATGAAATGCTTTGCAATAAGACTAAGAATAAATGTGCATGATATCTACGTTTAATTTTTTTTTTTTTTTTTACTTTATTGGAATCGAAATTAGGAATCAATAAGAATCAGAATCGATAAGCATAATCGTAATCATTAAAATTCAAATAATACCCAAATCTAACCAAAAAATCAAAGCAAATCTTATGTCTGATCACTCAAAAAACTTTTTAAACTAAGTTACCTGCTGAGTTACCTTGAAATGGGAGGAATTGTTTATAATAGAGGTCTTCACCCCTGCTCATGGAGACCCACTGTCCTGCAAAGTTTATTTCCAACCTGCTTCAGCACATTGATTAGCTCGATTAGAGGATATTGTAGCTAAACTCTGCAGGACAGTAGGTCCTCAGGGGTATGGTTGAAGACCTCTGTGTTATAACAGTCAGGGTTTGAAATGAACTTTTTTAATCACCACCCAATATGGCTACTAAATTTTTAAGTTAACTACCATTCAGAACTTCTATAGTCAAAATAAAATGATCAGAAATAAACCAGATTATCAGTGACAGCTTAGATTTAAATATCTTTATTATTTCATATAATTCTAAATCATTGTTTTACTTTCATTAAATCACTGTTTGCGGATTCCATTCAAATAAAATAAAATGGAAATAAAAACAAAATTATCTGTGACTTCTCTTATAATTCCCATGAGTTTACCTGCACGTAGCAAAAGATGCTAGGGCGCCATGCCAGTATTATCAGGCAGAAATACTTTAGAAAATGTAGTTTAAAAGAAGAACAATGCATTATGTCTACACAAAAGCTAAGCAAACTTGCCATTCTGTAAGTACTGTTAGTAATCACTGATCTTATTATACTGTCTGTCTAACAGATTCACCATTTGTGACCCTACCGGGTGAAAGTTCAACCAGCTCTTTCTCTACTCTAACCGCAATTAAACCTACTTTCAAGATGAAAACAGCAAAGGTCAACATGTAACTTACATTCTTTTCTTAAATGGTCGATGAACATTTTGTTGAATAAGTCCATATTGACTCTGTTGAGGCAGTCGTGCCGTGTGAACACTTGTGGAGGAGTTAACCACAGCTAAAGCTAATCTCAGCAAGCCATGCCTGGCACTAGAAACAATGCTAAGCAGCAGAAGATATGTTGGGATTAAGAGGAATTAGTTGACTACGCCATGAGCCTTTCCTCATTTAGATTCTCATTGATAAAGGTGCCAAAGCTAGTTAGAACTACTAAGAATATAATGCCAGGGGGACTACCTCTCTAACCCAAAGAAAGTAACTAGACAGAGTAGCTTAGGAAGCATCATTATCCTTTTGTTAAGGGTTGTACACCAAAGAAAGCTGTTTCATGCAGTGTTTAGTATTTACATAACCCAGTACTTTTGCCATTTTTTCTAGAGTACAAATTAATGGCCCATTAATTTTTTAAGCAAAAAAGGCACACATTCCATTTTCTTTAGAATGAAAGATTATGTATGTAGTTTCCTTAAAATTGTAACATTATTTGGAACATTTATTAACATAAAAAAAAAAAAGTTTACATGGTGGAAGGACAAGTAGATAAATCATGAGACAGATAAATCATACTTATCTGACCGTTATCAGTTTGTAGCAGTAAATGAAGAGATGTCTTATTATTAGGGATGGGACGATACACTTAAACTCACGATACTGCACCTCGATATGCCAGGGTCACGATACGATACGTCACGATACGATATCAAAAAAGGAAAAAAATATTACTGTATAACAACAACTTATTCATTTGCTTTGGCCGCCAAAGCAAATGTGTGTCCCGCCAAAGCCTTTTTTGATCGGCGAGTGATGTAGAATGAATTGACTGCTGCGCTTGACAATGACAGGGCGCATAACGAGCAGAGAGAGAGAGAGAGAGAGCGCCTCGATGCGTTTCGTCACGTTTTGTATCGCGATATTTCGTCAAACGATATTTCGTCCCATCCCTATGTCTTATCGATCACAAGTTCAGTATGGCGTACCACAAGGCTCAGTACTAGGACCGCTGCCGTTCACTCTGTACATGCTACCATTAGGAGATACACATAACACACTATAGACTTCCTTAATTCAAAATTAGGCTGCATAGTTTAGATCAGCCGGAACCGGGAACACGTCCTGTAAATCCTGATGTACTTGGTACATCATAAGAAGGATGGCGTCTACGCTAATATTAGTCTCTCTGTTTATCCCGAGGGACCCTCTATGGTGGACCTGCGCCTGGACCCATCCCAACTCATCCTGAAGTGCCAGCCTCATCAGCCCTGTGAAGGCCTCATCGACACGACAGCCATCGGCACTGATCCTCAACAACTCGTCTCCATACAGGCGTGATTACTTCGATTTCCAAACAAATGGAAATGGATAAATACTCTAAATGTTCCGATCCAATCTGATTGTAATGCTGCCCGAATCATACACTGTTCCTTCGTTGGCCAGAGGAGAACTGGCCCTCCAACTGAGTCTGGGTTCTCCCAAGGTTTTTTTCTCCATTCTGTCACCTGATGGAGTTTTGGTTCCTTGCCACTGTTGCCTTGGCTTTTGGCTTGCTTAGTTGGGGACATTTAATATTCAACAATATTATTGATATCGTTGACGCAATTTTCTTATAGAAACAAACTTTGTTGTATTATTTTCATGTTATCACTGTGAAGCTGCTTTGATACAATCTGTATTGTAAAAAGCGCTATATAAATAAAGGTGACTTGACTTGACAAGTAAATCCAAGTTTCCATTTTCTTAATTTTTCACAAATTGTAGTGCTGGCTGTATTTTTTCTATAATTCGCTCAATCATTCAACCCAGTCAATCATTACTAGAGTTAATGTGTTAAGAAAATGATCAAACAGAAATATACGCTTATCAACCGCTACAAACCAACGCTTGGTCCCAAATTAATTAGCTCCCTACTGAGGGACATTTTAATCTAGGCTACATCTGCAATCCTATTACCTACTCCTGCAACATTTGTTTTTTGTCAGTGGCTCCTTTTGCTTAATTTCAAGTTCCTTCATATTTTGCACCCATTTGTAGAAAGTGACAATTAAGTTAATATGTTTCAGTATCAGTACTATACAGTCAAAGGGAGCATGTTGGTCTGCCTGCTTTCGGAAAAAAACAGCATAAATTATATCAACAAGTTTAAAAAAAAACCAAACCTGTTATAAAATGTCATTTGAGCATGATAGGACATTATCAGTCATTACTTATGCCATTAGCCTTCTAAATTAGCCTTCTAAATTAGAGATTAGCCTTCTAAACAGCGAGGCAACGTTGCATGTAACTGAGCACATGTACAGCTCAATGTATAGTAGCCGAGGAACTTCCAGACATGTTTAATAATGAATGGAGCTTCTATATGTTACAAAACTCCATGACACAGAGACACAGGAGAAACCAAAAGATAAGACTAGCGCACCTTAGCATTCACAAATTACAAGACATTGGGTGTGAGTATGTAACATGACCTCCCCTACCTGAGGTACTTAGAGGTTATTAGATGCATTAGCGTATGCATTTTTAAATGGCCTTGCAAAGGCAAGCATCACTATTGCTGCTCATACTTAGGGTTTGAGGCATTAATGATAATGGACTCTTTTCATGTGGGCCATTAAGCAAACACCAAGCAGCCACACAGAACACCATAACAACCACCACACTCTGGCAACCTCCCAGAACACCTTTGTTCTCAACTCTTGCCCTCAAGGTCCACATTCTAGCAAAGTTTAGCTCCAACCTTGATCATACTCACCTGCCAGTATCTTTACGTGTGTTCACACCATGTCGTAATTCCACGATTTAAACTTGTAAAAAAAACGTTCACGACCTCGTAGAGCTCGTAATTACAGCCTGTACGTATTCTGAGAGCTCCTACTTGTACCACCTGACCGTTGCAGATTCATTTAGGCGTTGATAGCGGAGCCATATTGTCCGAGGACGTGAACAGCTCTGAATTTAACGTCACATGTTGTCATCTCGAGACTACGATAATTATCACATGGCGTGAACGCAGCATTTCTAGTAATCCTGAATCCTTGATTAGCTTGTTCAGTTGTGTTTGATTAGGGTTGGAGCTAAACTTTGCAGGAAAGTGGACCTCGAGTGCCAGAGATGAGAACCCCCACCCTAACCTTTTGGCAGCAAGACTCACCTTGAAGCAATCAAAAGTGAAGTAGGCTATGTAGGGCTGCACGATTAATCGAATTTTAATCACGATCACGATTTTGGCTTCCCACGATCAAATTCGCAACATGACATCATGACTTTGCGTAAACATACACGCCACTTTCAATTCAAGTGGCGTGTTATCTATACGCATTTTGAGCTATCCGCGTGTATGTCCACGCCGAAATCTTTTGCGTGTATGTCTACGCCGTTAAATGTCCGAGTGATTCCGCGTGTATGTGTACGCCGTTAAATGTCCGAGCGAAACGAAGCAAAATCTATATCTACATCTGTGGAGCGATATTTCTTTTCCTAGGATGGTAGGAGAAGACTCATAAATGGTATTAACCCCAGTGACGGGTAGGTTTAGGGACGGGGTTGGGGTAGGTCATATATTTATATATACATAATACAGTAATATAACGTTAAGTCAAAGGCGTTGATAAACACGCTGAAAAGCGATTATGCGTGTTGATAGCACGCCAAAAATGAAAATACGAATTGGCGTGTCATACATACGCCATTTCATGAGATCAGTCTGAAATTCGCGTGATCGAGCGATATTTTAAATGCGTCATTCAGTTCACAGAAAGCTTTTTTTTTGCCAATCTAGCGCACCGTAAACCAGTGTCTGATCACGTGCCTCCATGAGCCCAGGTGCGCGAGAGAGACCTACGGTCTGCGTGCGAGCGACAGTGCACGAGAGAGACCGCGAGTGTGTCTGCGTGCGAGCAACAGCGCGCGCCTACCGATTGTGTCGCGCGCGAGAGAGACTGAGTGACAGTGCGCGTGAGAGACCGAGTGTGAGCATTAGTAAATTGCATTAGTAAATTGGTACATACTACATATATATATTTACTATTTATACCATGGTCTGGGTGAATACTCGATTCTGATTGGCTGCAGGGTGTCCGTTAAAAAGTGATAGAGGACACCTAAAGTAGTTCTGGTGAAACTGCCTGTTTACCATTCGAAATTAATAAATAAATGCGCTGCCTACAACAGCTGTGTGAGTAACCATAGCAACAGGCAGTCAACGTTAGTTAGATATTACATAGCCTACTACAATGAGCGACTTCGTTCGTTATTTCATCTTCAGTCTCTCACGGACTGACGGAGCCCAGTAAGCCCGCAGACTGCTCTCGCATCGATGGCCTGTCACCGACTTTATTTGACGGCTCTCCAGTCCAGCATCGGAGAGTCGACCTACAGCGGTGCTTCGGAGGCTGTGGTTAGTGTAGACTAGTGTAACACAAAGTGTTTTATGTGCAATAAAAAAATAACTATGCCTACCTTTGTGTTTCATGAAAAAAAAAATGCATTTTTGAACCTGAAGGGTTCTACAAGCTGAGCGGACTATAAATATCTCAAGTTGCTAAATAAATCGTCAGGCAAGTTATTATTTGAAAAAACTAGATTTAGCCTAATTAAAATATAAACTAATGTTTTAAAAATGTTTTATTTGGCAAGTGACCATGGTATAAGCGGGTTAATGCCCTTCGAGGTGACCGTTGTCAGGTTTTAATGGACTTCGGCGGAGGCAACCGCCCTCCGCTGCGCGTCGGCCGGTTTACACCTCGCCGTCGTCCATTAAAACCTGACAACGGACACCTCGTCGGGCATTAACCCTTACATAAGAGGCATGGAAGTTCGATTAATGGACTCCAATAATCAGTCCTACAAACGTCTTGTTTTGACCTATTGTTTAACAAATAGAAATAATTTGAGCACATAAACTTTCACATGGAGAATTAAATAGATTAAATTTATGCAGTAAGACTTCACAACTAATCACTGACACTGTAGGCCTACCACAACATTTTACATTTATTAAGCGTCAAATAACAATGACTCTGAATTTCATCCATTAATCGAACTTCCATAGTGCAGTTCTGCCTTGAAATGTTCTCATTTGGTTACATTCTGTTATGGAATATTTGTTTTTTTATTGATTGTATATTTTGCGTGTTTTATTCACATCCATTATGCAGGTACAATGCAAGTTTATATTTTGCTTCCTAAAATAGATTTACACAATGTAAAATGTAAAATAGTGCCCTGTTGAAGTTTTGCTACATTTTCTTTATTGTTTTCTTTATTCTTTAAGGAGATGCACTGAATTTTGGTGAATAAGAGGACCTATTTTATTTAGATACACATACATTAGCAGAAATGTAGCACAATATGGATGTGAAAGCAGTTATAATTAGCCTATGTGGCAATAAAATTTGTTTTGGTTAAAATCAACAAATAATCGTGATAATTAATCGTGATCGCAATATTGATCAAAATAATCGTGATTATCATTTTGGCCCAAATCGTGCAGCCCTAAGGCTATGTATGTTTGCATTAATTTTGTACCTTATTGGCACTAAATCAAAGCAAAATTTCGCTAGACACACAAGGGATAATTCACTAAGAATGAGAGCTGGTACCATTTTATTTGCACATGCTGCCTGCACTGGTTTAGCATCTGGTTAACTAAAGGATTTTTTGAAAATCAGGTAAAGTGAAAATGCTAAAATTGTGTACTACAACACATCTGGATTTGCCTGGTTATAACGATCATCTACATGATTTGCTGAATTGTTTCAGCCATCACAACACAATGTATTCTTTTATTAATACAATTCTTTTTACCACAGCGATAATAGCAAAAGGCAAATAGCAATGATCTAAATAGTACAATCCATAATGAGGCTAATTTGCATAGAAAGGAAGTGGTTTTCCATCAAAGAATGACAATGACAATTTTAATATGGCACAGCACTATTTTAGCGCTTAGCACCTAGCTAAACTGTATTGCGGGTGCAGCGTTTTGCACTGAAATACTGTGCACAAAAGTGGTGCAGTTGTAAATGTAGTGCAATAGTGAATTCACCCAACATTTGCATACCTGTTTTGGCCAGATGTCATCTCTGCCTGGTTTGCATCCAGAGAGCAACTTCATGAAAGTGCTCAGCACTCTGAAACATTACAAGATAATGCATTTTGCTCTATGGTAAGGCTTGTCTCCTTATTTCACCTTTTTAAAGAACAAAAGTCGAAGCAACTTGAGGAGAGTAAGGAAACAGGAGCCAGGACCGCCAGGGAAAGAAAGACAAGAGACCTGAGCTAATTTACAAGGCTATGAGCGGGTTGAGGTTTCAGTTTAACCTTAGTAGGACAAAGTATACAGAGGAAAACGACTTATTGTTAGACACATTTACAGCATTACCACAAATGATCCTCAAGCCACTAAAATAAATATCAAGCTAAATTTAAGCATTTGTAGTATTTGCAAAAAATATTAGAAATTAGATAAGGAAATACAAGCATTGTTTTATGAATATACATTATAAATATGCACATTAAGAAGTCAACAATAGCAACTTTTTATCCTACATGTTTAGTTACTACAAGCATTTTACATTTAACCTCACTTATTATAAATAGATGTACTGCAAAAATACCCAGCCATTACTATCTACACCAACTGCTTCCCAAGGTCAATTATTGTCATTGAATCAAAAACATGTAACTGATCTTTACCTGACACTTTAGATGCAAATCAGAACCACATCCCTATATACTTTCTTGTTGTGGCTAAGACATCTATTACACACAGGCACATGTACACGTACACATTCAAAGCAACAAATTGCAGTCAAACCCACACCTGAATTTAAGCAAATCGGTCGCATTTGGTTATCTAGCCCTGCCCTTAGTTAATCTAAGGCATTGAAAGAAATGCTTTCAGTATAACTTATACACCTCAAATGCAATACAGATAGTTCCACGGATAGCTCTAATGCTTTGTCTTTTGTAAAAACAAACCAAGTTTTTCTATATTTGCAAAGAACAACAATATATTTAATAATACTGCAGTTTCTCGAACTCTAAAATAACCTAAGAACACCTGCTTTAAGATCTAAACTTTCACACAAAAGGTAAAAGCCCACACCATGCGAGTAAACTAACTTCAACTTACAGTTCGCCGCTGCCTCTACATGCTCAGGTATCAATCAGTCATAGCCTCCCGTTGCAGAGGAAGGAGACTGTGCTTGTTACAGCCTACAGTTAGGTTATCTCTCTGTTTTATGTATTATTCATCAACAAAAAGTAACACAATATTGTACAATATCCCACCATGCTTGGCTTCTGACTGTTGCTTTAATGTCACCTCGATGTTGCTACTTGGCTAAGGTGACCTATGGACGAAGACATGCAATATCACTTGCAGATGACAGAATAAAACAGCCGTACTGTAAAAAAAAAGTGCAACAGGGCATGACACCAGACTTCAGGATATAGAGTAGTGTGATTGAGTTTCTACCTACAGTGCAGGCACTATGTAAAAGGAGGGTTAGGACAGACAGACAGGACGATTGGAGTATTATTGACAGTATTCTGTGTTTTGACTCAGCTGTTAATGACTAACAGAGCAACAGATGGTATTGCGATTGCCACTACATCCAAGTCTACACTGTTGCAAAGATTTAATGTTATATCTATCTTAGAGAGACATCTAGTGTCTCTACCTCTGGCAATGACAACACCATGACCTAGCAGACAGGGTTATTTCAGTATCAGTATGGTGAGTATAGATCATTTTATATATTAGATATTTCTGCATTTATCTAAGTTCATAGACCTTTATTGACAAAAAAATAAAAAAAAATAAAATAAAAACCTGGCCTAGTGTCTCCAATTCATCTGTCATGCATTTCATTAGAAAGGCCACCTGACTCAGCTGAGATTCAAACTACAACCTTCTTGCTGTGAGGGAACAGTGCAACCCATTGAGCCACTAAGTTACCCCTTAAAAAAGCTTTTCTAAAAAAAAAAAGAAGCTTTTTTCATGGCTATAAAACCTGCTCCATTTCGCCATTGCATAGATTTAATCGCCTTCAGCGACCTTTCACATCTCTGTCTCCTCTGAGAAGCTTCGCCGTAGAATCAAGCCAAGCAGCTAGAACGAGCCTTACTGCAGCGGACCAGCGCCTTTTCTTCTCTAAGGAAGCCGCTCTCTTCTGTTGCCGTTCTACTGCGGCTATCCGGCGACTACGCATACACTGTAACAAATTGCTGTAGATTCTACAGCAAAATTCTACAGAAATGTATTGTTTTATCATTTTACAAGTTATTACTGTAATTCGCAATGCATTATGGGTCAAAAAGAGTATTACAGTTGTTAACAGTATATTTCCCTATCAACTGTAAATTGATTTACAGGTAAGAGGTGTTTTCACTGTAGTTCATACGTTTTACAACAATTTACTGTGATGTGGCATTATGGGATTGCGCGGGCTGAATACAGGTTTGAAAACTGGTGGACTGGAGCTGTCACGGTTGATCAATTCACCGTCTCTCTCTCGTCCTGCGTGCTGTTGCGTGTGTGTGGGTGTGGCCGCTGATCATCCTTGATTAGCGGCGCCAGCTGGTTCCACTTGTTTGTCCCTTTATATGTCAGTAACTGCTGTCTCATGTTGTCAGATCGTTGTTTGGTATCCCTGGCGTGTTCCTGTTCCTGTTCCCGTGTCTGTCTTCCTGGATCGTGGATTCCCTGTGTCTCTCGTCGTGTCGGGTTGTTTGGATTACTTCACCTTCACTGGACCACAGAGCACCTTACTTGGGATTACCACCGGATCACAGAGCACCACCGTTGGATCACCGAGCACCATCACCAGTTGTCCACCGAGGTCCCTGCGTCACCTCACATCCTGCGCTGGTGTCCGCTCGACCATTCCTCTGTGTTGTGTTCCCTGTGTGTTTGTACTTTTCTGACCTTTTGAGATAATAAATAGCGTTCTTTGCAATTGCATCCTGCCTTTGTCGTTCCGTAACAGAACGATCTGACCACATCATGGATGCAGCAAGCGCTACGAGCTGGGATGACTTCGCTGCCATGAGCATCTCAAGAATGGATCAACAACAAGAGTCGATCGCCAACACTGGTCGGGCGGTCCAAGCGCTTGTGACGCAGGTGTCCGAGCTCACCCAACAGCTTCAACAACTTAGAGATCCCACTGTGCCGCCCACACCGCCCGTTCAACCCATTCCACCGGAGTCGCATCATCAGCGAGAGCCAAGACTTCCTACACCAGAAGGGTATGCAGGTGAACCTGAATATTGCAGAGCTTTCCTGACTCGTTGCTCTATGCATTTTGCCTTACAGCCCCAGACGTTCAGTCAAGAACAATCGAAGGTGGCGTTTGTGATCACTCTGCTCTCTGGCAAAGCGGCTCTTTGGGGAACGGCGGTGTGGGAGAATCAAGACCCATGCTGCGCCTCGTTCCAGGCACTCTCCGAGGAGATGAGGAGGGTTTTCGATCGCGCGGTAGCGGGTAGGGAGGCAGCCAGACTACTCACTGATCTCCGCCAAGGTAACGGCTCGGTGTCGGAATATTCCATCCGGTTCCGCACCCTGGCTGCAGAGTGCCGTTGGAACGAGGAGGCACAGTGGGATAGTTTCCTGCATGGGTTGGCTGACCGTGTCCAACGAGAGATCTACATGCTGGATCTACCACCTCGACTTAATGGACTCATTGAACTGGCATTGAGAGTGGATGCACGCCTGAGTAGGATGGGTCGCGTCCTACAGAACCAGCCATTTCGTGGCGCGGAGGGTTCGCGCGCTGATTACGTGGACACGGTCAGCCCCGTCTCCGATCCCGAGCCCATGCAGGTGGGTAGAGCTCGGCTTTCCCGGGAGGAGAGAGAACGGCGGAGGTCCCAGGGACTGTGCTTATACTGCGGGAGGATGGGGCACTTTATTCACTCGTGCCCAGTAAAAGATCAAGCCCGGTAGTAACTATGAGGCTACTATCGGGTGGGATCTCCGCCAGGAAGACCTCATCACCATCATCATCTACCCTCCTCCCGGTAAGACTTAGGTGGGCAACTCACACGCACGACACTAAGGCTTTACTGGACTCGGGGGCAGAAGGTAATTTTATGGACTCTGGACTGGCACAACGTCTTCACATTCCTGTTTCTACTCTCACACACAAGATCGCCGTCCACGCTCTCAATGGTCAACAACTTCCTAACATATCACATACCACTGAACCCATCACTCTCATTACATCTGGCAATCACACTGAGACAATAACATTCCTCCTCATGGACTCTCCACTTACACCCATTGTACTTGGTCACCCGTGGCTCACTCAACACAACCCCAGAGTCGATTGGGGTCACAATTCTGTATCTATGTGGAGTAATATGTGTCATGAGTCATGTCTAGTGTCTGCGTGTTCGTCTGTACCAGTCTCTGTGTTCCAGGAGGAGGCGGTGAATTTGTCGAACGTGCCCGAGGAGTACCAGGACCTGAGGGAAGTGTTCAGTAAGTCTCGTGCTGCTTCTCTTCCTCCGCATCGTCCCTATGACTGTGCCATAGATTTAGTGCCAGGTAAGTCTCCGCCTAAGGGCAAATTATATTCGCTTTCTGTCCCAGAGAGGGAGGCTATGGAGAAATATATTTCTGATTCTCTGGCATCCAGGTTCATTCGCCCTTCCTCATCTCCTGCGGGGGCGGGGTTCTTTTTTGTGGGGAAGAAGGATGGATCTCTGCGACCGTGTATTGATTACCGGGGGTTGAACAACATCACGGTAAAGAATACTTATCCTTTGCCGTTGATGTCTTCAGCCTTCGAGCGGTTACAGGGAGCATCCATCTTCACAAAACTGGATTTACGTAACGCTTATCATTTGGTTCGCATAAGGAAGGGCGATGAATGGAAGACCGCGTTCAATACCCCTAGGGGGCACTTTGAATACTTGGTCATGCCGTTCGGGCTGTCCAACTCCCCGGCGGTCTTCCAGGCACTCGTCAATGACGTGTTGAGAGATATGGTCGACCAATTCATATATGTTTACCTGGATGACATATTGATTTTTTCATCTTCTCTCCAGGAACACGTTCAGCACGTCAGACGAGTGCTTCAGAGGTTGTTAGAGAATGGGCTTTTTGTCAAGGCGGAGAAATGCGTGTTTCATGCACAGTCTGTTCCTTTCCTAGGGTACATCGTCTCGTCTGAGGGAATGCGTATGGATCCTGACAAGGTTAAGGCTGTGATTGATTGGCCAAGTCCAGATTCCCGTAAGGCCCTACAGAGGTTCCTGGGGTTCGCCAATTTTTATCGGCGTTTTATTCGCAACTTCAGCCAACTAGCCGCACCTCTGACTGCCTTGACCTCCCCCAGAACGACGTTCAGGTGGTCCGATACAGCCGAGGCTGTATTCGCTAAACTTAAGAGCCGCTTCGTTTCGGCTCCCATCCTCGTTGCCCCTGATCCATCACGTCAGTTCGTGGTGGAGGTCGACGCGTCAGAGGTGGGGGTAGGAGCAGTTCTTTCCCAACGCTCTTCCACAGACGACAAGATGCACCCTTGCGCGTTTTTGTCCCATCGTTTGTCACCTGCCGAGAGTAACTATGACATTGGTAACAGAGAGCTGTTGGCAGTCAAGTTAGCGCTGGAGGAATGGCGTCACTGGTTAGAAGGGTCAGGGGTCCCTTTTATCGTATGGACCGATCACAAGAATCTAGAGTATATTAGAACCGCCAAAAGACTCAACTCTAGGCAGGCTCGATGGGCACTTTTTTTCGGACGTTTTGACTTTACTCTTTCGTACCGCCCGGGTTCCAAGAACATCAAACCCGATTCTTTATCTCGTATTTTTGACCAATCCGAACGCCCGTCCACTCCCGAGTGTATTTTACCCGAGACTTTAGTCGTCTCCACTCTTAGGTGGGAGGTCGAATCGAAGGTCATGAAGGCCTTAGAAGGGGTAACGCCTCCGCCCGATTGCCCATCGAATCGCTTATTTGTGCCAGAAGAGTGTCGGTCCGACGTTATTCAGTGGGGGCATTGTTCCAGCGTGGCCTGTCATCCAGGAGCTAATCGCACCAGTTTTTTGGTAAGGCAACGATTCTGGTGGCCACTTATGGCTCGTGACATCCGCAGTTTTGTCTTGGCTTGCTCGGTTTGTGCCACTGGTAAATCCTCCAATCGACCCCCAGATGGGTTACTCCAACCGCTGTCTGTCCCTTCGAGACTCTGGTCCCACATTGCGCTAGATTTTATCACCGCCCTCCCGCCCTCCCAGGGCAAGACAGTCGTTTTGACTGTCGTGGACCGGTTCTCGAAGGCGGCTCACTTTATTCCCTTGCCTAAATTACCCTCCGCCAAGGAGACAGCGGTAACTGTCATTGATCACGTCTTTCGCTTACATGGCCTCCCGATGGACGTGGTTTCTGACAGGGGTCCCCAATTTGTGTACAAATTTTGGCAAGAGTTTTGTAAATTACTGGGGGCGAATGTCAGTCTTTCTTCGGGGTTCCATCCCCAAAGCAATGGCCAAACCGAGAGAGCCAACCAAGATTTGGAGAGAGTGTTGCGATGTTTGGTTTCCAAGAATCCTTCCTCCTGGAGCCAACAACTTTCTATGGTGGAGTACGCACACAACTCATTACCAGTGTCATCCACGGGCCTCACACCGTTCGAAGCTAGTTTAGGGTACCAGCCACCAGTTTTTTCCAGTACGGAATCCGAGATCGCGGTCCCCTCTGCTCACGCCTTCGTCCAGAGGTGCCGCCACACTTGGACTAGAGCCCGTGAGACTCTTCTCCAAGTGGGGGCGCGCACCAAGGCTAAGGCCGATCGCCACCGGTCGAAGCCTCCGATATACGTCGTTGGTCAAAAAGTGTGGCTTTCTACTAAGAACATTCCTCTCCGATCCGTGTCTAACAAGCTTGCTCCTAAATTTATTGGCCCATTCCCTGTCACCAAGATCATTAGTCCGGTGACAGTCCGCCTCAAACTTCCTCCCGCGTACAGGAGAATTCATCCCGCCTTCCATGTGTCCAAAATTAAACCTGTGTTTTATGCACCCATTAATCCGCCGGTCCCGGTTCCCCCTCCGCCGCGACTCGTAGACGGGGAACCATCTTATTCGGTTAATCGCATTCTGGACTCGAGAAGGAGGGGACGCGGATTCCAGTACCTGGTGGATTGGGAGGGTTACGGTCCGGAGGAGAGAAGTTGGGTTCCTGCTAGGGACATTCTGGATCACTCCCTGATCGATGATTACAATCGACAGGTAAGTCCGTCGAGGATCGCCAGGAGGCGTTCCTAGGGGAGGGGGTACTGTCACGGTTGATCAATTCACCGTCTCTCTCTCGTCCTGCGTGCTGTTGCGTGTGTGTGGGTGTGGCCGCTGATCATCCTTGATTAGCGGCGCCAGCTGGTTCCACTTGTTTGTCCCTTTATATGTCAGTAACTGCTGTCTCATGTTGTCAGATCGTTGTTTGGTATCCCTGGCGTGTTCCTGTTCCTGTTCCCGTGTCTGTCTTCCTGGATCGTGGATTCCCTGTGTCTCTCGTCGTGTCGGGTTGTTTGGATTACTTCACCTTCACTGGACCACAGAGCACCTTACTTGGGATTACCACCGGATCACAGAGCACCACCGTTGGATCACCGAGCACCATCACCAGTTGTCCACCGAGGTCCCTGCGTCACCTCACATCCTGCGCTGGTGTCCGCTCGACCATTCCTCTGTGTTGTGTTCCCTGTGTGTTTGTACTTTTCTGACCTTTTGAGATAATAAATAGCGTTCTTTGCAATTGCATCCTGCCTTTGTCGTTCCGTAACAGGAGCAGGGCAAGAAGCGCTGAAGATAAAAGGCACTATTTACTAAATTTTTGGTAAGTTAACTTAAATGTACATCCATAAATATTACAATCTACTGTATTACTTAATCCTGTTTGAGCGATTCATATTTTGAACAGAATTCATCATGTCAGATATGCAATTAATTTTATCGACTTGTTAACAACTGCGTGTTATCAGGACATTTAGTGTGATGTAAAAGTGTTTGATTCCAATATTAACGTTACGTTTATTTAGTAAAGGAATGTGTCTTTAATTTTAAATGTATTGTTTCAGGCGAGGCATAGAATCGCGACGGCGCGCGCCATAACAGTGGTGAGACGAAGCTGAACTGTTACAAGGTAAAACCATCGTAAATGTTATGGACGAATGCTGCCGTTTGTTACAGTTTTATTCGCAATCCGCATATATTTGCTCTCAAGAGAGTATTTTTAGAGCATTTGCTGTTTCCAAGACAAGACAAATCCACTGAAGTGTTGGTGAGAAAAAACTAGTAACGTTAGGCCTATACGCAGTTAGCTTTCTTGACGAAAAACATTAGAATCTATGATATTATTAACATCGTTGCATGCTGCTATTTTCTCATTTATTTCACCAGTTTTGATTTATTATTGAGAGCATGTAAAACCAGTGTTTAACAAAGGCCTGCGTCATAACTAAATTTAACGCAAAGCAATTTGCAGTTTGGAAGACGAGACATAATTACTGATGTGCTGTTGAGACAAAACTACACACAGTATACGCACGTGCAGTTAGCTTTGCTGATTAAAAACATTACAATATGATTTTAACATCGTTGGATGCTGCTATTTTCTCATTTATTTCACTAGTTTGGATTTCTTATTGAGAGCATGTAAAACCAGTGTTTAACAAATCCCTGCGTCATAAATAAATTCAAAATGACTGGCAAACGATTTGAAAGTTCATTTTATTTTCTGTTCAAAGTTCCCATAGTTATTGTTTTCTTAATATAACTTGAACCTAAATCTAAATGAGAAATGTATTACTGTAAATTGTGTCAACATGAGAGCAATACCATTGTAGGTTTTACTAAGCATATGAAAGGTCACAGTAATGTTCCAAGCTGCTGTTTTACCTGTGGTGTACCTGACTGTTCCCGTGCATTTACAAAATTTGCAGCTTCTCATCTATATAGAGACCATACAGGATATCAGAAGTCTCGTAAAGGTTCCAGATTTGACCAAATAGACACAACACTGATTTGCCAGATTGGATATTGTCATTTCACATGCACAACTCTGAATGACTTAATTAGGCATTTAAAATGCCATTTTGATGAGGGCAGGGAAATCGGTCTGTACTGCATTTACTGCATACTGCATTTAATTACATTTACAATGTTTTCCTTTTATATTTTTTCTTGTAGATGTCAGCAACAGCAGCTGATGTAGAAAAAAGTTCTACACTTCCAGACTCTCCGAGACTGATTGTCTTAGGTAATGTATGTTCCAAAATCTTTAGTAACTTAATACATTTTGCCTGTTGTATGTTAGCATACATGTTTATAAAGTGTTTTCTTATATTTATTATTTTTAGGTGAAATTCTCACTGCAACCCAGTGGATGCTGAGTATTGAGGGTCAAGTGTTTATGAATCCACACCCCAATTTCATGGCTGGAATTGCTGCTTTGTTTGCAACTTATACTACAACTTTAATCTGGTGTACGAGCACGAGGCATCCTGCACAGTTGAATTTGTTCAAAGGTAACAGTTTACTTAAATATAAATGTGTATATGTTAAAGGATTAGTTCACCCAAAAATTACATTTCTGTCATTAATTAACTACTGACCTTCATTCATTTTCGGAACACAAATTAAGATATTTTTGATGAAATCCGAGAGGTTTCTGAACCACACATAGGCAGCAAAATCATTGCAACTTTCAAGGTCCAGAAAGGCAGTTAAGACATTGTTAAAATAGACCATGTGACTACAGTGGATCAACCTTAATGTTATGAAGCCACGATAATACCTTTTGGGCGCAAAAAAACCCCAAAATAACGACTTTATTCAACAATCTCTTCTCTTCTGTGTCAGTCTCTGACGCTGTTAATGTAATAAACACAGTGCAGCACTTCCAGGTTCTACGTTAGAACAAAAAGTATTCTCATCACTTCATAACATTGAGGTTGATCCACTGGAGTTACATGGACTATTTTAATGATGTTTTTACTACCTTTCTAGGCCCTGGAAGTTGTAATGACGTTGTGGTCTATGTGTGGTTCAGAAACCTCTCTGATTTCATCAAAAACATCTTAATGTGTGTTCATGAAAATGAATGTAGGTCAGTCGTTAATTAATGACAGATTAATAAGTAATTAATTACAGAAATGTCGTTTTGGGGTGAACTAACCCTTTTTAGTATTGCAGCGAATGCTTAATGTAAAGTGGTATATTTTCATTAGTCTGCACGTGATCCTAAAGCTTCTGCTTGTGTTTTTCTGACTAATTTTTGTGCAGATGTTTTGTTGGAATCAACCCATCCGGTACCAAGACAGTCAAAAAAAAGTGGAAAGACCTCAGAGAAGAGGAACAACAATATCAATCCTCATGTGTCTACTCTTCTCAGAAGGCTAATGGACTTTGAGTTGTTAAGCATGTAAGTTGTCAAATGTATATTTTAAAAAAAAGTACTTTAAATTAAAATGGTTTAAATGTTTTTAGAGAGAATGTTGTCAATCACCATTGTTGTTTATCACAAACATTTATACCAAAAATAATTTAAAAAAAGGCAGAAATGTGAGTTTTAACAGGAGATGTGAGTTAAAGGGTTAGTTCACCCCAAAATGAATATTCTGTCAGTAATGACTCTCCCTCATGTTGTTCCAACCCTCTAAGACTTTCGTTCATCTTCGGAACACAAATTAAGATATTTTTGATTAAATCTGAGAGCTGGATCACTCCTCACACACATGATCAGCGTTGGCCAATAGTGAGCCTACGTGTGACATACAACACAGAAGCGCTGCGCTGTTACACTACGTGAAATCTCGAGGCCCACAGAGAAGGAAATGAATTGTTGAATAAAGTCGTTTTTTTTTTTTGTGCACAAAAAGTATTCTCGTCGCTTGATAAACTTCAGATTGAGCCACTGTAGTCACTTGGACTATTTTAACGATGTCTTTCATAACTTTTCTGGGCCGGCAAGTTACGATCCCTTAGAAACCTATGGAGGAGTGATTCAGCTCTCAGATTTAATCACAAATATCTTAATTTGTGTTCCAAAGATGAAGGAAAGTCTTACGGGGTTGGAACAACATGAGGGTGAGTAATTACTGACAGAATTTTCATTTTGGGGTGAACTAAACCTTTAACCATAATGCCATTCTGTTGGTTGAGCTTAAAGGAATAGTTCACCCAAAAATGGAAATTCCGTCATCATTTACTCACCCCCATGTTGTTCCAAACCTGTATGAGATTCTTTCTTCTGCTGAACACAGAAGATATTTTAGATATATTGAAGAATGTTGGTAATCAACAGTTGATGGTAGCCATTTACTTTCAATTGTCTGGTTACCAAAATTCTTTGAAATATCATATTTTGTGTTCAACAGAAGAAAGAAACTCATACAGGTTTGGAACAAATTGAGGGTGAGTAAACACAATGATGACAGAATTTTCATTTTTGGATGAACTGTCCCTTTAACTTTTATTGAACCCAGAATCTTGCTTTTAAGTCTTACAAGTTATTTGTAGTTATTTTGTGACTGATTTTGAAAAGATTTTCTGTACTTGAAAAAGTAAAATTGTTGTTACCAGTCTTGCAGTTATTTGCTTAATATTTTAATAAATATTTTTCAACAACAGCTTTGACTTTGTGTTTGTTTTTTAAAATGTTTATTTTAATGCATTTACATCAATATAATAAAGTACAGTTTACTGTTAAAATGATTATTTTCAGCTTTTTAAATGTTAAACTATTACAGCATCTTCTTAAATTTTGTGGGTATTTCCAGGATTTTATTGGCAACTTTATTGCCAGGTTAATACTGTACTTTAGTGAAATTACAAAAAATTGCTGTAAAATATATTTACAGGATTTTATTGGCAACTTTATTGCCAGGTAAATACTGTACTTTAGTGAAATTACAAAATATTGCTGTAAAATAAAATACAAGTTTAATTCAATGTTACTGTAAAAAAACTATAAATTACTGTATTTCATATACAACAATTAACTGTAAGTTGCTTTACAGTCTTATACTGTAATCAATTTTACAGCAATTACCAACATTTTTACAGGACTTTATTGGCAACTTTTTTGCCAGTAAATTCCTGTAAATTCTACAGGAAATTTTTTACAGTGTGTGTTCGCCGGACACACAGTTTTTCTGAAATAGCTCTCTTGAAACAAGATGGTGGCACCGGTCCTTCTGAGCTTCCTTTTCCCACTCTACTTCGGCTGCGTAAGAAGTGCCTCAGCCAGCGTCAACATGAGCACATGGAGTTAAGCGAGCCCACGTCGGCCACGTCCCTGCGTGCATCAGTTTCTCCATCACAGTCCACTTCGCCGGTCCTGTTTACTCAGACAGACCAACGCCCCTCCCAATGAGCGACGGGCCTTGTCTCTTTCGGCGGATCGGACGAGGAACAGCTCGACGACAGCCTCTCCATTGCGGTTTCTGAAGAAGAGTGGTCGGGCTCAGCTGACCCCGCCCCTCTCTCACAGGCCAGTGTTAGCGCCAGTACCAACTCTGACGCGGAGATGCTTCGAATCCTCATCACGCCGGTGGCGGATCGCGGGCTTGAGTGGGGTGCACCTGAAGAGCCTGCTAAAAGCAGGTTAGATGGATGGTTTCTACCAGGACGCCGGCAGGCCCCCCGTCACAAACCAGCAGCCCTTTTCCTCATCGCGGCCGGACCACCGTCAAAGATAGCTTGCTCAAATCTAGCAGCTCCGTGTTTAGCTCGGGCGGCTGGATATTTATTCACTGCACGCACCCCTACAAACAAACGCTGTTTTTACAGCGACCCCAATAAAGCACAAAAAGAGTAAAAAGAGTGGCCCATCCCCAGTTGTCACTCTATCTCATCTCAGATCACTCGTCGAGCCACCCCCATACTGAGTATGTGCACAAAACACAAAACACGGGTAATAGATCCCTCTATGCTAGGTTCCCCAGTTTTCATTCAACCCCTATCCACACGAGCCCAGGCCTGGCAGGCCATTCCCGTGTCAAATTGGTTAATGAACACTATAAAGGGAGGTTAATCCAATTCGCTTGCAGACCCCCGCGCTTTCAGGCGGTCGTCAAGACCTCGGTGAGAAGTAACGTGGCTCATGTGCTTCGACCGAAATAAAAAACCTGCTAGCAAAGGGGGCCATAGAGGTGGTTCCCCCGGCGCTAAGCGAGTCGGGGTTTTACAGTCGCTACTTCCTTGTACCAAAGAAGGATCGCGGCACCCGGCCCATATTGGACCTCAGACATCTGAACAGAGCCCTCATGAGACGGCCATTCAGATTGCTAACTACCAAACAAATCCTCGCGCAAGTTCGCCCAGGGGATTGGTTTTTCACAGTGAATCTGAAGATGCTTACTTTCATATTCAGATAACACCCCATCATAGGCCATTCTTAGGATTCGCCTTCGAGGGGCAGGCTTATCAATACACGGTCCTACCGTTCGGTCCGTCTCTGGCACCCCGTACATTTACGAAGTGCATGAACGCAGCACTTGAACTATCTCGACGACTGGCTCATCCTGGCTCAGTCGAAAACCGAGTTATTGACACACAGGTCCTGGCTCCTCGGCCATCTAGAATGATCAATACTTCCAAGAGCAAACTGTCACCCAGCCAGAATGTAAACTTTCTGGGCACAGTTATAGACTCAATACAAATGAGAGCTTGGCTTCAGAAGGAAGGCAATTTTCACAGAAGCCTCCAACCTAGGTTGGGGGGCGCTGCACAAGGGCAAGCCTATCTCCGGCCTCTGGTCGAGCACGGAGAAGAGCTTTCACATAAACTGCCTCGAAATGTGAGCAGTCTGTTTAGCCCTCAGAGGTTTTCTGCTGGACCTAAGGTGACACCACGTCTTAATCCGAACGGACAACATGTCGGTGGTGTCCTACATAAATCAACAGGGCATCCTCAGGTATGGACCTCAGGACCTGTATGTCATGGCCAGAAAACTCCTCCTTTGGGCACAAGGCAACCTGCGCTCCCTGAGATCAACTCATGTCCTGGGAATCCAGAATCTGGGTGCGGACATGTTGTCTCGAGACAACACTCCCCCCGGGAGTGGTCTCTCAACCCTCAGACAGTCCATTGGATCTGGAGTGTGTTTGGCAGGGCAGAGGTCGACCTCTTCGCCTTAGAGAGCAACAGTCACTGCACGATATTCTTTTCAAAGAACAAGGACTCACTGGCCCATGCTTGGCCCAGACACCCTTTCTATGCGTTCCCTCCTGTCTCAATGATGCCTCAGGTCATCGAGCAGATCAGGGAGAGCAGAGGTGCAGTCCTCCTAGTAGCTCTGCTCTAGAAAACCCAGGTATGGTTCCAAGAGCTAGCTCAGATGATGGACACAGTCCCCTGGCCTGTACCAATAAGGAAATATCTCCTCACAGAGGCGAACGGGTCGATTTGGCACCCTCGTCCCGACTTGTGGGCCCTCCATGTGTGGCCCCTCAACGGGTATAGGACCTCCCAGAGAGAGTCCTGAATACTATCACTGAGGCAAGAGCGCCGTCTACGAGGCGACTCTATTCCTTGAAGTGGTCAGTGTTCACCAGGTGGTGCACAGCTAGGGACCTTGATCCTCAGTCATGTGAAGTACCAGCGGTACTTTCTTTTCTTCAAAAGCTCTTGGACACGGGACGCACCCCCTCCACGCTCAAGGCCGTGGCCGGCAAGTCATTAGGGAAAAGCGACCTCGTGGCTCGTTTTCTCAAAGGGGCCAAGAGGATGAACCCTCCCCGGCCTCCTATGCCAGCGTGGGACCTCTCCGCAGTCCTTCGGGCCCCCCATTTGAGCCGCTTCAATCGGCTGACCTTAAGCCGCTTTCGCTGAAAACTGCTCTCCTGTTGGTCTTGGCATCAGTTAAGCGAGTGGGCGATCTGCAGGCACTCTCTGTGAGTTCATACTGTTTGGAATTTGGGGTTGGTGAGTCCAGAGTCACTCTCAAACCAAGACACGGTTATGTACCCAAGGTGCTCTCGACAGTTCAGGGCGCAGGTCATTACCTTATTAGCACTTCCTCCCTCTGTGAACGACGGGGAAGTGAATGTGCTCTGTCCTGTCAGAGCTCTTAAAATCTACCTGGAACGTTCTGCACCGTTTAGGCAGTCAGAACAGCTCTTTGTGTGCTTCGGCGGCCGCACCAAGGGGTTTTCGGTCACGAAGCAGAGGTTATCAAGATGGATAGTGGATGCCATCTCTCTGGCATATGACTCAGTGGGTCAGGATTGTCCCATAGGCGCTAGAGCCCATTCTACAAGAGGCATTGCCTCTTCGTGGGTTACTAACGTAACCTCTAGGGATGGGAATTGATAAGAATTTGACGATTCCGATTCCATTATCGATATTGCTTATCGATTCGATTCCTTATCGATTCTCTTATCGATTCTCTTATCGATTCGATTCTCTTATCGATTCTCATTGGGTGAGGGAATAAGTACAAATTTCTTTGTTTGTATTAACTCGCTTTACTATTTGATCAGAAGACACAGCACAGAGTAATAGGGGTGTGAACTGGTATCACGGTTCGGTTCGATTACGATTATCATGTGATCGATTCAGTTCAATTCGATATCTCTATGCATTACGATGCACTGCATCCTCAATTTTCACTTTTACTTCAAAAGTGATGTGTGCGTGTTCGCCTGTTCAGGAAGTCGCAGTGACAGAAACAGTGACATTCCAGTTTAAGTTTCATGGGACTAAAGTCTGTTTATGCCATTAAGAAAATTAAATTCTGCCAAATCAATTTTGTTTTAAAGAAATGTTCATTTAAAAGCAGCGCTCATTCATCAGTGTATAAAGTTAACCTAGAGATGCGCGCATCAACCGTCGCCGAGTCCGCTGTTGAAGGTGACGATCATCCATTTATAATCACGTTTAACAACACAGAATTATTATTTATTATACTTTTATTGTCCCATTCCTGGGAAATTTGTCTTGGACAGCATGACACGGCCAGTGCACAACATCAATCACACACAACACAATACGTACAATGACATGCAGTAATAAGCAATAACACATTTCAATGAATTATTTAAAAAACTAGCAGCATACTACATCAATTAAAAGAAAAAAAATCTCTATTTAAAATTTTTATCGCAGTTGGAACAAAGGAGTTTTTATAACGATTAGACTTGCACAACAAGACCCTGAATCTTCTCCAGACCCAGAATAATTGTAATTTGACCATCGGGTGCGGATACTTAAATCAGAGAACATTATTAGGGCGGGTGGATGATGTGTTTTTGACTGCGGATTCGGGTTACGTTTCTCATTGAGTATATGTGTGAGTCTCATATGAGTATTTGCCTGGAGAGTTCCGCGCATCTCGTGTGTGTGTGTGGAGTTTGCATGTATGTGCGTGATCGACTTTAGGTGTGTCGTTGTGCATTTCATATGTATTTGTTTGAGCATTCAGCAGTATACATGTATGTTTGACTACTTATTATATGTGTATGCAAGTGTTTCGTATATGTGTGCGTGAATGAAGTTTGATTTAACCCCTAGACGGCGCCTCATATATTGTCGTCTTTTTGCGTGAAATATAACCAAACTTTAGAGCGCTTCTGCCTTGATGCCATGTTTGCTGCGTTCTGAACCAAAACAACGCAGCGCGTGTGTGACGTCATGACACATTTGCAACGAGCGGAACCGATAAGCGGAATCGTTAAGCAGGCATGCCGCACTATTTCAACCTTCAGGTGCTTTCGCTTCAGTCGATTTAACCTGTGCAATGGCGAAATGGAGCGGATTTTATAGCTATAGCCAGGCCCATTCTGGCGGGCTCTGACGTGCTTGACGTCAAGCTGCCTGATTGGTTCGCGTGTCTGAGCCACCTCGCCATTGGGTGTGCAGTTGCCTCAGCACAGCCAATGGGCGAGCTAGTAGCTCGGCTGGTATTGCTGTGCAGCTGCACTGCGTTTTAAAATATAAGCTTCAATATTCTCGAGGAAAGGAGTTTCCCCACTGCGTATTAGCTACGCGATACTCGTTCCCTACTCTCAGGGAACCGAGGTTACGTTAGTCACCGAGTACGTTTCTTATTATGTAACTGCAAAAAACAGTTTTAACTTAAGATATTACCACCCAAAAAAACGTACAAACATAACAGATTTTTTTAATAAGAAAATAAGAGTCGTTTTTGCCCGTGTAAATCTTGTGTGTAAATGCTAAGGTATTGTGGGGGGTTAACAGGGCATTGCTAGGTGGTTCCCTTTCAGTCAGTCAAGTTCAAAGTTACGTTAGAACGGAACTGACGAATTGGGATCTCGCCTGAGAGCCCAATCACCTTAGAGGGTAAACTAAACGAGGTGGAGAGCCCTCTGCTTTGCCCTGATCTAGTTCCCTTTGGCCAGAAGAGGGCTACTTCTGTGAATAGCCAGGGTGACCTGAGAATCACAGCGGGGTCAATCTCCGTGGGCCCCTTATCGCAAGTTGTGGAGCTTCCGGTTGAGATTGCTGGACCTTTGCATGGAGGACCAAGTGTTTCATTAGGGGCTCCGGCGGAGGATCAGATGTCAATCGCTGCATCGAAGGGTGGGCTAGAGTCCTCCAGGGATGAAGATTTGGCTGCCCTGCCCCCTTTGGGGAGAGTAGTATTGATCGAGGCTTTCCCGGGCTGAGAACTGAGAGCGGTGGGCTCTAGTGGAAACCTCCACCGTGTCCTGAACATTCAAGGCTGGATGACTGGTATCTTGGGGCGGCCAATGCTGACTACCAGAGCCCAGCCATAGTGCCTTTCTTCTCGGAAGTGCACGAAGAGGTTACCAGATCGTGGAAGGCACCTTTTGTGTCCGAACCCGAGCTGGTGCCTCTTTCAATCTGACAGCACGTCTCACAAACGAGCATGCTCAGTCCATGCCTGAACACGCTCAAGGGCAGGACAGTGGCTCCACTGAAATTATTTCAGAGGTTCCAGGGGCATATGGCATCCAGAGCCAAAGTAGCATCGCTCGGATTGCTTCATATGAGGTAGCTTCAGCACTGCCTCCATGACCGAGTCCCGAGATGGGCGTTGCACCGTGGCACGCACCGGGTGACAATCCCCCCGGCCTGTTGCCAAACCTTCACTCCATGGTCAGACCTTGCTTTTCTATGGGCAGGAGTTCCTCTAGAACAAGTGCCCAGGCATGTTGTTGTCTCAACAGATGCCTCCATCAACGGCTGGGGCACCATGTGCAACGGCGTGCAGCCTCGGTCATTTGGACGGGACACGGACTGCACTGGCACATCAACTGCCTTGAGTTGTTAGCAGTACAGGCTGGTCTGGGCCACTTTACATCGCTGCTAGAGGGCAAGCATGCATTGGTCCGGACGGACAACACTGAGGCCGTTGCGTAACATTAATCATCAAGGTGGTATATGCTCCCGACACATGTCGTAACTCTCCCGCCATCTCCTCCTCTAGAGTCAGAAGAATCTGAGGTCGCTTCATGCCATTCATGTTCCGGGCGAGCTCAATCGCACAGCCGACGAGCTCTCACAACAGCCCACGCTCCCGGGAGAATGGAGACTCCATCCCAAGGCGGACCAGCTGATCTGGAGACGCTTCGGAGCTGCACAGGTGGACATGTTTGCCTCTCCGGACATGTCCCACTGCCAGTTGTTTTACTCCCTGACTGAGGATGCGCTGGCACACAGCTGGCCCAGGGGCCTACGCAAGTATTTGTTTCCCCCAGTGAGGCTACTCGCACAGACACTGTGCAAAGTCAGGAAGGATGAGGAGCAGGTCTTTCATTAATGTTAATTAAAAAAACACTCTTAATAACTTTTTTATCTTTAATATGAATCAATTTATATTTAATTCATACAGTGAAGACTATACAGTGTTTTATTTTTACAATTGATTATTCAATTTCGGTAGTATTTCTTACTACATGTTAAATAAACTTATGTTGTACCTGAAAAACTTTTAAGTTTATTTAATTTGTATATTTTTTCTATTGTATTTGTCTTATTGTTTGTAATTTGCTTCTTTGTTCCTATTTTTAATATAAAAAGTAAAATAAACTTGCCTGCCTTGCTTTATTACATAAGACGTGTGTGATGATTGAAGTCAGCTTGAAGGGCCTTTGTTTTATAATATTGGGTTGACTAAAATGGGAAGAAAAACTAAATAAATTTCAAGGTTCACATTTAATTCAGTAGGATTTTTTCTTCTTCTAGACCTATTAAACTGTCTACCGGGTGAACGGTCCTTTAAAGTGTGTCCTTAAAGGGATAGTTCACCCAAAAATGATAATTCTGTCATTATTTACTCACTCTAATGTTGTTCCAAACCAGTATTCATTTCTTTCTTGTGCTGAACAAAAAAAGAAAAAAAAGAAGATATTTTTAAGATTGTGGCTATCCAAACAGTTGCTGGTCCCCATTGACTTCCATAGGAAAAAATATACTATAGAAGTAACTGGGGACCAGCAACTGTTTGGTTACCCACATTCTTCAAAATAACTTTTATATTCAACAGAAGAAAGAAACTTATTCAGGTTGAAAACAACTTGAGAGAGTAAATGATGGCAATTTTTATTTTGGGGGGAACTAATCCTTTAATGTTAATAAAACAACAAAACGCAAAGAGAAAATCACTCACTGCTCTTGACTGAGAACTTTAAAAGTAGCTTTAATAAGAATCAATGTATAATGTATACAGTGATGTCTATGTAGTGTTTAATTTTTATATTTGTATGTTTTGGCTTGTGTTTCACTATGTCACATTTAATTTCTTTCATGAATGCTACTGTTAAACACACCTACTGCTGAAAAAATAAAGAATTGTCTATTTCATTTGTATATTATGTTGTGTAGCCTATTTTTATTTGCGCCACTTAGGCCTGCCATTCTTTTTTTATTTCATATTGTGTTACCTTATAAGGCTTTGTTTTTAAAATAGGGAAATTGGTTTGGTTGTAATGCTCAGTCACTTGCAAAATAGTAAAACCAACATGAAAGAGAATCGTGATAGAATCGTGAATCGTGATTTTCCTGGAAAAAATTGTGATATGATAGTTTTGCCATATCACCCACCCCTACCTGACGTAACGTCGAACGTGACTGACTGAAAGGGAAAGTCAAGGTTACTATTGTAACCCCCGTTCCCTGAAAGAGGACTATGCATTTACTTGCACAAAAACATATTCAGTATTTCACAAACTCAGAATATTACGCTAACCTACAATAATTAAATATTTTAAATAATACAAATATATTTTATGTATTTAATGTCACTATATTTGCTGCTGACCTTCGATGATCCAATTCAACCATACCAAATAAGCAAAAATGAGTTTAGATAAACAGAACACTTGTGTTTAATTTAAAAATGTTATCTAATTACAAGCACCTAATTTTTGGAATCTGATTACATAATCCAGATTACAGTGTAATCAGCAACTATGAGCACTGCTTGTAACCATGGAAGTAATATTGACAAAAGTAATTTTAAAGATGGCAACATCCATAAAATTGGAAAGTCTTATCACATTTGACATAACAAGATTTCAATCGTGGTTTAGTAACTACCAGATGTGTAGATATGATGTATTATAATAATAATACATTTTATTTAAAGGTGCCTTTCAAAACACTCAAGCACACCGTACAGTTGAGTGATAGTCATAAAACAAGACAGCAATACAACAAACAACAGCTGTTTAACATTACATAATTTAAAATTGATCAGAGAAAGACAATTTAAATAGATACGTTTTAAGATGTGATTTAAAAGTAATCAGTCAATCACTTTTTCATATAAATTGTGGAAGAGAATTCCAGAGATGAAGAGCAGCACAGCTAAACGCCCTGGACCCCATAGTGACTAAATGAACAAGGGAAACAGATGAAGAAGATCTAAGAGTACGCTTGGGGGTGTAAATATGAAGCACGTCGGAGAGATATGAGGATGCAAGATTGTAAAGAGCTTTAAAAATGAGAAGCTGAATTTTGTACTCTACTCAATATTTAACAGGAAGCCAGTGTAAATGACAGAGAACAGGAGAGATATGCTCAATGGAGGTGGTTCTAGTAATTATACGGGCATTATATGTGTCCGCTGAATGCTTTAGATCCAGACACTGTCTTCCACTGGAGCTCCGGTCAGTGGTCTGCATGAAACTTATGCTCCCCTCTCTACTCGGGTATAAAAGCTGCTAATTAAGAATTGAATGATCAAACGTAAGGAGGACTCTTGTTGTTTCAAATGTGAGAAAACTTAGCAGTTTTATGGAAGTCATCATCTTTGATATTCCTTTAGTCACTGTCACTGCGGTTACGAATGATAGTCATGAATATAATATGGGCTTCACTCCCGTTGCACATTTATACAGAAGGTTCTTGAGTTAGATTTTTTTCCACCGAATATTTTACCATCTATTAATTTTAGGGTTTTAAAGCCTGGTGTTATTGGAGAACATTTTTAAGTTACACAAAGACATTTTTATCATCTATTGATTTAGAAAACCACATATATTGTGGTGCATAGAGCCACCTCAAGAACTATCAAGACCAATCTCTGCTGAACCTAAGGTGTTACTAAGACCCAATTTAGACCTATCAGTTCAATGAGTTGTTGCATGCCACATACAAATGCAAGCCATCAATTCATTCTACCCTTTTCTGCATCAATCAACACTGACTTAAAATCTTTCCGTAGCTTCCGTCCTCTCTTTGCTTGACTGGGTGTCCAGTAAGTTACAGCATTCAACTCCCATTATAACATCCAATTATTGGCAAGCATTGACAAGCATCATCTTCTCTGTCAATCAATTTCAGCCGTTTTTCACACTTCACTGGGGACAACACTCACCAACAGGGGCTGCTGCCCAACCTCTATATGTGTGTGTTTATCTGTGTGGCCTGCAGAGATAGAGCATTATATCTGAAGAGCTGCAAAAAAGCTGAAATATTCATGGCTGCTTCTCTGTTTCTCTTGGTTTGCTATGAATCTCCAGTGGTGTTCATTAGGTCCCTTCCTACCCCGTGGTTAAGTTTTCACACCGGAGGAGACGCCAGATGCCATGCAGTACACTTGCCGTGTGCAACCCAGGAAGACTCCGACAGAAGATGCCGCTACCTCTTCCTGTGCACCTTGATCCTCTCGTTTTACCCTCCCTGTATCTTTCTTTCCTTCGCACTCTCTCTCTTTAGTACTTTCTCTCATATGACTAGCCCAGGCAAACATCATAATTCGAAGCAGTGAGGAAAAGCCAGCACTGATATTTCAACCTCTAGAAAGAGGACCATCAATCACAGGCTGATGGGAGGACCACAGGCAATCAATAACTCTGTATGAAGTCGTCCACGTCCCGACCCACGAGGAGGCCCCTCGTCATGCATCACGGTGACACGTCCCGGCCCCCTCTTAAGGTCTCCCTGGCCTCTGACGGCCTTCATTTCTAAAGGGGCCCAATTTGATCAGCCTCTTTAAGTGGTGCTCCCTCAACTGGATCTCACAGGCTTGAGTTACCACAGCTAAAGTGCCAAATTTCCTGCTCTGTTGGGTTACAAATGGTGCAGTCCAACCCACAGGCGGAGACACAGCAGTGGCCATAATGACCCCATGATTAGTGTGGGCACTGGGCCCACAACCTACTTGGACTGAATCTCTGTACCAAGACCAGCCCCCCCAATTCAGACAATGAGCCAGACAGACATTACCTGCTCTGTGCTTCTATTCAAGCAGAGATGTACAGTATCTATGAATCACCAGTTTCTTTTTATGGTGGTTATGATTTAACTATCAAAAAATATGATTTAACCATCAAAAAGTACTGTGCAAGCCAGAACAAAAATGTTAAAGGTGCTCTAAGCGATGCCACGCGTTTTTTAGGCCAAAATATTTTTTGCCACATACAGCAAACATCTCCTCACTATCCGCTGGCTGCCTGTCCCCTGAACACACTGTAAAGAAACGCGATCTCTGTAGACAGCCCAGGCTCCACAAACAGCAACAAAAACAAACTGCAGCGACCCGATCCCCGAAACATAACAAACTGTTCCAGCCAATGACCGACAAGAAGGGTTTGGGGGTGTGGTTTGGGGGGTTAGTGTGCGGATGAGGAGGAGGGAGGGTCTAGCTAGCCTCCGTTTTGTTTGACAATAGTTCGAACGTCAACAAGAAGTGACGTCACCCAGGATCGCTTAGAGAACCTTTAAGGTGTTCCTTAAGAAAATGAACCATGGTTTTACTACAAATAAAATAAACATGGTTATTATAGTTAAACCATGGTAACTACAAATTAACTATGGTTCTACCAGAAAGACTCGGAAGATATAGTGATGTAACAAGCATTAATTTATTGACAGCCCAGCAAGCAATTATTTATAGTTCTTTGGCGTAGGCCCTGTCCGTAGTTCATAATCCGAGGGTAGCGGATCTGCATTTCCTGCCTGAAGCGAAGGCAGGGGCGCAGCCGACCCCCCGGGGGTTATGGCCGGGACCATCCTGGTGGTGGTGGGGATGGTGGAGGTAGTTGTCGCGCCGGTATCTGTGAACTCAAACATGAGTAAGTACCGATCTTTTATACGTGAGTATAAGGTCATGATTGGATAGATGTGAAGGTAATAATGACGTAGTAATTAAGTCTTCCAGGCAGAACTTTATGCTAAAGCTTTCATTTTTTGCTACACTAACCATAGTTTAACAATGCATGGTATTTGTTGTAAAACTGTGGTCATACAAATGGTAATAATGGTTAAAAACTATGGTTACTATAATTAAAACAATGGTTAATTTTAGGTGGTTGCCAGGGTGTTGCTATATGGTTGTTCTGAATGTTTTTAGCCTATAGCTATGTGGTTATTCTGGGTTTTCTGGGTGGTTGCTAGAGTATGCCAAGTCGCAGCTGGGTAAAAAAAAAAAAAAAATTAGCCCACCTCCAAGTCTCTATCCCTCCATCCGAATATGCTTTCTAGTATATGAAAAACTATGTCAAATAAGTAGTCTAATGTCTAAATACACACTATTCGCCCAACAGTAAGATTCTGAAGAACAATCTTTACTATTTTACAATGAGGCCAAAGGAAGGTAGTCGTCAATGGCAGGGAAACATTATGCAGCTAACGCCGTAGGTCCTGATGGCATGGCAGATCAAGTATGTCCAGATTGCATTCCTACTTCACTCATGGATACTTATATTCTGGTCACAAATAATCATATTTATTAAGACCTTGAAAAAGGTGGAAACTGCACTTAGTCTTACACAGGGTCTACATCAGATGTAAGCGGCATGATGCGATGCAACAAAAGCAAATATAACCTATTTATAATTAGTGATTCTGTCTACACTGGATGCAGCGTCATGATGCAACATGACAAATTCGCAACAGTAAACTTTTCTATTTCTTTCTATTTCTGACGTGATCCAAGCACTCTCGCTACTTCGAAGGATTTGCAAATGGATTTGCAATGGTTGCTGTGTCGCGTCCAGTGTAGACAGCTTCTAGCTGTTGCGGTGCAGCGTGACATGACACTGGTCTCGTCAGTAGACACAGTGTCAGTCTAAGGGTACGTTTACACAACAACAATGTACTAAAAACGGAAATGAACAAGTAATAAGCATGCGCATGACGTCACCATTTTCACAAATGTGTTTTTTATAGTTTACACAGAAACTATAACGGTATTGTTTTCAAAAACGTGCACTTTAAAAACCATTTTCAAAGCTTGCATTTTCAGGCCCCCAAAACGCTGTTGTCATGTAAATGAATGGGGAAAAGCCATTCAATTTCTTTTGTTTTTAGTGTGCCATGTAAACAGCCCCTTTTAGCTGCCCCAATAATAAGCTACTTAATGTGATGATTGGCTATAACAAGCTGTTAGTGAGACCATAAAGACAGAGCTACCGACTGGTTACCAAACATCAACCAGTCCAGCAGTGTTTAACTATTCTGCAATCAATCAATGATATAAATCTATTGGTGATCCTTTGTCTTCTGTAATTAAAAGGATTTCAAAGGTTACATCGTCAAATGTGTGAAATTATCAGCAAGACCCATTCAAAGCAGGTTATGGAGATGAATTAAAGTCTGTAATTAAACAGCACTAAGGAACATACATTTCACACTATCTATTAGACTGAGTGCTGATGCTTTAGGCATATGCCCTACTTAGATTTGCGGTGCATCATCCCACTCAGAACATTATTCACTCACTGTTTGACATTTTATGCTTGCCATTTCCTTGCATGACAATGAAGATCATAATGAGAAAAAAGGCCATGCTGACAGATGCCTAATGCAAGATGCTCATGGTTATGAAGATACAATATTGAGCTCATTCCTGTTATGCAGGACATTTTTATGTCCCTATCATGTATGTATGATATACTGTATGTATCAGATTTTTTTTTTAATTCTTGATATAATAAATATCATTTGGTTTGTAGGGTTTTGGGCTATAGTTGGGTTTAGGATGTTGGAGCGCTGAAATTGCACTTCATTTAACCCGCGGGGGTGGGGGGGTGGGGGGGGGGCCGACCCACATGCAACAATTTAAAAAGTAGTCCCGCGGACTGACAACACTGTCAGTTAGGTTGTCTCACTTTTAACCATTCCATCCTGGATCAAAAATCTAATTTCAGCTTTTTATTTACATCCTATTATTTTTCTTACCACTGTGTTAATAAGTTAAGTTTACCCTTTTATAGAAATATTTCCTTAAATTGCAATGCAAGCATAAAGCTACAGAATTCCAGAGGAACTACATAACAGGAATGACCAGTATACATATATAATCATACTTCACTTTCAATAAACAATATATGGACTGCAATTTTGATTATGAAAAATCAGTAGCTATTTATGCAAAAGGGAAAAATTTGATCCTTGACTCATCACGCATCATTTGTGTATACTATTAGCTTCAACAACAGAAGACACACAGCTGTCTCTTCATATTCGTCTCATTTTTTTTTTTTTTTGCTTCTTTCCACAATCAGCTCATCACAGCTGGAGATCCAGTGTATTTACACAAGTGTGTATGGAAACAATCACAATGCCTGAGTCTGGGCTGTTGTGAGGCAGGTGTTGATTCAAATGGCTTTCCCTCGGGATGACAAGTATGTCAAATTCATCAAATCCCCCACCACTGATGGGCTGCCCAAGGTTAATTTACTCATCAAAGTACAGATTTGACTTTTTGTGATCTTCCAATATGTAAAGTTAAATGCTCTTTTTATCCTACATTCTAAAAAAGAATGCTGGGTTTGGGTCAAATATGAACAAACCCAACCATTGGGTTTAAAATTGGGTTGGTTGGGTTTGTCCATGACTCAAACATGGGTTGCAACAACCTAGAATTCTTTTTGAGAGTGTAGGACATTTTTATTGAGAAAATAATTCTAAATGTACATAAATAAATAAAAAACAATTGAGAACAAAATAACTAAAACAACTGAAAAAAAATATGGCACTTGTCTGAAAGTCAGTAGCTGCGAAGTTGTTCTGAGGGGGTTTTAGCATGCACTATGTGGTTGCATTTTTTTAATCTTACAAAAATTTGTACACACCTCTCGTCATTAAGCCAAATGATTTGAGATATCATTTATGTCTGTATCACAAAAGTTAGGCATAGGGGTTCGTTCATATCACTACAGTTACGATTTCATTGCTTCTAACCATTTCAATCATTTTCAAATGCAACTTCTAGAGGTTGTGAAATCACACAAAAACAAACAAACAAAAAATCAATTAATAATGATCTGGATTTATGTGGTTGGAATACAGACAATAAATATTCAGACAAAGAACAGTGTAGGATAAAAAGATTGAAAAAAGGTTAACATGGAAAGATCAATGTAAAGCCATAGTAAAGAAAACATAAATGAGATCTTTAATATCTCATTAGTTTCAGCAAGATAAAATTGTGATTAAATAGAGAGCAATTTGAGACTTTTGCTGAAGTTCCCTGCTTCTGAGAATTTGAGAAAAAGACCATTAATCGCTCATATCTCCTCTAGATTCAGAAGAAATCTCAACAATATCGCAAAATGTATTCAGAAATGGCCTCAAACATTTCTCAAGATATTTCTTCAAGACCAAATATGTCAATTAATTTGGATATATCTAAACTATTTGCATTTCTCCAAATAAATATTAGGAGAAACATCTGAGATAAACTTCAATTAAGGTTTCCATTCTATTATCCAGCTATCTAAGAGCAACATCTGAACAATAATAATAATACAAAAAAACTTCTGGGAAACAATTAAAAAAGACACTTGACCCCGTTCAGAACAATCAATTATTCTAGTGTCTATCAGCTAGCAAAATACAGTTCTGACTGACATTAATACAAGTTTAGTGCAAACACACAGTGATGGTGAAGATGATCAATGTTTTGCCAGATAACAGTATATGAAGAGTGAATGAACAAAATGATGGATTCCTGGAAAGATATCAAATCTAGTGGATCTATGGTGGAAATAGAGTGTAGCTCTTACCAGAGGTGAATGCAGCTGTCTCCAGACATGGTTGGACAGTTCTGCACTGAGCGATTTGGATATGTGTGGCTGCTTTTAACACAATTATCTCATCCAAAGTGAAGTGGCTTCTGTTGGTGAAAGCATCTTAGCCCACACACTGGACTCACGACCAGATAATCATCATAATAACCGTCATTCAGAACATCTCCATCATAAAATGTCAGATCGCTGCGAATGTATAAGAAGTTTACCTATTGGGAAAGAAGGACAGCAAAGTTTAAAATGAAAAAAAAACATGCATTATGAAACATTGCTCAGGCATTCTTGCATATCACGAGATACTTCTTGCAGTTCAGTAGTGTTTCATTTAAGCTTTAAGTTTGCTCCATGATGTTTCTCCAAAAATGAAAATGAAAAAAGGACACAAATGAAACACAGAAAGAGTCTAGAGCCTTAAAAAAATTGGATAGTATAGTTCAGATAATAGGTCATGGAAGAATTTGATGAGAAATGGTTGAGATCTCTGACAATTGATTGCAGATTAATCTTTGACAAATCCGAACACAGTTTGAGACATTTTTGGGATCTCTTCTGAAACTCATGGGAATTTCTAACTATTTTACATTTTGGCAAATTGGTGGCTTATTCGTAAGAATTTGTACGATCTCATTAATATGTTTATGATCTGCTTACGCCCCAGGGACGGGTATTTTTAGGGGTGGGCCTTATGCTTATTGCTCCATAGGTTTTTTTAAATAATTGTACATTTTTGTATGATTCACATTGTACAAATTCTTACAAAGTCATCAGCTTGTAATATAGTTATGTTTTCCCGTGAGATCAGGTTGGATGTTTTGGCAGGAGAAACATCCGCGAAGCAGGAGATTTATATATTCCATTTACTTTCCATTTCACGAGTTTGTTTGCCCATATAATCTATAAGCTATTAAGGTTAAACGTATTTGGCTTGCTGTCAACAGTGGAGGGGCTTGAGGAAGCATGCTTCAACTCGAGCTAGACATACCCCACAGTGGGATTACTATTGCTTGGAAGATGAGTCTGGAAGCAAGATGCCTAAATTATGTTGGTGGAGTTGGGGAGGTGGAGGGATGCCAGAACAGCTCACGCTGGAGCAAGGTGAGCTACTGTTTATATGCTCCAGCAGTCAATTGACCCTTCGCTAAGCCCCGCCCTCCCTAGTTACTGTTGCTACGCCTGTCAAGCTTTCGTGCCTGGCACGTCTATTACAGTGTGTATGCACCGGTGTCAGACATTCCCAATGAGATAATTCGTAATTTTTGGCGAACGTGAAATATCTGAGAGAGCAAGACAAAAGGGACTGCAGTATGCATTCGAGGGATATATCCACGACATAATATGCAACCGATTAGAGAATAATTTCATAAAAATTTATATATTTTATAGCCTATAGTCCCAGCGCAAGGCCTCATATACGCTGACCATTCAAATGGGAAACACACAAATTGAGGAACAGCTATGTTCGTGCACAGCAGGGTAAGTGATGTGAAAATAATCTAATAATTATAAATCAAACAGGAAATAAATCTTGTGGAATAACACCGGGATTGGGTTAAATTTAACGTTACTCAGTCAGGGGTAGTAGGCTGTCGTTTAACAAAATGCTGAAATATATGTTAAAGTATGTCAGTGAGCCTCCATCTTGTCTTTAATCGTCTTATTTTACGTTAAAATATATGCATTATGAACAAAGAACCGTCATTATTTCCAACTTCCAAGCAATAGGTGTTTTTGTTAATCCTGTGGACATGTAGTTGTGAATGGGGTCTCACACACTGCTTGATCCACGCCCGGCATTTCTCCCCTCGGCTTTTAGATTTTCGGTAAGGAAAAAAATTCCACTCCCCCGTCCAAACTTTTTTAGGATACCGGGTATCAGATTTGCACAATCCAAACGCACAACGCTTCGGCATGTTTCCCTCGCTCGAAAGCTTGCCAGACCTCCGGTTGTTACGGTTGCTAAGACACGATTGGCCAGTGGCAGTTTTCGGGTGTGGCTTAGCGAAGGGTCAATTGAAAGATTAGATTGGTTCACTCCTCCCGAAAGTAGGTTTAGGAACTTCCGTTAATCTAATTTCTGTGTGTAGGAAAAACAACTTTTCTTTCTTAAAGGTGCTCTATGGAACTTTTAGCGGCCTCTAGTGGTAATGTTTCAGATTGCAACAAGAGCGCTCGTGCTCGTGTGCGTGTGCGATTTCAGGAGCGAGCATTCACTACCGGCCACACGGAGACTTTCAACGCAACGGCGAAAGCATCACACAACATGCTGGAAACTCATGTAAACTCCCACTGCAACGTTACAATAATAGGCTACTTTTATCAGCTTGACGTTGAACTAATGCTCCATGCTCGTACCATGATAACGTTACATTGACTGCATTTAGCCGACATGTGATGTTATCTAGCATAGCCTACGGCATTTCACTAACTATTCGTGTATCTTTCACAATCAACAATGTCAACATAGGTGAATGTATAATAATGATAACGAAAACGGTTAGTGAACTAGACTGAACAATGTCAGTGTAACAGTAAGACAGTAGGAAGTAACATTACTGTACTGAACGTGTCTGGAAATGTTTATTATAAACAATATGATAGTGGGATGAATTACGTTATAGCGTAACGATCTATAACGTAGATCTAGTACATAAAACAAGTATCCTAAAGCACCTTTTCTTATCCTGGAACAGTCTTTTGTATTCATTCCATGTCTCATGTAGTTTACCTTGCTATTTCATTTGAGTTTACTAATAATTCAAAAGCTCTGCCGATGTTGATCCGTGTTTTCGTCCTGAGTCGATCAGAATCACGTTTGGCCTGACGAGCTTCAGCAGATAAAACTTTGTTTTTTTTTTTTATATTTATGTGGAGTTAGTGTTGGAGTGTGTGTTGTGCTGGAGGCAGGTCGTTTTGGGGTGTTATCAGACTCCATGTCGTCAGCTGCAGTGCCGTCGGTCGCATAGACTGTATATAAAAGGAGAGAGGCTTGGGAGCGCGCATGCACGTCACATCCGATGGATTTCGCGGTAAATCCGACCCGGAGACTTCACATATAAATATGAATATTGGCCTTCAGAGGTAAGAGCAAAACCCGACAAGTGGATCATTGTAATGTGTGATTACAACCCCTTCACACACAGGCAATAAAAAAAGGATTAATTTTAGAAGAAAAGTTCCATATAGCACCTTTAATAGATTTACTGATAATGCATGTCCAAGCATTTGGCTCTGAACAATTCCAGTCTAATAAAGGCCTATATTGTAACCAATCCATTGAGACATTTGGAAGTTAATGTGTTCACTCCTGAAACTCGTTACTTATGTAAGTGGTCCTACTCGCACCCGCTCCGGGCGGGATTCGAACCAGAGTCACCAACTATGGAGGCGGGCGCGCTAACAAAGATGTTATAGATGCTAGTGTGCCTTTTGAGGCCAGGGAAGTGAGGTTTACTTGCACAGCTCTTTAATAGCTGGCCTCCGTTACACTCACCCCCCTAAAGCTTACTCGCACCTGGGTCACGGCACCAATGTATCTGGTCCTACTCGCACCAGCTCAGAGCAGGATTCAAACCAATGTCACTGCTGTGGGAGGCGGGAGCGCTAACAAGGACGCTAAAGACTGCAGCCTCTCGCGCGCCTCTTGAGGCCAGGGGGTTTACTTGCACAGCTCTATACTAGCTGGCCTCCGCACTTACAACTGTAAGTGCAGGTGCAGATGAAAAGTAGTTATTTTTACTAATTCTGGCATATTTATTTTACATGGTGTATTTTTATACAACAATGTTCATTAATATGCATGGTCCCTATTAAATAAACCTAATTAAATAAAGCCTTAATTATGATGCTGTTAATGAACAAAGACATCCACCTGAAATTTTATTTCTAAATTCTGAAATTCTAAAATATTTTAACGGATTTATTTTTTTACTTCTGCTATGATAGAGAGAGAGAGACAGTGTGTTTGGAAAAGATTTGTGAAAAGCCATATATTCTCTTGGCAGGTTTGATGGGCTCTGAAGGTTGCAGGCACGCATCAATAGACTGATGTGGCCAATGATGAGGCCATTGTCGTGCAGGAGGACGTGAGATGAATGTGTTCCTGCTGGAGCGCTGCTAAATCTGCTCACCATTGTGAGGGGCTACTGGAGCATGACTCACCCCAGCTGCCGCTGGAGATAGCAGATGTACTGGTTTACAAGATCCATATTCACAAGTAGATCAATTTGACCACCAATATCATATCATATTCCTTTCAGATTTCTGTCGACGTTAGAGTTCTGTCTCTTTACTTTCTCTCAGATGTTAGTGTTTTCTTGCTACTAAAATATAATTTTGTAAATGTTTGATAATTAAAAGCAGGTGTTAACCACATCTCGCTAAAGTACTGGTGTGAATATTTTATAGTGAAGTGATGTCACCTCATTGTCTAATCTATAGCCCTGTTTACACCTGGTATTAAGATGCGTTTTGGTTGATCGGATCACAAGTAGATGATGCTAAATTTAGTTTACAATAGTTTAAACAGGGTCTAATGCGTTTTGAGCTTGTCCACTTTTGACCTTTTCCAGAGGTAGTCGAAAAACGCATTTGACCGGATTGCTTTCGTAGTGTAAATGGTCATGTGGTCGAATGTGTTCGAACAGCCACAAAAGACCGCCTACTCTCCGGCTCCGCCTACTGACCTAACGCATAAACATAATGAGATGCGCACTAGCCAGACAGGATTGAAACTTTATCGGCTGAAGACCTAAGTGTGGTTTTAAGTCTAAAAAACATACCAAGCACAATGTTCTCTCACCATTCCTGATTTCTGACACACACTCACAGCGTTCGCCTGGTCTTGCGGCTGTCAGAGCAGAAACGAAAGCTGCTGCTCTCTGCATTTTTTTTCCGTCGTTTCCAGTCGCATTCATATGTAAATTGCGTGAGCTTATATAATCCATTAAATCGAAAGATCTGAAAAAGCCAATACATTTACCCGCCCATAGATCATCCCCTTGAAGAAATCAGGACAGAAGTGGTCGAAAGTGGACAAAAGAGACTTGTGTCCAGGTGTAAACAGAGTCTATGAGGTAATGCTAAGAATGGTCTTGTGAATCTTTTGCTGATATGCACAAAGGGAAATCTTTAGTTTACAAATTCTCACATTACCACACAACCATATCTATAGTCTGAAATGCATGACAGTCATGGAAATTCTCCAGATCTATTTTCTAAAAGCATGTGATGATCTTATTGTCAACGATTCATCTATGCATTTAGAAGAAAAAAATCAGTTAGAAACTAAATTTGGCCATACAATTTTAACCATAACTGTCAAGATTTCTCTCTGGTGATGTACCCCAGACTTCTCCAATCCATTCATCTGCTTAAACCCTGCCCCTTTTTTAGATTCAACGTCAAGCTCGCATTTAGATCTGCCTCCATCCAATCAACAACCAATGCATAAACTAAAGTCCCCGTCCTACATTTTTGATAATCCATTTCACTCGGATGTACGTCACTAAAACCCCCCCCCCCCCAAAAACACATTTAGTCTGTCCTTCAGTTGGGGGGCTGGTTAACACAGGCTGTTAAATTTGACTTCATTTGATCTGGTTTGATTGAAGTCATTATGCAGTGCCTTGATTGAATTTAAATGTATAGACATCTTTGATGTACAAAATGAATTCTGCATTTAATCTACATATTAAGTGAACTTCAGTTTCCTCAGGAAATGGTTATTAATTTCTTTAATGATTTAATCAAAGCTTTAATATCTCCAAATAAGTTCCATTTGAATAAGCGTCCAGCTTATGGAAGAAAACAGTGCATAAACAAGATTAAACATGCTTTACTTTTATATTTGCCAGCAAAATTCCCAGAATAACAGCCTATAACTCAAGTGTGTTCAATCCTGCTTGTGAAGGACCACTTTCCTGCATAGTTTAGCTGCAGTACACATGCCTGGAAGTTTCTAGTGATCCTGAAGACCTTGATTAGCATGGTTCAAGTGTGTTTCATTTCAGCTAGAGCTAAATCTGCTGGAAGGTAGGCCTCCTGTGCTATAACTAAACCTATGTCATTGTGAATTTGAACCAGAGTTTTCAAAATGGAATTTTAAATAGTATTTACAACAACAGAAAAACATCATAAGCCATGTCCAAAAAAAGTTATGCCGTTTCATAACCACTGGTTTTGCATTTCTACTGAGGTGACAACTAAGTAGATAGCTGGAGATGACATTATGTATCAGAGAGAGGCGCTTGACAGTGAGTGGCTCCACAAACCTTCAGAGTTGCATAACACTTAATCCATATTAATCCACCAGAAGGATGAGTCTTACTCCAGCCTTATGAATACTGCAATATGACTAACTCCAGTGGTACAGTAACAATTTTTATTAGATTAATAAAACAAATGGTCAATGTTGCCCATGAAAGAGTCGTCACCATGATGCTAGAGTGTGGGTGGTTGCCAGTGCATTGCTATGCGGTTTGCTAAGAGTATTTTAGATTGTTATGCTGTTCTAAGTGGTTGCTAGAGTGTTGCTACGGTAATTTTGGTGGTTATTTACAGGTTAAAGTTCCAAACGCCAATCCAATCTTTCTCCTGGAGGATCACCTTACAGTTGATCAGTTATCTTTACAGTAATTAAACACATGAACCAGCGAATCAAGGTCTTCAGGATTACTAGAGCTGAATCTGAATATGCCTACTTCCCTACTATATAGTACGTGAAAAACAGTATGAGAAAACAGTTTTATGCCTGAATTCAACTGTATTCATTAAACAGCAGCGGAAAAGTACCCGGATGACTTTCTACTTCCCCTGAGATTCTGAAGTGTGCATCTGATGGACACTATCCCATGAGGCCAACGGAGAGTTGTGAATGGCATTGAAGCGACACAACTGACGAAGTCACATGACAATGACAACATGGCAGATTATATATACAAGGAGCTTATATACAGTAATAGGCATCGTATTCCTATCAGCTGAGAGTCAGCTGAAGCGAGCTTGACCTGTCAGAACTGACGCTACGCTTGATATCCAAAGCGACTTACAAATGAGGAATACAACAAGCGATTCATCTTAAAGAGGCAATAAACACGAAAACTACGAGTAATACAAAGATTCAGACATTAATCAGAATAGAACAAGCTAGAACAGGGATTATTTAAAGAAAAGTGAGAGCACAGATAAAGGAATTGAAATAGCACCTACTCAGACAGTGTGCGATTTTGAATGCAGTCTAGAAACTTCCAAACAGTGTTAGACCTAAACTCACAGGAAAGTGGCCCTCCAAGAGCAGGATCGGACACCCCTGGTCTGTAGATATGGCTGTGGGTCTATGGGATTTTTTATTACCTGTTTTATTGTCCAATAGGATCTCTGATATCTCAGAAATGTAATAGCAAACCTCTTCTCAACAAGCCCCACAATTTGACATATTAATGTCTGTAGCACAAACGTTAACTACTCAAATTTCAGAACTCAGGGTTAGTGATTTGAACAAACATCTATCCCTAAGTATGAGCAAAAGTAAAAGGATGCTTGTCTTAGCAAACACTATTAATTAGGAATAATCAAAATGATATCCAATCAAAACATCTATTTGGGTGTCATCTTTTGGTGGACCTCTACAATGTTGCGTAAATCCTAAGAAATGACGTTCTGAATGTGTGGGGGCTGAGCGGCTCGTTGGTTCACGCTTCCCTCAGGCCTGAGGGAGGATTTTCCAGCCGTCTCATCTAACTCTTGCCCCGGTTTGATTAGTCTCTCAGCTGTCTGCGTCACCTCGCCTGAGCACGACTAACAGCCAGCCAGCCAGATTAACGTTTATATTTCACTACACCCTCCTGCAGATACGCCACTGTGAGGTAATCGCATATGACACGATCAAAGGAAAACACCACAAAAATGGACAAAAATAGTATCCATGCTAGAAACTCATTAATGCTAGAGAAATATTCCATTTCAGTCTTTTCAACTGAAAGCAAAAGGTTACACTTTGAATTGTACAATCAGTGGTGTTCTAATGCAAACGTCACTATTGCTCATACTGGCATTCAGGGTGTAACTCGTCCTGCACTTTTAGCTACAGGCCTGTATAATACCTCAAAAAATGAGTTATAATGTGTAACTTCACACAGAACTCGTTTATGCATTCCATTGTTTTCTATGTAACTATGCACTGAATGATGAGCTCACATCTTTTTCAGTGCCATGAAAATTCTAAAGACAAGACATTCTAAAAATGAATGCGCTGCTCAAGTTAAAATAATGCTACCTATTGCTATTGGAATTATCGTAAATTTCCTAGTTTCCGAGTAAAAATGGGACATGAATGCCTGCTCAAGTCGTTTTACCACTGGGAAGCTCTGGGATAATTTTGAGACCCAAATTTCTGAGTTTGGCAGGCCATAAACTTTAAACATGGCGGAGGGGAGAACGATTGCTGCTGTGACTGCTATTCTTTATTAGTTTTTTCAAAAACAGCTACATCACCTTGTCTTGTCACTAAAATTACGTATATAGGCCAATGAATAATCATTTGAAGCGTATTGTATATTTTATACAGCGAAAATAGCCTGATTTTATAGAAATTCCAGAATCGTCAGCAAGCTGACTATATAGCGGGGAATGTTTATATGGTTGTCAATGAATGGGATGCTAAATACCATTTTGGCTTTAATATGATTTTCCCAATATATAGACAAGAATAAACCTTGTGTCCTCAATGATTCCTGTTCTTTCTGACAAGAAAGCACTAGAATGCAACGAACTCGTAATCACAACTTCAGAAGTGGGAAGAAGGACATTTCCGACAGCAAGTGAAGGCAGCAGCATAGGTCTAAAGACCTTGCATTGTTTTATGGTCACGTCTCACATCTCACATTTTAACAACACCATAGTAGTGACTTTTGCACCAATCATACTTGTGTTATTCGAAAATGTTATTTTATATTCAGTATCCCAATTGGTTCACAGAGAACATGCTGCCAGAGTGCTCGCACATGCTCCTGAACCCAAACAGCAGACGTTTCTTTTGTGGCTGAACAGGTGAGCCCATCATCGTGTCATTAACCAAGCTTATCGTAAAGGGTCAAACTGAGAGAGAAAGTAAAGAATATGGCATCTGCTTATCCCTTTTCCTCGCAAAGGGCACGATTAAGCTTTCCGAAGACCATTAACAGGATCATGGAGCGCTTAAACAGCAAATCACTGCCCCTTACCCGTTAAAATCCCATCGCGCCTCACTGCAAGGCATTGTGTTTTAAGGCACCACCATGTACACTGGCACAAACCAATGTGTTTCCATTGGTTACCACTCTGCACCCCTTCTATCTGTTTTGGTCTGATAATGACCGGCAGTTTACATAATTTCAGTCCTCTAATTTTCCCTGTCATTAAATTCTCAGAGAACACAAGGCGGTCAAACACCAGGCGATATTTTTAGCACGTGTTCTAAAAAAGAAAGAAAGAAACGAAACCTGAAAATGTGTCTGACAAAAAAAAAAAAAAGAAGTGGCGAGGGGGGACTGAGAGAGATCTCTCTACGTACTTCTTTGCTGACGTCTGTTCTGTCTTTCGTCATAGCGCTTGGAGCCAACTGGGTCGAGGAGGTGGAAAGGGGCGTTTTGCTGCTTTTTTGCATAATATGTCATCAGCCTTCTTTGTCTTGATGATTGTAAGCATTGCTTTCCACACACATACACACACACACACTCCTTCTGTAATTAATTTTGATTAATCAAAACTAACATTCATGTTTTTAATATATTCTATATTGTAATCTCCAAAATAATGTAGAAACAACATAGACAGTACATTTTTTATATTTGTTTAATAGCATCTTTTTACTAAGCACTATGAATGAAGGCCAGTATCCCTGATACCAGTACTGATAGTGATGTCTCTATTAAGTGGATGTTGTCCCTTAATTATAGCCATTAATTATAGCCATACAACATTACTGTATAGTTGAAAGTTGTTATATTACTAAAAAATATAACAACTTTTAATTTAAGTGAACCTAAAACAATCTTCTCATAAATCCATTGTAATAAATGTCACATTTAGCTGCGCTTTTGATATATCAGGGCTCATCGCTAAGGTTTTTTTCTTCAGATTTTTACCTGTCCTGCTAAAATGTAAAAAAAAAAATAATAATAATTTGCTTTGCTATAATATTTTCAGGTGTGTCTATAGGCTGCAGAATTATGAATATGAATATAGATTAATCCTTATTAAATCTGCAAAAGTTATTCAGTCAAGAGTACTGAGTGATTTTCTTTGATTAACATTAGCTACATTTACATGGACACTTTTTGCTTCAAACTGAATGAATTAATTCTGATTGATGAATCCGAACATAGTGTTTACATGAACGATAAATAAAGTGATTGGGTTGATGTGCGTGTTTATATGTCAAATCGGAATTTAATCTTTTGACATGCGCACACTGCACCGATATACAGTTTCCCGTTGTTGTTGCATAGTGCATACTAACTAGGGGTGGAACGGTACATGTATTCGTACCGAACCGAAACGGTACGGGCGTCACGGTTCGGTGCACGAATTTACACGGAGAATACACGGTATAAAAATAAATAAAACTTGCGTGGAAATTAATTAATGTAATGCGGAACTTACGCGGGTTCTTTAGGGACACATAATCTGTACCATCGGCTTTGCTCTGAACGCGCGTTCACTTCAAACGTTGGCTTATGCGCGTCCTATTCGCTTTGGACTAGCGTCGAACTAGACGCGATAGACGCGAATTTAACGCTCTATTCGCGTTTGGTGTGACCGCATAATGAACAGGCTGCGATGTCAAGATTGCAATGCTGGAGTGTGTGTGTGTGTGTGTGTGTGTGAGAGAGAGAGGCGCGGCCGCGATCGAACAGTGGAAACATAAAAAACATACTCCGTCATTTTGTTCATACAGATCATTAAACCTGGAAAGTGTTTACTTATATTTGTGTACACTCGCAATAAAACACAACATTGTGCTTTTGTCACACTGTAAACTCTTGTCAAACTGTAACCTACAACTGTCACCCAACCAAAATCTCTCTCTCTCTCTCTCTCTCTCTCTCTCTCTCTCTCTCTCTCTCTCTCTCTCTCACACACACACACACACACACACACACACACACACACACACACACACACACACACACACACACACACACACACTGTTTTAAAAGCAAAACATATTTATCCAACTCCATTTCAAAACAGTCTGTGGGTCCCATCTTTTGGACATTCATCAAATTGGTTTTCATTTCTTGTCCTCGGACCACTAATCTTAAACATTCTACATTGATTAAAAAAGAAAATCGAATGTGTTATTAATGGTAGTATTATTTTAAACAGAAATCAATTATTTATAATTCAGATGAGAATAATGTTACATTGTTAATTAATAATGTTAATTAAAATTAAGGAAAACAAATATATTGATCTGAAATATAGCAAATTAATTTTAAATTAATTCAGGTACAATTACCAAACATATCGCAAGGTCTTTTTGTCTTTTTATTAATTTAATTAATAAACGAATTATATAAAACTATTGTCAGTGCACTACAAATAAACTGGTTCTATGCCTTTATTAATAAAACTTATTTAAAAAATACAATGCCTTCTGCATTTTTGTTTTGCGTTAATTTAAATCTATATTATATATAATTTTGTTGTGTGTATAACCAAAATGTGATACAAGCTATCAATTTAAAATCTATAGGATGCTAATGTAGAAGAGTAGCTCACCTTTACAGTGTTATACAAAATTCAACGATGAAGCCTGGAAAGTTACTGAGCCTTTCTGGAAAATTCCAGATATACGCCCCCTCCTGCCTCCCATCATGTAATATCTATACAATCTGGCATCCCATCATGCACCTTGCGAAGTTGACTCCTGGGGCATAAACCGTAGCTCATGACCCAGAAAATAGAGGTTGTGTCCTTTTTCCATCCTGCAAGCCTCTGAGCATGAGCATGCTTACAGACTCCACCCAGAGAAGACACGACCACCAAATACACTTGCAGTTAGTATATTGCATGTATAATAATGCATTGACATAAATGGGTGAATCTATCAAAAACATGCCATGAAAAAAACAAAAAAAACCTGCCTCCGCATATTCTCATTGCTGTACTGCATTTGGATGTTTTACTGTGATGTAATGCTTTTTTTATTATTATTTGCAATGTTAGTTACTATCATTTCTGTAATACATTTTTAACTAAACTGCAATTTGAATAATACAATTATTTTTTTGGAAATGTGCCGAATGGTTATGAGAATGCAAACGATGCAAAAACAGGCTTAATTTTCTTAATGAAGCAAAGCATAATTTCTTATTTCGTTCTTTTGATTTTGGATTGAAACATAACCCAGACATGTTCTTTAGTAATATCAACATTTCATCTTGTATGCAAATATTTGATCATAAAACAATTCCAATAGAAACCGACATGATCTAAATTGAAGTGGTTTAATCTGGAAGCGTAAAACAGTATTTTTCCATTCAACCTCTGCCGCAATTTTCAGTTTGCTGTGAAGATTTTTGGCTCCCCCTCTGGCCCTGAAAGCAGCCATTTTGTTTCTCTCTCTCTCTGAAATGGGGGTGCAGTATGAATCATGAGTCTCAGAGAGAGAGAGACGCTCGCCTCTAACAACCGCACACTTCACAGCTGATTGTTCAGGGCAGGAGACGCAGGCTGCCGACAGGGCCATCTCAACCAGAATACATTACGTTCCAGCTTTTTAAGTCAGTGAAGACTATTACCCAGAAGCCCTTTGGAAGTTCTTATCAGTGCCAACCAGATGGAGAACATGTGAGCGATGTCAGTACCTGCAGACTTGTTGATAAAACAACACAGCCAGAAATCTGAAATTAAAAAGAGATTGTGAGGTTTACTGGCTTGATTTGGTTAGTAATGAAATCTTATTAATATGTAGTTTAATTGTTTAATATGTATAAGACATTGAAGGCATTCTGTGGTACAATTTTAGCTCCATTGGTGGTTTATGGCTAGAGACAATGAGTTAATGTATTTTATGTGCTTTTGTTGTCGTGTGTATGTGTCGTTTGTGTTCAATGAAGACGTCAACACTGAATTTTGTGGATGCAAGTTACATGATTATAGGACATGAACCACATAATCTCACAGTTTGACTTCAGTCCAAGCCCAACAAGCATCCAATTGACTCATACAAATACATCCCTCAAAACCACAATAATCATGTATGTCTGCATGTGCCATGTGTACATGTAACAATTCAGTTTTTACAGCAGAATGCATGTCTGCCCCCTTGTGTCTGAAAATAATTGAGGAACGTCCAGGGCATATTTCACCCAAAAATCAGAAAGAAACAATGTTTTTAGGATCTCTATGATTTTCTTAAAATATTTTTCATGATAAATAAGCCCATTTAAATAATATATTTCTCTTTACAGTAATGTGAAAAAAAATTCATTTTTAAATAATATTAATAATACTAATATATATAATATATATATATAGATATTACATACCGGTACTACATATATACAATATAATAGATTACTCAGGGTTTAGACTTAGAACCTAGTTATTACCCAGTTATTGTAATTACTATAATAAGTACATAGTACGTACATGGGGAACATGACTGTAAAATAAAGTGCTACCAAATTGTCTTTTTTAAGGGTTAGTTCACCCAAAAATTAAAATTATGTCATTAATGACTCACCCCCATGTCGTCCCAAGCCCATAAGACCTCCGTTCATCTTCGGAACACAGTTTAAGATATTTTAGATTTAGTCCGAGAGCTTTCTGTCCCTCCATTGAAAATGTATGTACGGTATACTGTCCTTGTCCAGAAAGGAAATAAAGACATCATCAAAGTAGTCCATGTGACATCAGTGGGTTAGTTAGAATGTTTTGAAGCATCGAAAATACATTTTGGTATTCGCTCTCACGAGTCCGCAGTGACGCTGCTGACGTGTGTCTGGTGCGTCCGTGTATTCGGGTTCAAATAAATATGGCTGGGCAAAAAAATGCAAGTCTTCCTCTGTGTCGAAATCCTTAGACATGTTTGCGAAGATTGTTTTGTTTACAGCGTGCGTCTCCCTCAGACTGTAAACGAAGCTCAGGCGCACCAGACACACGTCAGCAGCGTCTTACGTCATCAGCGGCACTGAACGCGGCTCCACAACAGAACCGGAAGAGAATACAATGCTGAATAAAGTCGTAGTTTTTGTTATTTTTGGACCAAAATGTATTTTCGATGCTTCAAAACATTCTAACTAACCCACTGATGTCACATGGACTACTTTGATGATGTCTTTATTTCCTTTCTGGACAAGGACAGTATACCGTACATACATTTTCAATGGAGGGACAGAAAACTCTCGGACTAAATCTAAAATATCTTAAACTGTGTTCCGAAGATGAACGGAGGTCTTACGGGCTTGGAACGACATGAGGTTGAGTCATTAATGACATCATTTTCATTTTTGGGTGAACTAACCCTTTAAATTACATACTGCACACACACACACACACGGGTTTTAGAACTATGTTTTTGGGCAGAATTGTTGTTCCAGGATCAACAAAAGATGTTGATCCAGTAACATGTCTTACTTGCCAAAATCACAACAACCCCACACACTTAGATAAAAAGGATCTCAGTCTGACTAGCTGAAGACAGTACTCTAGCTATACCCATTAGTCGCGGTACTTCCTTGAAGATAAATTCCAGCACAGCGCTACAACAACCATAATGAATTGACCCTTCACAACAAATGCTGCATTACAACAATGAACTCTTAAGAGAGCTACATATTGCAATTTATCAATAAAATACCTTACTCGCATGTTTAGTAATAAAAACGTCATCTCCGTGTCGCTTTTACAAAATTTCAAATCCCTCAGTTCTCGCCATCTCCAAAAAAACAATCTGATTTGATTCTTGTTTTATTACTGGCTCTGTCGCTTTCTCTTTTTGCCAGCAGACCAAACTCTCCTCTGTTCGTCTAACCTATGCCAATCCCACGTCAAAGTAGCCGGTGATACAATATATTCAGTTCCTGAAATATTTGGATCCACTGGGTCACGCTCTCTTGAATATTCATGACATCCTCCTATTTTCAATATTAAGCATAAGCTTTTTTTTTGCTTTTGTGATGTTTCCACATTATGCTCATCATCTTGTAAAGTCACTGTTTGTTTCAGACTGGGTGTGAGAGCTGAAGTAACTGGTAGCTCTGGCAGAGTGTGATCTGGACATACAGGGAGGCTCTTTTCATTGAGTGCCAAGGCCGTTTTAATAATTATCTCAGAAACTCGCTTAATTTTGCATTCCACATATTGTTTTAAATGTTTCATTGTCTTTCTCATTGTTGCTTAATATTGAAACTTGTATTACCTTTTCGAAACAACCCATTAAACAGTTGCGATTGAGGAGCGTGCAGTAATATTTTCAGTTCTATTCGTTTTCGAGTTGTCTCAAGTACATGCCCGCAATAGGAGGATATCATGAATATACATAAAAGCGCCACCCAGTGGAACTAAATATTTCAGTAACTGAATATATTGTAACACCGGAGCAACTTTTCTCTACTTGCGTATTTAACGAGACACGCACGGGCGAGTGATGTATGTCGGGAATTTCCCGCAAAATCAATCCCATCAAGTCTAAAGTATTCAAACATATAATAGACTAACCATAGTGTATCAGGGTAAGACAAAAACTGGTTTTGGAAGAAGGATAGATGATGTATTGACTCATTATTTAAATTATTTTTTTAATTTTTAACAAAAAAGTTACATAGTGTACCTTTAAAATGGTTACAATGTCAAAACAGAGCAGTATCCATAGCTGTCCTCTGTTTATTTCTGTTATAATGTAAGTGCCAATGATACACTGACCTGCATTAACCAGACACAGTATCATTCTTCACAATTGCTTGCAGGGAAAATGACCAGGATGTAGCTCAGTATGTCCATTGGTGCCTTTGGCATCCACTTCCTGCTCTGACCCACTTTAGAATGGTGTGTTGGTTATTTTAAGACACCAGTCGCACACCCTGTGGCACAAACACACAGCACGAACAATGTTAGAGGATGGTGTGGCGGTCCAGAGCCAAACTGGCATGTGATACAATAGCTGCAAATGACAGAGAGAGATTTTGTGCTGGACAAAAACAGCAAACCAAACAGATGAGTGCCAGGAAACACTACATGATCCCACTGCATTTCATACTGCAGGGGTGATTTGGTAGAAGAAAAAAGAAATCTGATGTTATATTTGATTTTCAAGGGCTTACTTTAGCTCTAAAGATCAGTTCTTAAAATGTATAATTGTTATGTTTATGATGGACTGTAATATTTTAAGATTGAAAATCTAGGGTAAACAATACATGAAAGGTGCTTAAAGGGGACCCAATATGCCCATTTTTACACAATCTTCTAATATAAGTCTCAGTTGACTCCAGAATGTCTGAAGTTTCAGCTCTAAATACCCCACAATTTAAATGTATCCTTAAATGCAAATGAGCTAGTGCTTCCCACCCTGCTTTTCAGAAAAGGCTGTGGCCTTTACAGCTTGTGCCTTGAATACTCTGACTAAAACATCTGTTTATTTTTGATTATCATCTCTATCGCGGTGAAGCTCGTGTGACATCGCAGTTTTTCATGCACACAAGGTTTTCAAAAACACACAAAGTTCACATAAACACAGTCGGTTATGTCTGTGCACATAAACAGCAAGTAAAGAAATCACGTGTATAAGATATGTGTATTAAAGTGCCAGCAGCGTAATCTACAGTACCTACTGTTGTATATGCTTGCTTGCTTCATTTTATTTATAAAGCACTTTACAACTGCACCTGCAGACCAAAGTGCTAATCAGCAGCATTAAAAAAACACATAAAAACAACAATACAGATACTAGCCCAACCTCTCAAAAGCTAAAGACAAGAAATTATTTTTAACACAAGCTTTAAATACATTTAAAGAAGTGATCTATCTTAGTTCAAGAGGCAGACTATTCCAAAGCCTCGGACCTGCAACAGCAAAGGCCTGGGGCACGTTCAAGTTCAAAACGGTGCGCAAAGTTTTGCTACGGTTTCCGGGTTGAATGTCATGTTTCCTGGAAACGGCGTGCAACGGGGTTTGAGATACGTTTTCTCTTGTTTGGTGGGTGTGTCAGAACTGCAGTCCAATCAGCAGCAACATATACACTCACCGGCCACTTTATTAGGTACACCTGTCCAACTGCTCGTTAACACTTAATTTCTAAGCAGCCAATCACATGGCGGCAACTCAGTGCATTTAGGCATGTAGACATGGTCAAGACAATCTCCTGCAGTTCAAACCGAGCATCAGTATGGGGAAGAAAGTTGATTTGAGTGACTTTGAACGTGGCATGATTGTTGGTGCCAGAAGGGCTGGTCTGAGTATTTCAGAAACTGCTAATCTACTGGGATTTTCACGCACAACCATCTCTAGGGTTTACAGAGAATGGTCCGAAAAAGAAAAAACATCCAGTGAGCGGCAGTTCTGTGGGCGGAAATGCCTTGTTGATGCCAGAGGTCAGAGGAGAATGGCCAGACTGGTTCGAGCTGATAGAAGGGCAACAGTGACTGAAATAACCACTCGTTACAACCGAGGTATGCAGCAAAGCATTTGTGAAGCCACAACACGCACAACCTTGAGGCGGATGGGCTACAACAGCAGAAGACTCCACCGGGTACCACTCATCTCCACTACAAATAGGAAAAAGAGGCTACAATTTGCAAGAGCTCAACAAAATTGAACAGTTGAAGACTGGAAAAATGTTGCCTGGTCTGATGAGTCTCGATTTCTGTTGAGACATTCAGATGTTAGAGTCAGAATTTGGCGTAAACAGAATGAGAACATGGAACCATCATGCCTTGTTACCACTGTGCAGGCTGGTGGTGGTGGTGTAATGGTGTGGGGGATGTTTTCCTGGCACACTTTAGGCCCCTTAGTGCCAATTGGGCATCGTTTAAATGCCACGGCCTACCTGAGCATTGTTTCTGACCATGTCCATCCCTTTATGGCCACCATGTACCCATCCTCTGATGGCTACTTCCACCATGTCACAAAGCTCTAATCATTTCAAATTGGTTTCTTGAACATGACAATGAGTTCACTGTACTAAAATGGCCTCCACAGTCACCAGATCTCAACCCAATAGAGCATCTTTGGGATGTGGTGGAACGGGAGATTCGCATCATGGATGTGCAGCCGACAAATCTGCGGCAACTGTGTGATGCCATCATGTCAATATGGACCAAAGTCCCTGAGGAATGCTTCCAGCACCTTGTTGAATCTATGCCACGAAGAATTGAGGCAGTTCTGAAGGCAAAAGGGGGTCCAACCCGTTACTAGCATGGGGTACCTAATTAAGTGGCCGGTGAGTGTATATAAAGCACACGGTATTAAAGTGAACTCGCACAATAGGTTCAAGGAAAGTTATTTACAAATGTGTTCGATGCAGCTCGGTATACGCAACAACTGAGGATATTAGAAGACATGTTTGTCGTAAGTTTTATAGTAAAAATACAGGATATCAACATAATGATGTAGTTGTTTATATTTTTAGCTCATTGCAAGTGTATGACATTTGGTAGAAATAAACAATGGTAATTAAGTGCTTTCCCGAAAAATGAAAAAGAAAATACAGGGTATTAAAACAGTATGAACTACAAATAAAGTCAGTATGTGAGGCTGAATAGATGTGCTTCAGTCTGAATTAGGTAAGATGTGTGCTTCCATTTCAGTTTCCACAAATCCCTTCACTCGATTGGGATGTTCTCTTGTGTTCTGGGCGGCAAGTGCAGTAACTGTAACATCGGGCATATTTTGAAGTATTAAACACATAATTTATACCGACTTCATCAGGCTCCGAAAATTCTTCACAAAGAACACAAAGAATGGCCTTCTCAGCTGCCATAGTTGCAACTCTTGCGTCATCAGAACAGTGTGTTCAACGCATCACCGTTTCTGTTTAAAAAACGTTGTGCAACGTTTTGTCGGGGCTGAACACAGCCCTGATCACCTTTTCACTTTAAATGAGACCGAGGGACAGAAAGCAATGACTTATTATTTGATCTTAAAGACCTAGGTGCTTGATGAAGAGCAATGAGCTCATATAAGCAGGAGCTATCCCACGCACTGCTTTAAAAACATACAGCAGTTTTATATTTTATCCTGAAATCCACTGGTAGCCACCTGAGAGAAGCTAAAATAGGAGAAATGTGATGACTTTTCTTTCCTTTACAAAGATAAATTAAGAAATTATGTTTACTTTATTATTCAGTAAAACGATGTTATTGTGAATATTATTGTTCCTTGTTCATCATTGTGTCAGTGTTTTATTCGCTGACTTTAGCTAGCTTCCTTGCACGAAGAACATAGTGATGAAACGCGTTTGTCCGTTTAGGGCCACTGTAGAAACATGTCGGCGCATTTCGATGTAAGGGGACCCGCGGTGTATGTAGATAGAAATGGCTCACTCAAAGGTAATAAAAACATAACGGTTCATTAAGTAAGGTCTTTATAAAACATAGTTATGTATATAATATTGCATTTCTGTCTACAGATCCTCCTAAATATTACACAATGCACCTTTAAGTTATATTACGCCATTAAATCATTTTTGTAATTGAAATAATGGTAACACTTTAGTTTAGGGTCCATTTCTCACTATCACTACTAGGATATTGGCTGTTTATTAGCACTTATAAAGCACATATTAAAGGGATAGTTCACCCAAAAAAGAAAATTAAGTCATTAATTACTCACCCTCATGTTGTTCCAACCCCGTAAGGGTATTCTCGTCGCTTGATAAACTTATAGTTGAGCCACTGTAGTCACATGGAATATTTAAACATTTTCTTCAATGACTTTCTGGGCCGTCAAGTTTCACTCCCTTAGGAAGCCTATGTAGCAGTGATCCAGCTCTCAAATTTATCTTAATTTGTGTTCCGAAGATGAACGAAGGTCTTACGGGGTTGGAACAACATGAGGGTGAGTAATTAATGACTTAATTTTCATTTTTGGGTGAACTATCCCTTTAATGCCTTATTCTGCATGACCATATTCTACATCCGTTAATCCTACCTTACTAACTATTAATAAGCAGTAATTAGGAGTTTATTGAGGCAAAAGTCATAGGTAATAGTTAGTTAATAGTGAAAATTACAGTTCCTGGCTGAAAACATGTTTTCATCATAACAACCTGACAGATGTAGGGAATATAGTGGTCATGACTGGTCATCTGGTCAAATAAGCCTGCAGGTGTGCTCTATTCATCAAGTGTTTGGGATCTTACATACGCGCAGTTTTGGGAGGAAGGATGGTGAACTCTGGCTCAAAATCATGCCACTGCACCTGCCACACATTCAGCTCGTATGAAACCAGACCACCCTGTGAAATCCGTCACTTACAGGACCTCATCGCCGCAGCTGCGGTCGGTCCTCATTCCAGTCACGTCCGTTATGATGCTTCAGGCTCCATTAGGCTCAAAGCATGGCGTCCCCTTCAGCGAGACCCTCCGGTTCCCTCAGCCGTCTGCAAGAGGACTACAGCTGTCAGCTCTGAAAAGACAGCAGGTGGACACACTCTCACACACTCAGCCTGTTTATTTATCGGAAGTCATCCCATCAAAAATGACTGCAATGGCAATGCTTTGTTGGAGAGAGAGAGAGAGAGAGAGAGAGAGAGAGAGAGAGAGAGAGAGAGAGAGAGAGAGAGAGAGAGAGAGAGAGACAAACTGGAAGGAGAGATAGAGAGGAAGCCGAGAGAAAAAGTGTGTGAATGACAAAGACAGAGTGCCACAGAAAGATAAACAGATAGTGGAGGCCTATAATGGCTTTGCACTACTAATTTGTCACTCCATTTGAACAGCAAACAGCAGGAAGTCAGTGAAAACACGCCGAACTGTCACTTCCTGCTACCCAAAGACAAGCTCGCAAGAACCTTCATCTGGGGCTCATTCTACTGGTGAAGACATCAGCTGTATATAGACATCTACAGTGGATTTATACTGAATAAAAATACATAAAATGGATAGCAGCTGTCTTGGATGTTGATTTGTCAATACAGCATTCCAGCCACAAAGACAGTTTTCTCTAAAAGAATATAAAAACAATTCTGTCCAAAAGCTATATTTACTGTGTTTTTTCTGTTTTCTCTTCACACGGGTGTCTCATCTTGTCTAATGGGTAAATAAGAACACTAACTTTTGAAAAAACTTTATATGGGCAAAAAGGTTAATTTTGATGGAAATTACGTCAGATCCTAATTAAAGGACAGCCGTAATTTGTGAAAAATTCAAACAAAATATACCAAAATGGTTTAGCAAAACGTCACCCTTATTTAGCCGATAGATAAAAAGAATGTATAATTATGTTTATTTTCATGGTTTAAGATTGAAAGTCTGGGGCAAAGGTAAACAATAAAGTGTTCAACATAAAAGGCATTTAAATGTAGCACAAATAAATGATGAAGACATGGTCAAAGGTTTACAACAAATTATTAGCATGATGAAGCAAGCATACTAGCGCGAGAAGTGATAAACCTGTAAGGCCGACTTTCTGACAAGTGATAAGATCCATTTTAAGAACCCCAAAGAACCTTTAATAAGTGAACAGTTCTAAAAAAAAAAAAAAAAAAACGCCCAATATTTAACGTTTGTGCCGTGAAAGGTTCTGTAAAGGTTCTTCATTGAACCATAGATAACGTAAGTTACCAATAGTAAAAAAAAATGAGTAGAACACATCTTTAAATGTATACTTTAAAGCCCAATCCACAATTAATACAGGTTTGGAATGACGTGAGTAGGCCTAAATGATGACAGAATTTTAATTTTGAGTGAATTATCACTGTAACATTGTATGTTTCTCGTCCAGCCTCCCACTTACCGCCAAACAAAGTTCTTCTGTGCAGAAAGAGCAAGCAACCCAAGCAAGCGGTCTTGTCATCTAGTGGCTTTGATAACAAGCTAATCCAGCAGAAGGTATCAGAACGCCCTCTAGTGTCTAGGCGTGGAGTTCGCTCGTGATTTCCATACCAGCCAGTAACCAAACAGGAAGTTGTGTTGGTGGAAGTGTTCTGTTCTAACTTCTATTCGATGCGCTCACTTACGGTAGTTCAAGACCCTTTCTGCAATTTATATCCTTTCTTTTACTGTCTATGTTTATATCATAGGTGACAACCAGTGACTGCCCGTGTAGCCTTTATATCTCTGAATGTCACTTATGATAGAAACAGATATCCTTTATTAAAATATGCATGTCTACAAATATTATTTAAAAACGGTTTCTCCACAAATGCAAAGCATACCCATTACCTTTTCTTTATGTTGGTAGTCTTGATTTTTTCTTATAAGCTATCAAACAGCGACTGATTAAATAGCAAAATGAAGTGAGTGCTTTCGTTCTACATTGTGCACCAAAGCAATGCATTTTTAATAGGTTACTCAAAATTAACATTCATTTCATGATGTCATGATCATGCTGGATCATCACCCCTGCTGGAAAAAAATATACAGGTAAAATCAGCCTAAAGTTGACTGGCTGGTTTAAGATGGTGTTCAGCTGGTCTCCCAGCCTGACCAGCTAATGAAATGACAAAAACCCATCTAAATCCATCCTGCTAAACCAGATGAGACCAGCCAATAATCTTAGACTGGATTTAGCGGTTTCTTTCAGCAGGGACATTTGCCGTTTCTCAGGTGAAGAGACTGCTGTATAGATCATCCATGTGAGCAGGGCTTCATGCATCGCTAAACTACACTACTGACAATGGACAAGTGAAATTGTGCCTGTGAAATTGGAGCAAAATTGCAAATCTGCATGATGAACCCCAAGTAGTTGCAAAATCTGCACATGGAAATCTTACGCCAAAAAAAATCCAGATTGCGTGGATTCCCAATGACTGAGTTTTGCCAGAGAAAATTCGCTAAACGCCAGTAAATAAGCACACACCTTTAGCGACAGAGATGAAGACGTTTTATTGTCCCAGAAAGTCATACAGGTTTGGAATGACATAAGGCAATTCTCAGTAAATTACAAAATTTTCATTTTGTGAAAATGAACTATAGTTCATTAGGATGAACTATTCCTAATAATAATGATAACAATAGATATTGATTAGCTAATACATACTGGTAACTGTTCAAAACTCAAATAAATTAGTAACAATGATAAAATGACAAACACAAAAAAAATTTAATAAAATGTTTGAACATCAAAAGGCCAGATTTACTTAACAGGGCGAATTAGCGTGAGAGCGCAAACCCACAAAAGTGGCGATGGGAGTGGAAAGTTCTGCGCGTGATCTACTGACGACATGCAAATTAAAGAACAGACACAGCCGGATCATTTCCATAATGATCAGCCGCAAAAATAACTGTCTACGCCTTTTCAGTGTTCATTCTTCACTGCTTGTCTTTAGTAAATCCTAACTAGTAGTTTAGGTAGTTTTTTAACCCCAAAAGAGGGTTTGCACTGGCCAAGCTGTTAGTAAATCTGGCCCTAAGGGTCCATTCAGTTACAGTTTATGCACTGACTTGAAAACTTTCATAGGAACCATCTAACTTTTTCCAGTTGCTTCATCCGAAACCCCTCGACAGACATGAGTAGAGAGAGCGCCTGTGAGGTTCTCGATCTGAGAGCGGAGGAACCTGCGATCCTCCTGTAGGTCCTGCACCTGTCTCTCCAGAGCTTCAATCCTCTCCTGTTTGCTCTCCAGCAGACACTGAAGTTTGGTGATGGTCAGCATAACACCACTGGGTAAATCCTCCGTGTTCGGGGGTATCACTGCTGAGAAAGATAGAAACTAAACAAACTGTCTATGTATATGTATTTGTACAGAAGCGTATTGCATTCACTTGAGGAAAAAAATCTACTCTGTTTTTCTGAATTAACGAGTTAATTATCTCAGAATTACGAGATCATTTTTCATGGAAAAAAAGTTTTTGCTCTGTTTTTCTGAATTAACGAGTTAATTATCTCAGAATTATGAGTAACTCATTAATTCATAAAAACAGAGTGAAAAAAATGTTTTTCAAGAAAAATGTATCTCATAATTCTGAGATATTCACTCGTTAATTCAGAAAAACAGAGCAAAAACGTTTTTTTTTTTTCATGAAAAAATATCTCGTAATTCTGAGATAATTAACTCGTTAATTCAGAAAAACAGAGTAGATTTTTTTCCCTCAAGTGAATGCAATACGCTTCCGTATATTTGTTCCTACAAAAGAAGAAAAAAAAAATCTCTAACTGATCATCTCATTTAATTATAGACTCACAAAAAGGAAACAATGGATAGTGAGAAATAATAATAATAATAATAATAATAATAAAAAAACATTAGCAACAGCCTTCCAATAATAACCCAATTGACTGGTTGGGATTCGAGGTGTTTAAGTTAGTCAGAATCCAGTCACCGATTAAAACGTCTGAGTTCTGGTTCAGTGCTGACTCTGAGTTCTGCACACTCACGATTCCTCTCATTATAGCAAACGAAGTGTAGACACGATATAAATGAGAGATTAATTGTGCTGTGAGACAGCTTCATTGATTATAACAGAACTCTGAGAGATCGCGACAAACTGAGATGAGTGACACTAACACTGTGGGCCATTTTTGATTGTTTTAAACTGCAAGTAAAGTGCAGTGTGTTTTCTTTCAAATAAATGTAAGCTTCTGTAATGTTTTCCCCCCCTTTATATCGAATGACTAAGACTATAGTCTAATGGATCTAATAAACTTGGGAACGACATGCATGTAAACTGTAGGATGATGACCTACTGAATCATAGGCTACGCCACGAGTTAGTATAGAAGAATAAAACGTCATAACAAATATACCAAGATAAATCGCACTTTGGCAATTGTGGTTTTTATGTGTGCTGAAAAAAGAGGAGAATATGTGAATAATACACAATCTAAAATCTCAGCAAGTGCACCAACAAAGCCTGGGCCGGCCCTGACATCACTACAGACAATACTTAAATGCTCTCTCTAACTCTGTCCCATCATTGCATTTTGGAGATTGACATTGATTGTCAGTAAATGAAAAATCACGTACTGGAGACGGCACTGTTCGGAGGGTTGTCCTGCTCTGTAGAATTATCAGCTGGCACTGATTTTATATTTCCCCACTGGATTAGTTCAGTCTCTGGTTCCTGTTTCATCCAGCTGTGGCTGCTCACGGGACTCTCCTGTCTCGCGGAGCTGGAGTCAAGCTCACTGCTGGGGGAGTACGGAGCGAAATCCTGCAGCCATTGAGAGTTCATCTCATCCTGGGAGCTGCAGGAGGAAAATATTATACAACAATCATGGAATAATTCCTCTTATGTATATTACTTTAATATTTTACTTCAAAGGTGCACTATGTAACCTTTGGTCCTCTAGCAGTTAAAGGTGCACTATGCAGGAATTCCGTTTTTGTCAAACAGCGACCCCTAGAGTCGCTGTGGAGTACTTGTACTGTCGTGAATAGCACTCACGCAGAGATGGCTCTGCACTCACGGCCGATCCCCTCCCCCTGTACACCGGTACCTGTTCAGTAGGATGGACGCTGTAACGAGTGGAAATAAGGTGTGGCCCCTTTAAGAGCTGCGCGCGCCCTGTTTAACTGTCGGCAGTCTGTATTGTATGTGCGCCTTGAACACCACATGTATACGGCGCCGGGTTATTTCTGTTTGATGCTTATTTTATCCGAATTTTATCAGATCTTTTTTGCCGTAAAACAATTCGTTACATCGCGAGACCTGATATCACGCGACACTTCCTGATGCTGCGGCCGGCGGCCCGCCGGCTCAAAGTTGCAAGTGTGTTTTTTCCGCTCACATGCGATAGGGGGGTGCGAAACGACCACCATTCAACCCGAAAAGAGTAATATAACCATTCCAATGACTCCGAAGCTGTTCGGTTGAGGTAAAAAACTTGCATAGTTCACCTTTAAAAAACAAAACGGCATGCATTTTGCAGAAGAACATTGTTTTGGTTGTGCTTCGGCTTTGTGTGACTGTGAATATGGTTCTCCTACTGCTCATAAAACATTCATAACTAGGCTTAAGAGATATAGCCAGTTTAGATGGAAAGCTGACTACCTAAAGATGTTACTGTAGCTTTACCCATTGATAGACACAGAAGTTCCTTGAAGATAAATTCCACACCCTTCACAACAGATGCTGCTTTACAATGAACTCTTAGAGGGCAACATATAGCATATTTATCTGTTCAATAAAATACCTTACTCGCCTGTTGAGCAATAAAAAAGCCATCTCGGCTCTTTTACAACATTTCAAATCCTTTAGTTGATTCTGGTTTCATTACAAGCTCTGTTGCGTTCTTGTTTTGCCAGCAGACTCTCCTCTGTTCTGCATTTTTTTTTTTCAAACGGTTATTCCCTTGAGTTTGTAAATATAGCTGCTCCTTGTCAACCTTTATCACTCATTTATACTAACTAACCTATGCCACTCCCACAACACACAAGTAGCCAAGGCAAAATGTCTCTACTTTCAGATATGACAAGACATGCACGAGCGAGTGACGTATGTACGCAATTTCCCATGAAATAAGTTACATAGTGTACTTTTAAAATGATTATTTAATCAACACTGACTCTGTGTACTTCCTAAATAGAGGGTGTGCACGTGACGTCACCGTTGGCCGGAGTGACTGCGGTTACGCCAACTGGGTGGCAAAAAGACTGAGCAACAGCATTGGTTTTCAGCGTGAACGCCGCGAAAAACACACAAAACACGTCTAAAACGGGAAAGAGCTTTGAGACTGACCGTAAAACTAGATTTGACAGAAATCTGAGGTATATTTTTACAGACTGCCGAAAGCTACAGAACAGAGAAGCAAATGGATCGCTGCAATTCATAGAAACAACTGGACTCCAGGCAGCGAAAGGTGGATTTGCAGTTATCATTTTTGTGTCAATATGCTGAATTTAGTGGTAAAATCATACCCTATATATTTTATTGTTATATATTGTATTGACAACTCATCAATAAAATATTTACCACTGTATATACTGCATAATTTGACATTTTTAAATAAACACTGACAAAAAACTATACAAGTTTTAGGGTTGGACCATATGATGATATATAACATTGATATAAGTGATCGCCCGGATTTAGACCTACCTATATTGTATTTATAGAAAGCGTTCACAGGCAGATTTGCTGTATGTATTTCCCTGGCATCGAAATCAGGGACATATAAATGTCAGGAAACACGATTCCTGGCTGCATTTCAATATCCATGGATCACTGGATCTTTGGTAAGTTGAAAGGAACACTATATCGAGTCCAACCTTTAGTTTAAACTGATAATCGTTTTCGCAGTTTCCACTATTAAATCCAGTCACACAGCAGCTCTTCTGCCACTCAGTCCGGCTGAGGGGACGTGTCCCGGCGGGAAAGTGACATCAGTGCATACCCTCTATACTGATATTTTTGTGCATGATTCATATATGCATGTAGTAAAATAAAAAACAGAAAGAGAAAGTACAATGGGTTGTGTATACAGCGTGTTGAATTTCATTATATCCATTTATGTTTACAAATTACTATTCAAGGATTTTCAAGATGACGAACAAATCTTTAAAAACTCATTTTGTTAAGTGGTTACATGTTATTTTCTTACATTACTAATAATAAACATCCATGACACAGTGGATAATGAGAATATTCACGACAACTGTGGTTGTGTGCATGGGCGTCAGTTTGGTTTGAAATGTGGGGGGGACAGAGACGCATTCGGAAGGGCATTTTCAAAAGTGCTGGGTACCCGCGTTTCCATTACCCTTCAAATTGCGCAAATTGAAATTGCGAATTGAAATTACGCTCAATGGAAACACGTCAATTTTCAGGCAATTCGAAAAAGGAATATTTCGCAAAACTGCAATGGAAACAGTTTTTGCGCATTTACAGTCACCTGACTTAGAAGACGCGGTGTGTTTGGGGTCCTTGGTATACGCAAATAATAATAGGCTAATAATTATCATTATTATAACATTTATTAGGCTACATATTTAGAAGATGCTTTTATCCAAAAAAGGAATAAAGCAATTCGTCAAATGTCATTCATAATGGTTAGACAATAATAATACAGGGCTAAGATTATCACAATAAACACAAGATTTTGACGCATATCCAAGTGTTTGTGCGTAGTGTGAGCGCGCTGCAGGGAGGGAGACGCGGGCGCGAACACTTGCGTTTTCCTATCAACAGTGGAAACAACTTAAAATACTCTATAATTTCTGGTCATACAGAAAATAATAATACATTATTCGCAACTATGCTTTTATTTGTGTAAACTCACAATAACAAGAAAACGTTGTGCTTTTGTAAAATAAAATAAAACAATCATGCGCGCTTTCATGATCTCCGTGAACTGTAGCGCTACTATGTAAGGTAAAGCATGAAATGTCCACTTTAAAACGAACAAATTCGAATCGAAAGCTAATACCTTCTGATAATGTAATCCGTAAAGGTGCATTTCTCTCTAAAGGTGCATTCGCGCGGCGCGCCGCAGCGGAGATGGAGATATGTTTTTAGCCGACACTAATTTAGAAAACAATAGTTTATTAATAAAATTAAAATGCCTCGTTATTTTTTCAGACATTTATTATCATTAGCTTATAACTCACCTAAATCACCTTTCTGTAGGCTGTGGTTCCAGAGACATAGGCCTAAAATAATTATGGCTCTTCTCATTCAGCACTGCGGGAAAAATATAATTTTCAGGTTCTAATTTGGCCTTAGAAAACCATTAAAATCTACATTTTTTTTGTATTAAGTTGTGAATATTTTAAATGTTTAATAAAGGGGCAAAAAGTCATAAACAAACATCTGAAATTTAGTCTATTTTTTTTTTATTCGCAGCATTTGTGTACAGTTCAAATTAAAAAAAAAATGGTGTTCAACTTTGCATTTTTAAAAAACAACCACCGTTCATTTTCGTTTGGGTTAAATAAGGAAAAACGAATGGACACAAACGTACACTAACCGTTTGGACAGAGTTCTTTATTAAATTCATAAAATAAACAATAGGCTACAGGAATACTGGATTCTAAACCTCAAAGAAATGCCACAATCAGACCTCGGAGCAGAAATGAGGGAGAAACACCCAGAAACTCCTATGCCGTTCGCAGTAGGCTATGGGTCTTTCCCTGCCATTATTGTTTGGATAACACACCACGTCTCCTTCCATTAATAATAATAATGTCTAGTGTGGTGGCTGTGATAGGCTATAAACCTACCCGTTGATGTTTAAATGACTTATCGCGAGAGGGAAAAAAAGGATGTTGTAGTCGCATAACATCAGTTAATGGAAACGCCGTCATTTCGCAATAGTTTTTATCGACATTTAGAAAAAATCGCAAAAGTTTGTGCAAATCTGTAATGGAAACGCGCGCATAATTCAATTATTTTTTCTCTTTCGCGCAGGTCATGTTTTGAAAGACGATGTCCTGTAGCTTACTGATGTAAATAGATAAAAATGTAGCCTATAAGATGTGATGATGTCCGACCAAAAATGTGATGGTAGGCCTACTTTGGGTTTAATTGGTCGTACAATGAGATCTAATACATGTTGTTAGTATTTTTACGTGAATAAATACATAGATCCGCCTCTATTGCGTAGCCTATAGCCTATACTGTAATGGTCCAGTGGCAGAATTTTTGCCAAGCGTAGCCTATAGTTTTTCCCCCCTCATCAAAACCGATAATGTTTATCAGTGGTTGTATATCAAGAATCTTGATATACTTTATCACTGATAAACATTATCGGTTTTGATGAGGGGAAAAAAACTATACGAGTGCGGATTAGAACCAGAGAAGCAGGGACACGTTTGTGTGCATTTTTGATTTGTGCTTTCACCGGAACGAATATTATCTCTGCAACGGATTGAAGCGCGCGTCCGAGTGAAGACAACACATTTCAGCGCTATATCGCCTCTTATTTAACAAATGAATGAAACAAATGCTGCTAGTTAACTGGAGATGTTTTATTTGTATTGGTACATCCGTGCCGCGAGATGTTTCAAAAGTGGTGGGGACAATATCGACCCTGGCAAAAAGTGGTGGGGACATGTCCCACCCGTCCCCCCCGTAAATGACGCCTATGGTTGTGTGCGTGCAGCTTCTATCATGTCCTAATCCATTTTTTTTTTTTTTTTTGTAATTACAACAGGATTACAAAAAAGTGTGTAACCCAGTAGGTTATAAGTATGTTGTTAATAAGTTACCTCAATTTATTAGCTTGTATTTATGTTTAATTAAGAGATAAAATGTGAATTAACCATTCATCTTTGTTTGTGAGTATACGGTATTTGTTCCTTTAAGAGCGCGCGTGCATGAGATACAAGTTTGATTGAGGTGTACATGTGGAAAACGTGGCTTTAACCATCAAGTTAGGTGTTTGATTATTTTATTGGGTTATGTGAATTAAGTCCCGCCCTCACTGGTGTTTTGTGTAATGTGAGTGGTTGTTCGGGAGATGAGAGTTTTTTTTGACAAGCGCGAGAAGAGTGAGGGAGAGGAGAGAAGATATTGTCAAGTGCGGCCGATTCGGAAAGAGACTGAGAGATTGCGGTAACAAAAAGCTGTTTAATCGATAATCCATCTGATTAAAACCCTAATTGTCCATAGTAACGTGTGTAAGTCACACAAATTTGAGTATAAGGGTTATTTTGTTTTGTAACTGAGTTCTCCGTGTATGTTAGCTCAACATCGCGGGGTGTTTTTGTTTCGTTTGTGATACAGATCGCCTATACGGACAGTGTTTCAAGTTATTTGAACGGTAACTGGTGACAGACTCAAAGACTGAAGTTACTTACTTTAGGTGTTATTTGTTGATTTTTGTGAGGACCACGTAGTGCTCCGTTTTAACGGGAGAATCGGGAGTTTGCCGGCCGCGACAGGAGTCGGTGGCCCGTCTTCAGAGTGAGCGCAGCCGCGCAACGGAGGACGATATCCCGAGGCCTACTACTGTGCAGAGGAGTCGTTTGCTCTTATTCAGAGAGCCCACAGCAACGACCAGAGGAAGATTTCCTGTGTTTTCTTCAAGTGCAGCTGAGTCACTTATGGTTCCAAACTGAATTCAGGTACCTGTGTAATATTGTTTTTCCCCCGCTCAGGAGAGTGAAGCGGCCAGTTTTGTTGTTTCAAAGGCCACCACGTACCCCAGCAACGTCTCAGGCCTGCAACGGTGTGTGGGGACTAATTGTTGTGTGTGTGTGTGTGGGCCCACAGTGTTTTGTTTACTATTCATATGTTGTTATTCAGTGAACTTAAAAACTGTGATGTTTGTCCTTTTCATCTTTAGTGAATGTGTGACATACACATTCATTAATTTAGACACTTAATATATTGCCTATTCGGTGTGATATTGTGTCTATTGGTGATTTTGAATTATTTACATACTGGTACTTTGTTTATAAACAACTTTAACTCTCATTTTATTTTATACAAATTAAATTCTTCACATTTTGTTACTTTCAAAGAGTTTTTATTCCTTCAAAAAGAGTTAATACCAGAGTGTTTAAACATAATTGAGTATAGAGTTTTATTATAACTTTCATTCAGGATAATTAATTCAGTTAGTGACATCAGAGGGGCCTAACTTCAACATCGGTAGGCATTTATTTCAGGAATCTGGAGCGCTGTCCTACTTAGTTACAAGAAAGACAGGTAGGGGGCGCTACAAGTGTATTTAAAATTATAATTATTATTGTTACTATTATTATTGTATTAATACTAGAAAGACATGAAAATGATACAAAATAATGGTTACTGCCATATTCAGTTTTGTAACAATTGAAGGAACATACCCGGATTGCAGAGGTAAACTACGAATCTTGTGTCTGTGGCTTCTCTGGTACTGTCTCCATTTGTTCCTCAATTCTGCCTGTCTTTCATTAGAGAGTTCAGCTACTGCAGGATGTTTCGTCTTTCCCTCTGTCTTTCTTCGTTGATAACTAAGAATTTTCAAATAAAAAGACATTAAGTATTGCATACTAAAATGTAATAATTTCATATTTGCATAATATACATTACTATTGTTTATGGTAATATATAATAGTACAACTTAGGATAAGATCAAGGTTATTTGAATAAGTGAATTGTTTGCCATTTATAATTTATAATTCGCTGTGGAATAAAATTCAAACACCTCTCTCTTCTTTTTGCAAGGTATCTGGCCCTGGCAACAGGATCAGCATTCACCTTCGCTCTGTGTCGAGCTGATTTCTCATTGTTTGATAGTGGCATCTACAAATAGAAGAAGAAAAAACACTTTGTGTTACAATACAATAATTATGTTTTTATTATTTGTAATTATATTTTAAGGTAAGAATATAAATGGGACATACCTTTAGGCTACATATTCTGCATCAATAAATCACCATAGTTTGTGTGCTAGATATATCCGTGAGAGTCAAATGGGGTGACAGGTTACACCATTTGACATTTTAGTTTCCATATTTTTCTGAATAAAAAGGATTTTTGAATTATGACCCTACAAAAGACATTTCCATTTATATGTGAACCTCAACAAACTTGCCATGTCATAGAAAGATCAAATGATCTGCTATTTTGAAAGACATACTAACCTTGACACACAGCCATGAGGATTTGCAGTGTTCCTCTCAGTCACACCATTTCCTGTTTCACGGTCACATGACAGCAGAACGGCTTCCTTCATGTCGCCGGTTACACCAGGGATGGGGGAGGGGCTCTGGTTACTCCACACAGAACAGCTTCACTGCACATTTTCATAGAAACAATACTTATAAACTGCTTCATACCTTGTTTTTCAAGGATCTCAAGCTTGTGCTAAAGACTTTCTCTTATTTATAATTGAACAACGGTTACACCACCTAGACATGTTTTGTCCACCACCAACAACAACATATAAAGATGTGTTTTAATTCAGAGAATCATGTCAAATACCTAAAACTATTAAGGGACGATTACTTATTCGTGAATGATTGTTTTAGCTGGATCCTTTCAAGGAATCACCGGTAGTTGCACGGGTTCCCCGACTGAACGCTTCTTTCACGAATTGGAGTCTGACTGAATCCGCGCGGATCTCGAGTCAACCGCTCAACTGACTCATTTGAACAAGAACCGTAGTGAGCTGACAACATGAGTGAATCAAGAATTTGACCAGGTCAAACTTACTGCCCGATTTGGAGAGGTTCTAAATTACTGTTTTCGATCTTAATCGTGGCTTAAACAAACGCATGAAATGATATCAAATCGTATATATTCAAGACCATAATAAACAGCTGTGTGTAACACAGGATGACGTAATTACGTAAAAAGAATCTCCGAACTGTCAGGTTCTTTGAAACGAACTGTTCATATGAACCGATTCGCTGAAATGAGTCGGACGTCCCTTCCAGCGTCGTCAAAACCTCTTTTACTGTCTATGGTCAAAACGAACTGTTCAAGGGCAAAAAAAGTGGTTCATCTTTAAGTATGACCGGGTCGGTAACAGGATATGCAATACTTCTCTAAAGATTTAGTATCTGATATTTGCAACATGTGACCTCAGTCGCACGTGCCTTTTTGCAAGCAAGAAAAAAATTAAAACTCTCTGGACGGACATACTTCCAGATAGCCAGAAATCAATGACAAAATAAGAGTGTATAGTAGTCTCTTGTAGTAGATGGGGGAAATAAGAAAATAGGCACATAGACAAAGCAATATCTTTATATGAGTTCTATATGTGTGTACTTGAAATAAGTAACAAGAGCAACAGCTCAAAATAAAAAAGAATTTAAAGGTATGCAAAGGTATGAGTGAAGACTACTTTATTTGCATAAAATGTCCCTTTTCTGCAATCAAATAACCTTTCTTCCTGTCAGTTATTTTGGGCATTTGGTGTTAGACATTAAGTTGAAACATTTTTTGGAGGTTGTGTTATAGAGAGCATGTGGTTTCAGTTGGAGGTTTCAAACTGGGGTGTCCTATATCTTTGCTTTATTTTGTTTCTCCTCAAGTTATATATTTTCCAGATAATATTGTACACATTTCTAACAGTATTCTACTGTATAAATGGTTCTTTAAACATTTAAATATATACACAATTAGGAAGGAAAGGAGAACATATTTAAAGGTCAGCGACATCAAAATTGTTCAAATATCCCTGGTTTAAGAGAGCACAATGGCTAAAAATCACTTGCAGCACCTTTAATTGTAAAACAACTGCAGACATTTCAAAACCGTAGAATGAAAATAAACCACAAGCAGTGATCATAGAGCATAGATAGATCAGCTCCAAACCTGATCTATGATCACTCACAAGCCTGCAATGTTGTAGTAATCCTGCAGGTACTGATCAGGTGTGTTTGATTCGGGTTGGAGCTAAACTCTGCAGGACAGTGGACCACGAGGGCCAGATTTAAATTACCCTGACATAAAGGAACATGTGATGGAATTGTTAGAGAATACAACCTTGCCAGAGTTTATGTGAAGAAGAAAACAAATAACGGACACAATATGCAAGCAATGCTTACATACACACCAAATCTGTGCCCGAGTGGACTGGATAATCTATGAGACGTACGCACGGTAATTCATATGATACAACTAGTGATTATGCATAACACATGTTTTAATGTCACCCACTACTTTTATTTCCTTCCAGGCTCCAGAGCCTCTCATTTTCACTTTGCAATAGTCTCAGAGCGCCCTCTAGTGTCCAAACACGGAGAATGCTCGTTTGTTCAGCAGTCCTAGGTAGAAGCCTTCATCCGCTCCATCCTTCTTCTGAGGGCTTCGTCATCACAAAACAGCTGTTCAGTTGTGATGTCGTAGGCCGACCCGGAAGACTTAGGTTATCTTAGGGTTATCCTAATGGTTTTCAGAGTAGCATAAGAAGAATGTGAGTTACTATGTTACTAATAGCAACTTGCATTTTAAAAGCAAATGTACTCATAAATCAAAACCCACTAGATCAAGGCTCAGAAATCTTGAGTCCTTTCCGGGTTGTAGAATTACAAACTGAACAGCTCTGCAGAGACGCTGAGGGTGTTTCCTCACAAGGCCTGACCCACCAGAGGAACAGACCTGTTAGAAACCAGCAGCAGTTCTGCCACGAGGGTCGGGATGGGGACAGCGCTGTCCCAGGCCAGAAGATGGAGGGCCCAAATAAGGTCCTTTTACAGTATAGCCCACTGTACTCCTGGGCACATGGAGGCTCACTCGTAAAAATTGTCCCGGACGGACGGACGGAAAAGCCCAACTCATACTCTTCTTCTTGATGAAGGCAGATCAAGACCTAGTCACACTGGGAAACATACACTGTTGAGAAGAAATTGAAATACAGCTCAAATCAAATTTGACCTTTTGTTAAAATGTTACATGCAGTTACTATGGTAATAACTATGAATTATGCATAGTTACATGCAACTAAACCTAAACAAAAACCCTAGTCCAAGCCCTATAGTAAGTACATGTAGTTAACTAATATTACTCATTTCACCTTGAAATAGTTGAAGCAACCTTTTGTTTTAACAAATGTTCACTATTACATGCATTTACTGTTAAAACCCGAACTTCGATAAATGCCATCCCTTGTGGATAAAGTGAAGTACACTTGTAGTGTACATATTTTGTAGTAGGCTATATTTAAAAATAAAAACTGTCATTGCAGATAATATAATATGTAAGGGATAATCCACGGCTAGCCATGTATTAAAATCCTTTAATGCATGGCTAGCCGTGGATGATTCCCGCTTATACCTCGGTTATTTGCCAAGTTAATAAGAAGTTAAAGCTGTAACTGATGTTTACAATGTAATTTTTTAACAGACGTGTAAAAATGATGGTTATTTTCTTAAGTTACGGCTCGTTAGTTCTGGAACTCCGTCCGCTTTAAATAAAGTAGAGCCATCGGATTGCTTTTATTTGAATGAATTATCACATTTATTTAAATTCATTATTAAAAGAGAGAGACAGAGAACTGAAAGAGAAGAAAGAGAGAGAGAGAGATGCGTGCGCGAGTTACCTATGAGCGTCTCTTCTTTAAAGTCTACAGTCCCCTCGTTGCTTAAGCATAGGCCTATAGCTAACTTCATGATTCATGGATTTATTAAAATTATTTATGAATGATAGGCAACACTGACAGTGACAAGGCAAGCTTTATTTGAACTAATCATGTCATTTATTTAAATGAATTAGCTGTATGTCAAACCAAACTTTTCTTACGCGGATGATGAACGCTGGTGTCTTTTCCATTTTTCCTGTAGCGCTTTAAAACTGATTTAAAGACGGCATTGCTTGACTTGAAGTCTTTATCCCTTATGATGTTGTATTTTGTAATGTGACGGTTTATACCTGCTCTGAGACGCATCAAACTTGCAACACTGTATTCGCGTCCAGCAGTAGACTGAACAGAGGCATAAAACTCCTGAAATGTCTCATTTAAAAAAAAAGCAGAGTAGGTCTCGAAATCACAATTGTTCTGTCTTTGGCGCAACAAGTGACTGAAAGTGTTAACTGCCCATTTAGTTGTCTTTTTCGTATTGACCTCATCTTTGTCGTCTTCGATCTTATCTAGCTCTGTCTTTTCCTTAAAAAAAAAAAAAAGCCTAAAACATATCTAAGTAATATACAGTAATAGGCTATTTCGTTGTCACCCTGCCTCTCCAAATGCATAAATGACATTGGGTGTGTGTTTTATTTTATATTTACCGGTCAATAATGCAATCGCTGCTGTCTGTCCCATAGAAGAACATGACAGCCCGAGTATGTTTTGGAACTATTGGGGCTTACATGAACCACGTGACAGCCATCGCGAGCGATCAAAGAGCGTTGCAACTCTTCCTCTCTATGGCTCTGAGCCTACCTAACGTTTTCATATGTGTCTCTCTCTCACACTCTTTTGCAAGTGTAACTCTGTTTACCAAAGTTTATCGTAGCGGATTAATTTCGAACTGTAATCAAACTGACTGGAACTACCTGTGCATTAAACGGCTTTACTGCACACCTTCCAGCCAATCAGAATCGAGTATTTAAACAGGCCGTGGTATAATAATGAAATAAAGGGTCACTTAAGTGTACACTTTTATGAGTATACTTTTTTTTTTTTTAAATCATTATATTTTACTAATCTTTGAAGTGTACACACAAAATACACTTATTTTGATGTGTTGACTAACATACTAAATCGCATGTATAGTACTTGATTATAATTTGTAGTTTGTTATTTGACATTACATTTAAAATTAACATATTTTTAACATGCTAATAAATGTGTAATTACAAATATAAAGCTGCAGTCCGTAACTTTTGGCGCTCTAACAGTAAATAAGCAGAACTGCATGCGTCTTGCGGAAGAACATTGTAGCCAGAGCCTCTTCTCTCCGTTGATGTCTATGACGAGTCATGCGGGCTACTCCGCTGTGGTACGACCCGAACCAATCTAAAATAGTCCCAATATAAACACTTACTATAGGTGTACTGTAGTGATTCAGATAAGACAAAAACACAGTTTTAAAAATGGATTCATGATATAATACTCGCTTATTATATACACAGGGTTCATACAGACTCTGTCAAATGAAATTCCAGGACTTTCAAGGACTTTTCAAGCACTACTTTTTTTGATTTCAAGGACTTCAATCGGCACTTATCAAACAATATCTTGATTATTATTTGTACTTATTGATGTTTCAATTCAGAGATGTGAATCCATTGACCAGCGCTGTCAGGCATGGGAAATCGCCTTAACCATTGAAAGGATATTCAATGCCCCCCCCCCCCCCCCCGAGATATAGAGAAATAGCTCTATATCGCAGACGGGCTGCAGCGTTGATTTAGCGTGAAACAATTGTATTTTTTCAACAACAACAAAAAAAATCACAATATTTTGAATTAGGGATGGACCGATACCACTTTTTGCAGAACGAGATACCGATACTGTAACCGATCCCTGAATTTTCACTGCATTTGTAATTTTTAAATGTATTAGTAATAATCATATTAGTTGGCTTAATTTGTTCATCAAATATATATTTCTTTCAATTATTTGCATGCTTAAATAAGCCTGCTAAAATGCATTGTATGAGCTTTTGTTACTGTACATTCTACTGCTCTATCATATTTTATATTTCATTGAATAGCACAGCACATATTTAGACTAGAGCAGCTCCAGAAATGTCAGTGCTGAGAATTGGGTCAGTGGTACAAATGTTTAGACACCAGTGAAATATAAATTATTGAATCCAATTTTGATACAATAAAAACTGCCAGCCTAATTAATGTGAATTTAAAACATTATTAAAAGCTAAGCAGTCAGCAACAAAATAAGAACGAATAATCAACTTACAAATAAATACAACAGAACAAAGAAAGGCTACAAATTACTGTATAAATTAAATATAGATGGATCTTTTTGAAAGTTGAAAAGGGTAGACTATTTAGTCAAGAGCAGTGAGTAATTTTTCCATTCATTGTTTGATTAACATTAAAACAGCAGTGGGTTTATTGAAGTGCTGCCCCTTTAAGACCGATCGCACGGACCGCATGGCTACGTTCACTTGATATACCTGACTTTGTTTACTAGGATACTCGCAAATATGGACATTTTTACATCATTTTGTGTGAATTCCTCCGCACAAGCACAAGACGTGAAAGACAATTCAATTCAGGATCCGCGCGCTGAAACGCTGGTTTCCGGGTGCGCGCTTTGGATGTTTGCGTTCATGAAACTTATTGACTGCAAAGGTCCAGTAATAATGTAGGGAATCACTCGTTATACATAAATCAGGTAACAGGTCATGTTTTACTTTACTTGATTTAGTTGTCATTCAAATAACACGTGCTGAGTGAACAATTTAGCAATCAAGAGCATTCAACAGAACCGCGCTGTCTCTCGTCAGTTAACGTTAATAATAAGCTAGTACATGCTTGTTTTATTTTATTTGCCATTGACATCCGACTAAACTACAAACCTTCCACTGATGTCTGTTTAAAGAGATGTGCTCGACCAGCTCGCGTGTCTGCTGCTGCGCGCTCAATCCACTGCGCGCGCGGTTTTCTCTGATGATCAGCTCGCGCACCACAGCTATGCGTTACTATACACACGCTGCCTGGTAGGCCTATCTATCGGTAATTGGTATCGGAGCATTTTTACGAACTACATGAGCTCGGTATAATTCAAGCACTTTTTAAGTACCTCTTCAAAAATATGGCTGTTTTCAAGGGTTTTCCAGGACTTAAATTTCAAAAAGTCAAATTCAAGTACTTCAAGCACTTTAAGCACCTTGTACGAACCCTGTATACATTTTGTAAATTTTAAACAAAAAAGTTACTGACTGCAGCTTTAAATACATGACATACAATTAAGTCCTACTTAAATCGGATTAAAAAAGCACTCTAACAGAGGCCTGCGTGGTACCGTCCCGCAAAATTTCTTCACTTTCTCCTGCTCCCACCCGCAACATTCATGTTTGTCCCGCTCCCACCCGCAAGTAAAAGTATACATCGATTATTTCAGTACTTTCATAAAACTTCAGTAAAATAGTTATACTATATACTATATTATACTATAATAGTTAAACGTGTCGCCTAGCCACAACTCAACAGACGCTCCCGATAAATTATTTGTTATTAAAACATCACAAACAACTTAATTTTAACAGAAAAGCAAGCATAGGCTACTGCATGCGTGATTTATACATCCCAAAAAAAGCTGTCACTAATTAATCAATAAAGCTGTCTACACTACATAATGAGTCATTTATTTACATCGCCTCTATACTACATTTGTAATAGTGAGAGGAATCGTGAGGGCGCAGAACTCAGCACTGAACAAAAACTCTGGTGTTTTGACTGGTGAGTGGATTCTGACTTAATCACCTCTGATTGGCCATTGCTAGGGCCCTATGATTTCCGCGATTACGGAATCGCGGACGGAATTACGGAATTGGCAAATTAACGCGGAATCTAGTGTTAACGCGGAATTTTGTGGAATTTTACATATTTGGATTGAAATTCTGTTTTTGTGTGGGAGAAGAACGTATGTCTGGTGAAAATGCAGACCGGGGGAAGCAAATCTGGGCGACACAACCCCTCCCGTCATTTCAGCTCCAATGACGGCATCAAAACAATGAAAGCATGGCGAAGCGGCTCTCCACGACTCTGCTTTCGTCGGCGAAAAAGTTAAGAAACTCGACGCTATAAGCCCTCAGTACCGAGCCGAGCAGTTTGCACGTGACTTTTATGCAGTGTTTCCCACACATAGACTAATTCGCGGCCACAAAATCAACTCCGGCCGCCACATATTCCGTTTCGTCTCTCTAACACTCACGCGTCTCTCTCACATACACACACGCGCACACACACACACACACACACACACACACACACCGCGTCTGTCTATGAGGCGCCGGACTGGACAAAAGCGAAGCGAACTCCGCGAGCGACACTGGGCGAGAGAGAGACAGAGTGTGACTTTTATTTAAACTAATATAATTTATTTTACTGGACAGTTTAAAGCTCATAACCATATTTTGTTGTTACTTGAAGAGTGCAGTGTCATGTTGCATCATGCAGTATTTGTCCTGAAAAGGCTACTGAGTAAATGTCTGTAATTTAAGGTCATTCCTATTTTATTTGTATACATTTTAATCATTAACTTTAAAAGCACACTCTTTTTATGACTAAAATAACAGTAAAGGGTAAAAAAAAATGAATTCCCAAAAATTTAAACGGAAAAAACGGAATTTGGGAAAAAATAAAACGGAATTTGGGAAAAAATAAAACGGATTTCATAGGGCCCTACATTGCGTTCACAAAAATCAACATATATGTTTGGGATTGGCTACATTACTTAAAAAAAAATAAAAAAACGCTGCAAAAACAGAAAAATGTATGCTCTCTATAGTGCAAACATAATGGACCTTAACGGCTAAGGTGAATTTATGAACAATCCAGATTCTAGATATAAAAAAAAATGACACTGGAAGAACATTTGCCAAGTTACTGTAAAAGTGCAACTTGTCATGTACCTCTCTTCCCTTTCTTCTTGTGGCGTCTCTTTTTCCTGACGCTGCTGGACTCTTCAGATGAAGAGGAGCTGCTGGATTCATCAGTGGCATACGAGCTGGACGAGCTCTTCCGCCGCCGTTTACGTGACCTGGGCGCTGAGAACACTGACGTGCTCGCTGTAGGAACCCAGAATGGTAGTAAACAAGAGAACATGAGCCAGTGCAAGTGTAACAGGAAATAGAACATCAACTGCAAAATTCATTCATTCATCATTTGAGCTGAAAATACATTTACATGAAATGACTATGTGAAATCTTAGATTTAAAAAAGTGAAGTCTGGAATCTTAATGTGAACAGTGACAGTCAAAAAGACACTACAGTTATTTGTTGACTTGCTATATTTAGCAAGAACATTATTTTAATGTTTTGTAGATCATTAAAGAAAACTGCATGTCATGTTGGTTATACTTTTTTTGTAATTTTGTGTGTGGTAAAATGCTATACTGTGACAAAGTAATTATAACCAAATGCAATGTCATGAAATTTAAAATATTAAATTATATATATATTATCTATCATATATCATATCTATTATAATGCAGTTCTCTTCATTCTTGAGCAAAGTGTTTTGAACAAGGCCAAATCTTGATTTTTTTCTCATCTTTCCACCACACCTTCAGGCACCGGAACCAAGCGAGCGCCGGTGAGGTTCTCGATCTGAGAGCGGAGGAACCTGCGATCCTCCTGTAGGTCCTGCACCTGTCTCTCCAGAGCTTCAATCCTCTCCTGTTTGCTCTCCAGCAGACACTGAAGTTTGGTGATGGTCAGCCTAACACCGCTGGGTAAATCCTCCATCGGGTTCGGGTCCGCTGCTGAGAAAAAGAGTCATGTATTTTCACTCAATCTACGTCCCATAATTGAAATGTGGAGATGCTAAAGGGCTCATTGATATGGATTCTCAAAAAAAAAAAAAAAATATCATACCAGCAACAGCACTGCTCAGAGATTTGTCCTGCTCTGCACCAGTGGCGGCCTCCGAGTTCATATTTTCCCACTGGACTACTTCAGGCTCCGGTTCCTGTTTCACCCAGCTGTGGCTGCTCACGGGACTCTCCTGTTTGGCTGAGCTGGAGTCAAGCTCACTGCTGGGGGAAAACGGAGCAGATTCCTGCTGCCACTGAGTGTTAATCTCAACCGGAACGCTGCAAGAGAACAATATCAAACAACACTCTCATAATTACACTTTTCAAATTATTTGAATCCTATCCTACTTAAAACACTACTTGTTAATTTACATTGCTGATATTCACAGATATTTCATATATACCATATTACAAAACAGTATTTGAGTCAATGAAGACTAATAAGGACTTTCAAGATGACAATATGCTTCCAACATTCATGTGACAGTTTCTAAATGTAAAGAAATGTAACCTCTGAATATACGATTGGTCTTACAAAACAAAAAAAGTTTTACAAAACTTTGAATAACTCAATGTTATATGGTGTAATAAATAATTCCTCACACTTATAGAGTCTACACATCTTAAGGTGATGATACAAAGAACAACTTTTTGAGCAATGTTGCTGGGCAATCTTGCTGGGCAATTGTTGCTTGGGCACTTTCCCATTGAAAATGGGCAATAAATTTCTATCTAGATAATTTAGATCGGTCGTGGGCCCTGTGTCTCATCTGGTTGCCCGTTGACGGCAACATTGCTCAAAAAAGTTGCCCTGTGTCTCATCACCTTTAGGTTATGTTTACACGACAGCGATGTACTAAAAACGTACAGACGACAACCTTGTCAAAACAATCCCCTGATCCACGAAAATGACTAAAAACGATGTATTCTGCTGCCAGTCCAGTAGTTGGCGATGTCACTTGGTAAAGAAACACTACGCGCCTATAGACTGAACATGTAATACACATGCACATGACCACAGAGGACTAATCTTCTGATGATGGCTACTTCCAGCAGGATAAACACGCCATGTCACAAAGCTCAAATCTTCTCAAACTGGTTTCTTGAACATGACAATGTGTTCGACCCGGTACTAGCAAAGGTGTACGAAGTGGCTGATGAGTGTGTATAATATATTTCTATTTAGCTTTGATTTACTTTATTTCATCATGGTTTTTATCCAACGGCTGTATGTGATTAGTTATTAGTTAAGTAAGGGGTAATCCATGTCTAACTGTCTGTCCATTAAACTATATGAATGCATGGCTAGCCGTGGATTATCCCTTACTTAATGCACGAAATGGAGACCACCTGACGAGAAGCAGAGTGCATTTAAATCGTTTAATGCACAGCCAGCCGTGGATTATCCCGCTTATCATTTGCCAGCATTGACAAGTTTAAGCTGTTATTGATGTGTGCAGTGCAATATTACAACAAAACTAAAACAACTAAAACGTTTCATATCTAGTAAACATCAAGGGTATTTCTGAAAGCCAGTTACTAAAGAATGTTTTACAAACAAATGTTTTTCTTTTGAAAACAATTTAAATAGCATTTTTAAGATTTACTCTGATATTCATGCCTTAATTACTGTAATTTTGAGATGACAACACGTTAACGTTCTACTCAGAGCAGTTCACGTCCTCGGACTTGAAATGACGCGTTTCTATTACACCGAAATTAATCTGCAGTGGTCAGGTGGTACAGCAGTCACATGGTACAAGTAGGACCTCTCAGAAAATTCCCAGCTTACAAATTGTAATTACAAGCTCTACGAGGCTAAGAAGGCTTTTACTGTTAATTACGACATGGCGTGAAGGCACCTTCAGTATACAAGCACAATTGTGAATGTGATTTTGCTTTTAAACAACAGAGTTTATAAACAAATTGTATAATTCCAAAGCTAGACAGAACAGGAGAGTGAGACATTCAAGGTCCAACTTTGTTATACGAAATATAACCATTCTTTACATATAAATTTGGTGACAGTTTGGAACCTGGAAATGGCCAACTTCTGTTTGAAATTTTAAAGGTAGGGTATGCAATTTTTGGAGTGGCTAGCAATAGCAAGTTAGCTTTGAAAGTATGAGATCCCAAAGCCACTTGTCCTTCAAAACACATGAACGCACGAATACAGCAGATTCTGCAAAGTGTCACTAGTAGGGATTTTATAGTCTTTATTTCTGCTATTCCTCTGTGCAGGATGAGGGTGAAGAAGGTGCCAGTGTCCCTCCTCCTCCTGAAACAGACAGAGCTGAAACAACCTCCTCCTGAGAAAACAGCATTGGAAGATCTCCTTGGAGGGACTTTTTTGGGGATTCGTTTTAAAATGTCAATTTAGTGTTATTATTACATAAAATATATTTCAAATTTATTAAGAAATGCGCAGCATTTTGTCTGAGAAATAAAAGGACACTTCATTTTTTAATTTGTCCTAAACCTTAAGGCCTGTTCACACCGGGACGAATTTCGCGCGCGATATTCGCCGACGTTTAACGCCTCGTGACTAAACAAAGGGCGCCAATGTGAGTGTGCACACCGAAAAACTATCCGACCAATGAGATTGGCGCTTTTACTCACATGTCTGGAGCTTCTGAAGTTACAGTAAAACACAACTTGGGGGCGCTCAAACACAAAACGGTCTTGCCGAGCACACATACGCAACGGCGAAGAAGATATACGCCAAGTAGCGTCTACACTGCCGAGGAGAAATATGACGAGGAAGATGCAAGGCAAGATGAATCTAGAGCTGCTGGTCTCGTTGGTGTCTGACTCTGAACATAAAGAACTATATGACAAACGCGACAGCGACTACAACATAGGACTATTTATTTTTTACATTAAATGCCATCTAATGTCAGGGAATGAATTGGCATGTTCACTCGGCTCATCGTCAGCGAAAATCGATTGGGTGTGAACACAAAAAACGCATTGAAAAAAACGCTGGCGAATAACGCGCACTGATATTCGTCCCGGTGTGTACGAGCCTTTAATGTGAGAAAATCGTATCGTGAATCGCATCGCAAGTTGAGTGAATCGTTACATCCCTAGTCACGAGACGTCATTAAACTACCTCATGTCTCAAAGCACATAACATAAACAAACAACTTAAAGAGCTCTGACCTGTACCACCTGACGGATGCAGATTCATTTCGGCGTTGATAGTGTTGCCATTGAAACGCAAAAATTTGAGTCACTGACCGCTCCGAGTATGAGGTCACGGGTTTCCATCTCTTCCTAATTACAGTAGTTTTGTGAACGCAGCATAAGCTCGTTGTTTTGGTTCAGGAGGAACTGTAAAGGCGGCTACTGTTTTGGTTGTGGTGCTCGCTGACTGACGTCTGTCTAACTCTGCATAGCATGAAACCCGCTGTTAAAGTGTGATGTCTGCGCGAGCAAGGTGCGCGGAAGTATGGAAATACATGTTGACAGGCTATCATATAGATTGGACTAACTTTTTAATGGTCATACGTCTTCCACAGAAAATACATTTAGACCACTTAACTTAGTGGTTGCGATAAGGATGTGAAGAGACTTTCAACCAGCTTAACAAAAAAATGTTTCTGGAACATATCGCCTACCCTGCCTTTAACGTTTTGCGTCAATACTTTGGCTAAACATACCTGTGCAAACATACCGCCATGATCTCCCTCGTTTCGGTCAGTCTTTGAATTGAAGTGACCCTCAGACTGTGATTGGTGTAGGTCGTTCTCGTCCCGGCCTCTTTGCAAATTTTGGGCAGCATTTGGGACAGGTAATTGACTCCCAAAGGAACCGCAGTGTACCAGATCTCATCGCTGATCACATACATCCTTTTGGGCTGTAGATAAAGCGCTTTTGCGTCGGCTGGAATTTTGCTGAGATATTTCTCCAGAGAGGCAACAGGACACAGCGGATTGCCAGGCTCTTCAAACATAGCCTTGCGTTTTTTCTTGTCCCTTTCCTGCGGGTTCTTCGTGTCCTCGTTTAATGTCATGGTGAAGTATTTGAAACCGTTTTGGTCTCGGTTCAAAGCAAACGCGTCTGGCTGCAGGTGTCGGTTGCCCTCCTTACCCCTGAGTCCAAAATGTAACTGGATGTCATACCACACCTTATTTAATAAGCCTTTTGGGTTGCCAGGGTCCAGTGCAGCAGAATGTTTCAGCATGTGCTTGTCTTCAGGTGAAATCGGCGGATAATGTGCTGTTATATCCCTACCGGAGCGTCGCATCTGCTTAACAACCCCTTTAAAAACATTGTTGGCGGACCTGAACTCGGTGTCCTGCATCAGATTCCACGCACGGTTGATGGGAGGCTCGTTGATGAACCGATTTAACCCAGCCCGGAGCCCGACGTAACTGCTGATCCCGTACAACTCTCCTTTGCTCGTCCGAATAGAGCCATAAAACTCGCGCAGCACCGGGTTGAGCTCCGACTTCTCCGCGGTTTTTAAGTCGATTGTCAACTGCTTTTCACGGAGCCAGGCTTTAAAACAGTTCACTGCCCATATTGTTTGCTTTACGGTACTAGATTCGTTTCGGTTGTGTTCTAATTCGTCTAAATCCGCTGATGTTACATTCGCACACCTGGATACTTGTGCTGTTAAACTAGCCTCTCCTCCTTCCGTCTCTTCCTCTTCACCTGACGAGCTTTCACACTTTAGGTCAAACATTATATTCATGGGAACAAGGTCCGTTGGTTCAATTGGTTTCTTCTTTCTTCCAATATCATAGATGTTCAAGGTGTTCGTGGGGTCATACATACCATCCAAACTAACATTTCCATGCCCGTACAAAGCTCAAATGAAGCATTATTTTAAGCGTCTTGCTGACCTGTATACATAAACATCCACGAGTGTTTTCAGGATTTCTTTGTTGTTCTTCTTCTTTGCGATACTGGCGGATGCAGAGTCACAGAAGCCCAGCGCCATCTGCTGTTTACTGGGCACAGCATTTGATCAGTGGATTTACAGAAATCAGAAATGTCGTTTTCTCGACATTGAAACATTGCATATCAACTCCTGACGAACACACATTATTTATTATTTGAATTATCACTCAGTGAGTAATTTAATGTATTACTTTGGAAGGCTTGTCTTTCAAACACATTACATTTTGGTGTAATTTGTTGTCAGCTGAACCACTTTGACCTAATATATTTACTTCAAGTACCCACTGAGATTTTAAACAAGTTAGGTCAATAATAAATAATAATACAAATTAAGTTTATGGTTCCCTGATGTTGGTTAATGGTCACATGGCATGCAAGTAAACAAATACAATATTTTATAGTTTAATTTATATTTTATAATTTTATTTTGATTGTTTTTATTAAAAAAAATTTTTTTTATTGTATGTTTATGATTTATTTAATTATTAGCTTTTTATTAAACTCACAAACTAACCCTGACGTAACGTAATAATGCACTTTATGTTCTTCTTTCTCTTTGTATTTTTTTATATCAGTATGGTACACGATTATCCATCTCAAATCAATGTGGCAAACGAGTTAGGTCAAAAGTAATCAGATTATATTACTTTAAATGTGCAATAGGCCTAATGGATTTTTAACTTGTGAGAGGGAGAGTTGTTACACTGTCAGTTTGACAAGTCAGAAGATATCTATGGTGATGTCATCAATATCATAGAATCACCTTTTTGATCTCACAGGAGAAGTGGCATGTGACTGTGAGCAACATTGTAGATTTTGTAACCAAAAAAACTGATTTTCAGGAGAGAAAAAGATTCCATATCAATCATTGTATTACTACCCCTATTTGACTTGCATAATCTAGCTATTTCTCTAGTTTAATTTGATGCTTTGCATTCACGCTAACTTCAAATATGCTAAAATTAAAAAAAGTTACCAACCTCTTATGATAATTATGATAATATGAATCGTTTTTTTGTTTCACATTGAGGGATTTATGTGGTAGCCTAAATATGTTTCCATCATAGTTTATGCACTTCTTTTTATAAAACATTATCCAGCTCAATTGAGCACATACGATTATTTGTGCGCATTTTTTAGCGTTTTTTTTTAGGTGGATGGCAACATAGTGACAAGAACTGTTATGTGACAGGAATACAGTAGCCACACAAACAGCTATTGTTTTTGTGCTAAATCCTTAAAGAAATACAATACATTGTTTTTTTGTTACTTTGAATTGTTCACTTTTTTCAAAACCAATTATTCTTTGTTCTTCAATGACATTCTTGAATAAATTTAGATTGTGTGTGGATCTATTTCAGCAAATGACCTCTCAGTAACATCTCTCCCCAGCCTGTTACAGCTCACCCCAGTAGTGAGGTCGGGTGTCACAATGGAACTCTTTGTGTTTGACATTAACTCACTTAATCTGAGATGAAAAAATAGGGTTGTCACAGATGAGGGCATTATATTTTCTCATTGAAATCTTTATTTTATTATTATTTTACATTTTCATTTAAAAAAGCTTACAGCCACGGATCTTAACATCACTCGAATAGATTTCAAACAGAAAGTCTCAATTTAGTAGGCCTACTCTGAATTCTTAATGGGGACATAATTGTTTTGAGAGAGAGAGAGAGAGAGAGAGAGAGAGAGAGAGAGAGAGGGAGAGGGAGAGGGAGAGAGAGAGAGGGGGGGGGGGGAGAGAGGGAGGGAGAGAGAGAGAGATGTATCCAGTAATCACTGTGATTGGGCCATCTCGACAATCGGTGAGAAAAGTAACATGTACCACGCGACAACTCCTCTTACGTGATAGGACACTGGCAGGTGCTGCTAAATAATAGCAAGGACACGTTTAATAAAAAATACCCATATGAATAAATAAAAAAAAATTATAGATTCTCCAGTAAATTTGCAAGATACTCCGGTGTACGTTGAACAGCTTTTTTATTCAGTTATTTTATATAATGAAATACAATTGTGTTAATACAGAAGATAGTCCAAGATCCATCTCATGTGGTTTATTCAAACTTAATTTAATTTAATAGTCATGTCACAACTATTAAGCTCTACATCTACTGAATGACACATGGGCGGTGGGGTGGGGAGGGGTGGGGAGAGGAGGGGAAGGGGGTAGCACAACTCTGGGTTTATTCTTGTGTTAAAGATATATTCAAATATAATGCAAGTTATATTAAAATATTCCATCTAAATAATATAAATACTTTAGTCTTATGTTAGTTACATAACTCATCAGGTGAATAAAACAGTCACTTCAATGATGCAGATATTTTACCACAGGTTGACATATTAGCTGCATTGAAGTCTCATACATTATTATGCTGACCAAAAATGTTACATTGTAATTGCAGTTTCTCTGCATGCTTCATGATGTCATACACACATAATCAGATTTCACATTGTCATGCATATTTTGAAATGGTCAGTAAAACGGTGAGGTTTTTGTATGGCAAAATACTGGCAGGAAAATTATCTGACGACTGCTATTTGACATTAAATAAAATTGCTGGTCTTGCATCATTTATGTTCTTACTTCTCGACTTATAATTATCATAATATAGGCTAACAAAGATATCTTCCAATCGTTGAAAGTAGATATACCATACGGCTTCTGTCAAGATGATTTATGACCCTATGATTGACAGGTGGGCGGGGCTAACCTTTGACCTTCCGGAGTGTGTTCCGGAGGTCCCTTTGATCTAGGGATGACCCTTTGACCTATCGATCGATCAAGTTGACAGTTGTGTTTGATCCGGGGTATGCCGGCTGTCTTTGATGTGGGTGTATAATAATTTATTTTGACAGTTGTCTTTGCCCTATTGCCCTTTCTATTATACGTCAAGTTGACAGTTGTGTTTGATCTGGATATGCCAGTTGTCTTTGATGCGGGTGTATAATCATTTATTTTGACAGTTGTCTTTGATCCGGAGGTATTATAGAATAAAACATTGAAGCGGTGTGCAATAAATAAAATCATCTTACTTTATCAGACGTTCCCCAAAGATGTTCCTCCGACTCCCTCTCTCTCACCGGCCTTTTTTCATGACAGCCATGGTCACTGCATCTGTGTGTGTGTGTGTGTGTGTGTGTGGGTGTGTTACATGATACCCTCCGCATTCCTGAAGACACTGTGGAAGTGAGAAAATATCAGCCACTAGCTAAATGAACAACATTCCTCTTTTAAAAGTATATTAATAAAATGCTTTTATCTTTCATTGTAAAATAAATAACTGAAATGTACTGATCCAATTATTTTAGATAAAAAAATAAATAAAATGCTTTTCTCATTCATTGTAAAATAAATAACTAAATGTACTGATCCAATTATTTTAGATAAAAAATCACCCCGCATGTTTTATAGATTAGAAGAAAACATACAGGTTGCTAACGGGTGACAAAAAATAAAACCATCTTACTTTCCCGGCTGTCCCGAGATGTTGAATCATTTAAAGATCCCAGATTGTTTTCTCTCTCACAGCGAGTCTGTGGCTGACCAGCACCTTTTGGTCTTCTATGTATGTGCGTGTGTGTGTGTGTGTGAGTAAGTGAGACGCCACCCCATTCCTGCACTCTTGCTGGGACAGTGAGAAAATATCTCACACTGGCTAGAGTTGAAACCATTCAGTTCTTTCAAATGATATAAATGAAATTACAAATATTTCACACCAAACCAATTATTTTAGATAAACAAATAAATAAAATGCTTTTCTCATTCATTGTAAAATAACTAACTAAATGTACTGATCCAATTATTTTAGATAAAAATCATCCGGCATGTTTTATAGATTAGAAGAAAACATACAGGTTGCTAACGGTTCACAAAATAAAACCATCTTACTTTTTCACCGAGTTGAAGAAGTAGTTCCTAAGATGTCCATACAATATGAATGGTTTACAAAAGATGTAAAAGATGAGTTTAAAGTTGTCCCCCAGTGATTCTCTCTCCCCCACGCTTGACCAGAGTGGTGTGTGTGTGTGTGTGTGTGTGTGTGTGTGTGTGTGTGTGTGTGTGTGTGTGTGTGTGTGTGTGTGTGTGTGTGTCTATGTGTGTATGTGTAAGAAATGGGTGATATCATCGGCAATAAATTACTTTAGACCTCTCTAAGTCACAGGGGCCCGGGACGCACGCTTCTCTGTGTGTGTGTGTGTGTGTGTGTGTGTGTTACATGATACCCCTTAAGTGAGGACAATATGTATCATATATTTCACACTAAAGTTGAAAAACATCATGCTCTATATAAATGAAATGGTTAAAATTTACATCTAGTAATTTACAAATATATTATTTCACACTAACTTAAGTTGAACAACATTCTTCATTTAAAAGTATATTAATAAAATGCTTTTATCGTTCATTTTTTAAATAAATAACTAAAGTTATTATTTTAGATAAAAATCATCCGACATGTTTTATAGATTAGAAGAATACATACAGGTTATGAACGGGTGTCAAAAATAAAATCATCTTACTTTTTTCAGCCGGTTGATGAAGTAGTTCCTAAGATGTCCATACATTTAAAGTTGAAAAGATCCCACAAGTAATTATCTCTCCCCCTCGCTTGACAGGCATGCATTGTCTGTGTGTGTGTGTGTGTGTGTGGGTGTGTGTGTCTGTGTGTGTGTGTGTGTGTGTGTGTGTGTGTGTGTGTGTGTGTGTGTGTGTCTTTTCAGCGGTCAGAACGAGACATTGCATGTGTTCGATTAGTGTTAATCTTATTTCATAGTATAATCATTAAAAGTTTAAATTATATCTTTTAAAAATACAAGATGTTTTAAATTAAATTAAATTAATTCATAAAACAAATATGCTACATCGTGGAAAAACTTGACTATATTTTTTATTTATCAGGGTACATGTAAAGAACTTTGAAATTTGGGGCTCTCACAAGTCATCTCACACATTGTGTGAAATGTTCAATAATTCCTCAAGTAGTATCTGTGCAAAAATCACCACATAGGTCTATCTTTAGTGCGAGAGCACCAATGAAGACATCTAGAATCTGTGATGCCTCAGGCCAGCCCCCATTAGCTTCAGGATATAGGGTGACAGAGCAGATGAGTCTCTGTGCATCGTGTAATGTTAGTCTGCTAAACACCTTTCCAGAGCCAAAATTTTGTTCGTACTAAGATTATTTCAAATCATAATCGTAAAAGTTTCAATATTTTAAAATGAAAAGATGGTTTAAATGAACTCTTTATAGTTTTAATACATTCGTATCTTCTATTTATCTTTTAGAAGATTACTGTAAGGATTTTGTTTAACGGTGACCTAAAGTATAATTTTTATTAATATAGCCATAATGATTTTTGTACTGTATCAGCATATTCTACCGTGTACACCTGAAAACTGCATTTTTACATTTTCAAAATAAATAAGTAATTTAATATAATTTCTAAGCTGTTTTGCGGCTCCATAAAATCTCTATTTTAAAATTAAATTATTATAAATAAAGTATATAACTCAATGAATAATAACACATATGCTACTAAAATGTATTCATACAAATTAAACATAGTTTTATCTTAATTAATATATTTATAAATATATATAAATTATATCTATAATTATAAAAAAACTCCTTACATTTTCATAGAACTGAAGAAGTAGTAGAATCTAGATCTATGCAATGATAAAAAACAAGCCAAAAAGCAAATAGTTTAAGTTGTGATAAACAAACAAAGCCCTCCCAGATCCTTCAGTGATAAACTACTGGGTGAGATGAAGCTTCAGACCCGCACAGAGACGGAGGAGTTACAGGCCAGATGAGCCTCTGGGGCACAATTATGTCACAGCGTATGCAATGCTAGTCTGCTTTTCAGAGGTTTATTCAAATTAAATTCATTTAAAAGTATAATCTTAAAAGTTTAAATTAGATCTTTTAAAATTAAAAGACTGTCTAAATCAAATCTTAATCATATCTTCTATTTATCTTCTTAGAAGACTTCTGTATGATATAAATGATTTGCATAAAGCTATTATTTTTACTAAACATCGTTTGTTCAAAAAATCAAATAAAAATGTTATAAATCAAGAACTGTCCTTTGGCGTCTTAGATCTTATTTCAAATAGCATGCGACATGAAACATGTTGTCAAAGTTTGTCACAATGTTTTTGTTTTAAAAGAAATCCCAGGACTCTACATTGCTCTTATTTAGATTAAGTTGTATCATTTAGAAAATCACCACACATTTTCAGAGACGCTGCATAAGTAAAGTTTGTCTTGTATTTATTTAATTTAATATTTAATTTTACTCGTCTTAATTCAAAGCATGATCTTACTTTTTCTGCTGTAGCTATGACCTATTGTACGTATAAGATATATCATATTTACTTTTCTTGCATCTCTCAAACTATCCTTATTCATTGTGGAAGCACGCAGGGTGAAACCCTTCACTGAGAATATACTATCGGTTATCTACTCAAAATATATGTAGAATTTTCAAATGTTATCATTTGTCGATGCGACAGGCTGTCTGTTGGCCGCATGAACAGACTTTGGGGAGAGCTGATGAGACTATAGCAGAAAGCATGCCCCTTTGACCTCCTCGATTCAAACGAATAGTGCTCTCTAGCGCCACGCTTTTTCAAATGCGTGTTGCAACTACGGTAACCGTTATGTGCCAAGAGGCTACGACATGTCATCCAATAGCACTTCATCGAGTTTAACTATACACGTTCTACCGCTATGCTGCCTATTTAATGAATTACACAACCACGGAATGAAAAAGCTTGTAATTTAGACCGTAACATTGACTTACCTGTCGAGAAGAAAGCAGGCAACTTCTCCTTCATTAGCTCTATCCACCTGGGAAAAGCTATCCCGATATTTACCCTCGTTTTGAATTTGCCGGACACGTTTCACTTTAAATAAATTTTTTTTAAGCTTTATTATGGCTACGAGGATTGGATTATGAAGTGCCGTGCAGTCTTTCAAATTTGCCGGGGGAGTGACAAGCGCCTCTCACTGACCTCCTTGTGTCCGTTTCAGATGGTTTCAGTCAGCCGGCTCTGAACGAAAACGTGTTGTAGAAACGCGTTGAGGTAGCCTAGTGCTTTTTGTACCTCTCCGCTATTATAGTTTTTTCAAGATGGCGAAACGACATGGAGGCCACCATGGACTTACCCGTCAGAACTTTGGCAGAGCTAATTTTACACCAATGAGATCATATTTATTAATAAAGACATTGATTTTAGCTATTAAAATACTTTTTAAAAAACTACTGTACCTTTAATTTCAGATGTGTAAATTACAAAACTTTCAATTTTACAATTACATTTTTCAACCGAGTGAATCTACACATGGGAGATCTTCAGAAGTCATAACTTCAGGGGTTGATGGGGGTCCTGAGAATATTTAATTCCCCTTAAAACCAAAGATTAAGTTTAATGACACTAGTTTGCAACGGTCCCCCCAAAACCAAATACTTTATACGATTTGTATCACACTTTTCAAAGGGTAATCTTACTTTAAAGTTTGAACAAAAATGTAAAAGCACTTCTTCATGTTTGCTGTGTTCTGACACAATGTCATTAATTGGTACTTTTTTCCTTTAAACTTCTTTTTAAAATATACTTTTCTTATTTATACAAAGGTTCAATGTCAATTAATTTCCTAGCAAGTATAAAGTAAAAAATATTATATATGATATGTCTGATGCAATGTTTTTGCAAAAGAAATATGTGCTGCAAAACTCCAAACAGTTCAGCTCACAATGACGGCATTAAGGATGGCCGAAAACGTGCGTAAGGTGGTTTTCCAGATTTTCCACCAAAAAATCAAATACTGTATTAACCTTTTCAAAGATTAATCTAGCTTTTAAAGTTAGAATAAAAAACCAAACATATCTTCATACCTGTTGTGTTCTGACACAAGTCCATTAACCGGTTCTTTTATAAATTTACTTTCTACAAATATCAGCCTGATAAATATGTACTTAATACACGATTAAACGAGGCAATCATGCTACCAAATACGTCTGACACAATGTTTTTAAGAAAAAGCAGTGTTTAAAACCAGATGATTTTTCTTTTTGACAGACCTACAGAAACGCATGTTGATTACTACGTTTCAGGCATAGTGCAAACAATTAGATATTCTCCTGCTTAGTATGTGTGTAAATAGTTACGCTTAAATGTTTGGGTGTATTTTGTCACACCATGGCGATGCACAGTACCACACTCTAGCCTATGGACTAACTTTAAAACATATTCTTTATACAGGAATCACACGCGTCCAAAACATCCATGTAAGATTCAACAGACCAAATCACTAAGAAAAGCACCGTTTATAATAATAAATACACAAAAGTTCGCAAATTATGGTTTTATTACTATTCAGATAGCAGACGACACTGGTTCACATTTTGAATGTGTGTCTGTTTTAGGTGAAGACTTTTCTTTGAGAGCCGTCAACATTCAGTGTTTATAGGAATAAATGACCATTAATAATTTAAGTGTTTGTACTCTGAACTATTTCTGTTTGAGAATGTTTGACTAAATTGCAACTTTCCCTCTATCTACGATGTGGAATCACACAAAGTATTAACGTGTTGTTAATATAAGCAAGTATTACTTAAGTTACTTACTTACAAGTAAGTATTAACACGAAAAGTAAGCGCATGCTGTTTTACACGTAAACTATTACAACGGAATCGCATCTGACTATTGCACTGAGAGAGGCGTATTCATTAAGACAAAGTTTGGTGTTTAAAATTAAAATTGCACAAAAGTAAATGCTAGAGGTCAACTTGCTAAAAAGTAAATTCAGCGTGAGCCATTTAAAACAAATACGAAAAGCCATTCGTGAGCAGTTTTGAATGTTTGTAATTGACATCATGTTTCTTTTTGTTTTTGTACAGTTTGCAAAAACTATAGTCTACGAACGTCGTCAAACATAGGAATTTATGAAAAACATGAACCAGATATTTCTACATGAGATATTTCTTTTAGAACATCTACCTGCTACGTCTACGAAACATCGACATGAAAGATGAGTATTGCTGTTACCCATAAAACTTTTACGTTTCAAACTCGTCTAACTATTGCCCATTTCACAGCACAGTCATAGATACATCGTTATGTTGTGTATGTCGCTAAACAACGGTTAAGCTAATGAATTACCGTTGATAAGCGGTATTTTTACCTGTAGGCATAGGTCTTTTAGGCCTGATCCAGAAAACAGACGTTGTGTTTTATGTCTTAATAATTGTTCTTCTTTTTATGAAAACATATCGTAAATATCAATTGTTAGATAAATTATATCTAACTATCAACAGTTATATGTGAAACACGCTCAGTCGCATTAGAGTCGGATTCTTGTTTATATTGAACATTGTTATTGAACCGCTAGTGTTCTTAAATTGTTTACCACAGTTTCATTTTAACAACACTATCGTAACACTTATCGTATTTTGTACGGTGTTTTCTTTACACTTTCACCCCATGGATATTCGTTTCCAACAGTTAGCTGTAATGTTAGTGAACTCTAGGCCTTCTCTTTTTCAAATACGACAGTATTTGCATGAATTGGCTTAATTTAATAAAATGATGGTTTAAACCGCATTATATTATTATACCATACTAGTTTTTAAATTGCGCTTAATTTTATATTTTAACCCTTTATGTGAATATAGAATACCGCACAAGGATCTCTGAAATATTTTTTCGTGTAAAACATCTATGTAGATCTATTTATGTTTCTACCAGGGACCCTCAAAATCTGGGCATACAACAAAACACAGTACATTATCAGAAAATTACTTTTGTCGCTTTTTCTGAATAATCTCACCAAGTGCGGGTGCTTGATAACTATTATCAAGCGGTAATGATGTGTTTTACGTGATATTGATATCACGTTTTAATTTCAACTCAATACATTTGAATGCGCTAAAGGTCTATAACTGAACGTCTTAAGATTTGGTAAAAGTTAACTTAAAATCTGCGCAAAATACTAGGTGGCTTTAATCCTATATAGCTGTTTACGACGTCATGATGACGACGCCCCTATACAACTCCTCCAGCGGGGCGAGGGCGGACCACTATCAGTTGTCCTGATAAACTCTACACAGAGCCGAGCATCAGTTATCGCACACAACCCGTGGGTCTAGCTCTAATAGTCGCGGACTGCTGTGCTACTGCAACATCGATCAAAAGTCGAAGGAACCTTGTCTGGTTGTTACACGGACTGTCAAAGGCCGCTTCAACCTTCCTGTTTGTCAGACGCAAACTTCTTTGACTCACACTTCTAACCCAAAAACTGTGTTAACGTACAACGCCTGGACGATTGTACTGTAAGGACCTCCAGGAGATTACAGAATCTTTCATCATCGAAAAGGGGACCGAAAAAATCTAAAAACTTCAGAAATGGCGACGCAAAAGCTGATGGAGAGCGACTCCCCGTTGAGTTCTGTCGTAGCGGGGGCACTGCGTCATCCGGCGTGTGAGTGCGGCACGGGGAAAGAGTGTCGTTTAAGAGCTACGCAAGACTCTATGTTTAAAGATCATTTTAGAGGCCCGATGGTTAGCTTGATGCACAGGATCATCGAGGCTGCGTGTGATGACAACAACGCATGCGAGAGGGATACCAAACGTGTGAAAAATCTCAAAAAAGAAATGGATGTCATAAGAGGGTTGGTTGGATCTTGGACAGATGTTACGCCCATGTTTATAAACGGCAAAGAACTGGTCGGCGTAATCCTCAGAAAAGTTCTGGATGTGATGCATGAATCTTGTGAGGAATTTGAAGTCGACGAACTACTCTGTATGTGTACGTTTGTAACAGATCTCTGTGTGTCACTGTTGTCAAAAAATGTAAAAACAGATGCTGATGAAATAGTTGAAAGTCTGGTCAACTATGCCCTAGAGAAAAACTTGATTGCGTGCCGCGACTTTTTATTATTGCTCGATCACCTGTAAATGTCGTTATTGTTTTACTTTACTATGTTGAAATAAAAAATTATTTTCTGATCATGTCCGAGCTCATAACTTATTCTATAGGATTATATATATATATATATATACTGTATATATTATATATTAGAAAGTAGCTAGGACATATTTTGCGCAGGTTTTAAGTTAACTTTTACCAAATCTTAAGACGTTCAGTTATAGACCTTTAGCGCATTCAAATGTATTGAGTTGAAATTAAAACGTGATATCAATATCACGTAAAACACATCATTACCGCTTGATAATAGTTATCAAGCACCCGCACTTGGTGAGATTATTCAGAAAAAGCGACAAAAGTAATTTTCTGATAATGTACTGTGTTTTGTTGTATGCCCAGATTTTGAGGGTCCCTGGTAGAAACATAAATAGATCTACATAGATGTTTTACACGAAAAAATATTTCAGAGATCCTTGTGCGGTATTCTATATTCACATAAAGGGTTAAAATATAAAATTAAGCGCAATTTAAAAACTAGTATGGTATAATAATATAATGCGGTTTAAACCATCATTTTATTAAATTAAGCCAATTCATGCAAATACTGTCGTATTTGAAAAAGAGAAGGCCTAGAGTTCACTAACATTACAGCTAACTGTAGGAAACGAATATCCATGGGGTGAAAGTGTAAAGAAAACACCGTACAAAATACGATAAGTGTTACGATAGTGTTGTTAAAATGAAACTGTGGTAAACAATTTAAGAACACTAGCGGTTCAATAACAATGTTCAATATAAACAAGAATCCGACTCTAATGCGACTGAGCGTGTTTCACATATAACTGTTGATAGTTAGATATAATTTATCTAACAATTGATATTTACGATATGTTTTCATAAAAAGAAGAACAATTATTAAGACATAAAACACAACGTCTGTTTTCTGGATCAGGCCTAAAAGACCTATGCCTACAGGTAAAAATACCGCTTATCAACGGTAATTCATTAGCTTAACCGTTGTTTAGCGACATACACAACATAACGATGTATCTATGACTGTGCTGTGAAATGGGCAATAGTTAGACGAGTTTGAAACGTAAAAGTTTTATGGGTAACAGCAATACTCATCTTTCATGTCGATGTTTCGTAGACGTAGCAGGTAGATGTTCTAAAAGAAATATCTCATGTAGAAATATCTGGTTCATGTTTTTCATAAATTCCTATGTTTGACGACGTTCGTAGACTATAGTTTTTGCAAACTGTACAAAAACAAAAAGAAACATGATGTCAATTACAAACATTCAAAACTGCTCACGAATGGCTTTTCGTATTTGTTTTAAATGGCTCACGCTGAATTTACTTTTTAGCAAGTTGACCTCTAGCATTTACTTTTGTGCAATTTTAATTTTAAACACCAAACTTTGTCTTAATGAATACGCCTCTCTCAGTGCAATAGTCAGATGCGATTCCGTTGTAATAGTTTACGTGTAAAACAGCATGCGCTTACTTTTCGTGTTAATACTTACTTGTAAGTAAGTAACTTAAGTAATACTTGCTTATATTAACAACACGTTAATACTTTGTGTGATTCCACATCGTAGATAGAGGGAAAGTTGCAATTTAGTCAAACATTCTCAAACAGAAATAGTTCAGAGTACAAACACTTAAATTATTAATGGTCATTTATTCCTATAAACACTGAATGTTGACGGCTCTCAAAGAAAAGTCTTCACCTAAAACAGACACACATTCAAAATGTGAACCAGTGTCGTCTGCTATCTGAATAGTAATAAAACCATAATTTGCGAACTTTTGTGTATTTATTATTATAAACGGTGCTTTTCTTAGTGATTTGGTCTGTTGAATCTTACATGGATGTTTTGGACGCGTGTGATTCCTGTATAAAGAATATGTTTTAAAGTTAGTCCATAGGCTAGAGTGTGGTACTGTGCATCGCCATGGTGTGACAAAATACACCCAAACATTTAAGCGTAACTATTTACACACATACTAAGCAGGAGAATATCTAATTGTTTGCACTATGCCTGAAACGTAGTAATCAACATGCGTTTCTGTAGGTCTGTCAAAAAGAAAAATCATCTGGTTTTAAACACTGCTTTTTCTTAAAAACATTGTGTCAGACGTATTTGGTAGCATGATTGCCTCGTTTAATCGTGTATTAAGTACATATTTATCAGGCTGATATTTGTAGAAAGTAAATTTATAAAAGAACCGGTTAATGGACTTGTGTCAGAACACAACAGGTATGAAGATATGTTTGGTTTTTTATTCTAACTTTAAAAGCTAGATTAATCTTTGAAAAGGTTAATACAGTATTTGATTTTTTGGTGGAAAATCTGGAAAACCACCTTACGCACGTTTTCGGCCATCCTTAATGCCGTCATTGTGAGCTGAACTGTTTGGAGTTTTGCAGCACATATTTCTTTTGCAAAAACATTGCATCAGACATATCATATATAATATTTTTTACTTTATACTTGCTAGGAAATTAATTGACATTGAACCTTTGTATAAATAAGAAAAGTATATTTTAAAAAGAAGTTTAAAGGAAAAAAGTACCAATTAATGACATTGTGTCAGAACACAGCAAACATGAAGAAGTGCTTTTACATTTTTGTTCAAACTTTAAAGTAAGATTACCCTTTGAAAAGTGTGATACAAATCGTATAAAGTATTTGGTTTTGGGGGGACCGTTGCAAACTAGTGTCATTAAACTTAATCTTTGGTTTTAAGGGGAATTAAATATTCTCAGGACCCCCATCAACCCCTGAAGTTATGACTTCTGAAGATCTCCCATGTGTAGATTCACTCGGTTGAAAAATGTAATTGTAAAATTGAAAGTTTTGTAATTTACACATCTGAAATTAAAGGTACAGTAGTTTTTTAAAAAGTATTTTAATAGCTAAAATCAATGTCTTTATTAATAAATATGATCTCATTGGTGTAAAATTAGCTCTGCCAAAGTTCTGACGGGTAAGTCCATGGTGGCCTCCATGTCGTTTCGCCATCTTGAAAAAACTATAATAGCGGAGAGGTACAAAAAGCACTAGGCTACCTCAACGCGTTTCTACAACACGTTTTCGTTCAGAGCCGGCTGACTGAAACCATCTGAAACGGACACAAGGAGGTCAGTGAGAGGCGCTTGTCACTCCCCCGGCAAATTTGAAAGACTGCACGGCACTTCATAATCCAATCCTCGTAGCCATAATAAAGCTTAAAAAAAATTTATTTAAAGTGAAACGTGTCCGGCAAATTCAAAACGAGGGTAAATATCGGGATAGCTTTTCCCAGGTGGATAGAGCTAATGAAGGAGAAGTTGCCTGCTTTCTTCTCGACAGGTAAGTCAATGTTACGGTCTAAATTACAAGCTTTTTCATTCCGTGGTTGTGTAATTCATTAAATAGGCAGCATAGCGGTAGAACGTGTATAGTTAAACTCGATGAAGTGCTATTGGATGACATGTCGTAGCCTCTTGGCACATAACGGTTACCGTAGTTGCAACACGCATTTGAAAAAGCGTGGCGCTAGAGAGCACTATTCGTTTGAATCGAGGAGGTCAAAGGGGCATGCTTTCTGCTATAGTCTCATCAGCTCTCCCCAAAGTCTGTTCATGCGGCCAACAGACAGCCTGTCGCATCGACAAATGATAACATTTGAAAATTCTACATATATTTTGAGTAGATAACCGATAGTATATTCTCAGTGAAGGGTTTCACCCTGCGTGCTTCCACAATGAATAAGGATAGTTTGAGAGATGCAAGAAAAGTAAATATGATATATCTTATACGTACAATAGGTCATAGCTACAGCAGAAAAAGTAAGATCATGCTTTGAATTAAGACGAGTAAAATTAAATATTAAATTAAATAAATACAAGACAAACTTTACTTATGCAGCGTCTCTGAAAATGTGTGGTGATTTTCTAAATGATACAACTTAATCTAAATAAGAGCAATGTAGAGTCCTGGGATTTCTTTTAAAACAAAAACATTGTGACAAACTTTGACAACATGTTTCATGTCGCATGCTATTTGAAATAAGATCTAAGACGCCAAAGGACAGTTCTTGATTTATAACATTTTTATTTGATTTTTTGAACAAACGATGTTTAGTAAAAATAATAGCTTTATGCAAATCATTTATATCATACAGAAGTCTTCTAAGAAGATAAATAGAAGATATGATTAAGATTTGATTTAGACAGTCTTTTAATTTTAAAAGATCTAATTTAAACTTTTAAGATTATACTTTTAAATGAATTTAATTTGAATAAACCTCTGAAAAGCAGACTAGCATTGCATACGCTGTGACATAATTGTGCCCCAGAGGCTCATCTGGCCTGTAACTCCTCCGTCTCTGTGCGGGTCTGAAGCTTCATCTCACCCAGTAGTTTATCACTGAAGGATCTGGGAGGGCTTTGTTTGTTTATCACAACTTAAACTATTTGCTTTTTGGCTTGTTTTTTATCATTGCATAGATCTAGATTCTACTACTTCTTCAGTTCTATGAAAATGTAAGGAGTTTTTTTATAATTATAGATATAATTTATATATATTTATAAATATATTAATTAAGATAAAACTATGTTTAATTTGTATGAATACATTTTAGTAGCATATGTGTTATTATTCATTGAGTTATATACTTTATTTATAATAATTTAATTTTAAAATAGAGATTTTATGGAGCCGCAAAACAGCTTAGAAATTATATTAAATTACTTATTTATTTTGAAAATGTAAAAATGCAGTTTTCAGGTGTACACGGTAGAATATGCTGATACAGTACAAAAATCATTATGGCTATATTAATAAAAATTATACTTTAGGTCACCGTTAAACAAAATCCTTACAGTAATCTTCTAAAAGATAAATAGAAGATACGAATGTATTAAAACTATAAAGAGTTCATTTAAACCATCTTTTCATTTTAAAATATTGAAACTTTTACGATTATGATTTGAAATAATCTTAGTACGAACAAAATTTTGGCTCTGGAAAGGTGTTTAGCAGACTAACATTACACGATGCACAGAGACTCATCTGCTCTGTCACCCTATATCCTGAAGCTAATGGGGGCTGGCCTGAGGCATCACAGATTCTAGATGTCTTCATTGGTGCTCTCGCACTAAAGATAGACCTATGTGGTGATTTTTGCACAGATACTACTTGAGGAATTATTGAACATTTCACACAATGTGTGAGATGACTTGTGAGAGCCCCAAATTTCAAAGTTCTTTACATGTACCCTGATAAATAAAAAATATAGTCAAGTTTTTCCACGATGTAGCATATTTGTTTTATGAATTAATTTAATTTAATTTAAAACATCTTGTATTTTTAAAAGATATAATTTAAACTTTTAATGATTATACTATGAAATAAGATTAACACTAATCGAACACATGCAATGTCTCGTTCTGACCGCTGAAAAGACACACACACACACACACACACACACACACACACACACACACACACACAGACACACACACCCACACACACACACACACACACAGACAATGCATGCCTGTCAAGCGAGGGGGAGAGATAATTACTTGTGGGATCTTTTCAACTTTAAATGTATGGACATCTTAGGAACTACTTCATCAACCGGCTGAAAAAAGTAAGATGATTTTATTTTTGACACCCGTTCATAACCTGTATGTATTCTTCTAATCTATAAAACATGTCGGATGATTTTTATCTAAAATAATAACTTTAGTTATTTATTTAAAAAATGAACGATAAAAGCATTTTATTAATATACTTTTAAATGAAGAATGTTGTTCAACTTAAGTTAGTGTGAAATAATATATTTGTAAATTACTAGATGTAAATTTTAACCATTTCATTTATATAGAGCATGATGTTTTTCAACTTTAGTGTGAAATATATGATACATATTGTCCTCACTTAAGGGGTATCATGTAACACACACACACACACACACACACACACAGAGAAGCGTGCGTCCCGGGCCCCTGTGACTTAGAGAGGTCTAAAGTAATTTATTGCCGATGATATCACCCATTTCTTACACATACACACATAGACACACACACACACACACACACACACACACACACACACACACACACACACACACACACACACACACACACACACACACACCACTCTGGTCAAGCGTGGGGGAGAGAGAATCACTGGGGGACAACTTTAAACTCATCTTTTACATCTTTTGTAAACCATTCATATTGTATGGACATCTTAGGAACTACTTCTTCAACTCGGTGAAAAAGTAAGATGGTTTTATTTTGTGAACCGTTAGCAACCTGTATGTTTTCTTCTAATCTATAAAACATGCCGGATGATTTTTATCTAAAATAATTGGATCAGTACATTTAGTTAGTTATTTTACAATGAATGAGAAAAGCATTTTATTTATTTGTTTATCTAAAATAATTGGTTTGGTGTGAAATATTTGTAATTTCATTTATATCATTTGAAAGAACTGAATGGTTTCAACTCTAGCCAGTGTGAGATATTTTCTCACTGTCCCAGCAAGAGTGCAGGAATGGGGTGGCGTCTCACTTACTCACACACACACACACACGCACATACATAGAAGACCAAAAGGTGCTGGTCAGCCACAGACTCGCTGTGAGAGAGAAAACAATCTGGGATCTTTAAATGATTCAACATCTCGGGACAGCCGGGAAAGTAAGATGGTTTTATTTTTTGTCACCCGTTAGCAACCTGTATGTTTTCTTCTAATCTATAAAACATGCGGGGTGATTTTTTATCTAAAATAATTGGATCAGTACATTTAGTTATTTATTTTACAATGAATGAGAAAAGCATTTTATTTATTTTTTTATCTAAAATAATTGGATCAGTACATTTCAGTTATTTATTTTACAATGAAAGATAAAAGCATTTTATTAATATACTTTTAAAAGAGGAATGTTGTTCATTTAGCTAGTGGCTGATATTTTCTCACTTCCACAGTGTCTTCAGGAATGCGGAGGGTATCATGTAACACACCCACACACACACACACACACACACACAGATGCAGTGACCATGGCTGTCATGAAAAAAGGCCGGTGAGAGAGAGGGAGTCGGAGGAACATCTTTGGGGAACGTCTGATAAAGTAAGATGATTTTATTTATTGCACACCGCTTCAATGTTTTATTCTATAATACCTCCGGATCAAAGACAACTGTCAAAATAAATGATTATACACCCGCATCAAAGACAACTGGCATATCCAGATCAAACACAACTGTCAACTTGACGTATAATAGAAAGGGCAATAGGGCAAAGACAACTGTCAAAATAAATTATTATACACCCACATCAAAGACAGCCGGCATACCCCGGATCAAACACAACTGTCAACTTGATCGATCGATAGGTCAAAGGGTCATCCCTAGATCAAAGGGACCTCCGGAACACACTCCGGAAGGTCAAAGGTTAGCCCCGCCCACCTGTCAATCATAGGGTCATAAATCATCTTGACAGAAGCCGTATGGTATATCTACTGTTGAAACCACAAGACTCCACTTAAACAAATCAAACTGGCCAATTTAGTTTCAAGAACAAGGAACGTCACAGAAACTGGACACAAATTTATGTCTCTGTATATGAGGACAGCTGTTCGTGAGATTTCTGAGTGGTGTTATGTATATTCATAATTTATACAAGCATATATATTTGCACAGTGTAGTAAAATATTAATATTAAAGATATTGTATTTGAAGGTTTTGTCCATTTAAACTTAGCACTATAAAAAATGTGTTTGTAGACTATAAGACAGAAAACAAGTCATGTTAGTTTGCCTTGATTGGGACTATAATGAAAGCTTCCTTGGTCCATGTTGCGCACCGGGGTCTGAAAGTGCGTCTCTCAGTGAAGGATGGCCAGCAGGAGACGCTTGAAATCTCCACCACACTCCGATCTGATGGCATCTTTCAGAGGCACATCATATTTCTCCAGGTACATGTCTTTAATGGTCTCCAGATCAATCTACTCAAGCAGAGGAATGTCCATTACAGGTTGTTCTGTAAAACGCTCTAATAATCTAATCTCTGTGTAATTACAGTACATACCTCATGCTAAATATCAATGTCTATGATCAGAATAGCATATTATACAAATTATAGTGTTTGCTATATACTGTGCACGGTAGTGATATAGTACTCGAGACTGATTTCTGCTTTCTCGGACTCGTCTCGGACTTGTTCCTTCAAAGACTTGGTCTTCACTCGGTCTCAACCCTTCAAAGACTCGGTCTCGACTCGGTCTCGACCCTTCAAAGACTCGGTCTTGACTCGGTCTCGACCCTTCAAAGACTCGGTCTTGAATCGGTCTCGACCCTTCAAAGACTCGGCCTTGACTCGGTCTCGACCCTTCAAAGACTCGGTCTTGACTCGGTCTCGACCCTTCAAAGACTCGGTCTTGAATCGGTCTCGACCCTTCAAAGACTCGGCCTTGACTCGGTCTCGACCCTTCAAAGACTCGGTCTTGAATCGGTCTCGACCCTTCAAAGACTCGGCCTTGACTCGGTCTCGACCCTTCAAAGACTCGGTCTTGACTCGGTCTCGACCCTTCAAAGACTTGGTCTTGACTCGGTCTCGACCCTTCAAAGACTTGGTCTTGACTCGGTCTCCACCCTTCAAAGACTCGGTCTTGAATCGGTCTCGACCCTTCAAAGACTCGGCCTTGACTTGGTCTCGACCCTTCAAAGACTCGGTCTTGACTCGGTCTCGATCCTTCAAAGACTCGGTCTCGACCCTTCAAAGACTCGGTCTTGACTCGGTCTCGACCCTTCAAAGACTCGGTCTTGACTCGTTCTCGATCCTTCAAAGACTCGGTCTCGACCCTTCAAAGACTCGGTCTTGACTCGGTCTCGACCCTTCAAAGACTCGGTCTTGACTCGGTCTCGACCTTTCAAAAACTCGGTCTTGACTCGGTCTCGGACCACAGTGGGAGGAGAAGAACTCGTAATTTCAGACCGAGTCCTCGAGATTGTTTTTTCCAACGCATTTTTTTTATGTTCATATAAAAATACACAATACACATAACAACAATAATAATAAAATGGAATGTTGATGGGCATTATTTGAAAATGACATCCCATGTTGCAATGCAAAGGCCTAACTGTTGATTATTAACTGGGGTGATATTAAATCATAAATATCAAAACTGACATGTCGAGACAAAATCTCGACTCGGACTTGCTTCCTCAAAGACTCGGTCTTGTCTCGGACTCGACTGTATTTGAAAACCAACGGACTCGGTCTCGACTCGGACTCGACCCGTCAAAGACTCGGTCTTGACTTGGACTCGGCATAGGCGTCTCGTCCCATGCATCACTAGTGCACGGTATGCAAATGCATGCATGAAATATCTGGAATACAATGCCATTCAAAAGTCTGTTTTCTTTGAAAGAAATTATTACTTTTATTCAGCAAGGATGCCTTAAATTGATCAAAAGTGGCAGTAAAGACAATGGGCACTATCATACAATAGTCACAATGCGGCGCCAGGCGCGACGCAAGTGTTTTTAGCTAGTTTCAGCCCGACGCAGTTATCATTTTCACGTCCTGTGCCGCGTTGTTTAAATAGCAAATGTATTTGCGCCCATCTGTTCGCCCATGGGTGTGCTGGTCTGAAAACGATGTGTGTTCAGGCGCATTGTTGCTATTTACAGGCAACTGAAATAGACTGTGCCATTGTCCAACTGAAACCTGGTCTAAAGTCAATGGCGCAGTATTTATTTTTTGTTATTTAAAGAGTGCGTTAGTAATGTGCGCCTATAAGCGGTTCCACAACGTGCGTACACTCTGCTTATTACACACACAGGGACACGCAGCAGTAGGGGTGGGAATCTTTTACCATCTCACGATTCAATTCGATTCCGATTCTTGAGGCCACGATTCGATTCAAAATCGATTTTCGATTCAAAAAGATTTTCGATTTAAAACGATTCGATTTTATCCATAATGATTTCTAATCGGGTTTCTGATCATGATCTACTCTCATCTGCTTTGCTATACAGAATGACAAACGGAGACCAGTGTTTCCTCTAGGATTTTTTCCAGCTGTGGTGGCAGGCCCATTTCGCCAGGGGGAGGGGGCGTGGCCCATGAGTGATTGCCAATTGCCACGCCCCCTTACCCCAGGTGTTTAAACCTCCCCTAAGTATTATAACATTATAACATGAAAGGCTCGAATAAGAGCGGCAAAGCGATTGTGCGCATCCCGTGCGCAGAATGATGCACTTGAAGCAACGCGAAGTCACAGCGCGCAGCGCTCCGGATTGAAAAGTTCAAAGCACAAAGCGAAGAGATTATATCTGTCTATCTATGCTTAATGTATTATATATTTGCAACAGTTTATTGAGCATTTTCTTTTAACAGTTTTAAATTTCAGTTACAGTGCGGATGAAGAACAATTCATAGCGCTCTCCAGTGCTGTAATCTAACAGACACCCGGGAGAAAGGATTATGATTTAGAAAACGCTATAACGCGACGCGCTGTGTGAATGCTGAATGGAGAATGACTGAGGAGAGATGAGTTTCCATTAACTTTAACTAACGACTTAAATATTCATTTTTACCTCACATTATGCTATTGAATGACTTTAGAAGTCTTGGAATATAGTGCGAACACTTTATGGTGCTTTACAATGTTTTTTATGCCTTTAGCTTAACAATAACACAATAGTATGCACATTAATATCGGACCTCACTGAGAAGCTGCAGCCGTGGCAAAATTATTTTAGGTGTGGCGGCCCGCCACGGCAGAATGAATGTAGAAGCATCATATTTAGAAGCATCAGAAGCTCTATAAAAGCATCCATATTTGCTTCCTCTGATTTGCCGCTCACGTTCAAAAACCGGCTGCGTGCATGACGTCCGGACGTCCCGTATAGGCTATAGTTACAAAAATGGAGGCGAACAGCCAGCTGATTTTATTTATTTATTAAATCGATTCTTGGACATTTCAGATCGATTCTGAATCGTTGCAAATGAGAATCGATTTTTTGGCACACCCCTACGCAGCAGCAGGGACAACCATTAAGGACCATGCGCTGGGTGCACAGAACATTTTTCCAGTCGTTAAACTAGCAAAAGTGGATTCAGACACGCCCTAAATGCACTTGCGCCGTGTGCTTAGATCGTTAAAATAGGGCCCATAATGTTCCACAGCAAAGCAGCATATTAAAATGATTTCGGAAGGACCAGAAGACTGGAGTAATGATGCTGAAAATTCAGCTTTGCATCACAGGAATAAATCACATTTCTAAACAGATTAAACTAGAAAACAGTTATTTTAAATTGAAATAATATTTCACAAAATACATTTTTTTTTCTGTATTTTTGATCAAATAAATGCAGCCTTTGCTGAGCATATGACACTTTTTAAAATAACATTTTAAAAATCCTACCGACCCCAAATTTTGGAATTGTAGTGTAATATCATTCATGACTGTTAATATTCCAAAGTTAGGAATAAAATTAAAAATACTGGATTTAAAATGCGTACCACTGTTTGAAATATTTACCGCATGCTGTTTCACATGCTACTTTATAAAAATTTCAATGCTGTGCAGTGTGCAGTACACAACACTCTAGTATTCCATTCTGAACACACCCAAAATGACTAGTAATAATGATTGAACGCCCGTTCACACCAACAACGATAACTTTAAGGATAACAAAGATATAGTTCTAAAAATCATTCTAAATATAACAGAATAGAAAAGTCCACACCACAACTTTAACAATAATGGCACAGAAACAATATAATTGAAATCACTTTCCGAATGATTTTTTTTTTCCAGCTGATGAATGATAAAAACAATGACAGCCAATCAGAATTCATCCTGCCTTGAGCATTTAAAGTGACAGACGACAAAACTGCGGCATGTGCTTAGAATCAACAGAAAAATATTGTGTGTTGGTGTGGACGCGTCGCTAATGTACTTATATAGTTATCTTTCTTGGTGTGAATGGGCCTTAACACTACTCAAAGCATACAAAATGAGGAAAGGTATTATACCTCTGAGCGACACACAATGATGCGGATGAGAGTGTCTTCATCAGTCCCGGCACCTTTCATAGCGGCGTTCAGCCTCCGGGCAAAGAATAGCTGGGGGTTCTTAGCAACCCTCACTATGGGTTAGATAGAAAGTGTTAAACAAGTGAAGAATTGCTATACAAATAATCAAAGCTGGAAACTCTAGTATTGTAGTATTTTAACATAGCAGCTTGGCTTTGTTCACAAATCTCGTGATGGGGATGAAAAAAAGTTCATTTTCGTTCTTCGCTTAGGGGTAAAAATAACCTTATTTGCTTTGCAGTGGTATAATGTAACCGAACATCCCGACGCCGCTCACACTGCTAAGACTGATGTGAATATGTACATATGTGCTGCACGCTTTCCTTTCAATAACAAAATAAACAACAAAAATGACAGCGATGTAGAGATGTAGAGATGATTGCACCAGCTCTGCAATTTAGCACTCCAGTAAAGTCACGTCACATTTATTTATATAGCACGTTATCAGGGCCGTTTCCAAGATATTTGGGGGCCCTAGGCAAAAGAGTGAAGTGAGGTCCCAAGTCCTCCCTCAGGAATTTTTTTTAAATTCAGATGGGATTTCTTGTATTCTTGTGCATTTTAAGAGTCATGAATTACTCTGTAGTAGCCTACGCTACACAAAGTGGCCACTTGAGTGTAGTAAAGGACGCAGTGTCTTCATTTAGGCATTGTTGATGTGAATGACACAATTTGATTAATGTTTATTTTTGTCAACAAGGCAAAAACAAGGTAAAAAAAAGTATAATTATTCATATTATTATTCTATTATCATTAGCATGGCAAAAAATCTCATGCGATCGTAATCTGGGCTCGTGCATCAAGAGGATTTAGCTCAAAGGAAGTTTTCGAATGCTGTAGCTACAACAGTGAAGGGCCGAGAAGTTGTCTAGTGTGTATTTTATGCTTAAATTCTGCAAACAGAACAAAGTTGTGTATGACTATTAATTAGTTGAACTTTTTCACCCTCTAACAACGCTCACATATACCGTTGTGTTTGGTCACTGATGTCAAGGTTTATGTTCGCAGAGATGTGAAAAAATGTCAGACAGTTGTATTTGGAGATAATAATGGTTTACTTATCGCTGTCTTTTTGCGTTTTTCCTCTTCTTCTTTCTTTCTCTGTCTTTTGGAAAATCCTGAAGGATATGAGCGCTTCATCATGGTGACATTTTTAAATTTAAATGCCCGCGTAGCGCTGAGTGTAGGAACAACAGTTTCTCTTCCACTGACAGCTAGTGGGGGACCTGATGGGGGGTGCGCGACGGTGGATGTCACTTCAACATTACAGTGATTAGGGCACTCATAGTGTTTGTCATTGCATAGGGGGAATCCCTCTAGTTTGGGGGGCCCCCTCTCACTCACGGAGCAGTACTGATAGCGCTGTCTCACTGTGGTGGTTTGTTTACAGTGGTTGATACTGTTTGACGAGGGCAGATACACAACCCAAACGACCTTGCGGCCATCGGGGGCCCCCTTCAGCTGGGGGCCCTAGGCAGCTGCCTACCTTGCCTACCCCATTGCGACGGCTCTGCACGTTATACAATAGATTGTTCAAAAGCAAGCAGCTTTACAGTATTAAACACGAAAACACAGTTTCAGTGTCTCTTTTAAATAGTTCTGTCAGAACCATTATCGTCAAATACGATTGACAATTAGCATACAGTTTGGATAGGCGGTATGGTTCCGTTCTGGGCAAGAACTCCCTGCGCAAGTGCGCATCCATGCAGCCTAACATGGATAAGAGCAGCAATAACCCCCCTTAGGGTAAACAGAACAGAACCAACATGAATGTATTGCATATATCATTAATTAATTTTAATGTACAACATTATTAGAGAATTTAAGTCTGATTCAAGTGGGATCAGAATGCCAAATCCTGACTGGACGAGAGGAGGACCTGGGGATGGAGGAGGGTAATTCGCTCCTGAGAAACGCGATAGCTGCTGAAAATACTGAAGGAGCTTATATATGTATACAGTGATAGGCGTCGTATTCCTATAGGTAGACATGGATCAGCTGAGAGTCAGCTGATGCGAGCTTGACTAACGTGACCTGCCAGAACAGATGCTACGCTTGATAACTACAACTTCCATTTTCTACTATAAAGCGGCTCTCCAGTGTGTTCGTGTTTTCACTCGTGGACGTCTGACCTCGACAGATTGTACAGAAGAAATGAACCGGAGAAGATTTCCACCTCAAAGAAGGCGGAGTCTCATAGCCACACCCACCTAATACATTATTGCCACGGACCAATGGTAGTTTGAAGGTGACACAGCTACTCGAATACGATTTTATAATTTTATTTTTTTCAATTAGGAATAAATTGGATTGTTGTAGTTTGCTATTGTTGTGATCTCATGTCAGTGACAGGTTGTCCCGCCCTCGCACCTGAACAATCACGTCATCAAGAAGAGAAGAGATGTTGTTGCAAGAGGGAGGGGGAGTTATTTTATAAGGGCACTTGAAAAATAATGATGTGCACTTATAAATCATTTATAATAAATACGGCAACATTCCATTAAAAAAACAAAACAATAACTGTCAATTTTGATTTCATGGTGACTTTAAGTCTCAGTCAATTGGGTGAATTTAGACACACTACAAGCTGTAGACACTACTGGACATTGGATTTCAAAGATTTCACTTTTGCACAATTTTCCATTTGAAAATCAGATGTCATGTGATTTCTTTGGTGTTCATGCTACAAAAAACTCAATGGTTGCTGCCTGTTTGAACAAGGCCAGTGTTTACAATACAAACCAAGTGTGATGTAGCAATCCTTCAGAGTTCCAGAGGTTTCCTTATCAATTGCATCCAAAATCTCAGTTCCAGAGATCTGTTGGAGAACATGAAACACAATCTCAAAGTAATCTAGAGCTATTACAAGAAAACTAAAAAAACTTATTGTACTAAATTACTACTTTAAAGGGAGTTCCCCTAGCCTGGTTAAAATCAGACCATTCTCAGTTGTAACTGAGTTATGGTCTGGCAAAGCGTCATAGACAAATCATTTCCAGAGGGGCGTCACCAACGGACGTCGCGGATAGACCTAAACCAATCAGAGCGATGAAGGAGATGACGTATGCAGAGCGGCGTAAACTTCTCCGAGTGTTGTTCTTTGATTGGTTTTTAACAAAAAGGAAACGTTCAAATCGCTTAAAACAGACGCGATAGCTGATTCGAACGAGTGATGTTCGACGGCGGCATCCATCTTTGTAATGTAGGCTACAAAATCTGCTTCAAAATCCCAGCGCTGTCGTCATTGTGTAAAGCCCGCCCCAACGTTTCTGATTGGTGCCGCGATTTCGACGGATTGGAAATGGGCTTGAATGAGCTCTTTGTCAGACTAACTTTCAGAGCAAATCTAAATTTGCTGGAAGTTGTCTGGGTTTTCCCAGGCTAGAGTTCCCCCCCTAAATGAAAATTAAGTCATCATTTACTCACCCTGGTGTTGTTCTAATGCTGTATGCCCTTCTTTCTTTTTCATACCACAATTTAAAAAAAATCGTCCATATAAATGGCAGTGAATAGCGCCAGCATCAAGACTTTAAAAAGATGCAAAAGCATCACGGCATGATCCCATGTGACACATGTCGTATATTCCAAGTGTAGAAATCCCAAAAAAGTATCCGTATACTTTCTTCACTTAGTTGAATATCTCCAGACCTGAACTCTGGTTGTCAGATGACAGTCAGAATGACAGTTGACTGATGTGAATGTGAATATATTCACCTCAGAGAAGAAAGTACATGGATTGTATTTTATGTCGTGATTTTATTCATTTGTATTTCTCGCAACTTGTGTGCTTTTTGTGGGAGAGTCGTAGTGACTGTGGCACAAATAGAGTCCCGCAGCACAGAAGACCAACAGCCAAGGTCCGGATTTTTGTTAAATAATACATTACATTTTTTTTTTTTTTTTTACTAAACCCTATTATATTCCCCCAGAACACTTGGAATATACTACACGTGTTGCATGGGATCATTCTATGATACTTTTGCATCTGATAGTGGTCCGAAAAAAGAAAGAAGGGCAAACTGCATTAGAACAACACCAGGGTGGGTAAATGATGACATCATTTTAATTTTAGGGTGAACTATGCCTTTAAGCTCACAGAACAGATTAAAAACTCACGGCTTCATAGGCTTTGAAAGTGGCCTGCAGTTGTAAGTAGTTCCTGGTGGCCAGAATGAAGCTGAAAGTTGACTCGTCTGTGCCAAAGCCGCCCTCTCCAGCCTTACAGATCATTAAAACATATATTAATAAACTGGAATAAGACTGGACATGGGACTAAATATTAAAATCATTATGTTATCATCATTGTTATCATATCATTATGTTATCATAAAATATCCCAGGGTGATCTCAATTCATATTAACATGTTTGTATATTGTAGCAACGATACATATTTGCATGTTTAGATAGACCAGGCTTTCCTAAATTGGAGGAAACTGCAGTAAATCATAATAAAATACAATATATGTATATATAGTATTTTATATATTTTATAAATATATTATTTGTTTGAATGTCATATGACCATTAACTGACATCAGAGAACTGTGAACATATAAATGTATTAAGTGACTAAAATATCAAGAAATACTAAAGATTTCTATTTTAAATAAATACTGTTCTTTTGAACTTTCTATTTATCAAAGAATCCTGAATAAGCAGAACTCTTTTCAACATTGATAATAATCAGAAATGTTTCTTGAGCAGTAAATCAGCATATTAGTGATCCCTAAATCCATTCAAAATCACCCTACAAATGCAATAATCTATAAACCTCAAATGATTTGTAACCCTTATCTGTCTCTAAAGTTAAACATAAGTTAATTTTTTTTTTAAAAAACAAATCATGTTTTCGATGTTGTCCACACAATTTATGTTGTGTTTCCAGGCATGTGCTAGAACCAGGCTTTATGAATATCTATAAAGTGAGATTGTGTTGAATGTCCCCTACTTCAAACAGGGAGACGGCGTCTTGCTCTGCCAGCGCTTCGTCCACCTCGTAGCTCTCGTCTCTGTTACCCTACAAGAGAGAAAGTATTGACCGAGAGAGTGAAATCCAATCTGAGACACGTCATTGAATCCTGCCTCCACTTATCTAATGAAAGGGGATCTGAACCACTGCCAAGCTCCAGCGCTCTATAGGGACATGAGGAAAGGGGAGGGGTACTAAACACAGGCTGACAGTGAGCTCTTAATGTCACCCAGGACTGCAGTGTAGTCATTTTGTAAGATGTAAGCAACCATTTTGATTCAGAATGAATATAATTTACCTGGAGAAGAAATGTTAGTAGTCGCCTAACATCCCCACTGGTGTCTCCTTCAATGTCTGCCTCCAAATCCCTGTCATGCACTGTAAACAACAACACACAGTTGTGTTTTTTTCATTTGATAAAACAATAGAAAAACTGTTCAAAATGAAGAAAAATATTTTTCCCACCTCAACAGTCTCAACAAGTCTGTTGGATGTTTTCACCCGTTGTATTGTCTTTTGATTCTTTACTAAATTATTTGAAACATCATGATTCTAAAATCTGGTCAAATCCTGGTTGAAATTTTGTAATGTCAGAAATATGAAGACAAAACTGTAATTCTGGGACGATTTATACCAGTTTTACATTCACAGGCTCAAGAACTATATTTTTTCAAATAAATGAACACATAATAGATTAGGTAGATTATAATCAGCAATTCAATTCTGGTAAATTTGATGCAATGACATTCCAATGTCAGACTGTAGTGGATTTTGTGGGTTAAAATAATAAAATATGCAATATGGTGCTTTTATAGGAAAAATTAAATTAATTTTGATTTCAGCAGAGTTTGAAATCTGGCTTTCAAAAAGGATGCGACACTGTTTGCCGTCGAGGTTGAGGACGCTAACATTAGTAGAATCTCAAGCGGTAAAACAATGTGACAAAAACACACACCCGTCCGACCCAAATGTTTAATGTCATGATTGTTACCATCTATTTGCGTTAGTTTATATTCAGCTGGTCGCTTATGCATTCATTAGCTGGCGAAGTTGCATATTTAAAGCTATTTGATTTAAGAAAGACAACTGATATGTTTATCCAGCCGACAGAGACATATAAACAAATCAGAAACGCATTTGATTTCAGTTCTTTTTTTATCATCACTGCAATACATATTTTGTCATTTGATTAGATAATCATCAAGTGTTCTAAAATAGAAGCAAATAAATTGCGAGATTATATATATACATTTATGTAGCTAATTTCAATGCTCTGGCCTTTATGTAGATATTTAAACATGGTCATCTTTAAGCATGACTGTTTGGATTCATATAAAATGGCAACATTTTACAATAACATTCCATTTGTAACATTAACTAAGGTTAATAAATGCTGTATAAGTATTGTTCATTGTTAGTTTGTTAATTTCGACATTTACTAGGGGTGTAACGATACCCTCATGTCACGATTCGATACATATCAAGATATTGAACCTACGATACGGTATTTTTGCGATACTCCAAGAAATATGGTAAAATGTTCTGTTGATTAAAATGCTAAATTTGCTGTTACATTGTGGCTGTAAATGAATAGGCTTGGACTTGGTCCTGGTGACCCAATGCACAGGACAACGGTGACACCATATAATATTAAAAAATATTCATGATTCTGAAGCTGAAAATACAGATTTTGCACTCTGTCACTGACCACATATATTTAAAATAATGTAGGCCACTTTTTACTGGTAACAAAAGACATTTAGCATGACCAGGACCCGCAAATATTCCCCCATTGCATTATTAATTATACATTATATTCAACATTATATACAGTAGTTTAATGAAGTATTGACACTAAAACTCTGTAAACTTGAATTTATTCCTCCTCACACAGAAATGTTCATTTTGGGTGAATTATACACAATACATATCGTCACTATCCATAATACATATTGATGCATTTTTGTATTGCGATATATTGTGACATGATATATTGTTACACCCCTAACATTTACTAATACATTTTTTTAAATTAACTTTACATTTTTATTGAATCTGTTAACCTTAGTTAATGCACTATGAACTAACATGAATGATCAAGGTACAATTGTATCGCTCAACTATTAATACATGCTGTAAAATGTATATTGCATAATGCATATTATTGGTTGAGTCGTTCTTACCGTAGGTGTAGGTCTCTTGGTAAGTGGCAATATCCTGTTAGAAAACAAAAAGTAGGAAATGACTCATTTCAATTTCTAAATCTATTTAACTGTAAACATATTAGTAATGGACAAACATTTTCCCCTGCTTTGATAACAGTCACAAACACAGGAACTTGCAGAGGCTTTCAATTCAAAACAAACTGACATACAGCATTGGTAGCAGTGCACAGAATCTCCACCAGGACGTCCTCGTTGGTGCCAGCGCCCTTCATGGCCTTCCTGAGCTCTTTAACAGCAAACACGTGAGGAGGATCCAACATGGCGAGGATGGCATTCTCAAAATTACCAGTCAGCTCACTCTTCAAAACATCCACCAACTCCTTCATAGAAAACATTCACCTTTAAATGCATTCTCTTTATTCTTAAAATATATATTTTTGAACTATCTCTTTGACATGAAAGTGTTTTCAGAATACTCACATCATCATATTTCTCAAAGTATGCTTGTTTTATCTCCATTCTTTGAGCTGCACTTCGATTGGCTAGGATGTTTATGATGGCTTTCTCATCAGTTCCTTGAAAATTTTATAGAAAATGTCATTCAAATTGATCCACCAGTTATGAAAATGGCCTGTAAATAGCAGACTAACTATAACTGCATGTCAAATTGTAATTGCATTATACCGAATGCTGAATAAAATATAAGACTGGCATAAACATCTCACCTAAACCTTTGCAGGCTTTGCGGATGGCCTTTATATCGGCAACTACGTCGAAGTCTTCATAAGGAAAAACTGTTGGCTGTTGAATAAAATGTAAATGTAATCATTGTAAAGATAATCATTTTCAATGTTCATTATGTTTCACAGTTAATTACAATATGTGTTAGAAGGTCACATGAATTAGGTCACTTAATTCATGTTTTAGGATTCAGCATTCAGTGAATTTGCTTGCGATGACCCTGGCAGTGATTATTATTGGATGAGGACATTTATATGTGCCACCAGTGTAATACCATTAAATATTAATAAAACATTTAAATTTAATATAAGAAGTCAGACTGTTGCAACTACTCCTCTTACATTAAAAAAATACGTTGTCACTGCTTATTATTGCTAAATAGTTTTCGCTTAATGGAAGCAATTCTTGCAGCTATCAAGAATAATGTGTTTAAAGCAAACCACTGTTATGATACTTCAATGAAAAAATGTTTTCTCACATATTTTAAAGATTTCAAAGTCCTAAAACATTTATTACTGCTGCAATGGTATACCATATAGACCTATCCCCAAAAACTGCCATTATAAAATGAAAATATTATAAATGAGCGCCACCAAATCTAACCATTAATCTAGAGATAAATTAGATGTTAATAAATAAATACTAAATCAGCAAACATTATCAGGGAAATCAGTACAGAGCTGAAAAAAAACATGATAAGTCAAATTTTCTTATTTTTTTCTTTTGCAAACGACGATAACAGTGTAAATACAGCTGGGAAACAGCAGAAAAAAAGCAACTTTATTCATATTCATGAACCAGTGCATGATGGGAACACCAGTATCAGAAAGTCAAGTAGGTTTTACTTAATTTTATAATGTTGATATTTACACTTTGATTTCTACAAGCTTGAATTGAGTACTGATGTAGAATTTACTTTGTTTTTTTATTCTTGCCTGAACTAACTTATTCAGTGTAGAAATTATTTGTTTTTTTCTGTAGTATTTACTTCATGACAGAATAAATATTCACCAATATTCATATTGATCTGCCTGCATTGACATCATTATATGAGAACTGAACTGAGCTGGACGATGACATCACTGTTTTCTCCAGAGCGGCTGTATAGATAAATGAACTAAATTAATAACTTTTTTTACAACAAAAATTAACCATGCTGGACTATGACGCTATTTTCTTCTAGATCTGCCATACAGCAGAAACAAACTCTGTTGCATTATTTTCCTGTTATCATTGTAAAGCTGCTTTGAAACAATCTGTATTGTAAAAAAAAAAAAAAAAAAAGCCTAAATAAAGTTGACTTGACTTGTGTGTGTGTTATGTTATGGGGACTAAATGTCCTCACAACACAAGGAGAGTAATACGAGCAAATTTTGACCTTATGGGGACATTTTATTTTGTTATTATAAAAGAAAAATCATACTAAATGAAGTGTTTTGAAAATGTCAAAATCCAGAAAGTTTTCTGTGATGGATAGGTTTAGGGGTAGGGTTAGTGTAAGGGGATAGAATATACAGTTAAAAAAGAATAAAAATCATTACGTCTATGGAGAGTCCCCACAAAGATAGTGAACCAGACGTGGGTGTGTGTGTGTGTGTGTGTGTGTGTGTGTGTGTGTGTGTGTGTGTGTGTGTGTGTGTGTGTGTGTGTGTGTGTGTGTGTGTGTGTGTGTGTGTGTGTGTGTGTGACTGAAGAGGTACTATCCCCTCGGTCTCCCCCATACGAACAAAAGGCCGGCTCAGGAATGCTCAGACTCTCCAAACACTGCAACCCTAGACCGAGGCCCCGCACAGGCGATATGAAGAGTAGTCTCCTCCCAAAGCATTTCCTCTGACTCATTCATAACGGGATTCTAATACAGCCCTTCCCTTTACGATATCATATAACCTTATAATCTAAATCACCGTAATACATATTCTAAAAGTGGAAAAATAGTTTTCCCAACATTTAACTGTTAAAACAATCGTGGATAACAATTATAATTACAGTTTACACGATAAGGGCTGTTTCCCAAAAGCATTACGTGGCATCGCAACGAAGATCAGACAACTTAACTGTCTTTATTCTTTTGTCACTGCAACGTTATTCATTTTTCTTTCCTTCTCTTTAAAACAGATTTAAGTTGATCGATTATGCGACCAGTCCCGTATCAAACTCTGCGCAGAATGCTATACACGAACACACTCTCTCTATCTCTCTGTGGCGTGTGTAAGGTGCGCATTATAAAAATGAAATGAAATACTCACTTGACAGTTTCCCATGGTGAGAGTTTTTGGTGTTTGATGATCAGATGATCTGACCGCTGTCCGAACTGCAGGCCACACGCGCGAGAGTTTCGGTAAGTGACGTCAGCACGCAGGGAAATAACGGGATGGATTTCAAACGTGCTCGTGAGAGGCAGCATAAACGGGTCTGGCATCTGCATTTTTGAAAACCATTACTATCATCATCTATACACTATTATACATTACCTCTGCATACATTATAATTGTTATTTCTGACTCTGTCTAAGTATGTATTTAAATCTCCCAATTCTGACTGTTTCCCCCCCCCCCCAGGCAGTTTAAGAAAACATCTCATAACAAGAATACGCGTGACCTAGACCTAAAACCACACATATGACAGATAGCCTACAACTGTTTGGAGACACGAGAACGTATTTAAACGTATTTCTTTAGCACATATTCTATAGATAGAAAGACTAATTAAGGGCGCCCCCTACTGAACAATAATACAAATTTCAATAACGTATTTCAGAGTGATCAAATGCTTTATTTGCTTGTTTATTTAGACCAAATTTACAAATTAATGCTGTAAAGTGTAGAACAGTATAATCAGCAACTTCACTGACACGAAGGAGAGGTTCAGTTCTCTTGCATTGATTCTCACACAGCTTGATAAAACACTCAAAGCATGTTATCTAAATAAGAGGATAATATTACATTTATGTTCCATGCATATGAGTTAAACTATTGAATGCATTCAAAACATCACATTTGTGTCATGATGAAAAGAACAAAATCTCCATTATTTTGCCTTATTATATACCCTTTCTTTTTTGTTGAATGAGTTTAATCTACCAACAGTTATGATAATTATTTAATCACTAATTTATAATGATTATTATTGTTCTTCTTCTTATTATTATTATTATTATTAGCATTTGTATCAGGGCTCCTGAAAATGGCATTTTTAAAAATGTCAAAATCTCCTTCTATTCAGCAGCGCGAAGATCATATCACTGCTCTGAAGAAGACTGAAGCCTCTCTCTCATCTCTCTCTCAGCGGAACACAATGCTCTGCAAGCTGATTTAGCATCTCCCCTGCGGTCATTCGGCGACTTAAATACAAGAGCAACTTTTAGAGCAAATTTCCAGCTACGTTGTTGCTGCTCTGGATGAGCACTCTGAGTGTGCCTCTTTCCTGGGCCGCGCCCACGCCGAGGCGGCGCCTCTGGACTCAAGCTGCCCGCACTGTAAGAAGCTTAACCTCGTGACACTGCGCACCCAGATCGTGCTCTTCAGCGAACCTGCCGCTCCCTCATCTACTTCCCCAGGCTGAGCAGCGGGGCGGAAGCGAGCTCTCCCCTCACTGCGTGCCTTGCTCTCCCCTCAACGTAACGAGTCCCCTGTTATCTTCACCCATGAGGATCAATGCCCCTTATCTGGCGCGAGTGGCTTGGTCTCATTTGGTGGGTCTGAGAAAGAACTCGAAGTCTCTGGCCGCCTCTGACTGCGAAGAGTGGGCGAACTCCGGTGATGAATCTGCCCCTATACCGCCTAAACAGAGTGACAAACGGCCTCGCATGGACCCAGAGCTTTTGCCAGTCCTCACTAAAGCCTTTGAGGAACTCGGTTTGGAATGGTCGGCCCCAGAAGGGCCCGCTCGACGAATGGTTCCTGCAGCCGGGGCACCGACAGTAGGCCTCTTGCCGGCGTACAGCCCCATTCTTCCTGGAGGTCCACCAGGAACTCACCAAGATATGGTGCACCCCCTACTCTGTTTTCCACTCTTCTTCTTCAGCTTCTCTCTCCACGGTTGACGGAGCCGAAGAAAAGGGCTACATGAAGCTCCCTCCAGTGGAAGAAGCTGACGCTGCGCATCTCTATTGGCCCCCCCATGGCTATCGGCTGGAAGACCAAGGCTAGCCACCCTTCCAAGCCCTGCAGGACCACGTCAGCGCTCGCTTCCAGAGTGTTCGCCGCTGACGGATAGGCCGCCTCTGCACTAGACACAATGGCGGTACTCCAGGTTTACCGGGCCAAACTTCTGCACCATATAGACGATTCTGGACCTGACCTGGCTGTGTTCAAAGAGCTGCGCAGTGCAACGGATTTGGCCCTGCGTGCTACAAAAGCCCCCGCACAAGCCATCGACCACGCTATGGCCAGCCTAGTGATGTTGGAGCGTCACTTGTGGCTCAATCTCACTGAGATTAAGGGCGCCTACAGTACGGCTCTTCTTGATTCCCCCATCTCCCTCTCTGTTCGGCTCCATGGTGGATGGCTTTGCGGAACGCTACATCGAGGCACTGAAGTCATCGCAGGCTATGCATCACTTCTTGCTTAAAAGAGCCAGCTCCACCACTGCCTCCAGTCGCTCCAAGATGGCCCGCCGACTCAGCAGCGACCCAAGCCAGCCTCAGCGCCCGTCCAGCCCCAGCCGAAAGCGGAGCCGGAAGTCAAGCCACGCCTCCGCCCGGCGTCAAGGGCCTCGCCCCAAGCTAGAGCTGGACCCTGAGCAGCCGAAGCAGTCCTGATGCCTCAAGACAGAGGAGAAAACGGTTAAGTCCCGTCGTGGCCGGACGCAGCCTGTAGTACTTCAACCATTTGTAACTTGACTACTTGTAACTTGGCAAGCCATCCCCGGAGCGTCAAGCTGGATTTTGGGGATAATAGAACGAGGTTAATGCTGGTGAAAGGTACAGTGGAGAAATTTCCCATTGAACGTAGCGAGTCAGGCTTTTACTGTCGCTACTTCCTCGTCCCCAAGAAGGATAGCAGCCTCAGGCCCATCCTCGATCTGAGATACGAGAATCTCGCCCTCATGAGACGGCCCTTCTGAATGTTAACTTTCAAACAAATCCTTGCGCAAATTCGCCCCGGTGATTGGTTTATATCAGTTGATCTGACAGACGTTTATTTCATATCCAGATAGCCCGCCATCACAGACCGTTCTTGAGGTTCGCGTTCGAGGGGGTGGCGTACCAATATACTGTCCATCTCTTTTACTTTTACGAAGTGCGTAGACGCGGCTCTCTCCCTTCTGAGACAGACGGGAATCCGCATACTCAACTATCTCGACAGTTAGCTGCTTATAGCCCAATCAGAACAGGAGCTATGCACCCACAGATCCCAGCACCTCTGCCATCTTGAGGACATGGGCTTCAGGATCAACTTTGGCAAGAGCTCGCTGCTCCCTAGCCAACAAATTTCATACCTGGGAGCAGTCTTCGACTCAAATGAAGGCTAGACTCTCACAAGAACGCGCCTTGAAAATCAGGAGCATGACAATCTCATTCAAAGTGGGGTCCTTTCACCCCCTCAAGAGGTTTCAGAAGAGGCCTCATGGCAAATTCAGTGAGTAACGTTACATGAATGTATATGTTGTGCGGTTTATGATGTCACATTACTGTTTCTAGCAGTGTTTTTTATTATTATGATTGTGATTTATACATCCACTACATTCACATGTCCAATCAGCATCTAATTAAATTTGTTAGCTTAACCCATTAAAACCGGATCACACATCTGTGATGTAAAAAAGGCCTTTTTTAGCAGGCGTTTTAAGCCTAAATGGGTTAATTTAATTATTTCATCACTACGGCTGTTCATATGAAAACCCTCCCATTCTTCAATCTTTTTTTGCACAAACACCTTTTCCGTTGCATAAGGAACTGTGTTAATGACCTTAATTAACAAATTTCACATACCAGTATTTAGAACTAAGATGTCACTAAGATGTTGGCATGAGGCGTTGGAAGATTTGGTACTAAATACCAACAAAATATCAAAGTTTAATGGTTATAATTTAATGTTGTGTGGACTTTAGCATTATGATGTGTATCAGGCGTTGGGTTTTGGTTACCTTACCTCATGACTAAATGTTGGTGTTTGACGTCAATAAGAAATGTAATGTACCTGTACTAACAATGTTGTTCTTTTTCCACTAGATGTCAGTACACTACAAAAGTAGTAGAATGTTTAGAAAAACATTTGGAGCAGAATTGATGAGGTGTTCTGTAGTGCTATATTAAGTATTATTAGACTTCCAGATTGATTTATAAAAGGCATATTAATTTGCATATTAACTGTTGAGTTAATATAATCCCAAATCATACTCATTACCACAGTCAATTATGCAACGAAAGAGATGTTTGTGTAAAAAAGGTTGAAGAATGGGAGGCAGTTTCTATCCGAACAGCAGTTTTTAAATAAATTGAAGAAATAATGAAATTGGATATGTGAATATAGGGGATGTAGCATAGGCCTAAATTTCTACTTAAATTATTCAATTAAACATTGACAATAAAAACACTAGGTAATCATATTTTTTTATAATATTTATTCAAAATGCTAAACATGCCCTTCTCTTGCTCTCTTCACTCCTCTGCTCTGTGTCTTTGCCAATGCCTTTTGTGTGAAATAACATACCATTTCTGCAGAATATAGACGGTTTCAACGTCAACAACATAAACAAACGTTACTGCGCATGCGCGCTTTTGTGGCCCAAACTTAACTTCCGGTAGAGTCAATAACAACAGAGTTCATCTGTAGAAACCATAGACTTTTTGTGAGAAAAAAGTCAGAATTGTGAGATAAAAAGTCTCAATTCTGTCTTTTTTTCTCGCAATTGCGACTTTATTTCTCAGAATTGCAACTTTATTTCTCACAATTCTGACTTCTTATCTCGCAATTATGAGATAAAAAGTCTCAATTATTATTATTTTTTTATTCTTCATGGCCGGAAACAAGCTTCCATAATTATCTGTTGCTTATCATGAGTTTGTTACCTGTAACGAAGTGAGTGCTACAGATCCTTGAATTCTTGCCTGGCTGCCAAGCCTCTCATCGCACAGCGGTGATCCACGCTCGCCGTCTCCCTTCGTTTTTAGGAAAACGAATTTTTTTATTTTTGATAAGGTATTTGTCCCAGAGCCTCAGGTTGCATCCCACAACACAACAACCTGAGCCCAACTTCAGTCTGCTCATCACCTTAATTTTCACTGCGTTTGTAGTCGGCGCCATATTACCAGAGAATGATATTATGATATTATGATATTACCGGTTAACAAACACAGACCGGAAGTTAACTTCGGGCCAGCGCGTAACCCGGGCAACGCGCGTGCGTTCGATGAAACCGTCTATAGTATGTGTACTGTGTACAGTATGCAAATGTGTTCATGAATAACCAGATGACCACATACAGCAAAATGTTCAATATACAACCAGAGCACATTGCTCAAAATAATATATTCCAAAATGCAACGTGTTTAACTTGACTTTCCATTTCCAGTGTGAGAAATAACCTGAGAAAAAATTGCAGCCATCATTTTTTTTACTGGTATTTGTAATTGATTATCAATGATCAATTAATGACTAGCAAAGGTTTTTATTTTTTACAAAAACATTTGTATTTCCATTATGGACACCAATGGGTGGTCCACAAAAGCAAGCAATCAAGCAAGCAATCAGCCAATCAACCAATCAATCAATCAATCAATCAATCAATCAATCAATTTCTCCACTCTGACTCAATAACAACTTATTCACATGTACCCTGAAAACAATCACATTATTGAAATCATTTATTTCAACAGACAGTCTTTTTCAGAAATAAGACATTTCTGTGATTTCTCTTATTAAACTACGGAGCCCCACACATGACATGGTGACAAAAAATAGGTTGGCCTATATGTGACCCTGGATCACAAAGCCAGTCACAAGTCGGACTCGCACGGGTATATTTGTGGCAATAGCCAAAAATACATTGTATGGGTCAAAATTATTGATTTTTCTTTTATGCCAAAAATCATTAGGCTATTAAAGGGGTCATCGGATGCAAAATTCACTCTTACATGGTATTTGCATAAATGTGTCTTTGCAGTGTGTGGACACAACCACCATACAATGAAAAAAATCCATTCACTCCTTTTTTTTTTAAATCCTCAAAAAGCCTAAACACTCTCAATAATCAAGCCGTTTGGATTTTCTGAGCAATATGATGTCATATTGCTCCTGCTCAGCCCACGACCTGACGGACTGTCCCGTATTAGCATATTTTCGCCCTCAGCCATTTGTATAGAGAGCCTAAGTCCCTCCCCTTCCGGTAGACCACCATTGGACCTTATTTCGGAAAAATATTGTATAGAGGGTTTTCACCGACATCCCGTTCTGGGCGCTAACCCGGATGCGCGGCCATTATGGAGGCACTCGGATGTAAACAACAGCCTGGATTGCACTGTTTATGTATATCACTAGTGTATATCACACCGGTTCTTATGTGTATCATAGAAAGGGAAGCACAAAAAAAGCCAAATGGTACACCAAAATCAAACCAAAATATAATTTTACCTGCAGCCACATTTATCCTGTTATGACAGGTGTGAGGGTCTTTCCCTTAATGTTTTCCAGTGAGTTAAATAAAGGACTGATGGAGGTGACATGAATCCCCTTTCAGTACGCCACTTCAGAGGAAGAAAGACAAAAGGACAAAAAATTACTCAGACTTTCTATCAGTAAATGTCTTATTTTTATGATGAGAATCATACTATTAATCCCAGTGTAGGTTGACTAAAACCTTACTGTAGTTGGTGGATTTGTCTCTCTGTTGGGTGTTCTCCCCCGAAAAAAATCGTATTTCAATGCTTGATCTAAAAAAGATTAAACAAATATCTTTTCATTGGCCGTTATCAGTGTTTATGATAAGAGGTTATGCAAACATACTTCTAACGAATAAATGACGGTTTTATCACTTTACACATTCCGAGGCTCTTTTACCTCTCATGTGCCGTTTGAGTTTTAAACTAGCTGACAACATTAACACAGACCAACAACAACACACAGCAATGTCAGATGGTACTAAATATGAGGTAATATCGCTAGCACGCTATGCTAATGGTGAAGCAGTACAAAAACACACACAGAGGTAACTTGTTTATCTTAGGTTGCAGTAGGCATGTCCGTTACCCGTTTGTAAAACTCTAATATGTACAGACCGTACAATTTTTTTACAGTTAATGATCTCCATTAACAAGTGTTTATCCGCTTATGGCATTATTTAATCTACCATTAACTAATTTTACACTCTATTCAACAGATTTTAATGTAATACCTTTTAAACATTAAAAATACTTATTGATATTTGTTTACATATTTATTTATCTAAAATGAAACTGGGGTAACGTAGATTAAGGACAGGAACATATGGTGTACAATTTGTAATATGTTATTCATTTATAGTGCTTGTTATAGTGTGTGTTTATACAGGCCAATTGTAAACAATTACCTGTAATGATTAATGTTGGTGTTTGAGGTCAATATGAAGCTGTTTAGACGTTTAGTAAGCTGTAAGCTCATTTTGGTTGCTTAACTCTACCATTTAAAATTTATAATTTAATGTTGTGTGGACGTTAGCATGATGCTTACCTTATGATTAAACATTTTACATTTACATTTATTCATTTAGCTGACGCTTTTATCCAAAGCGACTTACAATTGCAATTGATATGTCAGAGGTCGCACGCCTCTGGAGCAACTAGGGGTTAAGTGTCTTGCTCAGGGACACATTGGTGTCTCGCAGTGTTCGAATCCGGGTCTCTCACACCAAAGGCATGTGTCTTATCCACTGCGCCATCACCACCCACACCAGCATTAAATGCTGGTGTTTGACGTCAGCTGATGTTGGCATGAGATGTTTGGTTTGGAAGGCTTTCTCCGCCAACGTTTTTGACATTTTTTTTGATGATTTTTACAAAAGTTTCATGGCCCCCAACAGGCGCGTCGTTAGACATGGGCCATGGGACATTTTTTTTATAGCCCCGCATCTTCAAAAATTTAATTTATTGAAAATTATTATTTTTTAATAATTTTGTATTTATTTAAAAAAATTGACCGGGTCTTTTAATCTATTCTTCGGAGTCACGTATTAAAGACGATTAAAATGTGTTCAAGCAGATCAAAGTTACTAATGGTTATAGCATGCTTGCATTTAGAGTGCGCACCAGAGGAGAGAGAGAGAGCCTGAAAGAGCCATCGGTTAACTTACAGCTTTAGGGGTTGACTGTCATTGTTGTTTGTGGCTTCTGGTGGTAGCTATGGACATTAGACACTTTTTAAAAAGGAAAATAAGGAGTCATGAACGATACGAGGCGGATGAGAGGCAAGACGAGTTACTGGCGCTAGGGTGACGAGAAGTCCCGAAAAATTCGGGACAGTCCCGAAATCTAAGCTGTTGTCCCGAATCCCGAAACCGGCCTTAATTGTCCCGAAAATTATACTAAAGCAAAATCTTGATATAAAACATTAAAAACTGTCCGTGGAAGTTGAGTCGTCCTGCAGCCAGCCCCCTCAAGTTGCAGCGGCCGCAGCCGCGAGGACAGTGAATGTGCAGGCAGCCAGTCTAAACTTTAGTTTTTTACGCGCGTCAATCGTAATTTAATCGCTGTTTTGCGGCCGTTTTTTTTTTAATGAAACATACACTGAACGTGGAGAATTAACAACTTTTTATTGTTAACTGCTGCGCATGTGATTTAGTCAGCTTGATTAACATTATTACAATATATTCCTATTTAACACAGATGTTTTTTGCTAATTACAGAAACTATAAGCTCAATTCATAGGTATAAATATATATTTATAAAATGTATAAGTATATATATTTGTATGGTCCTCGAATGTGTTCGAATATTTCAACAGTATCAGCCTTTTCACTGTTTGTATCACTCCGCTTGTCTGTGTTTGCCCAACTTGCATCATTTAGCCAGTAGGTGGCGACAAGTGACTGTCTTTATGAGTGAACAATTGAACTTTAATTGAACTGATTAGTGCCAAAAACATTGATTAACTTAAGAAAGAAACCAAGTTGCTGAAACCAATCTTTAATGCTAATATATAAATTGCTCATTTGCCTCTGGACGCAATCTTTTTGTGTCCAGAGGCAAATGAGCAATTTAGCATTAAAGATTGTGTATTGTCAACAATAAGCAGAAACCTTCTGCATTTTCCAAGTGTGGATCATTCATTTCAACATTTATCCTCATTCTCATATTTAAGAATCTGTTATCTGCTTGACAAATAATTTATGCTACTGCCCACTGACATGCTTTTAAAGCTATTGTTATCCAATTTTTATGACCTTCAAACACCTTAAAATGCACACATTTAGGTCTGAGAAATCCAAATTTTCTCGGGGGAGTATACCCCCGAACCCCCCTACCTCACATTTGAATGTGCGTGACTGTGTGGTAATGTGGGCTGGTGTGGTTGCAGTGCCAGGGATGTTTTTTTCTTAACCAGTCTGCCCCCTGCATATAGGCCTGCAATATACATTATTCTCTGTATCGAATCATGTTATCTTATTACCCACCCCAGCCCCTGATGTTTCGGGTTCAGCCCCTGATGTTTTTAAAACCTAGAAACGCCCCTGGCCCCCAAAATATTTAGTTGTAGGCCTATGAATAACGTTATCTGATATGCAACATAAAGAACGGACCATCTGCAAAAAAAAACTGTTTTATTCTTGCTTCATGCATTCCTTTTTTTTTTAGCAACACTTAAATGTGGGTAGGTTTCATAAAAAAAGCAACATTTTAAGCAAAAAGCTGAGAAAATCACGTTTTTGTCAAAGACTTTATATCTGGATGGTACGAGAATGATGATCGAAACAGATGGAGTAGATCGAGTCCATCAGATTCAACACCCCCAAAGCTTCACAGTCCTATACATTGTCCTGGGTAGTCAAGTTCAAGTTCAAGTTCATTTATTTGTATAGCACATTTAAACAGCCGCTTAGACAGACCAAAGTGCTTTACAGAACACACAAATAAGAAAAGTAAAAACAGCAAAAACAACCCCTAAAACACATAAAAAGAAGCAGAGCTACGAAAAGCCTTAACAGAGATTCAAATATAAAATCGTAGAAAAAAAAGAAAAGAAAAAAAAAGAGATCAATAAGCTAAAGAAAACAGATAGGTTTTTACCAAAGACTTAAAGATAGAAAGGGTGGGGGCCGTTTGGATCTCTAGAGGCAGGGTGTTCCACAGACGAGGCCCTGCCACTGCAAAGGCACGCTCCCCTCTACGCTTAAGTCTGACATGAGGGACAACCAGCAGAGCCTGGTCGTGTGACCTTAGGCTTCTGGACGGAGTATAGGGATGAATGAGTTCGGATAGATAGGCTGGAGCTAAGTTGTGTAAAGATTTAAAAACAAATAGGAGGATTTTAAAATCTATTCTCTGCCGGACTGGCAGCCAGTGTAACGATTTAAGAATCGGAGAGATATGGTCGTATTTGCGACAGTTAAGGATAAGTCTGGCCGCAGCATTTTGGACCATTTTTGGACTGAAGACGGGCAATTTGAGAAACTGATATCCCACAGTAAAGTGAGTTGCAATAGTCTAGCCGACACGTGATGAAGGCATGAACCGCCATTTCCAAAGTTATCGGAGTAAGAAAGCCTTTGATTTTAGATAATAAGCGAAGTTGGTAGAAACCGGAGCTGATAACAGATGATATGTGTTTGTCAAATTTGAAAGACTGGTCAACAAGAACACCTAAGTTCCGCACTCCTGTAGATTTAAAGGGAGATAAACTCCCCAAGTCTGGGCTTATGTACTGGGACCTTTCACTCGGGCTAAAGACAATGACCTCGGTCTTATCATCATTTAGAGAGAGGAAATTTTGAGCCAGCCATGCCTTTACCTCCTCTAGGCATAGTAGAAGAGAGTTTAACGCTGCAGGGTTATTTCTTTTAAATGGAATGTAAATTTGGGTGTCGTCTGCATAAAGATGAAATGATACACTGTGTTTCCTTAAGATAGCGCCCAGCGGTAGCATGTATAGAGAAAATAGAGAGGGAGCCAAAATGGAGCCCTGTGGAAGACCACAGGTTAGAGGTGCCATGGAGCTGGAGAAATTACCCATCTTAACTAAAAACTTTCTGTCAGAAAGGTACGACTGAAACCATGACAGGACAGAAGCCTTTAGGCCCACCTCAGTCTCAAGTCTAGCCAACAGAGTAGGGTGGTCAACAGTGTCAAAAGCTGCCGAAAGGTCTAAGAGAACTAAAACCACAGAATCACCCGAATCAGTGGAGATAAAAATATCATTTAGCACTCGCAGAAGGGCGGACTCAGTGCTGTGGGCAGTCCTGAACCCAGATTGAAAAGCCTCATAGATACAGTTATTTGAAAGAAAGTGCTGAAGTTGATTAAACACAATTTTCTCCAATAACTTGGAAATAAAAGGCAAAACAGAGATGGGTCTGTAATTTTGTAAAATAGAAGGATCCAGTGAAGGCTTCTTGAGCAAAGGAGTGACCGTAGCCACTTTAAGATTAGATGGAACAGAGCCCGTATTGAGACACTTGTTAAAAAGAGATACCAAACCTGGACCCACAGAGTCGATGATTAACTTTAGAAATTTCGGCTGAATGATATCATTTGGACAAAAAGAAGGTTTAAGCTTGGTGCACACATCCTTTAGTGTCTGGAGGTTGATAGGATCAAAAACCTCCCAAACACAAGTAGTAGGTGACACGAATGAGGGGAGAGTTAAGTTAGGGCAAACACTAAGTCTTAATTTAGTGATTTTGTTCACAAAAAATCTCTGGAAATCTTCACATAGAGCATCAGAGGCAACAGATAGTTTAGAAGAAGGATTTATAACAGACTGAATGACTGAAAACAAGACCTTTGGGTTGGAGTGGTTGGATTCAATTAAGTTAGAGAAATATGCAGCTTTAGCTAACTTAGCTGCCTTCTGGTATGCTGTAAGAGCGTCTTTGAACAAATGGAAGGAGACAATCTGCCTGTCTCGCTTCCATTTGCGTTCGGCCGCTCTACAAATTTGTCTATGATGACGAGAGTCAGAGTTTTGCCACAGATTAGATTTTGGTTTGGATATGTGAGGCTTGAAAGGAGCAGTCACGTTAGCTACCTTAAGCCAGGCAGAATTTAAAAGGCTGAAGTGTTGATCCGCATCCAGGTCAGATAGTGGTTGGTCCAAGTCCAAGTGTGAACATAGTTCAGCAAAGCACAGGTCGAAGTTAGTGCTGAACTGAGGAGAGTAGACCCGCGACATAACAGGTGCAATTATAGTGGGTTGAGAGAGCTCCGGGAGAAACAGTGAGAATAGAATAGGCTTGTGATCGGAGAGCAGATAATCAGAAAATACAATATCAGTGTTTATATTGTAGTCATTTCATTCAACTACGTTAAGCAGTTTTGATTTATATGCTGTTTAATGTTGATGATCACGTTATTTTACGTGTGTTTGCTTACATACGCTATCGCTTGTTTCTGGTTCTTCTTCGCTTGTGTTTTGATCAGAAGATGCGTAAAAGCGCACCCTACTGTATAACAGTGAAAACTATGGAATTACTTTTGTGCCGATAAAAATGAACGTAACTTTTCAAGAAATCAATGAAAATATCAATTGAAACTGAATAAAATATCTTTGAAACTGAAAAAGAATAACTCGCTGGCAAATTTATTGACTTCGTTTTTAGTACACTGCATGTTTTGATAACTATTTCTCATATTTCTTTCGCTGATCTGAACTTACAAATGCGCTTCCAGAGTTTTCAGTTACGCTTCTGAAGTTTTCGTTTACGGAGCGGAGTGAGTTTTCGTTCGCAGTTCTGACACATATCTCTCGTGGGGGCGGGGCTAGTAGCAGTGTGTTCTCATTGGCTACTGAGTTTTTGATTGACAGCACCTTCTTGACCTATAAGTGGAGACGTCAGCGTTGTGTTTAGATGTGTGGATGTGAGTGTCTTTAAGCGCAGGTTTCTATTTAATTTTACTGATAAGTTATGTTTGTTTTTGAATTTTATCTGTATTTACCTGCTGCTCCTACTTTGTCGACAGAAGCTTTTAGGAGCGCAAGAGATCTATTCAGTCTATTTAGGTGTAATTGTACATTAAAAAAAGGCCTACTGTATATAATACTGAAAATATTGTAACGTTAGTGTCCAATGTTTTCGGAGAATATTTGTTTATTCCTGATGATTCTTTTGCATGTTAGGCTCTGATTAGGTTGAGCTGTTACAATTTAAAAACAATACTAGCATAGTGCGTGATATATTCAGCCGTCAAGAAGAAAGTTTCACTTCAACCAGGTAATCAAGGTTGGCAACCATGGCCATCACATTTTGTTAGCATATGCATTTACACCATCAACATTAATGATCACTTACATAAGAGGAATTTAAACATGAAAATTACAATCGTGGCCTGCTGTCAAATGATACAGACCTCAAAGGGCATTTCATTACATATGTCACACAAATAATGTATTTTATCATGCTGATAATTTTATTTAGTTATTTAATTTAGTTAATATTATCTTCTAACATTTAAAAGTGTACATTTAAAATTAAAATTTTAACAATCATCAACAGTTTCAATTATGACTTATACAACCAGTTAAATGAATGTAATTAAAAATATGAATTCAAATAAATGTACATTCTTTATTGTCAATACGACACAAGTATCAAAGTGAAAGTCTTGGATGCAATAATGTTGTGACAGGAAAGACCAGAATCCACAAAACATTACCTGCATACTATACATGCAATGCACAGTATTATCATGATATATATTACTATACAAAATGCACAATTACAAATACAGAATACATATTTAAGATTCATATACATTTTAAATGATGCTATGATCCTTTGAACAGTTCCTGTTATAGTAAAAGTAACAAAGCAGTGACTGGGTGGGTACAAGGATAGTCCACCCAAAAAATGAGAATTCTCTCATCATTTACTCACTTCATGCCATCTCAGATGTATATGACTTTCTTTCTTCACATAAACATAAACAAAGATTTTTAAGGAAATAATCCGTCTCTGTGAGTCCATATAATACAAGTGGATTGTAATACATGTACGTATGACAGTTGGTCGGAAGTGATTTTTAACAGTTTTAAACGGTTTACATTATTAGTATTTTTCTTGTCTAGCCTATTGTTTCCCTCCAGAAGGCATTGATTCATCCACTTGAGGTCGCATGGACATCACGGTCACTGTGTGTGGTTTTAAAAGCATCTTCAGGACTCGCAGAGATGGATTACTTTCCTTAAAATCTTAATTCGTGTTTATCTGTAGAAAGAAAGTCAAATGCATCTGGGACAGCATGAGGGTGAGTAAAATAAGTGAGAATTTTATTTTTGGTTGAACTATCCCCTTAACATTCATATGCTGTTGGTATGCTAATCCATGATCAGCATAAACTAATATGAATAAAGTGCAACCTCTTGTGTACTTGTGAACTGTGTTTGTTTTGATTTAGAGGAAATTAAAATATTAGCTATTTTATAAAAACAAAAGACATCAGGTGTCTGAAGATCAAGATCCCAGTCATTCAAATGTGATGTGTCTGAACAAAGTAAGATTATTGTCTGGTGTGGACAGTGGATCTCTGGTACTATCACTCCATCCTCTGTGTCAGCATCAGAATTTTGTTTATGGAAAAGTTGCTCAACTCCCTGGAAAATGAGAAAGGAAACATATTATAATCTAACAATACAAACTGATTTGAACTCCCACATGCAGTAACAAGTTGAAGACTTAAAATATTTATTTCAAACAAATTATATAAATGTTTTAAGGGATTTTACAGTACTAAATATTTACATCTGAGTCATGCACCATTTATCATCTGTAATACTGTTGTGTAACCAGTAGATGGCTGTATAGCCCTATAAACATTTATCCATGGCTGTGTATTCCCTAGTTGCTGGATGTTTTCAGTCATAATTACTTGCATGTATTAGGATTTGAATTTGGACATATATTTATTATTAAAGAGTATTAAAGATTAAACATTTTTCTCAGAAATGTTCATTTGAAGTGAATTTTTTTGCATTATTATTAGTCAAATATGGACACAGAAAAAGCATTTTGTTACTCACACTAGCTACATATAATAGCTTTATCAGTCATCTTTATCACACAAAAGTAATCAGAATAAATATTGTGACCAGGGTGATACTTCAAAATAATTGTGTTTACATATCATGAACAGAGACGTGGTCTGTGGTCTGAGTTCAAAAACTCTGCATCGCAAATTAATCAGCAATTGAGAAATTCAGGCTTAAATGGCTTTACATTGCCAAAGTTGAATCAGGCAGTGATTGACAGCGCTCTGGTCCAATGGCATCGGTCATTGTCTGATACAGTACTTTTTGTACTGTAGAATACTGTACAAAAAATGTGCCTACTGTACAGTAGCCTACTCTAGCCCAATGTTGTTTGGGGTGGCTGGGGGGAAATATCTAATCGAAGCAACTATGATCTAATCAAAGACATAATCGTATGTAGATAAACAAGTCATGTAATGTTTGGGCTTAAAAAAAGACTTACCACGAGTTTCCAGTATCCTGATAGTGACGATGACTAATGATAATGATATCATTCGTCTGTAGGCTACTATTCCTTCTATAAGAAATCATCTCAACAATATAGTGTACCAGCAAATAAATACAGATACAAACTTAATATCAGTAAAATGAAATAGAAAGCTACACTTACAGACGCTCACATTCAAACATGTAAACACAACACTGACGTCTTCACTTATAGGCCAAGAAGGTGCTGTCAATCAGAAACTCAGTAGCCAATGAGAACACACTGCTACTAGCCCCGCCCCCACGAGAGATATGTGTCAGCTCAGAACTGCGAACGAAAACTCAGGAATCGTAAACGAAAACTTCAGAAGCGTAACTGAAAACTCTGGAAGCGCATTTGTAAGTTCAGATCAGCGAAAGAAATATGAGAAATAGTTATCAAAACATGCAGTGTACTAAAAATGAAGTCAATAAATTTGCCAGCGAGTTATTCTTTTTCAGTTTCAAAGATATGTTATTCAGTTTCAATTGATATTTTCATTGATTTCTTGAAAAGTTACGTTCATTTTTATCGGCACAAAAATTATTCCATAGAAAACACGGAAAGCCGGACATTTCAGTCAATTGCAGGGAAAGAGTTAATACCATAAATCAACCAACAAAATATCAATGTCAGCTATTTTAAGATATCGTCCTGAAATTGAATTGTGGTCACTCGACATTAGAACCTATCAAAGAGCAACGTCTCACAGTGGCCTGCTGGGTATAAGTAGCAGTCTTTGAGATGCTGCAGCGCCAGCTTTTCCAGCATCCCTCCAACACCTCATTTGTTCCTTTATTCTAATACGGATTAGATTAAAGTTACCTCATTCTTTCCAATCCCGTAGTCCGAGGGGTTAATTAGGTCAGATTTTGAGCCGAGTCTTGAAGTTGGGACCGACCCCCTCTTTCAAGCAAGCCAAATTCCTTTACCATCATTTATCAGGACTGGATGGGCAGGTGAACTCGTGAAGCTTTACATAAGTCCGTGCAAGATTTGTTTTTAACACAGTAGTTTACATGCACACTGTGCAGTATTCATAAGTGAATATTCGGTGAATAAACGTAGGCCTACCCTGTGTGTGTGGCGTGGGTGGACTAGTGGAGTTGTAGCGTTGGTGCTGACAGCCAGGCGCTGAGGAATTTCTCATGGTAATGATCCTCAGTGTAGAGAGGGCCTTTAATTGGGTGAATATGTCATAAGGCCTCACAGTTAATCATAGCAAATAAAGGACGGCTGAGAGGAAGTTTGGGTCGTTTGGGAAATAGTGAAGAATGTAGGCTGTTGTATAGTTGGGCTTTAGCAATGCGTGCCATATGTAATTGGTGACTGAGTTTTGTAGATAATTGGATGTTTCTCATTTATGTGACGGAAGCAAGAGCTTTTTGAAGCCTTTAATGCCTCTTAGATGATAAAGAGTGCCATTTTATTTGCACTAGAAGCATAGACGTAACACTGTAAGCCTGTATGGTCAATAATGACTCATTTAGATGGGATTTGTATTTAAAAGAATTATGAATAAAATCAAGAAGGCATAATTGACATGCAATTGCGTCTTACATTTAACTACTACTCTTATTCCATGCAATCTCTTTAAACTTCAGGCAAAGCAAAGAAAAAAATATAAATGTACAATACATACATTTACACTGAGTTGTCTTGAAAAGGTTATAATAAGATAGATGCTAACAAATCTGATAAAAAAAAAAAAAAAAAAACCTTTTGCTCATGAGTTTTAAAGCTGCAGTAGGGAGTTTTGAGAAAACGTTGACTTAGCCTGAAAATTTGAAGAAGCACAACTTCCAGGTCCCACCCCCTTGCTCTCTGCTGCGCTACAGCCCTCCCTCCACAGCTCGTCCTCCACAGCGGAGCCTGTCGTGAACGCGCAGGCTAGTAAACAGGGCCACCGATAACAGCGGATAAAAAGTTATATGGCACATTCACTAATAGGGACTAAACGTCAACAATATGCTTTACATTGACTATGGCCTGCCCATACTTTGACTACAAACTTGGTCCTCAAATCATTATGTATTTTGCAATAGCCTACATGTAACTTTATAACGTTGCACTCTTTCTATAAGTTATAAATAGCTAGTAAGATAACGTTAATATAACGGTAACTAACGTTACAGTATGTAAGTAATTATTCTAGCGATATATAATGCTAGATAAGGTGTGCTAGTACATTATTTCAGCAACATGACAAGCCAGTGAATTAGCAGGTTTCAATTGTTGCTTAGCAGAGTGCGTGACATTTTATCTACATGTTTATGCGGCTAGAGTTTTGACACCGAGTCAATGGGCTCTGTGTAATTCTTTCTTTTTCGCTTGTTTATCGTCATCGGTCTTTTTTCTTTTACCTCTTTGTTTTATGAGCAGGTGTCACTCGAGAATTGGCAGTTTAGGTTGTTTCTCCGTCATTAGCACAGCTGCAGAACGCCGGCAATCTTGAGTTTGAACGACGGCTCGCGCTGTGCAAGAGAGGGGTGTGATCAGCGCGTACACGAGCGTGATTGACACTGCTAAGACACTCCTCCTGGCTCTGATTGGTTGTTTGACCGGGAGCGTGTATTTCTGCAAATGGCAATAGGACCACTGGGAGGAGCCAGAAGAGCTTGATTTTTTTCACAGATTATCTGTCTCATATTCTACTGTCAGGACATAATGAGAGTTTTAACAAATATGTAAAACATATTTTTTACAAAAGTTACCTACAGCAGCTTTAATTACGCCTAATGTAACCTTCACTCAAATAACCAATTTTTTAAGACAATCACCTCAGCCATAAATGTCATGTGACTAATTACTCTGAAAATGATGCTGATTGGCTGATGGAACCACTAGAACACAGTCGCAAATCCTTTAGAAGCAATTATTCTGAGTGTCAAAATATTACAGTTTTTCTCCAGAACAAAGTCTCTCACTGGTAATATACTGTAACTGCTTTAATATCATTTAAAATACTGTTTAGTCAGAATACATGGCTACTTCTGAAAGGTAAGGAGAAACTCGCTTTTTGCATGTACAAAGATAGATACAGTATCTAGCAGTAGGAGCTAACTGCTGAAACTAACCAGCCAAATCCTGAACTGTTAGGTATGAATAATTCATTTACTGACAGACAACTGGTAATTGAACAGTTGGTTATGCAAGTTAAATCTTTAAAGTTAAAAAGTTATAATCTTGGCTCATGAATTTTGGTGGCTGGGCACTCCAGGAAGTTTACCAAGGTACGTCAGCATGACCTAATTCATATTCATGACCTTAGCCTTGTAGGATTTGTCACATCGCCTCCGGAACACCTTGATGAGTCACGAATTGTCCCAATACAAATGCGTGGCCCGCTGTATGCTGCCTAGGGGAATGAAAAGCTTGTGTGGGTGTCTTGCGCTGGATTTATCTTCTGAGCACAGCCAGAGCTAGCAGAGATTTAGCTATACCCCTGAGCTCTTTGGACATTAGACCACCCACTGTGACGGTCAGAAAGACATTCAAAAGCTCTTCTTGATAATTTATGAAGATGAGACATCAAAACATTTAAATAGTTTGAATGTGCAATGCTTTTATTTTATAAAAACGAATATGTGACTAATTTTTAAAACCACCAGCAATAATACATCTCTGGATAATAGACAGAAGCTTAATACAATTCTTTATTAATGAAATCTTCACGAATTAGCATCTAAAGACTGCAGGGTTTTTATGTTTCTGCATAGGAAACTGGAGGCCACATGTCAGTGGATGATGCGGTCAACACGTGGCAGCATTATGTCCTGAAACATCTGGATAAAACAGGGACTATGTGTGGATCCTGTTTTGTGGACTTCAGTTCAGCTTTCAATACCATCCTAGCACTCCTCTGGACTAAATCAACCCAGCTCTCTTTCCTAGCTCTTACTAGCTGTTGCCTGTCAGTCAGAAAGCTGGTGATCCATTGACAGGTAGGCAACAGCTAGTAAGAATTGGGAAAATCTCGTCTAACACCTGCACAATCAGCACTGGCGCCACCCAGGACTCTCAGACAAAAAAGGTACAAAAGCTGTCACTGGGGCAGTACCTGTTCAAAAGGTACACTTTTGTACCTAAAGGGTGCATACTGGTACATTAAATGTACATATTAGTACCTCTCAAAGTGTACATATAAAAGGAACAAAAGTGTACCGCTTTTGTAGCTTTTTTTTCTGAGAGTGTAACCGAACTCGTGAAATGCGTCTCTATTGCACGCATTGTATTTATCGTGCAATTTATGCACGAAAATTAGTTTTTACGTGCATATGATACGCAATGTAAACCCCTTGGGTAAGATTATTGGTGTGGGGTACGTGCATATTACACGCCATAAAGTGCGTACCATATGCACGCGAAAACTGCGTAGCATATGCACGTAAATTTTTTTTATAATCATAATTATATAAAACAAACAATTAAACAAATAAATAAATGAATAACCAAGCAGCTCAAGCTAAATTTGAAAGTATATAAATGGTGAACATGATTTAAAAAAAAAAAACGCACACTAAATTTGATATTTATGAGTTAATAGTGAGATATCACCTTCGTTAAAAATACTAATAATAACTGTGTTAATACTGTGGATTTGACATCCTCTGTCATCTCTTATATTCTTATTTCATTCTATAATACCATATGGAATATAATATCTAATTTAACCCTGAAAATAAAATTAGAATTCAAATCTAAAACATGAATGGCTTTGTAAAATCTAAATGAATGTACTTTGTACAAATGAAGATTCATTCAGATTTAATTTGATGCTCTTTGGAATACTCTGAAGTCATGCTGGAGAACATGATCATCATAGTTCATGAAGATGGAGTGCTGCTGTATTTGGAGATTTCGAAATAACTAGCCTAATTCGCCTTTGGCTAAGCTACGCCCCCCTTAGTTACTGTTGCTACGTCCGACAAACAAACTTCATCTGGGCTCTGGTATCAACATGGCTTATGCTGTGACAGCTCTTCCTGCTGAAATTTTATCAAACTTTTATAAAGCAGCAAATAAAGTGTTTGATAGAAGTAGGCAAAAGGGGCTGCAATATACGTTCGAAGGCTATCACGACATACATGTGAAACGCAAGGAACAACAAGGCATCCAAATAGAGGCAAAAGCATACCGGTCACAGTCAAAAAATGAACCACCGCATATCCTAATCGAGACGGAGGCTGGGACTAACAATATCAAGGAGCAACACTGTTCATGCAAAGCTAAGTAGGTCTCTATTCACTTCTATAATCGTTTTTACAAAGCAAACGGACTACGCGAGTATACGTTGTAATTATTAGCGTGTGCTAGACGACACTTGTCAGGATTTGACTTCGGTTTTGGGAAGGGAAAAAAACGCACCCCCCTCCTCTCCAACCTCTCTGGGAAACGCGTATCTGTGTTACAAATGCCCCAGGCACAACGTTTAACCATATTTTTGATAAAACTACGACGGTAATAGCCTGCCGAGACCAAAAATATGAGACGCCTGTGTTAAAGTCAATGGAGCGCTGTGAAAAAGTGTCAGACTTCTGTGGGAGCTCGTTCTTGGCTGCGCTGTGATTGGTCAATCTACATTCTAGGGTGTGGCTTAGCCAAAGGCGAATTCATCTACTTCCCTACTGGTTTTGGGCATGAGGATATAAGTGAGTCATAACACAGGCCAAAATCAAACCTGTGTCTCCCACTCATCCTCTCTGGAGCATGTGTGCGAAACGCTAGGTCACGGTTATGACATCGCTAACATTTTAATAGATATACTGAAAATAACAGACTCCTCATAATTTATGACACGTATGAAACATTTACGAAATATGAAATGACCTCTGCAGGTACCATTTAGACACAGATGTGATACAGTGAATCTGAAACAACAGTCTTCTCCATTTGTGCCAGTGAAGAGAGAAGCCAGTCTCACTATATTGATTGGCTGTTCGTTCCACTGACAGAGTGCTCTTGAAAAGAGAAATCAATGCTAAAGTGATTTGTTTATACTCTTTTAGTATGCTTTTACCTTTCATTACAGCTCATCAGGACTCACAATCCAAAGAGTTTACAGCGACCTTAGGTCATTAAACCTTTAGTATCGAAGGATGGATGAAGCTTGGGCTATAGAGTTTGTTGGAAGGAGAGGAAAAATGTTACAGTAGCCAAATAGACTTCAGTTTGGTCACCCCATTATCTTCCCCCGTTAATATGTAATTATGCACTGACACAGTTTTTGTAGTATTATTAGTGGTGTTTTTACTGAAGAAAATGCATTAAAGGCCCACTGAAGTGCCTTGGAATGCGCAGATTTGTATGATGCGTTGGCGCAATTTCCACTGAAACAGGAAGCTAAGGTGGGACATATTGAATCATAGCATAGGGACAGGACGCTTTTGATTCTAGAGAGCATTTGATTGGACAGAAGATGTGATGAGAAGCTGAAGTCATAAAAATCTGTGATCCATTTTAGCGGATGTAAGAGACTATTAGTTTTGAATGCTTATATCTCCTAAATGCGAATTTTGTCAATGTTTTGGAACACACCAGCTTATTCATAACCTTAAATCTAACATATTCATACTAAAAGCTAAAAAACGTACATTTTGAATTTTAGGGGGCCTTTTTTACGAACACTCAAAAGCATTGAGTGTTCCTTTTGTGCGTAACCGGGCCTGAGAAGGGGTGCTATAAGGCTTAAGGCCCCGATATCGAAAAACGAACTGGTGTGACAATTTAGAACAAAATCAGGCAAAAACGAAGTTCTTTTGAGGTTTATTTAGGCAGTTTGAAACAACTTGCAAAAGCAAACTTCCTGGTTGAACAGGAATCAAGTATTTGCACCACATTCAAAAGGCAGTTGGCTGGACTGATCTTCAGCAGCTTGGCTATTGACAGAAATATGAGGAAGAACCCGATATCATCTTATCCACTTTCCCCATACTGAGCACCAATTGATCCCTGTCAGAAAGACTACAGTGTCTCCATAAAAGCTTTTCCGGAGCTGAGCCAAACGTGCATATGAATATCCCAAAGTGGTTACAATATAGAAGGCTTTAAAAGGCTTCCTTTAAGTTTAAAGTAAACAAACCTTGCAGAGAACTAAGACTGCCAGGATACAAATTTACTTTGAGAATCGGCCATGACCACTTAACTGGAGCCTTTGTGGGGAGATCAGTCATTATTGATGAAAGCAAAAATGCTGACGAGGCAAAACCCAGCAAGATATTTTTGCAAATGCAACATATTTGAACCGCTTTAGCCTATGATGCAATTATCATGGCTCTGTATGGAACTGTTTTAAAGGTTTCATCAATGGCCCTGTTTACACCTGGAATTAAGATGAGTTTTGGTCGATCGGATCACAAGTAGATTCTCCCCACCCAGTGAAACACCACTGAGAATCCTGTTGAAAGTGCACTTGTTATTGGCGATTCTATTACATGGAACATGAAAATAGAGACACTAGCCACCATAGTCACATGTTTGCCGGGAGCCAGAGCGCCTGACATCATAGCAAATTTAAAAGTGCTGGCTAATGCCAATTGTACATTTTCTAAGATTATTATTCACGCCGCCACTAATGATGTTCGACTTCGACAGTCGGAGATCACTACAATTAACGTTAAAGAGGTGTGTGAACTCGCAAGTACGATGTCAGGCACTGTAACTTGCTCTGGCCCCCTTCCTGTTCGCAGGAGTGATGAGATACTTAGTAGACTGTCCTCACTCAATGGCTGGCTGTCTAAGTGGTGTCCGCAAAATAATATAGAATTCATAGACAATTGAAAAAGTTTTTGGGGCAGACCTGACCTGTTGAAAAGAGATGGTATTCATCCCTCCTGCGATGGTGCTGCTCTTCTCTCTAGTAATATGGCACATAGTCTTAGAGCTCAAAATGAATTGGGGCTCAGGTCAGGAAGCAGACAGACTGGCTAAACCGACTGTCTGCTAGCTGTCTCACGTCACTGAGGTCAGATAAATCCCATCACATGCTAGATATCATCATATAGAGACTGTGTCTGTTCCCCGAATTTGGAAATACAAAAAACTCCCATACCCATTTAAGGGTAAAAATTTAATTGATGTTCAACAAATAAAAAACTAATGATCTTTGCAACGGAAGTGAATCAATCAAAACTAACTTTAGCTGGACAATAACTTTATTCTAGAGCTGCTGTAAAGCCAAAACAATCTCTGTTACTTTAATTTCCTATTATCACTGTAAAGCTGCTTTGAAACAGTCCATATTGTTAAAAGCGCTATGTCCACTTACGACCACGTCTGTCCTGATTTCTTCGAGGGGAGGGTCTCTATGGTATGGTACATTTATGGCCTTTTTCAGATCTTTCGATCTAATGGACGACATAAACTCAAGCATTTTACATAACGCGACCGGAGACAATGGAATACACACGGAGAGCAACAGCTTTCGTTTCTGCTCTGACAGCCACAAGACCACGCCGAACGCTGTTAGTGTGTGTTAGAAATCAGGAATGGTGTGAAAACATTGTGCTTAATATGTTTTTCGTCTTCAAACTAAACTTGGGTCTTTAGTCGACAAAGTTTAAATCCCGTCTGGCTAGTGCGCTTCCCATAATGTTGGATAAAGTGGATTGTGTAAAAATAAAATAAAAAAGCAAGACAGGATCGTTTGTTCACTGGATTTTTGAGATGCAGTCAAAAATGAATGCGATCTTGCAGTTGATCGTGGATGGCCAGGTTTTTGGATTAAATGAATGGTGAAGAATGGCATACACCACCATAGAAAAGATAAGAGTTATGAAATTTTGATTCAACATTATGAGGTCAAAAAAATAAAGAGAGAAAGAATTGTTCACAATAATGGCAACTTTAAATGTGTGAGTGAATCCTCAAAATGATTGCTCAGAGTGTGTACAAAAAAACAGGAGACATGTCTTGAAATTGCGACGATTTAAAAAATGATAACCAGTGAAAAATTTGTTATCATTTTGATTCATTCAGTCAACACAAAATTGCTTTTTGTAGAAATATTTATTGCAGAGGAGGTATTTTTATGTACATGCTATCACAATATTACACAATATAAATCTACCAAATATCTCCATATGTGTATGCTATAAGCTTGTCATAGAGCATTTAATATAACAAGCACATAATACAGTGGGTAGGGTACAGTTTCACTCACTATACAACTTGTAACAGTCCAAAAAAGATCAAAGATTCTTTTTAAAGTTCTATCAAGGGCAGTGAAACATCAGTCTTACTAATTTCTCATTATCATGCAGAAGCAACGAGAGTTAGAGCTAAGACAATACCGCGTTAAGTAGTAGGAGTGTTCCCCCAACACGTGACGCGCGGGGCCCAAGTAAACGAGCTAAATAACCAAAATCAATTCATAAATAGATAAATAATCACTTTTGTAAACTCCAAAAACTGAACTAAACATTGCACTAAGACAATGTAATAGGCAAGGTTACCATTAACATTAACAGGTCATGAGCTGAGTGCTTACATCATACTACATAGAAATAAACCTGCAGATGAGTAAAACTTGTAAACTAGAGGGATGCACTACGATACAACAACCATTCCCAGAAACATTCTCTATGTAACAACGTTGGTCAATTTTACACATCCATCTAGGCATACATTAAGAACGGACTCTGGAGAGTGTATTATTCTTACCAGAGTATGAGATGACTCGACAGTTTAGGAGCAGTCTATAGGTTGCTGAAAGATCCCTTTAGTGTACCTAGAAATCCATGAGCACATATCCTGATGAGGATAACAGAAATTCTGGGTTCTAAATTATAAGCAGATTCTATAAATTTTGGAAGGTGGTGATACTCTCTTGATTGCTGATTTGTTGTCAATAAAATACTTCCTGGGTCATTCTTACTCCGCTGTACAGTTTGTATAAAATATTAAACTCACAATGTTTAGATGGAAATCATATTAGATGCATTTTTTGAAGAAAAGGTTCTAAATGGAACCTTAAAGGGTTCCAAACCTTTTAGGAGTTTCAATCATGGGATTATTTTTTGGATTTACTTTGAATTAATTTAGTTTTAATTCATTTTTGGAAATAACCCATTAAACATGAAAGTATTATGCAATTATTAAATGCATTTCTCCTTATATAGAACCTTTTTTGGCATAAAAGGCTCTTTAAAATTGAGTCAAGAACCCTAGGGTTCTATATAGAAACCCATTTGACCTTAAATTCTTTAATGATAATTAATCATGTCAAGCTTGACCGGAGCATATTTCTGAAAGTCTGGTAAAAGACTAAAAGTAGTGCAGAACAGGAGTGACCCACTGTGTTAATATAACATGGGAAGATACCCAGAGATCATTGGTAAATTTACCCCACTTAGAGAGATGGGAGTGTGACATCATTTGATTCTTTCACAGAATGTCAAGAATGATCTATTTAGGTACTTTTTTTTTTTTTTTTACCTCTTTGGTTCATATAACATATATACATGGTATAACCTTTTCTTCTGTATTCTTGCTAATTCATAGTGTGCACATACAAAACACAAGAATCTGTCAATACATTAAAAAAACATTTAGTTACTGCAGGATTGGGTCAAAACCATTTGCAATTGCAATATGTCAACATTTATATGATTAAATCATTACTGGGCATCGTACTGTACAGCAGTTCATGCCTCATGTGTTGTGAGTGACACCATTACCTTGACATCATTACAGATTACCAATGACCATGTGAGAAGGCATACAAGATATGTTAACATTCCAACAATAATTTAGATAGATTGTTGAATTCACATCAGTTGTCTCTGGGGATGTTTCAAAATGTTCTTCTAAGAAATCGATACAATTTCCACAAAAAACAAACAAAAAACAATACAGTAAAAGCTAGATTTTTATTTGTAAACTGATGTAATCATCATAAAATGTTAAAGATACCAGACACATGATAAAGAAATTGAGGCTTGGGTCAGAATTTGATATGAGATAGACTGGAATTTGATACGTTTTGTATATTATCATGAGTGTTCTAATTGTAAAAGATAAAAAGGAAAGACATTATAGAGGCATAAACCATACTGATTGTGCCCTACGCTGAGAGAAATTATATCTATGGTCCCATGAACTGAGTAGTGGACTTTTTTCCCCCTAGCATACCCCATTCAAAAAGCATTTACAATTTTGCAACATTGCTAATATATAAACTAAACTTCATTTCTTTTCAAAAATAAGATGCTGATTTTCATCAAGTGTTTCAATAAATATTTATGGGCTATGACAAAGGTTTCACATCTCCCAATACAAAGTAAGACTGGTACAGGACTATTTAAATAGGCACATTCAGGATAATATATCAGCAAATTTGGAAGCATTGGAAATGTTTATGTTTTTTTTTTTTTTACTAGCTTTCTTTTTAGTCAAGAAATCTAAAAAAGTGTTGCAAATGTGCACATATGATCTCACTGCGGAACGGCATAAAACATCAAAGCCAAAAAGACAAAAAAGGGAAAATGTGAATGGAGTTATGTCCAGTTTACATCTGTCTTTCTTCTTTACTAAAGTGCTACAGGCTAATTTTTAGCAGCCATATGAGTTCGGCTCACTGTACAAATGTAGTGGTACTCTATTATGCTGTTGAGGTTTGAGTTCTTAGATTTATTGGATTTTACCGCTATCTTTGGCAAAAATGTTTTACTCAAACCAAACGATAATGTATGAATCAAATGAAAAAAAAAGAAAATGGATCAGGCTTACTCCATGACACTTCATGCATGGTCCACACCCTCAGGAACTTGTACAATCTTTTGTGGAAGCCACAGTCAAGGAGGGGCTACAGATGCAGCTGTTATGAGGGTTCAAATGTTAACGAGTATACATGTGGTGAGTATAGGCATCTTGTTTACATTGCACATAAAGAGTTGCATAATTGTAAACTACCGTTTCTATTTAAAGGTTCAACCAATACTTTAGAATCTGGAATGCCTGGTGAGTTGTTGCATTTTTGTATTTTTTGTATTTTTTATTCCAAAAAAACACAAAAGGGAAAACAAAAGGTTGAAGAGAAAGGCAGCTTGTGCGACTTGTTGATTTTCTTCTCCAAATCACCAAAAATTCTATTAAAGTTTATATTCTATGGTGTATTTATGAAAGAAAAAGCACATATAATGAGAACTAACTAATGGTTCACTCAGGTAAAGTGTCATGCTTTTTTTGTTGATGCTTGGTCGTCAAATTCCCAAGGACAGACATCTGCCATTTTAACACCACTAGTAACTCTGCCTTTGGAATTTGAACTTATCTGTTTGCTAGTAGATGAACTGGTGCTCCTGTTGACTTCTTTACTAGTTGCGGCATCTTCAAAATCCCAAGGGCATACATCTGCTTGCTTGCCTTTTGCTAATGCAACATTTGGGCTTTTTTGTTTTTCCATTGAGACAATTTCCTGACTACTCTCAACATCCCATGGACAAACCTCACCCAGTGTAGACTGGCTGACAGGTCTTTCTTTCGTCTTGCCAGAGGTGAACCTGTCTTTTGTGTTTGATTTCTTTTTGTCATCATCTGGATCCTTTGTGTTCTCTCTTTCCTTCTCTAATATTCTGACAGGGGAAGTTCCCTTCTTTATAGCAGGTGTCTCCTTTGTTTTAGAAACCTGAGAGGAACAAGGGGTCTTTTCAGAGATTGGACCAGAGACAGTCTCATAGTCCCATGGACACACTTCTGCTTTAGGGGGCGGCTGCAGTGAGCGGCCTGTGGATTTAGTAGGCTCGGGGAGAACACTCTTTACTTTGCCCTCAGTAGGTGTATAACCCTTGCCCTTGACTTCAGTAGGCGAGGAGCTTATTTTGCCTTTGATCTCAGCTGGTGTGGTGCCCTTTTTTGGTCTGCTCTTATCAGGGGAGCAAGCTGAGTCCTTTGACTTGCTCGACACTTCCTCAAAGTCCCATGGACAGATGTCAGCTTTTAGAACTTTGGGGACCTCTCCGGAAGCCTGGGGTTGGGATATGGCAGGCTTACTAGTGGAGTTAGGTTTTGACACCATTGCCTGACTATGGTCCTCATTTCCTTCCTCCCAAGGACATATGTCTGTTCTATCTGCAAGTTTCTGGTTTGGATGCCTGGCCATAGAGGGTGACTGCTCTGTGCCTTTTTGCTTTTGCGACTTTGTCGCTTTGTTGCTACTTCCATGGACTGTGGTGGTCTGCTCAGGGGCAATAGACACATGTTTATGGACCTTGTTTTCGGAGGGGGTCGGCAAGTCCTCCAGTTCCCAAGGGCACACCTCTGAAAGGTCATACAGATCTTTCCCCTTGGCTGTTTCTGAGCAAATGGAGGGCTGGCTTCCGCTCATTTGTGGCTTCATTATACCGGTTTTGGCAGCTGTCTGCTTGTACTCCACTGATTGGCTGACAATCATCTTTGGATAACCCTCCTTTTCTTCAGCTTCAGCTGAGGTCTTGACATCCTTGTTCTTTTGATTAGCTTTCTTTGTTGAATCTTCCACTGCTTGCGCCTTTCCTGTTAGACCAAGTGTTTTCTCTTTGGCACTGGCAATAACGCTTAGAGATTTCTGCAGCATGGATGTTCTAGGGTGAATAGGTTTCTTATCAGCTGTCAGGTTGTGAGCGCTAGCTGACTTGCACACCAAGGGAACTGACTCTGTTGACTCACTGGCTGCATCAATCTTCTCAGAGGACTTTTTGACCAGCTTCTTGCCCATTAGGGTTTCAAAGAGGGAGCCTTCTGTGGTTGCGACTTCCATCTTGTCAGTCATCGAACTGCTGGAATCCTCACTGTGGTCTCGAACATGGTCATAACTGCTGTGGGACTTTTTAAGGGAGAACACTTTGCTCTTCAAGGATTCGTCTTTGGCAGGCTTAACAGAGTGTGAGGGGTCAAAAGGGTTCTTTCTCAGGACACAGATGCTGTTGCGGGTACTCCCATGTTCACCCAGTTCCTTGTCCTCTCGGCTACACTGACGACCCATTGACTCTGGAATCTCAGTTATGCGGCGCATGAGAGAGCGGCCTAGGCCCTTTTTGGAGCTGCGCTTCTTCTGCAGGTGAGGATTGTTGGCCAGCATCTTTTTCCTCTTATATATCTCCAGCTGGGAGTAGAGTTTCTTCAGCTCTTCCTGTAGATTTAAAGACAAAACGGGCTATTAATTCACAACAAATGTCTACATATAGAAATGTAAAAATAAAATGATTCTAGTTACACTGAAGCAGACGCTCTATTGCACAGAAAACATGCAGAAGTCATTATATGCAACTACAGACAGTGCCTCGAAGACGTTAGACCAAACCAACATGCGGTTTTACACTAATTAAAGACAGGACAGTCTGGGACGGTGTCAAATATGAAAATTTTGTGTTTTATTGTTAGGTCTGAAACAGCCTCTGAAGAACTTCAAAGCATTTAGAACAGCCGTGTCAAAATCAATCAACAAATATTATACCAAGTGCAGAACTTTATCCTATTAGCAAAGTGCCCTTTCTATGAACATTTCTGTGAGAGACTTCTTCAGCTCTAACAAACAAACAAAAACCTCTGCTCACGTTGGTACGTTTTTCCCAAAGACTGTCGCAAGACCTTACGCCACAGCCATTAATAGAACTTAGCTGGCCCATTTCCTCTGGTGTCTGCAATAAAAAACTGCCATGGCTCAGTATCTTCATCGGTTATAGGACAAGGGGTCAAAAGTTATTTGCAGATTATGACATTTTTGTTAATTACTAAGGCAGGAGAGTGTCGAGAGGAAAAAGAAGTAGGAAAGAAAACAGGGCACCTACCCGAATATCCTCTGGATCCAGACTGTGCTCACTCCAGGCAGACGTGATGCTGCTATTCAGGTATGACCCAGACCGTCCCATGTCCAATTCATCTTCATATGCCTCTGTAGCAATGTCATCCCTTAGATGTGTACCCGCAAACAAGAACTGTGGAAAAGGCATGGATATTTAAGAAATTCTGTAAAATTCGATTTTAGCCAACAAATGATCAAAAATGAAAGCTGTTTGGTGGGTTTACCTTTGGCACAAGCAGTAACCCCAAAGTGACAGTCACTGTCAAGTGTGTATGAGCAAAGAATAGCATTAGCATCCAATCCGGGTGCAGCTCAGGGGCTAGAGTGAACCTGTGGGTGGATTTACAGAAAAATGTATAATCACCTTGGCACAAGGCAGAACAAAATAAAACCATTACAATTTCTATACAATACAATTTTGGTTACTTCCCAAAACAATTCAATTCGTTATCATAATTGGATCGTGGCTGAAACAGTGAAAAATCTGCGCAAGATGAGACATTCCTATGTTTCCAGGGTCCTGTGTTACCCAGATTTAAATGGCATATAATGAGCACAAGACAAACAGTCCTATGTTACCAAGGTTAGGGTTAAGGTAACATAAGGAGAGAGTGAATATGCAGAATCAGAATTTATCTTTCTCTTCTCTTTTGTCTAGTAAGTGTGCATCATAGAAGTGACTATCACATTCAGGAACGCTTATTCAGACCACCAACTTCTTCATTAATTAAACTTATTTCATATGAATGCATACATAATAAATAAACATACTGATGTGATTGTGATTGAATCATGACATTTCAAAATATGGTATCGCCATTGCCATCGTGGGTGATAGGGTAAATGTTAAAACTTTGTCCAGCTTTGAAGCAGCATCTATTGCAACAAGTTTTGCTCACTCTTCTCCCCCACAGACATTGCAAGTATTGTTTTTTTTTAATCAGAATGCAGACTGCACTCACAACAAGCGAATCGGTGAGAACACTCGTTTAAACATCATACACACCAGGACATTTGACTGAACATCACATTTTTGACATTAGCCTATTGATACTGCTTGCAGTCGTATTGCAAGGGACCGGTCTACGGGCCATAAATTAAGCCTTTAAATAAAAGGGTTTTTGAGCTTTTTACACTGTCACATGGAATAAAAGAGCCTGCACAGGGACAGGAAACAAAAATGAAGACAAAAAAAACCCAGCCTACCTTACACAACACCGAAGGTGGACTTGCGCTAAGGAGTAGAGTGTGCAAATTCTTTTTTATGCACACTGCAACTGTCACAATATGATGTCACACACTGCGAGTATGTTTTAAAAATGTCTCGGTTACGTATGGTAACCCTCGTTCCCTGAGTAGGGAACGGAGACGTCTCATCGGAGGAGTTTCCAACGAATTGGGATCACGCTAGGGAGACCAATTGCCTTCGAGTGAATTAAAACGAGCCAATAAATATTGGCATGCGGGATTTGCATTCCGCGTCCCGCCTATCAATGCGGGTATAAAAGCGGAAGCGAACGCACATACCATTGCTTTACGCTGAGGAGCCGGACGGTGTCCAGTCCCCCGCGAAGGTACAGCAAACATGGCGACGGGACGAGACGTCTCCGTTCCCTACTCAGGGAACGAGGGTTACCATACGTAACCGAGACGTTCCCTTTCGTATGGGAACTCCTACGTCTCGTCGGAGGAGTTTCCAACGAATTGGGATCCCAAATAAAACGCCATGGTGCTGGCCCCTTCCAGCGCCCAGCTGAGCTACCCGCCAAGCAGTTTCTTAGTTTCTTTAGGGCGGGAGCTAGCTAGGAAAAATCACACTGCTGTTCCGCAAGACCCGCTCAGTGGACTTGGATAACACTGGGGAAACGTGCCCAACCTGTAGAAGGGAACGTTGCGGAGCCCCTGGCCTGCCCGAGGGGAGGCACTGGAATACACGCATGTACTAGCCCGTAGGGTAGTGAAACATACGGGAGTCCTTGAGGTAGCCCCAGCCCGTAGGGTGGGAGCGTACTCAGCAAGGACGACAGAATGAATCTGTCGAGGGGAAGACACGGAGCTAGCCCGGAGGGTAGCTGGAACGTGGAGAGTGGTCACGTAGAAACCACCGTGAAGGTCACCCAGTCAATGAACAACTTCTTATGAGAGGTAATAGACCTGGCGCCGGGCGATCCGCCTCGCCTGGTGCCGGAGGGTGATGGAGGAACTCACGAGGTTAGCCGTTTGTTGGGGAACCAACGGAGCAAAAAAGCGCACGGATCCGGCTCATAAGGCGGAAACCGGTTCAACATGTAAGCTATAAAACCTGGCAAACGTGTTAGGTGTCGCCCAGCCCGCAGCTCTGCAGATATCTGCCAGCGAGGCGCCTTGTGCCAATGCCCAGGAGGAAGCAACACTCTTAGTGGAGTGAGCCGTCAACCTGGGAGGGCAAGGCACGTCCTGGGATTCATAAGCCCGGACGATAGCATCCACTAGCCAGTGGGCTAATCTCTGCTTGGAGACAGCCTTCCCCTTCTGCTGGCCTCCGTAACAGACGAAGAGCTGCTCTGAGGTCCTGAAGCTTTGCGTTCTGTCCACATAACAACGTAGTGCACGTACGGGACAGAGAAAAGCCAGGGCTGGGTCTGCCTCCTCCACGGGCAGCGCTTGCAGGTTCACTACCTGATCTACAAATGGAGTGGTAGGAACCTTGGGCACATATCCGAACCGGGGTCTCAGAACCACGTGAGAAAGGCCCGGTCCGAACTCTAGGCACGATTCGTCGACCGAAAAAGCCTGCAAATCCCAGACCCTCTTGAAGGAAGCTAGAGCCAATAGAAGAGCAGTTTTTCCAGACAAAACTTTTAGCTCTATATCATTTAAGGGCTCAAATGGGGGCATTTGAAGCGCTCTCAGCACCAGGGCTAAGTCCCAAGAGGGTACAGGGTGCAAATTACGAGGGGGATTTAACCTCCTAGCACCCTTAAGGAATCTGATGATCAGGTCATGCTTCCCTAACGACTTCCCGTCGATCACATCATGATGGGCAGCTATTGCGGCCACATATACTTTGAGGGTGGAGGGAGACAGCCTTCGCTCCAACCCGTCTTGTAAAAAGGAAAGCACGACACTGATCGGGCAAGTTCGGGGGTTTTCCCGGCGGGAAGAGCACCAAACAACGAACAGGTTCCACTTCAACGCATAGAGGCGCCTCGTAGAGGGGGCTCTAGCGGAAGCGATGGTGTCTACCACAGCTTGTGGTAGGCCATCTAGAACCTCATCTAGAACCTCTGGACGCGAGTGCCCCGTCTCTGAGAAAGCAGGTCCTTCCTCAGAGGGATGGGCCAGGGAGGTGCTATCGCGAGGAGCATGAGTTCCGGGAACCAGGTCCGGTTGGGCCAGTACGGCGCAACTAGCAAGACCTGCTCCTCGTCCTCCCTGACTTTGCACAGTGTCTGTGTGAGAAGGCTCACTGGGGGAAACGCATATTTGCGAAGGCCCTGGGGCCAGCTGTGCGCCAGTGCATCCGTGCCGAGAGATCCTCCGGTCAGGGAATAGAACAACTGGCAATGGGTTGTGTCCGGAGAGAGAAACAGATCTATCTGAGCGGGCTCCAAAGATTCCCCATATCAGCTGAACCACCTGGGGATGGAGTTGCCATTCTCCCGGAAGGGGCGGCTGTCGTGAGAGCTCGTCGGCTGCACGGTTGAGCACACCAGGGATATGAATGGCCCGAAGCGACCTCAGATGCTTCGGCGGGCGAGTCGCGACATACGACGGGAGCGTAGACCACCTTGATGGTTGATGTACGCCACGGTCGCAGTGCTGTCCGTACGGACCAGTACATGCCTGTGCAGAAGCAGCCCCTTGAGGCGGCACAAGGCTAAGCGTACTGCTTGCAACTCTAGGCAATTGATGTGCCAATGCAGCTGAGGCCCCGTCCACAGACCTGAGACTGCATGCCCATTGTACGTGGCCCCCCATCCGTTGGCAGAGGCATCCGTGAAAACCACAACATGCCTGGACACCTGGACTAAGGGCACTCCGGCCCGTAGAAAGGCAGGGCGAGCATAAGCGTCATCTCCGGGTCCGGCTCGGACAACGTTACCACACCCGAAGGGGGCAACGCAGCCGAGTCGTCATTCCCAGAGCCCGACTCATCTCCCTCCGATGCCGCGATCGACATCTGGTCCTCCGGAGGGGCCCCGAAGGAAACGACCGGAGCCACACGTGATGACCCAGCGCGCTCCTCCGAAGACCCCAGTGGTACGGCTGAAGAGGAGTGGGATGTCCGAGGGGGTCTTTCACCCGGCAGATCATTCCGCACTGTAACCCTCAGACCACCAGTGGGATTAGCCGAAGTAGCCTTCTTCTGGAGTGAATCAGAAGAAGAGCTAGAACGGGGAATCTCCAAAGGGACTCCCCCTCTGGTGAGGGATCGCAGTCTTAGTCTCAACACCGCGACGGTCATGTTCCCGCAGTGAGAACATGACTCATCCACGAGCGCTGCCTCAGCGTGCGCGAGGCCCAAGCACGTGAGACAGCGATTGTGACCATCAGCCGGAGGCAGAAGTTGACCGCATCCAGAAACACACGGGTGAAACGTCATCCTGAAAAGGACGTGAACTTCACTCATGTTGCTCTTTCAAAGAAAAAACGCTGAAGAAAAATGTAATCTTGAAGCTCATCACTCAGAGGACACTTAGTTCGGCTCCGAAGCTAAATGCAATGGTATGTGCGTTCGCTTCCGCTTTTATACCCGCATTGATAGGCGGGACGCGGAATGCAAATCCCGCATGCCAATATTTATTGGCTCGTTTTAATTCACTCGAAGGCAATTGGTCTCCCTAGCGTGATCCCAATTCGTTGGAAACTCCTCCGACGAGACGTAGGAGTTCCCATACGAAAGGGAACAATAATTCAACATATAAAAAACACTTTTTAATCGCCCACTAAGAGTTTATTACAAATAAATTACTAAATGCTAAAAATTATTAAATCTATATGAACAAGAATTTGGGTTGCATTTACAATGCTGTGAAAACGGAGGGTACTACAGCCCCCCCTACTGTAATTCCTGCGCCCATGAGAAATGCTCAAAAGTTAACTCTGACTGCTGATTAGCATTTAGCTAAGCTAACATGTCGGTCCTCTATATTCTATGATTCTCTTAGTTGAAAACTTGAAATAATATTTCAGCGAGATGCATCTTTTTCGTACCACTACTGTTTCTACTTTTTTACTGAATATTTATTATCAATATTTCCTTGAGCTTTGTCTGCCATCTTTGGATGAAAACAATTGAAATTTGAAACTGCAATGACCACTATGGCTCAACAATGTCAGAGTTTGTGCACTTCTAAGCCAATATAGCGGGTTTATATTTAGATTTATGCTGTGTTTATCTCTGCATAGCTATTTTTTTCCCAGGTTTATCTGTGCTGGCCTGCTGGGAGACTGTCTTCACCTAGGACTTTGTTTGCTGTGAAGTTTGCAGCTCTGTTGCCTTCAGCTCTTTTAATCTGGTTGGAAATTGATGGTCCCTCTGAGATGACTGATACACTGAATAGCATGGACATGTCCGTACATATGAAGAAAATAAGAACCTTTTTTAAAAAAGTTTTCCTCTTACTGTTGTTACATCACCTTCTGAGATTGCTGAGGTGAAGTGTGTGTATGCTAAAAACTGTGTGTGTATGCTGAAAACACTGTCTGCCACAATACACTAATTAATGTGTATGATGAAAGGACATGGGTGCTGTTACACAAGAATACAGATACTTAACTAACACTATCCCATGGCTCTGTACTACGATTAATTACTGTAGAAACAGTGGAGAGAGCACCAAGCAACGCAACACTTCTAAAAATCACATGACCTGCCTTTGAAGTCAACCGCCTTTATCTTGTGTAAAAGTTCAAGCTAAGTCCCTGCCTGAATGAGTGCCTCATTACCGCTGAAGTTATTCATTCACTCCACAGCCCTAAACTCATTTTTTTAGAAGGCAGTGGCGGTCCGTCGGACAAGGGAGGCAGATTTTCCTTAAGATGAATTCAAAATGAACATAAGAACTAAAAACTAAAAAAATTAATCCAAACACGTGGTTTTACCACAGCCCGAATTCTAGAGAAGAATGACAGCATTTAAACAATAATATCAATAGTAAACTGACCAATCAGAATGGATATTTATTTGCACTTTATTTCAATGGTCCACTTTAGACATTCTACTAACTGTAAGTATTTTTGCAACTACATGTCATCTAACTCTCATTAGAGTATTAGTAGACAGTCTGCTTAATTTACAGCTATGAAAACCTTTTCACAATATTCTAATTTCGAATTTGGGGTTTTCATAAGCTGTAAGTCATAATCATCAAAAATGATAACAAATAAAGGCTTGAAATATCTCACTTTGCATATAATGAGTCTATATAATATATTAGTTTCACCTTTTAAGTTGAATTACTGAAATAAATGAACTTTTGCACGATATTCAAATTTTTTGAGTTTCACTTGTATTTGGATCTGTACCTCACACACAGCTATCAAATGACTTGGAATATAGAGCACAAGTCATATGGACTACTTTTATGGTGCCCTTCCATCCTTATGAGCTCCCATTCAAGTACCGTTCAGGCTCAACCCTGCTTAGCTTCAGTGGGAAATCAGGCAAGAGCTGTTAACAGAGATTAATTTAAACAATGTGTTGAGATCACAAGCATCCCATGCAAAGGACGATCTTCCAAAACATAACAAATAATATGCAGCAGGGTTTTTTTTAGATGGGAGTCTGTATACCAACACCATCTGGCTTTTAGTCTAGTGTATTCAAGTGAAGGCAAGTGCGAGAGTTCTTGACTTAAAGGGGACCTATTATGCAAAATTCACTTTTATATTGTTTTTGAACAAATTATGTACCCGCACTGTATACACAATCACCCCAATGTGGAAAAATCCATCCACTCCATTTGTTATTTTCCCCATAAATCTGAAACAGTGTCTCAAAATGAGCTGTTCAGTAATGTGCTCCCAATGTGACGTCACGACTGGCGACGAAATCTTCCCTATTAGCTTAGCTCCTCCCCTTAAGTAAGCTGTACACAGTCCGCCATGTTTATCTCCTCGCCAGAGCAATTAACGGCAGAATTCAAGCAAGAAATGTATTCTTATTAAAGCTACTAAAGTTATTCAGTCAAGAGCAGTGAGGGAATTTCAGTTTTTCTTTTGTTGTTTGATTCATACTAACAGCATATACAGCAGTAGGTACTGTATATTACGCTGCTGTCACTTTAATACACAGATCTAATATGTACATGCAAACTTTTCCCTGTTGTTTTCATTCACAGACATAACCAACTGCGTTTATGTGCGTTTATATACACTTTCTGTGTATATGACAGTTTAAGCTCAATAAGATGGGAAAGAGAACTTAAGAGTGAACTCACAGTAGGCGATCTGAACCGTATTATTTTAACGATCTATGGTGCAAGTGCACTTAGGGCGTGTCTGAATCAACTTTTGCTAGTTTAACGACAGGAAAAATGGTTGGCGCACTTAGCGCATGGTCTAAAAGGATGGTCCCTATTCTCTTAATGAGTAATGGGTGTGTTTTGGGCGTATAACGTGCAAAAAAACTATCAGAGTCTCATCTCCCATTCCCTTTAAAAGCCAGTTGCACTCGCGTCATGGCAGGTTGCTTTTTACATGGCGGAATATGCAAGCGGAAAGACTGAACGCTTCTCCAGAGAGGAAACGGATCAGCTCGTGCTCGAGGTTAAAGTGCGCTAGTAGACCATCTACGGGACATGCCGGATTCCACCATATCTTTATGTACACAATATGAATCTTTTACATTGTTATCCTTTTATATTTATTATTTGGCTAGTTTGTGTGCTGCTGGGCGTCCCTGTGTGTGTAATAAGTATGCACGCTGTGGACCCACCTAGGCGCACATTAATAACGCACTCTTTAAAAATAAAAATAAATAGTGCCATTGACTTTAGACCAGGTTTTTGTCGGTCAATGGCACAGTATATTTAAGTAGCCTTAAAATAGCAACGCGCCAACAATGCGCCTGAACACAGAGCATTGTTGACGCATTTTTTTTTTTTTTACCAGCATGCCCATGGGCGCACAAATGAAAACTAACAAAAAACACTTGTGTCATCCTTGATAGGGCCCGTAGTGTGAGTACACCCTAATACTCTCAGGACGAGCCGTCTGACAGCCAGCTTTCTGTGTGCGTGCTTCGGATGTGTGTGCTCAGAAAACCAAATATCAGAAGTTAAAATGGTTTGACTTTAAATGATGATGAAGAACTGCAATGTCACATGAGTGTGATCGCAATAGTTTGAGGATAGACCACAAGCTGTAAAGGCACATCACTACCCTGGATAGGGGGCAGGGAGCAGCAGCTCATTTGCATTTAAAAATACATGCACGTAAACAGCATGTTTTTGCTTTCACTCAAAAATGGACATTTACAACGTGGTACAGTAAATTATCTGTGGGGTATTTAGAGCTGAAACTTCGCAGACACATTCTGGGGACACCTGAGACTTATATTACATCTTGTAAAAAGGAGCATAATAGGTCCCCTTTAATTATGATAAGACATTTGTGAGGAGGGAAAGGAGGAAGTCCTCGGTGGCAGTCACTCACCTTAAAATGTGGAATATGAAAGAGAGGATGAGCTCATTGTGCACTGCGATGGCCATGTAGCGTGGCTCATGAAACGCTGAGGGGACGGTCCTCACAGCAAAACAAAGATACACACCCCACAGAAGGAACAGGAACTCAGCTGTTTGTGAGAGGTAGTAAAGAGTTAAAACCCAAATGACTAGTACCTAGGACATACCAGTTCCCAGATCAACCAGAGAATGATGTGGATGTCAAAACCTTTCTGTTACAAACCAATATAGCGCTAAATTGAAAATACCAGAATGATGGAGAAAAAGACATTCAATGAATGCAATAAAAGACATCTAGATTGCTTGTATTCTCTGGACACTGCTTGACAGACAATTACAAATGAAGCTGTGGAAGGCAGTCCAAAGATTTTAAAGTTCCCCATCCCCTATTGGCACACCCTAAACAATGTCATCCAGTCAGCTGGCCTGACATCAATAAACATGTGTTCCCCCAGTGAAAATCTGTCATCATCAATGTGACGTTTACTGATCCAGGTGTTAGATTGGGCACATTCTAATTTGCCATGCTTGAGAAAAATACACCAGGATAAGCATTTGTGTTGAATTCGATTCGTCACAGCCTGGCTGATGCTTCCTGTGAGCTCTATGTCTGCAATTAGTGCCAAGCCAGACTTGATTAATGACTTCCTTGGCTTGTATTTCAAACATAATGACCTGCAATGGTCTACCACGATTGCTATGTCCGGATTAGCATACTACCACATTACTCTTACAATTTAGGCAATGCCACTTAGATGCACTTTGTCAGGACCCAGTATCTACAAGAACAGATTCTAGTTTTGTCTTCACTTACCGAAAACTCAAGCACAAAATACTTATAATCAAGTCATAAGATTATAATACGTCATTTTTGTCACATCAAAGACGATCACAGATGTTACAGATTACAAACTGTCAGCAAACAGCTATTTAAAGGTTGAAAGGTTCTTTAAAAAAGAACTACAGCACACTTTTATAAAGAGTCTGGAATAGCTAAAGTTTTGAGTGCCTTTTGACCCTCTTTAGTAGCACTTTAAAACATATTAAATGTAATACTGAATAACAAAATATAGTTTAAAATAATTGACATGTTTTTTAATTAGTCAAATAAGTATCCTTCTATAAAGCATGACAAAAGTACACTTAAGTGCTCTTTAATTTTATATTTTATTATATACTTTGAATATTTGAAGTACTGAACTACGGAGCCCCTAAAGGGACCTTTGCAAAAATAAAAATATACAGACTTTCGCGTGAGTACAGCATTTATAGTGTTTCTTGTTATTTTTTTAAGCTTGGCAGCCCCGATATAAATTCACTTTCATTATGTGGAAATGTGCAGTGTGAACATTCTACTAAACATCTGCTTTTTGTGTTCCATGCAAAAAATAAAGTCATACGGGTTTAGAACAGTATGAGTTTGAATGATGCCGTAAGTTGAATTTTTCTGTAAACTGTTCCTTTAAAAAGTGCTTTGAAGAGATTCTCTCTATACTTTCTTTCTTAAAATAAGTATCCATTTTTGGGAGCATTTCATCCAGACTCTTTGATTCTGTTTGATAATATATTCAAGCTGGTGCTCATTAAAATGCCAAATAGTCATAAAGGAAGCTCTTAGGTAACAGATTCACTCACCCACAGCAATCATGTAGTCCCAGCGGTCCAGCAGACACATGCTGAACTGCAGCCTATCAGTGGTGAAGCCCACACTGATGAGAGCGAGATGTCGGTTTGGATTCTGACAAACAGCGGAGGTCCAGGCTATTGCGAACCATAACACAATCAGCAGGATTATACACAGTAGACGTAACACTCTCCAGCTGGTCATGTAGGGGATCCGTTGGGCTGTACGTGACAGGAACACCTTGAGAACCCTGGAAAACAATGAAAACAACCATTGTATCCAGGGCCTAAAATTAACACTATATATAACAGTATATGAAACGGTGTCAATCGCCAGTTGGCTGGTAATATTTTGTAAAATTCCAACAATGCAGTGTTGTGAAAACATAAACGTAAACAAACGTGAACGCCGCTGCGTCTCAGACAGCGTGCAAATACTGAATTGAGCTCTTTTCCACGTCTTTTCACTTTAACGGTCAAATTCACAAAAAGTTTCAAAAATGCCCGTCTTAGTGAGTATCCTAGTAAACATAGTCGGTTATGTCTTGAGTGAACATTAACAGTAGAGAAAGATGTGTACTGGTATCAGTGTATTGGATCTGTGAATTAGGTCTTAAAGTGACAGCAGCCTAATATTTCTGCTATACTCTTTTTTTGTTTTTAATATTAATCAACAACAAAGAACCAAGAAAAAAATCATTCACTGCTCTTGACTGAATAACTTTTGTAACTTTAATAAGGATTAATCTACCTGAAAACTACTGTTCCTTGTCTTTAATATACTGTATATATATATATATTTTTTAAATGTACAGTTAGGTTAGTAGTTTGAGCTGTGGTATCAACATTGGAATAGAGAATTGTGAATTTTCACTGGTATCTAAATTTTTGGTGTCATATCTGCTGTTTTTGTGGCCGGTAAAAAAAAATTTATGGCTGGCAAATTTTCTTTACCATTGGCAGGTGTGGCAAAAAAGTTAATATTACGCCCTGATTGTGTCATTATCACCTCAATATCGGAACTGATGTTGACTTAAAAATAACACCTTGTAGAAGTGTTGACATTTATTAAAGTCTGCATTTGTAAAGCATTTTACTTCCATAATGTAGTGTAATTTCGAGTGAACATGATATTCAAAATGATTGATTGAATAGGAAATGTGGCCGTTCGAGAGGCATGGAAAGTTATTATTATTTTATTATTATTTAAAAAAAAAAGTTTGTTAAAGTTTTTAAAAAAAACTGATAAGGTCATGAATGTGTTTTACGAAAGCAAAGGTAAATTTGAATTTTACTAGGCATAAAAATATTTGTTTTTCCGGTAACATTTTACAATAAGGTTGATTAGTTAACATTAGTTAATGTATTAACTAACATGAACTAACAATGATCAATACATTTGTTACAGTATTTATTATCTTTGTTAATGTTAGTTAATAAAAATTCAGCTGTTCAATGTTTGTTCATGTTAGTTCACTGTGCATGAACTAATGTTAACAAATACAACATATGATTTTAATAATGTATTAGTAAATGTTGAAATTAACATAAACTAAGATTAAAAAATGCTGTAGAAGTATTGTTCATTCTTAGTTCATGTTAACTAAAGTAGTTTACCGTATTTTAAAGTGTTACCATTTTTTCTTTCAAAGTCAAATCAATCAAACGTATAAATTTAAGTCACCCCGATAAAGTTTTGTCTACGCCCCGCAATGTCTAAAAAAATAAAAATAAAAATAACTGTGTTCATTTTCACCCCAGTATCATCCCATTTCTGTCCAGATCCAAAGAGAAGCCATTCATTTCTGATGCCTTAAATACGAATGCCATTAGGTCATTTCCAGCGCTGTCAAGCCCACATTATCTTCTGGAAATGTTCCTAAAGATCCTCCACAAATCCTCCTTCATCCCATTCTTCTGGAGGCCAGACCCTCAGACTCTCCACAGTTCATTTTCCGCTTTTGTTGTCCAGGGCCCGCTTCCCCGATAATGCTAAGAAGACTCGAAAGATACATCTTACCAAAGTTGTTTATGTTCCTAAGTGTGTTCCCCGAAGTGTCCCTTAGGAAGCTTCTTAACACGCTGCCTCTTACGTTCGACGTTACAAAGGCGCTGTCCCAAGTGAAGGTGGTGAATTAGTTGGCATCGATTGCTCAGGAATCGATTTTCCACTTCACGCGAAGTGCATTACGGCGTTAAGAAAGACAACACGTTCTATGCAAATGAAACATTCAAATTATTCCAGTAACATTTATTTTAACATAGTTTAAGTTATCAGTAAAATATAGACTATTAATTAAATTATCAAATGGTCAGTAATATGTTCACACGATATGTTGTGACGTTTAGACGAACCGGTTATCCCTCGCTAATCATCCATCCTCCTTATCCCATTGTGCCACTTGGTCTTGACATGAGTTTAACGACTTCTAAAAATGATCTAATACACTTTTATATTAATGGTAAGGTACTTTACAATCAGAATTGATTGGCAAGCAGCTGCAGTTACTTCTGTTTAATGCGGTATTGATTGCCATTGGTTAAAAGCTTAACGGCTTAAAGCAAAATCCCGCCGCGTTAGCCTGGCAAGCGCAGGTCTGAGAAGGTCCAGCAGCTCCATAAGGAGTTGTCTTGGGAGGCAATTTTTTTTAAAGGCACACTGTGGAATTTTTGGCCACTAGGGTGCGCTCGACCTGTAATTTTCACGTCTAGTGCCCCTAGAGGCCACAAGCGCCGCAGCATTGTCGCAAAAGTCAACAAACAGTCAACCGGTCAACCTCCCGTGTCTTTATGTGTGTGCAGACGGCATTTGATTTGTATGTTGGAGAAAGTTAATCGATTCACTACTGACCAAAATAATAATATAAATATAAGATTAATAATATAAATCCTATAAAGAAAACAAATTGAATAAAAGTAGCATACGCAGAAAACAATGTCTGATCAGGTAAGTCGCATTGACAAGGGTTGCCCAATCCAGCTCCTGCCAATCGTCTGTCCTGCACAGTTCATCTCCAACCCTAATCAAACACACCTGAAGCAAACAATTAACATCTTCAGGATCTCTTTGCAATAGGTTGGAGATGAAATCGAGTAGTCGGGAAATCGTGTAACAAAACTGATATAACTCACTACATATTTCGTTTTTTATAGTCTTCAGTTTGTTTTTCCTTTTACACAAATACAAACATATATGAGCTGAAAGGGAAAAAAAAACATTTACATTTGTATACGGCAGTATGTTGTGACTTATATCAGTTTTGTTACACGAATTCGCAGTAAATATTACATTATATATACACTTTTATGCCGATGTTTATTTTAAACTCTCCCTTTTTCTTTTTTTGGTCTCCTCTGACAAAATCTTTGCTTTCTTCGCTTTCTTCCGAGTAGCTGTTGATTCAGCCATGACGACAACATACAGACGCCGGCAATCAAACGCGAGTTGAGCTTTCACGTCAGAATCTGAGGAAGTTGGGGTGGTGGGGGAAGTGACGTATGCCGTAAAGCGGTCGAATTTTGTAGTTCTTTTTGTGCTCGGGTTCCTACCCGAAACCCGAAGTTACATAGTGCTAGTAAAAGCGATACAGACACCTTCAGGCTTCGGCAGACGTGTCATTCAACCTATTGTAAGTCGATGTACCATCTCAATGGGTTTTGGTAATATATTATAAAGGTTGAAAAGTTCCACAGTGTGCCTTTAATATAGCCACGTCAGGCAAAATATCAAAAGGGCTTAAGTTTTGCCGAATAAAAAAAAATTAGGCAATTACGCTCCGCGGCCGACGCCGTCTTTGATTCAATACAAGGACACGTTGGATCGCTGCCATAGTTGGTCGCTTACTGGACACCACCACGCTTACCCATTTATAGATCTTAGCCATTTAGAGCCAAATTGTTTGCCAGATTTTAATTATCAAAAGTGATTACCAATTTAAACGCTTTAATGACATTACGAAATAGCCTAGGCTAATTACCACCATATTAGTTCTGATACCAAATAAAGTCAACTTCATAAATAGGCCTGTATCCATTGCGAACATATTTTATTATTAGTCTTAAAATGTCTATAATATAAAATCATTGTTGAGCCACAACATTGTCAACATACAATTTGACTTGTACTGCGCTGCACTGATTTCTAAAGACTGCTGCACAGTGGCGGCGACTAGCGTCTTGAGCTCAAACAACGCTAAGACAGAGCTTACGAATGGTCCAGACCAACCTTACAAAAGTGTGACTTACAGAAGATATACTTAGCGTACGAACGTGTCGGGAATCGTGCCATAAGGTTAAGAGAGAGGTTAAGGAATAGGTTAAGAACTACTTAGCGATAAGAGCGTTTAGGGGAACCGGGCCCAAACCATTCAATAAAATGTAACACACAGTGGTTATAGTGTCTTAAGTACCTCCTGCTATGGTTTCCCCCAACAAAACATTTAGCTGTGTAGTTTAACGATGTAGTGAATCTTTTTTGAAACGTACTTTACCCCTGATGAACTAGCCGTGGAACAAGCAGCTCTGACAATTTACAGGACGTTTACTTTAATGGAAAATTAGGGATAATACAAACATTAACTGTGCTTAAAAGGGTATCACAATTAAATCAGGAGAGGCTAATGCTGCAAGGTCATACAGGAAACGAAGTCCATATAAGAGTAAGAAAAAGTGCATTATAGGGCCACTCTATATGCTGACCTTCTTTATAGCATCTTAAGTCTTTATGGAATAATAGTCTGTATTGAAACTGAACTTTTTATGAAATATAATAGTGATGACAAAGCTAAAGTATAATGTTTATTTAATGACTAATTTCAAGAGAACAAGCAATACATGCTTCTAGATATCTCATGTACCCTTGTGAAAAAGTACACTTTAGCACACTTTTAAAACAGAAATAATCTTATCACAGAAATAATAAACTTTAAAGTGCCCCTATTATGCTTTTTCGAATATTACCTTTCATGTAGTGTTTAATACAGCTGTTTGTGAATGTTAAAGGTCTGCAAAGTTTTAAAGGACAAAATGCACAACAAATAAAGGTATTGTTTCCTAAAAGAAAGAGTCGCCTTTAGCAATTCCAGTCTCACTTCCGGTTACAAACCTACATAACAATGTAAAACATTTGCATAATGTCAGCCTATGGTCGTCATTGGCTGCCCGTGAACAACATCTACTTTGCCCCGTCCTCAAGCCCTGAAGTTGTAGCTGAAGCCTGGAAGAATTTGGTGTTGTCGACATGTCTAGAAGATGCTGTTTTCTGAGCTGCGAATCCACTCTGCATGCACTTTCAAAGGATGAGGACTCGAATTGATATGGTAAAACCGACACCATAGTTACAGTTAGTATCACTGTGTGTCCATGTGCTGAGGAGCTGAAAATTCAGATATGGTAATAGACGTTTGGTTTCCAATTCGCGCTGTAATCGGTAGACCAATCACAACAGACTGGGCCGTCTGACCAATCAGAGCAGAGCAGGCTCACGGAAAGGCGGAGTTTAGAGAGACTGAATCTTCAAACTAACCATTTTCAGACTCTATGAAAAATGAGCTGATGTGAAATGTATATTATGAGAAAATTAAAGTTAGAAAAATAAAAAATAAACCTTTAAAATAGCATGATAGGGGCACTTATATAAGAATAAAAGAATATACTAAAAGAATATACTTTATTGCAATCTGAAAGTAATGTTCCCTTCGTAGTCACTCCGAGTTACGTCGGATGACGGAGAATGGGGGTTTCGCCAGAAAGCCTATCATCTTCGAGTATTAAAAAACGAGCCTATGGCAATGAAATGCCATGGGTCTGCGGAATTTGCATAGCGTATCTCCGCCCCACCGCGTGGGTATTTAAGGAGAGACACCGGCAAAAGCAGATCATGTTTTCGCTTCGGAGCCAGGAGCATCTCTTCACTCCACAAGCCAAATCCTGAGTTTTCTTCAGTGACTACATCTCTTCGAGACGAGCGAACTCTCCGGTGTTGGTGTGACGGCGGTATCCAGCGAGTTTCACATTGCCTGCGATCTGAGCAGTGGTCTGCCAGTCTGTGTGTTCTCCCTGGTCACTTCAACATCCACGGAGTTTTTCCTCTCACTAAAGAGCTGCACGCGGCACGTCTTTTTAAAGACGCGTCTTTCTAAAGACGATCTGCCCGTGTATTTCTGAGTGTGGTATTCTGATAGATTCAGCTGATGGGCGCGAGCGCTGTTTTGAGTGTTTGGGCTTTGATCGCGCTCAGACAGCGCTCGTGGGTGTGTCACGTTCTCTCACTGGGAACGTGACCATCGCAATGTAACGGTCGAGACTCGATGAGCTCAACAGAGTGAGAGTCCCCTCATCCACACCCCGATCTATTTTTCTCCACGTGAGATAATACTTCGGCTGGTGGCCAGGGTGACCTAAGACGGCAGGTTTGGAACTAAACCGATGAAAATTCCTCGGTCCACACCCCGTCTTTCACATTGCAACCCGCGTGGTCCCGGGTGAGTTCGCCGGCCCGCCCGGTTCTGTGGCAACACTTATGTGTCCCCACAGCGCCTCCACCTGGCGTGGCGACCCTAAGCACCCCTCCAATGCCTGTAGGTTCTTGTCTACTCCGGTGGCGGGGACCTATAGAGCTGCGGGGCAGGCTGCCACCTCACTGCGTGTTATTGCCATCCTTCTGGGTGTTCAATGACATGCACGAGGGTAGGGCTGATTCAGGGCTCATCCTTGAGCTGCCTGCCGTCACCGACCTTGCTCTACGAGCGACGTAGGTGACCGCACACTCCCTGAGTCAGGTGATGTCCACTTAGGTGGTCAGACATCTCTGGCTAACCTGGTTGATGTGCGCGAGGCTGAGTGAATACGATTCCTCAACTCCCCCAAATCCCAGGCTGGCCTCTTCGCCGGCGCGGTCGAGGACTCTGCCCAACAGTTCTCGGCCGCCCAGAAGTGGACTGTGGCTATTTTGTCTGACCCCGCGGCTCTGCTGCCTCCAGCCGCCGGCTCAGACGCCTCAGTCCGCTTGCTGCCGAATGCGCCCTCCTGCGACTTCCGCCCCCTCCCGCCCGGCCCCCAGCAGCACCGGGGGCCGCGCCGTGGAGGTGGTCGCAGGAAGGCGCCTCTGCCCGTACCAGCCCCGCTAACCAAACTTTTCTAAACCAAAGAGCTGCATCCCATCTCTGAGCCCTCAGAGGGCCGGACGACAGTGCGCGACGCTCCCGGGCCTCGCCGCTCTCGTCCCCCTCTGTCTCTGAGGGCGCGGATGACAGTGTGTGCCGTCTCCGGACCACACCACTCTCGTCCCCCTCTGTTGCCAGACCCCTGGCAGAGCAGCCCCCCGTGGAACGCTGGTCCTTCGCTGGTCTCCTCTGTCAGGACGCGGAGCATGACTGTGCCCCCGCACCAGGCCGCTATGCCACCCACGCCTGGGCCGGTCACTCCGCTTCGCTGCCCCTCCGGGGGGACGTCTGTGGTTCGGATGATTCCGCTGGTTCAGTTCTTGGGAGCTTGGTTAGAGCTTCCCAACCTGTCCCGATGGGTCGCCCGAACTATCAGGCTCGACTATGCGATCCAATTTGCACGGTCTCCTCCCCGCTTCAGGGGAGTCCGTTTTACTATGGTCGGTGGCAATGCCCCGATCATGAGAGTGGAGGTTGCCACCCTGCTGGCGAAGGGTGCAATCGAGACTGTCCCTCCAGCCGAAATGAGGTCAGGGTTTTACAGCCCGTACTTCATTGTCCCCAAGAAGACCGGTGGGTTACGGCCAATCCTGGATCTGCGTGTCTTGAGCCGCTCCCTTCACAGGCTGCCGTTCAAGATGCTCACGGCCAAACGCATTTTCGAATGCGTGCGGCCACAGGATTGGTTTGCAGCGATAGACCTGAAGGACGCCTACTTCATGTCTCCATTTTACCTCGACACAGACCGTTTCTTCGGTTTGCTTTCGAGGGGCAGGCATACCAGTACGCGGTTCTCCCATTCGGGCTGGCTCTGTCTCCTCGCGTCTTTACGAAGGTCGTCGAGGCAGCCCTTGTTCCCCTATGCGAACACGGGGTTCGCATCCTGAATTATCTCGATGACTGGCTAATATTAGCTCACTCTCGAGATCAGGTTTGCGAACACAGAGACCTTGTGCTCCGGCACCTAGCCCGTCTGGGCCTTCGGGTCAACTGGGAGAAGAGCAAACTCTGCCCCGTGCAGAGGATCTCTTTTCTCGGTATGGAGATCAACTCGGTCGCCATGTCTGCGCAGCTTACGAGCGAGCGCGCACACTCACTGCTGACTTGTCTTCGACAGTTCGATGGCAAGAGTGCGGTCCCACTGAAATTGTTTCAGAGGCTCCTGGGGCATATGGCATCTGCAGCCGCGGCAACGCCACTCGGATTGCTTCATATGAGACCGCTTCAGCTGTGGCTTCGCGATCGAGTCCCGAGGTGGGCATGGCATCATGGCACGCTCCGAGTCCCAGTGACTCTGACCTGCCGTCAGACCTTCACCCCGTGGAGGAACCTCAGTTTTCTACGGGCCGGAGTTCCCCTAGAACGAGTTTCCAGGCATGTTGTTGTCTCCACATATGCCTCGTCCACGGGCTGGGGCGCCATGTGCAACGGACATGCTGCCGCGGGCTCCTGGACAGGACCCCAGCGCCTTCTGCATGTCAATTGCCTCGAGTTGCTGGCAGTACGCCTTGCCCTGCACCGTTTTCGAACGTTGCTCAAGGGTCAACACGTACTAGTCCGTTCAGACAATACCGCGACAGTAGCGTACATCAACCGTCAAGGTGGTCTACGCTCCCGCCGTATGTCGCAACTCGCACGCCACCTCCTCCTATGGAGTCAGAAGCACCTGAGGTGTGAGTGCAGCAAGCTGACTCACTAGCTTAGGACTTCAAAGTTCTTTTGTACTCAACACAAAACGTCAGCGAATAAAAGTCTTGAATCCAAAGTTCTTCGTTTGACTGTTTAATTATAAATTTCAAAACATAAAATAAAACAAAAACTTAGGATCTTTACTTTTCTTACAAATTAACTAGTTCCGTGTAGGTCAAAAGACTGTGTTGCTCCAAAGTCCAGTGGCTTCTGGCTGCTTCGCAGGATTCTATTTCTTTCATACTAAATCTAACAACCAATCACATTACATTATACTAGATCACTGGTCAACTGTTTACATTCAAATTTCTACGTTCCATTTGCAACACAGGTTTTCTCAGGTTTTACTAAATAAACTCAAAATATTATTATTACTTCCATTGAAATGGCTTCAACATGAGGTCCCTTCGTGCTATTTACATTCCGGTAGATCGGAACTTTGCAGCCGACGAGCTGTCACGGTTTCGGCCCATCTCCGGCGAATGGCGACTCCATCCCCAGTCGGTCCAGCTGATTTGGGACCAGTTCGGGGACACACAGGTAGACCTGTTTGCCTTCCACGACTCATCCCACTGCGCCCTGTATTACTCCCTGACCGAGGGCACGCTCGGCACGGATGCACTGGCGCACAGCTGGCCGCGGGGCCTCCGCTTATATGCATTTCCCCCAGTGAGCCTTCTCGCACGGACCCTGTGCAAGATCAAGGAGGACGAGGAGCAGGTCATTCTGGCCCACCCGGACCTGGTTCTCCCAACTGATACTCCTCGCGACAGCACCTCCTTGGCCAATTCCTCTGAGAAAGGACCTCCTTTCTCAGGGACGGGGCACCCTATGGCACCCTCGTCCCGATCTTTGGAACCTCCACGTGTGGCTCCTGGACGGGACGAGGCAGGTTTGAGTACCCTGCCACCAGCGGTGGCGGCTACCATCACTTCCGCTAGAGCATCATCCACGAGACATGTCTATGCGTTGAAGTGGAACCTCTTCGTCAACTGGTGCTCTTAGCCCCAGGAGATGCTTGTTCAGTGTCGTGCTTTCCTTCCTGCAAGATGGGTTGGAGCGAAGGCTGTCTCCCTCCACCCTGAAGGTGTATGTGGCCGCTATCGCCGCTTATCACGAAGCAGTTGAAGGTAAGTCTCTTGGAAAGCACGACCTGATCATCAGGTTCCTGAGAGGAGCGAGGAGACTGAATCCTCCTTGCCCTCCTCTCGTTCCCTCTTGGGACCTCTCAGTGGTGTTAAATGCCCTGCAGAGGGCTCCCTTTGAGCCTCTGCAATCAGCTGAGCTTAAGTTCCTGTCAATGAAGACAGCGCTTCTGACTGCATTGGCCACTATTAAGAGGGTAGGGGACCTGCACGCATTCTCCGTTGACGAAGCGTGCCTGGAATTCGGGCCGGCCTACTCTCACGTGATCCTGAGACCCCGGCCTGGATATGTGCCCAAGGTTCCTACCACTCCCTTCCGGGACCAGGTGGTTAACCTGCAAGCACTGCCCCCGGAGGAGGCAGACCCAGCCTTGGCACTGCTCTGTCCAGTACGTGCTCTCCGCATCTATGTAGACAGAACGCAGTGTTTCAGGACCTCAGACCAGCTCTTTGTCTGTTATGGTGGGAAGCTGAAGGGAGAGGCTCTCTCCAAGCAAAGGTTGTCTCACTGGATAGTGGACGCCGTTGCTTTGGCATACCAGCAGCAAGGTCGACCGTGCCCCCTTGGTGTGACCGCCCACTCCACCCGGAGATTGGCGTCCTCTTGGGCTTTAGCGCATGGCGCCTCGCTAACAGACATCTGCAGAGCTGCAGGCTGGGCGACACCTAACACATTCGCCAGATTCTACAATCTCCGAGTGGAGCCAGTCTCCTCCCATGTACTGTCTTTTTCAAGCTAACATGGGAGCCGTTCAGGTGTCTTCGCTTGCTCGCCATTCCACTCCACGGACTGGACACGTGCGATATTTCCTCAGGTGAGCCTTCCTCTCTGAAGCCCTGAGTTCCTCCAGCACTGTTGACGCTGGCGCCAGTGTCTATTGCCTGTGCGTCGGCTAGGTGCCTCCGTGTGCATGGTTCCTCCCCTGAGTAACCCCCACATGTGTATTTCCACTGTAAGCCTCTTTGAGCATGTGTCTTTCCCTCGGCAAGCCACCTTGCCACTCCTGGAGTTGAAAGTTGCCACCCCACGGGCTGGTCACTCCAGTGTTCCTCCATATGAAGCCCCCTCGGGCCATATGTGTATTCCTAAGTCCTCCCTACGGGTAGGCATTCTGCGGCATATCTCCCCTGAGATATGCTTCCCAGTGTACCTTGGTATTCCTGTGTTAAGTAGGACTCCTTCGTCCGTGCCTATATCACGACAGGGAGGTCAGACTTCGCAGGGCACTGGAAGACAGCTGTGAAGGTGGCGTGATTACACGGGGACCCCCATTCTCCGTCATCCGACGTAACTCGGAGTGACTACGAAAGGGAACGTCTCGGTTACGGATGTAACCCTCGTTCCCTGAGTAGGGAACGGAGACGTTACGTCTCCTTGCCACTTCCGCTGTACCGCTGGGTAGACGCCTCAGTTCAGTCTCGGCTCCTCAGCGAAGACAAGATCTGCTTTTGCCGGTGTCTCTCCTTAAATACCCATGCGGTGGGGCGGAGATACGCTATGCAAATTCCGCAGACCCATGGCATTTCATTGCCATAGGCTCGTTTTTTAATACTCGAAGATGATAGGCTTTCTGGCGAAACCCCCATTCTCCGTCATCCGACGTAACGTCTCCGTTCCCTACTCAGGGAACGAGGGTTACATCCGTAACCGAGACGTTTTCAGACACTTAAATGCATGTTTATTACAATTAAATGAAAATGTATAATAGTTAAAATTATATTAAGTGCAGTTAGCTGATTTTTAGAGTGTTGTTTGGTCCACTTAAATAGGACTTTATGTATCTTTACTGTACTGCTGGATGTACTGACAAGCCTTTATGATCAACTAAAATATGTATTTGTATCATGAAGTAATTTAAGACATATGTATATTACATTTAAATGTACTATAGAATAACACACTACATTTACAATTACAATCAAGAACTTTGTGCTTGATCTGCAAGTATAGTTTTTCTAAATTATACTTTTAAGAATTGTACATTAGAAGTACATTAGAAATACACATTTAGTACAATTGATGACACTTCTGTTTCACAAGTTCTGGAGGGTCAGATTATTTAAATTGTATAATTGTCTGTATCAAAAAAGCAACTGCTCTATTTAGAATTCTTGCTAACTGTTCAGTCTCTGTATAGCCTTTGACTCTTTCGCCCGCTATCCAATCTGCTACCTAAAACCTATCCAGCCTTAGTGTTTTTTTTCAGCGTTGATTCTGAAATGGCAAAGATCTCAGCAGGTTCCACCTCATCTGCCATATTAGGAAAGTACAAGTTGTGACATTTAATAACATTGTGGTCCGTGAGTCATCCAGAATGTGTGTGTGTGTGTGTGTGTGTGTGTTTGTCTGGAGCAGCATATCTATTTCTCAGAGGCATCAATCTCAAAACTCTCAGAGATTACAATGTGTCATTCTCCGCTCACAGAATGTGAGTCGTTCTCAATATCTCATTCTAGCCATTCCTAGGATTAAGATTTGTATCAATCAAGATGATTATTACTAAGACTGTGACCAAAATAATAACAACACAACAAGTTCTACGGGTACCTGAAGAGTTTGAGGGTGACCGTTCCATAGACCGTGGCAAACCCGAGCAGACGAACCCATCGCAGCAGGATACAGCGGAAAACACTCGGCTGGAAGTACAGAATCACCACCTGGAAAACAAGAAGCAAGCACTCAAATGGACTATGCATTTATTTTAATAACTAGGTGTCTATTTATTCAGACGAGAAGGAAATGTTTGCTACAAGATCCCTGCTGTTTTGTCCTTGACTGATGGTTAAAGGATAAAAAAAGTCATTTAAAGTTTAATATCTGAAGGTAGAATGTGTAATTTCAGAATTGCTAGAAGCACAAAATGAAACTGAAAAAAGAAAACATAAATTTCGGTCACATTTTAGGGTCCAATTCTCACTATTAACTACGACTTTTCCCTCAATAAACTCCTAATTACTGCTTATTAATGGTTAGTACGTTGTTAAGTTTAGGTATTGTGTAGGAACAAGGGATGTGTCGTCAATGTCGGTGCTAAGTGGTTGTTACGCTAATGCTGTGTTCTCTTTGATTATTAAAATATGTTTCATTTTGACCACTCCTTCGTCGTACGCTTCCTTGATACAGCCACAATCGTGACAATTAGTTTATACATTTATATTAAATGCAATCACTTGATCTTAAATTTGCTTTATTTCACCCACTAACTGAATTTACCTGTGTACTTTAGAGAAAAATATTATAAAAACATTATGATTTAAAATATAGGCTGCTTTAAAGTAAAACTTTTCATTTCACATTAAAAGTCAAATGCAAATTATTGCAAAGCGCGCTTTTTGAAAGTGTGTTGAGAAACAGTCATGAATGTGTACTCTAACTCTTTGCAAGTACAGTTTTTTTAAAATATACTTTTAAGATTCGAAGTATACAAGTGCACACTCAACACAATTAAGTGCACTTTTTCACAAGGGGGAGATTTGTAGCAACTAACGGCTTACATTTTTTGCGCCTTGAAAAAAAAAATATATATATAAATTTGTGCACTTATACTGTCTACCAGACATTATCATAAAAGAATAATCGCAATCACGCATTACAAAGACTGGTTTAATATGTTGGGATAGAATAAAGTATTTTAAATATTCAATCAAATTAATTACATGTGCTGATTAAATAATTACTATTATTAACATATATCACTATTTGCTGAAATTTTTTTTTTCCAAAATTAAGATAATGAAAATACATCATCGTGGCAGACGAAACACTGTTGTGACTGTTGTGTCACATCTCGCTGTGTTTTCAGCATCTCACGTCATGAGTGCCACGTTGTTAAGATGCTGATGTCTTGAGACCACTGCATTGTGTTCAATTCTGTTATGCTTCGTCAACTTTTATAGCGGTATTTTTTCAATTAAATTATTAATTAATTATTAATTAAATTAAATTAAATTATTAATAATTAAGAAATTAATTATTAATTTCTTTTTAACTGATTACACTAAAATTACATGTGGAATGTACACGCCCTAATTTTAACACTGAAAAATACACACAACATATTTACTGTTTAATTTGTGCAAGGAACCAATGGATTACTAACATCCTGTCAACAGCTTTTTCTTTCTTTCTGGGGACACATGAAAGTGCATAAATCAGAAATTCGCTTTTCATTTCTCTGCTCATCACTTACATCAAGCCTTCAACCTACAAAAAAATACAAATAATCCCTTTGATGTGACTGTGATGTGCGCTTCCATTGATCTATACATCCATCATCCTTATCTGCCACCGTTCTCCATTCAAACCCGTCAGATGCCAAGGAATCTGACAGAGAATTCCAGCACATCACAGCACTTCCGTTGCATCCACAGAGAGAAAGAGAGAGAGAGACACTAAAGGTGAACTGTAATTGAAGCAGAATCTCACAGCTGTGCCGCCAGAAACCCCCCTCTGTCCCCCGCGCGCTGGCCTCCGCTCAATCTCTCTATGTGCAAACAGCCATGCGACGACGCTCTGTGTAATCTATTAACAACAGTCTGCTCACTTCTCAGGAAGCTCTATTATTAAATTGATTATGGAAAAATGATTCAGAGCAGATGAATTGCTCCAGCACAGACTCTTCTGTCATAATTAAGTTGAGAAAAACGAATGACAGAGTCTAAAATACATCCGTAGGGGGCTCATGCAGACCCCCAGAGTTCCCTCACACATGAGACCACGCTCATCATGAGCGAATAGTGAAGTTACACATCATCATATATTTATTTCTGCTATTTAAATTCAACATGAGAAGCAGTTCGGCATTTGCAACTCATTTAGTGTTGCACAATGTGACATATTTTGTAAGAAGAACGGTGGGACTTTATTTTATCCATTGAGAATTGTAAAAAGTTGTTTCATTTTGATGAAAAAGCCCTAAACATACAATAAACTCAACATTAAAAATAGAAATAATGATATTTTTTGTGATTTGTAAAGACACGTGCACGTGCATGCAGGTTTACAGAAGACAAATTTGTAATGTCAGGTGCATAAGCTTATTTTGTAACAGAAAACACATGATAAAAACTCATCTCGTGTTTTTCAGTCACACATCTGAACCTCAAACAGCTTAGACACTGACTTTGAGTGGGTTGTCAGTTTGAATCCTTCAGTTACATTCATTCAATTGCCCTTTCGTTGAAAAGTTTTTTTTTTTAAATAGACAATATAATATATAAAACCACAAGAAGACCTTTTATCAGCCTTAAAAGAAAAATTTTCAAAGCATTGTGTCATTGTGTCTGCAAGTCTTTTAATTGCATTTACACACGTCACCAGCAGATGTCACCTGTGTTTTGAGCGCTTTGACACAGTGAATCATGTTGTGAAGTAAATGGTTGAAGTGATTCATAGTTGGTTTCCTGTTTCAAAAAGCTTTGTTTCTTCCATCACAATAGCTCCTTGTAAATTGTCAGTACTATATTATGGCTTCTTTTTCTTTCATTTAAAGGGTTAGTTTTATTATCCCATAATTTATCCCATAATAAAAGCCAGCCTAGGTGTATATGACTTTCTTCTTTCAGCCAAACACTCGGAGTCAATCGGAGTTATATTACAAAATATCCTGGCTCTTCCAAGCTTTATAATGGGAGTGAATAGTAGTAACTGAGATTTTGAAGCCCAAAAAGCGCATTCATCCATCATAAAAGTAATCCATACAGCTCCACGGGGTTAATAAAGGCCTTCTAAAGCGAAGTGATGCATTTTGGCAAGAAAAATATCCATATTTTTTACTTTATAAACTAGAATCGCTGGCTTCCGTAGGCAAGTCGAGTTCCGGCTGAAGAGTGGCCCTTGACCTGACGCACAACGTAATGACGAACGCAGAAGCGCAGACGATAGAGCAAAACAAAACACCCGTCACAAATTAGAAGTCTAAAATGAGAATTTTTAAAGAGAAATGTCAGAGGAGCTTGAGATTGTTGCTTACAAGTCATATCCACCTCCATGTAGGATGGTTTGAGGGTGAGTAAATTATGGGATAATTTTTATTTTTGGGTGAACTAACCCTTTAATGTCAGTTGTCATCACCATTTGCACCAATTGTAACAATCACACCAATCGTTTCCCAAAAGGGAAAACTTTTGTGAAAATCTAGTTGTTGAAACTATTAGCACTAATGGTCTCTACAATGTTCTTGGGCTTACAATGCTTGGGAATCAGTTCCAGTATAACAATGTAACTCTCTGCTTAATCACCATAGTATGATGAGTCATTAGAGAAATTAACTAGCTAGTCACAACAGTTTCCAAACACCAAAGTAACATGGACACATCTCTGTCGTTTGACCCACGTTGGTTCAACCATACAGAACTGTCATTGATGACATCAAGTGGAGTAATAACTTCTACTAATCAATCTATTTAATTGCAAGATGTCAGATCATCATGGTTCATTCACTAACAAGAAACTAACCACATGGTTGAGAGCTGTAGGTGTGACCACACAAGTTTGCGATACTGTTTGCAAACATCCTTTGGATTTAAGGTTTCGGCAAACACTAAATTGTTGAACTATGTTAGTAACAACAGAACTTGCAACCTTAGAGCCGGTGTGGTGACGAGATGAGTCCCACCTTAGGACCCAAGCAATCCATTTTATGGGTAATCGCTTAAGTGCCTGGTTATAAATCAGGCAAAATCACTTTATTATATAAGTCGTTTGAACTACATTATAACGACCATTCATGTATTTTAACTTGTATGTTTCATAGTATGTAACTGAAGCTATAGATTGTGATATTAAACATTTCTCATTCTTTGTGTTTTTTTTAGTTAGCTTACATTAACAATTTAATTACTATACAATAGCTGTCTGTCTTTCTGTAAAGCTGTGAACTGTGTACTATGAAAAGCGCTATACAAATAAATATATGCCTTTATTAAGGTGGGACTCATCTTTATGGTGGGACTCATCTCTTCACCACACTGGATTTACTAACAGCTTGTGCCAGGGAAAACCATCTTTTATGTTAAAAAAACTATTGTCAGAATTTACTACAAGCAGTGAAAAATTAGTGCTGAAAAGACGTGGATAGGATTATTTTTGCATATGCATTTGTAGGAGTTTCCCTTTCAGACGCAAAACGAATGGGAGGAGAGTATTTCAATGAATCACGCAAGGTGATTTACTAAGGTGTGCGCTAGTCAATTTACTGGTATTTGCACCATTATTTAACACCCCCAAAAAGCATGTCTTAAACCAGACGCTAATTTGCTCTGTTCTCGGTAGATTGTGTCGGATTGGTTATTATGGAAATGATCCGGCTGTGTCAGTGTTCAGTAATTTACGCGTCGTCAGTAGATCACGCACAGAACTTTCCACTCCCAACACCGCTTTTTTGGAATTGCGTTCTCATGCTAATTTGCCCTGTTTAGTAAATCTAGCTCTTAGTTTGCTAATGATGCTTTCAGGAAACAGTTTATGGACCCAATTGACTTCCATAGTTTTCCTACGATGGAAGTCAATGGTTTTGGTTACTGACATTCTACAAAATATCTTCCTTTGTGTTCAGCAGAAGAAAGAAATTCATACAGGTTTGAAACAACTTGAGGGTGAGTAAATGATGACAGAATTGTCATTTTTAAGTGAACCTTTCCTTTAAGACAAGGCCAAACATATGGCCAAAAGCGGTGTTTCATAAAGGCACGGTAGCAAAAAGGGTCAGAGAGAGGGTAAAAAGGGATGTGAAAAGCTAAACTCAGATAATTGTTATGACCCCTTTAAATGCACTTTCCAGTGGGGCAGGAATGTGTTGTTTCAAAGATGTAGTGCCTGTGTGTGTGTGTGTGTGTGTGTGTGTGTGTGTGTGTGTGTGTGTGTGTGTGTGTGTGTGTGTGTGTGTGTGTGTTGTGCTTGTCAGGGGAACATCCAGTCGGCCAGCTCTTAATTAGAACTGGGAGTACCACACGCCTCCAGCAGAACTCTCAACAGTTTTAACCAGTCACTGACAAACCATGCAAAACTAACACTCTACACCTTCTCATAAATATCCGATGCAGAGTAAACAGCTCTACTTTCAAGGATTACTTCATTGTCAGCATAATATTCATCTCAACTAAAGTGACATCACTGTTGAACGATATGAAACCTGTACTCTGTCAGGAGTAGTGTACTACAGGAGTGACTAGAACTGCAGCGTTTCAAAGGCCTTTAATGTGTCAGGACACAATTCATTACATAACACAAGTATGCACTGCATCTCAGCGTTATTCCAAAAGGAAGCAAGACTTAGCATTAACTGTCATCATCTATTCAGTTTCCCTTTTCAGGTCAACTAATGTGAAGCAGCAGTTTGAAGAGAAACTTGCTGAGCAAGTGAAAGTTAGTTAAACTGTCAATGGGTAACCTGAATAACATAGCCGATGTAGTGACGCAGAAATTTAAAGGTAACTACTATATGTTGCCCCCTTCAGCAATGAAGTCATTATCTGCCAGACTAATGAAAGGAAGCACATTACATCTGTTAAAATGTGTTATTTACAAATCATGCACTATGGTAAAAGTGTTTTGGGGTTAAAACATATTGTAAGATAAAATCTTTATTAATTTATATCTGCCCCTGTAATCATACGTTGTGTGAAAAGGAATTAAAGTGATTGGTGTTTTACTGCCTCTAGTGTTTGTTTAAAGGGATAGTTCACCCAAAAAGGAAAATTCTGTCATCATTTACTCACCAAGTTGTTCTTAACGTGCGTGAGTTTCTTTCTTCTGCTGAACACATAAGAATATATTTTGAAGAATGTCAGTAATCAAACAGTTGATTGACTTCCATTGTATTTTTTCCAATGCTAATGGCTACCGTCAACTGTTTGATTACTGACATTCTTCAAAATATCTTCTTTTGTGTTCAGCAGAAGAAAAAAACTCACATGGGTTAAGAACAACTTGAGGGTGAGTAAATGATGACAGAATTTTCATTTTGGGGGCGAACTATCCCTTTAAGTTGGAAACTGCAGTTGTATATATAGGTATGTTTTTGCATTGATCCATCATCCAAGTGTCTTTTGCCTACTTTTTCATAATGCTGCATATTCGTGGACTGCTCACGGCATACTATATTATGGCATACTATATAGTGTGGATTTGGATATGTGGAGTAGTTATTTGCCATTTAATTCAGTTTTGTGTAAAAATGTCTTAGTATTTTGCATCATCCAGATGGATGAAATGATGAAATGACATTACTTTTCATTTATTTGTCACACTGGAAATTGAAGGTTAAACAAAACACAGTGCACTGTGGGTTACATTAGTGAAGTTAGCTCTGGTATATTAAACAGCACATTTGCAAATATTGCAAATATTATCCATACACAGGCAATTCCCATTGTGCTCAGTATCCAGTATAAGAAGTACGATGATATGCCATTCTGAACATACCCATCATCCCTTGCATGCCACTCACTCCTAAGATGAACCTTCTGCATAATGGACTCACATTGATGACCGGTTGAAAGCTGATCCACACGTACAACAGCCAAAGATCAATGAGAATGAATGTAACCTGACCTCTGTGTGTGTGTGTCTGTGTGGTGTGTGTCGGCACCAGAGCCCCATCCAAAACATGAAAGACAAAGAAGAACAAACATCTGAGGCTGCGTAATTATCAGTGTGTTGCAGATGTGCTGCGACCCCCCCTTACGGGACCATTCGTGCTAATCCGATTAGCAGAGGCATTAATGGTCGTCCCATGGCAGTGGAAAAAGACACAGGCACGTGGTTATTTTGGCTCACTAGCTCTGAGTCAGACGAGGGACGTGGCGAACTCAAGAGGAGGCGACGGAAGTCAACGTTGCCCAGATTGGTGAGGCGAGACTGTATTTTGGGGGATGCAGGAAAGTCTCACCGCACTCGGAGCGTAACAAAACACACAACGCTACAAGTGGCTGACTCCTCAGAGGGCTCGAGAACACAAACAAAACGCAGTTGCCGTGGCGTGAGATGACAGAGAGCCAGACGGTAACCAGGTTGAGAAAAAAACACTGAAGCAAATCCCGAGTTATCATTTTAGTGCGCCTATATTGATAAATATTCATATTTTTCAGCCTCTTCGCAATACTCAATCTTGCCTTAAATATGCTTACTCTGAAATGGCTTAAAATTGTGATTTTTTTTCTTCAATCAAAGGATTTGATCCAAATGCTAAGTTGACATTTAGCCGCCGACATTTTTGAAAAAAAGTTCCCAGCCACCGTCAGCATTTTTGATGATTTTCACAAAAGTTTCATGGCCCCCAGAATATTTTGTCAAATATATCAAAATAAAGAACAGAGCTTCAGCTTTTAAACAAACAAACAAACAAAATGTTTTATTCTAGCTTCATGCATTCTTTTTTATCAACATTTGAATGTGGGTAAGTTTCATAAAAAAGCAACATTTTGAGCAGAAAAGCTGAGAAAATCATGTTTTTGTTAAAGACTACATCTGGATTGGATTCACAGCGATGAAGATCGAGTTCATCAACACCCCTAAAGCTTCACAGTCCTAAAGCTCGTCCTGGATTGACATATTATTCTGCAACATTAGGCAGTTTTGATTTATATGCTGTTTAACGTTGATGATCGCATTATTTTACATATGCATCTGCTTATATGATATCGCTTGTTTCTGCTGCTTTTTCCCCTGTGTTTTGATCAGGAGATTCAGTTATCTTTCAGAAGATGCATTATAGCGCCCCCTACCGTATAACAGTGAAAACATGGAAAGCCGGAAAATTCCATCAATGGCAGGGAAGCGTTGTCTCATAAATTATAAAAATTGTACTTTCAATGGCAGGGAAAGAGTGGATTAAAAATAATCCATGCACACAAAGAAATTGAATATTTTATCACCATCGAAAATACAGTATTGTTATTATTATTATGATTAAATATTGAATATAATTATACATGACCTCCGATACTAATCACCCAGCACCTATTGTAACACCTTACAAACTAGCATTTTACAAAAACATCATTTAAAAAACAACAACAACACTCTTGACATGAAGGGGTTTAGCTGAATGTCAGGGCAGTCCGGAACAAAAAAAAGGGGAGTGAGACAGCTCTGACATTTCCACAGTTTGCCTGCAGCACTTACGTCCGCTCTAAATATTAGTGATGAGAGGAACTTAATCACGACACCTTGCCTCTTCCCAGAAAAGCGGAATCTTTTCATAGGAGAGACAGAGGCACAGAGGAGCAGCTGACGCATGTCTTGTCTTTGGGGAGTTGGCAGAGCTCTCATCCATCACAGAAACATGCTGTCGGGTCACACCTGCTGTACAGCACACACATGCACTGTCAGCACTCACTAACTCATTCCATGTTACTGCATATTCATGAATCAATACATCTAAACAGGTTCAACAAAAAACTACAACATTGAATATTATTTAACTAAAGCATTTAAAGAACTGCCGGTAATACATTATTTTACAGTGTCCTTGTTACACAGCACATGTAGTTACTGTAGTAATAACAATATATTATGTACTATAATGATAAGCAACTAAACCAAATCCTAGCCCTATATAAGTACATGAAGTTAATTATTACTTAAATGTAAATGTACAAACATTGAAATACAGTGTAACCAAACTACGCTTATATTTCTTGCATCACAGTGGGTAACACTTTATTTTACAGCATCCTTGTTACACATCTTACATGTACTTACTATAGTAATAACAGTAACAGTAAATTATGCATAATTACAAGCAACTATCCTTAAACCAAACTCTAACCCTAATTATAAGTGACAAGGTCACCTTAAAATAAAGGGTTAAGGCCCTTGCACACTGAGTCCGAAATTCGCGTCCGAAATTTTCGCACGTTAAAAAATAAATACGACCTCATGTTATGTCAATCATGCTTGCACACTGCCTCCGAAACTTTCGTCCGTCATAAAAAAAATGTAATCGGGTTCGATTTTCTGCGTTTTTCGCATCCGAAGCAAGCAGTTTGAATGGTGTTTGAATGGTGTTTAAACAATTCAGAGCCACTGAATCACGAACACGAAAAAACTCTTCGGACTCAGTGTGCAAGGGCCTTTACTCTTTATTTTAAGGTGTCTTTGTTACACTGTAATTATACATACTTAAGTATAAAGTAAAGGGTTAGGATTAGGGTTTGGTTTGTTTAGGGTTAGTTGCAAGCAATTATGCATAATTTATATTTATTTCTATAGTAACTGCATGTAACATATTTAACAATGACACTGTAAAATAAAGTGTTACCAGTGGGTATTGCTATTGCACCTTCTATATGTAAATTAACTCTGTTATGATTGGCTGATCACCAGCGTAGGTGTGGCCAAAATCGTATCTCACAATGTAAGCAATTTTATGTCACAATAATTAGATTAAACCACAATTATATGCCACAGCATGTTGTTCAATTTTGAACATAGAAAATTGCTTCAATTTTGCATACTGAATGTGTGATATGTAAATGTGGACGGTATATGTTATAGGTATATGACATCATTGCCATCACATTAGAATGTCCCTTAAAAACACGCACACACACACACACACACACACACACACACACACACACACACACACACACACACACACACACACACACACACACACACACACACACACACACACACACACACACACACACACACACACACACACACACACACACACACACACACACACACACACAGGAGGGTTACATCAGCAAGCCAGAGCAAATGCCAGTTGTCTTGTTTTAAAACTCTCCATTAATAATCAATGCTAAGTGCTGGGAATCATGGTGAATGTCCTGCTTGTTCAGGAAGATGGGTGTGGGTCACATGAGTGAAAGATTGCATTGTACTTTTCACAAAATTTATATGGAGGCTTATAGCAACACCTTAATTAGGCAATAAGGCCATTTTATCAATATAGTCAAAGCTAATGAGCGTTTTTTCTCACAATATAGCATGGTCCCAAGTGCCTTATTTTTATCATATGTGGTTACAATACATATAAAAACATATAAAACAAGTAAAGACTATAAGTTTCCCCCCCCCCCCCATGAAACAAACAAAAATAGATTTTAACGACAACTAATGAGCGTGTGTTGTAGTTATGATCAGTTTGCTTAACAACATTTTTCATGAAAGACCTCTAGAGATTTTTAAGATAATTTTTTTTTTACCCACTTAAGTAGAAAAGTACAAATTTATGACATTTGATAATTACTTCTACTGTGTTTCTAATTTGGTTAATGTATTTTGGTGAAATGTACTGACAAGTCATTTCCATTGAAAGTGTATTCACACACTACAGTTCAAATTACCTTTGCAGTTTGCACATGCTTTAGTTTGTTAGTCAACACATCAAAATAAGTGTACTTTAAAGCATAACCAAATTAAATGCTTTCTAGTGATTTAAAATGTACTTTAAAGTAAAAAAAAAATTGAGTAACAGAAGAGGTGAACATTTTCGGTCATATTCGGATGAATGCATGAAGGTGAATAAATGAAGAGAGAATTTCTGGTTGAACTATTCCTTTAAAAGCAGGAAAATAAAGACCTATTTCCCCGGTGAAACTGTGTGAGGTACTGTCATGCTGTCTGGCTCATCTGTGTCTATGGCACTACCCTCTGGAGTGTAAACCCGAGAACAGAGTGTTCCTCATCCCTCACGCAACATCCACACAAAAACACACACTGCTCTTCAAAGCTCGCATGGGCATTCACTCACACACACTTCATTACACCCCTTCAGGGGCTCCATCCACTCACAAGCCAACGCCAAAAAAAAAAAGAAGCATTTATTATTTACCTTTACATAATAGTCCTGGTAGATTTATCCTAATGCCTCCCGCTTGCATTTCTTTTCCCTTTTTTTTGTTGTTGCTAGTTTCAACCCCCCTGCAGCTCCCTTTTTCTTTGTCATTTTCAAAGAAGGCGCCCCATTACGTAACGCGTCGTTTTCTCTGTGCATCTTTGAGTCTTTGTGTTAGACGAGGAGAAAGAAGCAGAGTAGGAGTGGACCTGCCAAAGAGTGTTTGAACACATGCTCTCCCCCATACACGCACAACCTCGGTGTGCCAAGGCAGAGATTGATAACACTGCAGTCAATCACGACGGCCGAGGAATTCACACAGCCGACACCATCAGACTCATGTGGCGGAATTCAGAGAAACCCTATTAGTGCTGTCAGTCAAAACTCAAACAAACAGCCGTGATTGGCAGAGGAACACAGGAAGCACAGAGAGTGGCAGACAGGAAGTGTACAGCATGAAGGCAGCACTGCCCTACAAAGGCAAAAGACCTTAACTCACCAGAGTGTGAAACTGAGAAAAATGACTTTAAAGTTTTTTTGTTGTCCAGCCAATTGTATGATAGGTAGGACAATGAAAATTTGCCAAGTAGTTGTCATAATGAATATATTTATCTACATTAAAATTTTTTTAGCTCAAACTTGACCTTTGACCCTTATTCAGAAGTTACTGTATTCTGCCTTTGCATTATCTGCAAAACAATAATGGGTCATACAAAGGCAAAATACCTTAACTTCAAATTTATTGACCATTTTGGCTTTTATCACTCTATACAAACATTTCTATGATAACAACGATAGCCTTAAAATAACATTTAGTAAGTTCTGTCTAGTAAGGGTTAATATTACATCAATAGTTACAAAATATTACAAAATAAAAAAATAATGAGAAAGACCTTAACTCAGAGTGTGGAACTGAGAAAAATGACTTTAAAGATTTTCAGTTGTCCCTCCAAATTAATTATAGGTAGGACACTGTAAATCTGGCAATTAGATGTTTTAGTAATGAAAATTATCTACATAAAAAAATCTTGAGCTCAAAATTGACTTTTGACCACTATTTTAAAGTTACGGTACTCTGCCTTTGCATTGTCAGCAAAAAGTGAGAAGTCATGCCAAGGCAAAAGGCAGTAACTTCCACATTATCAATATTTGGTTGCTGATCACCATTAACAAAATCATTATAGTAACACCTGTATAAAATCTAGTGATCATGGCATTTATTTTGTGTGATTTACACTTATAGACATCTACTTATTGCTACCCTGTGCTTTGGTTGCATTCTGGTGGCATTATTAATACATGAGACATGGCAAAATACCTCCATAGCGGTAAGATCTTCAATTGGTACCGAGTGGCATAAGACTTGATAAACGCACGTTCAAAATGATCACGATAAAACAGGTCCTCGCGCACATTCGACCCGGGGACTCGTTTATAGTATATTCGTGTTCGAAGGTGTCATGCTCCTCATATGTTCACGAAAAGTACGAAGTACGAACGCAGTGCTTTCCATCTTGAGACTCGGTGGGGAGCGCGCTCTGGACTACCTAGACGACTAATGCATTTATAGCACAACCTTCTGTGTTCTGCGTCTTTTCAGTAGCGGTGGTTTCAGCTGTCTGCCCTATTATTGTGCAGTGCACTTCGCTCCCGCGGATTTATTCCGGACAGTGTGATTGTAGGTACAACCCGCTTGTAACAGCTTGTCTGATGTTGTATGCACCAGCAATTCTTGCTTCATTATGTTGTATGCACCAATATACCGTTGTTGCTTCATTATTATCACTCCCTGTGACATATTAGTCCCGCGTCGGCCCGACTGTGTTCAGGGCGGAGCTGAAGGCGCCGGCGAAATTTTGGCACTCTGCCAGCTAGATGCATGATTGTTTCAACCAGGTCCGGTACCCGATCTGGGTGAGGCGGGGCTTTAGTTCTTTGTTGTATTCACCTGCTACGGCGTGTGTAACATTTTTTCTGTCAACTCTGCATATATCATTCGCGATGGATAGCCTATCGCACGTTTGTCGATGGAGCGGGTTCAGACCATACTAAATGTTCTGACCATATGTGGTGTTCTATAGTAAACCTCTAGAGGGAGCTCTGGTGTGTACGACAGGAATGAAAAGAGAGAAGTGAAGAACATGTGAGGTGGAAGAATAAAGAGAATGACACGTTAAGTTCAGTAACGGTGTTAATACATTTATTTCGAGGCACTCAACATATTGGCGACGAGGATGGCTTTGAGTTTGAGCCAACCCACCCCGTTCCTGCAAACACCGGGAGAACCACCGATCCCGTTCACGGCATGGATTAAAACTTTCGACAATTTCTTGATGGCCCTGGGAGAGGAGCTATCTAATGCTAGGAAGCGTGCTCTGCTGAAACACTGCCTCGGAGCCGAAGGGCAAAGATTGTTCTACACTCTGAATGTGAGTCAACAGGGAGATGATACGTACGCTTCTGCTTTGAGTGCAATCCAGGACTTTTTCATTCCTAAAGTTAACGTGGTCGCTGAACGTTATCGGTTCCGGCAACGCAGTCAACGCGCGGGCGAATCCACAGACCAGTATATCGCTGCTCTCCGTGAACTGGCTGCCACCTGCGAATTCGGCGCTATGGAGGATGAGATGATACGCGATCAGCTGGTTGAAAAGACTAATTCAACGCGCGTCAGAGAACGGCTGCTGTTGGAAGTACCACTCGACCTTAAAAAAGCTGTGACTGTCGCCCGGCAAATTGAAATTGCTACAGCGGAAGCCAAAGCGATGATAGCATCATCCGACAACTCAGTACAAGCAGTTCAACAACATAACAGGCCCCGATGGAGCAAACATAAAGCCGACGCGATGCGCGGACCATCCAAACCCGTCTGTGCACTTACTTGCTACCGCTGTGGCTCTGAGCAACACGCAGCTAATTTTCCCGGATGTCCTGCTAAGGACGCAGTGTGCAGGAACTGTAACAAAAAAGGACATTACGCTAAGGCATGCCGTGGAAACAAACGGGTGAGTGAAATTACAGTGCCTGAAGTGACTGTGTTAAATGTTGAACATTCTGCTCGTGACTGTGGCAAAATAATGTGTACAGTACAAATACGCATAAGCACAGGACAAAAACGGGACATTCAGCTAGGTAGATACTGGATCAGCTGTGTCTATACTACCAATGTCAATTTACACTGGATCGTTCAGTCAAGCACCCCTCTCACCACCGAAACTCGGTCTAGTTAGTTTTGGGGGTGATGTAATTGATGTGAAAGGATGTTTGCCAGCCAGTATCTCATACGGTGACCGTTGCACTACTGCAGACCTATACATTGTACAAAAGGGCTCAGCTATGCTGGGCAGAGATCTTCTTACGGGACTGTGCTTACAATTATGTGATGGCCAGGTCAGTACAGCTCAGTGTGCGCAGTCTGTCTCGTCTGTAGCTGCAAGTTCCGAAAACAGATTGGGATGTGCAAGAGGATTTGTGCACCGTGTCAAGATTCGGCCTGAGGTTCAGTCCATTCAGCAGAAACTGAGGCGCTTGCCTTTCTCAATCCGTGACGAGGTGTCCAAGGAATTACAGAAGCTTGTACAACAGGACGTAATCGAGCCTGTGGATGCATCTGAGTGGGTCTCACCGATAGTGGTCACCAGAAAAAAAGACGGGGGTATTCGGCTTTGTGTCGACTTACGGGAGCCAAATAAAGCCATTGTTGTGGACAGTTTTCCTCTTCCACATATGGAGGAGATGTTCGCAAATCTGTGCGGAGCTACGGTGTTTTCCACACTAGACCTCCAAAGTGCTTACCATCAGGTTGAGTTGCACGAGGAAAGTCGGAACCTTACTGCGTTTATTACGCATGATGGGTTATTTCGTTTCAAAAGGATTCCATATGGACTGGCCTCAGCTCCAAGCTGCTTCCAGAGGATGATGACTGAAATCCTTAAAGGTCAGTCTGGGGCTCATTGCTACTTAGACGACATCATGGTCTCAGGAGCAACACTTAAGGAACATGATGATAACCTACAATCCGTGCTGCAGCGAATTAACAAGGCAGGACTCAAACTGAACACCGCAAAGTGTCACTTCAGACAATCAGAACTATCATTTCTGGGTGCAAATCATACTGTTGGGAGTAATATTATCAAAAGGAAGTTAAGGGGAAAAAGGATACTGGTTATCTTCTATCCTTACTGTTACTAGTAATAAGTCATTGTTATGGTATGTTTGTTCTTAAGAGAGAGGAATATGTGGTGTTCTATAGTAAACCTCTAGAGGGAGCACTGGTGTGTACACCAGGAATGAAAATAGAGAAGTGAAGAACATGTGAGGTGGAAGAATAAAGAGAATGACACGTTAAGTTCAGTAACGGTGTTAATACATTTATTTCGAGGCACTCAACACCGCATTTGTGCAGGACAAAGCTCTGAGGACATCAGAAGTTACAGGGACTGATGGCAGCTGTACAAAGTACACCGGCTACATCGTAATTTCAATTTAATGGAGAGCAAAACAAAGGCAGAACACCGTACAATCTGAAAGGTAGCATTATTTGATAGAACGCCAGCACCGTAACTTGATATTGACGCGCGGCTAAACAAAGGCAGAGTACCCTAACTCAAAATGAGCGTTCCAAAACAAAGCCAAAGAGCGGTAACTGGTGTTACGGTGTTCTGCCTTGGTTTCTCACGGGCTTTTGGAAGTTACTGTTAAGACAACCCATTATTTTCTCGAAAAAACGACGGAATTGACTCCAGATACTTATCCACATGATAAAGGGGGTCTTGAATGTGCCAAAAATATAAAAAAACTAATTTTCGACCAAACACGAAGTTACGGTCTTTTGCCTTTGCACGGCAGAGCAGTAAAGAGATAGGCTATGTTTGACAATAGTACAACTACTACTAATACTAATAACAGTATTACTAATACTAAATAGTCCTTTTACAGTTTCTGCAGTATTCAAAATGTGTATAACCAAAGGACGCTGTGCTGAGTACAGAAACACAAAATGCAGTGCAGTCATCTTGATCTTTTATTTCTAGAGTGATGATTGAATCAGAAGCACTATACACTGTATAATATTTTTGGTCACACTTTATTAGGCTCCAATTCTCACTATTAACTAACTATTAACTATAAATTTTGAATTAATAGTTAGTAGTTGTGGTTGTTAAGTTTAGGTATTGGGTAAGATTGATATTCTACATTATGGTCATGCAGAACAAGGCATTAATATGTGCTTTATAAGTACTAATAAACAGTCAATATCCTAGCAATATGCATGCTAATAAGCAACTAGTATATAGTTAAAAAATTGGATCCTAAACTAAAGTGTAACCTTTTTTTTTTACATTTAGAATTTGACCTAATTCCTATATATATATATATATATATATATACACACTCACCGGCCACTTTATTAGGTACACCTGTCCAACTGCTCGTTAACACTTAATTTCTAAGCAGCCAATCACATGGCGGCAACTCAGTGCATTTAGGCATGTAGACATGGTCAAGACAATCTCCTGCAGTTCAAACCGAGCATCAGTGTGGGGAAGAAAGTTGATTTGAGTGACTTTGAACGTGGCATGATTGTTGGTGCCAGAAGGGCTGGTCTGAGTATTTCAGAAACTGCTAATCTACTGGGATTTTCACGCACAACCATCTCTAGGGTTTACAGAGAATGGGCCGAAAAAGAAAAAACATCCAGTGAGCGGCAGTTCTGTGGGCGGAAATGCCTTGTTGATGCCAGAGGTCAGAGGAGAATGGCCAGACTGGTTCGAGCTGATAGAAGGGCAACAGTGACTGAAATAACCACTCGTTACAACCGAGGTATGCAGCAAAGCATTTGTGAAGCCACAACACGCACAACCTTGAGGCGGATGGGCTACAACAGCAGAAGACTCCACCGGGTACCACTCATCTCCACTACAAATAGGAAAAAGAGGCTACAATTTGCAAGAGCTCACCAAAATTGAACAGTTGAAGACTGGAAAAATGTTGCCTGGTCTGATGAGTCTCGATTTCTGTTGAGACATTCAGATGTTAGAGTCAGAATTTGGCGTAAACAGAATGAGAACATGGAACCATCATGCCTTGTTACCACTGTGCAGGCTGGTGGTGGTGGTGTAATGGTGTGGGGGATGTTTTCCTGGCACACTTTAGGCCCCTTAGTGCCAATTGGGCATCGTTTAAATGCCACGGCCTACCTGAGCATTGTTTCTGACCATGTCCATCCCTTTATGGCCACCATGTACCCATCCTCTGATGGCTACTTCCACCATGTCACAAAGCTCTAATCATTTCAAATTGGTTTCTTAAACATGACAATGAGTTCACTGTACTAAAATGGCCTCCACAGTCACCAGATCTCAACCCAATAGAGCATCTTTGGGATGTGGTGGAACGGGAGATTCGCATCATGGATGTGCAGCCGACAAATCTGCGGCAACTGTGTGATGCCATCATGTCAATATGGACCAAAGTCCCTGAGGAATGCTTCCAGCACCTTGTTGAATCTATGCCACGAAGAATTGAGGCAGTTCTGAAGGCAAAAGGGGGTCCAACCCGTTACTAGCATGGGGTACCTAATAAAGTGGCCGGTGAGTGTATACACACACTGTATATATGTTATAATAAATTTGCTTTTAAAAACCAAGGAAATTTATTTCACAAAAATTGTTGATACACAAGTACCGTCCCACTGTACTTAAAGCTGCAGTCCGTAGCTTTTTTTGGGTTAAAGATTATCCAAAATACATATTTGAGAAAATACATAACCAGCCAGTGTTCAAAACTCTCTGCTTGCCTTAGCTCGATTCAAAACGGTAAGCTTGTAATAATGTTTTTAATTCCAGTGGTACTGGTGGATTTCCGCGGGAGATTTGAGCATGTCTTTGCGTCATTACATCACATCTGTACACACACACATCTGTACACACACATCTGTACACATAAAGAAGGAGTCTCGGCTAGAAGGCTATATTGTGTGTGAGGATGTTGGAGGTGGAGATTTATAGCCTTTTCTCACAGCACTTGATATAATTAAACTTATCAATTTGATGGCGGATCCAGAAAGGTTCAAACGACAATCACCAGTGACAACAGATTCACCCGCTGTAAAATGCAAAAGACTTCGTTCGGACTTCGGAGTGGCAACAGAAAAAAAGAGACTGCAACCGGACCCATACGAAAACAAGGATACATATCTGAAGGACATTACATGTAGTCACGCAATGCCGACGTTGTTAACATTAACAATTTGAGAACAAAGTATAATTTGCACGGTTTTGCGTGATTTGATAAGCGATTGTTAGATTTAATCAGCGCGATTTACTGCAATGTCAGAACCAGAACAAAAGTGGATGTTTCTTACTTGTTCAGATGACATTTTCCGGTGAAAATTCTTATGTTGGTCATACTTGCAAAAAGAATAATCTGTGATTCTGAATGCCAGTATCAACACCGGCGCGGTGACTGACAGCCTCACAGTCTCCTCAAACTTTGTGTTCATCCACGCTGTGCCTTGTCGAAGTACAACTCACGTAAAGTTGATAATTCCGTGAATGACTGCAATTGCAGATTTCGACCAGAGATGGCGACAAAGAGGAACAACTGTGGACTGCAGCTTTAACATACACATAAATTGTCAGAATATGACTAATACTGATGAATAAACAGTATAAGGTAAGGCTATTAAATAGCAATCCCAAACTAATTTTTGTTAATTCAATAAAGATAGCAAGTTGGTGTACCACCAGTCATTTAAAATATACAAAATAACACAAAGTGAAAATAAGTGGTATTTTACCATGGTTTATACTATACTATATACTGTACTATGCTATACTATACTATACTATACTATACTAGATTATTCTAATATGAACTGTTAATGAAACATATGGACACTCATCCTAATAAATAGAATGAACCTCATCCCAGTGTGAAAATCCTTCACAGCTAACACGTACCAGTTATGTAATTTGCTGGTACTTTTTGGTAATTTCACGACTTGCTAATTGACAACATTACTATGATGTTGCATGCTCCTACTTTATTTTGCTCTTTATATATAGTGAAGTGCAACTGAAGAGTAAGCGCTACGAGGCGAGCACAGTTCAAGATCTGACAGGACAGGAAAGTGTTATTTCGTAACAAGTTACGAATATAACTGGCATCGATAGAGAATGGAACGGTTAAGCAAAGAGAACGGTTTGGCCCGACTACAGTTCTGTACTGAGTTACATCTCTAACAGGTTCAGGATTGAAAGCTGGGTAGTGATGCTGAGATAGCATGACTCAATCTTTCAAGCTCTCGCCTCATCAAGGCAGCACTTTCACAATGTGTTTTAATAAAGAACTTCCGTTTCCGTGGAGCGGTGTGGCTCCAACAGCTGGGCTGTGAAAGCCGGAGCAGATGAGATGACGTCCGTAGCCCTCTAAGCAGCTGAATGCTGTTATTTATTACAGTCATGCATGATCATTAGCTGGCGTGTTCCTCATCTCCACCCTCACACCAATCTCCAGGCACTTGGTTACAAAGGCCACGGATCACGGATCGCTCAAACTGACGTTAAATGATTCCATGCAAATGTTGATGCATGATTCAGAAGTTCCACCGTCTCTCATTTGCAATTTAGCAACTGGACACAAATAGGACTTGAAGTTTTGTTTTCTTCAATAAATGGTCAGTGAAAGGATAACCTCGGGTTAATATTGAAAAGTAACTCATAATTAAAAATATTGTTTACTTAACAGGATATCAATTCAACAGATTAATGTCATAATCACTGTATAATTTGAATTGTTAGATATTTCAGCCCAGCCATTTGATGACATTTAAAGTGTTTAATCCTAGCTACTTTTCAAGCAAAGGTTGTTTTCATGTTATGTAAACAAAATGTCTCAAAAAAGGCCATTTGTACTTCTAATGGTTAAAAAGAAAATTAATGGGACACGAAAGAATGTGCCATTTGATAAGTCCCTAAACCACACAGTGTACAATACTGGTGCTTAAATTAACTAAAAACTGTATTTTATTATCAGTAGACACGCATTAAGAGGTTATTTGTTTGTTGCTCCAAAGCTTGAATGATAAAGCTGACTTAGGCAGAGATCGATTAGACCGACAGCTCAAGGTCAGCACATCAGACCATCTGCTTATTGATCCTGGATTAGTTTTCTTGGAAACCCACATATATTCCAAGAAATGGCCTTATGTTCTTGATGGCATGGTGAGAAGTGTGAGTAGATGAGTATTAAGGCAGAATTAATAATGCAAGAGGTTCTTGTCCTTCAGACAAGCAGAAGAAACATCATAAACATTACTTTTTATGCATGGACGTGATTCTAGCCAATCCATTAAATCAATCATTAGGGATATTCTGGTGTAGATGCCTTCAAAGGTCTTATATTGAGTGATCTAATGCCTATTTCCAAGCAGTGACCTTATGCTGTCCAGCCTTGACTCCTGGGAAGCTTCTATGCTCTCATATACCAGAAGGACAAATGCAGGATTAGAAGGAGTGAGCACCTTTTCCCCAAACACCATAAATAATTGAGCGCTAGCAGAGGTCATTTCTGGAGCAGGTCTAATTAAGGACGGAGGTGGAGCGTGGAGTCTGGTAGTTTCTGGTCCATGAACACCACCTCACCGGGTGCTTTTTATGTGTTAGTCAAGACATGCTTGTGCAATGGCATGCTGTAGGTTTGACCACAAGTGCACAGTGAGAAAAGTTTGGCCTACACATTTGGCTATATTTGCATGTCTTTGGTGGTTTGTATTTCTAATGATAAATACAAAGTTCTGTCATTGAAAACCTTAACTTGGTCTGCTTGCAATCATATCGTTCTCTATAGGGCACAGCTGATGGGTTCCTGCTGTATCAGCTTGCTGCTCAACTTTGGTCAGTGTCTACATAGCAGTTGGTAGCACGCTTATAGAAACCCTCCACCTTCCCCAGCTCCACCTGTATAGATCTGCTACCGGTAATTCATGTATGCTTTTGTACAGTGTGTCTTACTTACTCACAGCAGCGTGTTGTGTATGTATTGACAGTAACAAGTCTCTTTACTAGCTCTGTAGCAGCAGTAATAACCTACAGAAGCAGCAGCGTAGCAGATCTATTGTGCCAAAACCAAACATATTAACGATGTATTCAAATAATCCAGCAGCGTGAACGCACGCAGTCATGTCTCATTCAAAAGATAGACCCGACTCTTTAGCATGACGCAATCGGTCACGAGACAATGCTATTTCACAATCAAAGCTGACGTAATGACGCAATTGGTCACGAGACATAAGAGAGCCAATGCCATTTCACTATCAAAACCGACGTAACGCGTCTTCGGGCGGCAATTTTTGAATGTGTGCATAGGATATACAGCGGATGGAGATGGGGATCTCTTTTGAGTCTGTTCTTCACACAAATCAATCGCTTGGACTCGGAACACTTGGAATATTTGTTATTTTTGAATAAATTAGTCATATCTGCCTGTTATATCCTTTGTTATTATATAATACACAAATGGGTAGGTTTAGGGCTGGGGTTGGGTTCAAAAGTGTCTCAATAGTGTAAATAAAATAAATAAATACAATTATGGTAGCTAATTAAATTGAGAATCACAACCCAACATTTCATAATATGGCAAAATTATAACCCAATATATAATGTTGCATCATGATGATAACATTCCCATGTCCAACGCATCTGTGTATGACGCCACAGGTTTCTCATTGAAAGCAATGGAGTTCCCTGTTCGTCGATAACGTGACACCTAGGGGTACCTTTAGGGTCTTGATTTTGACACGGAAGGCACTTGACCGTGCTTTAGTTTTTTACGCCTTGGGAGTGAGAATGGGTTGGAAGTAATTGGTAATGCCAACGGATAGCTTTCTCCAGGTAATAGAGCTCATTGGTTGGAGAGTAAGTTATGAACAGTGAGAAGGTACAGTAGGTTGCTAAAAGGAAAGCTGTTTCAGAGGTAGAGCAAGTTGTTGATTAATTTTTATCTTTCAAAATAAGATCAGGAGTCTTGTATTATGAAAGTAAATGTGGTTTTAAATGTGGAAAGTAAATGTGAAAGTAAATTATGAACTCTTGGAAAAGTTTACGAAGAGGCTAACTACTTTAGCAAGATACTGAAAGATTGTCTGTGGTTCAAGTAGAAAGCAATTTTACAGCCACAACAACAGCTTTTCTGAGAGGTGAGAGGTGCTGGTCTTTTTTTAGTCCTAGATAACATTAACCTGATTGGTGATAATGTGAACAGGCAGCTTTGGGATGATATCGTCATCTATTTTCATTCTTTCACAACTCGTCTCTTTCTTTTTATCTCCTCTCATCCCATTTGGCTTGTAATCTGTAAGAATGTCTATGTCTGTGTGGACATGTCTGGTTTAGGTGTGGGGGGAGTTGGCTCCTCTTCCCCACATGCGGGGGCAAGAACGGGAGGTAATAGCTTGTGCTGTGCCCCTCGAGTCTTGCGGCGTGTGAATTACATCTAGTTTGGCCTCCATGGAGTCAAGAGCTCTCTCTCCGTCAAAACCGTGCACTGTTCCCTTCCCCGTCATCACCAAATCCACCGAGATATTTCTGATAACATTAGGTTAATAGGTATGTGACCTGAGCTTTGTGCAGGAAAGAGAAAAGAAGAGATGAGAAATACAGCAAGAGACATGTCTGTGTCAGACTTTTGAGCATCAGTATTAAGTTCAGTTTACACTGCATCTTATTTTGGCAAAAAAACACCTGCTTAGCCATGAAGTGGCTGCCTGAAAGACCTGATACAAAGACTTTAGATATATAAATATGGTGCATATTACTATGAATGGGAGAAAGTGCAACACGCAATATGGCAGAATAAGCCCCTGCATTCCAAATAAGGGCCAATCACTGATTGGCAAAGTCATTGCGCCACTGCAGCTGCCATTAGAAATTTCGGTTTCAATAGAAACAGTCAATGTTCTAAGACACGTGCTTAGAAAAAAAATAGAAAAAATTCAGTTTTTTGTCATGATTTGAGTTGTCAGATTTCATTGGTAATTTCAAATATGAAATTTAATCTTAAACTTGGTGAATAGCTTTGGATAATTTAATGTTTCCCCATTCAATGAGATTGGAGTTGTACTTGCATGAATGAAATAGCTGCCTGTGAGACATTGCAATGATGGGCGCCGAGTGAAATGACTTCCCTCCAAGGGACTTTGCCTGATTTAGCACAATAAACTGAGCATTACCATGTCTGTGTTTTTTTTATACAAACAATGGAAGTCAGTGGGGTCCAATATTGTTCAGCACCCCAATGACTTTCGTTGTATGGACCAAAACGTTTCTTCAAAATATCTTCTTTTGTCTTCTTTTTTTTAATGGCAATACGTGAAAAGCCATTACGGTCCTCGGTAACATAAGGCGGAAGATTGGTTTAAGATTTTGATGCCAGGTACACAGACTGGAGAACGGCGGGCATTCTCTGATCCACTTAATCCATGGAAAGGCAGTGACTTGGACCGACTCAAAGCATAAGGCCACACTCCACCCTGTGCCAGTCAAAACGCACAAGAACACAGCAGTGTTTTTCATTAGCCTCCCGATGGGCCGGGTACCAGGGTCAGGATGGCAGCAGACCATTTGGGCATAGAGGTGAAAGAAGAGGACAACTGGAGAGGGCAGAGGAAAAAAAAGGTGGAACAGAAAGCAGGCCTAAGATAAAGATTGTATATGGAACTCAGGCACACACAGATTGATGGAGGGTGGAAATGCTCAGCATGGAGAGAAGGTGTGTAAGACGTATGAAGGAATCACTTCCCTTGAGTTAAATAAGAGAGATGCTTGAAATTTAGAGAGATCTGTAGTTGGTCCCCCCAGGATTTCACGACGAGGAGTATTAAACTAGTTCCAACCTCACAGGAAAAGGGGGTGATTTCCTATGAATTTGTGCTATGTGAATCAGGTTAGGGGTTTTAAATTTAAAAGTAATGCGTTACTTTACTCATTATTTGAAAAAGTTATCTGATTGCCTAACTCGCGTTACTTGTAATACGTTAACCCCAACACTAAAAATGACAAGCGTCAGATATATAGTAGAAAGAGAATCTGTGTATGCCTCATAAATTCACTGACACAGGTGCCCTCTGACTTCTGTGTGGACAGGGATGAACAAGTAACCAGAAAAGCATGTGTGTGTGTGTGTGCATGTAATTCGGTTTCTTCTCTCTCTCGCTCCACATCCCCCGCCTTATTCCAGACGCCGCCAAGTGAAGTTATTGCATGTGACACGCTCAGCAGTAGGAGAGGGTTGCGAGCTGAAAAAATTGCATTACTCAACAAAGCAGAATGCCAGGGGAACAAGATGAGATACATCTCTGCTTCTTGATAACACTGGAATTATTTAAAGTAGAAGAGGGGGAGAAGGAGTGGATAATATTTTCCAGTCTATATTTAGATTGGGAGCAATTGCAGCAGAGCAGACAGGCGGAGCTTCTATCTGCTTCAGATGAGCTACACGGTGGGCCGTGAGCAGGCAGATCTATCTGTCTCTGAGCTTCAGATTAAACCACAAACTGAATCAGAGGGAAAACGGCAATTCTAAAAGAACAGACACATTCTCATAGGCTGCATGTACACTGCAAGACCTAATGCACAGATACAATATTTTGACACCTAGCCGATTTTAAATCCTGTCTGATTTTATTCACTTTAAACTAGGCTGTCAGTCAATTAAAATATTAAATCACTATATTAATACAGTTGCTTTTTAAGAGCAGACAACTTCATAATATGTGTAATTATTGGGTTCACCAGTTTGTGTGGATGATATACTCAAGGCAGAATATATGTGCATATCCACAAAAAGACACTGAACCGAGGTTGTAAAGAGAACATACCAACCTTGATTTGGTGGATGAAAAAAAAAAAAAATTAACTACTTCACTGTTATTAGTTTTGGTAAACTAAAACCATATAAAACATTTTCATTACTTGAAATAAAATAAATGTTAGCTGATATATAGGGCTGTGCAGTTCAACTCGACATCCGCCCCGTGGCCGAGGACCATCGGTGGCTTACAAAATAAAATATTGGTTTGCAATTAAATGTTACATCACAACCATGGAAACATTTAGATTCGTGTCGAATGAGAAAGGTACATGAGCCCATAAATTCAAACCATTTGTCTGCATAATGTTTAGCGATCTGGTCACCCGATTTTCACAGAATTTAACAATATTCCAGGAGTTATTCCACTGGACATGGAGTCTCGTCTTTCTTTTCCCAAGTCTTCACTCACGTCTCACCTATTTTCAAAGGGGATTATAATAATTTCTTCCTTTTGTTCACTTTTTATTACTACTTTTGCATCCTTCGGACGATGGAGACGGAGCCGAAGGTGGTGGAGCTCTGAGCACAGATGGCGAGCAGATGGAACTAGGAATTGGGAACTATCCAGGTGGAGCCGTAAGTCCGATGGTCCCAGGTGGAGCCAAGGGAGGGAGGAGCCAAAGAGGAGTCAGGGTGATCCACTCGACTTGTAGGAGCTGGATGACGGAAGGCCAGAGTTGAATCCACACCACAGAGGGGAGGTCGAGCAGGAGTCAAGGGGTTGACGGGAAAAAGCGTAGATGGGGCTAAGGGACTGGCTGATATTGAAAGAGGACATGGGAGAGGGAGGCTGGGTGGGAACTCTGGAGACTTCGAGCTTGATGAAACCAGTGGGAACGCAGGAGATACTGAGCTGGGCTGAACCAGTGGGGAGGCTGGAAATTCTGAGCTGGGCAGAACCAAAGGGGACAGGGGATGCAGGTAAACATCCTCTTCCAAATCATTAAGAAGGTCAGAGTCCAGCGGCTGCTCACCCTCAATGGTGGTAGTGTGGAAGGGTCCTATCTATACACACAAACTCCACGAGTACTCACACGGCGGACGATGTTGCCGACTCACACACCTGGTCAGACATCTTGCAAGGCTCAGGCTCCGGGGGCGATGGCTTGGTCCGACCTGTTCTCCAGCGTGGGCTCATGCATCACTGCAGGCTCTAGCGTTCGCTCCATGCAGCTTGGTGATGGCTGGCTGGCTGGGCTTTGGGTTACAGGTTGTGATGAGCAACACTGCTAAGTCCATATTTAAATATACTCAATGTGAGGGTCCTGTATTCTGTTCATGCACTGGCTGTAATGATGCACACAAAGTTGAGGAATCAAACGAAACAGTCTTTAATAATAATTCCAACTGAAACACATTGGAGAACTTCAGGAAGAAAAACAACCACGCTACAATAAAAGATATAGGACAAAAAAAAAGTAAGGAAAACTCAGGACTTAACCCGTTTAATCCCAAATTTTTTCTTGCAACTTGAGTACATACATTTTACTTCTTAGACCTCCCTAACACTCAAACATTATGCCTTTTTTGATTTTATGTTGGTTAAGTTAGTGAAATATTAGGTTTGTAATAGTGCAATAGTGACCGGTGGGAAACACCATAGTCAGAATTCATACAAATTCTTCAATTAGACCTATTGACACAATTCATTCCAAGACATCCAATACCTCGTTTTGTCATTTTGTGAAGGAGGCTTAGTGAGGTGAAAAGGTTGTCATGTGCAAAGTTACACCCTGGAGGAACTTCTGCTTGTTTGGCTAGACACCTATGGGCTAGACCATGACTTCACTTGGGCCCTGTTCTAGGTGTGTGCACTCATTCAGTACACTGAAGATGGGCCGTACGTTGTAGAAAGGGTTGTTTGTGGTCATGTGTGGGGCAAACCAATTGGTTCTCATGAACATCTGCCTAATCCTCCAGATAGTTCACCTCTGCATCGCCATTCAATACTCTACTTGGCAAATGGGCCGTTTCACCCATGGGACTCCCTATCTGAGCCATAACTATTACAGTCACTTTCAATTGAGGGGGGAAGGGGGGTCACGTACGTCTAGAAGGTCCAACACATTGAAAGTTTATGGGATACTGATAACTACACTGAACAAAATTATAAACGCAACACTTTTGTTTTTGCCTCCATTTTTCATGAGCTGAACTCAAAGATCTAAGACCTTTTCTATGTACAAAAAAAGGCCTATTTCTCTCAAATATTGTTCACAAATCTGTCTAATTCTGTGTTAGTGAGCACTTCTCCTTTGCCAAGATCATCCATCCCCCTCACAGGTGTGGCATATGTTCAGTGTTGGATTGCCAATACCTGCCAATACCAGCCAATACCTGTGTTTTCAATTGAAGCACTGTGTTATACTACTGGTCACAATTGTGACCGTTAAAAAATTTACAAGTCTTACGAGCAAAATATATATGCAGGAGTATAATTCTCAAAATATATCAGTAGTAGACCCTTTAAAGAATATATGTACAAAATATGATAGTTCTATCTGTTAATTAAGATGTTTTACAAACTACTTTTTTTAGTAGTCTGAAGAAGACATCTTCTTCTAGATGTGCAAGCAGGAATTAAACTGATCTGGTCATGTGACCTTTCACACTAGTCACATGACATCAATAGATTTTAATCAAGACAATCTATTTTGTCATTTAAAAGTTGAATTTCTTGCCCTGGGATTAGGGGAGTAATGAGGATACTAATTAAACAACAGGTGAACAAAATCAGTAACTATGGGAACAAACTAGTGAACCAATTACAGAGAACATAGGCAAACAGAAACAGAACATAGGCTACACATTACATTCCCAGAGAAAAACAAAATCAAAATATACTGTGTTAATTCAGAATTTCAAACATGTTCATCATATAAGTATTGTATCCATTGTGTATTCAAGTCACAGTGTGTATGATTTTTATTTTTGAATTACTAAACCTAACTTTCACATCTGTAGTTCGGTTCATTTGGTCTGGACCAAGGGCGAAAAATTATACTTTGTAGCATTTTTCAGGCGTTTTGGTTCCTTTTCACACCACACTGATTGCTCTGGTCTGAATCAGTTGATGAGTTGATGAAAGGAACCAAAATGCAGTCACGTGACAACATCCACATCACTCGTTGGCCAGATGTGTCTTGATCATATTTCCATAACTGCACTTTGATTGGTCAGAATTAACGTGCGGGAAAATTCCACAGATCTATGAAACCCCCTTTCCCTGAGCTGTTTGCTAAACAAAGCGAAGATTTCGCTGTTCTTCAAGTTTTTGATAGTTGGGACCTAATATGGTCATCAGACCAAATTTCTATGAGGTTCCGCACCTCCTCATAACTACAAGTTTGTCCGTGCAAACTGTCAACAAACATTAGTCCTCATCCCGTAATGCACAGAGCAGCTGGTTTAGTCCAAAAATGCGCAGGTCTTTGGCAGTCGGGTCTGTTCGAGGTCGGATCACGTTCTCACCACAAACGAAAAACTCCAAAGCTCCAGAGTTCGTTTGAAAGCATACCGAGTACGGTTGTTTGGTCCGCTTTTGGTGCGCACCCGAGTGCAATTGCTGCATTCACACCAGCCCAAATGAACCGCACCAAGGGGGACAACGAACTCTAGTGCGATTCAACCGAACTAAATGAGGTGGGTGTGAAAGCACCCTAAGTGACCAGATAATAGATATGAATTAGATTCAGATTCACATTTGCAAGTAGCCCAAATCAAGATATTCTGATCCTATGCCTTAATTGACCACAACAAATTCCAATCTAAAGCCAGATGTCTGTGAAAAGAAAGTTAACAAAAAAATGTTTTCTAAAAATTTCCTCTTGAGCAAATCACACAAAAATGGTCAATAATGTCCAAGTCATATTTCACACCAAAACCAAAGGAACAAAATAAGATATTCCATATTGCATAAAGAAAATAAAGAACATGTGAAATAACACACAGAAAGTTTCTCACGCCACTCATAAACTGGTACTATTTTAAATATTTAAAAATAGATTAAGACATTTTCTTTCTATAGGACAAATGCACAGGAAATAAAGGCCTCGATATACTCACGGCGAAGTTCTTTATCTTCCGCTTTCGATTGTTTAAAAGCAAGCAGATTTACAGTATTAAACATGAAAAAAGTGTCAGTGTCTCTTCAATTAGAATTACAACTTCAGTTTCTACTATAAAGTGACTCTCCATTGTATTCCTGTTTTCACTTGAGGATGTCTGACCTCGATGGAGCGAACAGAAGAAATGAACCGGAGAAGATTTCCTCCTCAAAGAAGGCGGAGTCTCAGAGCCACACTTACCTATTACATCATCGCCACGGACCAATGGTAGTTCGATGGTGCTCACCAGCCATGGGGAAATTTTATGGAAGGAGCTTTGCCAAGCTGTTTCGAACTCCCGAAACGAACACAAACAAACTTTGTTTTGGGCTGATTTTGTTCAAAATGAAGTCACACCAGTTTAGAGTGTAACCACATAAAGAGTGATTAAATGGCTAAAATGGTCCTTCACCATCATTCCAGAATTATCTCAAAGATAATTACTTTCCAGGACCTTGCATGTGTTAAGCCTCTAAATCAGTTCACTTAATTGCATTTACCCTTCCATGTTAAGACATGCCCACAGCTTCCTGTGAATGCCACTAAACTGCAATTACTGTGAGCAAAACGGCTCTGCTGAATAAAGCACATGACAACATCTGTCTAAATCAATACTTTATCGATACATCAACAGCAGATTGTCCATCAGTGAAATACCTTGGCTAGGATATCTATTTTACCCTAAATTGCTTCAGTGCATTCTGCACCATGTGAACATCTAATTAGTGTTGTAATATCATACATTTAAAAAAATTGACTTTTGCTGTATTTTAGAAAGTTCCCAGACCAAAACAAGCTAAGCTCTAACAAAAATCTGTGGCTTCAGTGTATGCAATATTGATGTGCTTCCTGCGGATTGATTTTTCTCAAAGTATGGAATCCCTTTTTCATATTCTCAAAAATATTATACATAAATCACCAGATTTAACAGCATTCAGAAGTCCATAGAGCTCTATGAACTCTAATTGATCCCGCTACATTTCTTTAATGCTTAAATTAGTGCCATTAAAAAGGCATTCTCCTCCTAATTGCTACATTACATTGCAGTACAAGTCTAAGAATATTAGTCACCAAAGCGCCATTAATTTTAACACCCCTAAAGTAATACATAGTAAAAATGACTGCAGTCATTAAAGCTTACCGGAAAGTACAGGAGGAGTGCTCCAAACATGATGGCCTCTAGCAGGATGAGTCCTGACGCTCTGATACTCTGAAACACAACAAAAAGAACATCACATTGGAAAACTTCTCTCCTTAAACTATTCTTTTGCTAGAAATGGGTCAGTGGAAACCTTCCATTTGTGGCTACTTTATAACTTATCCCTTTGCGCACAAATGCATTCTCCTTGGACTATTCTAATGTGTTCACAGGGGTTGATTCATCTTTGTTCTCTTCAGACTAATGCCTTCCCTGGAATAAACCTGCTCTGTTTCACAATGACATTAACAACTTGATTCATTTTGAGTTTCAAAGCAGTGCACTTTGTCTTTTTTTTTTTACACTTTCCAAAGAATATTAGAGAGGTGTTTGCTATGAAGAAGTGCTTGCTAAAATACTTTTAGTTGCCAAGCTAGTGCACAGTGTTCTGGGTGGTTGCTCAAAATATTCCACCTCCAAGTTTAATTGATATTCTGGTAAATTAAAACAAAATAAATTGTTACTCATGATAAAGTAGTATCATATTTCAATGGAAAGATATTTTTACCATTAGTTATGTGAGGCAAAATAAGTTAGAATCAAAGATAAACTGAAATTCATGGCATTTCAACACTACTTCTACTTTATTTGAAGGCTGCGATCCACCTTTTAAGTCTGACGTTGTGCGATACTGTATCCGAGTTCAAACGCTCCATCAGATCCCAAAAACAAACAACTCATGTGCTCATAAACGCACGTCCTGATTTTGCAGAGTTAGACGCACATTCATGGGTCAACATATTTTGTTGATTCTGGAACAACATTCCTGTTCCAAAATTGAATGCTAACCATATTCCTACCCCTAAACCTACCCATAAGTTATACCTAAAATCACTGGGAAATGATAGGTGAATAACACTGATGTATAGCACCTAACCCGGATTGTAAGCCTAAACTTGACATAAACTTTAAACGTGTTCCTCAGATCTGATTGGTTGATTGGAATGTTATTCCAGAATCAACAAAGATGTTGATCCAGGAACATGTTGTACTTGTACTTGATGGAATCAGGTTCTGCCTCATAAACAGGGGTTGTAATAGTAGTCTCACTTGAAACAGAGTGGAGGCTCCCAGAAACAGTATACAATATATCACATTCACAACTTAAGCGGATTGGATCATTGAGGGTAAATATTATTATGTGACTACGCATTACTTTACGGGGAGCTTGCAACCTACTAGCTACATTCTACCTTAAGAACAAATGGTGCAACCCGATAAAGTACAGAGTTATTTTCTAACTAGCTAGAAGGTACTACATATTGAGAAATTTATATTATCCAGCAAAGCTAAAAAAATAAAATAATTCTCTGACAGTGCGGCATGTATATTTAGTTTGGCCGGCTGGCTCAAGCATGTCTCCGTTAAAGCAGAGAAAATGAGAATTCCATTAAGAGGCAACAGGTGAGCTGTCAACTCCTTTCTGAAATCAAACGGCCAATAGAAAGCACTTGACAGCGCGAGCTGAAACAGAACAAAATTTCTAATCCTAACTCTGTCGCTTTCATTTAGACTTCTCCAGCATTTATGGATCGCTTTCAGGCAGCGCCCAGACGGAGCATGCTTCCAGAGTAAATTAAAATGCTGGCACTATCAAAACTGAGTGCCCTACATATCGACAGCCTAAACGGCGCCTCACTGCAGGGATTAATGAACCTTCCTCGCAGTCAGTGTGAATCCAGTCCACTATTACTCAGACCACAGACTGCACGTCTGCTCAACCTGAGACAGTAGCATGTGCGGTGTACGCTTCTGAAATACTCTGCGTATACGCCAATGGTGTGTTAAGTGTAATAAGTAGCCCTCTGCAATCATAATCTGTGCACTAATCCACAGACTCCTCCTGAGAGAGAAAAAAAGAATAATTTGAATGAATCTAATTAACAGGGAGACAATCCACAGACTGGGCTTGCAATTAACTGACAGAATCAAAGAGAAGGTCAGTGTTAAAGTACAGGTTGGACTGAACCATGTTTGCAAATGCCATAAGTGACAGAAATCCTTAAAGGAACAGTTCACTAAAAAATGAAAATTGTCATTATTTACTCATGTCGTTCCAAACCCGTAATACTTTCATATTCAAAACAAATGAAGATATTTTTGATGAAACCTGAGCGATTTCTGTTCCTCCCTTTTTCAAGCTTTATAAAGTTCATAAAGACATTGTAAAAGTAATCCATATGAATTGAGTGGTCTTCTGAAGAGACACAGTCACTGTGTTTACAGTGTGATGAACAAATCCACATATAAACATTGATCATCACACAAAAATGGTAAACCAAAGCTAAACTTTGCTTGCTTGACATGCGAGAACGAATGAGGTTTATTCTTGTGTGTCGACTGTCGAGCAAGTATGTTTAAACATCCGTTTACCATATTTAATGAGCTCTATGTAGTACTACATGTGTGAAAATTAAAGCCAACAGTAAAAATATCTTCATCTGTGTTTCGAAGATGAATGAAAGACTTATGGGGTTGGAACGACATGAGGGTGAGTAAATGATGACAGAATTTCCAGGTTTGTCAATTATTTACTGCATCACACATATTCTAAAAATCATAAAAATAGCTGTACTAGTTAATATCAGCGCCCTCTTTCTTCTCACTCAGCAAACTAATTTCAACTTACTATAAATCAACATTTCATGTCCATTTATTTATTCTGGGAAGCAGCCATGTAGGATAATGCAGTCAGCCTCAGCTTTGTGTTGGGTTGTGATCACCCTGTTGAGGTTTCTTTTGTTATAATGATTGTCTAAATATACATTATCCCATGGAAAGAACTTTGACACCGTAGATAAATAAGATCCCTAAGTGTAGTCAGGCTGGACTCTCTCTCTCTCTCTCTCTCTCTCTCTCTCTCTCTCTCTCTCTCTCTCTCCTCTCTCTCTCTCTCTCTCTCTCTCTCTCTCTCTCTCTCTCTCTCTCTCCTCTCTCTCTCTCTCTCTCTCTCTCTCTCTCTCTCTCTCTCTCTCTCTCTCTCTCTCTCCCTCTCTCTCTCTCTCTCCTCTCTCTCTCTCTCTCTCTCTCTCTCTCTCTCTCTCTCTCTCTCTCTCTCTCTCTCTCTCTCTTCTCTAAGGTAGTTTCCAACAAATAACACCTCTTTCTCCTTCCTCTGTAATTCCTTTGTAAATTTAGTCTCTCTCTCTTTCCCTTCTAATGGTGTAATCCATTCATTTAGTCAACTGGAAACTCCATTCTCTCCGTCCTTTATCAACATTATTTGTCTCAACCTGTCTATGCACTAAATATCTCTTTAATTAACTATAATACAGGCTTAAAATATACCGTTTCTTATCCCCTAGACGTGCTGTCTGTAAAATCAAACTGCAAAGTGAGAACCTGCAGTGACTGCGCTTTTGTTGTCACACTGAATTTAATTACTGATAGAGAATAGTTTACATTCTGAAAACTCAGATGGAAGCAAAGATGTAGTTGTAACATGATGATGAAAGCGGTGCACAATGTAGATTATATTCGCGTTTTGTGACTTTTTTTGTAATAATGTCTCTCAAAACTGTCTACTTTCTAATTTAACAAGGAATAAAATATGACCTAACAGGCAAGATACTGTACGCTCAGAGTACGAGTGACTAATTGTAATGTAACTCAGCATGAAAACACCCCGGGTGTCAATAAGAACAGGATGTGCTTCATGGAAACAGTTGCCATCTTAATTAGCTCCCTCCGGCAGCACATGCTTACCTTGTTCCTGCGGAAATGGTAGAGCAGCACCATACTGATGAAATCCACCAGCATGCACAAGCCCTGGAAGGAAAGCACCGCCATACGCAGGGCGCCATCACCCCGGGCCACGCAGGGCGTGTTGTCCTTGCAGAAATCACAGCCTTCCTGGCAGGGCAGACAGTGGCTGGTACTTTCTGGAACATCCCTGTGATGTGGTAAACTCTCCGTGCCCTTCACACCAGCTTTCCCTAAAATAAATAATTGAATGATGTTACATGATGTTCGTTCACTCTAAAAAATATTGGGTTCTCAAGACCAAATCCTGGGTTGAGCCTTTTGGGTCAATTTTTTGGGTTATTTTTTCAGTGTTTGGGATGTTTTTGTGTAACCCAGAGCCAGGGTCAGACGTAACAACCCAGTGTTCGGGTAGTTTTTGTGTTACCCAGATCCTGGTCAGATATAACAACCCAGGGGTTGAGTTATTGATCGCAGGCTTTTTGCGGCCTCTTCAGTAGAGACCAGAGCAGCTCCGTCAAATTGGTGCGTGTCTTCGGTAAAATACAGGTTTGTGTAAATGTTTTGTATAAATTCGTTATTGTTCTGTGTATTATGCAAAGCAACATACAGGGGCGCGATGTGAGACACCTTAAATGAGTGTCGTGTTGGTCTTTTCGCGTGATGGAAACGCCTGATGCCTTTCAGAAAAATATACAGAAATGCTTCGAAATTTAAAATATGTTCTCAGAACTGTACACTGATTGTTTATGGACAGGTTATGGAGTCAGTCACTGCATATTTCGGCTAGGAGTGAAACACAGGGTGGCGGTCTGAATTTAGAAGTTCCCCGGCTGAACATGATACAAGTTCTGGCACGAGATCCAGCGCCGTTACGGTGGAAACGGGACAGAGACTGGTCGATTACACTTGAATTGCTTCTAAATGTTTCATTTTCACTTCCAATATTTATTAAACGAGCTTAAATGTATGCAATATGTATTCAAAATGATATAAAATATGCTATACTGTAAAAAATGAAAAAAATAAATAAAGGAATGATCATGCAAACCAGTGTGTTGAGTTTTTTTTTTAAGTTTAGAGGATTTAAGTTAATCTGTAAATATTAATTCATGTATGAAGTAAAAGAAAAAGAAACAAAGTACTATAGTAAAAATTAATCAACCAAGTATGCTGGGTTAAATCAACCTATTATGCTGGGTTGAATAAACAACCCAATTTGCAAGGTAAAATTAACCCAACATGTGCTCTGTCCTATATTTACCCATCGCTTGGGTTGAAAACAACCCAAATTAGATTTAATTTTTTAGAGTGTTCAAACAACTCTGCAGTTATTTTCAATCTCTGTATCTTACCACTTGCATGCATTTGCATTTGATCACACCAATAAAAAAGCATGAACAATCGTGAAAAGTAGCAGCACAGACATGACATTTAAAGCGATCCAGCCCAACCTATCCTCCAGTCATTGGTGGTCTCATCAGTAGGCAATTCACACTGTTTCATGCGCTAGCCATGGGTGGATGGGTGTGTACACACCATCTGGGCCTTCACTTTGATGCGCCAGTTGCTTCTGCCTCAGTTACACATATCTCATCTTTTCATGATGACACTGGTTCATAACATGCTCTTTAATAGTTTGAATTTTTCTTAAAATCTAACCATAAGCCATGGTATCACAAGAAACAATAAAATAAAAATATAAAAATAATAACAAATGCCACTTTAGCTGATTTATGGCTGCAAGATAATAAACAACAATAATAATACATTAAGTGACACCAACAATGGGATTTTGAAGGTGAAGTGAGTAATGTTTTCTGTTACAAATCCTGACCCTGGAGGGTCAAGGTCCTGTTGATCGACAACATACCAGTATGGAAATTTCTAGAAATCCTGAACACTTGGGAGCTGGTGTGTTTAATTAGGGTTGTAGTTAAACTCTTCAAGACAGTGGCCCTCCAGGAGAAGGACTGGACACCCCTGCAATTAGTTTAATGTGAAGAGACAACTTTAAATGGGACGTCAAACATCATTCTTTATTATTATTTTTACCCCCTGAGTTTATTTTAAAACAGAGGTCAAAAATAGATTGTGCTAAAAAGTCAGGACAATTTTGCACACTAAATCACTGTATTCTGAACACGTTATACGCATGTGCATGACAGCATCGTTTTCACTGATTCATGTTTTTGTTTTTTGCACAGAGACCATTTTCAAAAACTTGCACTTTGAAACCCGTTTTCAAAAGTTTGCGTTTTCAGGCGCCCAAAACGCTGTTGTCGTGTAAATGAACGGCCAAAAAAAGTCTTCCGTTTTTAGTTGAAAACGGTGTCGTGTAAACAGCTCTTAGAAGATTAGCAAAGAAAGTCAAACCTGAACAGAACACAGAAACAGATTAAAAAACAAACTCAAAATGTGACACCGCTAAAGTTTCATGGTCCCAAATATTTTGTTGTATGAATATCTCAACATGCAGTATATCAACAGAAAGAACAGACCCTCTGCATTAGAAAAATAAAATAAAACTTTTATTCTAGCTTCTTGCATTTCTTTTTTTTATCAACACCTGAATGTGGGTAGGTTTCATAAAAAAGCTTTTTCTTTTTTCCAGATTCAGCTGGAGATGGAGTAGATTGAGTGCATCAACAACCCAAACGCTTCACAGTCCTATAGCTCTTCCTGGATTGACATTTCATTCGGTATTCGCTATTCCTTTTGGCCAGTGGTTCTCAAACTTTTTTGGTCATGGTCCCTTTAAACCTTTAATCCCCTTTAATTGTTTTACCTGTTTATTTAACCTTTTAATTTAACCTTTAACTTTAATTTTGAGAACCACTGGTTTAGGGTAACCGTACTATAATATATAGAATAAAAATCTAACGGATGACATGAGACTGTATACAACACGCACCAGTGTATTCTTAACATAAACCAGGATTATGAAGGCCAGACATGAGACATTACCATTAGGCCTACTTAATCAGAAAACTATGCAGCAGATAAAAGAGAAATACACAGAACACAGCCGACTTCTCCCAGGAACACACTTATGTGATCATTGAAGGAGAGCCAGAGCCATCACAGATGCAGGACCTGTGGTGATGTCTGTCTGCCTCTCTCTCTGCACAGTTGGGAAGGAATATACAATCTGTTCTTCAAGCAGATGCAACTTTATGACTTTTACCAAAACCTCAAATTCATGGCACAACTATTCAGTGTTTTAGGCCAATTTGATTGGCCAATTATACATTGTTGTGTTCAGTGAGGTGTAAAAGAGTGCCATGTGCCGGGGCCCCTGCTGAGGGCCTGATACTGCCAGCATAGCGCTGATCACATGTTTCGCTTTCTGCCAGTCTCTTTTACACATGAGTGTGTTTGTGAGTTTGTGTATGCCAATTTTTGGAGTGCTCACTTTGGGAGAACTCTAGAGTGACAGAGGTTTTTGATCAGAGAGCTAATTAATTAAACATAAGGGGTGTGGTCATGGTGCTCCAATAAGATGAGAGGGAAATCAGGTATGCTAAGTGCTCAAAAAATCCTTTGTGTGCATGCCTGAGAGGGTGAATACAATATTTATGTAAGACATTGCATTTAACTGCACAGTGGGTCCACACTGAAAACGTGGGATTTGAAATCTAATTTAAACCTGAAAGAAAACGGAACGTTTTGAATCATTTTAAACAAAGGAAAGATATGGGATTGAATGAAGAAGTCATTAAACATGAAATACTAAACACTCTGATATTCATACTTTTTCAAAACATTAAAAACATGTATTAAATTACAAAAATGCAAAATAGAAGCATTTTTATAAGTAGAATTCTACACCCCACTGTATATTTGACAAAATAGGTCTATGTGTAAACTAAGCATATATGAACAATAACACATTTCTAATTCTGTCCATGAGCATATTATATTATACAAAACATCTACAATGTGAAATGTAATGAAGATTTTCTGAAATCGCATGTTTTTATTCAACCCATTTATTGACCCATAACATTTTATCATAGTACTTACTTTTTTTAAAGCCATTGACTGCAACTCTGCTTGGATGATAAAAGCCGTTTTTGCAGTGACATTTATACTTGTCCAGCACAAATCCATGACCTGGGATGGGCAAACACTGTGGAAAATAAAGAGAAGATGGAAATATCAAAACGGTACTGTACACAGGGTAATATAACTGGAAAAAAGAGCATGGTAAAATTCCATATACTTATGCATGGATGTTTGTGCAAGAATATATATTAGATTTTTTTTTAATAAAGAACCATCTCTGAATAGATTTCCTGAGTTGTCTAAATGGTTCTTTGGTGATGAAAAAAGCTTGTGATGTTGCATTATAAGTCTTTTGTTTGGTGGTTTTTCAAAGGACAAGTATAATAAAAAAAATTCTGAAGAATAAAAATATATTTTTGAAGCAATGTATAAAAGGTGGCATGATTTTAAACCTTGAAAACATGGTCAACGCAATGGATCTGTCTGTAGTTGATGGATAATTTGTTGAAATGTAAGAAATGCTAACATTTTGTTGCTAACATCATGCAATTATTATAGAATATATAATGTGTCAGTTTACAGTGGCTTCATAAATTAAATAAAAACTTAAAAAAAAACACCTGATGTGCATTATTTGTTCATCATTTTGCAGAAGAAAAAAAAAAAAACTTCCTGTGACCTGCAGATTATGACCAGGACTTTGAGTGACACTTTCGATAGTTCACTTTAAACATTCTACTAAGTAAATTTGCAACATCATTTCAACTAACTCTCATTAATTTGCAACTGTAAACTAACTCTCATCGTTAGTTGACTGTTAGGACAGGGTTAGGATTAGTAGAATAAGTTATACTTGCAAAGTTACTTTATAGTCAGTAGAATGTCAGATGTTCGGAGACCATCAAAATAAAGTGTTTGCAGATATTAAGCAGACATTATACTAATACTCTAAAGATGGGTAGTTGACATGTACAGTAGTTGCAAAGTTACTTATAGTTAGTAGAATGTCTAAAGTGGACAAATAAACTGTTACTGGGCTTTGAATATGGCTCTGTTTCAAAACCTAATTATCTGTCTAGATGGGCAGCATTTTAAACCACATGTGCTCTCCAGTCCAAAAAATAAATAAAAATAAATTTCATTCAATACAGACAAGAAGCAATAATACACAATAATGTACTATTGTATATTGCGCCATTAGCTTAGCATCATGCTAACATCCAGAACTTGTAAACGCTAGTGAAGATTTCTTGTTGCCTGCCTGTGACCCTATCGTTTGCCTGCACTGTTACTTGGTTTGTTTGCTGCCTGCCCTGATCCTTTGCCCGGTTATGACCTCGATTATCGTGCTGCATCTGACACTGTTGTTTATACTGGTGATAAGACCCACACCTGCATGTACTGTGAACTTGCTGTTTATCAATAAACCGCATATGGAACCCACTCAACCTGAGTCCTTGTCACAATACTATTGGAATCAATTGCCTCTTGTTCAGTTTGTGTGCTGCACAGAGTTGCTGGCTACTGTATGTAGAGCATTCTAAATTGGTAAGATTTTCTTCCAGTTATGATGGTGTATGGTAGCTACTTCTGAAGGCAGTGCACAGCAAAGCAGATAGGATTTTGAAATGAGAACAAAAAAAAAGCCTAGCTTGTACTTTATTGCTTAATAATAGGATCTTCACAGTTTCTTCTTTCTCAATAAAGACAAAAGACTAACTTTCTACTAATAGCAAAGAGCCACTAGGGAGGCTGGGCTGCCGACTCTAGAGCTGCAAGCTTTGTTTCTGCTTTCAGCAGGTTCAATATGTGAGCAATGCGAGTTTGATATATAATATCCTGCGTCCTCTGATATATAATATTCAAACGGGGACAGTTTTGGCACAGATCACCTTGCATGATGTGTCAAGACATAGTATCTGAATTATAGACAGGCTCATTTGCTGAATTCAAAAAGAAAATTAATTTAGTATCTATTTCAGGCCTGATGCTGGTACACATTGTACGATTTTGGGCTGTCCCAGATGAAAGAAGACTAATTGTGGCGATTTCTGTGGTCGTGGCTTCTAAACGGTGGTTCTACGTCATTCAGTGAGAGAGGTTCAAAGACGGCCGTTGTCACGGTCATGAGACTAAACATAGCCTGCGATAATTTTCTGACCGTCAGAAATTTAGCATGATCTTCTCACAGTGTGTTTGCTGCTACGACCTACGTCTACTGACTAGCCAATAAAAATGCAACATGAATTGGTGTATTGATCAAAGCGACATGACGCTAAAACTTAAAACTACTTACCTTAAATTCCATCTGCACAATTGGCATGCTAAGTTGGCCTCTTTTCCCTAGCCATGACTGCGTCCATTTTCTTCTCTTTCGCTTACTCCTCTTTTTCCAGTGCACATAAAAACCACAATTGCCAAAGTGCGATTCATCTCGCTCTATTTGTTTACCTCTAGTGCATGCTGAAGATGATGTTTTATTCTTCTATACTAACTTGAGTTGTAGCCTACGATTTAATAGGTGTCATCATCGTACAGTCTACATGCATGTCGTACAGTGTGATTTGTAATGATCTTATAGGATTGCCGAAATTGCACAGTCTGTAGCAGGATGAGTGTTTCATGACTGCAGTCCAGGGCCTAAAGCAGACATGTTGACCCCTGCTCAATACCGATCCACTCCAGCACACACTTGACAAGCTATGAAGGGCCAAAGCCTTCATATTTGAGCAGAACAGCAGCGACATCAGCCTTAATGAAGCATAGAACTGTAGAACATTTACAAAAATCCATCTTTAGAGAGAAGAGGGCTCGATTTCTGTCTTTCATGCTTCTATGGGATCAAGGTTTGAAGACAGATAGCCACTGGAGCAAGGTCAGAGTGCATTATGGGCTCATAGCCTAACTATATACATTTTAAGTCATTTTCATTGTTTTAAAGAGGCTACATTGGCAGCAACACTTAAATTTGTGTTGGTTGGCACACTCTAAGCATAAAAGAGTGCTTTAATGACACAAGTACACTGAGTACACAGTAAACAGAAGGAGGTTATCTGTTTATGTTGAAGCACAGTGAGAGTTATTTGGCCCAAAATCTCATTTTCTATTTTTGGCTTTCTGTGAACCGGCAATCTCTTATCAATGCTTGAAAGGCAGAACTATAAAGGTATACTTACTCTGCGTTAATTCATTTATTCCTGTGATGAAAAAATATATATTTTCAGCATCATTAATCCAGTCTTCAATGTCACGTGATTCTTCAGAAACAATTCGAAAACCCTGATTTGGTGCTAAAGGAACATTTCTTCTTATTATTAATATTATCAAAAATAACAACCATTATTTGAAATAGAAATCTTCGTCACACTTTAGATTATGGTCCAATTCCCACTATTAACTAACTATTAACTAATACTTTTTACTGCTTATTACTGCTTATTAATAGTTAGTAAGGTAGTTGTTAAGTTTAGGTATTGGGGATGTAGGGATGTAGAATATGGTCATGCAGAATAAGGCACTGCACTGATATGTGCTTTATAAGTATTAAAAACAGCCACTATCCTAGTAATATGCATGCTAATAAACAACTAGTACATTGTGAGAATTGGACCCTAAACTAAAGGGTTACCGAAATCTTTTTTAACATTATAAATGTCTTTATTGTCAAGTAAAAGTGTAACTTTGCAGATTGTTGACCGATTTTGTATAGTTAATGTCAGAACTGTTACCATGACAGAAAAATTTCTTCCGATTTTTTTTTCCTTCAGAAAAGTTTTTCAGATTTCCCATTGCGGCGTTCTCTCCATATTTAGCTACGATTCTTTTCAGCCTAGCCACTGCATATAACATGCTGGGTCCTTCACTGGAAACTGAAAATAACTCACTATACGTTTACTCTTTGAATTCTTGCACCCAGGGACAATACAAATCAATACCATTATGACGAAAAGTTTAGTATTTCCTACTAATGCCTGCTACATACTGTACGATTTCGGCAATCCTATAAGATCCTTACAAATCACACTGTATGACATGTATCTAATAAACTTGGGTATGCCATTTATGTAGACTGTATGATGATGACACATACTGAATCGTAAGCCACAACGCAAGTTAGTTTAGAAGAATAAAATGTCATCAGCATGCGCTAGTGGTTAAACAAAAAGAGCTAGATGAATCGCACCTTGGCAATTGTGGTTTTTATGTGTGCTGAAAAAAGAGGAGTAAGCGAAAGAGGAGAATATGGACGGGGTCATGGCTGGGGAAAAGAGGCCAACTTGGCATGCCAATTTTGCAAATGGAGCTTGAGGTAAGTTGTTTTGAGTTTAAGTGCCATATCGCGATATGCTATTTCATGTTGCATTTTTACTGGCTAGTCAGTAGACGTCGGTCGTAGCAGCAAACACACTGTGAGAAGATCATGCGAAATTTTTGACACTGTGAGAAAATTATCACAGGCTATCTTTGGTCAAAAGACCGTGAAAACGGCCGTCTTTGAACCTCTCTCACTGTATGACGTAGGATCACCATTTAGGAGCCACGGCCACAGAAATCGCCATGATTGGTCATCTTGGGAATGGGGAAGCCCAAAATCATACAATGTGTACCGGGCATAAAGCAAGGTTGTACGACTCTGGTCAAGTGTATCCATAGCAGACTGGTAGGAGTGGCCTTGGACGGCAACATGGCCAGTACATTATGAGTGTGTAAGTTTTCCTAAATGTATTACTTTCTTTAAAAAAAACAACAACTGTAATTTGCTTATTTTAATATAAACATATTTTCTATAAAGCAAATACAATGCATTTTAAAGGTATCCATAATGCCTTAAATAGATACTTAGGTAAAACTTTAATACACAATAATGCATGAACATTAAGAACATATTCATGGTTACAGGTCTTATACTATAGGCTATATTACACAATAACCTGAAGTGGTAAGTATCACAATGCAATATAAATGCAGTTGCAAATATTTATGAGGACACAATACTGCTTATAAGGTGTTTTTATAAGGCATTATCTTCATGATGCATTAAAAATACAGGTTTCAATCAACTCAAACCAAATGTCACATATTGGGAGACTCAAAATAAAACAAAATTATTAACCACTAATCTGAATATGCTTTTAATGACTCAGCTCTATATATTTTAGTTTACATTCATTCTCCATTTAGCCATCACATCGTGAACTGACACTTTCATCCTTAGCCAAGCCGAGATCAAGCGTATATTGACTTGCAGTAAAGAGATAGCAACACTCCCAATATTATTCATTGTGTACTCCGGGCACTGACCCCTTGAGCTTTCAGTCAATTCCTGCAATAAAAGCTTCAGGAATCACACAACTGATAACAGCTTCTGCCTGAAATGAGAGAAACAGACTCTGGCCCATGCTGAGAGGAAGGGACAGGGTCTTCTGACAGAGCACAAGCTGACGGCGGGTATTGAGCAGGTGAGAGCTTCAGCTGGGAACACTCTATCCTAATTAAAGCCAGACCGACACATCGCCGACACAGACACTGGCAGATCTACGCCGCTGGGAGTACACAGGATGATTTCAGTGGCTCTACACACCTCCACGCTGTTCACTTTTAATCAGAGAGAGAAAGTTAGAAAGAACGTTTGATTGACTAAGACTAGGGATGTAGGGATTGGTTTAGATAAAGGAACTCTGTCTCCACTGATATCCGTACACACAACTGAAGAAAGCATCCATCTTTTTCCTGAACAACCAATGGATGCTTCCATGATGACGAACATTGCATAAGTCAACTCAAAATTCACTTTTGTGTTCCAAAACAGGGTTGGAACCTGTGTGCAATAATGACAACATATTCAGTGTTTATGATTATATCTATTCTTTTCATAAATGGATGGTGCCTTATTGGGTAATTACTTGTCCCACCTCTAACCCAACCCGTTATTATTCGCACTATTAAATGCCCATTAGGCAATTCATTTCCACTGTCAGAGCTGATATATGATGGGAAAAGACAAAAGAATGAGTTCGGAAAACGGCGGATTCAAACTTGGATCAGTCGCTTCAAAATCTAACGCCACTTGCCTTACTCTCCATACCACTGCTCTTGTTATCAGCAGGAATTCTTTCATCATTTTGTCTGGCTCACTCACAATGGTGGGCGGAGTTAGTGTAAATAGCCTCTGCTGTGTAAAAAGACATGCCGATATATGCTGCTGAGTTTGTTTATAATGCTGCGGGATCATATGACAGATAAAAGAGGATGAAACATCAGTGGAGGTGGTGTCTTGGTTGAGGTGTTTGCTGGGACGTGCTGTATGCAAATGGACCTCCTGGCATGACAGTGCGATGCCCGCTATTAAAAACCTCTAGCACTGAGTGTGAGCGGTGTCATGGGCCAATTATCCTGTCACACAGACACACACACTCACTGACTGACAGCTGCCACAACTGTGCCTTTGACATTCACAACAAAACTGAGAGACAATGAGAGAGACAGGGAGAGCATGAGAGAAACAGGTGGACGTCTGGGGTCACTGAGATTTATGGCTTGACAAATTAGATCAATTCCACCACTGCAAGCTGTGAGTCACTGTTCTAGAGATACGTTGTTAATCTGTTAGTTGCGGCACTGCCGATGTCATAACAAACATTTTGTTTTTGCCGTTTCAGATGACACAAAAGAGCATCAGTGACCACCTACTTTTATCAGCAGCCTGCGTTCTGGAAGTATATTTTCCATTCATGAACGGCATTTCAGAACATTATTCAGTAATGAGTTCTAAGCCTGAGCCAAACTAACCCGCTGTGAGATGAATTGACATTGTATCCTCTTCCGGTTCTGTTGTTGAGCCGCGTTCAGTGACGCCGCTGACGTAAGACGCTGCTGACGTGTGTCTGGTGCGCCCGAGCTTCGTTTACAGTCTGAGGGAGACGCACGCTGTAAACAAAACAATCTTCGCAAACATGTCTAAGGATTTCCACACAGAGGAAGACTTGCATTTTTTTGCCCAGCCATATTTATTTGAACCCGAATACACGGACACACCAGATACACGTCAGCAGCGTCTTACGTCATCAGCGGCACTGAACGCGGCTCGACAACAGAACCGGAAGACAATACAATGCTGAATAAAGTCGCAGTTTTTATTTTTGGACCAAAATGTATTTTCAATGCTTCAAAACATTCTAACTAACCCACTGATGTCACATGGACTACTTTGATGATGTCTTTATTTCCTTTCTGGACAAGGACAGTATACCGTACATACATTTTCAATGGAGGGACAGAAAGCTCTCGGACTAAATCTAAAATATCTTAAACTGTGTTCCGAAGATGAACGGAGGTCTTACGGGCTTGGAACGACATGAGGGTGAGTCATTAATGACAAAATTTTCATTTTTGGGTGAACTAACCCTTTAAGTTCTGACTGAATTACATGTTTACACCTGGTCACTTCTCGGTTAGCTATAGTTTGTGCAAAGACCAAGTGTAAATGCTTTCTGAAACGCTTTAGAGATGGATTTAAATCCGATCACTCAAACCACTTAAAGAAAATAAAAAACATGTCATAGCATGTTATAGGCTATATGACAAGTTATAGCCAGATATGACAGCGCTGCAACACGCATTGCCACAAATGTGCTGAGCATCTCTTCAGCAAGCAGATGTGCAAACTGCCGCACACGAAACAACAATCAACAATCATCTTCACTAAAAGTAGTGAGTGAGTCTAAATGATCTTACCAGTGCTGTTTGGAGCCAGATCAGCCTAAAAAATAATACATTTACAAAACAAAATTCATAAATTCACAGACAGTTCAAATTTACAAAATCCGATTCGTAAATTCAAAACACAATTCATAAATACAGAAGTAAAAGCATTTCCTCAAATGCTCACACAAATGCATCTTACCCAAATAAATTTAAAATGTGTACAAAAATATGTATATATCAAGTTCTTGAATTAATTTCCATCACACATTTATGATGTTACATGTATTTATGGATTGTTGAATCTGCATTTACAAAATCGTCACACGCGCGTGGACTGCTTTGAATTTGTGTGCTGTATTTTTGAGACCTTCCTGACAGGTTAAGATTCATAAATATCTTTTTTTGGAGGATGTTTTTTTCAGCCAATTGCGGTGAGCTTTTAATCCACCAATCAAAACGCTCCTTACTGAACAGACACAAGGAGCTCAACGCTGCGCTTGTACTGTGCATTGTTCCAAGATCGGGTCCTTTATGTAAAGTAATTTGAATGGCTACTCTTTTTTTAAGCACCTGATTACAATTTCTACAAAATCACATTATGATTTATATCGTTCGAACAAAATACAGCAACCCAGTTATCCTGCTGTCTTATAAACCAAAGCATACCCTGTTTATGATTAAAGGTTGTTTTAGTTAATGAAGTGTGCAGTTTGCAGTGTTGCAAAGTTGTTAGTCCACGCCAGCTTTCTTATATTATAACTGGTGTTTGTAGGAACACTTTAGTAATCACAGGATGAATGGGCGATAAACAATCAATAAAACAACGATTTTGATGAATAAGTTTAAAAACGGTTTGTAGTCAGTGTTAATGACTTTGTCATTTGCTTTGAAATTAATATAGTTATATTTTTGTATGGTATTTAATTGTTTTGATTTTGAGTTATTTGTGTTGTGGTAACGGAGGTCTTTTATTTTGAAGTTCATTCACGTGAGCGGATATAATGCGCATATGGTCCAAACATTTCAGTATGAATGAGTTCCAGACGTACATGGTTATGGTATCGAAAGCTTACGGTTTGCAAGGAATTTAAAAGGATTTAGCTCCTGGTTTGAATGGAGAACAAGGTATGATTATAGACTTCCTGTTATCTTTATGTCCTTGTTTTGATTTATATTATTTGTATTATGATTACTTATTGGTGGTTGTCTTGTATAATGTTTATTATTTGGTTTTGATGGATGTTTATTTATTTTCGGTATTTTGTTTTCTTTTGTACAAGCTTTTACGTTGATTCTCAACGAACATGGTGTCCGACGGTGCCTTTATTTGTGATGACGGACATTCGAATAAAGTGTGGGAATCATCAGTCAAAGAGTCCAATCTTTCTTGAACCAGGCAGCTACAGTAAAAGCTTGCCATCATCAATCCGCTGTGATGCTTCAAGGGATGCCGTGGTTGATGGACTAGAGAAACTTTAATGTCGGCGCGCTCGTCGTGGATTGCATGAGTGTTCTTTTAATGGATCAAGTTTCAAATGAAGTTCCAGCGGACGGCTCTACAAATCTACGGACAACAGTTGGGGCGATTTAATGAACCGATTAAGGGAAGTGAACCGTTCCAAATTGTTTGGTGGATCGCAGTGAGTACCAAAGACAACGAAACGAAATCAATTCTGAAGAGACATTTTTTTCTCTCTCTTTCTTTTCATTGATCGTGTCTGATTTAAAGGTTGATGGACATTGCCGCATGTAGATCGCCTATTAATGGACTAAGATATATCAAACAGTTTCATATTTAAAGGTGATGTTTCAGCACATGTGGTTAAAACGAGTTTGCTGAACAAAATGAACTTGAATGTTAAACGCGAATGGTATGTAATTTGGTGAACTGCAAATGTAAGAGAAAATGTCCAAATCAGATGCAGGTGCAAATGAGGCAGATAGGCAAACTGATAGCCATCATGCAAAAACTCAAAGTGAGAGTACACGCCAATCAAAGCGCACGCATATCCCTACTGAAAAAATGTTAGCATATCAGCAAGAAGAGCTACAAAAGAAGGAAAAAAAGGTTGTATCTTTATATAATCAATGGAAAATAGAAGCTTGTAGTGCACGTGAGCACCTTAAATCAGATGCACTAGGAACTCAACTAGCTATTTTGGTTGATACTTTGGAGGCGGCTAAAAACAAAGTTTTGAGTGCTTACAATGACTTTAGAGAGCGTGTAACACCTGCTATTGAAATGAGGAGAAAAATGGATGCTTGTGAAGCAGTTACAGCTGACATCATTAAAATCATTTATGAAAGAATAACAGGTGTAGATGGAGATTTTGATGGTGAAAGGGAGAGAAGTCGTCTTAGACCATCAATATGCCCATTCAATCTTCGGTTCAACGGTTTCACGAGTTAGTCAGAAACCTAGTAATTACTCTAGTCATCGTTCTGCTGCATCAAGCTTAGAAGCCAAGCGTGTGGACGCTGCAGCAGAAGTGGCAGCGAAGCAAGCTGCATATAATGTTCTACTAGCAGAATCAAAGCAAAAAGAAAGGATAAAGCAGTTAGAAGAACAACATAAAAGGGCTCTTGATGTCGAGTTAAAGGAATTAGAGAAAATTCAAGCGCAAAGGGATCTGAAAGCAGCTCAAGCTAAACTAAAAGTCTACAATCAAGAGGTTGAGAAAGAAAAGACTAGTTTGTCCAAAGATTGTGGCAGTGCAAACGGATCAGAATCCAGTTTCTCTCAAACGAATGTGAAAAGGCAGGAAACGTTTCAAAGGGTGTGTCAGGAAACCAAAAAGGAGATAGTTCAAGCATCAGCGACTGATATACCTCTTCTTGTTCAAGCATTTCAAGATGGCCTGACTATGAGCAAGTTGCCGATGCCAGAGCCTCCTGTCTTCACTGGTGACCCCATTCATTTCATTGAATTTAAGCAATCCTTTGAGGCACTCATTGACAAAAAAACTATTTCTCCTGCTGATAAGATGTTTTATCTCAAGAAATATGTGAGTGGCCCTGCTAGAAAGGTTTTAGAAGGAATTTTCTTTAGAACAGATGACGAAGCCTATCAAGATGCATGGGGCAGACTGAACAATCGTTATGGCCAACCATTCGTGATACAAAAAGCGTTCAGAGAAAAGCTGACAAACTGGTCCAGAATTCACCAAAAGGACGCCATTGGTCTTCAAACTTTCTCTGACTTTTTAAATGCATGTCAAGGGGCCATGCCACATGTCAAAGGCCTTCAAATTTTAAATGATTACCAAGAAAATCAGAAACTTGTGCTGAAATTACCCGACTGGGCAATTGGCAGATGGAATCGTCAAGTCACAAAATCTCTTTCTGAAGATCATGAGTATCCCACTTTTAAAGAATTTGCTGCTTTTGTGTCTGCTGAAGCAGAGATTGCTTGCAACCCAGTTACCTCATTTCATGCGCTTCACGTCGCAGAACCTGTCACCGAAAAAGCAAAGCTGAAAGAGACCACGAGAAACCGAGTTAGAGTTTTCACCACTCAAACGAACATCGAGTGTCGAAAGGCTGTCAAACCAATGAACAAAATTCCGTGTATGCTTTGCCAGAAAGATAACCATCAACTTGACAACTGTTTCAGCTTTCTCAACAAACCATTGGAGGAGCGACGGAAACTTATACAAGAGAAAAGGCTTTGCTATGGTTGTTTGAACTCTGGTCACAGCGCAAAGGATTGTCGTTGTCGTCTCACTTGTAAAACCTGCAAAAGGAAGCATCCAACTAGTTTACACGATGACAATTTTGTGAAAATGGTTAAGACTCTATCTTCTGCAGTTCAGACTCCAAGTGATCCTGATGGTACAACAAATGCAGTAGCCTTGAGTGTAAGTGGAGAAGAGCGAGATACGTATACTTCAATGATTGCACCTGTTTGGGTGTCTGTAAAACAAAATCCAAGTTGTGAGAAACTGGTGTATGCGCTTCTGGATTCTCAGAGTGATACCACATTTATTGATAAAGGAGTGAGTGATGCTCTACAGGCAACAACATTTCCAGTAAAATTGAAGCTTACCACCATGCTTGTAAAGGATACCATCCTGCAGAGTGAGAGAGTATCAGGACTCCAAGTGAGAGCATACAGGTCTGGCAGTTATATTGATTTACCACCTACCTACACCAAAGACTGCATACCAGTTAATCGCAGCCACATTCCTACTTGTGAAGTCGCTAAAAACTGGAATCATCTTACAGTCATTGTGGACAAGATACCTCCATTGCAGGACTGTGACGTTGCTCTCTTAATAGGCTACAATTGTTCAAGGTCAATGACTCCCAGAGAAGTAATAGTAGGAGGAGATGATGAACCCTACGCCGTTCGGACAGATTTAGGATGGAGTATAGTAGGTTGTTCTTCACCACACTCTGTTTTAACTGGAGCCAGTAGATTGTGTCATCGCATTACGGTCAAGGAGCTTCCCTCAATTACACCAGGTGATGTCATTTGTGTTCTTGAAAGCGATTTTAAAGACATCGAAGAAGAGAGGCCAAAGGTTTCCCAGGATGATTTCCTCTTCCTTGAGAAGTTAAAGAAGGGTATACAGAGGAATGTTCATGGCCATTATCAAATGCCACTTCCTTTTAAAGTGAGGCCCAACTTACCAAGCAACAAACAACGTGTTATGGTTAGACTCAACCATCTCAAAAGAAAGATGGCGAAGGATGAGTTGTATAAGAAACGCTACAATGAATTCATGAGTGACATCTTGCAAAGAGGAGATGCTGAGGAGGTACACAACAACGGCAAGGAAGGAGAAACGTGGTACTTGCCTCACCACGGTGTTGTCCATCCGAAGAAGGCAGACAAATTGCGCGTGGTCTTCGATTGCTCTGCAAGATATGAAGGTTACTCCTTAAACGATCATTTACTTCAAGGTCCAGATTTGATAAACAGTCTAAATGGCATCTTAATTCGATTTCGTCAGCACCCCATTGCATTTATGTGTGATGTAGAGAAAATGTATCATCAGTTTCATGTCAACGAATCTGATAGAGACTTTCTGCGCTTCCTATGGTGGAAGGACGGCAATGTCAGCCAGCCTGCAAGTGACTTTCGTATGAAAGTTCATCTCTTTGGTGCAACTTCCTCATCAGGGTGTGCTAATTATGGCTTAAAACATCTTGCAACTGAAAATAGCGAGTTGTATCCACTAGGTTCACAGTTTGTGATAAGAAATTTCTATGTAGATGATGGAGTGATCAGTGTAGAAAATGATGAAGAAGCTATTAAAGTTGCAGATGAGACACGCAAGCTCTGTGCTATAGGTGGCCTACGGCTCCACAAATTTGTGTCAAACAGTAAAATAATGCTGAACAGCATTCCCACTTCAGAAAAAATCTCTGACGTGAAAAGTTGTGATCTTTCATTTGATGAGCTACCCCTCGAAAGAACTCTTGGCATACAATGGGAAAGAGAATCGGACTGTTTTAAATTCAAAGTCCAGTTGAAAGATCAACCTGTTACTCGACGTGGCATCTTGTCTACTGTTGCTTCTGTTTATGATCCTCTGGGACTTATTGCACCAGTGCTGTTGAGTGGAAAAGGAATACTGCAGGATGTGTGTAAACGTGGCAGTGGATGGGATGACCCTCTATCGAATGATCTTGATCTAAGGTGGGAGCGATGGAGGCAAGATTTAAATCATCTGCAGGAAATACATGTACCGCGAACATATGTACCATCTAGTTTTGGAAAGGGTGTTCAAGTTGAATTGCATCACTTCTCTGATGCTAGTGTCCATGGATATGGTCAATGTTCATATTTGAGACTCAAAAATGAGGAAGGAGACATTCACTGTGCACTGGTAATGGCGAAATCAAGAGTTGCACCTTTTAAAGTTACAACAATCCCCAGATTAGAATTAGCAGCTGCCGTTGTGTCTGTCAAAGCGAGCATTATGCTTAAAAGAGAACTGGACTATGCTGTTTTCAATGAGATGTTTTGGACAGATTCCAAAGTAGTATTGGGATATATAAGTAATGAGGCACGCAGATTTCATACTTTTGTCGCTAATCGAGTACAAAGAATACACCTCAGTACAACCCCCCAGCAGTAGAAGTATGTTCCAATGGAAGAAAACCCTGCTGATCATGCATCCAGAGGTTTGCCAGCAAAGGAGTTATTCGCCTCAAACTGGTTCACTGGCCCTAAGTTTTTGTGGGACAAAGAAATGTCTGTACCGGAAGAACATGTTCCTGAACTTCTGCTTGGAGATCCAGAGGTGAAAACATGTTGTACTTTGAATGTTGATTGCACACAAAATCTGAGCTTGATAGATCTTCTTTCAAAGTTTTCTTCTTGGTCAAAAGCTATTAGAGCTGTAGCTCGTCTTTTAAGGAGAGCTAACAAAGACAAGTCTAATCATCTCAGTACTGTGTCTGAGCGACAAAAGGCAGAACTTCATATACTCAAATGTCTGCAAGATAGTTCCTACAAGGATGATCTGAGAGGGATAAAGAGTGGAAGAAGTATCTCGTCACGCAGTGCATTGTACTCTCTTGACCCTTTCATGGATAAAGACGGTTTACTCCGGGTGGGAGGTAGACTTTGCCGTTCAACCTTTCCAGACTCTGTAAAACATCCTATAATAATCCCAAGAAATCATCAGATCACAAAAATGGTTGTTGCTCACTTTCACAACAAAGTTGCACACCAAGGGAAAGGATTTACTGTGAATGAGATAAGATCTAATGGCTTTTGGATACCAGGGATCAACAAAATTGTGACATCCTATATTAGGAGTTGTATTATTTGTAGAAAGCATAGGCGACCCGTTGAAGAACAGAGAATGGCTGATCTTCCCAAAGAGAGGGTGGTTCCATCGCCTCCGTTTACATATACTGGCATGGATTGCTTTGGCCCATTCCTTATCAAGCAGGGCAGAAGTGTTCATAAACGATATGGTCTTCTCTTTACTTGTTTCAGTTCCCGTGCTATACACATTGAGATGCTTACTGATATGACCGCGGATTCTTTCATCAATGCTTTGCGTTGTTTTATTGCCATGAGAGGCACTGTGCAACAGATAAGGTCCGATCAAGGAAGCAACTTCGTGGGAGCAAGAAACGAATTGAGAGATGCACTTAAAGAAATGGATGTGGAAAGAGTAAAAACCTTCCTATCAGAGAAGCAGTGTGACTTCATCATGAATGCACCGCATGCAAGTCATGCTGGTGGCTTGTGGGAACGTCAAATTAGAACAGTAAGATCTGTGCTAAACGTTACTCTTGCGCTTCATCCGGGAAGGTTAAATGACTCTTCTTTACGAGCTTTTTTGTGTGAAGCGATGGCCATTGTGAAAAATAGGCCGCTTACTGTTGATTGCCTGACTGATCCTCAAAGTCTTACACCAATTACTCCAAACCATCTGCTTACGTTAAAATCGACTACTGCTTTACCTCCACCAGAAAATTCCATCAGGGAGGATGTATTTGCACGGAAAAGATGGAGACATGTGCAGTATTTAGCGGAACAATTTTGGAGTCGCTGGCGCAAAGAGTATCTTGCGAATATAGCTCCCGACAAAAGTGGAACTTGTCTAAGAGAAATCTTAAAGTTGATGATCTTGTTATCATCAAAGAAGAGGAAATGCCTAGAAACGAATGGAGGCTTGGTAGAATAATGGAAACTATTTCTAGCGATGACGGGCTTGTAAGAAGAGCCAAGATTTCTCTAGGTGACCCAAAGATTGATGCAAAGGGAAAGCGTGTTAACAAACCGTCCATAATTGAAAGACCAGTGCAAAAACTCATTTTATTAATGGAAGGATATTAAGGTTGTTGTTTTTCCTCTAATTTGAAAATTTCTCATTGAGATATTGAAAGATCGATGAGTATTGTTTTTAATCTTTCTAAATTTATGGTTTAGAATTTTTAATGTTGGTTTAAAGTCAAATTGTATAAATAAATAAAACAAAAACAAAAAAAAAGATAAAAACAAAAAAGTGTAAAAAAAAAAAAATAGGTGGATAAAGAGAAATTATTAGTGCTTGTATACTTGGTGTTAGATTTGCACTCATAATTTGGTGGGAGTGTTAATGACTTTGTCATTTGCTTTGAAATTAATATAGTCCTTAAATGATTTATTTTTGTAAGGTATTTAATTGTTTTGATTTTGAGTTATTTGTGTTGTGGTAACGGAGGTCTTTTATCTTGAAGTTCATTCACGTGAGCGGATATAATGCGCATATGGTCCAAACATTTCAGTATGAATGAGATCCAGACGTACATGGTTATGGTATCGAAAGCTTACGGTTTGCAAGGAATTTAAAAGGATTTAGCTCCTGGTTTGAATGGAGAACAAGGTATGATTATAGACTTCCTGTTATCTTTATGTCCTTGTTTTGATTTATATTATTTGTATTATGATTACTTATTGGTGGTTGTCTTGTATAATGTTTATTATTTGGTTTTGATGGATGTTTATTTATTTTCGGTATTTTGTTTTCTTTTGTACAAGCTTTTACGTTGATTCTCAACGAACATGGTGTCCGACGGTGCCTTTATCTGTGATGACGGACATTCGAATAAAGTGTGGGAATCATCAGTCAAAGAGTCCAATCTTTCTTGAACCAGGCAGCTACAGTCAGTGGGTTCTAAAGTTACCTTCGTGACCAGCTGATGCCACGGATTATCATTTAAAATTATTTTATGCAGTAACACTTGAGTCATAACCAAACCCTTACAAAAACATCAAAAGCTTACAATGACTTCAGTCAATATTAGGGAGTTATCATGCTGTTCACTTTAGAATACTGTTCCAAATAATTAGTAATTCCGATTTGGTAATGATTGAGTCAATAGTGGGCTACCATGATCTTCACTCTAGAATTAATTACACATTATGCATTACTCACATTAATTAATTACTGGACTACCACATTCAACTGAGTGCTATTACATACTAATTCTTTAATCAGAGTATCTTATTAGTTAATAGTAGTTACTAGAATGTTAATATTGCTTTACTGTTTTGTTCCTGTGCAGTTATTCATTAATGACGGAACAATTGTCTAAAGTGTTACCGAATGCGGTTGTCACTCCCGTAAATTACTGAACTGTGTGTGTACAGAACGGGATTAAACACTAAAAGGTGAACTGACAAGGTGTACGTGACCAAAGTGTTTTGTGAATCTGATGGTCCAGTTAATTAAACATTTTATAAATATATAAGGTATTTAAATTAATATTATAATTTTTTCCTTTTATTTGGAATTTCAATGATGAAAGCGAAAAGAACAATCAAAATAAATGAATAAATCTGACATTATATAGCACAAAAAGACTAATAACAGTGAAACGTACTCGGTTACTAACGTAACCTCGGTTCTCTCTAGAGAGGGAACGAGTACTGCGTAATAGCTTACGCTAGGGGAAAACCTCTTTTCCACGAGATATTGAAGCCAAAAATTATCCTTAATTTTTTATTAATGTAAAACGCTTTGCAGCAGCAAGCAGACACAGGCGATACAGCTCGCGCGCCTATTGGCTGCTCTTGCGGCAAATGCAGCAGCCTATCGAGAGAGACTCTGCGTGACGTAATGACCAATGGGGGCAACTCGCGCCCATATCCTCACGTCCCGCCAGAAAGGGCGTGGTCTCACTCTATAAATATGCTCGTTAGGCTGGTACAAGCTGGTTTTCATCGCCGAAGCGAACCAGAGCGTATTCTAAGCACGGCAAGATACGCAGTACTCGTTCCCTCTCTAGAGAGAACCGATGTTACGTTAGTAACCGAGTACGTTCTCTTACGAGAGTATCTCTCGTACTGCATAATAGCTTACGCTAGGGGAACACAATGCAACACGCCGTGCGTACAGGGATCCAACACCAAAGTCCCAGGGGCCGAAGCCCAGGGCTCATATAGTGCATAATCACCATAAACTCACATAGAGTGGAGGAAGAGAGGCTGGAAGCTTCATTCCTTATAAAATAGCACCCAGCGGGGCTATCATATGACAATAAAACGCGCAGCCAGGGTGAAAGCTTTCAGCCTGATCTGGGTGGCCATACGTGTGTCAACACTCATGGGGCTGCAGTAAACTCAGCATCTGGGCCGCACAGCGGGGCAGATAGCACTGAATTTTAGACCGCCAAAAGCTTAGCTTGTAAGGCGGGTACCTCCAGGTTATAGTATTTTATAAATGCAGACGGCGAGGCCCAGCCCGCGGCCGTACAGATATCTTGCAGGGAAACCCCGCTAGACCATGCCCACGAAGAGGCCACGCCTCTCGTGGAGTGCGCTCTGACACCCAAGGGGCACTGCAGGCCCTTTGCAGTGTAAGCGAGCGCAATGGCATCCACTATCCATCTGGATAGGCTCTGTTTTGAGGCGGCAAGTCCCTTGGAGCGCCCGCCAAACAAAACGAAAAGCTGCTCAGTCTGTCTGAAAACAGACGAGCGCGACACATAAGCTCTTAATGCCCTGACGGGGCAAAGGAGACTCGCGTCCTCCTCCTCATTGAGAACCGAAAGGGCGGACAGGGAAATTACCTGGGCCCTAAACGGTGTATTGAGGGATTTCGGAACATACCCGTGCTTAGGTTTGAGAATGACCTTCGAGTCATTAGGCCCAAACTCCATACATGACGCGCTTACTGAAAACGCCTGCAAGTCCCCTATGCGCTTCACTGAAGCGAGAGCCATGAGAAACACTGTTTTGAACGACAGGTGTTTCATGTCCACCAGCTGGATTGGTTAGAACGGGGCGCCTTTCATGGCCTCCAGGACCGTGGAAAGGTCCCACGTCGGGACTGAAGGGGGCCTGGGAGGGTTTAGCCTCCGAGCTCCCCTAAGGAAACGCACGACTAAGTCGTTCTTCCCCAGCAACTGGCCAGACACCGGTTTTGCAAACGTTGCTATGGCCGCCATATATACTTTGAGCGTGGATGGGGTCCTGCCCTTATCCAGTAGCTCTTGAAGGAAGGAAAGTACTTCCGAAACCCCGCATTCCACAGGTGAAAAGCTCTGGGCTTGACACCATGCAGAGAAAACAGACCATTTCGAGGAGTAGAGCCGCCTGGTAGACGGAGCTCTAGCCTGCGCGATCGTGTTTAACACTCCTTCTGGGAGGCTAGCGGGTACCCGTTGATGGCCCATGCGTGCAGGGACCACAGCTCCGGGCGAGGGTGCCAAATCGAGCCCTCCGCCTGAGAGAGGAGGTCTCTCCTCAATGGTACAGGCCATGGGACAGTGCTGGTCAGCTGCATCAGGGCAGGGAACCACATCTGGTTTGTCCAGAGCGGAGCTACGAGCAGCACTGGGCATCCGTTTTCCCTGATTCGTTCCAACACCTGAGGCAGGAGCGAGACAGGAGGAAAAGCATTTAGGGGGCAGCGGGGCCAAACATGAGCCAGCGCGTCCTTGCTTTTCGAGAAAAACTTCGGGCAATGAGCGTTTTCGTGGGACGCGAATAGGTCCACCTGTGCTCTGCCGAACGTTTTCCACAGCAGCTGGACCGTCTGCGGGTGCAGCGACCACTCCCCTGCTGGAACATTGTTCCTGGACAGTCTGTCTGGTCCCACATTCAGGTGACCAGGCACGTGCGCTGCTCTCAGTGAGAGCAGGTTGTGCTGAGCCCAGACCAGGATGCGTTCCGTCAGCCTGTGAAGGTTTCGTGACCTGACGCCGCCCTGGCGATTTATGTATGCCACCACTGACATGTTGTCCGACCGGACCAAGACGTGGTGGCCTGTTACCTGGGGACAAAAACGCCGTAGCGCTTTGTCGACTGCTATCATCTCCAAGCAGTTTATGTGAAGGAGCTTTTCCCGTTCTGACCACAGGCCAGCTAGCGGTCTGCCCTCGAGCAGCGCTCCCCACCCCGAGGTGGAGGCGTCCGTAGACACCACCTTCACACTCGAAGCGGTCCCCAGACTCACACCTGACTGATACCAGTCGGTTATTTTCCAAGGTTCCAGAGCTGAAACACACTGTAGGTCGACCCTGAGGCGAAACAGACCCGCTGTCCATGCCCTGGATGGAACCCGCGCTTTCAGCCACATCTGCAGTGGGCGCATGCGAAGCAAGGCCAACTGGAGTACAGAGGCCGCTGAGGCCATCAGCCCCAGCATTTTCTGAAACCTTTTGAGCGGAACTATCGAGCCGTGGCGGAAGGATTTCGCGACGCGCTGAATATTTAGTCCGCGCTCTGGTGACAGGCGTGCGGTCATGGATAGCGAGTCTAACACTGTTCCCAGAAAGGAAATTTTCTGACTGGGAGACAGTGAGCTCTTCGCCCAATTGACTGTGAGGCCCAGCTCCTCGAGGTGCTCGAGTAATGCGGCCCTGTATTCTATGAGCTCCGATCGTGATCAAGCTAGAATCAGCCAATCGTCCAAATAGTTCAGGACTCGCATGCCCTGAAGTCTCAGGGGTGCGAGCGCCGCGTCCATGCACTTCGTGAATGTACGAGGTGCTAGGGACAGGCCGAACGGCAGGACTGTGTATTGATATGCCTGGCCCTCGAAAGCGAATCTCAAGAATCGCCTGTGATGGGACGCTATTTGTATTTGGAAATAGGCGTCTTTCAGATCTATTGACATAAACCAGTCCCCGTGGCGCACTTGCGCGAGGATTTTCCTGGTCGTAAGCATTCTGAACTGGCGTTTCACAAGCGCTCTGTTCAGCTGTCGCAGATCTAAAATGGGTCTGAGACCTCCATCTTTTTTCGGTACCAGAAAATATCTGCTGTGTAGGCCCCCTTTGCTCTGAGCCTGAGATAAAGGTTCTATAGCACCTTTGCTCAGTAGTTTCGCTATCTCGGCTCGAAGTAGATGAGATACTTCGTTTTTCACCGTCGTCTCGACGCGCGCCGTATAACGGCGGGGACGTCGAGCGAACTGTAGCGAATAGCCTCTTTTTATAGTGTTCAGCACCCATTCTGATACCCCAGGAAGCTGTGCCCACACTTTCGCGTGAATAGCTAGGGGTAGAATGAGATCTGGGCTCTGGCCGAGACATAGTGACGGCAAGGGAGCTCCGGCGTGCTGTAACGCAGACACTGTGTTTACAGTGTGTGAGGCGGGGGGCGCGCCGATCGCGGCGGGCAGCCTGGCCGCGCTCAAAACCCTTATAGCAGTTTGCTGAGGGAGAGAGAGCGGGGCGAGCCCCGTGGGGCTTAACATGTCTGTGAGTGAATGTGGGCGCAGGACAGCGGGCACATTTACTGCACTGAAAAACACCGTCGGCCTGAGCTGACTGAATGCGTGTTGGTTTCGTTTTTACAGAACCCGTGGGACATGTGGTGTGTAGTGTTTGTGGGCACTGAGACGTAGGCACATTCACTACATTTAGTGCACAATCGACATGAGGCGATTTTGTTTGTGCGAGCCCTGCATTTTTGCGGGCTGTGTTTGTGTGTAGAAATGAGCCCTGGGTTGTGGGCATTTTCAATACACTCATAACACCATCGGCTGTGGCCGGAATACCAGAAAATACACCGTTTATGTGATTTATCTGGGTCGCCGTGGGAACAGCATTTGTGTGCAGGCAAGCGGGCATGGTACTGGCTTGCTTACTGCAAAATACACTGGAACAGTCACATTTTCTGGAACTGAACGAGCGAAAATTTCAGTGGAAGTCTGGCCACGGCGAGACTGAAACACCGTCAATTTCCTAGGAGGCTAGGAAGACTTGTGTTGGTTTTGTTTTACAGAAACCGTGGTAGTGTTTGTGGGCACTGGGTTGTGGGCACATTCACTACATTTAATGCACAATTGACATGCGTCGATTTCATTTGTGCGAGCCCTGTACCGTGGCGGGCTGTGTTTTGTGTGTAGAAATGAACACTGGGCTGTGAGCATTTTATTACACTTATAACACCATCGGCTGTGGCCGGAAAACCAGAAATACAATGATTGCATGATTTTTCTGGGTCGCCTTGGAAACGGCCTTTATGTGCAGGCAAGCGGGCCGTGGTACCAGCTTGTTTACTGCAAAATACACTGGAACAGTCGCATTGTCTGGAACTGAACGAGCGAAAAGTTTCGGTGGAAGTCTGGCCGCGGCGAGACTACATTTTTATCTGCTGCGAGAGCCGGGATCGAACACGGGTCTCTCGCGCGAAGCCTTCGGGTTCCGCCACTGGGCCACAGGGAGAACTACACTAGCGCAAGAGGATAAGAGAGCGTCATCACAGTTGTGTGTGTGTCGGCGTTTGTATGCAGGTGTGCGTGTTATACAACAGGCTCATTGCTGCAATAAAGACATTTTCAGCCGCTCAAACTAGGAGCTGAGAAATGTTTGAGAAATGGAGATTAGTCCGGCCTCGGCGGGGACTAAAACACACTCTTTTCTCATTTGCCGGTGACGCACGCCCATGGGGGGCAGGGTAGATTTCTTATAACGTAAAGAAAGCTAGCCGCGGTTTTAGGGCTCGCGGTCTTGATGCTGGCCCGTTTCCCTGACGACTCACGGACAGAAGGGGGAGGTCCACAGAGCTTGCCTGTTGCGCGGCGGTTGCGCGGGCGCCTCCCAGTCGAGGCCGATGCTTTCCACGGCCTGAGAGAGCAGACGCATCAGCTCAGTCTAAATGCCGGCTCTCTTACCAGTGGTTTGGCGGGAAACGCCAGCGCAGGAGAGGTCCACGGAGCTCGCCCAATCCTCGCTATCAGATGCCAGAAGAGAACACGCCTTGGTGGGTTCGTCGAACTCGTGGACGGACGCGGCGGCAGGCGGCGGCCGTTGTCCGTCAGTGAGCGACTCGAGCGAAGCCGGCGAAGCTGGCGGGCGAACCGGCGAGCTTTGGCGGGCTGGAGAGAGCTCGGGAGCGCGCTGGGCGTGGCGCTTCTTGCGGCGCGGCACCACGGCGGGCTGTGGTGAAGGCTCGGAGAATGATGCCAGGCGAGTCCTCAGAGTCACCATAGGCAAAAGCTCGCAATGAGGGCATCCGCCGTCAGCAAGCGATCCTCACCCAGGCAGGACACACAGATGACGTGATGGTCCCCGTCGCTGAGTGGGGCGCGGCACGAGCCACAGGATGGCATCTTTAAAAAGACGCAGCTCTTTTGTGATGAGAAGTGTGAGTCGCGTCAAGTAAGCGAGCAAACACTCTCAGCAGAGTAAGGATACAAAGTGATATAAAGGATATAGAACGCCGGAAAGCGCGGCAGTTGAAGGCGGCGAGGCCAGCGACTCCAGAGCTCGTCCCGCTGAAAAGCTTGCTTCGACGGCGCGGCTTCTCACTCCGGATCCAGCGATGCGTGTGCTTCACTGAAGAGATGAAAATCAGCTTGTACCAGCCTAACGAGCATATTTATAGAGTGAGACCACGCCCTTTCTGGCGGGACGTGACGATATGGGCGCGAGTTGCCCCCATTGGTCATTACGTCACGCAGAGTCTCTCTCGATAGGCTGCTGCATTTGCCGCAAGAGCAGCCAATAGGCGCGCGAGCTGTATCGCCTGTGTCTGCTTGCTGCTGCAAAGCGTTTTACATTAATAAAAAATTAAGGATAATTTTTGGCTTTAATATCTCGTGGAAAAGAGGTTTTCCCCTAGCGTAAGCTATTACGCAGTACGAGAGATACTCTCGTAAGAGAACTAATATTATAAAAATGGATAGTTGCTGTCTTAAAGGAGGAGCCACATTCGAAGCTGTATAATAGAGTTATAGTGTGACTGCACTGTTAAAGTCTATATTAATGCAATACCATTTGAAAAAAGCTACAAGTAAGCATACAAGTTTTTATTCATTTTTGGTATGTTCTGAGTATAAACTGTATTTGTGTCCTGAAAGGAACTGAAAAGAATATTGTTCCTGAACTGAACCGAACTCTGACGTCTAGTGTGAAAATGAACTAAGTTTCATTATCTATGCCTCCATTTATTACCCCCATTGCAGATTGCTTTAATTAGCTTTACATTGTTTGTTTGAGCATTTTTATGCTCTCTCACAGGCATAATTTGGAGAACATGTCAGCATAAGCAAACAGCTCTACCTCAAATTGGCCTGGGAGTCGAGAAACAATAACGCTGTGGTGTAGATCTATTTTTGTGACGGTCTAAAACAGCAGGAGGGACTTTGAAAGTGCTGCTAAACATAGAACAGCAGCTCACAGCACGCAGCCCATCAGTCCTGCGTCTGCGGGCCGACAGATCCAGGAACAGAGTAAAGCAGACACGTGCACTGGGACGGAGCGGTTGGCCAGCCTGTGGGGTCAAACGAGAGACGATGTGCCCTGAGATCTGGCCTCAGACCAGCTATTAAGCTGTGCTGGAGCTAATGTGAGTCCTCGGGTGGGTTCTACACCAGCTGAGGGTGAGAATAAAAAAACAAAAACAAATCCATCTGCTCCATATGCTGATGTCTAGCAGTTTCCAGGTTGATATTATAAACAAAAGGTGCATCGCTGCAGGAAATAGACCTCCGGGTGTCTTTCTACAGCTTCCCCAGTCGGCGCAGTATGCAGTATGTGCTCATCAAGTCTCTGCGGTGTAGAGGTGTGTATTATTTTCAATATTTTCTCCTATAGCTTAATATGCAGAGACAGCTCTATGTAAGCCATTTGTTGGTTGATTCCCATGAAAAGTGTAAACACTTTATCCTTGTGGTCCTTTCAAAATATCTTGATCAGCCCATTACGAAAGTGCCCCTATTATGCCATTTTAAAGGTTCCTAATTTTGTTTTGGAGGTCTCCTACAACAGATTTACAATCATCAAAGGTAAAAAACACTTTAATGTTCTCATAATATACATTGTACATCACCTCATTTCTCAAAGACTCTAAAACGACTAAATCCGAAGATTCAGCCTCTCTAAACCCCTCCTTTCTGCGAGCCTGCTCTGCTCTGATTGGTCAAATGGCCCAGTCTGTTGTAATTGGTCTACCGCTTACAGAGCGTGTCGGAAACTCTGGAGGTAGGAAGCCAAAGCTCTCTACATTAGCTCTCAATATTCCTCTACATCATCATTAACAAGTGTATGTCAATCAACAAACCGATGTGCAACTATATTTCTAATTGATTGAAGTGCACATTTGGGAACTGTTTCATTAACTGTATCAATAACAGCTCATACGTTAGCAAAGTACTGAATGACTGACATAACATTAAAGTTTGTAAAACAAATCTTGCGCCATCCTTTATCATTACTCAAAGTACTAAGAACGACAGACAATCTGCATTGATTGATACAGTCTTAGGTAATAGTGGGCCGACAGTGTCAGGGTTCTGTCACTTCAGTCTAGTTTATTTCTTGGTTTTGTGACAGAGCCCTGACGCTTCTGTATTGTCTTGTTTTTGTGTGAGTGCGCGGTTTTGAGCGTGCTCAACCCATGCGCTCTCTTGTCGGCGTTCCTTGTTTCGTGTTTGGCACTCACGTCTAGCTTGGTTTTGCATTGACCTTGCGGAGATTTGAGAAGCAATCGTCAAAAGGTTAAACTGCTGTTGCATCGCTGTGGTAATTTTAACCACTGACTCTTCACATCCTCATCCTTTGTAGTAGATGTTGTTTGTGGGTAGCCAATGAAGACAGTCGGTGGGCACTATGCAAATGTGTTACTTTGTTATCTATGAATGTTACCGAAGTGAGACTGGAATTACTGACAACACGGTTTGGCAGTTGAAAATCGATTATTTTTTGGGGGGAGACAATAACTATTTATCGTGCACTTTGATCTTTAAAACTTTGCAGACCTTTCTTACATTCTCAAACAGCTATTTTACACACTACATGAAAGGTAATATCTGAAAAAGCATAATAGGGGCACTGTAAGAAAGATGGTCATGAAAGTGTTTGACTACCCCTCAGTTTTTTATCCCCATAGCAGATTGCTTTAATTAGCTTTACATTGTTTGTTTGCTTTCTGGCAAGCAGAATTGAGGACTCTCTGTACACTTAATATTATATTTTCTGCACGTACAGGTTTTTTTTAAAAATCTGTAAGATGTAAAGTACACTGTCAAAGTTCTGTGTTCAGAGTTTCTTGTGTTTCCCTTCAATTTAGTTCCCTGTTTTACCCCTTGTTAGTTTCCATAGTTTCTGATTAGTTTCACCAATGTCTTGTTTAGTTCCCTTATTACCACTTGTGTTTAAACTCCTAGTTATGTGTAGTTCATTGTCGGTTTTCATCTAAAGTTCAGTGTGGTTAGTGATATTCTTCCCTTGTATTTAGTCCCTGTGTTTATTAAAGTACTTCTCTTGGATTTTCTGCACAATCTACGTGACTCACTGCAAGTGCACATTTAATGCAATTAAGTGCACTTCTTTTTCACAAATGTTTACATGACATGCCTTTTTATTGTTTTAAATAAACAAACGTTTTATTGCTCGGTTTTGGTGCTCTGTCTCCTTTAAGATTTGTGCCCTGTGGTATGAATGTCTAACATCATTGCATCTAAAAAAAAAAAAAATGTAAAGCAGACATTGATGTGTTGTTGCAGAGGCGGTAAAATGCAAATATCTACCATAGCGTGAAATCACAATGTGGAGGAAGTGGAAAATGAGTCGTTTCAGCAGCTTAGTTTCAACAAATGCTCTTTTTATATGTGTAGTACAATTACCTCTTATATGTCAAAAGATCTAAGAAAATTTGATTAATGTCAAGACCTCTTTAAGAAAAAGTTGAGGAGTCAAAATAATTGTCTGTGATAATCGACTGCATGCGATAACCAAGGATATTCCTTAAAGACCAACTCTTGTGTTTTGGCTTAATTAAAATTCTGCCTCGATGTCACCTGATGACATGTGCTTAAAAAAGAAAATGTATTTCCAGCCACATGTATTTAAGTCTTCAAATCATTTCCCAGTTAAATTATAGTCAGATTCATTCTCTATACACCCAATTAAAGCAAGCACTGCTACACAGACACGACTGGAGGCTACACTTTAACAAAGACACATCCTCTGCCCATCTGACAAACATCATTAGGCAGAAATAGCCCGTCTTCTTTAATTGCAGCATCATGGCCGCAGCTGATGACCCTGTATTTGGGTTTTGAGGGGGTGAGTATTTCACTGACAAATGCAATTAATTGTTCGGGATTATTATCAGGTCAGAGCATATATGTCACAGAGATTTCATTTCATCAATACCGAAATGAGGCCTAATATACTGAGTGTGTAGCCCAGAAATTGTCCAGAATGTAGAATAACAACCAATCAAGTACTTATTTGTGGGGACATTTGTACTATTAAAACTAATAATTTTATTTATGCAAAATAAAGGAATATCTATTATAAAAAAAAATATATAATAATATGTTAATACTTTACAATCTGGTTTGTCCCCGATAACCCAAAGAAATATATCATATGATGTTAGTTCAGGTCCAATAAATAATTACTGGAACGCAGCATATGCGTTCCCATCATTAATGTTAATACTTAACTACAGCATAATTATGGACCCTTAAAATAAAGTGCTTCCCAAATGAAATTAACATGAACAAAGATAATAAATGCTTTAGAAGTATTGTTCGTTCATGTTAACTAATGTAGTTAATTAATGTTAACAAATGGAACCTTGTTGTAAAGTGTTACTTTACTAAAGTGTTCCCATAATTAATCAGGATAGGATATGTCAGAAATATAACAAAACCCAATCATGTCATGGTCTTGAGTGTGTTCAAAATATCCAAGGACCTAGTCTAGGGTTCACTTGATGTGTCTCATGATTACACTGGGCCATATGGGAACCCCCGGATGGATTATGGCGTGATGTTTGCAGTGCTGGAAGCCTCCCGTGGGGATGGAGGAGATCAGGCTATTTTTACAATCAGACCTGCAGCTGACACTCACGCTAACAGCAGATCTCACATCACATACAGTACACATTTCACATGAAAGCCAATATGTCAATACCTGATTCTTCACTACACACTTGTTACTACGGTTGTAGGATGATATAAATTCTCAGTATTTTAAAGCCTTCTGATCTCAATATTTATGCATGATTTGAACACAGCCTAGTCTTCCAGGTGACTGCCATCTTGTTAAAGGTAGAGGAAAGAATCTTCGGGGGAATGATTGGAAAATCCTGCTATGCTCATCTTGCTTGGTCTGACCTTCTGTCACACTTGGGCTTGGAGGCAATGACCAGATCTGAGGTAAAACTCAAACAGGTAGGTTTATTTGTAGATATGGCAGTAACACAACGTTGGGACGATGATGGATGACTGGAAGACGACTTGGATGACAGGATGACTGGAGATTGGCGTGGATGAGGTAACAGCAGTAGATAGCAAGGTAGTCAGCAACATAAAACAGGTAAGCAGCAAGGTGAGTAGCCAGCAGCATTAGACAAGTTCAGACAATGACTGGGGGAGTGTGTATGCTCTATATAGTTCTGGTGATGAGGGCTGTGGGGTGTATGGTTAGGTGCCAGGGAAGAGGATGGGAAATGCAGTCCGTGACAGATTGATAATAATATGAAATGTTTCATGAGCACCAAATCAGCATATAAAATGAAGGTTTACAAACAAAAAGCAAATAGTGGGAATATTGGCCATCTGCCCCACTGTGTCATGAACCATTACTTTTCAGAAAATGGGTATAGCGGCTGTAGACAACGCAAAACAAAATTTGCAGCCGCGAGGGTGAGAGACTGAGAGACTGAAAACACTGCGACACGCATAAACTCAGTTCCACTCAATGATCCAAGTTCACTCATTTATTACTTCCACACGTAAAAATACAACTGGTACTGCAGTTACCAAGTCATAAAAGTGCTGTGTGAGTGCGAAAGTGCGGGTCAACAGAAAGTGTTCGCTCCCAGGCTCACTCCCTCTCTCTGTCAAAGCCCCATTGAACTCAGGTGAACAGGTGTACACTGTAAAAAATAAAATGCCATTTTTACGGTAAAATACCAGCAGCTGTGGTTGCCAGAACTTTACCGTCAAAAATATGGTGCAAACGTTATTGGTTTTACAGACTTAACTTAAAATTTACAGTAATAAACCGTATTTCATTATCTGATATAATGTTAATTTACCAACCTATTTATGTATTAATATCTGTTTTGTACCACTGTAATACACTGACAAACAACAATCATCACAGCAGTGATGAAAGTCACATGATAAATCAAAGCTCATCACAGGCGGCTCTTCCACAAGAAAGTTAATACTAATATAACGAAGCTGCACAGTGTCATTCGCACAAACACTAAACAGCATCATGGTAACACATGAAATTTAAAAAATGCAATAAACATTAATTTAACAACAATAAATGTAAGATAAAACTCTAATGTACATTACTGATAAGAAAAGAACTATGAAAACTAAGAAGAAACATAGTTATTTCAACAAAAATACATCAAATGTGAAGTGTCACGCAGGGAATTGTGGGAATGTCAATTTACGTTTTTTCACTGTAAATTATACAATGAGTTGTTCTTTTTCACTTTCAAAAACTGTAAATTTAACGGTATTTACAGTAAAATTACATTAAATGTACCGTTAGATCTATCACAGTTATTTACCGTATATAGTAAGGAAACTTTCTATTAACCAATTAACAGTTTTTCACTGTAGCATTTTTACAGTCTTTTACCGTTAAAATCACGATCATTTTTTACAGTGTAGCAAACAAATAGACCACTATCACTACGGCCCAAACCCCGGTGGACACGCCCACCACCTACAATCCGAGTGCAGTGAATATTATGAATGAGACCATAAACATAGAACACATGGGAGACTTACAGGTGGCTCTTACAAGGGGGATAGGTTGATCAAACATGATGAAGGCCTTCTGAAGTGAAGCGATGCATTCGTGTAAGAAAAATATCCATATTTAAAACTTTATCGACTAAAATAACTAGCTTCCGGCGGACGCCAAAAGAGTAACACTTGACGATGTATGACGTAGGATGTAGGAGTAGCGTAAGCTTTGACGCCTTTCGCAGTTCAAACTAATAGGGCTGGGCAACAAACTGAAGCTCCTCCGACATTTCTCTTTAAAAATTGTACGAATTCTAATTCATGACTGGTGTTTTGTTTCGCTCTATCCTCTGCGCTTCCGCGTTCATCAATGCGTCATACGTCAGGTCAAGGGTAAGTCTTTCGCCGTAAATCGATGCGTACGGCCGTCTGCCGGAAGCTAGTTATTTTAGTCGATAAAGTTTTAAATATGGATATTTTTCTTACACAAACGCATTGCTTCGCTTCAGAAGGCCTTTATTAACCCCCGGAGAAGTGTGGATTACTTTTATCATGGATGGATGGACTTAAAAAAAATACAGCCAATCACTGCCATTATAAGGCTTGGAAGAGCCAGAACATTTTTAATACAACTCTGATTGTATTCATCTGAAAGAAGAATATACACCTAGGATGGCTTGAGGGTGAGTAAATCATGGGCTAATTCATTTTTGGGTGAACTATCCCTTTAAGTTAATCCCCCCTCTGTCTTGTTGCATCTCTGATAGAAGCTTGTGTATTTATTTATTTAGCTTACTAACACTGCTAAAGCAGAGCTCTCCTCTTGCACGTGATGCTACCTCATGCTGGGAGGTGACATCATTTCCCATCCTAGAGGGTTCTAGAGGATGTCACTAGAGGATTCTTCTTACATCTCTCCTCTCCCGACCTCTCTCCCTTGATCCTGTGTTAACTCACTGAGCTGGTTGTGCAATAAAACCCCAGTTTACCTTGACAGCCTTGGAACAAATTCACAATACAAGAATCAATATCAAGAATCAATAAGAAACGGCAATAGTTTTGCATTATTTGCTTGTTTATTATAATTGAGGCCATACTACATGATAGTTTCAATGAATATTGCATCTAATGCATGTCAATATATGACCTAAAGGTAAAAAAAAAAAAATGTTATTAATAATTAACAATGGTATTATTGGTTAGCATTTAGGTGAAGTTCAGCTAATTACATTTTATATACATTTAAACTATAGTACATTTTTATTTAATTGCTATTAACATGCAATTAAGTGGTTGGATTACATTTCATTTCGATAGTCCACTTTAGAAATTCTACTAACTATAAGTAATTTTGTAGCTTCATGTCAACTAACTCTTATTAGTAGACTGTTAGGTTAGGGTTTGGGTTAGTAGAATAAGTTGACTTTCAAAGTTAATTATAGTTAGAATGTCTAAAGTGGACTCGAACTAATGCGTTATACCTAATTTTTATATTTCATCACTTTTCATAATATTTCCTAATCTTACCCTAATGAGAAATTATTTCTAATGATTTCCTAACGGGTATTAATACAATGTCAACTTCCATTATTTTTATTACACATCTTCCATGGATCTTAGAGACCCTTTCCAGGATATTAGAGGGAGAAAATGCAATTTTCACAAATATTGCTATTGGGTTTTAAAAATTACCATTAGTATTTTTACACATCGACCATCCCATTGATTCGAGCAAAAAACTACAGAATATAATTTATATTATGGAATTAATATTGGTAAAACTAATTAAACACATTTAAGCTGAATATATTTAAAATATAAAATATAAAAGTGTAAAAAAAAAAAAAAGTGTCTTATGCACTATTTATTGATCATAGGAATAATGTGTAACCCACTTCCCACCCTTTGAGGGCAGGAAAACAGTGTATTCTTGCGGGTGGTCAAGTAGATAGCAGGGATCAGATTGAAACAGCATTAGTCAATTACATGCTGTTCTGTTGACACCTATTTTAATACGGCCGGGGCAGCTGCTGCCGGTGCTGTCGAGCAGATGAAGTCTCTCTCTCCTCTATGAAGATGAATGGCCTGAGCACTCACCGAGGACACTGTCGTTCACCATTACAGCCAGTCAGCCGCGCAGCCAGTGAAATGAGGAAGAGAGGGGGAAATGAAGCTCGCTAAGTGGGGCTCAGTCAAACAGACTGAAGCCCTGAGCAAACAAACATGTTTATCCTCAGCCATTTTCTAGCGGCTCATTACATCTGAGTCACTAGCAGATCTGAGGATGGGACGGAAACATCACAGCACGCTGACAAGCCGTGAGGTTACGGCAATCGCACACAGCAGACGATACAACTGCTTAAAGTTGAAGTGTGTAATTTGAGCACCACTAGGGGCACAAACCACTTGCGGGTTATTGTTAGGCCATTGTTGCGCATTTGCAAAGGTGTTAGGAGCTAGAGAGTACCAGGACAGAGTTGACGGAGCAGGGGACTGCCAAGGTGGAGCTGACGGAGCAGGGGATCACCAAGGCAGAGCCGACAGATCAGGGGACCACTAAGGCGGAGCACGACAGAGCGGGGACAACCAAGGTGAAGTCGATGGAGCAGAGGACCACCAAGGCGGAGCCGATGGAGCAGGGGACCATCAAGGTGGAATCGATGGAGCAGGGGACCACCAAGGTGGAGCTGACAGAGCAGGGGATCACTAAGTCGGAGCCGACAGAGCAGGGGACCACTAAGGTGGATCTTGACAGAGCGTGGACCACCAAGGCGGAGTTGATGGAGCAGGGGATCACCAAGGCGGAGCCGAAGGAGCAGGGGACCATCATGGCGGAGCACGACAGAGCAGGGACCACCAAGGCAGAGTCGATGGAGCAGGGGACCACCGAGGTGGAGCTGACGGAGCAGGGATCACCAAGGCGGAGCCGATAGAGCAGGGGACCACTAAGGCAGAGCATGACAGAGCAGGGACAACCAAGGTGGAGTCGATGGAGCAGGGGACCACCAAGGTGGAGCAGGGGACCACCAAGGCGGAGCCGACAGAGCAGGGGACCCCTAACCATGCGTTCACACCGCCGCCGGCAAGAGCGTCAAAGTGGCCGGAAGTCATTCATTTTCAATGAGAGCCGGCGGCGAGCTCCGGCGAGGGCGGCGAGGCGCGTCTTGGATTTTGCCGCTCTCTCCGGCGGCGGTGTGAACGCACAGTAAGGCGAAGCTGACAGAGCAGGGGACCACCAAGGTGGAGCCGATGGAGCAGGGGACCTCCAAGGTAGAGCTGACGGAGCAGGGGTCCACCAAGGCGGAGCCGACGGAGAAGGGGTCCATCAAGGTGGAGCCGACGGAGCAGGGGACCACAAAGGCAGAGCAGAAGACCACCAAGGCAGGGTCGGCGGAGCTGTAGACCATGGCGGGGCCAAGTCATAGAGCCTAGAGAGTTCAGGTCTGACCTCTGTCATTTTAACAGAGCATATATGGGCCACAGAGAGTTCTCCATAGCCATAACAGTGAGCACAAAGAATCCAGAGACGGCCTCTATGGTGTGACGGAGCACAAAAAGACCAAAGATGGCCTCCTTGGCCATGACAGGGAACATACAGAGACAAGGAAAAGACAAGGAAAGTCTGGCGGGACTACCATGACATGAAGAGTCTCTGATGTGATAGTGGAAGTGGGTTCGTGCTCTAGGTCAATGGCGTGCGAGTGGCGATCGAAGTCCTCCATGGTAAAGGAGGACCCACTCAACCGAGAGCTAGATCTACGTACTGTGCCAGGTTCCAGTTGGAATCTCCCTCTGGTATCAGTCGGCTGATGTCGTAGTCCAATTCACTTCGAAAACAGTCCATTATAACAGTTACATCCTCCCAAGAAAAAAATACGGCTATATCTGAGAGACACCTCCACAAAATCCTCTAGCGAGCGTCCATCTTGACAGATACCGCACAATTACTCTGCGGGGTGGCTCTTTACTGCTGCTAGATCCATTTTCTGGGTCAGTCGTTCTGTTATGGTTGTGCAGAGAATAGGAGAGACGAGGATCTAATTGCAACAGTTTATTGAACAAATACATAAACAAAGATAATCCAAATGGGGAGGAAGATGACAATAAGATAATCCAAACAGGAACGCAAAAACACATGTAAAGACAACGCCAGACAAAATACTATTTAAACACATGGGGTGTATGTATATATATATATATATATATATATATATATATATATATATATATATACTGTATATAACAAGAGGCTAACAAGGGACAGGTGTTGATAATGACATACTATAGAAACTAACAAGGGTAACTATGGTAAAAAAGTAAAACAGGAACTAAACACAAGTAGTGAACACTGGGAACAAAAGGAACTGAAAATACACTTCAAAATAAAAGTCCTTGAACCCAAAGCAGGGGAATTGTTACAAAAAAATCTATTTATAATAACTGCGGTTCTTTAGAACTTTCTATACACAGAAAGAATCCTGAAAATCTTGTTTCCACCAAATATATTAAGCAGCACTACTATTTTCAACACTAAACAAACACTAAACAAACCCATTCATTTACCTGCCTCAAATAAGTGGTTGAAAGTGGACAAAATAGACTGGTAATTAAATGGGTATTGTACCTCCCTTTGTCACGGTGTGGTGCAGGTGAAGAAGGAGGCTGAGTCAGAAAGGCTTCAATTCCAACGATTTACTTATAATAAAACAATAAACAGGTGCAGGCAGGAAGACAGGCAGGAAGACAGGCAGGAACACTCACAACAACACCAAAACATTACAAGAACCGACCAAGACAGACTGAACAGAGAGAACTAATGGTGCGTTCTATTATAGCCAACGAACCGACTCGGACCTCGGATATGACGTCACGTCCACACTTCAAGCGTTCTATTATGTTTTGGGCGTCCGAGTCGGAGAAAAAAATGGACGCCACCCGTTGTAATGGTAGCACAGGCTGAGTACCAGGCGCTGCAAAATAAGTATGTGCTTCACCTCACAGAACACCGAGGAAGAACTTGAACTTGAAAATGTTCACTTTATTTCATGTTTTTCATGTTAATCTTCTGTTAGCAACGCTAGCAACGTAGTAATTGCACTCACAACAACCGATTCCCATACCTACAGGGGACGCAGTAATACGAGTGATTATAATCGTCATTTAAAATACCAAAGCGGTTCAAAAACAATGAAAACAATTCATACTTTCAAGTCACACAGGGCGCAGCCATCTTGAATTCCGAAACGGAATTCTTGCTCGGTGTCCTCACGGTTGTCCGACGTCCGAGAGGAGAAATCCGAGGAAAGGGGGCGTGTTGCTACGCAACGTCTGTCTTCCGATTCGGATCTCCGAGACGGCTAAATAATAGAACGCACCATAAATACAAGTCCAAATGAACACTAACGAGGTGAAGACAGGTGACACAGATGATGATGACGAGGGACAGGTGGATAATGAGGGAGTGAGTTCAGGTGTGGAGACAAGAGGATGCTGGGAAGTGTAGTGAAGAGGACGAAGACAGAAAGGTGCAGACGATGATTGTGACACCCTTGTCTACTTGTCATCCGATCGACCAAAATGCATTTTAATACCAGGTGTAAACAGGGCCTTACACTTTCACACATACTGTTATTTTTACTGTATTTTTGATCAAATAATAAATAACTTTAATGAGCATAAGACATACTTTTAAATGATAGTGTATACACTTTTAAATACTTTTGAATGGTAGTGTATATATATATTTTGGCTCAATGTGAGATGTGCTTCAGATAAGCTGAAGAAAGTCAGGATTTGCCATGTGGAAGTTATCTGGCAGCACATGCAGCAAGTAGTGTGGGAGTGCGTCCCACGGATGGTTAAAAGTGGATTGTGTGCCAGCCGAGTGATCAGTCACGCTCAAAACTCATGCTCTCAGTGTGAGCAGTGTGTGCCTGTGTCGGGCTGCACAGGGACTGACGCTCGCTCGTGTTTCCACTGATCGTCACCATAAGCTTTAGCACATGCTCTTACAAATAAACTGAAATACAGTACGTCTGATTTCTATTGCTTTTTATCAGTTCCATATTGACATCACATTCTCACTTGTAACTGTAGGATTTTCTTTTTTAAGCCATTCAAGTCAATAAAGAAAATGCTTTAAACATACCTGCCAACTTTTGAGTTTTGCTCGGCGTGAGATTTGTTGACGGGGGGTGGGGTTAGAGACGAGTGAGATTTGTTGACGGGGGGGGGGGGGTGGTAGAGACGAGTGAGATTTGTTGACGGGGGGGGGGGGGGGCGGTCTCGCTCGCACAAGGTCTCTCGCTCGCTCTACGCGGTTTGGAGCACAATCTCTGTCTCGCATGCACGCTCGCTCTAGATAACGGGAGATTTTTAACGAATTTGCGGTATAACTAGTCGATCACGAGTGGTTCAACAGGTAGATATATAGATAAACTCATCTTCCAGGCATTTGACCGCCCGGGTTGACACTTCAGCGTGAGAAATCGGGAGTGTGGCGTGTGAGCGTGTGAAACCAATCAAATGCGGGTGTCTCACGGCCAATGCGTGAGAGTTGGCAGCTATGCTTTAAAGGAACACTCCGACTTTTTGGGACTTTAGCCTATTCACCTTATCCCCCAGAGTTAGATAAGTCCATACATACCTTTTTCATCTCCGTGCGTGCTATAAGTCTGTTTGACGCACCCGCCGCTAGCCTAGCTTAGCACAAAGACTGGATGTAAATGGTTGCAGCTAGCATACTAATCCAAATAAGTGACAAAATAACGCAAACATTTTCCTATTTACATGTTGTGATTTGTATAGTCACAGCGTGTACAAAAAAACAAAGTCACATGAGACACAGACATATTTTAACCGTATAAATACTGGGAACTATATTCTCTGAAGGTGAAGCACTGCTACTTGGGCGGAGTGATAACCGCAGCACCTGAGACGCGCCGTGGTGAGGAGCAGAGAGCGCGTCTCAGGTTCTGCGGTTATCACTCCGCCCAAGTAGCAGTGCTTCGCCTTCAGAGAATATAGTTCCCAGTATTTATACGGTTAAAATATGTCTGTGTCTCATGTGACTGTTTTTTGTACACTCTGTGACTATACAAATCACAACATGTAAATAGGAAAATGTTTGCGTTATTTTGTCACTTATTTGGATTAGTATGCTAGCTGCAACCATTTACATCCAGTCTTTGTGCTAAGCTAGGCTAGCGGTGGGTGCGTCAAACAGACTTATAGCACGCACGGAGATGAAAAAGGTATGTATGGACTTATCTAACTCTGGGGGATAAGGTGAATAGGCTAAAGTCCCAAAAAGTCGGAGTGTTCCTTTAAAAGAACAAGAACAAGAACAAGAGCCTAGATCTGAATAAAATCTAAAACAAACAACCAAAAGTAATACAAAATAATAATGAATTGACTAGAATAAATTCCCCCAATAATTTGATTGATCTGGAGCTGTTTTGCAAGGAAGAGTGGGAAAAAAGAAAAATCAAGATGTGTTAAAGGTGCTCTAAGCGACGTCACGCGTTTTTTAGGCCAAACATTTTTTTTTGTCACATACAGCAAACATCTCCTCTCTATTCGCTAGCTGCCTGTCCCCTGAACACACTGTAAAAAAACGCGGTCTCTGTAGACAGCCCAGGCGCAACAAAAACAAACTGGGTCAACCCGCACCATGAAACATAACAAACAGTGTTCCAGCCAATAACCATCAAGAAGGATTTGGGGGTGGGGTTTGGGGGGTTATTGCGCGGATGAGGAGGAGGGAGGGTCTAGCTAGCCTCCGTTTTGTTTGACAATACCTCAAACTACTTTGTTAAAGGATTAGTTCACTTTTAAAAAAACTTTTGCTGATAATTTATTCACCCCCATGTCATCCAAGATGTCCATGTCTTTCTTTCTTCAGTCGAAAAGAAATTAAGGTTTTTGATGAAAACATTCCAGGATTTTTCTCCATTTAATGCACTTTACTGGCTACCAAACGGTTCAAGGTCCAAATGACAATTCAGTGCAAACTGCAAACTGTTCAAATGGTTTTAAATGACACCAGACGATGAATAAGGGTCTTATCAAGCAAAACGATCGCTCATTAAAAAAAAAAAAAAAAGTTTACGTTTTATAAGCTCACATGCTCGCGTCGCTCTGTTCTGTGTGACTCTCCTGTTCGAACTCGTTCATCAAAAAGAACAAATCTTTTTCCGAGTCAATTCGTTCATTTCGGTCGTTAAATGAATCAAATGACTCGTAAAAAGATTTGTTCATTTTGATGAACGAGTTCGAACAGGAGAGTCACACAGAACAGAGCGACGCGAGCATGTGAGCTTATAAAACTTAAACTTTGTTTTTTGTTTTTTAAATGAGAGATCGTTTCGCTTGATAAGACCCTTATTCATCGTCTGGTGTCATTTAAAACCATTTGAACAGTTTGCAGTTTGCACTGAAACTGTCATTTGGACCTTGAACCGTTTGGTAGCCAGTAAAGTGCATTAAATGGAGAAAAATCCTGGAATGTTTTCATCAAAAACCTTAATTTCTTTTCGACTGAAGAAAGAAAGACATGGACATCTTGGATGACATGGGGGTGAGTAAATTATCAGCAAAAGTTTTTTTAAAAGTGAACTAATCCTTTAAAGTCGACATGAAAACGGAAGTTGCAATAGTCGTTTCTTCCCTGTTGTGATCTATATCCGAGTAAAATGGCTTCTAAAACTAGAAAAAAAAGTAGGGTGGGACTAGATTTCGTCCATCGGGAATTGATTGGACCATTGGATGGTTTTGTTTGCTATTACTGTGATCTCATGTAATTGACAGGTTGTTCCGCCCTCATGCAAGAGTTTTTTAGATTTTATCATTTATTTTAAAAGATTACGAGGGCACATGGAATAAAAAAAAGAAAGAAAAAGATGTGCACAGATAAATCATTTATAAGAAATATTGCAATTTTCCATTAAAAAAATTTGATACACTGCCCAGCAGTGGGGGAAAAAATCGCTGTTTGGATTTAAATATGGCATATGCTTAAAAGTCTATTATTGGATCATTATTGCAGTGATTATGTTTCATGTTATATGTTTTGAAACAGTTCTTCTAACCCTAATGGAAAAACCTCAAAGCATTTATTTACATCAAGAGGTGCATCAATTTTAGGTCAAGATCTTGTATTGATAATGCAAGAGTCCAGAACTCTGTAAAGTCTCCTCCAGCACATCCCAAAGACTTTCATGACTTTAAAGTCTGGAGTCAGAGGTGCCAATTCATGTGTGAAAATTATTCTTCATGCTCCCTCCCATCCATTCTTTCACAATTTGAGCCTGATGAATCTTGACATTGTCATCCTGGAATTTGGCCACGATGTGTCTTCCTACATGGCTGTTTAAGAAATGAAAAGCTACACTCCATCAATTAGGGTTAAAATAACTTTTGCCAAACATATAACATGCTGGAAACATAACACTCACTGCAATAATGATACAATCATAAACTCTTATGTATTTGCCTATTTAAATATAAGCAGTGACTTTTTTTTTTTGGTCATGCAGTGTATAATGTACAGTAATACATCACTTATCTGAGGCTTTTTGGTAACTATTAGCATATTCAATTTGTAACTGCCACATTTTTTTTTATATTAATTTTTGGACTGCGACCACATAAAATCACATCAAACCAAATCTACTTACAGCTCACGATCAGACTAATTCATTTACACAAGAGGAAACTGCTCCAAGCAGTCACCAAAAAAAATTTGCACAGCTATTGAATGGTATTGCTGGCCTGGTGCCACACATCGTGATAGAATTGATTGTCATAAATTGAGTGTTGCGGCAGTAGTTTTGCCATGACCAAATCAATGTGATTAATGAGTCTTTCCGGTTATGACTCTGTGTCCATTGCAAGCATTCCCTCATGGGTTCTTTATAAATGGAGCTGTATACGCTATGCCACTGTCAGTAATTCTTTCATATCAGCACCCTATTCATTTACACAGTCTATAAATAGAGACATTATGACAGCATATTGAAAGAGGAGATCAGTTTATCATGAATGAACCAGAAGCTGGCATGATACTTTATGAACACTGCGACAGTCGTAACATTCCAAGGCAACTTGTGAAATAATGACTATGGACACAAGTGGAAAAGAAACAACAGAGTGAAATCAGAAAGGAAAACAATCAAAAGTGCTTGCTTGGTAATCATCACTCTTAATAGTTCTCACAGTGATTTGAACAATAACCTAAAACAAAAATATTAATCTTTGGTGTGTAACTCATTCTCTCCGTTTGGACATGGATTTCAGTTTTCACTAGCAGACAAAAAAAAAAAAGGCAGGTTAGCAGAGATATTAAAGAGGCTATATTATGCCCTTTTTCAGAGTCTTGATTTTGTTTTGGGGGTCTACTAGAATAGGTTTTCATGGGTGAATGTTAAAAAAACATCTATTTCTCACATATTTTACATTGTTGCAGCACCTCTCTTCCCAATCAATCAGTAAAGGTCTGTTTAGTTCCCTTCTCTATGAAGCCCCTCCTTCCGAAAAGTGCAATCTGCTCTGATTGGTCAGCTGGACCAGTGTATTGTGATTGGTCAACCGCTTTAAGCCTGTTTCAGAAATGTCATGCCTCTTACCATAACCATGAGTTCCCTTTCGAGAGGTTCCTCCTATTGCGTAATAGCTTACGCTATGGGAAAACTCCTTTTCTCGAGAAATATTGAAGTCTTTATGTAAAACGCATTGCAGCTGCACAGCATACAGCAATGAGCGAGGCAGCTCGGTCATTGGCTGTGCTGCGGCAACTGCACGAACCTATGACGGGGCGACTCTGAACCCGCTTCCAATGAGCGTGCTTCGCGCCCACGCGCGTCAGAGCCCGCCAAGATGGGCGTGGCCAAGGGCTATATATTGGGCGCCCCGTCGTCTGAGTTCTTTAGATTTAATCTCCTTCAGCAAAGAACCTTCTCTTCGCTGGATCCTCCGGATTTGTTGGAGTCTTTTCGCCGCCGCCGTCGACAAGCCTACAGCAGGACTGCTTCGAGGACGCCGGCGCCTTCAGCCGCCTTCGATCACCTTTTCTGCTAAGCCATCCGGCGCGCATCATCCTATATCCTTTTCAAAGCTATCAGTGTTCGCCCCCGCGACACTTTTTCTAAAAGAGCAAATTATCAAGGCGTTGTTTCAAATGCCTTCCTGCGCCTCGTGTCGAGGCCCTCTTCAGGACGGGGATCGTCACATAATTTGTGCCCGCTGCCTGGGACCGGACCACGCAGAGGCTGCCCTTACTCGAGGCGGATGTCCCGAGTGTGACGCCCTGGGCCTCACCGAGCTGCGCGCTCGCTTCGCCGTTTTCACCGCGAAAGAGCCCACCTCTTCCGTGCTGCCATCTCCTCTGGTCGAGCCGCGAAAGAAAAAGCGCCGCTCACAGAGGCCGCCGGAGCACGCGGTTTGCAGTGATGTCACGCCGGGCCAATCCCCGCGTGCTTCACCACCACCCGAAGACTCCCCGCCGCCAGTCCAGTTCACACAGGCGGACCAGCACCCCTCCAGCGGAGCGATGGGGCTCGTCTCGTTTGGCGCGTCAGGGGATGACGATGACAAGGATGACAGTTTTTCCTGTGATGCTGCATCCGACGACTGGCCGGGTTCGTCGTTCGACCCCGCGCCATCGACATTAGCGTGCACGAGCGCAGGCTCCGGCATGGACTCGGAGATCGTCCGCATCCTATCTAAGGCCGTGGAAGACCTCGGGCTCGATTGGTCTTCCCCGGAAGAACCCGCCTGCAGCCGACTGGACGAGTGGTTCCTGCAGGGGCGCCGACAGGCCCCTCGACAAAGACCCTCCCCCTTCTTCCCGGAAGTTCACGACGAACTCACGAAGTCGTGGAAAGCCCCGCACTTCGCTCGCCTGAAGCCTTCTTTTTCTTTGTCGCTCTCCTCTGTGGACGGCGCGAAAGAAAGAGGCTAAGAGGGGACTCCGCCCCTCGAGGAGGCTGTGGCCAATCATCTGTGTCCACCCTCCAACGCTGGATGGAAAGCTAAAGCTTCTCATCCCTCGAAGCCTTGCCGGTCTACTTCAGCTCTCGCCGGTCGCGCATACGCCGCCGCCGGCCAAGCTGCATCAGCGCTTCACTCTATGGCTGTCCTCCAGGTGTTTCAAGCTAAACTTCTCCGCAGTATGGACGAGTCTGGACCCGATCCTGAGGCATTCAAGGACCTGCGCAGCGCCACTGACATAGCGCTGCGAGCTACAAAAGCCACCGCCCAATCCATCGGCCGTGCTATGGCTAACCTGACTGTCCTTGAGCGCCATCTGTGGCTGACGCTGACAGAGATGAAGGATGCAGATAAGGCGTCATTTCTCGACGCGCCTATCTCCCAAAGCGGCCTGTTTGGACCAGCGGTGAAGGAGTTCGCCGAGCGCTTCACCGAAGCCCGTAAGGACTCACAGGCTATGCGTCACTTCCTGCCCAAGCGATCTAGCTCATCGCAGAGCCGCCAACGGCCGCCTCAGCAGCAGCGAGCTAAGACGGCGCCCCCCGTCTCTCAGCCCAGACCTGAAACGGATTTTCGACGCCGCTCTCGCTCTGCCAACAGGAAACAACCGCCCGAGTGACGGGGACCTCGGCCCAAGATTGTGCTGAACCCAGAGCCTCGTAAGTCCTCCTAGCTACAGGGAGAAAAAGGGAGAGCGCGTGTCTCGCAAGAGCCGGACCGTTCTCTCCAAAACGTTTAAAGCATTACCCAGTCCCCTTACAGGCGGCTGGAAATGTCTATACAGCAGCCAATGTGCCAGCCACACAGCTCGCCCACCTGCAAACAAACGCCGTTTTTACGGCGACACACAGAAATCACATAAAGAGCCATTTTCTGCCTGTGTCATTAAAGGGTCACGTGTCCACACCAAAGTGCGCATTCCCACATATCAAAACTGTCAACACAGTGCCAAATGTTTTCCCAGCTCAAGCTGGACGCCCCATAAATGTAGATTGTGTGCCAACTGTCACGTATGCACCACTACACACAAGCACTGTTCCCACAGTTATAAACACTTCCCCAGTAAAAGCGGGAAGTTGTATAAGAGTAGCGCGTGTGCCCGCTGTTATGCACGCACCCCAACTCACAAACACTGTTTATATGACCAAAAACCTCCCGCCACGAGCGGGAAGTTTTATGAAAGTGGCGCGCGTGCCTACCACAGTCTATGCACCCCCACCCATAAGCACTGCCCATACAGTGTTAAACATTTCCCCATCTCACTCTTTGAGCATTACGGCGAGCGTGCCTGTAATTTCACACGCACCCCTGCACTCGGCATTCAACAAAGCTGCTCAGCGCGCACCCGCGCCGCTGAGAGCTGTAAGCTCGGTATTAGCACAGAGCGATTCGCTGGCAGGAGCCATACGTCACTGCGACACGCCCCCAGCCAGCATTCAGCCCATATCTGTGCGAGCGAAAGCTTGGGAAAATATCCCCGACATGCCGAAATGGGTTTTGAACATAATAAAACACGGTTAATCGCTTCAATTCGCTCGCAGACCGCCCCGCTTCACAGCAGTGGTCGAGACGAAAGTGAGAAAAGATGTTTCACATGTTCTACGCACCGAGATGCTCAAACTGTTAGAGAAAGGCGCTATAGAGACAGTCCCTCCCTCTATGAGCGAGGCAGGTTTTTACAGCCGCTATTTTCTCGTCCCGAAAAAGGATGGCGGTCTCCGCCCCATTCTAGATCTCAGACATCTGAACAAAGCTTTAATGATTCGCTCGTTCAGAATGTTAACAACCAAACATATCCTCGCGCAAGTTCGCCCAGGGGATTGGTTTCTATCAGTGGATCTGAAAGACGCTTACTTTCACATTCCGATAGCGCCTCATCACAGGCCTTTTCTGAGATTCGCTTTCGAGGGACAGTCATACCAGTACACAGTACTACCATTCGGCCTGTCACTGGCACCCCGTACAATTACGAAATGTATGGATGCAGCACTTTCCCCCCTGAGGCAGCGGGGAGTGCGAATACTGAATTATCTCGACGATTGGCTAATCCTAGCACAATCAGAGAGCCAGTTAGTGACACACAGATCTTGGATTATCAGTCATTTAGATTGCCTGGGTCTAAGAATCAATTTTGCAAAGAGCATGCTATCCCCCAGCCAGAATATTTCTTTTCTGGGAATAGTGCTAGACTCAGTGCAGATGACGGCGCGCCTCTCGTCAGAGCGCGCGCTCACTATCCGGCGCCTTGCAACATCGTTCAGAGCGGGTGCGCGCGCCCCTGTCAAACGATTTCAAAGGATGCTCGGTCTCATGGCCGCAGCATCAGCTGTACTCCAGCTAGGATTGTTGCACATGCGTCCTCTCCAACGCTGGCTCAAAAGCCGTGTCCCCACTCACACGTGGCGCTCGGGCCACTTTTTAATCAGAGCGAATTACGGCTGCATAAAAGCCCCGACGCCCTGGAAAGCTGTCGACTGGTATCAGTCCGGCGTGAGTTTGGGCGTGAAAAATGGAGAGGAGAAAAATGATCACGACAGATGCCTCCAAAATAGGCTGGGGGGCCCTATAAGAGGGCAGGCCTGTCTCCGGCTTGTGGTCAAACCCGGAGAAGCGCCTACATATAAACTGTCTGGAATTGAAAGCGGTCGCTTTGGCTCTCAGAGCCCTGCTCCCGTACCTGAAGGACGAGCACGTCCTAGTCCGAACGGACAACATGACGGTAGTTTCGCATATAAATCGTCAGGGTGGACTCAGATCGAGCTCCCTGCACTCGATGGCCAGGGAGCTCCTCCTATGGTCCCAGCGCAACCTGCGCTCGCTGAGAGCAGCGCATGTGCCAGGTGTTCTGAACCAGGGAGCGGACATGTTGTCCAGAGACAAAGTTCTCCCAGGAGAATGGTCTCTCCACCCCCTGACGATTCAGTGGTTATGGCAAACCTTTGGCAGAGCAGAGGTCGACCTCTTTGCCTCCAAGGAAAATGCGCACTGCCCTCTCTTCTTTTCAAAGAGCACAGACGCGCTCGCCCAAGTCTGGCCGAGCCGCCCGCTGTATGCCTTCCCTCCGGTCGCGATGCTACCTCAGGTCATCAGTCGGATCAGGGAGGAGAAATGTGCAGTGCTCCTGGTAGCCCCACTCTGGAAGAACCAGACGTGGTTTCCAGAACTGATGCAGATGATGCAATCTGCCCCATGGCCGATTCCACTGAGGCTAGATCTCCTCAGGCAGGCCAACGGGATGATCCTCCATCCCCGCCCCGATCTGTGGGCCCTCCATGCGTGGCCCCTCAACGGATTCCCGGGAACCTCCCCAGTGGAGTGTTGAGAACCATCACTGAGGCGCGAGCGCCCTCTACGAGGCGCTTATATGCCCAGAAATGGAAGGTGTTCAGTGACTGGTGTAAATCCAGGAACCTGAATCCTGAGACATGCGAAGTACCGAGTGTGCTCGTTTTCTTACAAGAGCTGTTGGAGGCAGGCCGCACCCCCTCCACGCTCAAAGTATATGTGGCTGCCATAGCGGCATCACATGACCCTGTGGAAGGCCGCACACTAGGGAAAAACTACCTAGTTGTTCGTTTCCTGAGGGGCGCCAGGAGGTTAAATCCCCCACGCCCCCCCTCGGTGCCGATTTGGGACCTGGCCACGGTCCTGGACGCACTTAAACGTGCCCCGTTCGAACCCCTCCGAACTGTGCACCTTAAACAGCTCTCGCTCAAAACTGCTCTCTTGCTGGCTCTCGCCTCGGTCAAGAGAGTGGGCGACCTGCACGCGCTGTCATCAAGCGCTACCTGCCTGGAGTTTGGACCTAACGACAGCAGGGTTGTCCTCAGGCCAAAACACGGGTATATTCCTAAGGTGCTCTCTACTCCTTTCAGAGCACAGGTGATATCTTTGGCCGCGCTATCGTCTCCAGCAGACGAAAGCGACGCTAATTTACTCTGCCCGGTCAGGGCACTCAGAGTATATTTGGAACGTTCTGCCCTGTTCAGACAGACAGAGCAGTTGTTCGTATGCTTTGGCGGCCGCACTAAAGGTCTGGCTGTTTCAAAGCAAAGAATATCGCGCTGGATAGTTGATGCTATAGCGCTGGCTTATGAAGCCAAGGGCCTTCAGTGCCCCTTGGGCATCAGAGCTCACTCTACGAGAGGCATGGCCTCCTCGTGGGCGTGGTCGAGTGGGATACCCATTCAAGATATTTGTGCGGCAGCAGGCTGGGCCTCACCGTCCACATTTATCAGGTTTTATAACCTACAGGTCCCCTCATTGCACTCTAACATACTGTCGGTCTAACTATGCATAGGCTGGGGTGTGTACATGCTGAGCATTGTCTCCTCCCTCATAGAATCCGTCTTTGACTGATGTAGAGGATTTTTCATACATGACAGTACATAAAAATGTGCTTGTGTGTGTCTCTGGACGCCCATCGGGCCGTTCCACGTTGTCCTTTTATAAAGCCCGCCTTCCGCTGGCTCGTTGGATAATTGCTTTGCTCGAAGACTCAGGCATCTGCCTCCGGCTTAACAGAGCGAAGTCAGCACGCACGGCGTTTTACATGGCGTTCCCATAGCGTAAGCTAATACGCAATAGGAGGAACCTCTCGAAAGGGAACGACTCGGTTACTTACGTAACCTCGGTTCCCTGAGAGGAGGGAACGAGTATTGCGTAATCTGCCGTGCTTGTGCTTGGTCAGTTTGCTTCAGTCGATTGAACCTAAAGAACTCAGACGACGGGGCGCCCAATATATAGCCCTTGGCCACGCCCATCTTGGCGGGCTCTGACGCGCGTGGGCGCAAAGCACGCTCATTGGAAGCGGGTTCAGAGTCGCCCCGTCATAGGTTCGTGCAGTTGCCGCAGCACAGCCAATGACCGAGCTGCCTCGCTCATTGCTGTATGCTGTGCAGCTGCAATGCGTTTTACATAAAGACTTCAATATTTCTCGAGAAAAGGAGTTTTCCCATAGCGTAAGCTATTACGCAATACTCGTTCCCTCCTCTCAGGGAACCGAGGTTACGTGCTCTACTAACTCAATTCAACCAGGCCTCGCCCCCTTTATTTTACGTATGCCTTGGGTGGGAATTATTTAAATGAGGAATATTGTGACCTGTGCGTTCAGAAAACTCAAGACCCTTTTCACATTTCTGGGGTTCTCGGAAGTGGAAGTCATCATAGACATCTACATTAATCTGGAAACATTTTCGTTTCAAAACGCTCTCTGGTCACACTAGCGTTTTCCAAATGTTTCTTGTCCAAAATAAAAAAAGTCGGAAAATGGAAAATTCACTCATGCGTAAACTCTCTTAAAGACTCACTGAGATCATACAGACGGAACAAGACATTTTAAAGTTATCATACAATTCTTCATGGCAGGATCATTTTTTAGCAAAATATCTTACCATTCACTAAAGCATCCACCAAAAGAGTCCATCGAGGCTTTTCAGGGAGTTCAGAAAGTGCTTATTGATATAGAGAATAACTCCCTTTGAAGGGACTTGTGCTTTGTCACTTTGCAGACCTTTTTCATACTCAAACAGCAACATACACAATGTTGAAAGTTGAAAATGTAAAAAAGCACAATATGTCCTCTTTAAAATTCTATACTATTTTGTATAAATAAATTAAAAAAATAAAACTCTAAAAAGTTAAACCCATCATATTTAATTGCGCGTAAAATGAAACATGCATGGTCTCTTAGACCTTGTCCACACTAATACGTTTTCATTTTAAAACGCATCTTTTTCTCTCCGTTTTGGCCTTTCGTCCACATTGAGACGGCGTTTTAGTCAACGAAGACGGAGCTTGAAAACGCTCTCCCAAGTCCAAGTGGATAAATTTGAAAACACCATTTTTGCGTTGTAGTGTGGACTGTGAAAATTGAGGTATTTGTAAAACGATGACGAATGTTTAGTCACGTGATGTATATCTAATGGTGCCATAGATATTAATGGTTATAAAGGCATTGTTGTGCCAGCTATATACTTTCATAGTATTGCTAAAGAGAAAGGTTCCTTTGTGCAGTCTTCATATTGCATTCCTGCAAAGATCACTGAAAATGTACTCACAATTGCTGTTCTGCGGCAAAACATGATGACAACTGCATTTTAGACCATGTGATTTTGAGTACAACCTGGTTGAGACGGAAAGATTCTAGCTGGCTGTGTACAGGCCGCCACGCTACGGTTTCATAGAATTCTTGAAAAACTTGAGTCTGTTGGTTTATTTGTATAGGTTGTATAGTATTTACAGTCATTACGTTCGGTGGTAGGTGGTATGCCATACGGAACCGTTGCCACTGAAACTGCATATTAACGCAGCCTTAGTCAAACGGGTTGGCGCGTATGGTTGGGTTGGGGAGAGATTGTGAGATTGTGGTTAGGTCTCAGCAGCAGGAGGGATGTAGAGGTCAGTAAGCTGGGCTGAGTTGAGTGGGGGACGGAGGGGGGTGACTCTGGGACGCCAGGGTCACTGTCAAGCCCTCCTGAGGTGTCGTGGGCTAGTCGACGAAACACTGAGGATGGAAGGTGCCCACTTGAAGACCCTAGAGATGTCCCCCTACTCGGCTCAATCCAGACGGTTGTCGTGCTGGTCCACTGTAGTTGCAGCCGTCGCGTGTGCTGACGCGACAAGTACACTGCAGCCGTTAACGCCGGACAGAAGGGGAGTCACACCACCATATGGAAAGAAGTGTAAATGGATGGAGAAGCATAGTTTACTGTAAAACTACGTCTTAGTGTTGCTTATCTTGGCGAAAGCCGAGTACAAATCAGCATGAAGTCTTAACATCTACTCTCGTGTAATAGAAATCATGGACTCAACACTAAGTGGTGAAATATTTTGCTAATAAAATGATTGTGCCAGAACTTTACTGTGTCTGCTCTCTGTGTTATCTTGTGAACTTTTAGTATGTTGTTTAGATGTTTCAATGTGGATGAGCAACTTTTGGAAAACGCTTGAAAATTAAAAACAATATTTGCAATGAAAACACAGTTTTCAAATGTATCCGGATTAATGTAGCCTTTACCGTAAAGCCTTATACTTCAACTAAGAAACGTACTGTCCTGTAGCCTAGTGCAACCAGTCTCAGAATACGTCAGAAACTTGAAGTTGAGCTCTCTTGACTAAAGGTGAGATCATATTTACCATTGGTGAATTTTTGCGGGTATAATCCAGTAACTTCCCCATGCTTAGTTTGCAATGCAGAAAACTGCTTGGTTTGAAAGTGACTTCGGTGTGAGCTCCTACATTTTTGACATTAAGCATTGGATTTTATTTGCATAACAATATACTAGCAACCACTGGCCAGAACTCCTGAGCAACCATGTAACATCCAGTAAGAACACATAGTTAAGCCAAAGACTATAGAATTACACAAGACGCGTCACTCGTATTGTTTTGAATGGGGAAAAGTGCAAAGCTCAATATGGCGGAATAAATCCCGCCTTCTAAATAAGAGCCAATCGCCGATTGGTAAAGTCATCACGTCACTGCAGCTGCCATCAGATGTGCGCTTCCACTGCACATGTGCATTAGCTTGATCCAGCCGGAAAAATGACGTTTTCTGTCATGATTCGAGCGTTTAGAAAACAACATTTATGAGACAATTGTTGTCAGATTTAATTGGTGATTTCAAATATGAAATTTAATCGTAAGCTTGGCGAACAGTTTCGGAGAATTTGATGTTTTCCCTATCAAAAAGAAAGGAGCTGCACTTGAATGCCCGAGAGGAGTTTTCAAAGATGGCCGCCGAGTGAAATTACTTGTCTTAAAGGGACTTTGGTAAAGCCCACAGCAACCACCACAAACGCCTCATGTTATTGTGGAGAAAAGTATTGCACAGACAAGCACCAATCACATTTTTCATTTAGTTTGATATACTTTTAAAAAGCACCCATATTCCTGCCTCTTTGAAACACAAGATTTTCTTCCCACGTGTCCTTAATAAATTTGCAAACTTAATCTGTGCTTCTACTTTTAGAGCAGAATTGTATAAGGGAGAGTAGTTTACTCATAAAAGTCTATACTGTGAGGTTAGTAAAGAATATCAGGCCTGCCGAGACACAAGGTTATAAACGATGGCTCTCTTTAATGGCACTTCCTCTGAGCTTCTCTGTGCCTCGTTTCCTCATTAGTACCACTGCCTATCGAAACCATACATCCCTGTCATACAGCGAGCACAAAAAAAAAGAGCTCAACGGATATTTCATTTCACACTAAATCTTTTTTTCTTTAACACAACCTACAGAGAGACATAAATGGAAGGAAAAGTAATTACTCCACTGGTGGATGTATTTCTAAATATCAAACTTCAGAGGGGGTTCAAACGCACAGGCTCATCTGTTAAGTTCAGTGCCTTAAAGTTACAATAACAGCAGCGTATGATCAATGCAAAACCAGCAGGTGTGTGACTCACCAGGAAAAGATCAATTCAAAGTGCCGCTGAAAATAGCATGGCTATTTCACCAATCTCCAAATAGAAAACCTGTCTTTCAGTCATGCATGTTTGTGTGTTAGGCACTTCCTGCTTTTCTACAGACTATTTATACCCTGACGGATATTTGTCTGTCTTGTCTAATTTTGGCCTTATTGTATGACTAACTGTACGGATATGCTGTTTACTCTTGTCTGGTTGGGTGTACAGCACAGAAAAACAAAAAATGCCACAAGATTTTTACATTTTCCGAAGATTTCTTTTTTTAACAACTTTTAAAGGGGTCATGGCATGACATGAGAAATCAAATTTGCCTTGATCTTTTGACATATAAGAGGTCTCTGTACCTTAAGAAAATCCCTAAAACGGCCTCCTCATTATAAACAAATGTATTTAATGTAACATTTATTTAATCAAGCTCCAAAAACAGTTTGGATATTGGAGTTGTGATGTCACACAGGCAAATGCATTTGCATATTCCTAAAATTGATTGAAACTCAACTCCTGGTCATCATTGTCTATACTGGTCTCTCTACTGGCTCACGCTGTGTTTTTTATAATGCAACCATAGTTTTGCATTGCTACATAACTAGGGTGTTCCCTTTCAGTTCGGTCACGTTCGACGTAGTACCGTACTGATTGGTATCACGCTTAGGGAGCCTGTCATCTTCGAGTATTGATAAACTGAGCCAATGCACATTGCCGTAGGAGATTTGCATCTCGCGCTCCACCCCGCAGCCCAGGTATAAATACAGAAGCAGATGCACGCACTATTTGTCTTTCGCTTCGGAGCCGATCGGTCTTCATGTCGATGTCTCTGAAGAGTGTTGATTCTTTCAACGAGCGAGTGTGTCGGTGCTTCTTCTGGAAGGCTCTCCTGGTGCTGGCGGTACTACAGCGCGAGTGCAGCGGTGATCGTGAGCTTCTGAGCTCTCAACTGCTGTTTTAACAGCATTCTCTTTGTGTTTGTTTGTTTGACGGCTGGTTAGAGGGCGAAGAATGAGTGCTTCACTGATACAGGATGCACCATCCCCTGTCAGTGTTGCCACGGTCATTATCCTGTGTGCTCCGGCACTGGTGAGAGTCCCATTTCCTGAAAGAGCAACACGCCTACGTCCACGCCTACGCCTACGTCTTCGTCTACGTCTTTTTCAAGATGCCATTCCACCCGTGCATTTCTGGATGCAGTCGTTCCCTGTGCCCAGCTGACGGTCACAATAGATGCATCACGTGTTTGGGCATTCAGCACGCTGAAGCAGCTTTTGTGGATGGTTCATGTTTTCATTGCGGGAACATGACACCATCTCGGTGTTGAGATCAAGACCCGTCTTCATCCGTGAAGGTGGAGTCCCCATTCCCATGCCCTGCTCTAGCGCCCCATCTGGCCCACCCCAGAAGAGAGCTACTGCGCAGCCGGTGGAGCTCCCTACTGAACGTGCTGGTCCCTCTGTAGTGTTCATTCGGGGCTCAAGGCCAAAGCACTCATGGACATGCACGAGGGTAGTGAGCTCATGGGTGAGCTTTGCACCACAACCGACCTTGCCCTCCGGAGCAAGAAGGTTGCGGCTCACGCGGTCGGTCTGGCGATGTCCACTCTAGTGGTCCAGGAGCGCCATCTCTGGCTCAAGCTGGCCGATATGAGGGAGGCCGACAAGTTTTGGTTCCTGGACTCCCCCATTTCCCAGGTTGGGCTCTTCGGCGACGCGGTCTGTGGTGCCTCTGGTCCCCCTGGCCCGGTTCGTGGAAGCCTGGAAAGTGCTTCACAACCGGTCCAGCTGGCTCCTCCGCACCATCAGACTCGGCTATACGATTCAGTTCGGCCGGCGTCCGCCCAAGTTCAGCGGTGTTCGTTACACTTCGTTGTTGAGTGAACGTTCCCCTGTCATGCGTGCGAAGATCGCAGTCCTACTGGCGAGGATGCGATAGAGAATTACAGAAATACATATACTTTGAGTGCAATGTAAGATGCTTCGGATAAAAGCATCTGACAAATGCATAAATGTAACATGTAAACATTGAGTTCTGAGTGTTTTTTGGGGCCATATTAGATGGTTGTCAGGGTGTTCTGGGAGGTTTCCAGAGTTTTGTTATGTGGTTGCTAGATTGTTCTAAGTGGTTGTCAGTGCATTGCTATGCAATTGCTATGTTGTTCTGAGTTCCGTTCTTACAGTGATGGTTGCTAGGGCTAGGTGTTCTGATTTATTTATGTTATGTGATTGCTTGGGTGTTCTGTATGGTTACTATGGTGGATGCTGAGATGTTCTGTGTCTTTCCTTGGAGGTCTCTGGGTGGTTTCTCACTGGCTCAAGTCAAAAGAGGCCACCATCAAGTCTGTTTATGAGATGTTTCCACCCATTTCATTATCAACCAGACACACAAACTATATGTGATTTCTTAGAAGAGTAATAGCCTAGATATCCTTAATTAGCTGCATTATTTAATTGATGTTATTATTATGCGAGTAGCACAAAAACTACACATCAAAGCTTAATACTCAAGGTTAGAGTTTGTTCAGATCACTAAGGCTATAATTAGCAATAAAAATAGTGATGCTTGTCTTACATAGTAGGATGTTTTAGCATGCAAAACCAGACCTTAAACCACAATGGCTACATGCATATGCAGTATCGGATTACACATTCCAGAAGTCTTTGCTAATGATATTCTTGGTCTGATGAAGTAGGAAATCTCTGGTTTGGCGTAAACAGGATCAGTGGGATGTGGGCTGTAGTTTCAGCGTCAGACATCCGAGATAATGAGAACGTATTACAGCTTTTTTGCATACGTTGGGCCCTCTGGTACAAAGCAGCTATATCACATTACAACAAAACTCCTGATTGAAATGCAGTTTTGAGCTCTATTTATAGTCCGCATCACCGTCACCAGACCTGTGCTACGAGGGGAAGATGGAAGCTATTATGACAGAGGTCACAATTCAATTGCATAAAGTGAAGATGCTGTGTCGCTATGTGTGGTACGCTCGACTGTGTCTCGCACACGCACACTGTGCAGTGTCCATCAGGAGGCCGAGCACACAAAGAGCTTTCTCAATTATTCAGTGCACCCAGTGCAATCTATTACATCACATCCATTATGAAGGAGCCAGACCTTAAAAATCTATTCTCTTTATAACTGCAATCCTCCAAGCATCAGGTTAACAGGATTAAGACACAGCAAAATCATTCACTGTTGATCCAGAAGGTCAAAGATATATATAAAAAATGTCTTTTGTTATTCAAAATAACAGCAGGATGAACACCATGAATCAAGGGCTGAAACCAGAATTTGAGATGGCATGCTGCTGTGCAATGATGTGATTTTTTGACTGCCGTAAGAGGTCCTGGAGAGTTCAAATTGTTTATGTTCTGCAGCGAACCAGAGATATTAAAGGAATAGTTCATCCAAAAATGAATATTCTAACATCATTTATCCAAAGTTTTGATGTCAAACAACATTGGTTCATTTGTATCTTATGATGCAACTGACACCAAACACAAAGCAACATGGTCTGCAAATAATGCCTAACAAGTATGAATGTTTTAGGACAGGGATGTCCAATCCTGCTCCTAGAGGACCACTGTCCTGCAGAGTTTAGCTCCAACTTGCCTCAGCACACCTGCCTGGAAGTTTCTAGTATACATAAAAAGATCTTGATTAGCTGGTTAGGGTGTGTTTAATTGGGTTGGAGAAAAACTCTGCAGGACAGTGGCCCTCTAGGAGCAGGATTGGACATCCCTGTTTTAGGAGAGTATTAACAGCGACATGAGAGAATCAATGGCTTTTAGCATTAATTGCATTGACACAGCATTATTATTGTTTACTCTTTTGAGCTGTTTAAAAGCTATCCTATATCATATACGAAGATTTGGAAGTTGTGTGGACTACTTGTACTTACAGCCCTATTTTTGAATGATATAATAATATAATATAATATAATATAATATAATATAATATAATATAATATAATATAATATAATATAATATAATATAATATAATATAATATAATATAATATAATATAATATAATATAATATAATATATTGACTACTTTTAAAGTACTTTTATGGTGTGTGTTTTTTTCTTAAATAAAAAATAAAACAAAAAAGTATTATAGTTTAAATTTATATTAAATACAATTAGCTGAACCACTTAAGTAGGGCTTAAATACATCTTCATATGTAATTTCATAATTACTTCTATTGTCTTTAAAAAAAATGTACTGCTAAATGTATTTATGGTACACTAAAATATACTTTAATGCCATTTCCAAGGAAACATGCCATGTATACTTGTCATATATATATATATATATATATATATATATATATATATATATATATATATATATATATATATATATATATAATGATAATGGTGCAATCTATTACATTTAAAATATTGAATATCAAATGACACACTACAGTTAAAATGTGGTTTATGTTAGTAAACGCATCAAAAAACGTTAAAGTTGCTTCTTTAAAAAGTACTTTAAAGTAAAACCGTTTTACAAAGTGCACTTTGTGTTAAGATAAAGACATGAAAGTGTACTCTCTTTAAAAGGGATACTCCACTTTTTTTGGAAATAGGCTCATTTTACAACTCCCCCAGAGTTAAACTGTTGAGTTTTACCGTTTTACCGTTTGAGTTTTACCGTTCTTGATTATTACGCAGGAATGAGAGTATAGTTCCTAGCCATATCAGCCTAGAAAATCGCAACTTTACATTTTCCGTCGGTCTTAGTGCACGATGTAACTACAGAAGAGTCAAGTTTTAAATGGGAAAAATATCTAAACTCTTTGGTCATTTTTTTTTTAGAAATGCTAATGGTCTTGTCCACTTCAATGATGTATGCTAAGCTATGCTAAAAGTGGTACCGCCAGAACCGGAGATCGGCTGAATGGATTCAAAAACGGTAAAACTCAACAGTTTAACTCTGGGGGAGTTGTAAAATGAGCCTATTTCCAAAAAAAGTGGAGTATCCCTTTAAACTTAAGTGGCCTTTTATGTCATTAATATTATATTGTCTATATTATACTTTTAAGATTTGAAGCACACAGCAAGTGCACATTTAATACAATCAAGTGGACTTTTTTCCCACAAGGGCTGTGACATGAACTATTCCTCATATTGTCAAGCAACTAAAAGTGTGGACTGGTCACCTGGAATGTTTCAAATAAGCAAAATCTTTTGAGTGTCACTGAAGCAAGAGCTTGAAGATGGACTCACCTCCATTGTGGTGAGGTTGCACCTGTGTGTTCCTGCAAACCATCCATTTGCAGAGCACTGATCAATATCCACATCCTGCAGGCTGATGTCCACACGCACAACACCCCTATATGATATTACAGAGCACAAGAGAGAAAGACAAATTAGTCTATTATTAGCCAAAAGAAGCTGAGATTTTCTTTAAACATTTAAGTAAAATATTAGCGCTTTAATTATAGACTTCCTGCACACATGTCGAATTAATGCTACAAGAATTCTTCAGCTTTGAGCATAGACTACTAATCTGAAAAGTCATTAATTGACAACTATATTCAAATCATGAACTGTGGCTTCATGTCTTTGTTCTAAAAGGCTTAACGGCCAATCCAGATTTGTGTCTACATGGGCCAAATAAGACTTTGCTGTTTCTGTATTGACTTTTTTACCTAGTAAACAACAAATCATCAATAAGCTCATCAATACACTATTTATCACTGTAGTCTTCCTGAGAAAAGTAAGCTTTTGTACTCTCATCAGCACTCATAAAGTAAGAAAAGGACTTCAAAATCTCCAGCCACATACAATGAATAACAGGCTCACTCCATAGAGAACCATTAGAGGAGAATGATCTTGGTATTCTAATCCTGAACAAATAACCACTAAAGTACAATGGAATTAAAAGAGTTAATATTCCTTTGGGCTAATGTAGAAGGCTTTTTAAGGCCGGTTGGCATATATATCCCCAGCAATGGACGTATTCAGTACAGCCTGATAAAAGAGGCTTTAATGTTTATGGCTTCATCGTTTGGCTGAATGGAGCTTTGAGATGAGAACTCAAAGAATGAAGTTGACTGACGTTGAATAATCTTTGATGGCATCTCTGTTCAGCATGTTTATTTTTATTTCTCTTCACAGCTGTCTGCACCAGCTTTCTCACATCTGCTGTCAACGTGCTGGAACATTTAGAACAGGATTGAGAGAAACCTCATTACAAAGCACAGATACCCATGCAATCTAAAGGCCTCCTCACACCAACATAAATTTGGTTCGATTTTCAAATGCGTTTTGTCTGTTCAATTGGGCTGAATAAAAAATTCAGCTCACTCCGCGACAGTAGGTGCCACCTCAATACGGGGGTATGCAATGGCAGCAGTGTGATTTCTTTTATAATGTTGTCTGGCTCAATCAGACAATGATGGGCAGAGTTAGTGTAAATAGCCTCTGCCAACAAGGCGGGCTATTTGCACATGGTGTAATGCTGCCTTCACATGCAATCAGAATTATCCTAAATATGAGTTTCAAAGTAAATGGACATAAACGTCCTCTCAAGTCGTATTTGCAACTGGGATGCTCTGGAATAATTTTGATACCCAAGTTCCCGAGATGGGCAGGCCACAAACTTTAAACATGGCGGAGGTGAGAATGATTGTGGTTGTGACTGGTATTCTTTCTTCGATTTTTCCACAACAGCTACATCGCCTTGTCTTGTCGTTAAAGTTGTACATATTTACAAATAAGAATGATCATTTGAAGCGTATTGTATTTGTATATACAGTGAAAATAGCCTGTATTTAACCGGAATTCCAGAGCCTGGACTTTTTTACCTTCACAGAAAAAAACCTTCACAGCCCCTTTGACGACTAGACCCTGAAGTCACTGTTCTGGATCGGGGCTAATTACCATTACGTCTTAGACCTCCAAGATCCCTCTGGATTGAATTGAATGGATGCTATCATCCGGTGTCTGGAGAGTGTCTACCCACGGTCCAGAATGCTGCCAGACCCAGACCCCGTTTCACCACCATCGACCCCGGAGGAAACGCCGGGGTCTCGTCGTCCGTATTGCACCATACCCTCATCTCTTGTCCTACCTGTGTCATCGCCTCAGCCCCCTCCATCACTCCCTCACCTCTGCTACTATGACACGAGGTCGCGCTTACTAGGAGGGGGCATTCTGTAACGGTTACCTGGACTTATTCATCTTTAGTTTCACGTTAATGGACTTTCAGTTAGTTTTCATTCATCACATGCGTTCCTTTGTTTCATTTTCCCGCCACTCATCAGTAACCATGGACCCTAATCATCATCACATCATTGACGAATCATCTGCTCATCATTCAGTTCAATACCATCATGTATTTAAGTTCTTCCCTGTGCACCCTCAGATGTCGGTCGACTTTTGCGTGTTGTGGGCGTTAACCTTTGTTTCATGCACGCTCTGTTACACTTCCTGGTTTTATTGTATTATTAAAATCACTTCGTTATTGGATCTTTTGTACCTTAGTCTTCATCCTCACCTTGTGACGGGTGTCCTCCATGATTCCTGTTCTTTCCGACAACAAAGCACTTGAGTTCAATAATCTCATAATCACGACTTCAGAGGTGGGAAGTAGAAAGTTGACTAAGTTTGATACAATTAAAATAGTTACAAATTTGGATTCTGTTAGATCATTATACCCTGACAAGGAAGCTTCACATTATTGGAAAAAAAAATACTTGTTATATATACAGTATGTATATAACAAATCTTGGGTCTGGATCGGGACCGCACTCAGCTAATTGATGATCTCTAAGGTTGTCAGTATTTGGAACTGGGCCAAGGGGGAGGTATCACGTTTGTTAATCAGGAAAAGAAAACGTGTCATGGGTCATTATTATACTTACATTACTTTTAGTTTAACAAACAATGTCTTTCAGGAGGAAGAGAGTAACAGCAGTCCTGAATCTACAGTAAAGCCCATCATCACACATGCTTGTGTTTTGGTTCTGATGGCTGAAATGGCCGTGGAGCTTCATAACACAAAAATCCAGAGGAGAGTGAAGCTCAGCATTCCTTGCATCCGCTGGACACCAGCTTCTGCCTAATCGTATGCCTGCGCCGCATTAAAGCCATTAAATGATAGATTGTCAATTGTTGTGGGTTAAATCTACTTAAAGTACTCAGAAATACTTGACGTAAATGTATCGTAGCAACAGTTTTGGCAGACTGATCTCATGAAATGGTGTATGTATGACACGCCAATTCGTATTTCCATTTTTGGCGTGCTATCAACACGCATAATCGCTTTTCAGCGTGTTTATCAACGCCGTTGACTTAACGTTACATTACTGTATATATAAATATATGACCTACCCCAACCCCGTCCCTAAACCTACCCGTCACTGGGGTTAATACCATTTATGAGTCTTCCCCTACCATCCTAGGAAAAAAAATATCGCTCCCCAGATGTAGATCTACATTTTGCTTCGTTTTGCTTGGACATTTAACGGCGTGTAGATACCCGCGGAATCGCTCGGACATTTAACAGCGTAGACGTACACGCAAAAGATGACGGTTCGTTTCGGCGTGGACATACACGCGGATAGCTCAAAATGTGTATAGATAACACGCCACTTGACTTGAAAGTGGCGTGTATGTTTACGCAAAGTCATGATGTCATGTTGGTTTTGGAAGAAAACATTTTCAATTTAAAGTCACACATCATGGTCATTGATGTAATTAATAACATTATATTAATTGAAATAAAATTGTATCATTTTAACCTTATTTATGTTAAACATTTTGTGCTTATCCTTTTTAGTTTTGCTCATTTATTTAAAAATTGACATTAGCAATCATTGGCTGCAGGATCAGCGGAGGCCAATCGGCTTGTGCCATGTGGTAAATGATGTGATTGCTTGCAGATTGCATGTATGGTCCTATCAGCCTTGGCCCTCTAGAGTTTCATGACTGAACTAGATATTTATGAAAATGTATCATTAATATAATCAATGTTTGGGTCTGTGAGGCTTAAGGAAGTAGGCCAAAGTCGATATATAGTATCCGATTCATATGAGAATGATGTTAATAAACCTCTAGACTTCATTTTTCTTATCTACTGCAGGTAAAAAAAAAAATCATTTGAAGATATACTGTCGTGAACGCTGGTCCTGGAGGCATGCAAATATTTATCAGAAAACACTGAGGAGATGGACTGCCTGAGGTAACAGGGATCTGTCTGTTTCTCTCCGTTTCCTGTATTTTTCTCTTTCTTCCTCTCAGACAGACACAGAAGGTGCAGTCATGGAATAGTCTCCGCTCGTCTTAATTGAAGCCTTGGCCAAGCAAGTGTGCTAATTTTAGCGGCCGCGTTCAAACGCCACATCCTTCATCCAAGGTCAAATAGAATCTATGGGCTGTGTATTGCCATTATTAACTCATAAGACAGAAAGTGGATTGGTAACAGTGCCATCATTTTGTCTTGATGATGAAAAGCTTGATGATAATTGTGATTAGTATAAATTGACTGTAATTACTGTGGCAGACTTTGTGAGATTAGCTAGTATTTTAGTCTTCCCTGAGATTGAAATGAGATATGGAGAAGCTGACAAGAGCTGTTGAAAATGTCTTGCATCTTAATCGACGACGTTTAACCATGACATCTTTGTCTGTTGTATTATTGTAGCCTACTATATGTATTATACTGTATGATTGTCAAAATCTTCTCTAACTTCTCAGAGTACATTAGCTTGCTGCACTAATACATTATAGAGTAAGTAATACATAGGAGTATGTTAGGATGACTTTTTTGTCTTACTTTCTGTGAAATAAGTACAAAATAGGACTTTTTAAAAACAAATGCATTTTTATCTTTTTAAACAAATTTTTATATGATTGTAAATTATTTAATATACTATATTTCTAATGTTAATTATATTTGATAAATATGCTTTTTTTGGCAACCCTGCAATTTTGGACATGACTAAATAGTTTGAAACCATGATTTGTGATTATTTTCTAGCAATAAGCATCACATTAACATCAAGTAAATAAAAAAAATATTTACACATATTCGTGAATTGGTTGGTTGCAAGTAAAAATGTTGCAAATGTAACCAAAATTTAACTTTTTCTCAGTATGACTAGCAAGTTTGGGACCATCATTTGATTAATAGGCATTGATACATTTATACTTGCCATAAAACAAACAAAAAAAGTTTTATCTTTGATCTGGATACCTCTGGTGTCAGGGTTAAATGTGATATTTTGATACAATTAAAAATATGTGTTTTGTGCCTTTATTTACATAATGGGACAGCAATTTTAACCTATATTTGTGGAAAGTGCCTTTCATTAGCAAATTTTCGGTTTCATGATCTTCATCAGGTATATGCCTGATGAAGGTCATTAGACCGAAACGTTGCTAATAAATATTTTTTGATATTGTAAGTATTGATAGTGTGCGGGATCAAAATTTCACATTTAATTCAATGTGTTCTAATTGTTTGTAAAAAAAATTCCAGTGTTACACAACTCTTTTTTACGCAAACTTTATTCTTTTCATCAAGCATCATTATCGTTGTTGGTGGTATAGGGGTAGGCGATATGCCAGTAGGTTTAACCGGTAGAAATTTTAGACTATCGTCTCTATTGCGGTTACGTATGCTTGTTTCCCCCACGGAATAAAACAATTTAAAAGATAATTGCGACTATAAAGAGTTATAAAGTCCAATTCTGAGGGAAAATAGACTGACTTTATAACACACAATTGCAAAATCACGCAATTCTGACTTTGCAACTCGAAATTGCAACTCGCAATTGGAAGTTTATATCACACAATTCTGACGTTATAACTCACAATTGCAAGTTTAAATCACGCAATTACAACTTTAAAACTCGTAATTGCAAGTTTATATCATGCAATTCTGCAATTCATAACTTGCAATTGCGAGAAAAAAGTCAGAATTGTAAGATAAACAATCTTCCATAGTTACGCTCACGTGACGTGGTCACGAAAGCGTATCATTTGCAGGTGTTTTTATGCATCGCAGTTTATAAACAAGTGTACTTAATGCTTTGTGCCTCCTTGAAAAGTTATATACACATACTTATGTCAAAATGCCCTCCTTTGGAACTATCCTCGTAAACACAGTCATTTATGTCTTAAGTGAATATAAACAGTTGAGAATGAAAATGCATTTGAATCAGTATATTGGATCTGTGCATTCGGTCTTAAAGTGACAGCAGCGTAATGCATGTTGTCGTCTTTTTCATTAATGTTAATCAAACAACAAAATCTCTCACTTCTCTTAACTGGATCACTTTTGTAACTTTAATAAGAATTGTGTATTCGTAACAAAATGTATATTTAATTTACGCTGTGAAGACTATACAGTGGTTTTTTTTATACATTTTATTACTTCATACAATTTGTGTAGTATTTCTAGTGCTTAAAGTTTTTCAGGTAGGTCTATTTCATTTGTGTTTGTTCTATTGTAGTATGTTTTCCTAGATGCTTCTAATTACTTTCTTTGCTCTTATTTTATGATTTTTTTTAGGCTACTATTCGTTTTTTGTGATATTGAAAATGGAGACAAGAATTTTATCAGCCTTTTGATAGCATAAAAACCTTATTTTAAGCAAAAATAACTATATTGTTATTTATATCGTTATCTTGAAATACAGTTTCTCATATCGTGATATAAGATTTTGGTCATATGGCCCATCAGTGGCAAATGTTAGTCAAAAGATCTGTGCAATGCGATTGCATTGAGTGATTACCATTGTGATGCCTGTCATGACAGTAACATCAATGATGCAGTGTTGTTAATCAGAGCTCTGTTCTGAGGACTATTTTGGGCCCTGATTAAACAGAGAGAACAGCAAAGTGACAATGTTGCATTCCATTTAAAAAAGTCCAAATGTTCCATTGATCGATACTTTGAAAATGCAAAACGTGTCACCAGCCACTTTTTAACTTAAATCTCAAACAGCCGGCCCTTGTGAAAAACAGCATTCTTTTAAAAAGAGTACTAATTATGGAAATTGTATACTTCAACAATTTTATTGATCTGACTGTACTAAAGCTGTTGTATGAGAACTGAGCTGAGCTGTATGATGACATCATTTTTTTTTTTTTTTTTGCAGAACTCCTTTATAGATAAAATGAACTAAAATAAAAAAATTATGATTTTACACTGGAACTGAATCAACACTGAACTGGCTTTAGCTGAACAACAGCCGAAATGCACCATTTTCATGTTTATCAATATCAAGCTGCTTTGAAACGATCTGTATATTGTAAAAGCACTATATAAATAAAGGTGACTTATTTTCGCAATGGTAATTTAATTTAGGAATAACATTTTTTGGAAATTTGTTATATCACATCCCAGACAGCAACATAGTGTCGGCCCACATCCGGGCCGTCTGGAATGTGTACCAGATGTGGGCCGGATCTGGGCCGACACTATGTTGCTGTCCGGAATATGATATAACAAATTTGCAAAATTTTCCAAATAAGAAACTGGGTGTTATTTTATCTTTAAGGAAGTTGTCAGCATTATATATCATGAAATACCGCAGATGAAAAACTGAAGCGAATCACATAAATTAGCTTGTAACGGAACAAAGGCTGAAGAGACAGTGTTTGTTGATGGGGATGGATAATGGCGATGGGGTGAGGGGCGGTGCAGACCGAAATGTGAGGGCACAAAGAGATGCCGTCACTGCGCTCGCTGACATTAAAGATCGCTGGGCTGTCTGCTTTGATAACTGCCGACAGTACTCGATGGAGTGACCCCGGTGTCACAGACGAGACCACATCATCCAACGGAGGCCTTGAGTCACATTAGCAAAAACTCGTCCTGTCAACCTAATGCATTTCCCTCATTTTGTTTCCTTAAAATAGAAGCACAACATGACATTGAGATCATACTAAAACTTAATGCTTCAGTGCACTTGATTTATTAAGAGGATGCTTTTAAGGCCGTCTGCCATTCAATAGACATGTGCCTTGAAGCTAGCTGAGGTTCTGTCGCCGCCTGAACAAATACTAAAAATTACTCTACGCTTCATCCATCCATATTTCATGAAGTCCAAGGCAGTATGACAGTTTGCTCTTTAGAGAGGATGTATAGCAGTCTCCTGTTTCATTGTGCAGGTTTTGTTGGCTAATTGAATTTTATCTAACTGTCTTCCTTTCTTTTTGGACTACATTAGCATAACAGCGCTCGTGGCGAGATCGAGCTTCGCGCTGGATGAAAAGAGGTGACATCCGTCTCCATGCGTATTCCTTTTAATGAGCTCCCCCCCTTTTTTTTTATACCAAACTGAAATTCAATTCAAATAGAGCAGAACAGCAAGAAACCATGTTCACTCTAATTTCAGCTAACAAAGGAAATGGATGGATTTCTCCCAAAGGGCTGAATTTGTTCAGACAAGAGGTCAGGAAGGACATCACTATTGATAGTAGCCATTTCCAATGCATTCACGTTCGCTGCGTTCTGAATGGAATACTTGAATACAGCTGAATGAACACTGCATGACATACTGCATATCTCCGAATGTGACTTAAGTGATTAAGATTTTTAAAGTCCCCCTGTGGTGAAAATCAAGCTTTTAATGTTGTTTGTATGTCTATGTGGTGTTTTAAGATGCTTTAAGGCAAACCATGTGCAAATTCATAAGTCAACACCATTGCTGAGTATTTACTCCTTAAAACTTTCCTGTAGCTTAAAGAGTAGAGCGGTCATGGGTTCGATTCCCAGGGAAAGCAAGAACTGATAAGAATGTAAATGTATCTTGAAATGCAATGTAAGCCGCTTTGGATAAAAGCGTCTGCCAAATGAGCAAATGTAAAACTTCAGTGAACCAAAGACGGCCTCAAAAACACGGTTTGAAATCGCTGGTGTTTCTGACGTCACAAACTATCTTGTAATCAATCAGGTCAACTACTGAGATTCTGTGAAGGCGGGGCTAATTTGCATATTCATAGAACCGCGTTTACTAAATGAGGCGAGGGTGTAGAGTTACATTCAAGCTATTTTAAGGCATGAAGACATTTTTTTCAAGGAAAAAACTTTTAAATAATTATGTCATTTTGGTGATCAAAGGTGAGTTTTAAGGGATAAAATGATTGACTACAGGGTGACTTTAATGTTTTTGAAGGAAGTCTCTTATGCTCACCAAACTTGCATTTATTAGATGGAAAATGCCGTAAAACAGTAATATTTTACAGAAATAATAAAAGTAAATAATAGAAGTAATAACAGAAATAATAGAAGTAATAAAACAGAAATACTATTACAATTTAAAACAACTGTTTTCTTTTTTTAAATATATTTTAAAATGTAATTTATTCCTGTGATGCATGTGATCACTACTCCAGTCTTCAGTGTCACATGGTCCATATACTGTATATATATATATATATATACAGTATATATATGAAGTAATATTTTTATTCAACAAGTACACATTAAACTGATTCAAGTGACAGTGAAGACATTTATAATGTCACAAAAGATGTATCTTTCAAATAAATGCTGTTCTTTTGGTACTTTCTATATCATAGAATCCTAAAAAAAAAGAAATGCGTCTCAGTTTCCACAAAAATATTAATCAGCACAAAAAAAAAGATTGAACATTGATAACTATAAGAAATAAATTACATTTTAAAATAAATTTAACTAGAAAAAAGATATTTTCAAATGTAATAAAATTTGTCAATATTACTGTTTTTACTGTATTTTCAATTAAATAAATGCAGCCTTGGTAAACATAAGATACTTCTTTCAAAAACATTTAACATTTGAATTATTTCAAACCTTTGACCCCTGGTGTTTTAATATTATAAAATTAAACAAAATGTTAATATTATATATTAACTTTTTGATCAAATAATGAGTAATAGATGTTACTTAAAATAGATGTTACTTCTGGGAATAATAATAATACATAATAAGTTGTATACTGTACAAACTTTATTATCCCCTACCCTAAACCTACCCACAAGCCCAAGGATTTTGGATATTACCATCTTTGTGGGTAACATAACATAGGGAATGCCTGAACCACCACATGTTACAGAATAGGCACTGGCTCTTTAAGACTACCATGTCAGTAGTAATTGGCCTATTCCAACGTCAGCCTCCCTTGGGCTCTTGGCAGGGGCTTGTAGGGCAGAGGACCTAGCCCATGTGGGTTATAATAGGACATTGTGGATCTGTGTATCCCCAGAGACCCCAGGCATACCGGACAGCCTTAATAGAGTTCACTTTTCACTCCAGCCAACCCTTACTCACACCTGACAAAGGAGAAAGGACCTAGAAGAAGAGTTACTTAAATACTAAAATATAATGAAAGCACACTAAATAGCCAAATGTATGTGAACACTCTGTTCTAATGAACAAGTTTGACTATTCCAATTATTCTGTGGAGACACATCTTTATGTTACACCATACACTGAGATTCTGGAGAATTGTGAGGTTCTGGCTTTGTTATAACAGTTTGGGGACAGTACTCAAATCAAAATCAAACAGGACACTTTAGGGTAAAATCATTAAATAAATGCCCAGCTACATAAAACAGCAGCATCTGTGAGAGAATAGCATAGCCTTCAATATGAGCTAAGTGAAAAAACATTTTCATCTTCTAGAATCTAGAATGATCTGCCACTGCTTTTCATTGTGTCATGAACCCTTCACATTTGATAATCAGACCCAGACCCTTTAACTAACCTTGCTTTGTCATGTAATGTTATTTTTAAAAAAAGATGGATCATTTTTTATGTGGCGGGGGAGGGGTCGCACTACATGATTTCAGCTTGACATTGACAAAAAGTTACATTTAAATACTTTCCCCTAAGAAATTAATAATAATAATAATAATGCCAAATTACTTCATTTTGTTATTTCATTCTTTAAATTAGGCTTTTTTTTTATTCATAATGATATCAGGACAGTTTTGTTTTTACTTTATGCATCCAAAATATATCGAAATAAAATGTATTTCAGAATTTAAAAACATGCTCATGTTAAAAGATGTGTATTCAAATCACTGTGTGGAAGAATTTTTTAATGCATTTTTTTAATACATTGATAAAGTAGGAAAAAAAAAGGAAATGATTATCATGTTATTGATTCTTGCGATAAGCAACCACCCAAAACCCCAACAATAGCAAGCAACATGCTAAAAAACATTCAGACCTCTATAGCAACAACATAGCAACACCCTGGCAACCAGCCACAACAACTTGGCATTGTGGCGGTGAGCACAGCTTTCATATTTTATCAACAACAAAAAAAAAAAAAAAAAAAAAAACTGAATCTATTTACCATTCATCACATGTGTGATCTACATGTCCATTACCTCAAGCTACACCAGATAATGGAACTTGTCAAAGTGAAGAAAGACTCAACTAGATGTAATTAACTTTTCACCTGATGGCCTGCATGTCTCATAAATATCAAGAAGTCTGCCATGATAAAAAGTCTATGTCTAAAATTCCGACACACGACATTAATCTAAAAATGTCTCAAATGTATTAGAGGTGCCTCTAGTTGCTGTAGTACATCTTTCATTATTTATTCATTATCGTATTGACTGAAAGGCATCCTGAGAGAGAGGGTTTGAGACGCTGCATCGGAGAACACCCCTTCGCCTCTCCATTGCCCCTTTATAAATATGTTTAGGTGGCAAAAAGTGGGCCTAAAGACAACAGGATGGATCTACCTTAATGTTATGGCCAGCAAGTGTTTCGGAATTCATTACCCTGGGGATACGAGTCATCATAAGACGAAGCCCTGGCCAAATATCGACCTGCGCAGAGAGGTTACAAATTACAGCATAACTACTGAACAAACCCAGAGAGACACTGGCTTCCGCTGGCTTTCCTCATTTAGACGATAGACTGGAGAATTTGAAGATGGCAGATGTAACTGCTAACACCATTTTGCTACAAATTGAGCTTGGTTCCTGAACTGATACATACCGCAGTCCAACTATGAAGTAAAATGCATTGAAATCCTAAATGATTAGCCTGAAAAAAAAGTCCATGTGGGATTAATTAGCAAACAGGAAAACAGCCCTATTCCTGTGCTCCGAGCTCCGGTGTTACCGGTGCCCCTTAACACATCTTTGAACAGAGTCGAGGATCCTTGTACACAACATCTCCACCAAGTTAGCCTGATCAATCCAAACATCTCCAATGACCGTGGTTGTTTATCGAGAAGCGAGCTGATTGTTCGGGGGCCAAGGGGTTTCTTGCTATGCAACCAGGGTTATTTTTAGAAGCACTCTCTACACCTTCAGTGATGGCTTACCATTCTAACCAACAGCATCTTTGACATAAAAAAATGTGAACAATAAAAATAATTATTGTTACAGTAATGTTGTAATTCTGTGATAATGGACATACTTTGCCACACTCATCTCTGACAGATATCAGAATACTTTCTGACTGAAATGCACACTGAATCATGTTTTCTGTGAACCTGTTTTTAAACATAATGTATTGTGAACCATTGGTACAAATAAACTTTGAAATAATTCTAATAATGCTTTGAATGGATAGTTCACCCAAAAATTATGTTATTAATTACTCACCCTCATGTCGCTTCAAACCCGCAAGACATTCGTTCGTAGATCTTTCTGTTAAAATCTGAGAGCTTTCTGAGTCTCCATTGACATTCTACGCAACTACCACTTTGAGCTTCAAAAAGTTTGTAAAACTAATCCATATATTAATTGAGCGGTTTAGTCCAATTTTTCTGAAGAGACTCTATCGCTTTATATGATGAACAGATTGAATTTAGGCTTTTATTCACATATGAACATTGATCAGCGAACATAAACAGGCGCGAAAACAAACCTATTGCGGAAGCTGAAACGTGCTGTAACATGAGAATAAACATCATGTCACGTCTCAAGCGAACATGCTTGAGCTTCCGTTTACCTCAACTGATGTGTGAGTTGATCAATGTTTATATGTGAATAAAAACCTAAATCTGTTCATCATATAAAGTGATCGAGTCTCTTCAAAAAATGTGGACTAGTTTTATGATCTCTCTATGAACTTTTTGAAGCATCAAAGTCTCAGTTGCGTATATGTCTATGAAGGGACAGAAAGCTCTCAGATTTCATTAAAAAGATTTTCATTTATGATCCAAAGATGAACGAAAGTATGGGTTTGGAACGACATGAGGGTGAGTAATTAATGACAGAATTTTCGTTTTTGGGTGAACCTTTTAACTTTCAAAAAAAAGAAAGAAAGACTAATGCTATATAATAACAGAGTATGTGTGGATAATCTGCATTGCATCGTGTAATACTAATAAACAAGCACATCCATTGAAAATGTTAACAAAGTTACCTGAAGTCTGGATTCCGGTTGGGTTTGAGGCCATAGAAGCCAGCAGACAGTGTCAAGAGCCATCTGGGAATGAAATTCCCATTCTCACACTCTAAATACGGAGCTGACCAGTGAATCTGAGTTTTGTCGGTAATATAACTTTCTCCATTGCGCACAGACGCGTCAAAAGAGGCAAAATCTTGACTCAGCACACGTTTTTGGAGATGGGTCTTCTTTTTATTTTTATGCTCATGGTACCACTCTGTATCTGCCGTTCTGTTTTTCAACATATGGTGGGCAGTGCTGGATAAATCCTGGAGAACGATCTCTCCAGCTGCCCGTGTGGCCTGAAGGTAAACAGGTGGCCCGTCTGGAGGGAACTCGGCGCTCAAGGTGATCACTGCTCGATGGATCTTGAGGTCTCCCTCCAGGATACTCCTGACCAGAGCGTGGTACCACTCCATATCGCGTCTGGGGCTCTGATCTCTGGACCTGTTCGTTTGCAGGATCATGTTGAGGAAGTTTGTGGCGTGAAGGACCGTGTCCAGGACGCTGCGCATGGAGTGATGCGCGTCTCCGCGCGTCCTTCCCCGCAACACCCCCAGCTCATATCTCCTGGAGCAGTTGGCGTGTTTTAAGGTGGAGGAATCCCCCGTGTGCAGAAACGCAGTCACCACTCTGGGTACCTGCTCCTCAATCTTCTGCGCTAAACCCGAATGGGGCTTCCGGAGGTGCGCTTGCTGGTTGCTGTGCGTATTATAAATGAGCAGCTTTCCTTTTAGGTCCCAATCCTGTTCCGCATGTCTATAATTTGATCCTATAACAAATCCGACTTGCAAGAGTAACGATATCCAGATTATGGCCATATCCCCCAATCCCGCTCTTTTACCTCACCAGCTTCAGTTCACCAAATCTGATGCGAGAAATCACAGCTGGAATGAATCAAATCAGCACAGCATTTTCACCTGTGGATTTCCACGCATTTCTACCACTTGATTGCTGGCCTGAAGACATTTATTGTATCGGTAATCCCTTTCCCCTAAGGTGCATTGGTGTTGTTTGTGTAAGTGATGCTGGTTTGGTCTTGTATCTTCTTGAATGAGCGCAGCAGATGTGTAGGATCCCCGATGCTCTCCTCCCAATATGATGCTGGACCACAACAGACGTGATCGAATGAGAGAAAAAAATCCTATTTTTCGGAGGTAGGGAGTCAGTACTTCACACTTGGATGACAAACACACTCCGCCCTCTTTCCTCCACTCCAGTCTTAAAGCATGAGAACGGCAGAAACCATTTGCCACAACATCTAGTGATGTCCGATTCGCGAAGGGATCCGGTTCGGAAGTCAGAATCGTTTGGTCAGAGCACTTATCCAGTTCTCGGGTTGCGAAGCGGCTGCATTGAATTAAACTGTTCTAAAGAACCGATTCGGGGAAATGAGTCGGACTTCCCAACACTACTAACGTCCCGTCTTCTTCATCACCTTATAGGGTTTGGGAAAGTGCCCTTGATTGGTGTATGGTCATTTCTGCTGTCAGTCATTTGACGGAGGGCGTGTTTGTAAAACTGAAGGAGCTATCCAGTGCTGAAAGGGAAAAAAAACATGCATCGTAAAACGACGATAAATCATATTAAGGTTTCGGGTTTCGGCAGAAATAGACGCTCGATGGGCAGGATCACATTTATAAAGGCTCTGCTATAAATGTCAACTCAAAGCGGTTTAAAAGACACATTGCACTGAGAAGCGTTGCTGTATAGGTTATTTAATTATGAGCTCGTATTGGGAGGAAACAATAAAAACAGAATGCCTTGGTTGTTCATCACAATAAACAGTTCGCGTTCTTGGTTTCCGTCAGCGCTGTTTTTTAATTGTTTGTCTATGACATGCGTCTGACGTCTTTCGCCGTTGTCTGTTATTCCTATGTCTCGTTAAGACGCCCTCAACTGTTCAAAACGTGCTTTAAACCTCTGCGTTCGATTTCATTCAATTGCGTTACGAGCGTCTTTGGTAGCGTTGCGCCGTGTCTCGTTGTTATAGCGTCTCGCGCGAAGAGAGTCGCTTTTTGTTTTCCCCAGACGCCGGGTTAAACCCGGGTCTCAAAACACTTGCGTGATTTCACATCACGTTGCGTTCCGTCTGCGCTATATTATTTGGTCTTTGTAGACATGCGTCAGACGGACCTTTGCGTCGCGTCTCGCTCTGACTTTTACAGCGCTGCGGTTTAAGACGCTGTATCAAGTTTTAAAGTTTCAAAACGCGTATCCGCTACGCTGTTTAAACGCAAGAATGCGTCCTGTGTTGTTTTAAATTCAAGCCAATGCTGTAATACCCCTCAAGCATTTATTCTTGAATTAAACATATACAAGCTGAACAAAGCTGTTTGCTTCTAGGAGACATCCGGTGCGCAGCTCTGCTTGTCGCTCACTGGGGGAAATACTGCAGTGAAGCGAACAGCACAGGATGAATGCGTGCGATTGCGTGAGGATGTGGATCATGGTGCAATATGAGTCATCATCGCCGCACGAGCGCTTAATCCAGATCTGTAAACAATGAGATGTTCATAGCGGAATCTAAACGCGTGCGTCAGGGGCGCAAATGACTCAAGCGTCTAAAGGAACTGAAATGGCACATACAAAAACAATCGGTGATGCCATCACTGTCTGCAGAGGTACATGGATCGAGCTTACCAAAGCTCCTCGCAGAAATACATGACTCTGAATCATATGAGCATAAATGGACATATTTGCACATAAGACAAGATGACAAGATAATTTGGTGATGTTATAATGTAGCCTACTGATCATATGCATAGTACACTTATGTTATGAATTATTTATAAGGGAGACAAGGGCTTGTGGTCATATGGGGAACTTGTCACAAGGGATATAGTAATTACACGTGTTAAGGTCAAAAGTCTGACAACATGCTTTATTTCTTTGGCAGTGTCATTGTATTTTGGTTTTGAACTCCTAAATTAGGGCATTATTATAATTCGAAACAAAATGTGCAATATCATCTTACACTAAAAGAAACTGTTAAACTTCTAAGCTGCTGTTTAAATAAACATTCTGTGCACTTGTTGTTTGAACATGAATGAACTGTGTGGAAAGGTTCTCCATATTTTAATTTCATTTATTGAACTCTCTGTTTGATGTCTGTATTTTTGTATTCGCTCTTTGGTAATCAAATGTTTTGTATTTCATAATTTTAAATTCAGACTAAAAGCCAAACATCCCATAATAGCCAATAAAACATATTTAAAATTCAGAGATACTTTTTAGATAATATTTCACAACTTACTCATTATGTGTGGAAGCATGCCTCTGTGGCAATAATAGTGAGAATATTAAGTGGATTTTTCTATATAGCTAAAACCTAAGTAAACAAACTTTAAAAATAAACATACACTATGAAATATTCATTAAAGTAAAAAGTGTGTTTGCTAGCCTTGTAACCCCTATTTAAATCACACTTTTTCAGTACTTCAGCTGGAGACAACATCCAAAAAGTCCACTGCTAAAGGATTCGCCTTTAAGCAAACTTTGGTTTGATTGGCTTCTAATCTTTTGCATAATGCAGTTTATTTGCAAATGCATTATGTCAATATCTATTTTCTTGTATTGTTAATGATGTAGGCTATAACAAATTATCTTCAGGGACTGTTGTGTGACCTGCTTAAAAGTGGTTCTGTTGTTCAAAACTCTTCCGAGTGTCTGAGTCTCCCTTTCCCTCTGTTTCTTTGTCTTTTTTTAGGAGTTTATGGAGTGTCATTCATATGCAGGCAGGAGGCAGGGAGAAGACAGGTGAGACCAGGGGTGACTGGAGAGTGTGGCCACAGGGGGGTTGTGTCAGACCCAGAACCTGATCACATGCATTTGGCAGCCATGCTGGTAGAATATGTCCATTTGTGTAACATCTCCTGCACCTCACAATTTTTAATCAGAAACAGTTTATATAATTGATTAAATGTGTACATTTTTTAAATACATTTTTGAACTAAATATTCAATTTACTCACATCCCTCACAGCCCCATCAGAAAGGATCAAGTACCCCTTCAATACAAAAACAGAAAGTTTTTATAAGTTTTTCATTTTATACTTGACATCACAGTATTATCATTAATAGAGTAAAGAGTCTTCGCATGTGTCCGCATATGGACACATACTGTATACAAATTTTCCACTATGATCCACACAAACTGAAACAACTTATTTTTGATTTCATGCCATAAAACAGAACGGAATGTGGTTAATGCAACAAGATTATAACATAAATCACAATTAAAGCTGCAGTCCGTAGCTTTTTTTGGGTTAAAAATTATCCAAAATACATATTTGAGAAAATACATAACCAGCCAGTGTTCAAAACTCTCTGCTTGCCTTAGCTCGATTCAAAACGGTAAGCTTGTAATAATGTTTTTAATTCCAGTGGTACTGGTGGATTTCCGCGGGAGATTCGAGCATGTCTTTGCGTCATTACGTCACATCTGTACACACACATCTGTACACATAAAGAAGGAGTCTCGGCTAGAAGGCTATGAGTGTGAGGATGTTGGAGGTGGAGATTTATAGCCTTTTCTCACAGCACTTGATATAATTAAACTTATCAATTTGATGGCGGATCCAGAAAGGTTCAAACGACAATCACCAGTGACAACTAGAGATTCACCCGCTGTAAAATGCAAAAGACTTCGTTCGGACTTCGGAGTGGCTCACTTACAGAAAAAAAGAGACTGCAACCGGACCCATAAGAGAACATTGATAAATATCGGAAGGACAATACATGTAGTCACGCAACGCTGACGTTGTTAACATTAACAATTTGAGAACAAAGTAGCCTATAATTTGCACGGTTTTGTGTGATAAGCGCAATTTACTGCAATGTCAGAACCTGAACAAAAGTGGATGTTACTTACTTGTTCAGATGACATTTTCCGGTGAAAATTATTATGTTGGTCATACTTCCAAAAAGAATAATCTGTGATTCTGAATGCCAGTATCGACACCATTGACAGCTGCACACTCTCCTCAAACATTGTGTTCATCCGCGCTGTGTCGTGTCGAAGTACAACTCACGTAAAGTTGATAATTCCACGAATGACTGCAATTGCAGATTTCGAACAGAGATGGCGACAAAGAGGAAAAACTGCGGACTGCAGCTTTAATTACCACTATAAACTATAAACAATATCTACTATATAGCTAATCTCTACTGCTTGATTGCTTACATTATTGCAAAATGTAAACTTTATTATCAACCAGCTCTGCTAAATGTGACAATATTGCATGAAGACATTGTTACGTGCCCTCTTTCAAGTCCAGGTGTAGGAAAGGAGGCTGGAAAAAACAGGGAGAGGCTGAGAGAACTGCCGTCTCCAGGTCCCAGGGCAGACACAAAAGCTCAATGGCACCAGGTTTTAAATAAAACAGAAGAAAGTTTATTTTAAAAAATTGTGGGACATTAATACACAGAGGCTTCTCACAAGGGGAAAAGGCCAAAATAATAAACAAAAGAGCAATCTTACTAGAGGGTTTTTAGAAACAACTTACCTAACAAATAGGATTCAAGTGCTGGAAGAGAAGGATCTTTAATTAATAATAAAAAGGAAACGAAACTACAAACAAAAACTCCCCGTGGCGAAAACGAGACAGACATCTGGCAGGAACAGGAAACACTAGGAACATAGACAACGAACCAGCACAGGACTGCAAACACAGGGAGATTAAATAGGGGAGCAAGCATAAGAGGGTAATAAGGCAGGCAGGTGGGGAAAATAAAACAATAACAAGATGGGCGGGGTTTGACAATTGACAGGAGAGCACATGGCACAAGGAAATAACATAACAGCCATGTGCTCAACAAACCAGACAAAACAAACACATGACAAACCGGGAGTGTCACAGCTCTGTCACTAAACCAAGAGAAAACCCAGACAAGGGTGACAGAACTGTGACAGATAGTCCACTTTAGACATTCTACTAACTATAAGTAACTTTGTAACTACATGTCAACTAACCATCATTAGAGTATTAGTAGACTCTATGCTTAATATCTGCTAACACTTTATTTTGATGGTCCACCAACAGAAGTTATTCTGACGATAAGTAACTTGGCAACTACAAGTTGAACCCTAACACCTAACAGTCTACTGACAGTCTACTAATACTCTAATGACAGTTAGTTGACATGTAGTTGCAAAGTTACTTATAGATAGTAGAATGTCTAAAGTGGACTATGGAAATAAAGTGGAACCGAAGTTGGTGTCAAATATAACCATATACAGTATATAGCTTTTCTAATGCAGTAACCTTGCTTGGTCGCTCACCAGGTACAGCATTGCACTTGCGATGTGGAGTCCCGGGTAAGAGTCCTGTGAAACACGACTTATGATAAAAGAGCTCAAAGACTTGAAGAAGCAAATTAAAATGGCATGGTTGCTTGAGCAAATGCTTTTCTATCTCATGTTTGCTTTTGTTAACACTGTCGGTTAGGTTCACAAAACATGCATGATTTTGTAACATGACCTGATTCACATTCACCTCTTTCGTTTAAAACTGAACAATTTTAGCACCACTCTCTGGACATTTCACATTGAAACACATTGAAAGTGTAGGATGACAATACAAATGGGTTTTATACTTCATGTTGCTTTAATTTACATATAAAATACACATAATATATACACAGTATTTATATACAGTGAGGAAAATAAGTATTTGAACACCCTGCTATTTTGCAAGTTCTCCCACTTAGAAATCATGGAGGGGTCTGAAATTGTCATTGTATGTGTGTCCACTGTGAGAGACATAATTTTAAAAAAAATCCAGAAATCACAATGAATGATTTTTTTACTATTTATTTGTATGATACAGCTGCAAATAAGTATTTGAACACCTGAGAAAATCAATGTTAATATTTGGTACAGTAGCCTTTGTTTGCAATTACAGAGGTCAAACGTTTCCTGTAGTTTTTCACCAGGTTTGCACACACTGCAGGAGGGATTTTGGCCCACACCTCCACACAGATCTTCTCTAGATCAGTCAGGTTTCTGGGCTGTCGCTGAGAAACACAGAGTTTGAGCTCCCTCCAAAGATTCTCTATTGGGTTTAGGTCTGGAGACTGGCTAGGCCACGCCAGAACCTTGATTTGCTTCTTACAGAGCCATTACTTGGTTATCCTGGCTGTGTGCTTCGGGTCATTGTCATGTTGGAAGATCCAGCCTCGACCCATCTTCAATGCTCTAACTGAGGGAAGGAGGTTGTTCCCCAAAATCTCACAATACATGGCCCCGGTCATCTCCTTAATACAGTGCAGTCGCCCTGTCCCATGTGCAGAAAAACACCCCCAAAGCATGATGCTACCACCCCCATGCTTCACAGTAAGGATGGTGTTCTTGGGATGGTACTCATTCTTCTTCCTCCAAACACGGCGAGTGGAATTATGACCAAAAAGTTCTATTTTGGTCTCATCTGACCACATGACTTTCTCCCATGACTCCTCTGAATCATCCAAATGGTCATTGACAAACTTAAGACGGGACTTGACATGTGCTGGTTTAAGCAGGGGAACCTTCCGTGCCATGCATGATTTCAAACCATGACGTCTTAATGTATTACCAACAGTAACCTTGGAAACGGTGGTCCCAGCTCTTTTCAGGTCATTGACCAGCTCCTCCCGTGTAGTTCTGGGCTGATTTCTCACCTTTCTTAGGATCATTGAGACCCCACGAGGTGAGATCTTGCATGGAGCCCCAGTCCGAGGGAGATTGACAGTCATGTTTAGCTTCTTCCATTTTCTAATGATTGCTCCAACAGTCGACCTGTTTTCACCAAGCTGCTTGGCAATTTCCCCCTAGCCCTTTCCACAATTTTGTACAATTTTGTCTCTAGTGTCTTTGGAGAGCTCTTTGGTCTTGGCCATGTTAGTAGTTGGATTCTTACTGATTGTATGGGGTGGACAGGTGTCTTTATGCAGCTAACGACCTCAAACAGGTGCATCTAATTTAGGATAATTAATGGAGTGGAGGTGGACATTTTAAAGGCAGACTAACCCCTCATTTACACTGCATACGTCTGCGGCGCATTACGGCTGCGACACGGCTACCGGAGCTGATCGCGGCCATTCTAGTCAATGCGTGTGTTTACACCGGCCGCGAAGCGGCGCGTTTCAGAAGCTTCCCAGAAGCTGCTCTCCGCGCCGCTTCGCTAAATATAGGCGCCTAGTCTATTTTTGACGGACGCCGCGTCCAAGCCGCACCGTAAATACAAAATAAAAGTAAAAAAAATACTGTCAATTTCATAATAAACACCCTGTGCAGAATCCCAATTGTATTGCACACCAATATATCCTTGGTAAAATCCATAGACTGTAGGTAGACACACAAAAATCAAGAAAAACCACGCCGGACAGGCAAATCACGTGGTCTCGCGCATCCAGTCGCTTCGCGTCTGAAATGCTCCTGGTGTGAGTTGGCACTGTGTGAAGGACGGAATAAAACCGTGTCGCAGCCGTAATGCGCCGCAGACGTGTGCAGTGTAAATGAGAACAGGTCTTTGAGGTTCAGAGTTCTAGCTGATTGACAGGTGTTCAAATACTTATTTGCAGCTGTATCATACAAATAAATAGTTAAAAAATCATATATTGTGATTTCTGGATATTTTTTTTTTAGATTATGTCTCTCACAGTGGACATGCACCTACAATGACAATTTCAGACCCCTCCATGATTTCTAAGTGGGAGAACTTGCAAAATAGCAGGGTGTTCAAATACTTATTTTCCTCACTGTATATACTATGGGGCTGTTGAATGCTTGATTCTGATTGGTTGACGAATGTTCTAAGGTGTGCAATTATTTTCAGGGAAACTCACAGCTAAAGTAGTTTCAGGCAGGTCTCGACGGCATTACAGTTCCATATCATTTTCAAAGGTTTTTACAGCCTACATAACTAAAACCTACAATGACACTGACCGAGCAAATAAATATAATCAACAATAGGATAAAAAACGACAAATTTTTTTTTTTTGCCACAAATCTACGTTTTACTATGTATTATGCATTTATTGGTTATTACAGAACAGCACATATCACGTGTTGTCAGCGCTGCTCTGACGATTTTATCGTTTGGTGCGGTTTCATTTCGAGTAATCGTGCAGAAATGAATTTTCAGAAATTTCAAACTGTAACAATAGAAAGTACACACTTTCTCTGCTAAATGAACCTGATAAGAATATGTAACCTGTATATTACAGAGAAATTAAAGAATTCAGACTATGTTTTTTATGTAATAAAAGCGGACTCAGTTGCTATGGACAGTCCGGGTCACTGCACCAAGCTGAAAGCATCTTATTATTTGGAATACAATATATTTGGGTACTTTGTGTTTTCACAGTTTGTCTACACCCATGGAAATTGTCTTTAGTAAAAGCATAGTTATTATATGCCATGCTTTTGTTTTCAAGTATAATGACTTTTGGAATAACTTCAGGCATAGTCATTGTTTTTTTCTTAGTGTTGGTTGAACTGCATGACAGTAGGGTCAGAAGAACCGGGTAGCCCAGAGAAAACAATGCATCAATCACCCTCTCATTGGCAGTTGATTTTTCGCTAGAAACAAACGCATATTAAATATGTGCAGAGAAGTCAACAGTGAAGCCAATACACACCACCAAGATGATCATGGAAATGGAATCTAGGTTGACACCCCATAATGCCATGAAACTAGTGACGCCGGTAATGACCGAGCCAATAGAGAACGTGACCCACAGGGAACAGAGCGGGTTTGGGATTAATAACAAGGAAACAACCAACATGACAGATGTGGTGAAACCAACATTCTGAATGGTGCTGGAAACTATCACAGAGTATTGATCCAAGTAGATGAACAATGGGTGGAACACCAGTAGTTTAGTTGCACTACAATTTTGAGCTTTGTCTCTGAGTTCATGAAACATCATTATCTCCATACTGGCGTTAGAGATATCCAAAGTCTGGACAAAAAATCTTGAAGCATTGATTTTGCCTTCTGTGACATTGACGTCAAGCATAAACTCTGGATAGAGCATTAAAAAAGAGGATAAATTTCCCATGAAGACGTTTTCGTTGTCTAGATTTAGGCTTTTGCTTTCAGCATATTGTAAGTAAAAGTCTAACCAGGAGACGGACAGGTTTTGATTGACAAATCTCAAGTTGTGGAGTTTCTCCGTGCAGTGGTTTAGTGCGGATCTGCTGTTTTTATTCCAGTATGGAAACTCTTCGGTCACTACCACCATGACATTTGGACCGTACCTGGAGAAGAATTTCCTGTCATCATCATAATAATTTACAACATATGAATCATCAGCTGCAAGGTCCCTCATATTAATGCCCTGCTGTAAATGAAGACATCCATAAATACCTCCAGCCAAATAACCCACACACAAAAACATCACACAGACTTTCATCCAAGGCTTAGTTATGAATGGACCATAATAGGACTTAAAGAAGTGTGTTATGGGCTGCTGTTTCTCAGCACTGGTCTCTTGGTCATAGTCTCCTCCTACACAGCAGAGGCGATACGCCGAAGACTTTCCTTTAGGGGTCTGTGTTGGGAGTTTGCAGCAGGTCAGCCAGTGTCTGTTACTCTGCTCTCTCCTGCCGTTTAGGGTTAGAAAACTTCCAAAGAAGAGGATGTTATAGATGTAACAGAAAATAATGGATGTGCTGGTGTACAAGCAGAAGGACTGAACTGAGCGAAATTCACTCATGAGCCCGATGTAGAAGCCGAGTACGTCAGTCAATGAAGTGATAGTTATAGACATGGCGGCTTCTTTGAAGGTTTCTGCCATTCTTTTCTCCACTGGATCCTTCACTTTGGTCTGTTGCCAGTTGGAAATCATGATGAACATGTCATCAACACCAATGCCTATGAGAATTTAAGGGTGAGTAAATTATGACAGAATTTTCATTTTTGGGGTAACTATCCCTTTAAAATGATAGCACATGAGTTGGACTACTTTTAGATTGGAAAAGAGCAGCATGAACATTCTGCTAAACATTTCATTTTGTGTTAATCAAACACAAGACAAAGATATACATTTGTTTGTTTGTTTTGCAGTGCATAAAAATAATCCAAATAAATCGAAGAAGTTTTATGCATGGGCACACACTTACCCAGAATCAGGAAAGGTGAATTAGCCACTGTTATTACGAACGGCACTTTAAAATAGAGCATCAAGCCAAAGCTGGAGACCACAGCCAGACCCACAGACAGAACCCCTATGCAAGAGACCCAGAACTTGTTCCTCACATTATCGAGACTGAAATAAATTCAAACCACTTGTAATTAGCAGTCAGTTAAATAACTGGAAGAATAATAAAAATAAATGGTAAGATACAAACCAGTGTGTTTAAAGGGGTCATATAATGGTACATGCACTTTTACAAGTTGATTGTACTGAAATGTGTGTTGGCAGTGCCTGTACACAATCATCATATAATGATAAAAATCCATCCAGTGTTTTTGTTTTAATCTCCTTATATGTTTTCCCCTGCCTCAAATTGAGCCGTTCGTTTTTGTGACGTCAATAAAACGGACGCCCCTCCCACGATTGTTGATTGACAGGAGTCAGCACAGGAGTTTCAACACAGACCCGCCCTCGCTCGTCCTGTCAATCATAGTCTGCGCGGATCGGCGCGGTCATTGTTGATATGCTGGAGCACTGTCTATGAGCAGAATGGCGTCTAAGCGATTGTGGTGTTCTGTTCTTGGGTGTAATAACGAACACAGCAGTCATTTTAATGTTCCTAAATCCGAACCACTGAAGACGCAGTGGCTGAGTTTGTTTTCGAAGGGAATATTCCCCACGATCAACGTCAATGCTCTCATGTTTGCCGAATCATTTCTCAGTGGACTGCTTTATAAACGAGGATCAGTGTAAAGCTGGTTTTGCTGAGAAGCTGCACCTGAATAAAGGATCGGAACCTATTCGTCTTCCTGCTGAACCTTCAGAAGAACTAAAGTGAGTGTAACGTTTTATTAATCTTTATATTAATATTTATATAATCTTTGCAAATCGCCAGCTGCACGCTTCACGATGAATGCGTCGGTTTACACTCAGGGTACATTACAGCATGTTTTCTATGTACAACGTTCTCAATATAATTCATAATCCCACGTTTATAATGAACAACGCGTGGTTATTGTGTTATTGTGTTACAAACGGTGTATGCGCAGAACAGAGGGGTGGAGTGAGCAAAGCTCATTATCATTTAAAGTCATATGCACTGAAACGGCGTGCTGAAAACAGAGCTGTTTTTGACCAGGTAAAATAAGTGTTTTCTTACAATACTAATGAGAATTTTTAATTAAAGTATATTACAAACTTTTAATTTAGACCCTAAAGAATCATATTAGCTTGTACAAAAATGGCATTATATGACCCCTTTAAGATTACGATAATAAATTAAAAATAATATGATAACAAATAACATTTTGCATTCTCAAGCAGCATAACAAACCGATTTTGTACAGCTAAAATAACTAGAAGTGGATGAGACCGGAAGCCTCGACACAAGTTATACTGGCCAAGCCCACTCTTACGCTAAGAATAAAATAGGCAGACAATTATTTCAATTCTCCAAATTATACAATGAGGGTCCAAACTCATGAGACTACTAGTGAAACATTTTAAAATTTGTAAATTTGTATATAAAAATATACACCATCATTCAAATGTTTGGGGTCAGTTATTAAGTTCATGCTAACCAAGGCTGTACTAATACAAGCTGTAAATTTGCGAAATATTGTATTTTAAATGTAATGAAAGTTCAACAACATTTATTTAAAATATACATTTTCTGTAACTGTTACGATGTGGTTTTGTGTCCTGATATGTTCTGTGGTTCCCTGTCTTGTTCATTAGTTATCCCAGGTGTTTCTTGTTATCCACGCCCCCTTGTTATCCTGTCTGCTCGTTTGTCTCTGATGATTTAAGCCCTGTGTTTCTGCCCTGTCTTGGTCAGTTATTGAATGTATTTACGTACTACGAGTGTCTTGTGTCTTGCCTGTTCTGAGTTTACCAAAATCTGTATTATTAAAGTCTCCTGCTGCATTTAGATCCGACTACCGCCTTTGCTTCCACGCAATTCGTGACAGAATAACTGACCCCCCAGGATCTAGCAGTTAGGAGAAGAACTCACCGCATCGTGATCCAGCAGCCATGCCGACCTGGAGTCCTGATGTCCAGATCTTCCGTCTTCGCCAGGAGAATCGCGCCATCGAGGATTATGTCGCAGAATTCCTCGAGCTGGCATATCTCGCGCAAATGAACACCCACGGCTTGAAGATCTTCTTCCGCGGGGGTTTGTCTGAACCACTCCGGTCCCGGATGCCCGAACCTGGTCCGCACGGGTCTTTGGAAAGGTACGTTGACCTGGCTCTGTTGTGGAGCGGTTCCCCGTTTACTGTGGGCGAGGAGGAGAAGCACCCTGAACCTGCAGTATCCCCTCAGACCACGCTCCACGTCTTGCCAGCAATCAAGCCAGCCACCGGATCGGTCTATGGCCGTACGGGACCGATCTCCAGCGTGGCTGATCCTCCTATGAGGTCTGCGCGTGCTGCCAGGAAGACCGTCATTCCAGGGTCCCACCATGTCGAACCCGCGCTTCACCCCAGCCCTGCCGAGACCGCGCTCCGCAAACCCGCGCTTCTCGCCCGCTCAGCCGAACCCGCACGTCGCTTCTGCCTCGACGAACCCGAGTCAAGTGAGTCAAGCGCCGAGTCAAGTGAGTCAAGTGAGTCAAGTGAGTCGAGTGCCGAGTCAAGTGAGCCGAGTGCCGAGTCAAGTGAGCCGAGTGCCGAGTCAAGTGAATCAAGTGAGTCAAGTGCCAAGTCAAGTGAGTCAAGTGCCAAGTCAAGTGAGTCAAGTGCCAAGTCAAGTGCCAAGTCAAGTGCCAAGTCAAGTGAGTCAAGTGCCAAGTCAAGTGAGTCAAGTGCCAAGTCAAGTGAGTCAAGTGCCAAGTCAAGTGAGTCAAGTGCCAAGTCAAGTGAGTCAAGAGCCGAGTCAAGTGAGTCAAATGCCGAGACAAGTGAGTCAAGTGCCGAACCTAGCCAAGTGAGAGTATCAAGCCCAGTGACTCACCGTCGCAGGAGGAGAAGGAGGACTCGTTTGGTTCGCCAGGCTCCGGTGGGCGTTCCCAGACTCCTCGCCCTGCCGGCCCCGCCTCTGCGCCTCGCCCTGCCGGCCCCGCCTCTGCGCCTCGCCCTGCCGGCCCCGCCTCTGCGCCTCGCCCTGCCAATGTCTCTCAAGCTCCATGAGACTGTCCCAGAGTCCGTTGCCAGCCCGGAGGTTGTCCCCCTAGGTTCTCCCAAGTATTTTTTTTTTGGGGGGGGGGCAGTAGGAGGTCCCACGAAAGGGTCATGGAGGCAGCGCTGACATGGACCTTGTCGGTGCTATCTCCTCCTGAGCCTCCTATGCCCTCATCTCCTGCCAAGCGTGCTCCGCCCTGGTCTCCTGCCAAGCGTGCTCCGCCCTGGCCTTCGCCTCGTCCTGCTCCGCCCTGGCCTTCGCCTCGTCCTGCTCCGCCCTGGCCTTCGCCTCGTCCGGCTCCGCCCTGGTTACCGGCCCAGTCTGGTCCATCCACGCTCTGCGGCCCAGGCCCGCCTTGGCTACCTCCTGGTCCCGTTCCCCTGCACGGGCCTGGCCCTCAGTCCCTCCCCCAAGACCGCCTCCGCTTCACCGCCCTCCTGAACTTTTTTTTTGCTGTTTTTATGGGCGTCAGGAGCCGCCCATAGGGGGGGGGGGCTATGTTACGATGTGGTTTTGTGTCCTGTCATGTTCTGTGGTTCCCTGTCTTGTTCATTAGTTATCCCAGGTGTTTCTTGTTATCCACGCCCCCTTGTTATCCTGTCTGCTCGTTTGTCTCTGATGATTTAAGCCCTGTGTTTCTGCCCTGTCTTGGTCAGTTATTGAATGTATTTACGTACCACGAGTGTCTTGTGTCTTGCCTGTTCTGAGTTTACCAAAATCTGTATTATTAAAGTATCCTGCTGCATTTAGATCCGACTACCGCCTTGGCTTCCACGCAATTCGTGACAGTAACAATTAATGTAAAAGTTTTTACTTGGATCAATTTAATACATCCTCGCTGAATAAAATGATTTAATTCTTTAAAAACAACTTTCTACTTTTATTAAGAATTTATAGATCTGTGAACATACAAATTAAAACTTTATGATCAGATATATTGATGGACAGACACTGATTTTCCATATATTCTATAGATCTAAATATAGTACTATATGATTATTCCCAGTGTGTGTGTGTGTGTGTGTGACATGGTAAACCTTACATTATGGGGGAAAAATGTCCCCACAAAGATTTTGGATATTGCCAACAATGTGGGGACATGTTTGGTCCCCATGAGGGAAACTGCTCATAAATCACACGTGATGTTTTTTGAAAATGTAAAAATGCAGAACGTTAATGGTAAAGGTTAGGGGATAGAATTTACAGTTTGTAGAGTATAAAAATCATTATGGAATGTGGAACACTGTGGAATGTCCCCATAAAACATGAAAACACATGTTGTGTGTGTGTGTGTGTGTGTGTGTGTGTGTGTGTGTGTGTGTGTGTGTGTGTGTGTGTGTGTGTGTGTGTGTAAGTGTGTGTGTGTGTGATATCTGTTTCTTACCGCATGCAAGATAACACTGAGAAGGAGATTGCAAGTGAGTAAGTTATTGAAAACAGAGGAATGCCATCTTTTGTGTGTTTCTCTATCTCCTCTTGTCTGGACTTTGAGGTAAAACGAGACACCTGCAGCAGATTGAGAAAGTTATCTAAATATACTTGCATATATGCATAAAGCACTCAATTTACAGATAATTTGGTCTAAAATATGTTTTACTGTAGGTTTATTCTGTGACGGTCCATCTGATTACAGCACCTACAGTACAGACGGCATGAATCAACACCTTTACATGGTCACGTACCTTGAGTCCTCTGCTGAGCGTTTCTTTGGACAGAACATTTTGGAACTGTTGAAGCCATTGAGAGGCTCCAGGCTTATCCTGCAAGAAGTAGAAAAGTCTGATGGCACGTGCCTTCTGGATCACACCATCCCTCTCTTCAACACCTCCTACTGTGGAGCCAAGAAAAACATCTTTCCCTTCCCACCTATGTTTTGGAAAGGATAAATTGATGCATTTATGTTCGATAATGTCCAGTATGGGATTTGAGAGACAGTTCTACCAGAAAGACTCGGGAGAATAAATACTGTAACAATAAATACATTTATTGATAGCCCAGCAAGCAATAAAGTTCTTTGGCGTAGGCCCCGTCCATAGCTCGCAATCCGAGGGTCCGTACTCTGCATTTCCTGCCTGAAGACGAAGGCAGGGGCGCAGCCGACCCCCTGTGAGGTATAGGAAGGGGCCATCCTGGTGGTGGTGGGGAGGATGGAGGATGGAGGGGAAGGGACCATCCTGGTGGTGGTGGGGAGGATGGAGGTGCATGAAAGCGTCAGCATCTGCGAACTCAGACATGTGTAAGTACTGGTCTTTTATACCACAAGTCTTAGACACGATTGGATAGATGAGAAGGTAATAAGTGACGTAGCAATTGAGTCTTCCTGGCAGAACTTAACGCTAGAGCTTCCATTTCTACCAGAAAGACTCGGGAGAATAAATACTGAAACAATAAATACATTTATTGATAGCCCAGCAAGCAATAAAGTTCTTTGGTGTAGGCCCCGTCCATAGCTCGCAATCCGAGGGTCCGTACTCTGCATTTCCTGCCTGAAGACGAAGGCAGGGGCGCAGCCGACCCCCAAAAGTAGGTGGAATAATAATCCACCGGGACGGAGCCCACCCCCAAAGAACGGTAGAGGAAGTAAACCCACCGGTCGTGAATCCTGGAGATCCTAAAATAGAAAAGAAATTAGAATTAGTTTTTTTTTTTTTTTATATATATTTTATATAGCCATCTTTGAAGAGTCGCATGGCCACGGGCTATCTTTTGATAGGACACATGGGCCACAGGCCATCTTTTGATAGAACACATGGGCCACGGGCCATCTTTTGATAAGACACATGGGCCACAGGCCATCTTTTGATAGGACACATGGGCCACAGGCCATCTTTTGATAGGACACATGGGCCACAGGCCATCTTTTGATAGGACACATGGGCCACAGGCCATCTTTTGATAGGACACATGGCCACAGGCCATCTTTGATAGGACACATGGGCCACAGGCCATCTTTTGGAAGAACACGTGGGCCACAGGCCGTCTAGATGGAACACATGGCCGCGGGCCGTCTAGAACTATAGTGTGAAACGCCGTTAAAGCAGACACTTAGCCCGCAGGCCATCTTGGTTTAGTAGCTAAACCATGCTATCATAAAAAGTGCCAGCCACTTTGGCAAAAACACCACCACCAGTAGATAAATAGGAATTTACCTAGATCATGACTGGAGAGCTTGCTGAGCTTCGAGAATAGATTTTGAATCTGGTCTTATGTAGGATTCAAAAGCCGAGGAGGACCACCTGCCCAGGATTTTAATAGCAGCTGGAGAGATGCCACGCTCGGCTGCTGTAGTAGCGGCTCCAATCCTGAAGGAATGTCCAGTGAACTGAGAGGGGGATAAGCTGCAGCTTTTGAGAACAGAATTGAGGTAGGACCTGAACCGGTTTTGAGAGAGAGGTGCTCCGTTGGGTAGAATGAAGAGGGGAGAGATACCGGGAATGTCTGGGACGGATTTTAAGGAATTTAGCCATAGAAGAGAAGGGGCAAAATTCGCTACTGGTTTTAGAGATCGTTAAAGTAACGCCTGAACCTTTGGAGTCGTTCTTAGAATGTTTAAGAAAGAGTGTGAAAAAATTAGGGAAAAAAAATAAATCTGAAAAGGAAAGACCGCGGGCTGGATCGAATGTATTGGTAGGTGAAGTAAATTCTCCTGGACGCATGAAACCGTAAAAAGCTGTTAGAAAAACTGCTTCTAGCAGAGTGTTAATATAAGTGGAAAACAGGCCGTTGCGAACTGAAACTATTAACCTATGGATTAAAGGTAACGTCAAAGGCAGCCTTTTGTCGGAGGACACAGTAGACGTTTTGGCTATGCCTTTGAGCATAAGGCGAATAGGAATGGCGGTGAAAAGGCTGGGAGAATCGGGATTGAAATATTTGGCGTAGAATTGAACGCCTGCGAGTAGTTTACGAATAGAAGAGATTTTTAAATTACGTTTGTCGAAATTGAACACGAGAAAGGAGCAAACGGTCGAAATCAAAATAGGAAAGAGAGGAAGTTGGAAGGCGAAACAAAACATTGAAAACGAATACCAGGCGGAAGCATAAGCTTTGAGAGTGGAGGGAGCAACGCCTTTAGATATGTAGAGTCTAGCTGAGCAGAGCAAATCTTCTAATATAGCGTTGTGGCGAGCATGGGAGGGCATGGTGTTGGATCCTTGTTGGCTGCGGGGCAGAGCCGTTTGAAGGTCTGAAAACGAAAGCGAGAGAGAGCGTCAGCGACAACATTGAAGTGGCCAGGAATGTGAGCAGCTTTGATGATAAAGTTGTAAATGACAGATTGCCAGATTAGCCGACGCAAAAAAGGCATGATCATCGGGCAAGATGATCTGCCTTTATTAATGATAGCTACGGTAGCTTCATTATCACAAAACATAAGAATTCGTTTCCTAGACCACTCGGGACCCCAGATTACACTAGCTACAACTAGGGGATATAGTTCGTATAGCGCTGAAGAGAGAGGATTGGATGTTGATTTGGGGAAATCGTCCGGCCATCTCTCTGCGAACCAGTGCCCTTGAAAATATCCCCCGAACCCGACAGACGGAGCCGCATCGGTGAATAGATGTAAATCTGCGGACGATTCGAAAGCCTCGTTATAGAAAAAAGAAATGCCGTTCCAATCGTTTAGTAAGCGAGACCAAAATGTGATGTCAGATCGGCAGCCCTCGTCTAACTGGACCGGATTACTGAGTTCAGGCACGGAATGAGCCGCTGTTAGAAGACGCGATATGAAAGCCCTGCCTTGCGGGATGATGCTCATGGCGAAATTTAGATGGCCCAGCAGGGACAATAAATCGCGCTTCGAAACGACATGTAGAGAAGAAAATTTTTCCAAAAAGGATCTGATTCTTATGAGCTTTTCTGGGGGAAGAGAGGCTTGCATTTTAACCGTATCGAGGGAGATACCTAAAAATTCTAGGATAGTGGAGGGGCCCAGAGTTTTCTCTGAAGAGAGGGGAACACCGACGTCGCTGAAAACCTGCTTTAAGATATCAAGAATGGAAGAACGTGGAGAGGGGAAATCGATTAGCAAGAAATCATCGAGTAGATGCAAAACGAACGGAAGTTTACAGACGTTCAGCAGGATCCAACACAAAGCTTCCGAGAGACTGTTGAAGATATGAGGGCTGCTCCTACACCCAAAAGTAAGCCTTACTGCAAAATAGAACTTTGAATCCCATTTAACGCCGAAGAGTGGCCAGTCAGCAGGGTGTATGGGCATGATTTTAAAAGCGTCTGTTATGTCTGCTTTAGCCAGCCAAGCGCCATGACCAGCTAGCTTGATTAACTGTATTGCGTTGTCCACTGAGGCGTAGTGAAGGGAGAATGGTTCTAGCGGAATGCATTCGTTAACGCTTGGTATTATGCTGGAATGAGGGGAAGACATGTCGAAAATGAGACGTTTTTTGCCGGAGTATTTACGGGTAGCGACGCCAATAGAGTTAATCCTAAAAGGGGAAAAAGGAGGAGAGGCGTATGGGCCGATAACATAGCCTTTATTGACTTCTTTCTCGAGCAGAGTAAAGACGATGCCGGGCTCGTTCATAGCTGATTGCAAGTTTTTTGCTGAAAAAGATGCGGTGAGAGGTGAGAGTATCCCCACCCTAAACCCTTGGGACAAACCAGTGATGAGATAGTCAACAAATGATGGATCGGGGTGAGAAGAAAGGTAGCTAGAGAGGTTTTGGATGTTGATGGGTGTGGATGGATGTTTTCTCGGAATTTCTTCTGAAAAGGGGCTTTCTTTTTGGTTTGAGGTTTGTATCGCCGTGGGCAGACAGATCTTGGGTGCGGGTCCTTGCACAGGCTACAAATATGAGCAAAACGACAATTATTCAATGAACAGACAGATTCGTTAAACAAATTGCAAATGGGATTGTCATAAAATGTTTCAGCAGGGCGACCTCTGCTGTAGGAGCTGCGTCTTACATTTACAGAACCACGGACAGCGTCCGAATCAAGGTTGGTAAAAGCTTTCGGGCAGAGAGCAGCTGAGTGTCCGTGAGCGCTGCAGATAGAACACGACAAACTTCTTTGACCGCCGAAGTGACGAACTAGTAGTTCAGTGTCAGTGATCGACCAGTCAAGTCTTGAATTGTAGAGTGAAATGCAAGACGCGGATTTAGCAGAAAATGATTTATGGTACTCATAAAATAAAGTGCCTCCGTACCTTTGGTTAAAGTCTGCCATCATCGAAAGATAAAGGTCAAGCTCTTCCCTTCTATTTGGGAAAACTTGGCATAGGGTGTCCCTGTAAATGCTAAAGGCGATTACGAACTCTCCGAACGATAAATTGCGTTGCAAACGCGGGTCTGAAGTTTTGAGGAGCACTGCCACGTCACCACAGTCCACCATTTTTCTGTCAGCAGCTGGCGAAGGGAGAAGTAAGGAAGCCAAGTTGATATCCTTACCTTGGATAATATTTGACCTGAGATGTGGAGATACTGTAGCAGCAGCGGGAGGAACGAAACTCCTACCAAAAGCTTGAGCTGGTATAGATGAGGAGAGATTAAAGCTGGGAGAAGCCGGTGGAGCTGAGACATTTTGAGATGACGACTGAATCCCAAGGAGAGGAGCGGGCAGAGAGGCCGATGTAGAAGGTATGTTTGTTGAGATGCTACCGGAAAATGAAGGCCGGGTTGTAATGGGATCTGGGCTGCGGTCAGGGATGCCAAAAGAATTTTCGAAAACCGACATCTTAGACTGTAACCCTTTAACCGTTTGGGATAAATCGTGAACAGCAGAAAGAAGCAGCTGATTAGTATCGAGAGAGACAGCTGAATGCGGAGGAGATATCTCTTGTGCCGGTAGAGCTGGGCGTTTAGCTGAGCGAGATGTGGATTTTGCTGATCTTTTACCACTGGCTTTTTTCGGCTGGGCGGTGGTCACAGCGGCATCTGGATGAGGAGTAGATGCAGGTGGATTGCCCAGAGCATTCTGGGCTAAGAGCAGAAGATCTTCTCTTGAAATTCCTTCGCTAACAGGGATGCCGGCGTCCTCGAGAGCGTTTAGGATGAGTTCGGAAGACCAACTCGCCCATAAAGAGGTGCGGCATTGAATACGGGTACTGCGACGTGAAGCAGAAGGAGATGGCTGAACGAAATCCTCTGAATCGGAATAATCACAAATTGATTGCGTGTCCTGAGACATGGTTTGGTTCTACTACTGAGCTTAACAGCTGAATCTGCATGAAAGCGTCAGCATCTGCGAACTCAGACATGTGTAAGTACTGGTCTTTTATACCACAAGTCTTAGACACGATTGGATAGATGAGAAGGTAATAAGTGACGTAGCAATTGAGTCTTCCTGGCAGAACTTAACGCTAGAGCTTCCATTTCCCATTTACTCTTGCACAAATATGTTTGAAGCTTATTTGAGTTTCATTGACTTTGACAGAGAGATTGTGTACTACTTTGTCAAGATCACTGATTTCCTCAAACAGCTCATCTGTTAGAATGTTTCCTTCCACAATGGAACATATTAACACTGCGTAGTTCCCTTCAGCATAGAGTCTTTGACTTGAAAACAATGAATCGTTATTTGGAAATGTTTCTTTCACAAAATGTCTGGCTTGCTTGGAAGGTCCGTTGATAGGTGTGAATTGATTCTCAACGTCATTGTCCTCGTAGTCTTTGAGAAAGTGCAGTCCTCCTCCCAGAGCAGCGGACACTATCAGAGGAATGACAAAGAACCAAACCGGATGAGAACCAACCAGATGGCCGAGTTTCTCAAAAACCTTAGAAATAGGCTACTTGATTTTCTGCGTTCCGCTCAATCTCGCGCACAGTCGTGTCCGCACAGCTATTAGTTGGTGGACCAGTGTGACACCCCACAATTTCTTATTTATACTCTAGCAGATGTCAAAGAGCAGTACTGAGTCGTGTCAACATTCTTCTATCTTAACAATCACCTAGCGTATGCGTTGTTGTGCACTCACCGTTAGTGCGAACACAAAAATTGGGCTACACACGGATGTCTGTTGAACTTCAGATGACAAAAATTGCAGAATGCGGACGACATAAGTTTACGTTGGGCTTAAGACAACAAGCTTTCAGGTTCTTGTACTGTATGTTTACTCAAATCATCTCTTCCCTTTCTCTTTCTTTCATAGTGTTTCACAGATATAAATTGCAAAAAGTATTGTTCACTTCTAGTTCATTTTCTACTTCATATCCAACATCAATATGAGTATGTCAACCATACCCACCATTTTTGAGAGTGCAGAGCAGTCCTCATCTAATGAATTCTCAGATGAGCTCACTACGGCCCTTGCTGTGGGACGGTGGTGGGCGATAATGGAAGTTTCAGACCCCATACCTGAGGATTATGAGTATGGGTACTCCATCTCAGGCCAGTGGGGGGAAACAGTGGAGGCAGGAGAAGCATCATGCCCCTCATCCCTGGTCTTCAGTAATGCATCTGAGAAGGCTCATTCCCAGCACTCGGGCTTCTCAGATGCAACACGGAAGACCACACCGCAGTGGAGGCAGAAGATGACGCAGGGAGCACCCTTCTCTTCCAGGTCTACACAGGGAGCACCTGTGCCAGCCAGATCCACACAGGGAGCACCTGTACCTGCCAGTTCTAAGAAGGGGGACCTCACCTCATCCATGGTCTTCAGTAATGCATCTGAGAAGGCTCATTCCCAGCACTCAGGCTTCTCAGATGCAACACGGAAGACCACACCGCAGTGGAGGCAGAAGATGACGCAGGGAGCACCCTTCTCTTTCAGGTCCACACAGGGAGTACCTGTGCCCTCCAGATCCACACAGAGAGCACCTGTGCCTGCCAGTTTTGAGAAGGGGGACCTCACCTCATCCCTGGTTTTCGGTGATGCATCTAAGACCACAAGGCAGTGGAGAAAGCGGAGGCCTGGGAAATATGAGGAAGGAGAACTGAAGACCACGAAGCAGTGGAGGCAGCAGACACCGAAAGCACCTGTCCCAGCAGAACTCTCCCAGTTCTAAAAAAGAGGACCTCACCTCATCCCTGGTCTTCAGTGATGCATCGGAGAAAGCCCAGCACTCAAGTTTCTCTGATGCAACAATGGCCATGGACCAGAGGCAGAAAAAGCCACAGATAGCATCTGTGCCTGCTGGGTCCCCAAAGGAAGCACCTGTCCCCATAGGATCCCAACAAAGAGGAAAACTCAGGATCCCTGAACATTTGACTAAACATCTGAAAAAGGCCTCTTTTCAAACACCCATGCCCATCCAGTCTCTACAGAGGGCACCAGTGGGTGCCTCAAAGGTGCTCACATACTCCTCACATGGAGTACCCATGCAGGACAAGACCGGAGCTAGGCCCAAACAAAAGATCCCTGAGCCAATAAGGCAGGAGCTGCTGCAGCAGAAGCCTCAAGCTTTTCTGCAGGGACCACCCATGCCTGACAACATCTCAAAGAGGCAAAATCAAAAGATCCCTGAGCCTGAGATAGCGCCTGTGTGTTGCACAAAGGGAGTACTTGTTATTGACAAAATCTCCGAGAGGAGAGTTCCTAAAAACCCTGAGCTGCTGAAGCAGCATTCGCAAAATGCACCAGTGCTTGTGTCTTCCGCAAACCTCAGGATCCCTAGGCAGCAGAGGGAGAAGTTGAGGGATTGGTGGGGGCATCAGCAGAAGAATATCCAAAAGGGAGTGTCTGCCAAGACCCCACACAACCACCCAGGTCTCCCGAGGGAGCACCCATGTCCAGATGGAGTAAGAGCGTGTGTCTATGGAGCACAGAAGCTTCTGTAAGTCCCTTATATTTTTTAAAATGTATTCAAACAAGTAAACATTTAACTATTCTACTATGTTTTTTAGGTCCTCAATGTAAAATCCTTTTATATTTCAAAATGATAAAAAAGATACGCCTTTAGATTTAGTCTAAGAAGCACCCATTAAACCTGCCCAGCATTGCACGATTATATCTGTTCTCTCAACAGGACAACGCAGGTCTGTGTCAGGCACCTCCACAAAAGAGTTGTGTGGAACTGAGGCGCTACAACCATCCAGTCCCTCAGGTAACCAGTTCACAACCGACCCGCAGAACTTGGAACAGACTTCAGCCCAGGTCCCAGCCGACCTGTAAAAGAGCATTGATTAGACCCTCCTATCTCTCAATTATACTAAGATTTACATACTAAATACTTTAATAATTTAATCTGGGATGATCATGCGAATCATTTCATATCATATCATATCCTTTTCACTTCATATCGAAATGGTAGAAGCAATTTTTCTATAGATTTTCTTTAAGAATCACTCATTAAATCTGGTCAGCATTACATGATTATGTCTGTTCCTTCAACAGGACAGTGCAGGAGTGGACAGATCAGCCCCACAAAAAAAGCAGCAGATGGCAATCAAAGTCAACAACCAACAGTCGGATCCAGGCAGCTTAGACCAAATTGACTATTTATGTAGCATATTTGCAAAATGTTGTGTAATTTCAAATATTTCATATTTATATTGTAATTGTATATGAGTACATGTCTTATATGAATACATGTATAATACAAATAATAATATACAAACTGTGTATTTATTTATTTGTCAATGACAACAGACATTAATTAGCACTGGTGTTATATAAACGGATCATTTTCATCTGCTGTCACTGGGCTGATTAAATTCACACACTAAGCCAAAAGAACTTTTTTTTTCTTACAACAATAACCTGCATCCCAAACATTTATTTGGTGCATGTTTCACTAGATTTGCTTTTGCTATGTATACTTGAAGTACAATATCCAGAAAAACTGAAACTCTAAATTTCTATGCACAAATATTTATTTCTATAAATTATGCCATATATTTACATATAATAAACTAACTTTCTGATACAGTGTAATAAAAAACATGTCATTTACTGAAGGTTTTGATTAAAGCTGCAGTCCGTAACTTTTTTGGGTTAAAAATTATCCAAAATATATTTTTGAGCAAGTACATAACCAGCCAGTGTTCAGAATTATCTGCTTGCCTTAGCTCGATTCAAAACGGTAAGCTTGTAATAATGTTTTTAATTCCAGTGGTACTGGTGGATTTCCGCGGGAAATTCGAGCATGTCTTTGCGTCATTACGTCACATCTGTACACACACACACATCTGTACACACACATCTATACACATAAAGAAGGAGTCTCGGCTAGAAGGCTATGAGTGTGAGGATGTTGGAGGTGGAGATTTATAGCCTTTTCTCACAGCACTTGATATAATTAAACTTATCAATTTGATGGCGGATCCAGAAAGGTTTAAACGACAATCACCAGTGACAACTAGAGATTCACCCATTGTAAAATGCAAAAGAATTTGGACTGAGAGTTTGGAAAAAGAGACTGCAACCGGACCCATGTGAAAACAAGGATAAATATCGGAAGGGCATTAAATGTAGTCACGCAATGCTTATGTTGGTAACATTAACAATTTGAGAACAAAGTATAATTTGCACGGTTTGACGTGATATGATAAGTGTTTGTTAGATTTAATCAGCGCGATTTACTGCTATGCTTTTTTCCCCTTAGTTGGTCAGAACAAAAGTGGATGTTACTTACTTGTTCAGATTACATTTAGGGTGAAAATTATTATGTTGGTCAAACTTCCAAAAAGTAGAATCTGTGATTGCGAATGCCAGTATCCACACCGGCACGGTGACTGACAGCCGCACATTCTCCTCAAAACATTGGATTCATCCGCGCTGTGCCTTGCCGAGGCACAACTCACGTAAAGTTGATAATTCCGCGAATGACTGCAATTGCAGATTTCGAACAGAGATGGCGACAAAGAGGAAAAACTGCGGACTGCAGCTTTAATATTTTGCATAGCCCTACAAAAGAAACAATATATGAAGGAATCAGAATGCATGAAAAAGTTGCAGAATGTAACTGCAAACAGAATTGCTAACTGCATATTACTATGATATAGGCCTATATCAAGAAGTGTTCGATTTGTGTCAAAGCTCTTTGGTGGTTACCCTTTATTGCATAACATTTTAAATATAGAAATCATTAAATCATGTTTATAAATGTTAAACCAAACCCACCCGCGCTCCCTTTACAGCGCGGCTGACTGAGGCAACGTCTACATTAATCAGAGATACATTTGAAAACGGCCTTTTCGTTTAAAAACAATCTCTGTCCACACTAGCGTTTTCAGGCGTTTTCCGACGTTTCTGTGTGGATGAGAAACTTATGGAAAATGCCTGAAAACGCTAAATTCACCTTACTGTGCAATGTGCGCATGCGTAAAAAAGTGTGTAAAGTAACATATTTTAGTAACAGTGAGTAAGTGAAGAGCAGATAACAGGAACAATACAGGTATCAACATCTATTGGTAACAATATATAGAAAAAGATGCGTTTTCAAACGAAAATGTATTAGTGTGGACATGGTCTGAGCTTACTCGCGCAAAAACTGCTATTATCAATGAAACTAAATACACACTGTATAATACAGTTGTAATCAAAATTATACAACCACCATTGCAAATCAGGTTTATTTGCAAAATTTACAGACTTTCAGCTGTTTGCAATGAACAAATCAAACAAAAGTCATAGAAATAGCTCAACACAACAAACGTTTCAAGTGGTTTCCCCAAATTCAACTGAAAATGCAACTTTTAATGACTTCTGCAGTCTCAAAATTATTTTGTAAAAATTATATGTAAATCTATTACATAATGTCTACGCTTTGTTATAATGAGATGATTTGCAAGAGTGTAGAACATAGTTAAACAGTGTTTTGAAGGATATTGAGCAGATTCTGACTAACAAACAGTAAACACCTCTTATTGGCCATTGCTTTTCAAGCCTGTGATAGGCTACAATATTCAGCGCTGCAAAAATACGTTGTAGGCTATAGAAACCTTTGCGATTAGAAACCAGAGCTCACACACAAATACACGCAGGACTGTTTGAAAGCAATTTTAAAAACCAATCAGATCTACACAAATCACACAAATGACCTATTCGGTGGCAAGGTGACAAGTTTGCATCCCTGATTCTGAATATGGTAAAAATGACAGTATTACAGTAATGTTCTCAAGAAGAATAACAAGAAACGCTAAAGTAAAACATCTGTTAGAGTTAATGAGACTTTTGGGGGGAAACTGTCATTCAAAATGTCACAATATAAAAATATCATACAATTCTTACAGGTTTGATTTAGGCTACTGCCTTTGGGTGTCATTTTCAAGCGATTTCAAAGACACTGATGAGCTGCTTCAGGTGTGTATGATTAAATTAATGCTGCCTCCAAGTCATGTCAGATGATTCTATTTATGATAAGTGCATGAATGACACCCTAATACTGAAGCACATTGTCACTGGTCATAAAGAAAGAGACTTAAGCTGTATCCAAATGAGCAGTGAAATGATATGGCAGTCTATAATCAGTTTATAAAGAAAATAATTTATGCAATAAATATCATAAATATTCCCTCTGTTACTCTCATAGAACAGGCCTACTCTCTTCTTCTAACCCATTCCAAGAATTTTTATCCCTGCATGGTTGAGTGCTGCTGTGATGGTTAGTGGAGTGCCGTTCCAGCCTTTAACCGGGCCGTAGTTTTGAGCCTTCTAGGCCCCTGCCACTCAGCTGTCAGTCCAGGCTTATATAGGCCCTCAGAGAATAGTCTCATATCATATTTCACACACAACCCGCTCAGGGTCAGTGATTTCTCAGATGCGATGTGAGAAATTGACTCTTTATCAAGGAGAAAGAAAAAAAGAAGGTAAAAAACGGCACTCCATACAGCCTTAAAACCATTCCAGACAGTTCATCTTTGATGCTATTTATTTATCAGTGCGATAGTTTAGTAAAAGACACGATGGAGAGATGTTACCATCAATTACTATATAAAGACTCCCTGTCGTTCATTCATTTTTGTAAGTGAATGCTGGAACAACCCCGTGTCCAAATATGCTTACTTCCATACTATACAGTAGGCGAACAGTATGTGAGCCGTGTAGTATATGTCCGAATTCATAGTTTTCATAAAACAGTATGCGAAAAGTACCCAAATGACATACTGAAATTCTGAAATGTGCATTCACTGGACACTTTTCTATCTCATGAGGGTTTGGGAGAGGACTTGTGGATGGCAGTGAAGCGACTCAATTGATGGCGTAGGTCACATGACAGACAACAATCCACTCACTCACACCAGCTCAGAAATCCACTCAGTCAACTTTACTGTAGTAAACTTTACTGTAGTAAACTTTCCTGTAGTAAACACTGTACAATGGCAAGTGGAAATACTGGTTTAATCCAGCCATATATGTTTGAACCAGAAACTGATTCAGAAGAAGTGGAAGAGAAAATTATACAGGGTTGTCTACAAGTCGATGTATCAGAATGGTAATAATAAGTTTTATGTATCTCTCTCTACAACGTCGGACACATAACAGTAATTAACATGATTATCCTTTTGCTTGACTATGTTATCAAACAGCTAATAATGTGTTGCTAATGTTACACAAACCATGTTCCGTTCGCCATCTCAGAGTCAGACAGCTGCCTTCTAAAAACCATCAGAAACGCTTGAAGTAGAAAGTAGAAAGTGGTTACAAAGTAGTTTGTGACATCAGAAACAGCAGCAATTTTAAACCATGTTTTTGAGACTGTCTTTGGTTCACTGAAGTTTTAAAATACTCATGGTTTGTCTTAAAGGATATTAAAAAACCACATGGATACAGTATATAAACAACATTAACTTGATTTTCACCACAGGGGGTCTTTAAAAATTATGAGGGCACATGAATTTTAGAAAAATAATGATGTGATAAATTATTTATAATTAATACGTCAATATTCTATATACACTCTAAAAAATGCTGGGTTGTTTCAACCCAAATTAGGGTCAAATATGGACAAACCCAAATGTTGTGTTAAAAATGTAATTTAAAATTTTAACCCAACTTCAACTTTCACTTTCAACTGTACATTTTTTAATTACATTTTTAACCCAACATTTGGGTTTGTCCATATTTGACCCAAATTTGGGTTGAAACAACCCATCATTTTTTAGAGTGTATATATATAAATACATATAAATAAAAAAAAACAAGAATTTACAATTTTGATTTCATGGTGACTTTAGGTGTGCACATTTTCAAATAAGCAATAAATCAGTGTTGAGGCTAAAAATCAAAACAATCAAATGAACACCAAAGTCTAAACTCATTTCTGGTTGTGTACATCAGGGTTTCTGCAATAAATAAACTTAATAAAAATAATAAATAGCGGTTATGTTCCACATAAGAAAGAATGTCATACATGTTTGGAATGGCATAAAGATGAGTAAATGACACAATTTTCATTGTTGTATGAACTATCTTGTATGTGATTTGTTTAGCTACTAAATAAATAAATAAAAGGTTTAATAGAAACTTTATAGGCCCTAATAACAATGAAAATATTGGCAGTCATGTCCAGTCCAGGCTCTGCAGTTTGAACTTTAATCCCACAGGTCCACATTAAAGAGCTGGAGACAGACTGGCACCTGCAATTATCCCTGTTCATCCAGCCATGGACCTATTTCCCTATTACACAGGGAAACACACACACACATGCACACACCTGCCACTAAAGGCTGATTATTATGGCTAGCAGACCTTTACAAACAAACACACAAACATATTTCCATTCCCATGCAACCCTCATATACAAGAACAGCCTCTTAAACAATGTCATGCATCATTTAACTATTCATGCCAACATATCGCAAAAGTTCCCTGCATAGTTCAATTTTACTAACAGTGCTAAAACTGCAGCCCTTAAAAATCCTGTCAGGACACATTGTCAGAAAATTACTGGTTAAAGAATTGCTGAATAACTATTCTGCTATATTTGTCTAAGACTAACAGTCAAGAGGGCACCAAGACTCCCTCTTGTTTAAAAAAAACATGAATGTGGAGTTATTTTAACAGCTATTATTGCTGTCATAAGCAGTCCTGGAGATCTATGAAAGCCCTTTTCCTCTAGGCACACAACTGCTGAGTTAGCAACCGGGTTCATATCTCTTTCCAGTCCCTGTTGGGCCGAAGGAGCTGGTTCATTCATTATAGCTTGTTCATTCAGTAGGAAAGGTAAATGTTTGTATCTTATATTATGTTAATAAATACAAGCATTACATTTATTAAAAATAATGCTATCGGACATTTCCTACTAAAGTTATGACCACGAGCTTCACGCACTCACAAGTGCTTTGTTGTCAGAAAGAATAGGAATCATGGAGGAGTTTATTCGTGTGTATTTCTTGGGAAAATCGTATTAAAGCCAAATTGCATTAAAGATACTTAATTTTGAATAAAATGTAGCGTTCCATTCTTTGACAACCAAACTTTGACCACGCTATCTACTGTAATTGTGGAATTTCTGTCAAATACATGCTATTTTCACTGTGTATAAAATATATAACAATAGGCTTCAAATGGTTATTCTTATACTGTATTATATATATATATATATATATATATAGTTTATATATAGTATAGTATAGTATAATATATATGTATATAGAGAGATATATAGTAATATATATATATATATATATATACTGTAAATACGAAAAAAAAGAATAAAGAATACCAATCACAGCAGCAATCGTTCTCCCCTCTTCTATGTTTAAAGTTTATGGCCTTTGTTCTTTCAGGACCACTATCGTCAAATACGATTGGCAATTAGCATACAGTTAGGATTGGCGGTATGGTTCTGTTCTGCCTAACATGGATAAGAGCAGGGAGAGCAGCAATAACCCGGTAACACTTCCTTTTACAGTACAGTACTTGCGTGAACTTACAGTGTACTTACCTAGAAAGTACTGGCTAATATAAGGTACAGTAAGTACATGGGTTAGGGGTAGGTTCAGGGTTAGTACCTAGTTATTACCCAGTAATTATAGTTACTATAATAAGTACATAGTAAGTACATGGGTAACAGGACTGTAAAAGGAAGAACAGAACCAACATGAATGTATTGCAGATATCATTAATTCAAGATTTTTAAGTACAACATAAATCGAGAATTTATTCTGATTCAAGGGGAATCAGAATGCCATACTGACTGATGAGAGGAGGAGCTGGGGATGGAGGAGGGTAATGTTCCATGAAATAAAGAAAATCACAGGTTTGGATTTGGAATGAAATGGCGGTGAGTAAATGATGCAAATATTCACGTTTTTGCATAGTTATACCCTAAAGGCTTGTGTTTCAACAACGTAATTTGTAGTTTTTACTTCCTTTTACTGGCACAAGCAGGTCCAGGAGTCCCATCAGATCCAAGCAACTGCATGCCCTTCACGCTTTAAACAGCAGACCTTGTAAAAATGTATAAACATTTACTGGAGATGGCAAATCATAATATTTAAGCATGACCTTGCTTTTATAATTTCGTGTTAACAGCACAGGGGTCACCTGCACAGTTCAAGAAGTAGAAATTGCATTCAAAATCCATACAGAGCAGAATTAAATTAGCATACTGCTTTCTGCACGCGTAGATAGTATGATCTGCTATTTATTTAAAATTTGATATGTTAATGAAACAGTTTGTATTTTGACAGAACAACCTACTGTATGTACCATGAGCTCAAAGGTTGGTAAATGATGAAAGTGGCTATGGGATTTGACATTATGATCAGTGTGCTGTCAACTTCAAAAGTCAAGTTTTGATTAATACTATAGGCCTACTACCCAGAATCCTGAAACTAAAATTACTAATCATGGTAACAAGTTACTGTTACCATGGAATGGGCAAGCAGAATTTCCAATCCTTGCCATTCTCAGTTTTGTAAAACGAACCTTCAGTTTTCAATCCGTACCCACAGATTCATAATCCATGCACACGCTTTCGCAAACAGTTTTACAAACTGTACTCATGATTTGTGGCCTTTCCTCATTTATAATAATATGAATGGTTGTCATAGAAATGCATGATGTATACTGTATTGATGTTTTCCAATAGAAAAAATGTACTGGGGTAAAATGTATTTTGTATTGAAAGTACACCAACTCCTGTCTATAAAAGGATGCATTGCAAATCTGTAGGGAAGGATTGTGAAAGCAAGGCTATGGATTGAAAAACCAAACGTACGGTGAACAAATCTGAGAGCATGGATTGGAAATTCGTGGGTACCGTTTATTTTTCCGTGGGTGTGATCTGTTAAGCCGAGTGAACAATTTAAGAATCTGTGAGTAGGCTTTTTAAACTGAGGGAACGAATTGCAAAACTGTGGCCACAGATTTTCAGGTCTTGTTTTAGTTTCTCCTACAGGTGACTTCCCTCCCAGGCTCCGTATTATGATCGTTTTCCTAATTTACTGCCCTTCCTTAAGGCCATTCTGCTCTGAAACAGAAACTGATACCTTGTTTTCAAGCACTTATGATCTGATGCTGTTCAGGCTAAATCTAAAGTTACCGCCCTCGTACAAGCGGTGCAGCACACAGTAAAACGGAGAAACTGTAACATGCATGTCTTAATTCTGCTCAGGTGGGAAAGAGAAAGTTCTGCTTTTGCTGAGGATTAGAGGCACACTTAGCTAATGCTGTGAACTGCCTGTCTGCAACTGCAACATGCAAGATTGGATATTATGCTAATCTTTGCTGATCAGCGCAACCAAACATGCACGAGGCCCGTGAAATTTAATTGCCTGAAATTACTGTACTGTACATGGAATATTCAGCTTGAATATGCAGAGTCTTCCGTATCTATCCTGCCCTACAGCACTTCTGCATGCCATTTCAGTAACGTTGTGCTGTCGCAATCCAGAGCCAGGCTTGTTGTGACGTATTCAAAAGCCCAAATTTCGGTGGTTGGATGTTTGTCAGCGAACGTTTCTACATGACTACTTAATTGTGAACAAAGGGACACCACTCATGGGGAGGGACCTAATGTCTGCACTGCTAACACAGTCTCGTCCCAAGACGTCATATGACTGACGCTTTTGACCATATGTCAACATCCGACGTTTTAGGGTACCCTTTAACGTCAGTTAGATGACGATCCTAGGGCGTCATTTAACTGACGCTTTACCTTTAGCGTCAGTTAGATGACGCGGGTAGGTTTAGGTCTGGGGTAGGGTTAGGATTAGATAGCATCATCTAACTGACGTTAAAGGGTACCCTAAAACGTCGGATGTTGACGTATGGTCAAAAGCGTCAGTCATATGACGTCTTGGGATGAGACTGGGCTGGCACTGCATGTGAGGATTCAAAACAATCAAGTCCTGCCTCCTAATGCCCTTCTTGTGCCCGTTTCTCCTGTGCCAGTCTTTCACGGCACTGTTGCTGAGTCAACTGATTTTTTTGTTGCTAAAAACTTTATACACCGCATAAAGCTGGACAAAACAGTCAAGAGGAATTAGAGGAAAGAGGATGTGGGTTGACCTCAGAGAGCCAAATAAAGCAGTGGTCGTGGACTCTTTTCCATTGTCACACATGGTTGAACTACTCTCTGCTCTAAAAGGTTCTACTGTTTTCTCTACCATCGACCTGACTAATGCTTTCTACCAAGTTTCACTGCAGGACAGGACAGTCGTAAACTCACAGCCTTTATTACTCACGACGGCCTGTTCAGTTTTGTCGTGCTCCTTACGGATTGGCTTCAGCGCCTGCGGCATTTCAGAAGATGATGGCCATCATCTTCGCTGGCTTGTCAAGGGCTGAAAATTACCTGAACGACATTATCAGCCACGGACATGAAATGTCTATGCATGACAAAGCACTTAAAGCGGTCTTACAACGACTAGAAGCTGATGGCTTGCAGCTCAATAAATATAAGTGTCACTTCAGGCGAACCTGCTTGCTGTTCTTATACTATTTCAGCCGAGGTTCTTCTTTCTGATGAATCACGTGTAAAGGCGATTCAAAATGTCCCTGCTGATTATCAGTCACGTTTGCCCTCACTGTTTCTCTTGCAGATAATGCAACAGCTCCAGATCCTGTTGATGATGTTGATGAGGAGTTTGTTGCTTTTCTATCTGCCGATGTTGATGCTGCATGTGGTTCTTGTCCTGCTCTAACTAAACTTCCTTCACCCAAGGGACTGAAAGGTGTGGTTTTTCTGTACTACAAACTGTTAAGGACAACTTTGTCTTCTGAGGCTCGTGGCTGATTGCACCTACTGCTCTTCAATCTATGCTGGTCTCCATAGTGCACAAAGGACATCAAGGAGAGGTAAGAACCAAACAACCCCTTCGTGATCTCTATCCCATCCAGAGATGGATGCTCAGGTTCATGATACTGTCCGTTCTTGCCACGTGTGTCAGCTCAAAGACAAAACTGTCAAGTCACATCCTGCTCCTCTCCAGCCGGTGCCGCTACCAGATGGACCATGGCAGAAAGGGGCTGTGGATATAGTCAGGCCATTTGACACTGCTGCATCCAACTGCAGGGTTGCTATTACATTAACTGACGATTATAGCAAATGGCCGGAGGTCTCCTTTACTGCCACTACAGATTCTGTGGTTTTGTTTTAGTCATCAGTCGCCATGGAAATCCATTGAGTATAGTTACGGATAGCAGTGTTCAGTTTATGTTTGCTGCTTTCGCTGCTTTACTGTAAGGAAGGAATATTCGTCACCATTGTTCCTCTCTCTACTACCCGGCAGCTAATGGTGCTGTAAAGAGGTTCAACCGTGTGCTTAATTTCTACATCTGCTCCTGTGCACATGTTAACTGACATGGCTGTTTGCCGAAGGGTTACGTGGCTGCAACACAACATGAAGACACAGATGCTACAAAGGGTGCTCGCACTCCTTGTTTCAGGAGGGGGATAAAGTGAGGGGTACGGAATGTTCCTAAGAGACAGAAAGTTTACTGAACCTCTCACGTTTACCAAAAGACTTGAGGTGGGTACATACGCGTACATTCTTAGTGATAAAAAGACATGGAACGCTTCCCATCTCACTGCATTTCCATGCACACCAACTACTGAGAACCCTGCTCACTTAGATCTGATGTGCTGTTCTGGATCTTATGTGTGGATGTGTCTGCATTGTCCATGCAACTCTAAAAGGGGAAAATGTTGTGTTCAATAAGTGAATTAGCTGTGGTAGACTCAAGTCAGAAATGGAAGCTTTAGCGTTAAGTTCTGCCGGGAAGACTCAATTGCTACGTCACTTATTACCTTCTCATCTATCCAATCGTGTCTAATACTTGCGGTATAAAAGACCAGTACTTACACATGTCTGAGTTCGCAGATGCTGACGCTTTCATTCATGCTCTCGTTTAGTCGCCAGCCAACATGTTTCAGGACACGCATATTGTTCTATTATTGAGTTCCGACGATGGATATGTCCCGCCGTATCTCCTGCTACACGTCGAGGTTCCCGCGATCAGTGCCGCATCTCCCCGTATGCACAGTGGTCTTCGGAGAGTTTTTGATCAGCCAAGGCCTCTCATGAGAAGTTCTGCTCTCTAGGCCTAAAACACCCTGGGTAACCAATCAGTTTCCATTTTCACGTCATCAAACGCCTCAACAGCGTCAGCTCAGTCAGGATAATCCGGCAGGAAGAGAACTATGTCATTCTCATCAACTTGTCCAGCAAAAGAACCTTGCTGTCTGCACGGGTGCATTATCCCGCAGATCACGATCCAGCGACATGAATCAACAACTCTGCAAATCACGAGAGGCGATCTTCTCTCGCTGGTTCAAGTTCAAGCTCCACTTCCAAGGCTTTCAAGTCGGTTTTTCAAGTTTGGTAGGCGCTTCCACCAGCCACTGTTAATATGTCCCCTCTATCATGATTAAACTTCATCCAGGTAAGTATTTCTCTGTTGCTTCCTACACCAGCGGCAGAGTTCAAATTGGTGTCCACGGTGACGTGGCGTACGTGTTCATAATTACTAACGTTACTGATCTGCAGACTGCAATGGGGCCGGTTAGCTCGCCTTAAAGGGGAAATGTTCATAGCAAGTGTAAGCAAGTTTCGCGTCACCGCCACAGTACAGTGATCTAATAATATCAGCGCTGTCAAAACACCCGCAATGTTGGAACTGCACTATGTATTATTTTTACAATGGAGATGAACGTTCCTGTAAACTGTGCAATTGTAGAACAAATATATATATATATATATATCAGCGTTGTCGATACCACGCTCTCATGGGCAGTTTGCAAATACCCACTAACAACTGAGTAACTGATTAAAAAAAAAAAAAAAAAAAAAAAACCTGAGCTAAAGAGTGCAAGTTGTTCATTTGGCTGTTATGCATTCGGTAATGGATATATCTACAATGGCAGTTAATTACATACTTACATAAGTGTTGTAATTTCACAAACAACTATTTTCAACATATTTAGGCCTACTTTAAATCATATTATAAGTCCCTTAATGAAAATTAGATCTACAATATTGGAAATGTGTACAATTGCTGTAATATTTAACCTTTCCTGGTGACTACTTAATCCACTGATATGTGTGATAGAAATATTTTATGTGATGGGTATTTCCACATTAATGTACAGACAAATGCAGACTAAGGATGCTCCTGTCAAAGGCCACATATCCTTAGCAAAAACTGCTAACTCAGTAGAACTAACAGTCATATTAGTTTTACCAAGTCAAACCAATCAACAGAACTAATCAGTGAAGGAGGCTCGAGTGGCATTGTGTTTGCTCAACTGTTTGATTTACTTGCTCATGTATCTTCTATTCAAGAGTCTCAACTGTGTTGTGGCCAGCGATCTCCCAGCCATGAATGGGGCTATGTCTGCAAGAGCAACTTGGGAGCCATGTCAGGCATATGCTGCGCATCTGAGAAAAGGATTCTACGCTTTAAAAAAAAACAAAAAAAAAAAAAAAAAAAACAGATCAAGTATCATTTAGGTAATGATAGTAGCTTCTTGACAGGACGCCGTCACCTTACTTCAGGTAAGTACCGTATTAAGAAGTCAGATTTAGCCGGTTTAAAAAAAAAAAAAAAAAAAAACACACTAGACAAAGGGTGCATGTCCAATCTCAGATTCGGATATCTAGGTCAGTAAAGGCTAGATGAATCTTCTAAGCTCACTCAAGGTTCGTCCGCTCTTCACAAAATCATCCTATAGCGATCGTTAGCGTCCTTAGGGATTAAGTTGCAAAATATATTATATCGTTGTGCTACAAAGCATAGTTGTCATCAAGGCAGATCTTATTGTTAGGCGATCATGCCATTTCTGAGACGTTAATTTGGCTATCAATCGTCTTCAATTTCATAATTAAGGTTGCGCTTATTCCTTCCAATGCAAAGCCATAGCTACGCGCTTTCACTCTTCGTTACAGGCTTTCAGACGGCTTTTGGCCTTCAGCAACCCGGATCCATCACCCTGCCCTCCTCTAACAGAGTTTGTTAAATTAGTAATGTTTGCTTTTCTTTCAGATTCCTGTTTTCACATCCTGATCACGGCCGATTGTTCCTTCCTCGTCTACAATTACGAATCGTAATTTAATATTTCTTCCATCCATAGTTTGCTCGCAGGCATTCAAATTCACGCAAGTATTAATACTAATTATCCAAGTCTGTTCACCGTTCCTTCTCTTTGTTTGCTACTTAAGGCATAGCCAAGACCTGTAGTAAACCTCCGATAAACGCCTGCCAATCACATTGTAAAAAAAAAAAAAAAAAAAAAAAAAAAAGTTTATAATTGTGCCCTTTTTCGCAGGATATGTGGTGGGTCTCCGGTGTGTATGCGGGTTTGGCTCGGAATGCCCCACAGATAATTTTGAATAGCATGTTGGAATGGTCATTTCGAGGTGATTAAGCATATCATTTTGTCTATCCCTTTGGATGTGGCAGGGCTGCTACTCCCGGCACAGGGGTCGGAGTTTCAACAGCTCGTTTGCAGCTTCAATTACCTCTCACCAACAATTTAACTTTTCACTTTGTTCCACCAGAATCATTCAAGATGGAGCGACTCAAGAAGTGTCAACATATAGACAACATTCCGAATGGTCGTTGATAAATTATGTAGCTCATCGTAGCTATCTCTAGTCACTAATTAGTTTATTCTGTCTCGATATTCTTTAAATCATGTTCTGTGGGCAGGATTCATGTAAATTTAGGTTGTGATGCACTAACCAGGAGGAATTTCATTAGCTCCTCTCAGCGCTGTTGTAGTCTTTAAAAAGCTATTCTTAAATTAATTTCTCCCATTGTTTGAACTTGACTGTTGTAACCTTGAAGATGTTGGTTATGCTTATACGGCAACATTTCACACTAAGTAAGTTAGAAAAGCAAAATCCATCCAACCCCCTTTTTATTACTTCCTGTCCGCATGGTCTCTTTTCTATTGGTATTCAGATTGGAGCTGTCTGTTACAGCGTCATGGCTCATGCATCCAGGGGATTCACTTCAGGAGCTAAATACTCCGATTTCCCCATGGTCTTTTTCTGATTTGCGTTTCTCACCTAATTTCTTTACTCTCTTTCTTAAGAACTCTAAGAATGACTCTCAAGGCTCTGTTTCACATTATCAATTTATTAATTAGTAATAAATTCTGTCCCTTCTCATCTAAGATTAATTTCTTAAATTCCCCTCCAATTATCCTAACTAACGGAGCACTTCTTTCTAAGCTAGTTCAGGACTCATCAGTTCTGTCCTCAAAAGCTGCAGTCTATCTCCCTCCCAGTATACTGGTTATTCCTTCAGGATCGGGGCAGCCACTACAGCAGCTGATCATGGCATTTCTACTTCAGCTATTAAGATCCTGGGCAGATGGTCTTCCTCTGCATTAGTCTATATAAGACCCGATTCAAAATCATCCTCGAAGCTCAGCAAGCTCTTCACTAAACTGTTCAGGTAAATAACCTTTGCAACTACTGGTGGTGGTGCCATGATATTCCATTCTCACAATTGGTCTTAAATCCTGCTTGCATTTACAAATGGTCAATGAGTCATTGTCTATATGTGGCCAAGTGGCCTTGTCTTAATGTGGCCTTGTCTCTATGTGGCAGTAGTAGCCGTTGTGGTCTTGTTCCATGTGGTCTTTATGGTCTTTAAAAAAAAAAAAAAAAAAAAATCATGCAAGTGTATGATATACATGTTCAGTGTGGTCTACTGTGACCGTGTAGCCTAATGTGGCCTTGTCCCGTGGTCTTGTGGCCAGTTATGGCATGGTTCTGTGTGGCCTAGTGGCTGTGTCTCGTTGGCCTTGTATCCGTGTGGCATTAGCAGCCTTGTGGCCCAGCGGGCCTTGTCTCTGTGCGGGTCTCAAGGCCTTGTGGCATAATGTTGCCTTGTCCTATGTGTGGCCTACATGGTCTTGTGGCCCTTATGGCCTCGGTTCTGTGTGGCCTAGTGGCCGTTGTCCCTGTGTGACCTCGTCTCAGTGTGGGCTTACGATATTGCGGCCCTTGCGGCCTCATTCTATGTTCAGTGTGGTCTACTGTGACCGTGTAGCCTAATGTGGCCTTGTCCCGTGGTCTTGTGGCCAGTTATGGCATTGGTTCTATGTGGCCTAAGGCCTTGTCTATGAGTGGTTCTGTCTCTGTATGGCTTTAGCAGCCTTGTGGCCCAGCGGGCCTTGTCTCTGTGTGGGTCCAGAGGCCTTGTGGCACAAAGTTGCCTTGTCCTGTATGTAAAAAATGGCCAGTGGTCTGTGGCCCTTAGTGGCGCGGTTCAATGTGGCCTAGTGGCCGTTGTCTGTGTGGCTTGCTCTGTGTGGTCCATAGTGGCCTTGTGGCACAAGTTGCCTTGTCCTGTATGTAAAAAATGGCCAGTGGTCTGTGGCCTTTAGTGGCGCGGTTCAATGTGGCCAAGCGGCCGTTGTCTGTGTGGCCAAGCGGCCTTGAGGCATTGTTGCCTCGCTAAAAAATGGCCATGTGGTCTTGTGGTCCTTGCGGCCTGGTTTTGTGTGGCCTTGCGGCCTTGTCCAGTCTACCTCGTTCTATGTGCGGCATTAGAGGCCGTCGTGGCTCATTGCGGCCTTGTCTCTGTGGTCTAGCAAGGCCATGTGGCCGGGCGGCCTTGTGTCTGTGGTCTATCATGGCCGTGTGGTCCAATGTGGCCAGTTTGCGGTCTAAGGAGGCCTGCTCTGTGTACGGCCCTAGGCGGCCTGCTCTGTGTGGTCCAATGAGGCCTGGCCCAATGTGGCATTGTCTGTGTGGTCCATCGCGGCCTTGTCTCTGTGTGGTCCAATGAGGCCTGGCCAATGTGGCTCTGTTTTGTGTGGTCCATCGAGGCCTTGTCTCTGTGTGGTCCAATGAGGCCTGGCCAATGTGGCTCTGTTTTGTGTGGTCCATCGAGGCCTTGTCTCTGTGCGGTCTGTTACGGCTTGTCCCATATGGCCGGTTCTGTATGCCCAAGGTGGCCTTTTCTCTGTGGTCCTATAACAGCTTTGTTCCATGACCTGTCCCTATGTCCTAAGTTAGCTCGTTCTCAGCTAAGTCACTATTCCACAACACTTGCTTCCCTCCAACTCATTCTCAGGGAAACTGGTTCGATCAGACGTAAGTGCGTCTCAAAACATAAGTCACCTGGATGAAAGCGTCAGCATGGATAAATGCTAATGTACATTTCAGCAGCAGAACATTAATGCATAAATGCTTTATTCACGTCTTCGCATAGTACCTTCAGGCTCACTATGAAGTCGTCTCTCACTAATTAGTTATTGGCTACGAGGCTTTCCACATTTCATGTTCATGCCATTATTAACTCCCTTTTCTTTCTATTTTAGGCTCTACAGGATACACGTCTGGTGGGTATACTTTTCTTTACCGTTCTTTGGGGGTGGGCTCCGTCCTGGTGGAATTATCTTCCACCTATTTTTGGGGGTCGGCTGCGCCCCTGCCTTCGTCTTCAGGCAGGAAATGCAGAGTCCGGACCCTCGGATTGCGAGCTATGGACGGGGCCTACGCCAAAGAACTTTATTGCTTGCTGGGCTATCAATAAATGTATTTATTGTTACAGTATTTATTCTACCGAGTCTTTCTGGTAGAAATGGAAGCTTTAGCGTTAAGTTCTGCCGGGAAGACTCAATTGCTACGTCACTTATTACCTTCTCATCTATCCAATCGTGTCTAATACTTGCGGTATAAAAGACCAGTACTTACACATGTCTGAGTTCGCAGATGCTGACGCTTTCATTCACCTCCATCCTCCCCACCACCAGGATGGTCCCTTCCCCTCCATCCTCCCCACCACCACCAGGATGGTCCCTTCCTATACCTCACGGGGGGTCGGCTGCGCCCCTGCCTTCGTCTTCAGGCAGGAAATGCAGAGTCCGGACCCTCGGATTGCGAGCTATGGACGGGGCCTACGCCAAAGAACTTTATTGCTTGCTGGGCTATCAATAAATGTATTTATTGTTACAGTATTTATTCTACCGAGTCTTTCTGGTAGAACTGTTGAAGTGTTGTGTAATGACGTAATGATCGGAAGTGCTGAGTAAACAAGATGGATAAAGTTCGCTACTCCTGTATCGTGTGCTTCATTGTTTTTTTTAACTCCTGACAGATAACCACACATATAAATAGATGGACAGGATAATGACGCACATAGTTCTTATTAAATCGTTGTCTATTTCACCCTGTCACCAATAGGCCTACAAATTATATAGCCTAGAATTAAAGAATGCAGTTAAGACAGGTTGATGTATTCAACTTAATAATACACAATAAAACAATATACAAAAATATTCGTTAAAAGAACTGGGAGCTTGTTCTGTTCTTGTGTTGGTAGATTAGATTTTATAAAATGAGGGACGGGCCACCCACAAAACTGTGGGAAAGGATTGCGAAAGCGTGGGTACGGATTGAAAAACCGAAGGTACGGTGTACAAATCTGAGAGCACGGATTGGAAATTCGTGGGTACCGTTTATTTATCCGTGGGTGTGATCTGTTAAGCCGAGAGAACAATTAAAGAATCTGTGAGTATGGTTTATAAACTGAGGGAACAAATTGCAAAACTGTGGCAACGGATTTGCAGGTTTTGTTTTAGTATTTCCTACAGGTGACTTCCCAGGCTCCGTACTATGATCGCTTTCCTAATTAAAGATTTTTTACTGCCCTTTCGGTAGGCCTTCTGCTCTAAAACAGAAACTAATTCCTTCTTTTCAAGCACTTATGATCGCACAATGCCCTCTTCTGTTCAGAGGGAGAACAACATTGGGTTACGTTATTTTTATGCTCCCCTTTAGACATTCTGTTGATGTTATGTTGCACCTACATGTCAACTAACTCTCATTAGAGTATTGGGTACATAAAAGTTGAGTATTAGTAGACTGTTAGGGGTAGGCTTAGGGTTAGTAGAATAAGTTGTTGAAAAGTTGCAAAGAAGGCAAGAGGGAGAATCAAAATAAAGTGTTAGCAGATTGAGCCGACAGTCTACTAATAGGCCTACTTTAATGCAAGTTAATTGACATGTAGGTGAAAAGTTACTTAAAGTCAACTGAATGTCTGGGGACCATCAAAATAAAGTGTTACCCAACATTTAATACTTTGTTAAAATGTTTCATTAAAAATTAAGCAAGCATTTACTCTACCAGTCAAGAGTTTGGACACACTTGTCTGAATTTATGTTTCTCATGATCTTAATGATATGATTGCATCAATCTTTTGGCTTATGCAGAAATGCTTGAATTTAGTTTAGTAGAATATTGTACATCTATACTAATGAACTTCTTTACAAACCTAAAAGAATAAAGTGAAATTGGAACAGATATTTTTAGGGACATAATAATAACACCAACAATAATAAAGAACAGGACTGTGTCCAAACTGAGTGACAGCGAGACCTAAAGTCTACATTACATAAACTACCAATGACAATGAGAAGACGCTGACAAAGATAATTTATTTCCAGTGTTTTTGTTTTCTTTGCAGTTGGGAGTCACACATATGAATATTCAGAGGTAAGATGAAATCTGGAAACATAAGTATGAGGTCATGCATACTCTTCCGAGGAATCACATGCTGGCTACACTGGTCAGCTCGGACAAAATATGTGACTTTTTAACAAAGGTAACATACACAAAGAAATATACACATTTAAGTTATTGCCTCAATAAAAGACCAGGGTAAAGACATATCCAGTGGCAAAGCACGAAATGACTTAAGACTATGACTGATGAAGCAGTGGAAGCGCAGGGTCTGCTTTTGCATCGTTTTGTATAAAAATTTATTTTTCTTCTTCTTTTTTTTTTTTCTGATAAAATTCAGTCATTCATTCATAATACACATTCCATATTAACAAACAACAAAATTAAGAAATGGCACCTTTCCTGTCACCAGAACCAGTTGAGAGGCACTTTTTTTGTAAAAAAAAAAAAAAAATCCTTGTAATTTCACCACTTATTTGCTGTCAGTTTGTAGTTTGCATTTCAAATGGTTTAACATGACACCACCCAGTAAGCCTGGTACTGCTACAGATGTTCAGTCTCTGGCGCTTTCGGTTTAGCACTTACTTTAATCCTGTAGAAATATAAAAATATTTCATTCTTCTTCCACATTTATGTCTGGCTGTTATGATGCACTGTAAAAGGGGTTTCCACAGCACACAGCTCAGAAAACAGCCCATATCAGGGCTAACCTTCAGAATAAAAAACAAAAACCAAAATACTTCAAGTACAGACATTATTTACATTTTTTCACTAATGAAAACTGCAACAAGCAATTTACGTGTTAGTCAATATAACGGCAAGCATATTACATTCTTCATACGAGTAACATCAGGAGTTTTCTTTTTTGTCCTAATCTTGGACAAGATGCCTTTTCTTTTCCTTTGATATCAGTATCCTTCAGTAACAGTTTCGCAAATGCATGTCTGTCCAAAAATTGTGCTGTCGCAGCAGCAGAGGCTGTTGGTAAACATTGGTATTGTACAGCCTCTGAATATCAGGCCACTTCACCGTCATGCATATATTACTAGCTTTCAAGAAAAGATCTCCAGTACTGATCCAAAAAAATGAGTCAGATAACTCAAAATTGTTAAAATTACTCCAGTTACTTTTTTATAAGCCTATACATATAGATATATACAATTTATATTTATAATATATATTCATATTTATAGATACTTTGTTTAAAAAAAGGACAGGGGGATGGAAAATAAAGGTGGAGTAACTTTAGCTCTAAGTACATTCATTCATTTTTAAGGCCTGATCACACCTATGTGCATGTTTGGCATGAAAATTGATCTGTTTTGCCTTTTTATACCAATACATAAAAATGGCAGGTTAAATGAAAATGTAATCTGACAGTAGGGGGGCGCTTATAGAAAAGCAGAAATACCCCGGTGACCCAGGTACATAAAACGCTGCGCAACTATCAGAATCTGACACCCGCTTGTCACGAGGAAAGAAATTCAAACAGTATTTACATGATTTTAAACAGCCATTTAGATATTTGTATTTGCTATGATGCTTATCAAACAGAGACAAGAAACCTGGTTTTGGATTCTTCCTCTGCTATTCACAGCCGTTTAGCAAAATAGTCTCTTTGTAAGCACCACCAAGCCGTAGTTTTATCTAAAAGCAGCGGCTCTAGAAATGTGACCAAAAGCGCAAATCTTTCTTTGAAGTGCAGTAGAAAAGAGATTAGAACCCCGTGTAAGAATTCTGTCACACTGACAGCATGCAAATGTTCACATCGGTCTGAACAGATGCAATAACAGTTTGTGTCAGTCTGAACAGATGCTGTTTATTCAGATGAAAATGTTTATCGCACCCAATTTTCACACCAAACATTCATCTTGGTTTGAACAGGCCTTTACACACACATTATGACACACTTACACACATGCAGATGATTCTTTTCTTTTAAAGATATTGGTAGAATCGTGAGCGCACCACTTGGGCTCCTGACAATTTCTGTGGATGAGCATCAGCTCCAGAACTCAGGCTGTTTTTGGATTTGCCCTTTGACGTGCCTCCGTTTACTTGTTCAGAGCTGGATTGGGGACATGGAGAGGCAGAAGGAGCCAGTTGCTCAGCACTTTGCACACCTGCATGGGTATCTCCCGCTTCTGCTGTACTTATCCCAACTTGACCTTCCAGCTCTCGACTGGTTCGACGATGCTCACAAGCAATCCAGTCCCGGATAGACAAGTCCTGAGAGTCGCACTTGGGTTTAAGGCGCTCCACAGTGGACAGTTCGGCACCTTGGTCCACCCCACCCTGTTCCCTCCAGTCATGAATGACATCTAGTTCAGCAAAATCCCGCTGGCCACCCAAAGTATGGCGTCGCCGGATGCTCTTCTTCTTACTACGCGTCTCTGTAGAGCGAGCTTTCTGCGTGCCAACACCGAACATATCATCAGCGGAGGCACGTAGACGGAACTTGAGTCTCTCTGTGATTTTAAGATGCCATGCTGGCTCAACTCTGTCCGATTCAGTTCGCAATGGGGCACTCAGGCTGCTGGTGGAACGGCCTCTCTTCATCACTTCCAGAACTCGAGACAGTCTATTTGATTCATTCTTGCTGACCCCGCCACCAGCTCCTGCCTCCACAGATGAATCGCTGTCCGTCTTTTGTCGCAGGGATCGCCTCCTAGACAGAGAGTCACATTCTATCAGTTTATGGGAGGGCAGCAAGCGGCAAGCTAGTTTGGGTGTGTTGTTTCCACTATCTTCCGTGGTTGGTATGTCTAGTCTGGCGATGCCAGGGGTAAACATTGGGAAGTCACTCTCGCTGTCCGTTTCCATTGGTCGTCCCTCACTGATGAGCTCACTGCGCTCGTCATCTGCCTCGTCTCCTCCCCGGCTTTCAGTCACGGACTGCACCTCTGGGCTCAATGTGATGGATTCTATTCCCGTCAGGAAGGTGGTTGAGGAAGTGGTTGAGTAGTCTGAGGTAATAGAGCTCACCTCTGCAGTCACTGAAGCCCCCCCATAAGCTAGTAATAGCTCAGGGGCCGGGGGTGTTGTTGTGCCCCATTTCCGAGGTCTGGTTCTGGGACCGGAGGGTCCAGAGCTCATAGTGCCCAAGTCTGAGGTGGTCTCATCTAACTGTGAAGAACGATCCGAGACGGATGATTTGGGAGGACCAGAGGTGCGGCGGATGACACCGGGTGAACATGAGAGCTGGGGCAAGAGGGAGAGAGTTGAAGAGGGTTTGTCTTTCATAAAGAAAGAGTTCCTCTGCTCCTTCTTGTTCTTTGGGGTGGACTCTGCATTTATGCTGTTGTCTCCTACAAGTGATTTTCCGCATGGGCTGGACCTGCCTCCATCCTCCTCCTGGCTTTGGTGATTCTGCTTTTGAGTTGGGTTATCCTTCTTGGTGAAGACAATATCAAGGTCGTCGTCAGAGCTGCTGGGTTGCAGCTTCTCCTTGTGCTTCTTTCGTTTGCGGTTGGCCGCAGCAAAGATGGAGGAGACTCGTGGCTGAAGGAACTCGCGGCTGCAGTGGTCCTTCCCTGATCCCCAGGAGCCCTGGACACAAAGAGAAAGAAAGAGTGACAGATTCAGTCACAAGGAAAACAAAACAACCTTGTAATCCAATGGGCCATAAAGCACTGAGGCCTAGCGAGAAAACATGGAATAAAAAGCCCAACCGCTGCCCTTGCAGGTGGCTAAACCCAGAGTACTCCACCTGCTTCTCTGATAGCAGCACAAATCAGAGGTTGAAGGACTGAACATAGAAAGAAACATTAGAGACAGTTACAGAAGTCCAAATGAGGCTTCTTTTTCAGAACAGCCACATAGCATAAGAGGCACCCGCAACACCGACAGCAATGACACATGGAAAAAGCTGCATGGGTTGCATTTGAAAATAAAGCTGGAGCCAGATGACGGGAATGGGAATGGGAATGGGAATCCATTTAACGGTTCTTCTAGTACTTTTGAGGAAGAACCAAATACATGATTCTAACTAAACTGTACGATATACTGTATTTTGTTTTATATTATATTAGTTTTTTGTTCAGTATTGTAAAAATACTAAACAAAAACGAATAATTTTGCAACAGATTTTCTAGCTTTTTAAATGTAGTTTATTACAACAAGTAATGTCCAATGTTTATCTTTAGAAAATTAGAAAATACATACAAAATATTGTCATATGGACAACTTAAAGGAGTAGTTCACTTTAAAAAAAACTTTTGCTGATAATTTACTCACCCCCATGTCATCCAAGATGTCCATGTCTTTCTTTCTTCAGTCGAAAAGAAATTAAGGTTTTTGATGAAAACATTCCAGGATTTTTCTCCATATAATGCACTTTACTGGGCACCAAACGGTTCAAGGTCCAAAAGACAGTTTCAGTGCAAACTGTTCAAAGGGCTTTAAACGATTCCAGACGATGAATAAGGGTCTTATCAAGCGAAACGATCGCTCATTTAAAAAATAAATAACAAAGTTTAAGTTTTATAAGCTCAAATGCCCGCCTTGCTCTGTTCTGTGTGACTCTCCTGTTCGAACTCGTTCATCAAAATGAACGAATCTTTTTCCGAGTCAATTCGTTCATTTCGTTCGTTAAATGAATCAAATGACTCGTAAAAAGATTCGTTCATTTTGATGAACGAGTTCGAACAGGAGAGTCACACAGAACAGAGCAAGGCGGGCATTTGAGCTTATAAAACTTAAACTTTGTTATTTATTTTTTAAATGAGCGATCGTTTCGCTTGATAAGACCCTTATTCATCGTCTGGAATCGTTTAAAGCCCTTTGAACAATTTGCAGTTTGCACTGAAACTGTCTTTTGGACCTTGAACCGTTTGGTGCCCAGTAAAGTGCATTATATGGAGAAAAATCCTGGAATGTTTTCATCAAAAACCTTCATTTCTTTTCGACTGAAGAAAGAAAGACATGGACATCTTGGATGACATGGGGGTGAGTAAATTATCAGCAAAAGTTTTTTTTAAAGTGAACTACTCCTTTAACATAGCAATAATACTTGTTTGACAAAGTGATGACTTCATTCAGTGAATGCCAGTCTTATTAATCCAGTTATTAATTCAGTAAATGACAGTGAATATGCTGTTTTAGATTAGTTTGAGAGACTGATTCATTAAATAGAATAGTATGTGTCAGACATTCAATAACTGTTAACTTAGCTGAACGTCATGAAGATAATTCAGTTGTCACTTCGGTTAATACTTTTCTAAAAAATGGTTCTCGATTCCCACCCCTAGGCAGAAATGCTTAATGCACGTTCTAGCAACAATTCATTTCCCCGTTACACTGAATGCAGTGCATGTTCAAAGCATGACATGATGGCCTCTGATCCATCTGTCCAACTGGCTCTCGGGTGCTACAGTGGGAGTCGTGGAGCGTGTCAGCCTGGTGCAAGAACTACACTCACCCATTACACCTGATTTATCAGAAAAGTGGCCACAGTCCAAGAATCAAACTCACCTTAGATTTAGCAGAGTCACTGGTTGGTGAATCTGTGGAGTAAAAATAAATATAACACATGGTTAGTGGCATGTGCATGTCCTCATACTGATCTCAAACAAACTGATATACAGAGATGAGTAGAGAAACATATGCATTAAGAAAGGTTGTGCATGACGAGGAGAGCGCGGCAAACAAGGAAAGAGAGGTATGGTGAGCAGGCGTGCATGCAGACAAACAAGTGAGCGATGTTTTGTTGGAACGCTCAGATATATATTCACCAGTAGGGAGCAATCTTTCACGAGTAGGACCATCCAGCAAACACAAACAATATAGTAACATGAATCTGGCACGAAAGGAATTTTTTTGGTTGCAAAAGAGATCAGCTGAACATGATGAACCTCTTTATGAAGGATGCATGGAGAGTGACACAACACCACCAAGAGTACAGATGAAATGATAACGGTCTTGCAGAAAGTGTCAGTGACGGATATCATTGAGTGATATTTATTATATGATCTATATGAACATCTGATTCTGACATACTGAGATCCTTAAAAGGAGTTATACAGAACCTTGATTATCTTAATGATAAGAAGAAACCAGACAAATTGTTAATTAGAACACAACTATAATTCAAAGTAATCAATGCAAGTTAAACTCATCTGTGACATTCTGTGTCAATTATCACAGAAAATAACTTTGACTCGTCTCTAAGTAAAAACGCATTACCAGTAACCCTGTAAACATTCAAATATACACGTATATGTATACTTAATATAGACCTAAATTAAACTTCTTCTGGCTATATACATAATATATGGACATACATTTTGAACCTACTGTACATCTTCATCATGCTAACATGTATAATGACGCATAACCAGAAGTTTTTTCTGTATATAACAGTAATCTAACTGATAAAAGCCCGTTTAGACAGTTTTACAACTTGAATAACACATAATAGCTTCAGCAAAAATACAAGTTTCATATACCTTTAAACCATTCCCCCTTAGACTTCCATTCTAAGTGCATTACAGTACAATTTTACAGACAAGTCAAACTTATTTTCTGCACGTCTCAGATGCTGTCCACACAGCTTAACTTGCTTTGAGCCGGGAATATTTCTTTAAGTGGAAAATGTTGCATTTCACCAATTAAATCTACAACCCTTTACACTCAAGAACTACGTGCATGATGCAGAAATGATTAAAAATGCTCATCTACATTAATTGAGGCGTTAGACAAGGGGGGTTGGATGTTTAAATGCTGGTTCTGGTCTAATGTGTGCTGTCGTGACCACAAATGAAGACGAGACACTCACGGCATGAACCAAGGTAAGAAGTGACAGGGGTCAGAGAGGGGCTAGCTATGCAGAAAAGATGACACTATGGGAAGACAGAATGCCAGCAAGGAAAAGTTAAAAAATTGATTCGCTGATGTCTTTGCTCCCATTTCATTTTCCATGGCGAAGACTAGAATTTTTTGGAGGCTTATTTCTTCTGTGTCCAGCCGAGCCCCCCCTGAACACCCCTTGGTGGTGACAAATGGTATGACCGAGTGATATTCAGAGCCGAGTAGCATTACCATGCTGTCTCTCCGTTTGGCCAGCGTTCAGAGAGAGAGAGAGAGAGAGAGAGATAGAGAGGGGCGAGAGACGGCGAAGAGCCTTTGAGACAGCAGCACTGCTCTACGCCAGGTAAACTCACAAACCACTCACGCCCCACAGAACCCAACACTTCTGATGCGCTTCCCCTTTGCACTTTTTTGCTCTCTTTTCTCAGTCGCCCACTTCATAAAATGCGAGGGTGTCGGCAGACTAGGCAGCTACACTGCGGGCAACAGTCCTCCCTCTTCCTACAGTTCCAGCTTCCCATCACGGACCCTACTGAGTCCATCAGTGACATCACGGTGTGATAGACTCCGCCCACTTGGCCTGTGTCAAGATCAGTATGTGTGAATGCTGGGAAAGCCTTTAGGACACGCGACAGAGGGGCACTAGGGACAGAGGGATCAGAGATTGACAAGCGTGCTCTGCGGTTTGGCCTTAGCTGTTAGTTTGTTCTCTCTTGGAGAAAGAACATGACGTGTTAGTGCAGAAGTCGGCAGAATTACAGAGACGACCCAGTGGAATTTGGACACGTAGAAAAAGAGACGTACACACTAAATGGTTGAATCTCACGGAAACGATCGTATTTCTCCCCAAAATTAAAAAAGAAAAATAATTGTATTTTGCATATAGTAGCCTATTACATTTTACCCTTTCTGGTAACACTTTACTTGAAGGGGTGTGCATAAGACTAACATGACACCTTCATAATCATGACATGACACATGTTATGAATATGAAGGAAGTTGTATGCATGTTTATGACAACTGTCATTAAGTGTCATTTGCTCAGTTATGACATTTTTAATGCAAATATGACATTGTTTGAGATGTCTTTGTTATGACACCTTGACATAAACCAATACATCATAACCTGTCAGTGTCTTTGTCATGACAACTTGACATTACTAAGACAACACAACCTGTCATAAACATGACATAGCAGATTAATTATCAAACTTAAGAAACCACTTAGCTTTATTGGTTAACATTACATTAAACTTTCAGGTGGTTGGTTTTGACATTGGCTGTCATGAAGCCATTATAACTTTTTAATGACAAATTCAATTTGTACCACTGTAGTTGAGGTCACGAAAAATATTCATGACACAGTTATAATGCCCTCATGACAGCCAGTGTCAAAACCAACCACATGACAGTTTAATTTAATTTAATGTCAAGTTGTCATGACAAATACACTGACAGGTTATGATGTATTGGTTTATGTCAAGATGTCATAACAAAGACATCTTAAACAATGTCATATTTGCATTCAAAATGTCATTATTGAGCGAAAGACACTTAATGACAGTTGTCATAAACATGCATAAACCCTACTTCATATTCATGACATATGTCATGTCATGGTTATGAAGGTGTCATGTCAGTCTTATGCACACCCCTTCAAGTAAAGTGTTACCCATTTTGTTAACATTTTCTTCCAAAATTCTCATTACAGTAATGCTTCTGAATATTCTTAATTGTCATGGATGCAAAACAATCTTAAATGTTAAAAATAGCCTTAATTGTCCTTGTGCAAAATATATATATATATTTTTTTCCACTTATTTTTAAGTGAAACATGACAGTTTTTGACATGTTTTGTGAGATTCACAAAACAGAAATGGGAATAAGTCAGAAAGTTTCCAAAATTGACAAATTAAATTAGGTAAAGGATGGAGAGTAAACAAATCATAACCAAATAATTCAAGATCGCACCAAGCAAGCTAATGTAGGCAAAACATTTATAACATGTTGCCTAACAAACTCGCACAGGCATTGTAATTAAGCCATAGCACAGCTTTTGTTAAAAACATAGAGAAGCTGCTTCTGTTCTCAGAAAAGCAAAGCAGTTTTCATCAAGAAAGTTTAAACATATTATTGTAGCCGTTTTGTTTTAGTTTAAGACATAGTTATACTTTGCAGCAGGGTGTAAAAGGTGAACCCGTGGCAGAGAGGGTCCAACCAAGGGCACATGTTACCTGACACTTCCCCGGGAGAGGTGCCTGTCCGGCCGATGTTGGTCAGCAGGTGGTCGATGTTAGGCACAGGCTGAGACTCCACAGCACTCTCCTCCTGGACTGTAGTCTGAGCAGACACACAGAAAGAACAATTCACTGAAGAGTTGCAATGGCTTAGACAAAGGAATGAAAGCACAAGTAGAAACTAGTTTTTACATTTTCGGAAGAAAATGTGAGTGGTTCGTTCCCCCACGATCTAGGGTGTTTTGGGTGATTTTTAGTGTAGGAGTTCTGGGTGGATGCTAGGTGCTACTTGCTCAAAAGAGCACATCCAGAGATACACTCCAAAGTTTAAAGGCCCACTGAAGTGCCTTGGACGCGCCTTTGTATGATGCGTTGACATCATTTCCAGGCTCCTCCCCCTTTTCAAATAGCCAATAGCGTTTAGTTTACCTAACAGAGTGCAAGTCGTACTTGAGAGCACCATGGAAGCGAATCCGAGCGCTGATGATACGTTGGATTCAATAGTAGAGGTGTGAATAAATTCTAGCCATTTCATTCTTAACCAATTGGAAAACGGAATAAAACTCGAGCGTTTGAGAAACCGAACACACATCTCCAACCCATATTGCTCCGTGATGTGTCAAAGGTGGCTTTGGCCAGGTAGTATTTATAGCATAGGGGGCGGGACGCTTTAGATTCTAGAGAGCATTTGATTGGAGAGATGATGTGATGAGAAGCTGAAGTTCGCAGTAATGATAAAAATCCGTGATAAATTTTAGTGGAAGTGAGGGACTGTAAAGCCCAATTTATACTTCTGAGTCGAACTCCCGCCGTAACTACGTCGTAGGCTGTGTGTAAAACGCGCACCCTTCGGCGTACCCTGACGTGCACCTCTCCAAAAATGTAACGACGCGTCAATTCTAGGCAGACCTCAAGCGCTGTGATTCGTCTACTAGAACCCCTTTCTCGGGATTCACATGCTCCCTCTGCATGTGTAATTGCGCGTCAACGCGGACCACGACGCAGAAGTATAAATGAAAACCATATACTTATAGGCATAGCCTACAGTGTAGAGGCTCCGGTGTAGGTCCGACGCAGAAGTATAAATAAGCCTTTAGTTTTGAATGCTTATATCTCCTAAATGCACATTTTTTCATTGTTTTGGAAAATCACAAGCTTATTCATAACCTTAAGGCTAACATATTCATACTAAAAGCTAAAGAACTTAAATTTAGATTTCAGGGGGCCTTTAAGAGTTACTTAGGTTTAGGGGTTTGCTCAAATCCATTTTCCACTGCGAGGGCTAACAGTGTGTTGGGTGAGGCCAATAGCCTCGGACCTTGAGCCGCAAGGCCAAAACCAAGCTGTGTTTCCACTGTTGGACCAGTAGCCTCACAGCGCTACCCTAAAACCCGGCCTTAACACAACACAACGTCACACAACCCCACTGTTTCACCAGCAGGGGAAACCTAGCGGACTGAAAACTAACTAGTGCACATCAAACATGCTGAATCAAACTGTATGTATCATCATACAAGATGCGTTCTGAGGATGTTTGAGCGATCTCTCCCATCACACTACACTGTTATCCCTTCAGTCAGAGCAGCAGAGGGAGCTCACGAGCAGAAAACAGGAGTTATGTAATTTATGACATACACAGATGCAAAATCCCGTATCAACAAAAGCACAGGAAAGAGACAGATGAAACATGAAACCAAATAAATACACTATAATAATCATAAGCTTTGTCCAAGTTCTTCAAGCAGTCTCAGGTATTTCTATAATCAAATGTGTATTTATATTATGGCAAAGGATAAGTAGCTTTTAGCACCGCAAATATAATTTTGCCTCATTCTGTGATCAGAATCCCCATCGGATTATAATCAGAAGGTATTTCACATACTTGCTGGTGTCTGAAAGTGAGTTTTGATCTGAAAGTTGTTTTAAATGTCTTTAATGTCAAGGTTAGCTGCTATCCTGATATGAAAACATTCGAAACGAGCATCGGTGTCTCTTAAACTCCGCCTCTGTTCATGACCACTCCTCAAGCCCCTATTGGCTCACTTTGGTATTCGGTGGGCCAAAAATCCCAGACTGTTGGCCCCAATGAAGCACCGGCGAGGCCCGATCAAGCCCCGGAAGTGAAAGTGGAAATGCGACTTGCCCAGGCACGCACTAGCATATTCTCTTTTGGCCCGACAGTGGAAACACAGCTCATGATGCCTACCTTAGCAAAAAAAACTAATAAAAGAAATAGTGGAATAAAGAAAGCATCTGTACTAATACACACCGTAGGCTCCTTATCACCCTCCTCGGTGAAGAACCAGTCGTACTGCAAGAGAAAACACCAGACTTCATTCAGAAATGTTTCACCAAAGGTCAAAAACATGACATTTAAAAGTTACTTTCTTTTCACATAAGAAGAATGAAGAACTCACATGCTGAATGAGCGTTTCTACAATCTTGTATTGGTCTGGCATGTGTGTCACCATGTGAGTCATATTGTCTTCAGATGTTCTCACTAGTGTTGGGCCGAACACAATGGCCAGATTACGTGGCTCCATCTGACACAATGATAAATGAGCAAAATGAGACATTTCTCCCTTTTCATACTGTATATGAAAAACAAAGAGAGTGTTCACGTGCATTCTTGTTCCGTATGTGTCCTTATTGTGTATGATGTGCAGTAACTCTAAAAATGACTTTCCTTTTTGGTTGACGTCACCAAGCCCTTTTAATTTTCAGCTATACTCTCCGATAAATTTTTGGTCCATAAAAAATCAACTTTTGAATATCTTTTTTTTGCATGCATAAAACTTCTTTTCACGCTTACCTTTAAAAAAAGAGCTTGAAAGCAAATATCTCCATCACTGAAAATCTGGCGGAAAGCTTGCAATGTCTCGAGAGCCCTGTATTATGTGTTCTTTTCCATTCTGTTTTTGAACGGTAGCGGACATTCTGTGTACATCCCAAAATTGTTTTACCTTGTTTTTTTCGGAATTATCAGCCACAGTTTTGAGATGTGCCGAGAGGAACTTCAGTGTTTCATAATGATGATCAGGCAACTCGTGAAGCTGAAGAATGAGAGGTTTATTCAGGGCTTCCATAACATACAAAGAGATTATTACCACTGAAAACAAATGTTGTTATTGAGGCAAACTGCTGCTTACCAGTCTCTTGAGCACTTTGAGTCTCTCTACAGGATCCTCTATTCTGTTGGCATCAATAAAGTCTGCATACCTATCTATAGAGGCCAGATCATGAAGGAACATTATTTCAGCTGTGGCAGGTGTTGAAGTTGCATGCCTATTTCACTCACAACCACTAGATGGCAAACTATACAATTAATGTTCAAAATATATCAATACAATATGAGTCATAAAGATCCTCAAGCAAGGGAATTCCCACAAAGACGTTTACCGTTAGTGAAGAGGGGTTCAGGAAGTTTCCTGAAGAAGGATTTGAGTAAACTGCTGATCACATTCAAGTCCTTCCATTTCTGTCCAAGAATAGAGAATGTATTTTAAAAAAAAAGAAGAAGAAGAGGAAGAAGGACCTCAAGCAAAAAGCAGAGAAAATGTTGAACTAGACAGACAGAAATATACACTCACATCATCCTGAATATCAATGTCACCCATGCCCTTGTGATTGAGCTCTTCCTGCATGATGGAGATGGCAGAATTATTTCCTGGCACTCTGTAAATGCCTGTGTATTCCAGTCCTCGTTCTTCCACCAGGTTACAGCACACTTCAACTATCAGAGGAACAAACTAAAACACACAAAGTTCAGTCAAATACCTGCAAGCCAATATAAACCCCTGAGACTGCACGGCATATGAGAGTGTGCTGCTTACATAGACAAATATGACTCCAAAATCAGCAGTATGAAAAACATATCAGTTTCCAAATGCAATTATGTTCATCCCACACACTTAAGTAAACAATTCCTCTTTAAACATTATCAAACACCTACAGATAAAAAATATCACAACGGTATTGAGCTCACTCCCTTGTGAAAAAAATTATTTCATTGTACTGAATGTGCACTTGAAGTGTATTTAAAACCTTAAATGTATAAAAAAAACTGTACTTGCAGATATTATATTAATGAAATGAAAGCTCACTTAAGTGTACTTTAAGAGAATACACTTTTTAATGGCTGACAGTTAAGTACACTTTCAAAAATTGCACTCTCTAATAATGTCAAATTAAACGTTTTACTCGAAAGTTTATTTTAAATCATTGTTTTAATAATCATTTGTCACAGTTTTAAAAAAGTATTTGATGTGTTGACTAAAATACTAAACCACATGCAAAGTCCTTGATTATAACAGTAGTGTTATTCTATATTACATTTAAAGTTAATATATTTTAAAAGTACTAAATTGCTAATTTATAAAGTTTCAATAGAAATGTAATTAAAGTATATTTTAGTTTACCATAAATGCTTGTAAGTACATTTGGCAGTAGCCTACACTTTAACCATATTTCAGTGGGATTATAGTTCTAAAATTGCTTATAAAGATGTACTTACGTGAGTTAAAAATGCTCTCTAAAATGCAGCTAATGGTATTTAATATAAATTTACACTATAATATAAATTTACTTGCAATTATGGAAAGTTGTCAAAACATTACATTCAGTTCACACTTAAGTATATTCATTTAAAGTATATTATTATAGTATGCTAAAGAGTACTTATTTTTCACAAAGGACAGTTTTAGGATGTCATTGCCATCAACAATGCCGAGTGAAGCAGTAATAAAGAGAGAAAGTTTTTTATTGTGGTCTTACTCTGTTGTTCTGAGCAGGAGGACAGTCATCTAGTCTTACTCCAAATGTGACTCCTGGAGACGGTTTCCTCTCAAATGGCTTTCTCATCAGTCCAGGGATGCCCTTCCTCCATGTGCCCTTATCCTTGGGTGGGCTGGTTTCATCTATTTACAGACAGCCATAATAATAATGTGTTAAAGAAACATAAGCACTTCAAACCTAGGAAGCTGTCTACCCAGCTCTCTCTATACACCTTCTAAGGCAGCATCCTACCCGAAAAGGAAACTCATAAGCGACTGATTTGCAATGCTCTACAAAGACAGCAACTCTGTGGATGGTCATTCAAGTGCACAACACAAATAGCAGTAATCAACACCACTAATCAGGGCCTTAAAGGTAGGGTAGGCAATTGTGGAGAGCCTAGCAATCCCTTATGAAAAGAAAATATATTTCCCTATATATGAATGATCAATATATTAAATGGTTCAACAGTATATTTGAAAATATAATATATTACAATATATTGAATAATGCATTAGGAATTGCTGCTTTACATATTTTGAAAAAATACAATATTGACAATATATTTACTAATATATCATAATGTGTGTAATTTTATATTCAGTAATACACTTCATAATATATTGATGTATATGTGATGCAGACTGCATGTGTAATATATTTTAGATATATTTACTCATGGAGCATAAACACACACATTTATAGAGACATATACTGTATAATGTAATATATATTTTTTATTATTTACAGTATAAATGTTTCATATTTTCAAGCTAGTTAACAAAAGCACAAGCACACCTGCATGTGCTAAAGTGTTTAGCTAAGAGACTATCACTGTGCAGAGGAGTGCATAGCCATTACTTTTAAAATATAGTAATTAATAAATATAGTTTTAATGCTGCTCGACCAATCGTCAACTGAACCACAGGCTCTACTCTTCAGCACAATGGTAAAACTCAAAAACTCAGACATACCAGAAAACCTATAAAATTCCAAAATAACAGAACATTAAACACTAACAGATCTCCCCCTATATTAATATTGAGCAAAACACATGAAATAACACTTCATTTTAATATGTACTCTCCCTTAACAGTCAGAAGCAAAGCCTGCTGGGAACTAGAAATCTGTTGTAACTCATTCCGTGAATGTGTGTATATATGTGCGAAGATACATTAACATTTATATGGGAACATGTATGTGCAGTATGTACACAAAAAAGGATAACACTTTGTGAATATTACATGTAATGCTATTTTTGTCTTCATTTTTAAATATTTTATATGTATTAATATATAGCCATACATGGTCAATGCATATATTGCAGTATATTGAAAAATATAAGCACTAGCTTCCCATATATGGAAATGTATTATGTGCTACTGTATATCGCATTATATTTTGCAGTATATTCCCATATATTTTTGTTCCATAAGGGATAGCAAGCTAGCTTTCAAAGCATGAGATACCAAAGTCTGCAAAGTGTCACGAGACGAGAGACGCCGTTAAGCTACCTCATGTTTAAACCACATAACATTACAATAATAATTTACATAAACAACTTACAGAGCTCTTACTTGTACCACCTGACTGCTGCAGATTATTTTAAGTATTGATAGTGTTGATAGCCTGGGAAAACCCAGACAACTTTTGGCAAATTTAGATTTGCTCTGAAAGTTAGTCTGGCAAAGAGCTCATTCAAGCCCATTTCCAATCCGTCGAAATCGAGGCACCAACCAGAAACGTTGGGGCGGGCTTTACACGATGACGACAGCGCTGGGATTTTGAAGCAGATTTTGTAGCCTTCATTACAAAGATGGACGGCGCCGTCGAACATCACTCGTTCGAATCAGCTATCGCGTCTGTTTTAAGCGATTTGAACGTTTCCTTTTTGTTAAAAACCGAGCAAAGAACAACACTCGGAGATGTTTCTCCACCGCTCTACATACGTCATCTCCTTCATCGCTCTGATTGGTTTAGGTCTATCCGCGACGTCCGTTGGTGACGCCCCTCTGGAAATGATTTGTCAATGACGCTTTGCCAGACCATAACTCAGTTACAACTGAGAATGGTCTGGTTTTAACCAGGCTATAGTGTTGACATAGAAATGCATACATTTGAGTCTGAGGATGTGAACAGCTCCAGGTACATCACGGGTTGCCATCTCGTATAGTTACGACATGGCATGAACGCAGCATAAGCTCGTTGTTTTGGTTCAGGAGGAACTATAAAAGGCGGCTGCTGTTTGTTTGTGGCGCTCGGTGACTGTCGGTCTACAACTCTGCACAGACTTACAGAACACACTGATGACGTGTGATGTCTGCACCAGCAGGGTGTGCAGAGATATGGAAATACATATGTTGACAAGCAGATACTTATTATTGAATTCAGTCTGATTGGATGAACCTTTAAAAAGTACTTAAAGTTGCAGCAAGCAATTTCTAAGAAACTGTTGATATTTGAAAATCAACCCAAACAAACACACCCCTTCCTTTCATTGCAAGAGTGGATGTCTCTTTATCATAGCTGAAGCGAAGCAAAATAAATAAATAAAGTGAATATGATGGACAAACTACAAGAACTAAAAATGAACATACAGTACACAAGAGTATATTCAAGCAAGAGATAGTTGTTAGTCATCAGCAGCACACTAGCTCCAGACAAACAATTACACCCAAAACTGTCCTGTTTCTATATCTAACATTACAACAACAGCATATCTTGGTTTTGTGAAACATAGTCTCTCCAGCACTGGAAAGCTTTTCTAATATTAACGCAGGTCCTAAAGCTCTTGCCTGATCAGAACCCTTCTTTTTCCAGTGATATCACTCTGACTGTTTCTCTTTTGTAATGTCTCTCAGCTATCTCTCTTTCTACAGTGTTTCATTAAATCTCTCTTCCCCAATCATGAGTGTACGTATATGCCCCCTACTGCTGATCGGCTACAAGTGTGTTGTGGTGCTCGGTCCGATCCACTTTCAACAGCGTTTCTCAGAAATTGCTTACTACACACAAGTACTGGACAACATTTGTATTGATACTTAAAAGTACTGAATAAAATACAAAGAATCCAGAGTTAGTGCCCTTGATGCTGTTACCTTTGTGCATGGCTTTCCTGTCGTGGTCCTTGTTTGGTGAGTGAGGACTTGTGGCTTTATTCTCGCCCTTACCACCCAGTAATGTCTGCCTGATGGACTGACGGGAGGCCTTGGGCGAGGGTTCTGTCTTACTGCTGGGTGGACTGCAACACACATAATCCGAGTCAAGATCTAGATAAGGAAGAAGTCTCCAAAAATTTGATGGGAATTCTTCCCTTCTTCCTGCTTACCTCATCAGAGTGTTGTACTCCTTTATTTTCCGGTTGATGAGGTCTGTGCTAGTAACAGTCGCATTCTACAAAAGGAAGAAGGAAACAGAGAGAAGGCAGACAAAAGTGAGTGGATGAAATGTAAGAGTGGAATCCCCAAACACACCAGAGGGCTTTTGGATAACCCTGTGCTATGAGAAGAAGACACCATATAGTGGAGATGCCATGCTTTTCCTCAAGAGTTACTATTTCTTACAAAAAAAGCCCTAGGTTATGTTCAGCTATTGTAAAAAGTTTCTTTAAATAGGGCCTTTTTCCATGATTCATAAGAAAGTCCAAAACATCCACCATATCAATATCAGGTACTAGACTTGGATATATTTACCCCGCACCACTCACATCACTAAACGAAAATGCAAAAATAAAAAAGGTTTCCCGTCAGCCTTTGTGATCCTTTGGATTTAGATTAAGCTATATTGTTTTTATAGTGTTGTCTAGCCCACTTCGGCACACGTCTGAGCGTTCAAAGGCAAGCATCTTCCAACTTCCAAGCATCCAAGTCAGTCTTAACATAATTGGGATACTAAAGATGTAAGTAATTCAGACACTGTATGAACTCTGAAGTCACCAATTGAATGGCTGGTACTGCTCCTTTATAAATATGAATTGAAATTGCATTTGTATTTGAGGGAAAAAGTGCGGATCATTCACCTCTTCATCCAAGTTGCTGTTCTCTTGAATGACTCGGATCCAGGACAGCATTTCCTCTCGATCCTCCGCCTGGAACAGGTATTCACAGTCTGACGTCGTCAGCCGGAGGACGTTCTTCCGTTTGGTGTCACTGTAGGAGATGTCAATGAGACAGGCTTTGATGCTGATCGGCAGAGGCTCGTCTTCGATCTGGGAGCTGGCGTTGATTTGTCCGTCCCTCTTGTCTTTGTACAGGTAGAGGCAGTGGCCACGAAGCACAGCGTAGATCTGCTTCCATGACCGTATGCCGCTGCCAACACGCTGTAGGAAAGATAACCGAATTATGAAAATATGATTGAATTGAATGAGCCAAGTTAAAATAGCAAATATACACAAGCTGCTTGTCAACTGTAAACAGCCTACATTTTAATTAAAGTTATGAATGGGTTTATTTGATAAAAATTATGGTACATTGCTGCTGTATTTTACACCCTTAATTTTGGTAAAATCACTATAACAGAGTCTTATTGTTGGCTTATTATTTAAATGTACCACATATTGTACGTGTTTTAACCTCTAAATCTGTGGTGTAAAATATGACAAGATCTCACAAGACAAGATCTCTCGCACTACAGTACTTTGTCCAACATTAAATGTTTCTGAAAGCCTGCCAGCCATTCACATTCAGACTCGTTTCAACACGTTTACAATATGTTTGACAAGGACTCCTACAGCATCAGAAACCAGCATGCTCTGCCGACACTTTCATTCAGTACTGGGACCTAGAACAAGAGAAAACATGATTGTGAATGTTGGTGTTTAATGGTGTTGTACCTTGCCCTTATCTGAGTTCAGCTGCCGGAAATGAAGCGGACCCTCCTTTGTGGCATCAGTGAAGACATCTGAAGTAGAGTCTCTCCTAGAGTCAGAGTCCTCAGAGGACCTGTCAACAGCCTGAAACACACCAAACGCACAATTTACATTCTTTGACAGCTGCCACTGAAATGAGGACCACTGAGCTCAATAGTCAAATTGAAAAGGACATCAGATTATTAGATGACAAGCAATGCATTTTTTACATTTTCAAATCAAAATATTTAAATATGTTGATTAATTAATCAATATCCAATGTGGATGGTTCTACACTCATTCTGTGCTAACAGGTGGGACTATGAAAAACATGAATGTGACACTTTAAACTTACATTTCTCTCATAGAAAATCCCATTAAATTGACAGATCATGCCCCCGACGCAATGCGGCGCTAGGCTAGGCGCAAGTCGTTAGCCTCATAGCATAACTGCCTAAGTCATTTTGTTTTTTTTCTTGTTTTCCAAAGACATTGAAATATGACTTACGCAATTATGCTATGAGGCTAACGAAGTGTTTTTTGCTAGTTTCAGCCCGACGCAGTTATCATTTTCACATCCTGTGCCACATTGTTTAAATAGCAAATGCATTTGCTCCCATCTGTTCGCCCATGGGCGTGCTGGTCTGAAACCGAGGTGTATTCAGCCGCATTGTTGGCGCGTTGCTATTTCGAGGCAACTGAAGACTGTGCTATTGACAACTGAAACCTCGTCTAAAGTCAATGGCACAGTATTTTTTTTTTTTTTGTTATTTAAAGAGCGCGTTTGTAATGTGTGCCTATAGGTGGGTCCACAATGTGCGTACACTCTGCTTATTACACACACAGGGACGTGCAGCAGCACACAAACATGGCACATTTTTAAAATAAAAGGATTACAATGTAAAATATTATTATTGTGTACATAAAGATATGGTGGAATCCGGCTTGTCCTGTAGATGGTCTGCTGAAGCGCTTTAACCTCGAGCACGAGCTGATCAGTTTGCTCTCTGGAGAAGCGTTCAGTCTTTCCGCTTGCAAATTCCGCCATGTAAATAGCGAATCCGCCATGGCGCAAGTGCTACTGGCTTTTAAAGGGAATGGGAGATGAGACTCTGATTGGTTTATTGCACATTACGCCCAAAACACACCCATTACACATTTCCCGTCGTTAAACTAGCAAAAGTGGATTCAGACATGCCATTAGTGCACTTGCGCTGTGCGCTTTAGACCATGTGCTTAGATCATTCAGATGTTGATGTTAGCTGGAGATCAGGTGCCAACTGGACATAACTTTATCTAAGGTGTAAACTAATCATAATGCAGTTAGTGTGAGTCTTAGTCATATATTATCTCTCTATTACAGCAGTCTCACCTTTCTAAGGCCCCTGAATCCATGGGTGTGTTTAATCGACCGCCTGTACAAACACAGTAAACACAGAGGTCATATAATGCAAGAGACAATAATGGAAGAAGGTTGACTTTTCATCATTGTGGTCATTGTACTGATTTGATTTTAAGTAGTGACTGTAAACATACCCTCTTCCTTCTCTGTAATTATCCAAGCCCTCATCGAAGGATCTGGAGCGCTCGGTTTTAGCTCCAGAATCAGATTCCAGAATTGTGAGTCGTAAAGAATCTAGGTTGGAGATATGGGTGAATTCATAGTTAAAAAAGAGACACAATTCTGATATCACTGAGAAATTGTATGTGTTGGCAGAGATGTTCCTCACCCTGGTCATGGGACAGCTGTCGGCGTATTACGGGAGAAGGGGAAGTTGGACTGGGTGGGATGGTGGTGATGATAGGCATGCTGGAAATCACGGCAGATGCAGGAATGTGTGTTGTGTCATGGTCATTACTGGAGCTTGACGGCTCATCTGATGACAACAGACATGAGACACTTATAAGATCTTTTATCTTTGTAGTGCATTGCATGGAGTAATGTAGTCCAATAGACACAACAGAATCAGACAGTCAAGAGGAAAGTTGCTTACTCATACAGCAAGCAATCATTAAATTGATAAGACTCCCACACCTTTTTATACACAGACCGACGATATACAAACAATAGAGCAGACGGGTTGCATCACTGGAAAAATTATTACTAGTACATTTTTAACCACATGATTTTAATTCCCTGTAGTTTTAGGTCCTAGCAACCAGCTCTCTCTGCAGTCTCTGTGTAATACACTAATACAATTTATGATGCTAAAATAACAATTAGGTGTGCTTATTTAGTTCTGAAAAAAAAAAAAAGTTTACAGTCTACCAAACCCAACACAGTCAACCAAATTAAACAAACTCAACCATAGTCATAGTCTTTTAAATAAAACACAAAACCAATCACAAAACAAACCCAAACCAAAGTGTATTAAATTAACTTAAAAACGTCTACTAGGGCTTCCCCCGACTAAAATTGTTCCTAGTTGACTAGTAGTTGTTCATTAGTCAACTAATTGCATGTTTAGCCTATATTAATTTAATCACTTAAATATTACTGGGTGCAGAAGCCTATTCCGCACACAAGCACATGCATAAAGCTTGCCGCAAAGCACTGGCAAAAGTAATGGTTATGAATGTGGAGGAAAAAATATCAAGGAGACATTTTAATTGTTTATTAATAAACTAGTGTTTTCTGTGTCAGTGTCGGCTGCAAAGATGAAGTTGACGATGCTGACTCGACATCACAGTATAGTCAACGTGCCTATATAGAGAGAAAATTACCTTTCATATGGATTAGCCTACATAATTCCGGATAACATAATCAGAGTATTTGTTTTCGAATTGGTTCGTTTAAAAGTAGACATGTGTAGCTTTCTATATATATATATTTCTCATGTCTGTGAGGCAAGTAGCCTATACACTGACTTTCGGTAAATTTTTGTGACACGCTCCAGTTCACAGAGACAGAGACGTCAAAAAGCACATCCTGTGTTTTTATTTTTATTTTACAAAGGCACAACATTTTTTTGTTATTGTGAGTGTACACATATAAAAGTAGACAGTTTGGAATTATGTATTACTCTTATCTGTATGACAAAAAATGCAAGTGATCAAGCCGGTGCCTCAATGTCATGCGAGTGAAGCACGCTTATACTTCACACTGTATAAAAAGTTGCTGCCTTAAATTTTTAAGTACAATCAACTTGGATGTTTAAGTCATTTCAACTTATATTACATTAAACTGACTTGCTGTTTAGCAATTTAGTTGTTAAGCAATTCAAAAGTTGAATTGCTTAACAACTTTTGATGAGTTAAAGAAATGTAAAAAATCATGTTGTCATAACACATGTATGTGCACCTAATAATAGCGCACATTTATCTAGGTTAACGTTAGAGTTATGTAAAGTTGCTACTTGCATGTTCCAAATGATAAGCCATATTTTAGGTAGATGGATGATAGAGGAACGTTTGGATTTCCTGACCAACACACTGTAAAACACATTCTACCAAATCAAACATAAAAAAAAAAAAACATTATTTTGAAAGAGATTAGATTTCAGGAACTAATCAAAAAAGATAAATATTTGAGCTAGTTTCCACTGGTATGTTCCATTACTTTGTCATATCACTTTACTTCTCTCTTGTTTGTTTGAGTTTTCCAAGCTGTGGATGAGCTGGGGGGGAGTAGGAAAGTGTCAGGGAATGGCAGTGGAAGTGGCTGCCCTGGGTGGAATGTGTCAGTATGTCACATTATCTGTGCCCCTGTGGACTATGATGTCATGTCCTATCACTGTACTGGTGTACATTACAATTTGGAGATGCTCCCAGGGACTGACCCATGCACTTCACAAACACACTGAACTAGTTGTGTACATATCAAAGCCCATGACACATTCTATAATTAAATGTGCAGGCTGGTGGAGTATGGAACTGTATCTTGAGAAGCACAACCATTTGTGATGACCAATCAACAAATTCTAATGTCTTCGTGTTGGACATACCTGAGGAATCTGTATGTCTGTAATGTCTAGAAATTGGCCAATATAGTGAGGATGACCAATGACTCGAAATACACCTTCTCCTTCTCTCTCTCTTTCTCTCTCTCACACACACACACACACACACACACACACACACACACACACACACACACACACACACACACACACACACACACACACACACACACACACACACACACACACACACACACACACACACACACACACCTCGCAGACAGACAGACACACACACACATTACCAGAACTCAAATTACTCATCACTCCTCTCTGCCAACTTTGTTTACATTGAGTTGAGCTGTTCATCCTGCTGTTATTACTGTTAACATCATAAAACCTCACTGTTGTACACCACTTGATCTAAAGCTCTCTATGCAAAGCCTGGCCCATTAAGAACGAAGAAACAGTGTGGCCTTTTATATGATTTATCTGAGCAATAAAAAAGCAAATTCATCAAGACCTGCTCTAGTGTGGCAGCACAATGGAGTAGACAATGACAGCCTTGTGTAAAAAGTAGGGAGATGAAGTTCAGATGTTTAGTTAGATGTTTAGCTCTGAATAATATAAAACAGTGAATGTTGAGACAAAGTCTTTCCCCTGTGTCCCATCAGCTGCTTAATATTATAAACAAAGATACAGCAGGAACACATGTTCTGTGAATCACTTTGCTAAACACACTACTAACACAACATTTTACCTATACAAAAGTTAAGCAAGCAAACAGCCAAAATAGATGCAACTGGCATATGCAAACCCCCTTGAATATGTAAAATAAACATTTTTATATGAATTTGGAAGATGCTGGAACTACAGGACAAAAAGTATTTGAAAGTAAAGTAACAAAAAATATATTAAAACATGTTAACCTTTTCAAAACTCATCTCCTTTCAGGGTAGACTGAACAGTTGCTATAGCAACAGAATATGTGGTTATATTGTATAGTTGAAAAAGCCTCTCACCAATGAAGGGAATGGAGTCCAGTGAGTCATCAAGGTTGCTTGAAAAGGAGGTTTTACACTGGTCTCCTAGTTTCCTCATGTGCATTTTGCGTGGGGTATTGTTAGGCAGCCAGCATGTGTTGGAGACTGCAGGTGGTTCAGCCACTCCCTCTGTCTCATTCACCGCCAGAATGTAGGAAGTGTGGCGGATAGGTTGAGATCCAGACTTCTGCCTCCGAACCACTACTACAGTGGCATTTGGACCCTCGATGCCTTCCACCACCTTCTCATTGGGAGTTTGTGGTTCTATGTACCTAGGCTGCTGAGGAACTGTTCCATTACTGGTCAGTAACTGGTCAGGCTTGGATCCACCTGGCTTTGTTCTGTTGGGTTTAGTGACGGCAGAACAAGAAGAAGAGCGATGTCCACGGGCTACCTCTCTGACAGGCTCCTGAAGGCTGTCAGCCCGCCCCCTAGGCTGTAACTGCTTTGCATTGTGGGGCATGTGGTTGGCAGTGAGCTGTGTTCTTTGGTCTTTGATGGGGCCTGTGTTGGAACTACCAGTGATGTGGCCTTGTATTGAGGCCAGGGCAGAAGCTATATATGAAGCAGCAGCAGTGGAAGGGTCTGAGCCATAATTTTTCTCAGGTAGCAGTGAGGGTCTGTTTACGGAAGGTGCAGAGGTGTTACCCAGGCTTTCAGCTCTGGAGGTAAGCAATGAATCCGTACCTCTGCTGAAGAGAGGGGTGATAGGCAACCCTGGGTAACTGCCCCCTCGTCTGTCTGGGCTAAATACACCCTGTGTTCTGTGAGGCGCCATGCGTAAGGAAGAAGACTGCCTGCTTGCTCTTGCCTCATCCCCTCTGTGCATGAGTAACCAATCCTCTGTCTCAGTTCTGCAGCATGCCTGCCTGTCCAACATGGATGTTGCATTTTCATTCTGTCTGCCCAGATAGTCACAAGAATATGCTCGCGGTTTCAGCATACCTGTGGGGGCCGACGGGAGGGCATCCTGGGAAGCACTGCGGGGCCAATTCCGTGCAAGAGCAGTCTGTTCTGAACCACCAAGCCTCTCATGAGAAGCGCTACGCAAAGGCAGCACAGTAGATACCTGATAACTCCGATCATGTGAGGCGCTCCTCCGCCTCAGCTGTGATCCAGAAAAGCCCCGTGACGGCGTAGCTGTTGTCGACATGCTCTTCGGCTTGCTGTATTCGCCTGTACTGGATGGGGATGCAGCTCGCAGACTGTCCAGGCGTTCCTCAATAGTCCGGGAGCCATACATGTAGAGCCGTTTGTTGTCAATGTACTCCTTGTAGGTGGTGTAGTTCCTCCAGTCAATATTCTGATGGGGAGAGCAGGGGGAAGGGGTGGCTGGTGGAGGAGATGGTGTGTAAGGGGTGGGAGAGGTGGCTGATGGGAAGGTTTCTGCTGTTGTGGTTAAGGTATGTCTGTGGGAAGATACAGGCTTCATGTCTATGCAAGTCTGTGCAGTTTTGTCAGAGAACCCAGTGGGCTCTGCAATTCTGTTGGGTTTGTGCGGAGATTGTGCTGCTGCCCCAGTTGGAGATGAAGTGACATGAGCTCTGGACCTGTTAAAGCTTGGGTCTGTTGAAGCGGCATTCTGATTCTCCTCCATCCTGTGGCAGGGACCAGCCCAGGCCACATGGGAAGTTTGATCTGTAGTTTCAGGTGACGCTACCATTGTCCTAACGTTCTCATTAAATACACGCACAACAGTTTGGGTCTTGGGGACCTGAGAGGTTTGAGATGGGATAGGGGGAGATACAGGTATATCAAAGCGGCAGCCTATGTCAGGCTTGTGGCATCGATTTGCTCCTTGTCTGGTTCCACATGATGCCTCGGCAGAGCATGATGGCTCTGACACCTGTGCCATGGCCAAGGCATTGGGCTCTATCCGTGGGTAACATATTGGGGGCGGTTCGGGGATGTTCTGGGCATTTCCACTATATGCCTCATTTCCTTTGAGGTACGCATCTTGAGAATAGGCCTGAAAAGAAGGGACATTTGATTAAATATAAAGAATGAGTAACACTACATGCACTAAACAAATACTGAAATGCAAAATAGATTAATTACAAACATACCGGTAGTTAATGTTGTATCAAACGTCAAAAATCTTACTATACTATTTATCTAGTAAATTAAAGGGGGCAGGTTGACCCCGATGTCTTTCTCTAAAGTTCAAATACATCCCAGGAAAAGTGAGAGAGGGGAAAAGGTCACATAGCCAGGCTCAAATGCCTTAACCTCATGGAGGGATTAGGTATCAGAGGCTTACCTACCTTTAGCTGAGGAGAGAGAGCAGTGCGTAGACAAGAGGAAAAAGCGAGAGGAGGGCAGCCTTTCACCGAGCACTCTACAGAGGCTAGTAGCTGCTCTGTTATCATCTTACAAAGTCAACAGCCAACTAAAATCCTTAAGGTCAAAATACTACATTCTGCTCAGGAAATTACTCAATTTACAATGCGTCTTCTTATCCCAGGTTAAATATATAAAGTTATTTCTGCCTCAGCTGTCTCAGTGTGCATATGATAGAGCTCAGGCATTAATGAGAGTACAGACGTGATAGCTGGACTTTTGACTCTACACCTGAAGTGTCGAGTTACACAGACATGTCCCTCCCTCTCTCTCTTCCTCTGTCTGCTCCGCCTCTTCTAGGGAAATAAAGATGACTCAGAAGCCAACAAATTTTAAGGTGCAACCTTATGGCAGTGGAATAAATTAGGAGAAAAACGTGTTTTGTGATTGAATAAGCATATACTGTACCCAAGCTTGCAGTTCTTAAGATAGGTAAAGACTGGATTGGAACAGATATTACAACAACAAAAGGGCAAAATTACATAACAGAAGAGAGGTAGCAAGTGACAGGTTTAGCTCCTTCTTACCAGAGCTGTGATATCCCTGGAGAACTGCAGCCGGAAGGTAAGATTGACAGCGGGAAAAACAAAGGAAGAAAGAACAGGAAAAAGAGCAATTGTGAGGGAAGATGACAAGAGCTCTACAGGTACACCAGAAGCAATCAGCCCCTATTCCAGACAGTGCTGCTGTCATTCTAGTGTAGGATAAAGCATGCTATAAATACACACTGCAGCAGAGAGAGAGAGAGAGAGAGAGAGAGAGAGAGAGAGAGAGAGAGAGAGAGAGAGAGAGAGAGAGAGAGAGAGAGAGAGAGAGAGAGAGAGAGAGAGACTACTGGAGGCCTGCCAGTCCAACACCAGAGATGAACCAGACAGAGGAGGACACACTTAAGATCAGAGGGGGACAACTGCTGCTCTTTCCAGAGTGTTCCTGCAGCTTTAAACCAAGTAAAACTTTTACACACAAACTCAGTCAGCCAACATTCTCTTATACATTGCATATGTGGCTCCTTTCCACCTAAACACACTCTTAAAAACAAAGGTTCCAAAAACTTTTCCCTAAAGAAACTTTTAGTGAACATTTCTTAAAATAACCACTTTTTTAATAATCGTAAGAACTTTTTTTCTACTATAAATAACCGTTTGTAATGGAAAGGTTCCGTGGATGTCAAAGGTTCTTTATTGAACCATCAATGCCCAAAAAGAAGCTTTATTTTAAGAGTGCTGTGACTGTCCGCACAATTCTGTTCTTTTCAAATGGCAGCTTCATTAATAAGGTGGTCCACAAGTGGTCAGCTAAGACTCATTGCTGTCTATACCTGGAAGTAATACGCGTCTCAAATGTGTCTTCTACGACCACTTTCACATTTATTTTAAGGGGATGGTCTGTCACTATCTCAATAAAATAAAAAATAAATGTATAAAAACTGCAAAAAAATTATATTCTCATGATTTTCTCAAACAAAAAAGTGAAAATATTATCCAATATTTTTGACAAAGTACACATAATCTGGCAACATGGATTGAAATGTAGCTAAAGCAGCGCAATGGAAGAAAAAATGAAAAATGAATAGCATCTACAAATAAGGCAAGCAAATGGATGGACATACATTTAAATCTATACCTGCTACGAGTTTGTCCTTTACCTGTTAGTTTCACAGTCAAAATAGGCACTTTGCAAGGTGCTGCTTTGGATCTGATCAGCTGACTACTTTGCATACGGTACTTGACGTTCCCTGAAGTCCATTCATATCTTCTGCCTATGACTCCCAAGCACACATGGTAATATGATCCTTTTTTTCTGCCTCTACTCCACCTAAACCCATTCTCTGTGTTTTATCCATAATTTCTAAAGCTAGTTTGTCATCAGCATAATTTAAGGCAATTTTAGACTACAGCTTTTACCATACATTTATGTGATAGAAAGCATACCAAGACTCAAACTGTGATTGTAAATCAGGGTCATTCCACCAAATATTGATCTCTGAACTCTTCCCAAGTTAAAACATTAGTATTGTGTTGTTTGATAAAGGAATAACTGACAATGGGCTGTTATTAGAAAATAATGCACACCCAGAGTGGTAATTCGGCCACAATGCGAAGCGGAGTGCCATATTTTTCAATAATTCAATGGCTCTGAGTCAATTATTCTGCTTATATACTACGGTTACCACACCTCAAAACATTGTTCTGATGATGTATTTTAAGACATTTGTCAGGTTTTTGTCCTTAAAACGCTCTTGTGTGTAGGACTAATTTCTTACGCATCTAATCCCATGTAGCTTTTAAATTGTTTTGGGTTTTGGTTCTTTTTCTGTTGTACTCTGTAAGGACACTTGAAATAACTAAAATCATTTGGCGAAGTGATGTGGAACTGTAATGTGGTCGAGACCTGCCTGGAACTACTTTAGATGTGCGTTTCCCTGAAAATAGTTGCACGCCTTAGAACGTTCGTCAACCAATCAGATTCAAGCATTCAACAGCCCTGTAGTATAAAAATTAATATTTTTTAATAATTTTGTATTTGATGACCAAAAAAGACTGCAAAGTTTATACGGGTTGATAAAATATTAGCATATTCCTAATCTTGGATTACTATTGTTTTTGTTGTTTTTTTTTATGAAAAAAAAGACATTAAATTACTAATAATGATACAAATAATATCTAAAAGTAACAATCATAAAATTGTTTAATCTAATAAAAGTATGTATGATATGATATCTATCTCTACTGGAATCAATTGTGAGTTAATATCTTCTCGCGAGGAGCGTTATTGGTATGTGGTACAGATTTGCTGAGTATATGTAGGGTTTCAAACCAGTCACTTATGAGGAACATAGCTGCCTTAGAGGGAAGATCCCTATGCAGACAGTAGAAGACTGTAGGTTTTGGAAGATAACTTGTTGCTAGAACTGCTTCCTGTTAGCTGAAATAACAAGCATGAGTGTCATTCCTAAGTCTTAAACTCTACTCTGGATGGACTCATTACTGTGAAATCAAAAAGTGCCCGAGGGCTCCACAGTGGAAGATGAGCATTACATGTAACAGCCTGAGATTTGGAGTTCCGTCTGGAATGTGCACTGCAGAAATGGGGTTGGCATTACGTCCCTAGTTCTGCGGAAAACCTCATTATAGCTGAATTCAAAATAAGCACACACACACACACACACACAGGCGCCATCACGCTTCTCTGCTCCGCTGGATCACTGAACTCTGCCTGGAAGAGCATCTTCACCTACGCAAACTGGTGCCATCTGTCTCCACTGCTCTGCTTCCCTTCCAACAATTCCTTTTGCTTAAGTAATTTCATCCATTTTTCACCCAGAAACTTCAAAAGCCACATCTTTTGACCACAACACACTGTTAAACTTGAAAGGACATTACTGGCCACAAAATTAAAAATAATAAAAATTCTCTCAAATAAGAATTCACACAAGTTTAACCGATCAAGGTTAACTAGCCAATACAAAGGCGAGATAAAGCCTGAGGATTAATCTATGTTCGCGGAAGAAATTATGATTTTTTGGGATGTGTGACAAGTAAACCCATGAGAAATTAAACCTACCAGCTGTAAAATGTCTTCATCTTTTGGCATTACGCAGAGCTCCAGAGATGTGTCACTGCAAAGAAACATTTTTAAAAAATAAACTGGAAATGATATCTCAGACGAAGTCATGAATACAGTCACGAGTACAGTGCTTTTTTTATGATATTCAAGAACAAGGAAGAACTGCTAGCTGTGTTTTTACCAAACAAAATTATGCAATAAAGAGCATATTCATTAAACTTCCTCAAGGATTAAGAGATTTATCTGGAAGACTTAGCAGGAACAGATAATCAACCCACAAAATGAGCAAAAAGGGAGCATGTGGATACAGAGCAGCAAGTATTCCTGGATTAAGTATCGTATAAAATTTCATTTACGTTAAAATCAAAACCTACAACTAGTTACCAAGTCAGATCCTTAACTATGAGGCTACAGTGCAAGTTGCAACATTACCTGTTCTGGATAAGGGCGATTACTTGGGAATACGTCTTCCCGATGATGCTTTCTCCGTTGACTTTTACAATGCGATCCCCTGTGGGAAGGAGAAACAGGAAGAGAGCCAGATGCTATAGTTCAGTTATTTAAAATTATGTTGTTGGTTTTTAAAATCATGGCACATGATGCCATGGTAAAAATAATTACAGATTTGAATAGGAATTCGTAAACCTGGAGTAAGCATGTTTGTTCAGATATGTTGATGACCGATGTGTGCTGAAGATGAGATTCACAGGAAAACAATCAGAGTGAGCCAGCAGCGAGATATTGTGGATAATTGTGGGAACATGTGTTCTGGACCCTCCCAAAAGTCTGTCCACTGAGACCAACATAGTAATAACTTCTCAATGTTTATTTGGGTCCAGACTGATCACACTTACATAACACTTCAGCTGCTTATGAGGAAGTCCTGCCAATGCATTTTGGATGCTGGCTGATGGTTTGACCTCTTGCCTGGTTTACCTCCAACTGTTTAGTAGTGATGCCTTCATGCATCAGTTAACTACAGATTTGTGTCTTAAGGGGGCTGACAAGCAGGATGTGTGGTCTATCTGTGCTATTTTTATATTTGCTAGTGTACATACAGTATGTGTCAGATGGATGTAACAACGTCAGTTTTACCGAATCAATTCGAGCTTGAGTCCTCATTCTTTGGAAGTGCATGCAAAGTGGATTTGCTTTCGCAGCGAAGAAAACAGTGTCTTCTCCACGTGTCGACAACACAAACCAAACTCTTCCAGACCTCAGCTACAACTACAGTGTTTGAGGGCGGGTCAAAGTAGACGTTGTTCGTAAGAAGCCAATGAAGACCATAGGCTGGCATTATGCAAATCTGTTACAAACCTTTGTAGGTTCGAGCAGGATATAAGGCTGGAATTACTGACGACTCGTTTCAGCGGGTTCACAATTGGTTCTTTCTTTTAGGAGACTCCATTTATCTCTAAAAACCTTTTACATTCACACACAGCTATATTACACACTACATGAAAGGTAATATCAGAAAAAGCATATTAGGGGGACTTTAAGACGGTATAATAGATAAATAATTTCAACAAAATCTCACCTGGTGTACAACTCACCAATGTTAGTTTAAAACAACGGACTAGGGGTGTCACGATATACCAGTATTGATGATAACTGTGATATTTAAAACAAATAAATATTGATATCAGCTTAATACTACACATACATTGACATTCATATCACAAATAATCCAGCAACTATCTGGTTGACACTCCAATATAGTTAGTGGCGGTGGTGCACATTAACGCCGGTTGGTCACAATATTTAGCTCGCCAGTGGGGAAGCTTTTGGACAGGGCATTAGACATCCCAGTTTACAGGAAGTACCATTCTTTTTGAAGGCTTTTGTAACATTTTTGGTTACAAACACTCTCTCCGCCTCCCTATAGTTGTATTTTGAGATTGTGATTCATTGGCCAGAAAAAAGAGAAAACACAACATTAAGTTAAAGATGAATCTGACTGATATCATCATTTATATTTTTTCCCCAGAATTTCTATAGATATTGTGATCAAATCTTTATTGTGAATTCTTTGGGCCAAGATAATCATCTAGTGAAAATCTGATATTGTGCTAGGCCTACAACAATCAAATACGAGCATTAAAACATGTTTCGAGACTTGTACAAGAACCAGTACCTGTGCAGAGTCCAGCTCCATGTGCGGGGCCGTCCTCTTTCACCTGCTTGACAAAGATGGTGTCCATTGGCTCCAGTCTGTTCCGCTGTCTCCCTGATGGCACGAGACAAAGGGCAAGAGTCACTTGAGAGTCATCAAAAACAAAAAGTAAGCAGGGAACTTTCACAAATTCTATGATTTTTCAAGTTGGAATATCTAATGAAACCTTGTCAAGCCTTGGCCATGTCCTCTCTTTTTCTCATGCATTTTCCAAATGAAATCGGTAATATTGCACAGACTTATACTGCACAACGACGAGACAGCACGTTAATCTACTGTGCTCTAGTCATGCTCACTGAATCCTCTGTGGCAATCTCTCATAATCCGATCTGAGTAAAGCATAAGATAATATAAGATATGCGCATGCCTACGTGTGAGAGTGTGTGTATGCACATATTTGACGGGGCTAGATCATGCTGACAGCCGCATGCCTGTAGGGATACACTAAGTATGTGTGCTGTCTGAAGCACTGCAGCTACAAATGATGACAACGCTTACATTATGACACACTGCATTGATTAGTATGCATCTAATGTTGATGCTGCACACTAAATTGTGAGTCGTAAACATTTACCTGCTAACTCGTCAGTTACTTTTGGACATTTTAACAAAGTAACAGTAACAAAGAATCTTTCTCCATTATACATAGAAACGGCATAACAAAGCCTTTGAAAAAGTGCATCATCTCTGGGACAAATGCGACAAACCAACATATTGAATTATCAGCTTGCATAGCCCAACAAGGAATCTGAACGTTTTCATCATTTTCTATGATGGAGGACAATCTGTATAACTCTGTGGAATGTAGGGCTGCACGAAAAAATCTATTTTCGATTGTTCTCGTAAAAATTACGATAATTTTTTCCCCCCCCGAGGTTTAATGTGCTTGCTTGTAGGGCTGCACAATTTGGCCAAAATGTATGATTATATATCAATATGGATATATAATAATGATAATAATTTTGAATAAAACATTATAAAAACAAAATAAGAAATATGAATTTTACAGTAAAATAATAGTTATATTTCTTATTTTGTTTTTAATATTTTTAATAGAACTAAAAAAAAAAAAAATCTTTTACATCTGTAAAATTACAATACTAAGATTTTTGGCTGTCTTCATTTATTTTGACTTTTATTTTGACAGAACTCACAGGAAAAACACAGGAAGCCCTTAAAGTCACTATGAAATCAAAATGGACAATGTAATACTAAGGTATTTATTATAAATTATTGATCTATTCACATCATTATTACTATTTTTCTTTAATTCATGTGTCCTCGTAAACTTTAATCAAAATAACTTCCTCTCCCTCTTGCAATTACATCTCTTCTCTTCTCTGATGACTTGTTTACCGGTGCAAGGGCGTGACAACCTGACGACCAATAGCAAACCACAACCATCCAATCAATTGCAGATGAACAAAATCAAGTCCCTCCCTACATTTTTCTTTTGTTCGATACGCCATTTCACACTGATATACGTCACAAAAGGGAACAAAAGACTATCGCAACTTCCGTTTCATACAGACTTAAGCTTTTTTTTGTTTTTTTTTGTTAATGACATTCAAGTCTCATTCAAGTATTTGAAGATTGCTGGCGCATATTGCGTTCCCAAATGCACATTAAAGTGACCCAAACTCCGAGCAGACGCTCCTGAGCTGCTCACGTGTGAAAACAGTGCCGCACTTCGCACTGAAACGCGCAGAGCAAATATTTATTTAGTTAAATCACAGCTTTTGAGCTTTGATAAACTCACAATATTTATTTCCATTAATCGTGCAGCCCTAGTGGAATATGTTTAACAGAGCTGACTAACCGAATTAATACCAAACAAACGGGCAAGAGATGGGTAGCTTTGCAAATGTCAGCTGTTCAAACTCTGCAGAAACCTACAGAGGCAGATTATGTGCTGACCTACATGTAGAGTAGTTTGGGATCAGAAAAATTAAATCCACACCAACACAGTAAAGTGCACTGCAGACAAAAAACATTCACCAATCACACAAAATCACTGATGCAAACAGATACATCTTACTTGTGCTTGCACTAACATATAGCCACACAAAAACTCAGTGTTTAATGTTGTTACACTAATGTGTGGTGTCAGGCTCCCTCTACAAGCACATGAGGTATTGCAGAAGATTTTCACCATGTACTGAATGATGTAACACCTCACTGGCAACATATAATACTGAGCATGCTCTGGCTCTGACATACTGTACATCTGAGTGTGTATGTACATGCATTAGTTTCTGACTATAACTTATTTTTCTAGTTTTTGAATTCTACAAAATGAATGTTTAAAGGAGCTGTATGTAAGAAATTTATTTCAATTAATCATAAAATGGCCCTGAAATGTCACTAGACATTAAGAAATCATGTACATTTCAAATACTTATACCACTGACAACAGTAGTCTGGCCAGGATATTGCCATTTAAAAAGTGCAGTTGCAGCCCTCAACTGATGTTGATGTTGTCATGTTGTGTTTTGGTCTGATGCTCCACCCTCCACCTATCTACCAATCACGAAGTCAGTAGTGTTGCGGCATCCGGGTTGCCAGCTCTGCTCTAGTTACCACAGCTGCAGCTCGTCACGTTCCTGCTGGATCCTGCAGTCTATCTGGCAACCTCGAGTCAGGGAGGAGGGGGAGGGGATACACCACTCTACAGTAATTTGAAAGTGATTGCAGTACTAGTTTTGGCCACAATCTTGCATACAGCTCCTTTAAGTGTCAAATCAATTGTATTTATATAGCACTTTATAAAATACAGCATCACAAAATTCAGGAATTAGTAGTTGCAATTCAAGTAGAGGTACAACAAAGCAGCTCTACAGAGGTTCACACAGTCTAAGTGAATTAAATGCTACTGCTACAATAGTTTCAGTCTCAGCTTCAAATATGTCACTCTGCCACTGATGAGAAAGCAGAAATAAACAGTGGCAAGAAACCAAAATGAACTTAAACATAATATACCCTAATATTAATTAAATGAAAGGCCACCTAAGTGTACTTAAAGAGTACACTTTTATGACTATAAATATACGTTTAAAAGGTGCACTCAGGCCCCGTCCACACTACTGCGTTTTCGTTTAAAAACGGAGACCTTTTGCTACATTTGCACCTCCCGTCCAGACTAAAACGGAAAAAACGAAGACCTAAAACGGAGAAGTTTAGAAACGCCGCAGCTCCGTTTTGCGTTTTGAATCTCCGGAGGGCGTTTTAGTGAAGACGGGACAAAACAGAGGACTTTAGAAACGATGACGCAGAGGCTCACGCTCGGCTCCTCCCTGATTCGTCAGCCACCCATCACATGTCAATCCGTTTCCTGTTTACACCGGCACGCGCATGCCCAGTGTTGGTGAATGGTCACGTGATCTGCGTTTTCAGGCGTTTTAATGTGGACGGAGATCAATTCTAATACGCAGATAAAACGCTGGTGTGGACGGAGATCATATTCGTTTTAATTCTCCGTTTTTAAACGAAAACGCAGTAGTGTGGACGGGGCCTCACTGTGTAATGTCAAATTAAGTTTCATTTAAAGTACATTTTAAATCATTAGGTTTTAAAGTCCCGCTGTAGTCAATCATTTTATCCCATAAAACTCACCTTTGATCACCAAAATTACACATTTAATGTTTTTTCCTTGAATTTTTTTTTATTTATGCCTTAAAATAGCTTGAATGTAACTCTCTTGCCTCATTTAGCGGTTCTATGAATATGCAAATGAGCCCCGCCTCCACTCACTTACTCAGCTCAGAGATCCACTCGTTGAAGATCACACACTGACCTGATTGGTTACAAGGTAGTTTGTGACATCAGAAACACCAGCGATTTCAAAACCGTGTTTTTGAGACTGTCTTTGGTTCACTGCAGTTTTACAGAGAAAATACTCAGCAATGGTGTTGACTTATGAATTTGCACATGGTTTGTCTTAAAGCATATTAAAAACACCACAGACATATAAACAACATTAAAAGCTTGATTTTCACCACAGGGGGGCTTTAATAATCTTTTGTCATGCTTTAAAGAAGTACAATTATTTTGATTGTTATGTGGACGAAAGGAGATGAACCCAAAACAGACAGAGTGCAACGAACAGGGGGTTTATTGGAACAAAACAGGAAAACAAAACCCACGAGGGGGCAAAACACGACTAGGACAAGGAATGGATGGCAGACTAGACTAGACTAGACAATGACTGTACAATAAACTGACAACACTACAAATAAACGTTCACAAAGACAAGACTCTACACTAAGTACTCACGGGTAAGAAATGGCAAGGTATAGCAACATAGACAGATTCGACAGCATACGTTAGGCAATGAACCGACACAAGACAGCAAACACAAGGGGATTAAATACCAAGAAACTAACGAGGGGAACAGGTGACGCTGACAAGGCAATCATGACTAAACACGGATAACAAGGGGGCGGGGTTACAAGACGAGACAACACAAGCACATGGCCAAACAATTGGCCATGAGCTTGTACACAAAACATTGGTTCTGTCATGATCCTGCCACAAGACTAAGAATAATCAATAACATGATGGCAGAATCATGACAGAACCCCCACTTTAAGGAGCGGCTACCAGACGCTCCTCAAAGAGACACTAAGCACAGGACAAGACGGAACGAGACATAGACAAAAACCAACAAAACATGGAAAACACTAATAACGGCATACATGAATAAACAATAACAGGGTTGGGATGGAACAATAAAAACATCAAGCAAGGCAGGGGAGGTGGAGGAATAACAGAGTTCATGGGGGGTGGTCCAGGGAGGATGGGTGTGCTGGGGTTCTTAGGTCCATGGGGTAATGGCAAAGAACGAGGAATCCGGGCAGGCTTGGAGGAAGACAAACGAGGATGGGACTTGGGCGAAACAGTCCGGGGTTTAGTGGTGACAAGGGGAACAGTCCGGGGACCAGTGGCGACAGGGGGAACAGTACGGGAACAAATGGCGACAGGGACGAACGGGGAAACAGTCCGGGGATGAGACGTGACAGAGGAGACAGGGGAAACGAACGGATGACCGGAGACAGCGGGGACTGCAGCAGCAGGTAGTGGAACAGAGACAAGGGGATTAACAGGTGGTAGGGGGGTGGGAACAGGAACAGAGCTCCCAGAGGTAGACCCAGAATCAACGCTCCAGAACTCTGATTCAGTGACCGCCATGGGCTCTGAAACTGTACCCTCAGCGGCAGGCTCGGGTCCAGCGCTCTCGGCGGTAGGCTCGGGTGCAGCGCTCTCGGCGGCAGGCTTGGGTGCAGCGCTCTCGGCGGCAGGCTCGGGTGAAGCGCTCTCTGTGGCAGGTGCGGGGACTGAGGGCGAGACAGGACGGACAGGGACTTCGAGGATCTTGGCTAGACACGACAAATACTCAGACAGGGTCCTGGCAGCTATGATGACAGGCATTTCATGTTGAGATGAAACAGACTGTAAAACTGCATCAGCCGCTCGATCGGCCGCGGCTCTCACGGCAGGCTTCACTGGAGGCTTGGGCGATTCGGACGCCGGCTTCACTGGAGGCTTGGGCTGTTCGCCGGCAGGCTTCACTGGAGGCTTGGGCTGTTCAGACGCTGGCTTCACTGGATCAGACCTCGCCCTCTCAACCGCGGGCTCAGGAATCACGCTTCCAGCAGCAGATACAGGACAAGCGCTCACAGATGCCACCTCAGAAACAGTGGTCACAGCTGCAGACTTCAGAACAGCGCCTAGAGCTGCAGCTTCCGGAACAGCGGTGGCGGCTGCAGATACAGGAACAGCACATACTGTTGCAGCTTCATTAACAGCACTCGCGGCAGCAGACTCAGGAGAAGACGGCGATAGGGAACAGGAAGCTCCCTTCTTTCTCCTCTTCTTCTTTGGCCGCGGGACAATGGTCACAGCAGGGCTCACGACCGGCTGGCCGGGCTCAACGGAAGACGAAACGGGAACAGGGAAGACCACTTCTGGTTGGGTGAGCTCAGATGACGATGACTCCGAGGGGGAATCCCAAGAAACCCGTCTCCCTCGTTTACCACGGAGATCAAAAGGGGTGGACGGAGCTCTAAGAGTCATGGAAGAGTCAACCGGGCTTCCAAACATCGCGACCCCTATCCGGAGACCCTCAGGGATAACCGGCAGTCGAGCAGAAGGCGAAGACGATGACTCCTCACGACCACCGCCTCTACTGCGGCCTCCACTGGTCCCACGAAATCTGACCAGACGGGTTCCCTCAAACGAACGTCCTGACATTCTCTTGGCCCGTTCTTCTGTTATCTAGTTATGGTCGGTTCATTCTGTTATGTGGACGAAAGGAGATGAACCCAAAACAGACAGAGTGCAACGAACAGGGGGTTTATTGGAACAAAACAGGAAAACAAAACCCACGAGGGGGCAAAACACGACTAGGACAAGGAATGGATGGCAGACTAGACTAGACAATGACTGTACAATAAACTGACAACACTACAAATAAACGTTCACAAAGACAAGACTCTACACTAAGTACTCACGGGTAAGAAATGGCAAGGTATAGCAACATAGACAGATTCGACAGCATACGTTAGGCAATGAACCGACACAAGACAGCAAACACAAGGGGATTAAATACCAAGAAACTAACGAGGGGAACAGGTGACGCTGACAAGGCAATCATGACTAAACACGGATAACAAGGGGGCGGGGTTACAAGACGAGACAACACAAGCACATGGCCAAACAATTGGCCATGCGCTTGTACACAAAACATTGGTTCTGTCATGATCCTGCCACAAGACTAAGAATAATCAATAACATGATGGCAGAATCATGACATTGATATGCTGACTAACAAACTAAAGCACAAGCATAAGTATTTGATTATTTTAGTTTACCATAAATGCTTGTCAGTACATTTGGCCATACACTTTAACCATATTTCAAAGACAATATAATATATTTTGAAATTACATATGAAGAAGTATGAAGTCCTACTTTAGTGAAGTTTATACACTTTTTGGAAATATGCTGAGTGTACTTCTTTTCACAGTGGTTTGCACTACAATGTATCACTACTGTTTAATTTGAAAAGCTCAATAGACAAAAAGCAGGATTCCCTCAGCCAAAGAGCTTATCTAAGAAGTCAGGTAGAGAAGTTGTGGTATGTGGTATGGACAAAATCTTTTCTCAATAAATTGCCACAATGATGAAAACATCATGTGGACCAAAAAAAAAAAAAAAAAAAAAAAAAAAAAAAGCCTTTTTAACTGAGTAGCCCTGGTTTACCCAATACTGAACATTGTTCCATATCCTGTATAGGGCAGTCATTCATATGATCAATTGAGGGCTCTAGTAATGGGACACCATCAATGGCTCAGTACCAGACCAGGAGGTTAATATTTTATTCCATTACATATAAATTGTGATCCAATCTGATTACTATTGGCATCTCCTGTGAGGCTTTGTTTAATATGATATGGATCATCCTCATCTATCAAATCAGGCTGCCAAGACTAGACTTTTAATGGCTGTGCTTTACTGAGAGGTGGATGCTCCAAAGGATGTCCCACTGATACAGTTACACTATTACAGCCATCGACCAATGCTGTGGACGTTAATCACAATATCTGTGTAATGGTCATTTCAAAGGTACTTAAACCTGCAGCAAAAGAATTGAAATATGAGTTGTACGTATTATATTAATGTGCTTTTTATCTTTCTGGAGCTTGGCAGCCACTTCCTCATTAACTTTATTGTATGGTAAAGTGCAGCATGAACATTCTACTTCGTATTTCATGGAAAACAGGAAATCAACAACATGATGGTGAATAAATTATGATTTTCTGAATTCCTTTTAAAGTGTCTTTTCAGAGTTTAGAGACTAACGGCTGCAACTCCAGTCTGATGTGAATGTGTCCACGTGTGCGATGATGTTTCACACTAGCCTCTGTGCCAAATTCTCTGCCGTCCCTCGGGTGACTCATTCAAACATGCTTTTCTTCAACACATCAATAGAGGGCAGAGGAGGGCATGCTGAAAACCGTCTTTGTGTGGACAGGTTTGTGTTGCCCCCTCAGTGTCTGGAATCTCTTTTGTTAGTCTGTATGAGCTCAATAAGGAATAAGAAACAATGCTCCCACAACAAACACACTGCTTTTACTGGCCATTTGCTTCTCCCTAGATCACAGTATAAAACTAAAAGCCCCAAAGTGCAGTTCATATCCCAGTGTTCTCATCTACAGAGCTCTTTCTTCTTTCAGCGTGTACAGTAAATGACTGATGTTTTAGCTTGAACCACACTCACCCTCAAAACCCAGCCAGTGTCAACACACAATATGACTTATTGTGAGAAATCGAAGTCTGATCTGGTGTAGGCAATCTGCACTCGAACCGCAAACTGTGTTGAACGAGTGTCAGGGAGTTTTCAGGGTACACAGTGCTCTAGGGTTTGTGGAGAAAATGAGTTCAACCCAAAACCAGGCTCTGTGGGAACTGCCGGAATCACTTGATTTACACAGGTATACCCAACTCTGCTCTAAAACATCACTAACAGCAACAAAACACCTTCGCTTTAGCCTGAATATGTTCTAAATGGCATCACATGCATTCGTTGTCCGAATCTGCTTAAAGTACTAGCGTTTAAAAGTTTGGAATTATTCGGTTTTTAAATGTTTTTGAAAGAAGTTTACCAAGGCTGCATTTATTACATACAGTACAAACAGCAATATTGTGTGATTATTACAATTTAAAATAACTGTTCTTACTATTATCCATGTTGAAAACAGTTCTTGCTGCTTAATATTATTGTGGAAAAAATAAAAAAGGATTCTTTGATAAACAGTAAGTTCAAAAGAACAGCATTTATTTGAAATAGAAATCTGTTGTAGTATTGTAAATGTCTTTACTGACACTTTTAAACAATTTAATATATCCTTGGTGAAATTAAGTATTTATTTATTTTCTTTTATCTTACTTACCCCCAAACTTTTAAAAGGCAGTGAATCACGGTTTCCACAAAATATTAAGCAGCACAACCGTTTTCAACATCAAAACTAATAAGAAATGTTTCTTGAGCAACACCTCGGCATATTACAATAATTTCTGAAGGATCACATGACTGAAAAATGGAGTAAAAAACTCACGAATAAATTACATTTTAAAATATATTAAAATAGGAAACTTTAACAAACATAAATTTGTATGTAGGGTCCAATTCTAACAATTAACTAGTTGCTTATTAGCATGCCTATTACTAGGATATTGGCTGATCATTAGTACATTAGCTGATCATTAGCACATATTAAAGCCTTATTCTGCATTACCATATTCTACATCCCTTAATACCTAAACTTAACAACTAACTTACTAACTATAAATAAGCAGTAATTAGGAATTTATTGAGGCAAAAGTTGTAGTTAATGATAATTGGACCCTAATCTAAAGTGCGAAACTTCTTTCCCTCAAAAAAATAAAAATGTAATTATTCCAAACGTTGACCGGTAGTGACCGGGGTCTTTAGCCTGAGACAGTCAGTGAAATAACTTTTGCATACAAAAAATGTAAAATCTTTATACTATCACCATCTCCAATTTGATTGGCTGATTGCACAAATTTGATACATTGAGCTGTGCCAAACTCTGCTCTATATTCTTTTCTCGAGTATTTTCCACTCTCTCTCTTTGACCTAATCTTTCCTCTGTCTTTTTTTTTCCGTCTCTGTGTGTGTTATTTTGGCTAAAGTCTCTCGTGCGCAGCTGGCCCTCCTGTTGTTTTGTGTTGGATAATGTTGTTTGGCAGTGGTTGGGAGGACGCCCATTCCCTTGATTCCCCTCAACATTACACAGCAGGGCCAAATTCCTGCACAACACTGCACTGACTCTCTCTTTCTATCTCTCATTCTCACCACAGAGGAGGGAGAGAGGGAATGAATAAGGAATTGGACTTGGTATGCTGCACAAGTGTAAAATAAAGACATGAATGCCCATCTTTCATCTGACTGACAGAAACTATTGTGAACAGAAAACTAAACTACTTTGCAAACCATGAAAAGGAATTATGACAGTGCAGAGAAAACTCGGATGATCCATGAACTTATATGAAATGGAAGTAGGCTAACTATTTAAAATGTAATTCCCTAATATACACATATTTGTTTCATTCAGTATATTCTAAATGGCAGGTCATTTTATTTGAAATCCAGTATAAAAACCAAGCCAAAAGATCAGTGACCCAATGTGTGTTCTTACCCATCATCACTCTGAGCTGTCACTCATGTCTGTTGCCTACAAACCACTTCTTACACACCAGACATCTCAATAAGAAAGCTGCACAAGCTGCCACCTCCGTTTAACACAAAAGATCTGGGTAATACATCAATCCATTACAGAGATCACTAGTGATTAGTCATGTCTGGCATTAGCTTTACAGTTTTTCCAATGGTGATCTAGAGAGCATGGTGAATGGTGATAGACAGATATATAGGCCAAGTTTGGATATTTTGAGATTATCTGCATTTTTTTTCCACAATAAATAAAGTAGTTAAATAGGTAAAGGTAATGTGTTTCAATAGTTTTTGCTATGGTATCGAAACTGGTACAGAGAACGGTGAAACTTTACTGGTAATATACCAACTACTGAAATTTTGGTATCGTGACAACACTAGAACGCAGTATCTAAAAATAAAAATGTTTTAATGTTCTTTTAAACAAGAGTCAAAAGAAATCATTTTAAAAAAAGAAAAGAAAAAAAAGTTAGAACTTTTGCACATCTTTTATCTAATATTAAATGTTTTGCCATTATCATTTACTATTGGTCACTCTTAATGTCTGTCTGTGGGATTTGCAAATATTTAACCAATGAAAGTGTTAAAAATAGCTTGTGGCTAAACCTCGTAACCCCATTGGATCCTCAAACTGTCGGTGAAGACTCATAATTCGTGATTGAAGTACCACACATTTTGAACCATCTCTACTTGTTTGCAAAGCAACAATTACAATTCGATTCAGGGGTATATCTATCGATATTCTTTCTGATGTGCCTATAAAGGTGCTATAAAAAAAAACAGATATATATATATGTGTATATACCGTTATATATATATATTGTGTGTGTGTATATTTATATTTACATATGTACTGTATATGTCTCATACATATATTATATAAACACAAACTTTTGTTAGATGCGATTAATCACGATTATGGGATACAGTATTCCACACACTTTGTTCTGTTGTACCTAAAGGTTGCACCTAAAGGATTATTAGGAACACCATACTAATACTGTGTTTGACCCCCTTTCGCCTTCAGAACTGCCTTAATTCTACGTGGCATTGATTCAACAAGGTGCTGAAAGCATTCTTTAGAAATGTTGGCCCATATTGATAGGATAGCATCTTGCAGTTGATGGAGATTTGTGGGATGCACATCCAGGGCACGAAGCTCCCATTCCACCACATCCCAAAGATGCTCTATTGGGTTGAGATCTGGTGACTGTGGGGGCCATTTTAGTACAGTGAACTCATTGTCATGTTCAAGAAACCAATTTGAAATGATTCGAGCTTTGTGACATGGTGCATTATCCTGCTGGAAGTAGCCATCAGAGGATGGGGACATGGTGGCCATAAAGGGATGGACATGGTCAGAAACAATGCTCAGGTAGGCCGTGGCATTTAAACGATGCCCAATTGGCACTAAGGGGCCTAAAGTTTGCCAAGAAAACATCCCCCACACCATTACACCACCACCACCAGCCTGCACAGTGGTAACAAGGCATGATGGATCCATATTCTCATTCTGTTTACGCCAAATTCTGACTCTACCATCTGAATGTCTCAACAGAAATCGAGACTCATCAGACCAGGCAACATTTTTCCAGTCTTCAACTGTCCAATTTTGGTGAGCTCATGCAAATTGTAGCCTCTTTTTCCTATTTGTACTGGACATGAGTGGTACCCGGTGGGGTCTTCTGCTGTTGTAGCCCATCCGCCTCAAGGTTGTGCGTGTTGTGGCTTCACAAATGCTTTGCTGCATACCTCGGTTGTAACGAGTGGTTATTTCAGTCAAAGTTGCTCTTCTATCAGCTTGAATCAGTCGGCCCATTCTCCTCTGACCTCTAGCATCAACAAGGCATTTTCGCCCACAGGACTGCCGCATACTGGATCTTTTTCCCTTTTCACACCATTGTTTGTAAACCCTAGAAATGGTTGTGAAAATCCCAGTAACTGAGCAGATTGTGAAATACTCAGACCGGCCCGTCTGGCACCAACAACCATGCCACGCTCAAAATTGCTTAAATCACCTTTCTTTCCCATTCTGACATTCAGTTTGGAGTTCTGGAGATTGTCTTGACCAGGACCACACCCCTAAATGCATTGAAGCAACTGCCATGTGATTGGTTGATTAGATAATTGCATTAATGAGAAATTGAACAGGTGTTCCTAGTAATCCTTTAGGTGAGTGTACATAATACACATTGCAAAAAAAAAAAATAGTACAAGTATGGTATTACAACACTACACTGGACCTGTTCATCTGTAATCAGGTGCAGAAATATAGCGGAGGTTGAGGACAGCAGCCAAGCTTTTGTGAGACAGGAGAGCCAAAAGCACATTGTTTTTGGGAACCCAGAGCTCTCTTATTTACGAGCGTTCTCCATATCTTCTGCAGTCAGGCAGCACTAGTGTAATAAAGCAGCGGAGACACTAGAGTTGGTGTCTGGAGTGCATCCAAACCGAGTCTGGCCCCTGCGCGCAAGGTGGGGATTTACTGGTCCTCCAAGAATCATGCAGAAATCTATTTGCTTGTGCTTGTGCTCCTGCTCCAATCCCTGTCCTCATGGACACCACCCAAAACATTGGCAAGAAAACAAAATGAAATGAAATATCTCTGGCATGTATTTTCATAGAAAAGGAAAACAAATATTTGAACAGATGTTGACTTTTTTATTTTTACTGCATATTTTTTCAACTGTAGCAAAGTCTTAAAGCACAACACAATGGGGATAATTCACTGTGAATGATCTGTGACTGCTGATATGTTTATTTGCATTGTTTTAAAGTGCCTCTTTTTTTAAAAGGTTCCTTATTTTGTTTTGAAGGCCTCCTACAATAGGTTTACATGGGTTTAATTTTCTCATAATATATATTGCAGTATCACCTCTTTTCTCACAGTGTCTAAATCAGTTTGATAAAGGATTCAGTCTCTGATTGGTCAGATGGCCTAGTCTGTTGTGATTGGTCTACCGCTTTATGGACATGTTGGAAACGATATGCTCATTACCATATCTGTATTTCAGCTCCGGAACCTTCCTCAGCACTTGATACACAGTGATACGAACAGTAATGATGGTGTCGTTTTTATCGTATTAATTGGAGCCCGAGGCCGCATCCTTTGGAAGTGCATGCAAAGTGGATTTGCTTTCGCTGCGAAGAAAACAGCATCTTCTAGACATGTTGAAAACACGAACCAAACTCTTCCAGGCCCTAAGCTACAACTACATTGTTTGACCTTTGCTGACCTTTTACATTCACAAAAATCTATATCACACACGAAAGGTAGAATCCAAAAATGCATTTTAAGGTATAATACAAATCACGCAATTTAGGAAACAAACTGATCTCAATTTGCAAGGGGAAATTGCACTTTTAATACAAAGAAATGCAACCATACAATGGTAGAAACTAGTGAGTGAGTGTTTTCGTGAGGGTGTTCCTAACCTTTTCCTTGTGGAACTTGGAAATTGGTTTAACATCGGATTCTAAACTTCCATAATCATCTATTCAGTCTGAAGAGTTTTCACAGTGGGCGGGGCTACCTGGCACAACACCCCCAAAAAATGTAAAGCATAATTCAGATGGATTATAGCTTTGCATTAGTGGTTGGTTAGGACAAAATATTTGATTTGAATTCTAATTAACATTTTTATTTATATAATTGAAGAGTTCAGATGCAAAAGCCTGTAAGTGCCATCAGAAATTTTCTTCAAGAATGATCATTTTTATCAAGCTCGTATATTTAAGTTCAGTAATTTCACTAAAATGACAATGAAAATTACCTATTAATTGTCATTTAAGTGAAATTACTGAACTTAAATATACGAGCTTGGCACTTAGAGGCTTTTGCATCTGAACTCTTCATATTACTTTATATTTATGATTACATTTTATATTAAACACAATTAGTGTTTTATGTCACATCTGGATAGGAGATGGTTTTCCAATAAACCTGTTTACAACCAGCTTTTTGTGGGTGGTTATAGTGTCCTGTTAACTGAAATTGCTGAATTTGTTGCATTCTATAATGAAACGCAGTGTTTGCGCGAAAAAAAAGAAGAAAAAAAAACGAACAAACCACCAAAAAAATTAAAATGACAAAACAGTTTGGTAAAAATGGTGCAATATGTGAATTCTCCCTCAGCTCAACACCTTACACATCTCGTTTAAGGGTGAGAGGAATGATGGAAAATGAGTAAAATATATTCTGGGCTGTACAGCTTTAAAGCAAAAGTCAACAAACACACACAAACATTGTGTCATTCTTTCAAACATACTTTAAAGGCTGTACGAGCGCTGATCTCATAAAGCTGTTTATACACAGCTTAAACTGGACGATATCCAACCATTCCACCCAGATTGTCTGCACGTGGAGTGCAGATCTCCATCCACACACATGCCTGTGGCTTCTTCTCCATATACGTTACACAAATAAACATCCTAATTACTGTGAGGAAACATCTAGTCCTATGTAATGATAAGAAGCAAAAGAGGAAGAAAACATCCTAGTTTGTCTTGTTTGGTGACATGATGTAGAAACCCACATTTCTCTGAGGTATTTCTGTGGTTGTTTGTTCATATGACAGCAGACTAAGATTTGGAGAGAAAAAAAACTCCCACAGGCAGATGAGCCCAAATGCTTGATTCAAAAACTTGATTTCACTCATTGCATTCTGAAAAGGGTAAAAAGCAATCTGACATTTAAAGTAATAGGCTAGTTCACCAAAAAAATGAATACTGTCATCATTTCCTCACTCTCAGGTCATTCTAAACCCGAGAGAAAACAAAACATTTGCTTTCTTTCTTCTGTAGATCACACAAAATGAGGTCCAAAAAAAATTCAAACATAGATTTAACAGTTTTGTTCCTATAGTGTGAGTAATGCCACGATGTGACCAAGACAGCACACCACACACTAACAGATTCCATTCACAAACAACCAGAGTCCCGACCAGTGACGTAACGTGCAAAATCTAAATCGCTGTCCATCATTTTGTGACCAATTGTTGATAGAGAAAATTTTCGCACAATATTGGAAATGGTTCCATTTTAAACCATAAAAGCAAGCCAGTAGATATCACACAAGCATTGTGCAAACTTTGCTCTAGAGTTATGGACATGAAGAAGTCTCAAACCCCAGTCAATTATTCACTACAGAAAGTAAAAACTTTAGAGTAAACAAACATGGCGGATGACGGGCAAGAAGAAATAGCGATAATAATCGGACTACAGAAAATTTGCAAAAAAAAAAAAAAAAGGTTTGGATGAAGTCGTGTTATGGTTCTGTCTTCCGTCAGCTTGCTTTCTGATTGGGTATCGTTTCGGCCCATGTGACAATATATACGTAGAGCACGTGCGAGTGTGTCCTCGGGTTTGTTACCTCCACACAACAGGAGTTCTGATCGTAAATATTCAACACGTTGGGTATTTACGATTTGAGATCAGTGCAGCCCAGACGTTCTTCCGAACAGATTCAATCACTCTTAACACACCTCAGGAAAATCTGATAATAATCAGGTATTTACCTAGGATTGTCGGAAGGGGAGAATTGGGCCCAACATTTTTTAAATGGCGACCGTGATTGGGCCCAAAACTTTTAAAATGGCGACCGCGAGACAACAAGCAGCTGTACGGGTCCAGTGGACAATAGAGATGGAGATGGAGGAACGGCTGGTCGAAATGTGAAAACAACACGACTGCCTTTATAATGTCTTGGTGTAAAATGTCTACACCAAGTTGCCGCGACACAGCATCCATTTTGTTTACATCCGTTTCCCTGTGAGATCACGTGAGGTACTAAATCTGGCATGATTATCTTAAGAATATCTTGTAGTGTGTGATGTGCCATGCATGGTTTTCAAATTTTGTAGTGTGTGCAGGTTTGAGATTTAATTCTCCTTGTGTGCGTGATGCAACCAGATTTCACCATCCATTAAGATTTGAAAACTCTTGTAGTCTGAGCCCGGCTTTAAGGTACAAATCACTATGATAAAGAAAGGCATTCAAGTTATATATAGAAACCAGAATATCATAGAGACTCATTTGGGTTCTTTTGACATGGGCCAGAAATCATCTACAAACAAGCTAGCAATGTTATAGCTAGCTCACTCTGAAGTATGAAGACTATTATTGCCCCTTAGCAGAGTAGTACAAGCTGCCAAATGAAGGCGTGTGTTACACATGCGGGCAGCATTTCCTTAACACTACAATAAATCTGTGTGTGTGTGTGTCTGTGTGTGTGAAAGTCTCAAGTTACACACCCCCCATTGCAGAACTCTCTGGAATGCACCATTTAGGAATGGTTACGAGAAAATTTCTGCAGCTCAATTTCCTGCAGGAAAAGCTCTTTACCAAATCTTTAACTGAAAGGCAGATCAATTCACTACAGCTGTTCTAGGGAACATCCCTACACATCCGTCAGCTGTAAGTGGACATCAATATATCTTTAGCTCTGCCTGTAAATGGGCTGTAATTGGTGCCTTAATTACTACACACAATTTAGCATGTTGGAATTACTTTAATTGTGAATTAGTTTCCTATTTGGGCATACAGAACTTGACTGTAATCAAATCTTGAATGCCTATTTGCTTTTATATACCTACATAATAAAAATGTTAAGGACACAAATGATCATTGAAACATTTAGTTGCCATCCTTCTCTTATTTTTGCCAAAATCTCTAAGGTTAAAAGAGTCCTAAAGCTGGAATGCCGTATTGACCAATCAGCTACTGAGAGCCTGAGAATCTGTTTTATAACTGTTAATATATCTCTATTACAGACAAGTTCTTTGAGAGCATGCGGGACTCTACATACTGACCTCATACTAAAGGGTTTCTATGGCAGGGAGATATGTTGAAGTGAGTGTGCGTGCAGCAAAAAATTACGAATACGTGCAGCAGATGAAAGCCAGAGTGGGTTTTCCTGTTGTCATAATGGGGCGTATCAGACGTGATTCGGATATGAATGAGGGGAAAACTGACAAACACTGCAGCAGAACAGAGAGAGAGAGAGAGAGAGAGAGAGAGAGAGAGAGAGAGAGAGAGAGAGAGAGAGAGAGAGAGAGAGAGAGATGTGAGAGAGATGGTGCTGCTTTGACCAGAGCAAGTCAAAGACATGGATAAACTACTATAAAAATACTTATTGCAAATTAATCCATTTCTAGACAAACTAGACAGATTCTCACAATCTACCAAAGAACCAGTGGTCCATGGACATTAACATCTGGCTAAGAATCTGGTTTTCCTGACATTTATATGAACCTGATTTCATTGCTGTAGAAATACATTAAGCAAAGCCTGTGAACCCTTTATCTGATACAACATTACAAATACAATATAGGTAGATCTAAATCCAGTTGATCACTTATATCGATGTTATACCTCATCATATCGCCCAGCCCTACAACTTAGTAAAGTACTAAGGCTTTATAGACATAACATTATGACTTTCTGTAAAGCTGCTTGGAAAGAGCAATACAAATAAATTCGACATGACTTGACGCTTGGGCGTATTTAATTGATGAGTTGTCAATACAATATATAACCTAGGCTAGGATATAATTTTACCCCAAAAATCAATATATCTGACACAAAATTGGAACTGCCAATCCACGTTCCGCTGCCTAGTTTTTTCTGGGAATTGCAGTGATCCATTTGCTTCTCTTTTTTGTAGCATTTGGCAGTCTGTAAAAAGATAGCTCCGATTTCTTGTTGAATCTTTTTGTACAGTCATTCGCACAGCTCTATACCATTTTAGATGTGTTTTGTTTTGGGGATATTCAAATTAAATGACCCATCATACCACTGATCAGCTCTACCAAACTTGAATGTCTTTTCCAGTAATAAACAAACACTGTTAATTTGTTTTGATTGATACTGTGAAGCAGCTTTGATACAATCTGTATTGTGAAAAGCGCTATATAAATATATTTGACTTGACTTGACTTGACTTTTGTGAGTTTTTCACAGTATTCAAGCTGAACACCAACTCCCGCCTCCTGTGACATCATGTGCATCTATACTGGAGCCCTACTCCTGTAAACCTCTCTACTTCACGGCTACTGATAATTATTTTGCTGCTTTTCTGCTAAACAAAAAAAAAGAACTGTGCATGTTCCACTACCTTGTATGATTTCTAACTCCACAAACCTTCATGGCACTCTTCTTAAGTAACCAAACACCAGCCCACAGCTGATCAACCGCCACAGAGCACGCTGCACTGCCAGCTGGGAGTTTTCCTGCCCCGGGAGCGTGCATTAAAGATTCCCAGCAATTCGCATGGTGCAAGGTCAGACACAGGCCACTGAAGATAACACCTCACTCTCATGACAAACACATACAGAACTGAAATTCTGAGAATCGAATTACTAGTGAACCCCCGGTACACAATGTACGATTTTGGGTTGTCCCAGACGAAAGACGACCAACTGCAGTGATTTCTGTGGTCGTGGCTCCTATACGGTGGTCCTACGTCCCTCAGTGAGAAAGGTTCAAAGACGGCAGATGTGACCAAAGATAGGCTGCGATAAAAAGTGTCCGAAATTTAACATGATCTTCTCACAGTGTGTTTGCTGCTACGAGTTGACCTACGTCTACTGACTAGCCAATAAAAATGCAACATGAAATGGCATATTGATCAACGTGACATGATGCTAAAACATAAAACTACTTACTTCAAGCTCCATTTGTAAAATTGGCCTCTTTCACTCCATATTCTCCTCTTTCGCTTCCTCTTTTTTTCAGTGCGCATAAAAACCACAATTGCCAAAGTGCCATTCATCTCGCTCTATTTGTTTACCACTAGCGCATGCTGATGATGTTTTATTCTTCTAACTTGCGTTGTAGCCTATGATTCAGTATGTGTCATCATCATACAGTCTACATACATGTTGTACCCAAGTTTATTAGATACATGTTGTACAGTGTGATTTATAATGATCTTATAGGATTGCAGAAATCGCACAGTCTGTAGCAGGCATCAGAGAAAAGCCTTAAATAAACAAATGCAGTGAATGTGGATCACAGACCAGTTAAACTCACCTCTGCTGCTATTGTCTTCATCCTGAAAGAGAAAGAAGATGAAAGAGTGTTAATACTCAGATGTTTCAAAAGCGTTCATGAAATCAAGAGCTGTGTGGGATCGAAATCATATTTGAAGTGTAATCCAAGCTACACCTAAAACCTTAAGCATTCCAGACAACTTTACATTAAAAACAAATTAATACTAATAAATAATAATAATAATAAAACAGATTAAATCTGCAGTTCGTAGCTTTTTTGGGGTTAAAAATGATCCAAAATACATATTTGAGAAAAAACATAACCACCCAGTGTTCAAAACTCTCTGCTTGCCTTAGCTCGATTCAAAACGGTAAGCTTGTAATAATGTTTTTAATTCCAGTGGTACTGGTGGATTTCCGCGGGAGATTCGAGCATGTCTTTGCATCATTACATCACATCTGTACACACACATCTGTACACATAAAGAAGGAGTCTCGGCTAGTAGGCTATGAGTGTGAGGATGTTGGAGGTGGAGATTTATAGCCTTTTCTCACTGCACTTGATATAATTAAACTTATCAATTTTTGATGGCGGATCCAGAAAGGTTCAAACGACATTCAACAGTGACAACTAGAGATTCACCCGCTGTAAAATGCAAAAGACTTCGTTCGGACTTCGGAGAGGCTAACTTACAGAAAAAAAGAGACTGCAACCGGACCCATGCGAAAACAAGGATACATATCGGAAGGACATTACATGTAGTCATGCAATGCTGACGTTGTTAACATTAACAATTCGAGAACAAAGTATAATTTGCACGGTTTTGCGTGATATGATAACTTATAAGCGATTGTTAGATTTAATCAGCGCGATTTACTGCAATGTCAGAACCAGAACAAAAGTGGATGTTTCTTACTTGTTCAGATGACATTTTCCGGTGAAAATTCTTATGTTGGTCATACTTCCAAAAAGAATAATCTGTGATTCTGAATGCCAGTATCCACAGCGACGCGGTGACTGACAGCCTCACACTCTCCTCAAACATTGGATTCATCCGCGCTGTGCCGTGTCGAGGTACAACTCACGTAAAGTTGATAATTCCGCGAATGACTGCAATTGCAGATTTCGACCAGAGATGGCGACAAAGAGGAAAAACTGCGGACTGCAGCTTTAAAAATAGAAATACTGTTCTAAAGTTTGGGGTCAGTGAAATAGATCTCATTCCTATATGTTTGTCAAGTTTTCGTGTAATATATTTGCCTGACATAGGGATTAATGTGAATCACATGTTTGCTAACAGTAATCTGTAAGAAAGCATTATCTGAAAACAGTTGATGGTACTAGCATTATCTGGGACAACAGAGCTTTAATCTTTAAAAGCACCGAAAAACACGCAAAGCAGCACTACAAGGTGTTGTGAGGCCTGTACATGTCCCCCCTCTTCCCCCCGCCTAAGATGCAAACGTCATAAATGATCCTATTATTGTATGCAGACGAGCACTAAAGGTAAGCATTTAATCTTAAGCACATACTGTATCTGCTGGAGAGGGAGAAAAGAGACTCTGAAGCTGAATTACGTTTAGGAAACAAACCGACAAAACCAATCGACCCAATGATCTGGGTCACTCTTATGCGTGTGTTTGCTGTGAACTGACCTTGAGAGAAGACTGCACGGCTGACTCCGGCGGGTACACGATGAAGTGACGGAGTGTGAAACCAAAGCCATGAGAGGTGCGGCGTAAGTGCAATGTTTTAGGCCCTGGCCATGAGAAGGGCTCCTCTTCAGCAGCCGGAGACAAAGCTGATGTCTCGCTGCGTTCACAACCATCCTTCTGTTTGGCCTGAGAAAGAGAACAAAATACTAATAATTAGTCATTCGGATACTTTTATTCAATGGCAGTGCATGTATTAATAAAACAATCCACATAGAGGAAATTATGGTTATTTTTTTGGCGCCTACATTCAGCCTATAGCTCTTCACTCAATTATTGCAGCTACCAGATCAGATATTTAACCACTCAGTAACTTAAATACTTGATACTTAAATTTTAGCCTGTAGGATAAGAGTCACAAATAACACCCTAAGGAGAACACACTTTTGAGTAATTTGACATTTGAGTTTCAAAGCCTATAGTGGCCTTTGTGACAATGTCCTCATGTGACAACACTCATCAAGAGCACTTCTGTTTTCCTCATTTATAAATGGTTCTGTCATTTATTTTGCCACATGTGCAGTATAATACCGTTGTCAATGCAAGAAAGGTTTAAAAGAGTTTGACCCAAAACTGACATGGCACTCATTCAGAGTGAAAAAGACCTTCTTTGAAGAAGCTCATCATTACACAAAGCACTCTCTGTCCCAGTGCAGCAGCAAAAACATTTGCCTTTTTAACCTGGCACATCAGCACTCACACACAGACTCTTGGTGTTCCAACTGATTTTAATAGGCACTGAACTGTATTATGATCAGGATATGCATATAAACTGGTACTTATGAGCAGACCATGAGACCCAGGACACAATCTACCATTGAAGAAGTTCATCAAAGTTCATTGAAGCTGAAGCGGAACTAGCGTCAACACAGAACTGCAAAAATAATATCCGTTCTAACTGGTCAAAGCATTTACAACTGAAAAACATTTAAATGCATTTTTTTTTTACCTAATATCTGTATGCATTATCAAAGTCCCTTTAAAAGAAGTCATTTCATTTGGCGGCCATCTTTGAAATGCATCTCAGGCATGAAAGTGCAGATCTATCTCTTTGAATGGGGAAACATCAAATTCTCCAACACTGTTCGCCAAGCTTATGATTAAGTTTCATATTTGAAATCCCCAATGAAATCTGATAACAAATGTCTCATAAATTTAGTTTCTAAACGCTCGAATCATGACAGAAAACGAAAATTTTCAGCTGGATCAAGCTAATGCGCATGCGCAGAGGAAGCGTCTGACTGTTTCTATTCGTACTTTGCACGTGACGTCACAAGTACTGGCTGGCGGGCAAGAACGTCATTCTCCAGCAACGAAACCCAGTAAACTAATCAAGGATCTTGCCAGTTTTACTATACAGAAGTTGGTGTTTTGAGGTTTGTGATATGGTTTTCAATGAGAACCAGAGATGACCCAACAGTAGAGCTAGATTATTTACAGAGGAATTATTACTGCTCGATTATCTTAAAAAAAACCTTGTCTGCTTTACACAATTTAGCTACCTTGGAGTTAATCCTATTTCTAGTCCATAGTTATGCAGCTAGCTCGCTAACAGACTTGATAGCTACTAAAAGACCCATAAGACCTGGAACTCTACGTTGAAAATACCCGTTTGTTGCCCGCCAGGTATCCATGGTAGTCACATGACTGCAAAGTATGAATAGGAACCGGAGCTTCTAACGGCAGCTGCAGTGACGCGATGACTGTACCAATCGGCGATTGGCTCTTATTTAGAAGGCGGGACTTATTCTTCCCCATTCAAAACCATAAGAGTGACCCGTCTTGTGTTATTCTATACTCTTTGGCATTATGTATTTCATGCTAATTATATTACTGCATCATTAGCTTAGCAACATGCTGTGTTTTACATTAGGCATGTTGTTAGACGATTAAATGTTGCCTTTGAAAGCAGCTGTCTATTCAGGGTAGGTTCACTCAGAACACATTTTTGCAGTTAAAAACATGAAACACAGGCAGTATGCGAACGTGATTGGGCTAGTTTTGGCCGTGATTGGGTGGGTTTTAAATATCAATTGGGCTATTCAAAAGCAAAAGTCTGGTTTTGTTACGCAACCAAGACACAAGTCAGTGCAATGGGAAAAAAATCCTGCAAGCTGTGGAGATGCTTTTTTTAAAAGCTTAACTTATTTTAACAAGAGCACCGAGTTTTTAGAATGTCATGTAATACGCAAGATGCTGCAAAAGATGCGAGCGCGATGGTTAATGATATACGTCTCACACATTTACTATGAAAATCAATGGAAAAGTAGCACAGTGGAATGGAAAAATGCGTGAACGTGTGATCTGTGTGAAGTGAACGGCCCCATCTTAGACATTAGACAGCAAGGCAGCTCACTAGGTTTTGGAACAGAGCTTTTCTGTTTCCAAACAGTCATTCATACGCTATCTGAAAACAATGGGTTTCTCTTAAGGGCAGAAGGTATTGCAACAGAGTATCCTGTGAGTGTTTATAAAGCATCGCTGACATGAATTTTACACATCTCAAATATCTGCCACTACAATGAATGAAGGTCACACAGAAAATGCTGTGACTCAACCGAGACATTTCTTTCCATATGACCAATGACCAACACATATGTCATGCACATCACGACACCACTAATGTTCTTCTGGCGGGGGGAGGTGGTAATTCACATTAGCATTTGGGCCGGTGACGTCAGTCCGTCCCCTGCATCCTCGGAGGAAACGTGTGACATTTACATTATGAAATAATGGCAGTAGACTCTCATTCCTCCACAGGGTGTGTGACTGTGGTAGGCTCTGACAACACCACATTGACTCCGGGTCACTCTGACTGCCAAACAGACCAGACTGTGGTCTAGCACTGCAGGAGATGGATGTATTATAAGGGAATGGATGTATTTTAGCTTGTGGCTGGGCTCAGGTACAGACAGCTGTGGATGTCTCTAGAGTCTGGGCTGGGCTTTTACACAACTGAGCCTGAACATGACTTCACCAGAGGGAATTAAATTACGTACATTTAGTGTTGGACACAGTCCACTGCAAACTCTTACAAAGACATGAGGGAAGTTTGGAAAGGCATACTAGCATACTACTAGTCCCATACCATTTCTGTGTAGTATGCAGGATGCATCCTGTGAATATGGCATATTTTTTGATGATTTTTAAAGTCCCCCTGTGGAGAAAATAAAGTTGTTAATGTTGTTTATATGTCTATATGGTGTTTTAAATGTGCTTTAAGACAAACCATGTGCAAATTCATAAGTCAACACCATTGCTGAGTATTTTCTCTAAAACTTAGGGTGTATTCACACCTGCCTTGTTTGGTTCGATTGAATCGAACTCTAGTTCGTTTCCCCCCTTGGTGCGGACCTTTTGGGCAGGTGTGAATACAGCAATCGAACTCGGGTGCGGACCAAACAACCGAACCGAGACCCAGCTGAAGAGGTGGTCTCGGTACGGTTCCAAACGAACTCTGGTACGGTTCGTTTACGGTGTGAACATGAACCGACCCAATTGCAAGAAAGCACTGCGCCTTTGAGTTAAAAGGCTTCCGTAGTCGGAGTTGCGTTATGGGAAAGTGATCTGTTGTAGCCTACTACATTACATCTGTTGCGCGTCTTTCTGCGCGCCGTGTGTGCATCATTGGAATGGAATGAATGAATGAGTGTTTGCATCAGGACATTCACATACAGAGCGTTCTCTTTAGTCTAATCGCGCATAGATGCAAAAAAAGATGCAGTTAATGTAATGATAGTTACAATACAAGGATGATGCTGCGTTAATTTACGTTAAGTCTTTTTTGCACTTTCTGATTTCCCTACTTGAGAATCCTTGTCCAATGAATGGACGACTTTAGCACACGTGTGGTTTTGTTTACAAATTTTGGTTCACTTGCAAAAAGAGCAGTGTGAAGGGGAACCGTACCAAAAAAAAAAGAAAAAAGTATTTGGTCCGGACCAAAGCAAGTGAACTATCGGACTTTCCTGGTGTGAATACACCCTTAGTTAAAGGGATAGTTCGGCCAAAAATGATATTTAACACATGCATTACTCACCCTCAAGCCGTTCGAGATGCATATGTCAATCTTGTTTCAGACGAACACATTTTCAGTTATTTTAGAAAATGTCTTAGACCCTTCAGTGGATATAATGTGAAGCAATGGGGTCCACCTCCTTCAAGTCCCAAAATGTGCATACATCCTTCACAAAAGTAATCCATCCGGCTCCAGGGGGATAAATGAAGGCCTTCTGAAGGTAATCCGTGCGGTTTTGTCGTAAAAATATACATATTTAAAACTTTATAAATGAAAATATCTGACTTCCGGCAACGATCGACGCGCGTTCACGGATGGAAGTCGGCGTACGAGGTATGACGTAGCGTAGGAACCGTCGTGACGTAGAACGAAGGCGCCAGCGCAGCCAGAGATCAGAGCAAAACAAAACTCCACTCAGTTCACCCTGAGTTCACCCGTGAACGCGCATCGATCGTTGCCGGAAGTCAGATGTTTTCATTTATAAAGTTTTAAATATGTATATTTTTACGACAAAACCGCACGGATTACCCTCAGAAGGCCTTCGTTTATCCCCCTGGAGCCGGATGGATTACTTTTGTGAAGGATGTATGCACATTTTGGGACTTGAAGGAGGTGGACCCCATTGCTTCACATTATATCCACTGAAGGGTCTAAGACATTTTTTTAAATAACTGAAAATGTGTTCGTCTGAAACAAGATTGACATATGCATCTCGAACGGCTTGAGGGTGAGTAATGGATGTGTTAAATATCATTTTTGGCCGAACTATCCCTTTAACCAGCGCAGTTTGAAATCTCTGGTGTTTCTGACGTCACAAACTACCTTGTAACCAATCAAGTCAATGTGTCAGCGGGATTTAGCATATCCTTAACAGCAAACTACAGTAGCAGTGGAGTCTCGAGAGATGCCCCAGGTTATCCTGGTATTTTTTTCTGTTGATATGAAAAATCGGGAAGATTTAGCAATATATCGGCTGTATGATGTACAGTATATTATGAATGTATGATAAACTATGTACCTGTCTCCACTGACGTTATGAGTTGTTCAAAGTGTTTCTGATGATTGTTAGAAGGCAGCTGTCTGACTCTGAGATGCAAACGGGAACATGGTTTGTGTAACATTAGCAACACATTATTAGCTGTTTGATAACAGCCTAGTCAAGCAAAAGGATAATCATATTAATTACCTTTATGTGTCCCATGCTGTAAAGAGCGATACCATTGTGCAACGTTTACTACAGTAAGCTGGCCGAGTGAGCTGGTGTGAGTGGAGCCGGGGATTATTAGCATATTCATGAATCCGCGTACTAAACAAAGCAAGGGTGTAGAGTTGCATTCAAGCTATATTAAGGCATGAAAAAAAATCCCCAGGAAAAAACTTTTAAATGTGTAATTTTGGTGATTAAATATGAGTTTTAAGGGATACAATTATTTACTACAGGGGGACTTTAACATTTCCTTCTTTTCAATTATTTGGCCACACTGCCAAACAGTGAGACAGATATCTGGATTAATAACAAAATGACAACATTATAAGTAAAATGAACACTAGACACAACTTTCTATATTAAAAATGCAACGTAGTGAGCTCCCGCAACAATATTATTGCTGCATAATACTGTTTCACATGCAGTTTTATAGTATGTAGCATACAGTATACTGCACAGTATAGGAGCTAAGGCGTTTTCTCCCAGGAGGCAAGGGAGACAGTGCCTCCTCAAAAACTGGATGAGAAAACAATCCACAGTACAAAATAAAACAATGCAAATATTACAAAATATGACATTAAAACGTGTATAAACTACTAGTTTTCCTGAAGTGACACAGTCCAACAGCGGCACCAGTTGTTGAAGTTACAGCGCGCTAGAGCGACTCTCTTGCCTCCTCTGAGGTCATTGAGTTCACACGATAAATCCCGCCTCTCGTTTTGTGTAAATAAATAATGGTGTTTATGGGAAGACTAATTAAAATGTAAGTAAACAACTCACCCACTTGATATTACCGCTTTATGTCACACAACATGAAATGATTTGAAAACGTTATCTATGATGGTTTTTTAGTGAGCAATCAGTTTGGTGAAATTAAAGGTAGCCTACATCTCTGTGTCTGTGACATGCAGTGTTTACTGAGCTTTGACTAATTAAAAAGAATAGCTGAACATTGGATAGCAAATAAAATATAGGTGAATTCAGGTTGATTGGAACACTTTTTGCCATTGGGTGACTGGGGAAAAGTCTCCCAATCAACCTGAATTTACCCCTACATGAAATATGACATTTGTTACTGTGTTTTTATTATTGTAAAAATGATGAGAAATGAGCTCAATTTCAGAACTTTCTGGCATCATTCCATATAATCATAATGCTGTGTGAAGGATTCTCTTTCCTGTATTTACTCTGCTTCATATGCTAATGCTACCTTGACTCATACACGTGGTTTTCCAAAAACACCCACTATACCATCACAACTTTCCTCTGCCTTTCATTTTTCATTTCCCTACCATTAGCCAGTCAAAGTCTTTGTGGTGGGCACACAACCCTGTTTCCAATGCTACATTTAACCTGTTAAATTATACAGCTGGAAAAAGCTCTCATCTGAATGGCGGAAAGTCCAGGAGACGTGAATGACTGCCCTGTGTGAGAGTCCTTCACACCAGGAACAGCATCATACAAACCATCCAGTCCATCAAACAGCATGAATAATACACACAATCCCATTGGTCCTTAGTCAAATTCAAGAACTCAGACATCCCAACCTGCAAGAAGTCATTTCAGGGAGGTATATCTTGGTGACTGGATTGTTGACGGGGGGGGGGGTGCCTGGATTGTTGACGGGGGGGGGGGGGGGGGGGGGGGTTGTCTATCTTTCCTGAGGCACACTCGCAAGGTCTCTCGCTCTCTCCCTCTCTGCCTTGCACGCGCCGCGCGCTGTGTATGTTATGCGCGCAGTCAGAGCCGTTAAATATGAGTTTTTCTAAGCTCTGGGCGCAGTATGTTCTATCTCGCTCTAGATTCCGGGAGATTTGAACTAATTTGCGGGCATCAGGGAGAGGCTAGCAATATGCGGGAGACTCCCGGAACTTCCGGGAGACTTGGGATGTCTGAGAACTAGTTACATAACAATCACATTTCACTACCAAGTACATTTGTTTTGTTTTTTAAATGCACCAGTTACTTTAAACTTTAAGGAGTGGTGTTTGTTTAATGGTTTTCAGAAACTTGGTTTGAAATCACATTCATGTGTTCTATGGCTAGAAAAGTTGACAAACTGCACAAAGCTGCTAATTCCACCAATATATTTATCAGCCCATCCAATCTACTGCATCTTTTTTGTTTGTCTAGAAAACAATAGGATTAAATTGAGACTTTTGGCAAAAAGTTTTTTGTTGTTGAGAAAAAGACCACAGCAATCTGACATTCATAGGATATCTAAACAAGGTCTCAAAATCATATTTGACAAGATACCGAAATCTAATCTCACAATGAACCCAAACTTTTCTCATCAAATTCTTCAAAGACTAAATGATTTGAGGTATACTATCCACATTCATTTTATCGCTTTATTCCTCTACTGTCAACGACTGTCTCAACTGTGTCTATTTTCATTTATCTAATGAAATGTAAGGAGAAACATCTGAGACTAATGGTTAAATTTTAAAAAATGAAATCCATTTTATGGAAGTTTTCTCAGCTATAATAGAGCAACCTCTAAGCAATAACATTTTCTTGCTAAATGCTGTCATGACGAAATACACAAATATTCATGTGCGTCCTGTAGTTATGGCAAGCGTGAGTCACTCTTGAGCCACAGTGGAGCTCACTGTGAACACATAAACGTCTCTCTTTCTTGAACACACACTTTTCCAAAGATAAAAACAGAAACAACTCAATCACAACTCTGTTCTAGATGAAACCATCCACAGGGTTTGGGTTTAAAAACGTGAGCTAGTACCCAATCAAAAGTCCGTTCAATCCCAAGTTTCCTCTTTTGGGACCGTTGCTTACATAGGAACAATAACTGAAACGTGAAACCAGGGCACGTACACACACAGTTGTCTTGCTGTGAAAAATATGTTACATGTTGGCTCAATGTAGGAGACCTAACCAAGCACCCTGGATGTGAATGACGCACAAAGCATTCCTGAGAGCCATCTCCTTGCCCCCCTCAGCCCCGCGTAACTCAATACACCGCTGGGAGCCTCTGTCTATGTGAAAGCCCTCCATCCCTTATATGCAGGACCAGACTGTCACTATGAACCCATCTTCTCCTTTTTGGTTCTGCTGCTCTTAACCTACAGCAGATCCAGAGAACCTTACCCAAGCCCGCATGCAGTTCCTTGGAGTCGTCTTCTTCAATCTGCGCCAAGAGACATCTTTCTGAGCCTCCCGGAGCCCCAGTTCCACGTCCCCCCAGTATGCCCTGGCCAGGAGCTGGAACCAAAGGCAGGAAGTGTCCGATAAACAGCCGTCCACCCCTGTCAGACAATCCCAGGCACAGGTACACCCTGCCACATCCATCTGATCTGAGCCGTCCTTCCCGGGCAGAACGCAGCCGGTACACGCCCCATTCCTCTGAGTGAGCATGGCAAAGCCTGCTGGTCCTTGCTATTGCTGCTTTCCTCTGCTGATCTTCTGATGATGTGATTCTTTCTCGCTCTTCGCGATCCCTCCCTCTCTCTCTCTCTCTCTCTCTCTTTCAGAGTGGGAAGGCAGAGTGCACATGCATGAGGTTTCCATTGAGACACGGAGCATGTCGGGGAAGCAGGGAAAGAGACCGTCCGAGTGCAACCCAGCGTGCCACAACACACACATCTGCCTGCACTGGACGAGATGGCTTTCTCTTCTCACTTTACATGTCCCTTATTTGTTTGTTCTCCATTGCTCACTGCAAAGCTACTCTACTGCCCGTCTCAAACGTCTCTTGAAGTAAAAGTTTCATGCACCATTTAGACAAACATTCAATCACAATGCAAAGACCATTTACTAGTGATGTTTGCTAAGGCTAGCAATGCATTACTATTACTATTTATCAAAATTATGGTTAGTCATCTAAAATGGCCTTAAAGGAATAGTTCACCCTAAAAGGAAAATGAAGTCATCATTTACTCCCCCCGTTGTTGTTGGTATGCCAGGGATAGGCAACATCGGTCCTGGAGGGATACTGTCCTGCAGAGTTTAGCTCCAACCCTAATCAAACACACCTTAACAAGCTAATCAATGTCTTCAGGATCATTAAAGCTACTAGCAGGTGAGTTTTTTTCAGAGTTGGAGCTAAAATCTGCAGGACAGCGGCACTCCAGTCCCACTCGCACTCATCCATATAAAGGCAGTGAATCGTGACCAGCATCAGGCTTTTTAAAAAAGATGCTAAATTATCTCATAGCTAATGATCCCATGCAACTTGCGAGTACCCTTCTGACAACTAAAATGACAAATGGGACACCCTACGGTCTCATGGACTTAACAGACACGCACACCATTGTAAGTCCATATGAAGTGTGCCATTTGAGACAGGGCCATAGAAGTTAATGTTATGACATTCGAAATCCCTTACATGGACAGAGTTATCCAGCTTTTGCTGCAGCTGAACAACATGCAGATAGAAATGTTTTGACACTATAAACATGAAAATAAACACACAATTGAGACAATATATGGTAATATATCTGTATTCTTCAAGCTACCTCAGGAATTTTCATAAGAATTAACAATATGTATAATCGGCATACTTTATTATTGTATAGAATACTATAAATTAATATATATTTTTTGCGTCATTCCTTGATAAGATGCCACATAAGATCACAGAAAGTGGTTATTTTAAACACTCGACTTATGTTATATAGTGGCTTTGGAAGAGAAATATGACATTAATGGCACAAATTGTTGTCTTTTCTTTTGATGCTATGCTAAGATAACATGCTGTTGCCATAAGCGATACATCCACCTAAGCTGGAATGGCTCTTCTTTGGAAGAGCATTTGATAGAAACGCAAAGACTGTGAAGTTAGACGTTTAATCAAAGAAATAAGGCATTTTTATTCACACTGTTTCAATTGCCTTAAGCTTATAAATAAAGGGTGCCATGCCGCCATCATAAGTACAGCAGTTATCTCGAATATCACATTAGGATATCAAACCTGTAAGGGTCACTGGTTCCAAACCCTGAGTACCCCCAACTATACACATTTTGGATGTCTCTCATATCTGAAACCCATTTCAGGTTTTGGTACAAACCCCATTTGTTTTGGGGTCTCTACTAATGAGCTGATCAGTTGAATCAGGTGTGTATGTTTAAGGAAACAAAGGCTGCATACGAAATAGCCACTATTTAAAAAGCACAGCTATTTTGTAGTGCAGTCCAAAACCACAATGGACCTGCCTACCTATAATGCACTGTGAGGGTAGCAATGAATGAATTTCTGCTTAATGCCAGAAGATGGCGCCCACAGCAGAATCAAACAGGTGCAAGTTATAGGTACTCAAGGACCAGGGTTTGGAACCACTGAGATGGAAAGTAAAAAGTGGTTACGAAACACTAAATTAAAGAGCACTTTTTATGGTAGTGCAAAAGTTTTGTATAGTACCTTTCCTTTAGTGTGTAATATAGCTGTATGTTCATGTAAATTATGTAAAAAACTAAAAGTTGGGTAGGCATAAGTGGTATCTCTATGTCTATGAGAGCGCTCCCCTTCCCCTTCCGCTGCAAGGGGAAAAAACATTGTATGGACTTTCAATACCAACGCCATAGTTATCATAGATATAACACTGTTTACAGCTGCTCATGAAGCCTCAGGAGCTTAAACCCGATTATGGTTTGGAATGACATAGGGGTGAGTAAAAAATAACCACATTTCACTTTTGGGCGAACTATCCCTTTAAATCAGAGCCGGCTTTCCTACAAACCACAGTCTAAAACAGTAGTAGAGCATCTCTCTGTTCATCATCTCCTTTAGTGTTATGAAATATGAGCACACAGTGGCATGAGAACGACTCATGTGACCACCAGCACACAGACCTGCAGTAGACGCTCACACAGCTGCTTTATTTTAAGACCTGCTCTAAACAGTGCCCGGTCCTGACGAGATAGAACTCCAACAAGTGCACTGATAGACCTAAAGCATCTCAGCATCCCAACATAAAAACCAAAATCACAAACAAAACATCTATATAAAGCTGCACTTCCTCTAAGAATCAATAATTCACTCCTTAAATCTCATGTGCAAACACTTGCCATATCCCACAAGCATGTCCTGGGCTATTTTTTACACAGAGATGTACACAGAGATCTTTCAGAAATGTGAAAACAGGAAACCAATGATGGCATGCTCATCTTCATTCCTCTACACTGGCATGGCATCTCATTACCACACACATTCCTTTAGACGCACACAAGCGCTCACTCACACTATTGCGTTTGGAAAACACATCACAAAAATAACCCGTCCAGCCATCTGAGGCATCCTTGTTTATGAGGATCATGGTGAGACTGAACTCAAAGGGGACACTGTGTGATCCCTGCTGAATATACCAGCCCAAAAAAGAAGGCGTGCTACGGTATTGGCTGGTGTTCATTCCCAATGGGTTTCGCTCCACATAAAAAATAAATAAAAAAAAAACAGTTCAACTATATATGTGTTTAAAAAGAAAGCGGCCATAGTTCAAAATGCATTTTAATATGGGTGACGCTAAGAATACGCTAAGAACACATTTGGACGAGTGAAAGTTCCTGTCATTTATGACACATCATAAGAAATCCTCAAATAAAAACATATTCCAGCTGGCTGAAGTCATACAGTGTATTTTAATGGAGGTTATTTCATATAAGTAAGGAGGGGGCAACACCCTGCTGCCATGGAAACAAACAGGCCATCACACCGCGTTAGACTTCATGTGATGTAATAAGAGATACAGTGGCCCTAAGATTAACACTAAGTCACACTTAAAAATACATGAATGCTGTTACATTATGTAAATAAAATATTAAACCAATGGAAATAAAAAAAAACGTATGGATGAGCAAACAATAATCTGATTTTGTCATTTAAAAATGCCTGTGTTCAGTCAGTCCTGTGTAAAGGTTTTTAGGGCAGAAAGTTTTAGGGCAGAAAGTCTTCTTCTTCTGAGAAAATACGTAACCAAATGGATTTCATTTGTTTTGATCGACATGTCGCGTCGATCAATACACCATTTCATGTTGCATTTTTAATGGCTAGTCAGTAGACGTAGGTCGAAGCAGCAAACACACTGTGAGAAGATCATGCTAAATTTCTGACACTGTCAGAAAATGATCGCAGGCTAAGGTTGCAAGACCGGGACAACGGCTGTCTTTGAACCCCTCTCACTGTACGACGTTGGACCACCGTTTAGGAGCCACCACCACATAAATCACCACGATTGGTTATCTTTCGTCTGGGACAGCCCAAAATTAAAGGGATAGTTCACCCAAAAATGAAAATTATTTCATCATTTTACACACCCTCATGCCAACCCTTTTGTTCATCTTCAAAACACAAATGAATATACCACATCAAATATGGTAGGCCTAATCAGAAGGCCACCAAAGCTAACCAAACCTGGCCAGGGGGGGTCAATGATTTCTGGTGTATTTCAACAATTAAAAGGATAAAAGCATGTTTGCACACTATTTCAAAGGTTCACAAGCATGCACTTCAAACAAACCACAATACACTGAGAATCTTTTGAAACCCAGAGTGTTAAAGCCTTGTGGCATCACAGGTGTGTCACTTCAATAGACCTGTTGACCTTTCAGCGTATTGACTGACATGTCGTTCCAAAGCCCTTTGCCCTTTTTCTTCTGTATGGAGAAGAAGATGTTTAGCAGAAGGTTCACAGCACGCTGCTCTTTTACATACAATCAAAGCACACAGTGACCAGGGAGTGTAAAACACCAAAAAACACCATCAAAGTTTCCCATACGACTTGTGCACTATGTTCCAGGAAAAAAAAGTATTCTCTGTTTAACTAAAACTATTGGTTTACACTTTATTTCAATAGACATTCTACTAACTATAAGTAACTTGTCAACTAACTATCAGAGTATTAGTAGACTGGTAGGTTAGGGTTAGGGTTAGTAGAACTACATGAACTTACAAAGTTACTTATGGCTCGTTTCCCACCGAGCGGTACGGTGTGATCGCCTGGAATGGATTTGAGCTTTAAACAACTACATTCTAGCCTGAAAAACTCTTAAAACTACATTTCGTGACACAATAACAGTAGTATTATATTTCAACTGTATATTAAAAAATGTCGCTTCTTATGTTGTCATTCCCCTTGTAGCACGCGCAAGTGACGATTCTCTGTCAACCAATCAACGTTCTGCAATGAGTTTAGCTCCACCCTTTAGGTACCGTACCACTGTGCTAGGTACCCCAACGGAAGGGTACTGTACTGTACCGTACCGTACCACTCGATGGAAACGAGCCATTATAGTCAGTAGAAATGTCTGTTGGGGGACCAACAGAATAAAGAGTTAGCAGATATTCTACTCTAATGGCAGCTATTTGGCATGTAGTTAGCCAACCTATAGTTAGGAGAATGTCTAAAGTGGACTATCGAAATAAAGGGTTACCAACTTGATGTCTTCTGTAATAGATGCTAGTAGCACGAAACCGAGCCAATTTGAAAGTAGAGGTTACGGCAGAGCAGCTGATAGCTCTGAACTAGATCATCCTAAGACAGCAGTGTTTCATTAAAACTCTTCCTCTAGCAGGTGAGCGTTCTAACCACAAAATCACAGCCTGTAAAATTAACAGCAGCTTAAACATCCCTCTGAGCTATTGTCTGCCCGCTACCTTTATAAACCAGTAGCAGACTTTCTCAACTATGTCCTGAAAACATATAAAAGACAGCAGTGTAACATTACAAAATGAACTAGAGCCATATCCATGAACTTTCGGCAGCCGTAGGAATGGCTTTTCTGATCAGCTGAACGTGGCAGTGGGCACAAACTAAAAAAGTACCATCATTAATGTACCACCACAGTACTTTTTTAGAAAACAGGGTTTCTTTTGGTTTCACACTTTTTTGTCTAACTGTGGTCTCTTAACACCCTCATGTCACAGCTGAGGGCAGCTTTGCCAGGGGATTGTGGGTAAATGCATTAGCAGACTCCAGGCCAAGCAGAACATGCTGTAACCATGGCAGGGCAAGAGCATTGTTTGGGTTTTTCCCCCTTTATTGCTAGGTAAACTAAAAACCAAATTAGTGCTAAAGAGGGCGTCCTAAGGGGAAAAAGTGAGCCAGATTGTGGATTTGGACGTTCTGCGAGTTGTGGACCAAGAGCCAAACACAAACACATGGCGTTTACTTTACCTCAATTGACAACGAGTGAAAAAAATAGTCACAGTAAGTAGGGATGCATGATCAAAGGCTGCGAAATAATTAAATAAATGTATGTGCTGCGCATGTTTCAGAGTGAAGCGCGTCAATGTGTTCTTACAAATGAACAGCTCATTATCTGCCAGTGTTTGCAGTGTCTCAGAGAGGATCGGTTTGCAGGACATTTTGCTCCACGCGAACTCCATCTCTGCATATGCTCTGAGTTTCGGTCACTTTACTTTCACTTTACTGTGCATTTGGGAATGCAACATCTGCCAACAATCTTCCCATACTTGTAATGATATGCGCTTATGAAAAAAAGGACTCCCTGCGGTTTTTCGTCAAAATAAAAAGTTTGAATAATTGAAAATAATTGTTTTTTTAAATTGAAATTATTTTTACTATTATTATATTTTTTATTAAATACTCAATTTTACAGTGAAATATAACAGTAATATTTCTTATTTTTATTTGATTTACCGGTAGTATTTAGGTACATTTTAGGTACATAGCAATGATATTATTATTAGTAGTAGTAATAGTAGTCTCATTGTTGTTATTATTAAATAAAAATATAAAAATTACTAAGTAAAAACAATATTTACAAAAATTTGGTCAAATCACATATTAAATCATGCTACGTTTTAAATCATGCACATTTTATTGTTGCTACGCCCGTCAAACAAATGGTCAAACACGACCAGCGCGACAGATAGCCATGACGGGAAGAGGTATACCCGTGCGTGTCAGTGACCTTTTTAGGAGCAATACCTCCGTGATATCCTCCAGATTGAGGCAAAAGGGGTTACAGTATGCAGTGGAGGGATATATTCAAAATATAAAAATACGCCATGAAGGAGACACGACTACTATAGAGGCTAATGCTTACCGGTCTCAAGCGAAATCTGAGAAACCCCGTGACCTGTACCTCAAATGCAACCAGCACAGCCTTGAAGAAGATTTTATAAGCTGGTTCAGTGGCTAATTGTTTGGAGTTAGAAATATATAACTCGCGCTGCATTAATCATTTTGCCTCAGATACAGGATTATTCTCTTTAACAAGCAGGTTGTTCATTACCACGGCAACCGCTTGCGTGTCATGCTGAATGTGATTTTCGTGTTTAAAAAGTAACTATACATAAGAGACGGAAAGATGCAGATAACCATACATTATTTAAGGTTATTTCTATTCGTTATGATATTGATATACTGTATGACCTGATGTTGTCAAGTAAGCTTCATGCTTTCCCCGTTGCAAACGTGCACTCCTCTAAACTGTAGTCTACGGGTGCTGCACTGCTAGTTGACTGCTGCTCATTTCCCCCCGAGAATATCATGTTAACAACAACCCTTTAGAAAACGTAATTCCTTTGTGGATCCTCTTGATCTGCTTTCTCCATGTTTCTTTGACTAATCTCAGTGTCTCAGTCTCACGCACGCTGCACGCGAGTTAACCATGTTCGACACATGTAACTGGGAGTGGGGCCGTCCACACTGTTTTATCCATTGTAGGCAGTGGCACCGCTCACGTTGTGTTTTCGGCTTTGGAAACGGAAAGAACACAACTCCTCCAGACAATCTCTCGGGGTACCTAGTGTCCGATTTACAAACGCCGTGGGCGCACCGCTTCACCATCTTGCTTGGAGTCAATGTTTGACGGACCTGCTCACATAGTAACGGTTGCTATGATGTGTGATTGGACAATGGCTGTTTTGGGGGAGGGGCCGGCGAAAGGTCAATTGCAGAAAAAAATCACAATTCGATTCCCTGTAGTGTAGTGTGTAAGCGTCCCAACCCCCATAGATGTAAAAGATGTGGAAAAGATCAAAAGTGTGGCTACATTTCACCAGGCTCGATGCCAACAGCGCACGATGCAATATTTGCGACAAGATAATTGCTGCCAAGACCAGCAACACGACAAATCTGAAGAAGCACTTGACAGTGCACGGAATAAATTTAAGAGCAGAAAGTTGCTCTGTCTTCGACTGCAAGAAGAACTGGAGTGCGTTATAAATGAACTGAAACTCATATAGGCTACTCGCCTCACATACATGAGAAATAGGCATTTAGAAAGCTTAAAATGTCTACTTTAAAAGAACCAAATCGAAAACAAATACGCTCTGATTATATAATCCAAAGAAAGGTGCATTTTTTATCTATAGGCGCACACGTTCACTATACTGCAGAGATGACGAGTCAGCAACATCAACTTCATCTTTTCAGCCAACACTGACTCAGAAAACACTAGTTTATTAAACAATTAAAATGTCTCCTTGCTATTTTTTCCCGACACATTCATAATCATTAGCCTACATTTACCAGTGTTTTGCAGCAAGCTTTATGCGTGTGCTTGAGCGCAAGGCATATATTCCGTCACCCAGTGGCCTATAGGAGTCTTTGAGTCTATAAATGTAAACAAAATGAAAAAATACGTTTTTTTTAGGTAATAATATGTAATGTAATGTAACGGATTTCATAAAATGCAAGTTAACTTGTAAAGCATATTCATATTTCTTGCAAAATTAAATATAACTGTGATATTTAATTAAATGTTTTAATTTAAATATGAAGCTTTAGTCATACAAGTAAATCTTTGCCAACCACTGAGGTTTACTTATTCAAATCCTGGTGCCTAAGATTTATTGGCCGATTATTAAGGTGGATTTGTGTGACAGAAGGAACAAGACAAAAGGGATGGAGTGGATCGGCAGCGAGAGATTAGAGCCACAAGAAGACCACAAAGGAGCCTGAGGAACCCTAGGCATTCATACCAGAGCGAGGCAGAGGAAAGATTAAGCTCTATTCAGGAGGCCTAAGACTCATAGAGAGGGCAAATTTAATCCGGGCAGACTGCATCTGGACTCACTGAGGTATGTCTTACAGTAACAAAAGCTTCCTTAATGGAGGCTACGGGAAGAAAAATCACATGAGACCCCTCATATAACCCCCTTACCATATGGAGTTCAGTAATATGCCAGCTTCACCCAAAAATCCCTGCCTCCTGAACTGGTGTCACTGGCACACTCCAGTATGCTACGCAGGAAGTGAGATAGCACAAACAGACGGGCCATTATGTGTAATAGTGACTCGTATTACTTATTTCCGAGGTAGGCAGTTGTGGGAAAGTCATTCCCAAGGGTAGAGGTATATTGTGACATTTCTGCTCATGAGAAAAGCCATTCTAAACTGTTTGTGTGGCTGAAATATGGCAAATAACAGTCAGTTAGGTAAGTGTTGGGTAAATTACGTTAGCCTAACACTGAGCTTGACTGAACTGAGAAGGTTTAGTCACACTGGTTTTCCCCATCCACATGAGGGAAAGAAAAAACATCAACATAATCTGTTGAGGAGTCAGTGAGTCACACCTATAGATTGTTTTGGCAAAAAAAAAATACTTGAACACATTTCCTTGCACTGGAAACCATGTAATAAAACAAAACACTATGATGCAGGTTTTTTTAACATCAAATGTGAGTCACATTTCAACCGCATTTTAGAGAAGTTTTGGTGTGTGTGTGGCCTGGTAAACCCTAGTCTCAGCCTCAGACGTCACACCCATGGACCGTTGGCTGAACATCTTATGCGTATGACACACTTTTCTGGAAACACTTCAGGAGTTTCGAAGTCACGATCTGATTGGTTGAATTCTACAGGATGTCCGGGTGACTTGTGTGTCTCGTTCTTTATCGGTCCGCCTGGAAACAAATGCGTGACGCCAAAACCCCTTGTGGAAGAAGAAAGCCATTGTGTTTACAATGAGCGCTTACCAGGATCAACTAAACGCTTGATTTTCAAAAGTATGTGAAGTTCGCGGCTCTATTGTTGCAGTAAACTTGTTGCACAACGTTCTTGAATGAATAATTTATTAGATGCACGCCGGTCTGTTATTGTAAGGACACCGACATTATATTGCCACGCCCCTAAACATGACGTGGAACAAAACGAACTGTGATTGGTTGCGTTACATGTCAGTCAAACGTCCTCTTGGCCAAGAAAAGCTGCGATAGAGTCCAGACCTTCTGCCGTCAGTCTGAAGGTCTGGCTACGCTAGACTAGGTAAACCCTACATTATGGGGACAAAATGTGCCAACAAAGATGGCAATATCCGAAATCCTTGTCCTTGTGGGGACATTCTTTGGTCCGCATGAGGAAAATAGCTTATAAAGTCATACTAAGTAATGGTTTTTGAAAATGAAAAATGCAGAAAGTTTTCTGTGATGGGTAGGTTTAGCGATAGAGTTTGTATAAAAAAGTATAAAAATAGTATAAAATCATTATGTCTATGGAAAGTCTCCATAAAACAAGAAAACACAGCATATGCGCTTTTGTGTGTGTTTAACATCACTAGACACCACAAAAAAAAAGCTAAGCTAGACACTGCGGTTTCATAACTCATTATTGTTTTACATGTCATTGTGTTTGCATGAGAATAGTGTGAAATCACTCACAATAAAAGGCCACTTAAGTGTACTTAAAGAGAGTACACTTTCATGACTGTTTCTTAACACACTAAGTACACTTTGATTTAATTACAAACTGTGGGACAAGTAGACAGTATCCAATATACGGTAATACGATATATCAGGATAATGAACATGCAAGGTATAGTTATCATGGGCGCTTCGAAATACCAATTCGAAATACCAAATTCCATATTACGATTTTTAGAATCCACTTTAAGAATATAGTAATAAGTAACATTACATCATATAAGGACTATTATTTTACACCTGGACCTAGAGATATAGAGAAGATTCCTAGATCCCTATTGAACACCAACAAAGGGACCAGGGCCCGATGGTGCGGGTGCAGGGTCTGAGGTGTGGCAGCTATTGCTCAGTGAAGGGCCCTGCCATTGTCCCCACGGGTCCCCAGACACTTATAGACAAATGCTGCTGTCAATCACACACCCTTTCATGCGTTTAACAGCAGCTGCTCCCATGCAGAAAAGAAGGCAAAATATGTTTGTGACAAAGAAAGAGTGTGGCGATAATCTGAATATTTGCATTCAGACAGATTCTGCCTGAGGGATTGAACCCAATCAGACAAACAAAACCAATGAAAAATTAAAGGGCTGTGAATGGAATACCAAAAAAAGAGAAAATTAATAACATGTAACATTCCTTATGAACCATATACAATAAATTTGATTTTATGCAATGGTTTTATAATTAATAATTTTATTTAGAATTAAACATTTTCCAACAAATGTAAGTGCACTTAAAAAAAAAATTTTAGTAATTTTTTTTTAATACATTTCAAATCATTGTTTTAATAATCGTTTGTCGTCTTTAAAGAAGTACACTTATTTTGACGTAAATAAAAATCATAACAAATTTCAAGTTTTGAATTCCTACTCCAAAGACACAGCGTTCAGATAACATACACTCAAAACAGATTTATCATTCATACAACCCCCTGATTCATGCACAAACAGGCAGATACATAAACACTTGGAAATATAAGGAACATGTGAAGGTATGTGTGGTGTGTATAATGATTCAAGCGTTCCAGTGGGCTGAAAGAGGTCTCAGTATTTAAAGTACAGCAGAACTGGAAAAAATCACACAAACAGGGCCGTACAGCAGCAGGGCCAGAGCAACTTGCACATGTCTCCAAGCATTCACTCAAAAAAAAAAAAAAATCTGACATCACTTAATTATTACATTTAAATGTACTCACCCTAAAGTTCTGCCAAACTTGTATGAATCTCTTTCTTCCATTCAATACAAATCGATATTTTGCTGAATGTTCAAGCTGCTCTTTTCCATACAATGAAACTGAACAGGGAATGGGCCTGTCAACCTCCAAATATTACCAAAAGGCACCATCAAAGTGGTCTACGTGAATTGCGCTGTATTCCAAATTTTCTCTTAAAAGTCTTTGTGTGAGGAAAAAGTCAAAAATTTAAAGGGATAGTTCACCCCAAACTGAAAACTGTCGTCATTCACTCCCTCTCATGCCATTTCAAACCTGTATGACTTTCTTTCTTCTGTGGAAAAAAAATATATATATTTTGAGAACAGTGCTATTATTGACATCTAAACGTCAAACTATTAAAAATAATTTTCATTCATTGATATAAAGCTGAAATAATAAAAAAGTCTAATAAATATTACTTAGAAGAGTAAAATAAATATTTATTAAATAATCAATAAAATCATAAAAATGACAAAAGCACAAAACAAAATTACTTAAACTTAATAATTAAAATGAAAACGAATAAGAATAAAAGTTCAAAATATTAATAAATACTATAATAGTACAATACTAAAATAAGACTTAAAAATGTTTAAGCCATTTATGAAACAGAATTTGATGAATTCAGCAAAAAAACTTTTTCTAACTAGTGTTCGAATGAAAAAAATGATATGGGTTATTTGGAACAACATGAGGATACATAAAGGAATAGATCACTTAAAAATGAAAATTCTTTCATTTAAATGGCCGCACTACTCATAGCCTTGCAGATGTAAACATTGAGAGACAGTCACAACAGTTGCTTTTAAAAAGTTAAATTCAGTTAAATTACACTTCATTTTCCAAATGCATTTCCAAGGTCAGTTAAGACAGTGATGTAACCATCTTACTCAAAGGAAACAATAAAAGACACTAACTAGAGAGCTAATGAACAACATAGCACAGACCCTCCACAGCTGTTTAGGAAACAGAAATCCACCATAAACTTGCCTGAAACTGCCATTAGAAATTGACTTGCCATTGGAATTTCTGAACTTTATTAGTAGAATTAAAACACAACACATGAATGGAGCGTTCTCAGATAATACTACACACACACAACCGTAGCTGAGACATGTCACGCATGTTATCAACTGCGTCTCCCATGTCTATTTCTGTGAGTGGTGAAATATTCACAACCTGGATCCCAAATTCATTAGTGCTTTGAAAGACATACTTAAATCTAAAAATACTAAAAATGCCTGCACATGAAAGATTCAGATCGATATGACTCCCAAAGGCATCCAGTATGAGCGTGAGCTCGGGTCTTTCTCGCCATTGGTTGGTCTCTCAGTTGACATCAACATTTGGATGGAAAGAGTTTCCAGCATGATGACTTCATATCGAAAGAGCCGAGTGGCTGGGGTTATACTGGAGAAAACAAGACTTTGGCCAGTTCAGTTGTTTTTACGAGCAGTTGCTGTGGGCTTTGGTGGAGTTTACAGGACGATAGTCCTGACTGTTGGAAACAGGATCTTCTAAAGATTGCTGGAGCTGTTAGTATGACAGCAGCGGCCCACACCCTTAAAGCTGAACACAGAGTCATAAATTAGAGGGGGATTTTTAAACAAGAAAGAAAAAGAAATCAAGAGGGGAGAGGGGGGGGGGTCATGATCACATAAATTGAGTGATTTTGAACTATCCACAGCATCTGCGAGTGAATAGCATGCGTAGAAAAACTGGTGTTTTCCTCATTTTATTAGGCTCAGGGCCACGGCACATGGAAGAACACTGTGTCTCCGCCTCCATCAGCTGATGGGTGTGTGTATCGCTCTCCTCTCACACTGCTAATGTAGCAGATGTGCAGACACGGTCATACGGCCATTCTGAGGTTTTAAACGAGTAGTTCACCCCACTTACCTGACTTATGTCAGTAAAAATATCTATGATTTTATTTTTCCATACAATTAAATTCGTATACTGGGGGAAAAGCCATGTGATATCTATGTGTGAGAAAAAGATTGAAATTTAAATTATTCACTTACAATGTTCTTCTGCACTCAACAGTGTTAAATGTAACTAAATGTCAAACCATTGCTATTATATAAGCATTTATTTTAGCATTTTTTTATTTAGTTTATGTTTTAGTCATTTTTATTAGTTTTATACACATATATAGTTTTATATATTTAAATCCTTAATTTCAGTCTTTCAACTATTTTATTTCATTAGTTGCCAAGGGCAGCATTTTTTTTTTATTCTAATATTTATATTTTATTATAAGCTTTATCTCAATTTATTCAAATGTTTTAACAGTCTTAGTTTTTGTTATCAATTACAACAGTGTCAAACAAGATATAATGAGATTTGAGAGCTATGACAGAAGAAAAGTTTTCCATGAAAAATTATTTAAAGGGATAGTTCACCCAACATGAAAATTATCATCTTTTATAACCCTCAGGTCGTTCCAAAACTGACTCGTTCTTCTGTGGAACATAAACGAAGATAGGATGAGAAACTTTTGCAGTATGAAAATCCTTTTGTCTTTCACATGAGAAAAAAATTTAACATGGTGAGTAAATGAATTTCCATTTTGGTGTGAACAATCCCTTTAAAGCTCCAGTCCGTAACTTTTTTGGGTTAAAAATGATCCAAAATAATTTTTTGAGCAAGTACATAACCAGCCAGTGTTCAAAACTATCTGCTTGCCTTAGCTCGATTCAAAACGGTAAGCTTGTAATAATGTTTTTAATTCCAGTGGTACTGGTGGATTTCCGCGGGGGATTCGAGCATGTCTTTGCGTCATTACATCACATCTGTACACACACACATCTGTACACATAAAGGAGGAGTCTCGGCTAGTATAGTCTATATTGCGTGTGAGGATGTTGGAGGTGGAGATTTATAGCCTTTTCTCACAGCATTAACAATTTGAGAACAGAGTATAATTTGCACGGTTTGACAAACGATAAACGATCGTTAGATTTAATCAGCGCGATTTACGGCAATGCCTTTTTCCGGTTAGTTGGTCAGAAGAACAAAAGTGGATGTTACTTACTTGTTCAGATTACATTTTAGGGTGAAAATTCTTATGTTGGTCATACTTCCAAAAAGTATAATCTGTGATTCTGAATGCCAGTATCCACACCGCACATTCTCCTCAAACATTGGATTCATCCGCGCTGTGCCTTGCCGAGGTACAACTCACGTAAAGTTGATAATTCCGCGAATGACTGCAATTGCAGATTTCGAACAGAGATGGCGACAAAGAGGAACAACTGCGGACTGCAGCTTTAAACTAATAAAAATGACAAACATTGTCACATTTCTCATCAGACACATGTCCAACACCTGTGCTCTCCACTTGCCTCCTTGTTGGGTCTGAAGATATGAGAGTTCCTGTGATCTTAGAGACCACAAAAGGGTGATATAACCAATCTAAAATATATCAGGGTTCTCTAAGGACAGTGGAGGAGGCTGTAGGGGAAATCCTATCTCTGAACAAGCCCATCTGTCCTAACACTGGCCTTACGAGCTGTATGTCCAACTGTCTCCTCCGAGGCATTCCTCCAGAATTGAGTAGAGAGATCCAAAGCAGGATTTGCTTTGATTTACTGTCTGCTGTGTTGTAGTGCTGTAATCAGTCGTTTTGCATAATGTCTGTTCTCAGCTGAATCCCTCGTGGAAAGCCAGAGGCTGGAGTTTACCACGAATATAGGGTTAAGGTCAGGTCAGGAGACTCGGGAGGAGAAAGAGGTGAGAAGACGTAAGCCTGGAAAAATGGACCTTAAGGTGGAGTAGATTCTAAGTTTCACAAAACAGAGATATGAAGACTTAAGAGTAATACTAGGATGTTAGATAAATTAAACTTATGATGATAAATCCTTGATAACACCTTGATGGTTGACAAAGATGATGGAAAAAAATAACACTGACAGTGAATTAAAAACAAAAACTCCCAGAAGTCAATCATTAGTACTATGAAGGTTGGCAATTTGAGGAAATATGAGTCCCAGACTATTGACAAAAAAGCGTTGAACTTTATGCAAATACGCAATGACTAGGTTCCAGATTTACTAACAGCTTGCGCCAGCGTAAACCCCCTCTTGGCATAAAAAACCTACTGTCAGGATTTACTAAAGACACGCAGTGAAAAATTAGTGCTGAAAAGGCGTGGACACAGTTATTTTTGCGGCTGACCTTATGCATTTGTAGGAGTTTTCCTTTCAGGTGCAAAATTTATGGGAGAAGAGTATTTAAATGAATCACGCAAGGTGATTTACTAAGGTTTGCGCTCAATGTACTGGTGTTTGTGCCATTAGTTAGCGCCCAAAAAAGCACATAAAAAAGCACCAGATGCTACGTGGTAGATTGCGTTGGTCATTATGGAAATGATCTGACTGCGTCTGTGTTCTTTAAATTGCGGGGTCGTCAGTAGATCACGCGCAGAACTTTCCACTCCCATCGGCACTGTTTTGGAATTGCACTCTCACGCTAATTTGCCCTGTTTAGTAAATCTGCTCCTAAATGGCCAATAGGGGTATAGACAGTGAACCTCATGTGATCTGCCACATGAGTCATGACACAGCTGGATACTTTTTAAATTCTAATGTTTAAAAATAGTTCAACATATCCAACTCTACGTTCTATTCTGTCACGTTCTATCTAGCAATTTTGAAAACAGGAACACATCTTTAAAGGCAAACACACACACACATCAAATAGACGGCTGGGCATCGTACGCGAGCTATCGAGGAGGTAGAACACACAAAAGCATGTCAGTTCAGTGGTGCTCAATTCTGCTCCTGAAGGGCCACCATCCAGCAGAGTTTAACCCCAACCCCAATAAAACACAACTGAACCAGCTAATCAAGGTCTGCAGGATAACTAGAAACTTCCAGGCCGATATCTTGGGGCAATTTGGAGCTAAACGTCGCAGGATGCTGATAAAGGACTTGGCATGGACATTCCGGAGTAAGTTCTTGGTGAAATCCACCACTGTGACAGCACTGTGTTAATATTCGAAAGGGGAATACCAAGGAACAAGGAATCTGGATAAACATAGTTTTCTTTTCCACTTTGGCATTTCAATATGGTTTCACATTGCTCAAAAAGGTCTGCAGACGTATGTAGCGTTTGTCAAAACACAGGGTCTCTCTATGGTGCTGTTTCTGATTTGTTTTTAAGTTCTGCTTATGCAATCAGGACCAGAGCCATATGAAGCTTAGAACAGGCCATTAAACCCTCCACACCTCCATCCCAGCAGCTCTACAGCTTTAGAAAACCCTTCACCATGAGCTCTGCTGCTGGGATAGACTCACACAACACCATAGAATCACGTTACAGATTATAGTTATAGATTATTAAATGATTTCACATAAAATTATATAGTTTTACAACCTCTTTTAAGTACAGAGTTACCAAGCATCATTCAAATGACTGCATGTTAGCATGTGTCTTCTTGACTGAGGCAAAGATTCAGAAATGTGTTTGCTGGATTTGATGTAATATGTTCTGTTCCTTTATTTCCCTTTTGAAACAGTAATGGTGTTGTGTAATAAAACAAGAGGCATTTAAAATAGCAGAGAATGTCTAATGAGAGTAGGTATCTACTTGCAGTATCTGTTGCAAAGAAGTTTATCTCTCATTTTCTGTTTTTGCTTGTGGAAAAGCATTGCTTCCGCATAACTTAATTTTCTTAGCTTTGGCATTTAATCAACATTTCATTCATCTACTGCTGTCAAATATATAATCTAACCTGCACTTTGCCTGACACTTGGCAGTCTGGAGATAACCAAGACTTAATCAAGCCAGATGAATCGATCAATCAGTCAATCCCCAGTAGGGACCAGAATCAACAAAGCTTACTTTAGGATCTCAACCTCTCACACAGGCTGATCTTGTTAAATCCAGTTCTTTGGGCACCACAGGAGCATCATCAATCTCCTTCAGTTGTGTAGTAGAGAACAGACAGTGATGTTTGGCACATGCATTTAGCCGGGAAAAAAACGAGGCGGTTTGCATTGTATTAGAAACAGAATTTTTGAATGTCTACACATGAAAGACCAATATATTGGTTAGACGAATTTGTGAGGTAATATTTGGCCATTTTGAGATGGCATTAACACATTTTCCCATTTGCACATTTTTAATAAAACACTGTTTAATATGTTTATTTAGCTGTTTGAATTATGGGGACAGTTGACTCAAGCACAAACTCTCTGCTCTGTCCTATGAGAGTCATCATAGACTTCTTTCGGGGTAGACTAACTAAGCCGAGGACAACTCTTGGTTCAGGAGCAGTCCCAGATTGACGGCCAGATGGCCCCACCAGCTAAGACCACCATCAGCCTAGGTGGGGGGTTTGTTAAGCTTGAGTGACTGATTAAGAATCCGCCTTTAATCTGGACACAGGCAAGAGTGAATCCCATCCCACAAAGCCCATGCTTCCATCATGGACACAGATCAGTTGGTCTGTATTTTTATCAATGTTAAGATAGTTATGAAGAAGTTTGACAAACAGGGCTAGTGGAACCAGGTAAGATGGAAAAACAAGTAAAATGAAATAACAAATTAATGAATTACTGTCTATTAGATTGCAGGTGCATTTAGATACATAGTTGTCTTGTTTAAAGGCATTTAAAAAGATGTTAGAGGTCAGAGTTTATGGATTAGATCATTGTAAAACATTTAAGATTTTCAAAAGAGTCGGCCCAAATGCTGCCCTATGCCCTGTGATCATTGTCTGAACCAACACTTTGGTGACATGCCAGATAGGCTGTCAGATAGTGGTCCTGGGGAGTCCATACCAGAGAAGGCTTGGCAAAAGGACTAATCAAGGGTGAACAGCTCCCGTAAAGGGGGCACTCATGATCACCCTTCTAAATTTTAAAAATCCATGTCCACATTAAGTACATAATTTGAGACAGGGCCAAAGATGAGACGAGCCACTGTGGACAAACTGTCTAATACCCCTTTTCCACCAACAAGAACCGGGTGCTGGTTCAGAGCCAGAGCCAGAGCTGGTTCGGAGTTGGTTCGACTGACAAGCTTACTAAGAACCGGTTTGCCTTTCCACCGGCTAGAGAGCCACAACAGAGCCAGATCTTACGTCACTGCATACGTCTCATGTTGCCCAGCAACGCTAGTGCGGTAACGGCAAACACAAACACGCCAGGCTTGTTCGAGATGCATCGGCTTCTCGCAGATCGATCGCCGCATGACATCAAAGCACTGCGAAAGCGATCCAAAAGCACAAGGAGTCGTATGATCTCCAAACACTCCCGCAGCTCCGATCGGTCCGCGCCGCTCCGATGCATCTCGAACAAGCCATCAACAATAACGGACATTGCGTTACTATGGATGCTCATGGGTTTGCAAAAATACATCGGAATCCAACGCGTTTGTGCAGCTCGCCGTAACTTACATAGACGGATATTATAATCAAGCCGCTATTAGCTCGACTAGCTGCTATTTAAAAATGGCGGTCACAAGTTTCTAATCGTCTTGTTGGTCACGGTAACCCCGCCCCCAGCCCCTGACGCAAGCGGTTCTTACTTGGCTCTGTTCTAGACCAGCAATGATTTGGTGCTACTTAAGAACCACTTTTCCTGGTTCGGAGCTGGTGCTTTGCGTGTGGAAAAACAAAGAACCGAATTGAAACTAGGCTCTGGCTCCGAACCAGCACCAGCTCTGCCTTGGTGGAAAAGGGGTATAATAGGAACAGATGGACACAGGTCAAGGACCATGGTGATGCACTGTCCTGATGTATGAAGTCTGTCTGTGGGAACAGAGAGTATGCCTCGTTGGCAGTGAGTGCAGATCATGCTGTACATTTTTGTCTGAACTACATAGTAAAAGCGAAGGTAGAGTAACTGAATAAAGACAGGATATTTAGCAGCAAATCTTCCACACTAAAATACAGCTCCCTAAAATCTCATCTCCAGCCTCCCCCTGAGCTTGGCAGCAAGCATGTGCCCTAAAGTTTGAGGCTTTAAAAAAATAAATCAATCCTTTAAGCCTTTTAAAAGGAACTGGAATTTATCCGAAGGTTCCATGATGAAATCCTGATAGACAGAGTATGTTGCTCTATGTGTAACATAAGCCCCTCAGAAGAGGCCAAACACAAAGACTCAAATGGTTCAACTACAGTAACCAGGTAACCTGCAAAACACTGCCCAAGCTTACATTGTGAAAAACAACTCCAGAGTCTTGTATGAGCAACTCAGGAAATTACATAATAAAGAAAAACCTACAATGACAATCAACAAAAGGGCAGTAGCAGATTTATTTTCTTGAGAAGGCTCAGATCCATCAATGTATTTTGCTAAATACTTTGCTTGTTCTTTCAGTCTGTTCAGTCTACTTTAGTGTGCTGGTGTACTTGGAGATGCCAACCGGCTAAATACACTCATTAGGAAGGTAGGTTCTGTCATTTGAGTGGATCTGGAACCTCCGGAGTTTGTTTCTGAGAGAAGAATGATGTCCAAACTGCTAAACGTCATGGACAACATGTCAAACCCCCTCCATGACATGATTGTTGGATTGAGGAGCCTGTTCAGCAGAAGGCATGTCTTGCTTTGGCGCAAAAGGGAGAGCTAAAGGCAGTCATCCATGCCTGTTGCCTATTGCCATGAGACAGTACAATTCTTCCATTGCATGCAGTGGCATTATAGACTTGAACTTGAATGTGAACTTTGGTCTCTTTGAGGGCCTCTTTAAACAGACCAAGAGTCTTGACCAAACATGACTCAGCAAGTTTCCAGTGGCAAGTAATTTTTCAAACACTTTGTGGGGGTAGCGAAATTTCAGACCAAAGACATTTCAATGTGTGCGTAACATACAGTAACAAAAATAGAGGCCTCGTTTCTTATTGTGGGTGGCTTGTTGCAGTCACATATCCAATGTATGACTAAAAAAAAAACTTTTTTTCAGATTTTTGGCAGTATCTTGAGGTCTGATTGGTTAGCTTTGAGTCAGCATGTGGTCCAGACTAGAGAACTAAAGTGAAACTATGGCTTCGGAAGTGCACAGTGATGCCTGAGATCAATTATATACATATCCCCAAGAGTACATTACCTACCGAGTACTGAAATGAAATTGACAAATGTATTGATCACGCAATGCAGGACAGTGTAGGAGTAGTTTGCTAGAGGCAGATCTCTTGCAGAGGGGGCTGTCCACTCTGTTGCTAACATGACATTAAGACCATGGGACATTACACTCTGACATTTATGGCAACATCTATGGATTGTTATGTTGTTTGCAGTAATAGGAGAACATGCTAAATGACAGTGATTAGCATGTAAAAGGCACCCATAATCATAACAGTGAAATTTCATCATCACCTCAATGACCTAAAGAGTTCTCAAAACTGAACTGAGAAAACAGACCGGTCTGAGACAAACTCTCCCTTTCTTGACAGTCCTCAGGCCTGATCTCAGCGGAGGGTGAAGTCATAAGGAGAAGAGGGTCGGGCCTAGAGAAATATGTTCGCTATTAGAGTTTAGGGTCCCCCCCCCCCCCTTCCTCCGCTGTCCCACCCAAACCTAAAGCAGCTGGGCCGCCTCGTGACCAACATGATTAAAAGCAGTTGGGGCCCTTGGTGAGATATGCACAGTGGAATGTAGTGACTGGATATGTGTGTGTGTGTGTGTGTGTGTGTGTACTGTGAGCTTAAAGTCCGTCAGGAAAAGTTTCACAACACAAGAGGACGTACATTCCCACACCTGCATCACACCTGATGCATGCCATTACCTCCATTCTGTAATTACCCATATAAACAGACCAGGATGAAAAGCTAAACATAACTGCCCAGGTACACTGTAAATGATTTCTGTTGTTTTCACAGGATTATACTGTTTTTCTCAACAGTTTCTTACTGTATAACCTATGTACAGTAAGTTACAGTAGATTTAGATGTTGTCACAGTATTATGTTGTATTTTCAACAGTTATGTACTGTGCACACAGTTGACAGTATGTTACTGTTGATTTTCAATGCATTCTGGGAAATTATCAGTTACTGTAAATCTAAATACAGCAGTGCAAATTGACCGCGAAAAAACCCACACACAATTCCGCAGGAAAAATTGGTATAGCAACGTTATTTTTAGGCTACATAAAACATTTTCAGGATGGGGTGACCATGACAGTATTCATTTCTGTCAGTGGGGGGTGCATGAGAGCGCATTTGAGTTTGAACGAGTTTTTCTTCTGTGACTGTCATGTCAGTGCATCGATCGTGTCTGTTTCTGCCGACCTGGGGAACTTCGTCATCTGGTAAGTAATAAATCTTATTATTTGTATGCATACATGGATTCTAGCTAATTATTAACTTTACAGTTATTAGCTGACCACGTATACGGTCAGAATGATCTAAACATTTTGTTATTTACCATTTTAAGTCGGTGGAAGCGCCTGCGGGTAACGTAGCCTACATTTTCATAGGGTTGGGAATTGAAAATCGAGAAATGTATCCTGAAATCGGATACCCAAGGTTAGGATTCGGATTATTGTTATAAAAATTAACATTACGATTCCTCTTATCGATTTATTCGCGCTTATTTTCGTGTAAATCACTATTTTCTTTTACTCGTCTGTGAGGACCTGACGATCAGCCAGTAAACCTTGTGCAGTTGCGCGCTCATATTTACCTCAGTCTATCTGATGGAAGGGCTCAAAAGTGTGCATTTTTGTCCAAAGACAAAGCTAGGTATGTCATTTACAGTATTGTCAGCTATAATATCGTAATTGTTGTTTTAACTATGTGCAAACTGACTACTCATTTGAAGGAAAAAAAACGACGCCTTGAGAGTCAAGCAGTTCACTTCAAAATGAAAATTCTGTCATCATATACTCACCCTCAAGTTGTTTCAAACCAGTATACATTTCTTTCTTCTGCTGAACACAAAGGGAGATATTTTCATAACCAAACAGTTAACTGGATACATTGACTTCCATCGTAGGATAAAGAAAATACTAAGTCAATGGGCCCAGTTAACTGTTTGGTTACTGACATTCTTAAAAATATCTTCCTTTGTGTTCAGCAGAAGAAAGAAATGTATACAGGTTTGAAACAACTGGAGGGTGAGTATATGATGACAGAATTTTCACTTTGAAGTGAACTATCCATTTAAACTGCGCGATGAAGCCTATTAGAATGCAGTTAGAATGACTATATTTAAAGAAATGGTCCGTAAGAGTTGTTGTTTTTTATTCAGTTGGAAAATATTTTTTTATTTATTTACAGGTTTCAGGATAAATCCTGAAAATTCAAAATGCACATCACAGTTCCAGGGGAGCAGAAAGAGTGGGAAGGTTGTTCGGAGGAAGAACATGTCTTTGAATTCACACATCTTTCATCAGGGACTTTGCAGAATATGACTGGCAAAATCATTAAGGTAAGATATATTAGGGATGTGCAGCGGAGCCCATATCGGTAGAAATTATTTGTGTCTGAATCTGTATTTAGAAAAATCCAAAAAGGGCGGAAATGACTTAAACCATACATTTTCTATTTGATTCAAATAGATTCTTGGGGTCACGATTTGATTCAAAAATCAATTCTCTTTTGAATCAAATTAAAATTTGATATATGCATAGATTTATATTTGATCATAGATTTTAAATATATTCTATGCATATATCAAATTTAAATTTGATTCAAAATCGAACAGCATAGAAATAAACAGCAGCTACTGTTATTCCCAATCGAGTGGGAGTTATTTAGTTTCAATTATACACACCTCATATCTGCGTTAATTTAATCTAGCCCGCTGCCGCTCAGCGTTCATACACGCATCTTTTTCGTAATTCAAATTAGTGAGCATCAAGTCAACAGACATATCTATGAAAGGAACTGACTATCATCAGGATCTGGGTTGCGTTTACCAAAAGCATCGTAAGCCTAAATTGATTGTAGACCATTGGTGGTAATTGTTCTATAATTAATTTAAGGTTACAATGCTTTGGGGAAACGCAGCCCTCATCAGTGGCCGATTGTTTGGAGTCAGAGATATAGAATAAGGCCCATTGCATTCTCAATATTTATTACTTTAGCCTCTGATACAGGACATGTTCATGCTCTTTTATAGGCGGTATTTGTTCGTTGCCACAGAAAACCGTTTGCGTGTCCATGTTGAACGTGTTTCTTGTATGTAAAAACTAAAGTAGCCTACCTGTACATGGAAAGATCGCAAGAAAAGCCTGAAGTGTGCTCGACTAACTAAACATTATTTAAGACTATTTTCTATTTGTTAAGATATTGATATGAACTTCTGTAGTCAAGTATAAGCTTCATTCATAATGCTTCCTCTGTTTCAAGCTTGTGCACTCTCTAAACTGTCCTTCTTTGAAACAACATCATCACATTATTAAACATTTAGATCGATTTTTGAAATGTGTGAATCGGTTTGAATCCGCAGAAGATGGAATCGTAATTCATATGTGAATCGATTTTTCCCCCACCCCTAATATAGTCGATATATGTATATCCATGTATGCCACACAACATGCAAGCAGTATATCCACCTTATTTTTCAACTTCAAAAGTGAAGTAAGCTATTTTCTGTGAATGTGCGAGACTTCCGGTTCATTAGCCGCTATAAGGAAATAAGAGATGAATAACAAATGCTGTAAATGATAAAAATATTTGTGCCTCAAACTAGTGTTTACAATTATGACAAATTCAATACATTAAAATAATAGGGTAAGGAATACCAGTTTGCAATATCAAGAAGCATAACAAGCTTTTGTGTACAGTTAGAAATAACTGTAAGCGTATGAAACCGGCCCACTCTTCTGTGAAAAATAAGTGGATACCATAGGCAAAAAAAAATCCCCTTAAAAGGTGTTGATAATGTGATTTAGTTTTTTTTATTTATTAGTTGAATGTTTAGCCTCTGATTGATTTGTGCTTATCATTTCTTGCAGGATTATCAGAAGTGCTGTCGCTGCTCTTCCACTTTTTTCCGCACCTGGCCTTCATCCTCACCTGTTCTGCTTTCAAGTTTCTATTTTACCTCTTCAGGATAATTTTTCCATGAATTGAAATATATGAATTGTTCACTGATTTTAATTATTAATGATAAATTGTTCATTAGTCTTTTTTTAAAACAGATTTTTATTGTTGTATTATATTACATTATTATTACTAATGTATTGTTTGAATATACACAATAAACCTGGTTGTGCAGTTAAATCTTCAATTGTTCTTTTTTCTATTTCCCAGTAACAGTTAAAATAATATTTCTACGGATTTTCTACATATTCTACAGGTTACACAGTAGCACTATAAAAGAAATAAAATAACATTTCATAACTGTATAATACTATACAGTATTATTAAAAATTAACGGTGTAATACTGTAGTTCAACATGATAAAAAAATTACGGTAAAATAATGTATTTAATTTTACAGTATGCTTAACACTACTGTAGTTAGTGTTACAGTAATTTTACTGTTGAATCAAATACAGCAACTACTGGATAATTGTTGCCAGTAAGTTACTGTTAATTTGACAAGAAATTTTTTACAGTGTAGAAGAACAATATGTAAGCTAATCTTTTAAGGGTGCTCAAAAGTCATGAGACCACCAGGTTGATTTTAGGAAACACTCTTCACACAGTTCCGACCACATCAGAGTAACAGGAAATGAGGAACAATAATGCTGTTTGGATGAGATAATACAAATGGTGCCTTTACACACACACACAGACCAAACCACTTGACTTTTACTTACTCCCTGATGACCCAATACAGCCAATAACTGCTTTTAAAACCACTAATTCAGGAAAGAATTCAGGGAGGAATGTACTGTGATATACATGTGAGGGGGAGCCATCCAGCCTTTACAGGGGAGTCACCTAGATACACCGCATTAGTAATGTTTGCCCAGAAATATAATTCAGTTCTTACATACGCTATGGTATGCGTATACTGCGCATTACATAAATTTCATCCACAGCATAGTACGCACGTACTGTATGCTAGGAAATGCTAATTTGTTTGTCCACAAGTTGGTAACACAGGCTTGGCTCATTGTTTCACAGACAAAAAAGAAACTGATGAGATGGAACAACAAACAAACTACTTAGGATGGCAACAAAAATAGATGCGTGCGTGGATGAGTGCTTGTGTGAGGGGGTTAAAGGATACTCACTTAAGGATACTCACGCTTAACTTTTGGGAAAGACGTGGTTATTGTGAGGTCCAATTCAATCTTAGAGCCTGACATGGCTGTGACGCAGTGGTTCACAAATGTGCTTCAGAAATTGAAACATTTGGCTCAAGTGGGTGATGCAGGTTCAATCCTGAATTCCCTTCTCCAGACAAATAAGTTCATGATGCTTTCTACTAAGTTTGTCAAGTAGAAAGAGGCACAAGGCCAAGAATAAAACAAATAATAAACCAAAAAGAGCTGGAGATACATTGTAAAATTCAGAATTTACACCCTTTCTACGTCATTGCACATGCGCAGGCCTTTCCAAGTGTTTTATGTCCTCTCGATCGGATTAGAATAAGCTTTAAACCACCCCTTATAATCTTTGGCCAATTTAATCAAAATGTAAGGTTGCATGTGACTTTTTTATTACGACTGTGCTTCTAGTCCAATTACCTTCGGATTATTAGGGTCCATGTAAACGCAGCTAATGTCTTCTGAAATGAAACCATGTAAGGAAAAATACTACTATTTTAAACTATATAAACCACCATTGAATTTAAATAGGAATTACATGAAGTGAATTTTACTGAAAGCACAGAAATTCAACACAGATAATGCATTCTGGGAAAAGAAGTGCTTTTCCAGCCTGGGCTACAAAAGTTAATCTATCCATAATTCTCTCTGCATGTGTAAGGGCATGTGTCAGACTTCAGACGTCAGTGCTTTTTTTTTTAATAATCAAAACCTTAAAACGTACTTTGTCTTGCATTTCTAGGCTAGTTAAAAATTACAAATATATTAATTTCTTTGAATTTAAAATTTGAATGGCAGTTTTGCATCCTGTTTGCTACCTCAGTTCAACTTCAACTCAGCTCAACTGACATCTAGGGGTGTGCCGGTTTCAGAATTGGTGATGACGGTTATGACGTTAGTCAAATGTGACGGTTCATAACATAACCGTCGTCGGGGGGGGGGGGGGGGGGGGGATAACTGTTCGTCTGTTATAGGACAACTTAGTTTGAATAAACAAGCAGACACTGATAGCTACTGGCTCTACGTTTATTTAACATGAACAGCAAGACAACTAGAAGTGATCGTGCTTTCCATTAAATGTATCATACAGTAAACAAATCCTTAACTAAAAAAACAAACAAACGTTGCAATGAACGTGCTTTTTTTTTTTTTTTATAAGTCACACACAGTAACAAAACCTTAACGAAAAAACTTTGGAATGAACTTTGCAATTTAGACGCGCAAACTGCGTGCCGGTGCGGTGAGACGTGCATGCTCGGGCAGATTCGGCTTGAAGTCTGATTCGGACGCGGCGCCGCGCGCGCTGTTACAAAAAAAAGCCGTGCACACAGCCCATAGATATAAACACACAGCCAAGCCAAATGGGGTCTTGCCGGTCTTGCGCACCGAACGCGTCATTTTTGCCGCGCGCACCTTCGCGATCGTGCGGACGCGTCGAGTATAAACAAGGCTTTACTCCGTGTCAGCGCGCGCTCTGATCGGTAAAGGGGCACAGACCTCTCCCGAATCATCTCCAGCAGTAGCAGCCTCCGTTTCCCTCTTAAGCTGATATTAGTATTTAAACATTCTCTATGATAAAAAATGTTTGTAAAAAATATTTTAATAACACGGTTTTGGCGGTTATAGAGTTCTAATGACGGTGTTCAACTATAACCGTCGGTCTCACGGTTATATAATAACCGTCACACCCCTACTGACATCATAAAAAAAAACAAAAAAATTAAACAAGAATAGATGTGAAAAACCAATTAAACAAATTAATAAACTCAGAAAAGGCCTGTTAGAAGATCAGCAGGTTTAGAACCAATGAACATAGAAGTAGCAATTTACTAAAGCACAAGCAGGGTGGGACACACTGCAGGCCCAAGGTAGCCAAATAACACAACAGGACGTGCCGCATGACAGCTGACCTGCCTGCCCAGAGTATGTCATAATACTCCCAGCACAGCAGCGACCGTTATGAGGGACATGTTCAGACGTGACCGTACTGGCATTAGTGCAGACGCCATTGTGTCAGGTGGCTTATTCTGTGTAAATAGATGCCACTGCATTGTTTGCCCTCCTGTGCAGTCAAGCCAGTACACACACACACACACATACATACACTCGTCTACGGCGGACGTTTGGCAGCGGGCTCAGAAACTCTGACTGTAGCTCCATTCTGAGCTCTGCGGGTCTCTCGGCCGATGACCACACCCCAGTCCAGCTGGACCCAATAAAGATGCTATTATACACTCCTACATTCGATCTGTCTATCTTTATATGGTTATCTCCCTCTCTGATAATACTTTCTTCCTCTATATCAACTTTCATTTCTCTCTCTATCTCACTCCATTACAGTACATTGTTTCGCAGTGCTGTTCCTTGTATCAGTGTGTGTGTGTGTGTGTGTGTGTGTGTGTGTGTGTGTGTGTGCGTGTGTGTGTGTGTGTGTGTGTGTGTGTGTGTGTGTGTGTGTGTGTGTGTGTGTGTGTGTGTGTGTGTGTGTGTGTGCGTGTGTGTGTGTGTGTTAGGGAGGGTCAAACGGCTCACAGACAGGAAATACTCCAGCTCTGAGAACTCATCTCTGGCATGCATGTGCTCTCTCAAATGAAAGCAGCGCAGATCACTCACTAACATATGGATGAGGCCTGCTAACTGCACTCAAACCAAAAAAACGCTGTCAACCCAATATTTAGGATCAATACAAGATCACCAAGCAATTGACACATTTTCAATAAGCCATAAACAGTGTTTTTGAAACAAAACCAGCTTCATATCTTTCATGGTGAGCACTTTTGATGTGTTCAACAAACTGCAGCACACAGCACATGTTAAATGAACAGCAGCTTTTTTCCTGAGATATTCACTGGGAGCAAAACAGACACCCAATCACAGCAAAAGTATGCAATCTATAAAACATAAGTAGGCTTGCCGGAGTGTTTCCCTTACAGAACATACCATGGTATTACCATAAAACTATAGGGTTATTCCGTGTCAAATCAATACAATTTGGGAAAATTCCCTGGCCCCGATGAATGATGAAAGCCAAAATATTAAATGTCATGGATGGATATTTACTGAGTAATCCACTATTTTGTAGAGGGGGGTCAAAATGAAAATGGGAAAATTTTTCACCTAGGTCTGGGCGGTATGACGACATCGTTATCTTGGTATAAAATGTTGTGTATACCGCGGTATGTAATAGCACTATTGACACTTCAGGGTGATGAAATGCATGATGAGAATATAAAAAGGGGTACGTGCGTGAATTTGGGACATGCTCGATGTTAAAAAGTGAAAAATAACTCAATGCAGTGCACGCGATCACTGACACACAGCATAAGCGCATGAACAGAAAGCCACGTTTCTCAGCATGCATTCGCGAACTCAGCTCTCTTTCACGTCTTATTGCGCTTGAATGGTCGAATACACGCAATTATGTCAAAATGCCCATTGTGTGGAGTATTCATGTAAACACAGCTGGTTACGTCTCAAGTGAATGTAAACAGTTGGGTGTAAACCGGATGTGTATCAGTATAATGGATCCGAGCGTTTGGTCTTAAAGTGACAGCAGCCCAATATACAGGATCTGCTGCTCTGTGTTATTAAAGGTGAACTAAGTAACTTTTTTACCTTAACCGAACAGCTTTGGAGTCATTGTAATGTTTATATTACTGATTTCGTGTTGAACGGTGGTCGTCTCGCACCCCCCTGGTGCCTGTGAGCCGCAAAACCACCCTTGCAACTTTGGGCCGGCGGGAAGGAAGTATCGTGTGATATCAGGTCTCGCGAGGTAACGAATTGCTTTACGGCAAAAAACAGATCTGATAAAATTCTGATAAAATGAGCATCAAACAGAAATAACCCGGCGCCGTATACATGTGGTGTTGGGCGCGCGCAGCTCTTAAAGGGGCCATACTTTATTTCCACTCGTTACAGCGTCCATCCTACTGAACAGGTACCGGTGTACAGGGGGAGGGGATCCGGCCGTGAGTGCAAGCCATCTCTGCGTGAGTGCTATTCACGACAGTACAAGTACTCCACAGCGACTCTAGGGGTCGCTGTTTGACAAAAACGGAATTCCAACTTAGTGCTGCTTTAATGTGAATCAGCAAAAGATTTGTTAATAATGTGAATCGTACTGTTCTCGACTTAACTTTTTTTAGCTTTCATAATAATACATTTGTATTTAATTCATACAGTGAATACTATGCAATATTTTTTTTTTTTTTACATTTGATTATTACATTTCTGTACGAATTCTAACTACATGTTAAATAAAGCTATTGTGCCTGAAAAACTCAATTTTTGTTACATTGTATTTGTCCTATTGTTTGAAATTTGCTTTTTTTTCTTATTTTTAATAACATAAACGAGGTAAAATAACTATATCGTGATATAGGCTATATCGTTATTGTGAAATACATTTCTAAACTAACACTACCCAACAACTGCAATAACTGTGATCTGGACTTTGCATTGTTGCAGCACACACAATTATACACATTTTCTGGTTAATAGTGATTCTTCGCCTCATATGCCCTTTCCTTGTTTGTTATATGTCGCTTTGCCCTGTTTCTGTGCTATTGTTGATTTCACTTAATCCGTCTATTATGCATATTATCGAACAATTGCAATAATTGTGACTGGACTTTGCATCGCTGCAGCACATACAAGTATACTCTCTTTTCCTGGTTACTAGTGATTCTCCGCCTCATATACCTTCTTTTTTTTTTTCTTGGTTGATATCTGCCGCTGTGCCCTGTTTACAAAATATGCTCTTGTTGATCTCTTGTACTTCATGAAATTGCACTGTCGACTGATGCCCTAATGTAATAATCGCTGTATCACTGCAATGACATGACAATAAATTAAATTATTATTATTATTATATATCATAAAAATAGCATCCCTGTGTTATAGTACTGCTACAATCATTTTTTGCCAGTGTTCTATGTATGGCTGCAGTATATGCGTGTGTTCTGCCGTGTGGTTTCCCTCCACTGCAGGTCGAGTGGGTGGAGTTACAGCGATGTATCACTGCTGCTCTGCTTCTCTGGCCTTCATGCAGCATTCTACACTACTATGCACTGTTGCCATGGTAACCGCCTCCTCTTTGACCTGTGGTTGTGATGTTTACATTAAGAGAGAGTGATCTGGTATATTTAAATGAGTGTGTGCGTCTGCGTGTGTGTGTGTGTGTGTTTCGTAAGTGGATGGGGGCGGGGTTTGAAACAATCCCTCCCACTCTGAACCTGCCCCTCTGATGCCTCCTCTAAGCTCCGCCTCCTCCTGCCTGCATTGCACCAAAAGACCTGTGTCGTTTCACAGGAGACGTCTCACATACTCTCTCTCCTGTTTCACATTCAGAGCGTGTTAAACCCTGGATAACAGCACACAGCAGAGAAACACACACTCGTGAGAGACAGAAAACAAGTGCATTTCCACCATTAACGCCACTCGAGTTATAATAAGAAAAGAGAGACAGATCGAATGGCAAATGTGTTTGATCTGCCTAGTGTGTTTTTTATACAGGCATGCCAGTGTCACAATTGGACATGTACCATGATATTCTTTATATATGATGTAAATATGTAATAAATTTGAGCATATATCTGTAACGATTCCATTCGTTCTGTCTGCACATGTTCTTGTTAGTCCTAATGAGTTTAATCTTCCTCCACCTGTGCCTGTTTAGTTCCCTCATTCACCTTGTGTATTTACACCCTGTTCTGTTCTATCCTTTGTCGGTTATAGCTATATTCATTCTTCAGTATCTTCCTTCATCGGCATTCCGTGACAATATCAGCAATTCATAACTGTTTTAAGCATGCCGTGTTGCAATAGAGGATTTTATAGCACAGCCCTAGTGGCATAGCAAACTGATACCATCACTGTACCACCACAGTGCGTTTCTGTGTTTATAGAAGGTATTTTGGAGGCAGATGTTTCATGTTATTATAGTACCGGCACAAAATATGGAGAGAATATTTGTGCTGCATTAGCACACATTGATTTTCACTGCATATGGTTATGTACTTTGCTGTGTAGTGTCAATGTGAGTACAAGCATCAGAACCAATTAACTGCACAGACACGTCCATACAGAAAACATGAATCAGATGTCGCCTAGTCACTATATTATACAGTGGGAGCGCCAACTGCTGGATGCCCTAATGGAAAGTACTGTTGCTCAAACAATTCTTTTTACTTTGAACAAATCAGTTTTCTGTCCACTAAACTGCAAGCTTATGCAATAAAAGTCAGTGAGGTCAAAAACAACACTGGATTGCTGACTATTCTATTCTATTGGGAAAAAATGTGTAATGAATGTGTAAAATAAATGCATACAGGTTTGGAAAGACACAAATTTGTTGATTACTTACAAATAATAAATACCACATGCACACTTCAATGCCCACTTGCGAAGCCCTGAAAGCTTGGTTCGCCAAAGTTTAGGAGGTTTGTGTAATTAAATGTTTATTAGATACAGTATAAGTCTTTTTTTTTATGATATAAATGCATACATTTACAGAATACAATTAGGGCATTAGCCATTCTATCATTAAACAGAACTGTTGAACATCACTGTCAAAATAAAAGTCCCACTTACGACACTTGTCAGCCAAAAAGAAAAACTTTGCACTATTGCCGATAATTAAAAAATGCCAAATATCATCGGTCAACCGTAAACGTTTAAACTCTTTTGTATAACGTTAAACAAACTGCTCAACTTTGTTGCATTGCAAACAGACAATAGCTATGTTTCCATCCACCTATTTTAGGATATCGCATAAAAAAAACTGCTGGATGGAAACGCCAAGATGTGCATAAATTCGAAAAATGCGCATAAAAACTTATCGGATACATTTTTATCCGATAAGAAAACGTGCATAAACTACACAATTTTACCGAATAAATCCCTCAATGTCCATCAAAACAAATCATGTGACGGCATAACTAAACTAACCAGCAGACTGATCTTTTTGCACAGCATCTGACATTTCTGTTTTGGTTGTTTTCTGAAATGCCTGAGCCAAAGTCTGTCATCAACGTGGTTTGGAATAATTACCTTCCAGAGCGGTCTTACACGACTACATTCCCACGAAGTCTGCGTTTCGTCTGCGCCTTCTGAGACGCAAGTAATTTATTAGAGTGGTTTCTCCTACTTTTCTTAGTGATATTTAGCACCAGTTTATCAGGAAGTGACGATTTTGTTCTATTCGACTCACTGGATGGAAACGCTGATTTATTCGCAAATGTTTGATGCAATATTCCCATTTTGCGCAGGAGTTAAATTCGAAACATAACTAATGCAGCACGTGTCACCTTAGATCCACAACTCTCAGTGAAACTGAATGACATCAAATGACTTTGTTGGTGCAAATTGCTGTCAGTGTGAATGCTTCCTTGGTAGTACAATACAGATAAGTCAGTAGATCTAGGTAGGGCTGTCGCGGTGAAGGAATTTCCCTTGCGGTAATTTTGAGTGGCTCAATAGCGCGATATGCGGTATTACCGCCATTTATTTATTTATATTTATTTATTGCTATAAATACGTGTTATGACGTGGTCAGCATACACAAAAACAATGTAACCAATGTAACCGAAACTAAACAGCGTCTCTGCGCATTGAAAGACTGTCACTCAGCGCGCAGTTACATTGTTATGCCAACGGACTGTCTTTGAGTGAGTCATTAAACCGTTCATTCAACGAAAACGTTCAAAAAAGCTGATTCCTTAAAGGAGCTGTATGTAAGATTGTGGCCAAAACTGGTACTGCAATCACTTTCAAATTACTGTAGAGTGGTGTATCCCCTCCCCCTCCTCCCTGACTCGAGGTTGCCAGATAGACTGCAGGATCCAGCAGGAACGTGACGAGCTGCAGCTGTGGTAACTAGAGCAGAGCTGGCAACACGGATGCCGAAACACCACTGACTTCGTGATTGGTAGATAGGTGGAGGGCGGCGCATCAGACCAAAACACAACATGACAACATCAACATCAGTTGAGGGCTGCAACTTCACTTTTTAAATTACAATATCCTGGCTGGACTACTGTTGTCAGTGTTATAAGTATTTGAAATGTACATGATTTCTTAATGTCTAGTGACATATCAGGGCCATTTTATGATTAATTGAAATACATTTCTTACATACAGCTCCTTTAAATGATAGATGTAATGAAACAAGGCGTTAATTGGGTTTTTTTTACATTTGAGCTCCACTTTTCAAGGCTCAGCTGGCCAGCAATGCTTCACTTTTGGGCAAAGCTGAAGCAATGCTTCAATTAATAGAGACCAATGCGTGACTCGCTGCTTTCCCCCCACGGCTTCCTCGCGCTGTGTAATGCTGACCAGCGCTGACGCCATTCATGGTAAATGGCCTACCCTTACACGTTAAAAGGATGATACGACAAATATTTCGCTTTTCTTGGAAACGGCAACCTTTTCACGAATATACATGACTTGACTTCAAAGACAGGTAATCGCACGCGCTCAGGCGATCTCATTCACTGTCTGTTTAGGCTTAAGTCCAAATCCACGAAGCCTCTGTACAAATCACCATGATAAACAGTCTTGTTATCATTATTAACTTATTTAACATTCAATACACATGGTACCAACTACGAAGGGGATGGCCTTATGAAAAAAGAAAACGCGGTTTGGCGGTTGCTGCGGTAACCGCAATATTGCGGTTATCGCAACAGCCCTAGATCTAGGCATGTTTATTCAAATAACCAATCTTATTTCTCTGTATATTACAGGTTGTTGAGCAGTTTCTTTATGCATAGTAAGCACACATGCTCAACTGTTGCATTAGAAACAGTTGCACTGCACAGACACACACACAGATAGTTGTAGATCTCGTACCCTCATACAGGATTCAGGAAGTGACACATAAAGCAGCGGGTCCGACAGCCGTGCAAATAAGTTAAATATAAAGTGACCTCTGTACAGTGTCAAATACTGGCAACCAAACCAATGTGTCTAAGCCAAAAGCTGCCCTTCTCCACTGCAGCTGATCTGGAGGTTTTATGATTCCCTTTCTCGTATCAATGGAGATAATTGTGTGGTCCTGAATTCCTCTTTAAAGGAGAGCACAGGGCACGTTACAGCAGCAGAGACACTTCTCTCACTCTTCCCAGGCATCAGGGCGAAATAAATGGATTGTGAATTCTCTCCTGGGAGTGGGTGGAGTGAAATTATGTCAGAAAATGTTGGTTATCCATGCACAATCTGCCTTTGATATCGTAATCCCTCTCATGTTTCTTCCTCACACAGATTTCTATCAGTTTTCTTTGAGTGGACACTGCTAGCGGGCTTTTCCGGTTTTCCCATCACAGATCATGTGATGGGGCCTTGTAAGAGTTAGTCTCACATAGCCATTCACAGTTATTTTGCTGTTGTTTTTTTAATTTTATTTTTTTTATGTGGCATTAACATATAGGCTAAAACTAAAATAATCTGCTATGCAATAACTTTGAAAACAAAAAAATATGCAGGTGTCAGAATATGTATTCTCAGAAACATTCAGTACCTGCAAAGCAACAAACTTTACAGAATCCAATGATTAACTTTCTTTGGAAGCGCTGATGGTAGCGGCTGGTATGTACCAATACCGATTGTATCTGTCTGATATTGCACTCATAAAAAGCTCCAATACCAAAATCAATACTGGTCAGTTGAGCTGCATGATTAAGCGTTAAAAGATCGCAATCTCGATTCAAACACCCACGCTATTTCATTCCTAAATGACAATGATTCGCCATTGTCTATTAAACCTTTGACAAAATCACAACGGAAAATTCAAATATGCCCCAGAGAAAGTGGTTATCATATAGGAAACAGCTTCACAAACAGTCTTTTCAACCACACAGTATTGCTATTTATGTTACAAATATTCAAAACATCAATTACTGGGATAAAAGTGTATATAAACACTTATGTCTATGGAAGCGATCATATAGAGCAAATCCCCTTTTGAATGTAACTTGGCTCTTCACGAGGTGGCGCCAAATTACTGTTAAAAATGTATTTGTCGTTGAATCATTCAGTCAAGAGATTTTTCCAAAAACGCTGATTCATCCAGAAATTAAACAAGTGAAGTAGGCCTGTTTATTAGTGAGTCATTGAATCATTCATTCAAACAGAATTTTAAAAAAAATTCATTCAAATGAATTAGCCTAAACATTGAAGTAGACTACAGCATCTAACATTTTGTCAGAACGTCTGGTAAAAAAAACATGTTATTTTGTTTAGTTGTCTGTTCAGAATCGTGGGAGAATCCTGATATATTTGAAACAAAATATAGTGACTCGAAGTTTATCCAGACTCGTGCAGCTCTACTGGGCAGTGTGAGACACCTCACAAAGTACACTCATTCAATAGACATGAGCATAACACATTTCTGTCTAAATTGTTTGTAAAACCATTTTTTTAAACTCGTATTTTATTAAATGCGTCAATTTAGTTTTCAATCAACATGTTTTTTAAGCTTAATATCACAAATAAAACTGGAAAACACCATAATTTATATAAGCCACAAGTATGAGTCAAAAACACAGTGATGACCAGCAAATATATTATTTTGTAAAATGACTAATTTCTTTTTATAAATTTAATGTATTTCACTGAAAAGACAAAATGACTGAACAGAATCGTTTTTAAACCGATACATCTAAATGAACAATCCGAATTGATTCGCTAAAATGAATCAGACTTCCAATGAGAGAATTCATTTGAGAGAGTGGACAATTTAGAGTTGTGTCTGCAATGTCAAACTGTCCAAGTGGCTACATTTCATGGGTAACAAACTTTGCGACGATATAGTATGAATGTGTGTAGTACAGTATGAATGCAATTTGGCCGTTCTACATTGGCCATGTTGTCACAGTCATGTGACTAACCGAGTCAGCTGCGTTGCTTCACTGCCATTCACAACTCCTCTTCCATGGCTTCATGAGATAGTAAAGTGTCCATCAGGTGCGCACTTCAGAATCTCTTCACATTCTGTACTATTTTTAACCAACTGTATAGCAGTTAAGCAGGTATAGCAGTTCTTGGGCTCTGTGTGAGAAGTTTTGTTTGCGGCTGTGCGCAACACATCCAAAGTGCGTGTCCAGATAGCCGCTTCTCAGACAGCACGCAAATACAGAATTGAATTTTCTTTCTCGTCTTCTTGCGCTTGAATGGACAAATTCACACAAAATTGTCAAAATGCACGTCTTGGCGAGTATCCTCGTAAACACAGTCGGTTAGGTCTTAAGTGAACGTAAACAGTTGAGAAATAAAACGCGTGACAAAATATTCGGTCCGGGCATTCGGTCTTGAAGGGTTAATTCACCCAAAATGTAATAATTTACTCACCCTCATGTCGTTCCAAACCCGTAAGGCTTAAATTCATCTTTAGAACACATTTTTAATGAAATCTGAGAGATTTCTTTCCCTCCATTGACAGACAACGTAACCCCCACTTTGACGTAGGCCTGTCGCGATAGTCAATAAATCAATTAATCGCACGATAAAAGAAATTAGCTTGATAATTTTTCCGGCCGCGATAATTTCCATTTGCATGCTTGTTTGTTTTCCTTCTCTCTCTCTCTCTCTCTCTCTCTCTCTCTCTCTCTCTCTCTCTCTCTCTCTCTCTCTCTCTCTCTACCAAAGAGACTGGATGACAACGGTTCCTTAGCGTAGGAGGAGTGAACTACAGCTTAGATTCTCTGCCCGAGCCCGAACTTGACCCGACCCGACCCTTGATCTAGATTCTAGAGCATAGAATGTAAAAAAAGATCTAGAGACGTGCACTCCCAACGCAATAGAGTGCGGTGCGGCACCAGATTTGATGGCCGAGTGCGAGCGCGGGCACGGGCGGTATTGCACTCACTCTGTGTGTGCGGGTTGCGGGAGAGTAAAACGATTCGCGGGACTCCCGCAAACTAGAAATATCTATGAATAAAACATATAAAAACTAATAGAATTTTATTCATCTGTTGCAGAAAACCAACAAGAACAACTGAAACAAAAATAGAAACGATTTACAGGCCAGAGTTTCTATTCATAACATGTTTGCAGCGTTGAGCGATGTAGCCAATCACAGACATATGTGCTGATTTTTTTTTAACGCAATGGCCAATCAGAAGCATTTAAAGGAGAACTCCGGCGCAAAATGAACCTTTGGTCTAATTACACATTGTTACCTAGTCAACCGTTATCTGAGATTTGTTTTCATGATTATCGAATGTAAATAGTTTTATCTCTAAAAACAGTTTAGCCTATAAAGCTAGTATAACGCTAGTATATTGGGCATAGAGTAATGACAAATAAAAATCGCTTGTTAATACCACTAACAAGGCTCAAAATAGCCCCACACTAACACGGTAGCATAATGAGGGTCCCTACCTTCAAACCGAAGCATTGAGAACTTTGTCAGTGTCAAGACAGTTTAATAAGAAGATATTTTTTTCCATACAGTCAACTTCGCGTATACAGGCAGAAGCCATCTTTGAAAAACAGTCTCTACCAGTCGATCTACGAACGCCGATCCAAGTGCGCTGGTTAGACCAAAGGTTCATTTTGCGCCGGAGTTCTCCTTTAAGATTAAGATTGATTGTGCAGTCAGCTTCATTGATAATAACATAGATGTGTGAGATTGCGATGAACTGTCAGCTTTTTAGGAATTATTAAGGGAGCGCACTTTGCGCACATTCAGTCATGCCAAACCATGCACGCAGTAGCCTGCTTGCTTTTATGTTAAATTAACAGTGGTTTGTGTGTTAATGATTTAATAACAAATAATTTATCATAGGGTAGGGTCGGGTTTTGTTTACATCCATTTTATTTCTTGTTTTAGGTATTTATTCAAGTGCATTTTTTGCTTTTATTGTTTTTGGTTGTTTTGTTCATTTATTGTGGATATTTCAAATGTTTTCCATTTTCAGTGTTAAATAGTCTTTAGAAATAAAAGTGTAATAACCTTTGAAAAGGTGTACCTGCATTATTATGCCATTATCATTATTTTAGATGTAAATGGTCTCAGAACGACAATATTATCGTTTATCGCAATAATTTCTTGGAAAATTTATCATCCAGCAAAATTAGTTACCGTGACAGGCCTACTTTGACGCTTCAAAAAGTTCATAAAGAGATCGTAAAACTAATCCATATGAATTGAGCGGTTTAATCCAAATGTTCTGAAGAGACACGATTGCTTTGTATGATAAACAGATTGAATTTAGGTTTTTAAACAGAAGCTCAAACGTACTTGATTGAAGCACTAGAACAAACCTCAGCAAGTAAACATTTGAACCATTGGCCTGCAATAGTCATAGACTTAACTAAAAATCTGAGTGCAATACAATATTATACAAAGAGACCAATGTACACAATGAATGTATTATACAAAGAGATCTCTATTGAGAAATGCAGTCACTCAACTGAGAAAAGTTAGTAGCATCACTTTTCTTAGTTAGTTGCTCCCAGTACTATGTGAAGTATGCATCAGATGGTCTGTGAACGGGCCTGAAGCATGAGGCTATGCAAGAGTGATCTCAAAAGGACAGAAGGTGAAGCCCACAGGCAGTATCATTAGAACAGACATACAGCCCCAGTGAAAGTAAACCAGCTCAGTCTGGAGTATTTCTCTAATGCTTTAATTCCCTTCAGATCCTGTTCACAGCCCTTCACATGCTCTATACGTTACTTCGGGGTGTATTGTCAGGGCGGGTGTGATGCGAGCGTGAGCTGGGGCCATAGTTACACAAAGAGTGGGGCCCCTCACCCTCAGCGGAGCAGGTGGGCCAATTAGAGTCCCCTGGGCTTCCACAGATGCTCCCAAAGACCAATATAATTGGGATCTTCACTGCTGGGCTGCTATGAATTATTAATACGTTTATGAGGGATGTTATCGGTCGTCATAATGATGAGACTAGCTGACATGCTCATTTAACCACAATGAACTGAGTTAAGACAAAAAAAACAACACAACGGGACGCTCTTCTAACAGATTTTACCCCTTCTGGAAGGTTAAGGATTTGCCCAGCGTGGGCCGGTCATTTTTTCCAACCGATGACCAGGTGCTGGCGTGTGAATGCTGAATATCATACTGCAGCCTTAGCACAAAGACTGTGTTCATGGCTCCAAACAGAGGCCCATCAGTCCTACATGCATGCAAACAGTTTCAGCAGAGCTAAAATTAAATTAGTTCAAGGGGCGAAGCAAGAAGGCACTGCTGAGTTAGAGACGGCACAGCACGACCCGCAACTCAGATCACACAGAAAGACAGAGCTGGACAATGATTACAGTCTCTCACTTGTCTGTCTATGAACTGCGTGCCAAATGAACTTTGAAAAGAAGCCAGAGATATATGCACACACACGTACACACACACACACACTTATACAAGAAAGCTGCACCAGTTGTGTGCTAGGGTTTTGCAGTTTACCAGTATCAAAGAAGGAAAGGAACCAAATAAAACACCAACCATAATGTTTCATATTTTAGTACTGAATGAAATGTGCTGCTATTTAGGGATGTGCAAAGCATTGTCATTGAGTATAGTTACTAAGATAATAGTCTAAGTGTTACAGAAGTAGTCTTGTATTTCATCTGCTTTCACTTTCAGAAGACGGATAGCATGCAAGGACAGAAGAAAATGGCACACTTTACATTAAGAAGCTCTGACTATGCTCTTTAGATTATTTAGTTTTATTTCCTTAAAAGTAAGTGATAAATATAATGACATTGATAACAATAAATCATTTTACTTTATTGAAAGCCTCAATATTTCAGAATCTTTTTTTTGCTTTAAAGGTTTCATCATTTGTTTTTCTAGCCATCAAGCCAATTCTACTAAGTGCACATTATTCACCTGAATGGAAAATACAGAAATAAATAATAACAATAAAAAAATCGACAAAACACTAGAGATCAGTCACGAGTCCTCTGTGAAATCAGACATCCCCATACAACCAGTTCTGCATTCCCACGCAGCAGGAATACACCAAGTTATTCTTGGTATCAGACAAGCATTTCCATGAGATAAGACAGAAAGGGCTGCCAGGGTCAAAAGGAACTATGAATATCGGCAGAACAATGTGACTCTTTGACTGGAGATACTGTGCATTTTAAAAAGACATGCACACTAAATTGCATTTCATGCATGGAGAAAGGCTGCACAGACCTGACTGTTAAAAGCACAGTAAAGGTCACATATCCGACTCCATTTGTGGCTGATCATGCAGTCCAGAACTCTTAGATGAGCCATGGCATTAGCCCTGATACAGACGGCACCCCCTCGTCCACCTGTGCTTTTATCGCTTGACTCTCCAGTCGGTCCCTTGGAGCCTGCTCCTGGCACAAAGGTGATAGGGGGTGTGAGGAAGTGAGAGCGTTGCGTCTGAGCCCATCTGTGTGCCCAGCAGGCACTCCATCAGCTAAACGCATCCTTTCCACAGCTCATTAGTGCTGGATTAATAATGCATTCGAACACCAAAACACAAGAAATCCACCCAGACGTCCGCAAGTTCTACTACAATGTTCCAAAGAGAGGTCTCCAAATAATAAGAAGGTGATGACACCAACAAGGAGGCTTGTATCCAGTGCTCAGTATTTAAGAGTAATCAGTCTCTCCCTCTTGTTCGCTCTACCACTCAATCACCCCATCTGTTCGTCTTCTCGCAGTGCTGAGTCAGGTAGCACTGCCGTAGCACTGCCGCAGCAGGCTTAACCCCTGGATGGAGGAGACAAGACTGCAAAAGACAAAACACATCCCGAGGAACTCTAAATTCCCTACTGCTTTAAAGAAACACTGTGATCCTCTCACGCATCGCAGAAACAGAAGAATGAGGTTGAAACAAAACTGGGCATTTGCATGTTATAGAACGTGTCACGAGACTATGGCAAGTGTGTGAATATGCTTTCAGAACTGAATTGGCTGAACTGTGTACAACATGCACTACTTGGGGCAATTTTATTATTGACTTGTAAATGTTTGGTAAAGCAAGCATCGCTGTAAATAGTGCTCATACTTATGGTTAGGGTTTTGAATAAACACTTACACTGTTTTTATACAGACAAAAAAAATTTGTGAAAAAATCCCAGAGGACAAAACAATATTTAGAAGGAGAGTGCCAATTAATTTTTTTTGGGGGGGGGGAATTGGGGGCATTAACTTGGGCCAGTAAACAACAACCACCCAAAACACAATTGAAACCCCCTAGCAACTCTCTAGCGAATACTTCTCAGGACACCCTAGCACAGGGGTGTCTAATCCTGCTCCTGGATGACCAACGTCCATCTAGAGTTTGGCACCAAATTACCCCAACTCACTTGCTTATTGTAAGCCCGAGGACCTTGACTAGCTAGGTCATGTGTGTTTAATTGTGTTTGAAGCTAAACTCTGCAGAACAGTGGCCCTCCAGGAATAGGATTGGACACCCCTGTCCTATAACATGTACCTTAGCATTGTAGTGGTGGTATAAATCTAGTTCCTTTATCTCTTATGAATCTTAAGTATGTTGCTTCTTAGAAACATATAGGAGCAAATTGCTATGATCAAGGGGAATCTACACATCTGACAGATGTTATGATACTGTAAACACTATATCTGTGATATCCAAAGTAGCAAAATGGGGCCAAGGTGAATCTGGCTGGATTTTGCAGATCTTGGCTCAGAAATGCACCAACCACAAAAGGAATCCAACTGTCAGCAGATTGGTTCCACACATGCAATTTTAATAACATCCAAATGCCAACTGTCAATCAGATGGAAGGAGTTGGCAGCCAGAACCACATCAGAGTCTGAAGCAAAATGAAAGCGGGAGTGCTGAATAGAAGCTGTTTAGAAGGATGGGTTCAGTGGACATGCACTACCATGGGGAGGCTTTTCAGAGAGGCTTTGGGATACTAGGTCAAGCCTGAGCGAGGTAAACCAGAGCAATGCACCAGAGACCGACAACTGTGTTAGGTTATTCTTGGCTCTGCATAACATTTATGCTGGATTGCAATAAAAGGCTGCAGCAACATGAAATTCAAAGCGTAGATGGGGAAGATTACATGAAGATGTGGAGCGGATTGATGAAGCCACACATGAAGGATCTCTAGGCAGGTCAGGGATACATACACACTCATGTTGTGCGGGTCAGTTGGGCCAAACTCCCAATGTGCAGGCTAGGAACACCAGGGCCTCATATGTAGTGCTGTATAAACACATGCTGGAGAAACACATCATTCTTGTACACTAAAAAAAAACTACATCCATTGGGTACAGTGTTTCCTCTGGGCACTGCAAGAACTAAAACAAACATTGAAACATACCCCAAAGTGTTGCAAACTTCTTGGACGTGATATAACAGGCAAAGGAACAACCAAGTGAAGGAACTAAACACAGTTAACCCTGGTCTTACTGTATTGCAAACCGTGGTCTGATCCCTAAAAATACAAATAAACCAACCCTCACAGTTCTGTCATTAATGAACTGTGAATCTCCCCCTTTAACAGTGAATGGATCAGTCTAGGGTTCACAACCTCATATTCGGACTCCTTTCGACCAGCCCAGGGGCCAATCAGATGAAATCAATACCGGTAGTGAAGCTCTGAATGCACACATCAAAAGAACAAATCAATGATTGCCTGCCAAATCACAGGATTAAAAAAACCATACATGACGTGTGGGTAGTCAATTCAGGCGTTGGCTGATTTGACACAAACTCATCACATGACTCTTGAGTTCAGATGGAAAATGATTCAGGCGATGAGAAGATACAGCTATTAATGTGTCCTGAGAAGACATAAACACTAACAGCTTACAAACACTACACCACACCATCCTACACTGGCTGAACTTAAGTCAGCTGTACACAGCGTGGGCCATATTTTGTGAAATTCTGGTTATTTTCAGTAGGTGATTGTGACCCGTTTCTGGATCAGCATCGTTTGTTGGTACTGGAACAACATTTCCCCAATCACTCATTGGTCCAGCCCAGAATCTTAAATAAGGGTGATTCTTATAATGGTTTATAAACCAAAAAAAAAAATCTAGGTAGACTGTTGCACCCGATTCACAGAGTCTGTCAGAGTATTTGGTGTCCTGTATGCACCAGACAGTCCACGAATAACATCTACTTGCATTCTTAGGCTAAGACTACCCGCAACCCTAACCCTAAAGCGTTAATAACCCCTAAAATCAGTTCAAGCCTGACCCTTGCCCTAAACCAAAACCTTTCTCAATTAAATCGAATTGGTTGATTAGGATTTTGCTCTAGTAACATGCTGGGCAAATCACAGTCAAAGTCAAAATTCAGCAACATGAGATACAAAGGGTAAAGTATTTATTGCATCAGTAGTTCAATTCATTCATTAAGCAGACTTGCTATGAGTTAACACTAACAGAAAAGAGTGATATTTCCTGCTTCGATCTAAAAGTGTCCATGCAGATGTAAATAACCAACCACACAAAAAAAAGTCATTGAAATAACAAAATAATCTGGTCATGATAAAGACAAATATGTGTGAAACATGCAGGCAAACTATTCTAATGCACGGTGACGCCTGTGGTCAGAACATGAATACTAAAGCTATGCGGAGCATTCAGATGCTATCAAGATTAAATTCAGCTAACCAAATGAAATCTCATGAAAATGAAAGTGACAGAGGAATATGGCATCCATTCGCTAACAGGAAGTCTCATTGTCACAGACAGCATTCCATAGATTTTGTGTGGAACACAATATTGCTAACAAGAGTCTCTTCATTCATATAGAGTGTTGGTTAAGTTAATCAAGGAAGGAAGAAGAAAGAATTACAGCATACTTCAAACATATTACTTGAGCTGACGCGGCCTTTCGATCTACTCTGTACTTTTTACAAATATTTACCATGGTAACCAAGTTTCAAATACATTGTGAAAATGTAATGTAAGCACTAGCAGTTGTTACCTTAAGGAGTTACTGTATTTCTACCTAATGTGATTAAAAATTCAAATGATTAAAAATTACTTTAGTTGGTATCCTAATGTAGACATGTTGATTCATATTAAATTATAATTTATTTATATTTAAAATATATATATTTTTACAGTATACCATAATTACTAAAGGTTTTGTTCCTCTTGTAATAATAACAAAAATACAAATTAATAAGATCTAAAAAATTAAAATGAGATCCAGGTCAAGTTTTTTTATTTAGAGATATATTAACAATAACTGTACAAAACAGTTTGGTCTATTTTGATAGAGAATATGATTACAATGCTGAGCTAGTTAAGAGAGAACAAGACTGTAAGAGTCGCAGTGTGTGTGACATCCAAACATGAGCAGTATCCACTATCCATGCGTTTCACTAACTGCACATCAGACCAGGTGGCAACGACTTAACACAGATGTGCTCTGGGCATGTGTAATATACACCGATACTGCCTCACTAGACACAATTCCCACTGAGAAACATACTCAATCTACCCATCCAGTAAGTGGTAATAAGAGAGAGAGAGGCATCAGACTTGTGTCATTTATACTATAGATTATTGGTTTCCTTTCTGACTACAGGCTTACACAACAAACTACCATCTGATGGCTGCTCATGACATAAAAAATGGAGCTATACTGCAGAAAAGCACAAAGTATGCCTAAAGTAAATCCACTGTGAATTTAACCTACTGTGGCGGGGATTCCAGATAAAATGAGCATTAACAATAAATGTCCTTTTCCAATGATGGACAAAATAATCTTAGCAGCACCTATACTAACTCATAAGCAGTCCAAAGGCTTGACTGAATGATGATAACTGGGAATCGGATAAGCGGCTGCCGTGTATCATCGGGAGAAGCCCTTAAATAAGACATTCCTGATGTTTCCCAAAGGAAGACTAGAGCTCTGAGAGGTTTATTGACAGAAATATCCATCTCTAGAGTGGATTCAGGTCAAGAACTGGAACACTGGGTTTAAGGAAATCTATTGGATTAGAGATCAAAGCATCTACTAGATCTTACTATTTCAGATATTAGTGTGCTTTCACTAAAGCCCTGCTGAATGAAAAAGACCAGACCAGCAAGACGTTTTCAGGCTGCTTTAGGCTGAAGACGTGAAGCTAGGTGACCAATGAATTCTGGTAGAAATGCCAGCATACAAACCACAATGGCAGAAACAAATAGGGAACTGTCCTGTGCATATCGCGCTCAGCAGTGATTTTGTGGGCGTTTATAGCTTTACTTGATTTGCATAATTTCTTAAAACCAGGTGCTAAAACAATACAAAATGCAAATAAAGTACGATATCAGTGACACAGTCTATTTTTAGTGAATCCGCCCCTAAATGTCACACGATTTTGTGCAGAGCAACGAACAGAGCGTTTCTCAAATATGTTAGAATAGAGGGCAAGCCAAAGGCAAGTACACAGAAACACATTCACATGAAAGGGAGAGACTGTATAGACTGAAAACAGGGGTGAATCCACACACACACACACATTGACAGCCAGCATTTAACACTCTCTCTCTTTTTTTCTGAACAGACAACAGAAATCAATGCATATGGAAACAGAATGTGCGGGTGGAGGGCTGAAGTGCCAACTGAAAGCTCTGATATGAGACAGAACAGAACACAGAAATCCCCGTCAACACTGGATTATGGTTTGGTCCATTGGATTCAATGAGACAACGGTCAGATCTAAAAGATGAGTTTGTAAAGGGCGTCTCCACAACATCTACAATAGGGCTCAATTGCTTAATGATTTGAGCAAACAATTCACAAATAATCAGGGTTTTGTTAAAGTCAAGTCTATAATCTGATGTATTTCTGAATGAAACAGGATATACCCTTCTATACCCACATTTTTTCATCAGCAATTGACTGAATCATGAAAAGTGAATTTTAAATATCAGAATCATAGTTTAGAGTATTGGTAACATCAGACAAAAAAAAAAAAAACATTTATAATGTTAAAAAAGATTTCCATTTCAAAAAAGCTGCTCTCCTTTGAAATGATCAAAGAATCCTGGGGGAAAAAACAGCACAACTGTTTTCAACATTGATAATAATAAGAAATGTTTCTTAAGCACCAAATCAGCATATTATAACGCTAAGCAATACTGAAAAATCAGTTTTGTCATCACAGAAAAAAATTGTATTTAAAAAAAAAAATTTAAATAGAAAACAGTTATTTTAATTTGTAATCATATTTCACAAAATTAGCTTTACTGCGGGTTTTTTGCCTAAAATAATTACAGCTTTGTTGAGCATTAATGACTTGTTTTAAAACCATCTTACTGATCCCAAACTTTGAAATGGTTATGTGGAAGTACATTTTAATTTCATGCTGACTTGACGATAAGATTTACAACATGCTTTACAAGAGAGAACCTCCACAAGGTGACCTCATCAGGGGAACACCAGAGTATGTGTGTGAGAGAGATAGAGAGTGGAGGTGTAAAAGCGAGGAGCAGCTGGGCTTTAATTACCCTCCATGGCACTGGCGTCCTCACAGGGGGCAGGGCGACCGAGGGAGGGAGACACAAAGAGAGAGAGGCAGACAGGGAGAGACGCCCTCATTAGACATGGAGAACTAGACGGGACAGAATAACGGGCCCACCTGAGACCACCAGGATGGAGGGGGGAGGCGTCTATTAGGTGTCAGGAGAGACTGGAGCAGGTATAGAGTCAAGCACCTGTCCATGCTCTACAAGGAAGAACTTAAGAAAAGGCACTGATACTATATGTACCCTAATCGCAGTTACTCTTATGTGTGTCTTGGGGGTGATGTTATGGAAATAGAACACTGGTTTAACTCATGATAAGTGGAGGATTTCAGCGTGTTAATGAATTAAACAAGCTTCATCACAGACAGGAACACAACTGGACCCAACAATTAACCATGAGGGACACCGAATGTGTGGATAATGGATCACATCACTCTTTCATGCATATAAACAAAGCAATTACACACCGTAATGTTTAGTTTTGCCAGTGGCACTATATATGACTAGACAGATATAATGCTACTGCATTTAATTTTCTTTGCTCTGCAAAGGAAAAATGGTAACAAAAAAACTATAGCCAAGATAACAAAATATGTTCTAATTATGTTTTGCATTACTTTTCAATGTTCTCTGAACGTTCTGAAACAATTAGTAACATTTAAAAATGTTAAATTGTAAATCTATTCTTCTAACCGTTTCAAGTAAAAATGTTCCATGAACGATGTATAATGTTTTTGTACTTACTTTTTGAGAACATTACTAAATTCCTAGATAACTTTGTACGAATGTTTCATTAACGTTACTGGAAGAATGTTTGTTCATAACTTGAACAAAAACCTTTCCACAACATTAGCTGGGTGGCTGCCTACCTAGACCGAATGTTAAAGCAGCAAAGTTGTGTTGCCGACATGAAGCTGAAAAAGTATGAGACTTAATTCTAAGTGAGTTTTTTTTTTTTTACAAAAGACAGCACCGCATGTATCTTTTGCAATGAGGCAATCCCAGAATGCACTGCAATAAGCGCAGTAAATAATTGCAAGTCAAGAAATGTTGATTATGCAAACAAAATAGCTCAATGTACTTATTTCACTTTTATGTATACAAGTTTATTAATTTATTATTTTAGAGTATGGCGATGTTAGCTTAGCATCATGCTAATGTCAAACTCTAATTGTGAAGTCAAGAGATTCATGTGATTCACAATATCTGTGTGTTGAAAGGAGTCACTGCTATGTAGAGGTGTTAAACTCACTCACTTGTGAGTTTCCAGAATGTTTAGGATGCTGCCATAGATAGAAGGTAGCTTTAAACAGAAAGGCAGATCAGTAGGTTTTGAAACAGAGCTACTGTCTGTATATCACAGAAATATAACAAATATTATTTGTATTGAAGTATATCACTGTTTAAAATGTAATCCCCAACTATATTTTGCTGGTGGTAGTGCAATGATGCTTACTGAAGCCCAGATGCTGTTAGCTCAAGGCATTTTTTTATGAGTCTGCAGGGGACATTTCACACACCTGCTGAGAACTTCAGTTACTGTTTAACTTTATAACTAGGTAGCAGTGAGGACCGAGCACTGGACTGAGACAACCAGTTCCCAAAAACTGTGCCACATGCACAATCGTAATTAGTTATTAAGAGGGAAGTGCTCGTGAACAAAGTACAAACTAATGTCACACGTATGTTTTTTTGTTTGTTTGCATTTAAAAACACAAGACGCAGGGCAGTAGGGTAAAAAAAATCAAGGTATAGTACTACTTTTAAAAGGGTCATATGATGCTAACCGTGTTCTGCGTTAACCCTTACTCGTCATTTTCGGCCCCTTGATGTTGTTAAAGGGATGGTTCGCCAAAAAATGAAAATTCTTTCATTAATTTGAGTAAATAAAAGCCTAAATTCAATCTGTTCATCATATAAAGTGAACAAGTCTCTTCAGAAAATTTGGACTAAACCGCTCAAATCATATCAGATTACTTTTACGATCTCTTTATGAACTTTTTGAAGCGTCAAAGTAGTTGTGTAGCTGTTTATAGAGATAGAAAGCTCTCAGATTTCAACAAAAAGATCTTCATTTGCGTTAGGAAGATGAATGAAAGTCTTACGTGTTTGGAACGACATGACTGAGGCTGAGTAATTAATGACAGAATTTTCTTTTTTGGTGAACTATCCCTTTAAGAGTTTCAGATGATATTATTAAAAAATAAGCCTATGGTAAACACTTTAAAGGTAAGACAAAATGAATGATGTTTTCCTCAAAAAGCTGAATGCAAACAAAATATAACATGCAAAAAAGCACTGTTATTTTAAAGAAATGCACGTTTCTTCAAAAAGCTGCACCATTTCTTCAAAATAATGCACTGTTTCTTCAAAAACATGTACTGCACTTTTAAAGAAATGCACTGATCCTTCAAAGTAATGCTCTGTTCCTTCCAAATAAACAATTTCTTTCAACAACTGGCAGCTTAAGAAACAAACACACAGATTATAAATACTGAATCCCTCTTGACACATACTGAGTGATCTGTCGACATGTTTGAAAACTACTGTGCCCACCGACCTTCTATACCCATAGGCCCTGAGCCTACTCTGTAAGGCGATTACACACACACACACACACTGGTTTTTGCCATTACTTGGTTAATCCAAGCATGCGTTTGGCAGAACTGTGTTATATTCTTCTGACATGCGGTGTTACATCATCACTGAGAGCCTGACTGCATGTCAGAGGACACGCACGATCCTACATCGCTCTAGTATTCTGAAGAGTGATATTATTATGCATTTGCAGCCATACAACATTACTGAGATTAGATAAGTAAGGGCCTTGCTTGCCAAATAAAACAAATAGGCTACTTCATTTAATGATTGCAGTCTCAATATAAACAGTCAGCGGCTGTTTCCAGGAACAAAATACCGTGTTATGAGACCACAATCTATACAAATATTGTATTGTTGTTCGGTATCAAATTTGTAATGATATCAGATGTTTCAAAAAATGCTTCTGAAAAAAATCACAAATGTAAATATAATATGTATCAATATTACTGGCCTGTACGTGGTTGTCATATTAATTTTCTTCATAAATTAATTCCTTTATAAATTGAACTGCATGACAAAACAAAGGTTTGAACAGATCACCATCAAAACGACATATTGACATGGCAAGCCAATAAAATAAGCAAATTAAATAAAAGTCGAAATCATCCAGTTCGGTTTACGGACGTCCCGCCAGCACTGCAAGTGTGTCTGACTAAAGCACTCGTCCCATCTTGAGCTGCAGAAGGTGTAGGCCTTACTGTCATTTTTATTGTGCTTTCACTCACTTAAAACAATGAAATTATTTACCTCGCAAACTGACGACGCTGCTGGATTTTTCTTGTCATCGTGGTGCGTTGACGCAGCCCAACACGTCGCCATTATTTCATTTCAGAGCACAAAGGCAGAGGTCCTCTGGAGCCCAACATTGAGATGAGAGAAATCAAAGTGCTATAATCCCAATGATCTAATCCACACCGTCCGATCTCTTCATGCCCGCCCAATGTGAAGTCCTGCGGCCAAAGAAAGGTTACATGAGAGGACACAATGTAGGACAAATACAGTATGATGACTAAGATGATTGTCCCCTGTCAAATAGATGCTCTATCCAGGTCAACAGCCACCAACAGGCCTTCCTAAAACTGCCATTGTGGAACTGTAGAATAGAGTTGAATAGAGGCGAGCCCACATCATGCTGTATGAATATTGTAGAGTAAACACAGAGTAGAGCACAAAAACAGACAGAGTGGAATGTGTTCTCATTCTCTTAGCTAGCACTTTTTCCAATGATGTTTACCAATAGATAAAATAGAAATATGATGAGTAGCCTATAAAGCACAATAGTAGAACAGAGTATGGAAATATACAGTAGAGTAAGGTAAACTATAGAGCTGGGTAAAACAGAGCAGGGTAGAAAACAAAACTTCTTTGCTTAGTAAACATACGAGATAATCTGACATTGCCAGAATATATTATTGAGATGATAAAGCAGAATTATGATTTGACCTGCTTTGAACACTACACTGTAAAAAAAAATGTTGGTTTAACTTTATAATGAGTAAGTTACCTGGTTGCCTTAAGTTCATTTAAATACAATAAAAAATCGAGTTGATACAATGAAGAAATTTGGTTTAATAAATAGAAACTCAGAAAAAAAATATTATTATCTGAAGCACATTAATCATCTGAGTTGATTTGACAAAATTAAGGTAAAAAGTTGTGATAAATCATTAAAATATTTGTTTACAGTGTACAGTTTAACAGCGAAAGCTTGTCATCTGACACACTGCCCTAACTACCATCTCATTTCACCATGTGTTTCTATGGAGAGATCTGTGGTAGCTATTTGAGACTAAATTAGTAGAGTGGGTACTGTTCCCGATTTAACACCATGTGCTGTCATGATATGAAAATGTGCTGTTTGAATACATGCAGGGTGTTTGATAACAGGCGTGTGTACTATCATTCCGTAGATTAATGTGGATTGTAAACAATCATAAAACCATCATCTCGGTCTGAATGTCCTCCGCTCATCCAATCATCATCTTCACTTTCCTTTGTGTTTCCAAATTTCTTACATGACAACAGTACCCAACAATAGTAAGAGAGAGGGGTCAGCAAGACACCTACCTGTTCCAGTTATTAGATGACCATGAATCATAATGCATCGTTTCTCTGCCAAACACGCGAATAATATCCAAATATCCGATGCGTTGAAAACGATTTTCAATCTATCGACAAAAGATTATTTACAGCACTCCACAGCCAAATAAGCAGCTCCATAATGAAAGAAAAACACACAGAAATCACCGAATCTAGCTGATACGGACGCGAAGAATGACTAGCGTTTAGAACGCAGCGCACGTATGTATCAAAGATTTGAACGCGAACAGTTTGATCTCGGTTTCTTCCAGTTGGCGGCGCGACAGTTACTACTAGTGATGTCCGATTCGCGAACGAGTCGGTTTTTGAATCGGTTCTTTTTATTGATCCGTTTGAATCTTGGAAGTTGAAGATACATGGCATGGCACTTACAACAGTTTACCATGGCAACTACAGTATGCGCCAAAATACCAGTAGCCTACAACAAAACGGCAACTTAGCTACAGCATCTTAAATAAACTAACAGAGAAAGGTTCTTAAATTGTTTTAAGGTTTGATGATTTTACATGATCAGTAGCCTAACAATGAATGTAATGTAAATAAATATGATTTCCATAGTAAGTTTGCCAGGGCAGGGGGTGACATGAATAACACAGCACTTGGCCCAATCAATAGTAGGCTATGTCTATTATGCATAACTTAAATATCTTTTTTAGTTCAAAAAGAAACCGTAAAATATCTCGCGGAGACCTCTTCTAGCAATACTTCTGAGTTTTGATTCAAATGAGTTGGTGAATCTGTTCCTTTGAGTATGCCCATTGACACGAATCCTTTGAACGAACCGATTCGCTTAAAGACTCGGACTTCCCAAAGCCAAATACATTTGCTACATTGACTGGCGTTCAGTTACTCCGACGCCCCGCCCCCTCTGACTGCTCGCCGGCCTGTTGCCCAATAGCATGCGATATTCAAATAAGCTTGTCGACTTCAACCAACCGGATTTGTTCTTACATAAGAGGCACATGCGTATGTATTTTTCTCTGCTCAGTTGCTTACAGTCACTATTAATGCGGATTTTGAGTGCTTGTTTAATTCAATAGTGGCTCAGAAACCTGTTTTTAAAGCCTGATTTGCAATTTTGTTATGTCCTACTGCCAGCAGTAAATATTTGAGAGATATTATCAAGATCATGCTGTAACAAGTTGTTCTCTTGAAAATTATTTTTTGGAATCAATTGACATTTCCAGAAAGTCACATAATCTTTTTTTTCTGTTGGGTTTAATTAAAATGATCAGATTCTCTTCCAAGAGTTAAGTCCAAACACTAGTTCTCAGCATTTATGTAATCATGATTAAACAAATCCAGTTCTTCAAAGCAACGAAGGCCGTTTCACTGACTAGAATGATTTCTACGCCTGAAAACCTGACATTATAATAGTTATATTTACCTGGGATTGATTTATAGTGCATTTTTAGTGATATGCTAAGCTCTGCATGCTGTTTAAACTTTCTTATTGTACTCACTCCCTTACCTAAATAAATTGTACACTTTTGAGATAACCAGCTAGTCATGTAGCCTATCAGTAAAAAGAAAAGGAGAAAAATGGCAGCTTACAATACTATAGCCTAACAACATTTCTAACATTCCAACAGCATCTTTCTTGGTTTAAAGAACATTTCCTTTCTCAAACTCCATTATCGTGACACAGAGTATGGATGCAGTGTGGAGCTTTAGGACAAAGGCAATGGAGGGCAGTGTTTTGTTTGCTTCTTTCCACCACAATGCATCAGGAACAATAGGACAACTCTTGTGACCCATTCTGAAATAAAAGGCTGCTGAATCTCAAAGAGCAGCTTTTCTCCTATTGTTCGGAGGCCTGCTGCACCATTGACCAAAACAATGTAAGGTTTACTAGCATTTGGTTAGATATCCTAGTTGATGAAACAACAACAGCAACATTACTTTTACTACTAATATTGATCAAGTGAATAATTCAAGTTTTCACCTGTTTCTTTCCACACTTTGGCACTTGGCCGGGAATATTTCGATTAGTTACATTATATGGCTCACTAATAACAGAATTAACTCTTATTTTTTTAAAGCCAGATGTTTCCACAGGTTTATTGAGTAAAATGTATTGATTAAGGGAACATTGACACGACAACGATGTCCTAAAAATGGAAAAGTTTTTCCTTTGCATTTTTGAAAAGTTTCGTGTACAGGTGACAATGTTGCCAAAATGATTCTTGTTCACACGAATCCGCAAAAATGACTAAAAACTCTATATTATGCTGCCAGGCCATAGGTGGCGATGTCACTTACTTTGTAAAGAAACACTTTGCGCCTATATAGACACAAATTCAAGTTTTTGTAGTTTACACAGAAACGTTTTACATGGGGACAAAAAGTGCACTTTGAAACACATTTTCAAAAGTTTGCGTTTTAGGCCCCAAAAACGCCCTTGTTGTGTAAATGCATGGCCAAAACGCATACAAAAGTTTTCAGTTAAAAAAAAAAAAAGGTGTCATGTAAACGCCCCCTGACATTGCATGTTCATTTGCATGATAAACATACCCCAATAATTCAAAATTCATGTTTAAAACAAGATAATTTTGAGTTTAACAGAGACATTCATGTATATTTAAAAGTGAAATACAAAAAAAAGTCTTTCAAATGAGAGGATGGAGTAGACCATCTCTATATGTGTATTCAAAAATTATTTAAATTTAATGTAAATAAAATAAAATAAAATTTTATTCTACAAAAGCTTTGCAACACCAATAACGATAACTATAAAAATATCTATAATGATAACTATATCAGCATCTACATCAGCGTATGATATCATTCAGATTATTCTAAGGGTACGTTTACACGACAATGATGCACTGAAAAAACGGAAACGTTTTTTCTTTGCGTTTTTTTGTACAGACAACAACGTCAAAACGATCCCCACTCACACGGATCTATAAAAACGACTTAAACCGCTGTATTGTTCATGCCAGGCCAGTAGTTGGCGATGTTACTTTGTAAGGAAACACTACGCACCTATAGACTGAACACGCAATACGCATGTGCATGACGTCACAGTTTTTACAAATTATTGTTTTTGCAGTTTACACTGAGACGTTTTACACAGAGACATTTTAAAAAAAACGTGCACTGTGAAACACGTTTTCAAATGTTTGCATTTTCAGGCCCCCAATACGCTGTTATCGTGTAAACGAATGGCAAAAACGCATAAAGTTTGCAATTTTTAGTTGAAAACGGTGTCGTGTAAATGGCCCCAAAGTGTGCGCTGCAGTTTTGTCGTCTGCTGCTTTATATGCTCAAGCTGTTTAAAACAGGATGGATTCTGATTGGCTGTCAATGTTTTTATCGTTTTATCGTTATTGTTAATTTTAGCTGTTGTGTGGACCCTGCTATTATTTTATATATAGAACAATTTTTAGAACTATATATTTAGCGTTATATATATTGTCCATTTGGGTCAACATCACATTATATTTACAAGTCATTTGGGTCAACCATCACAAATCCAAACCATTAGCACCTATTGAGAAATGCAACAGTACTCTGTCCCATACCATACATCATGTGAAGGTGCAGTGTTTCATTATTGTGTCTTTTTTACCATGTTCCTCTGGTGATGTTGTACCTCAGAGACCCAGCATGAGAAACTCACCCGTCTCTTTGTCTGTCATTCAGCGGATCTTGTTTTAGGCTGATGGGAGAGAGGCTGCCAGGTTCCCACAGAGGTGTGGAGCGTTTATCGGCTAGGTAAGTTAACCGTTCCTAAATGCTGATGTTTGATAAGAGCGAGTGAGTCACAGCCAAGCCAACAAAGAGTTACTTTGTCAATTCTGTCACATAGAACCAAAATGCCTCTTTATTCAGGGGGACAAGAGGTGGTTTTCCCTCCTGTAATCTGTAGCTATACATCAGATACTCTATCTGGAACTAAGAGAGCTCTGTTCGTTCTTCTCTTACAAGGGGGGCATTTAGCCCAAAACACCTATACTGAGGCCTGTAAGGTTGTATTGTATAGAATAGCAACATGATACATTATACATTGTGTGCTTAAGATTTGACTTAGTCCAATCTTTTTTTCTTTATTTTTTTATCTGCACTAACATGCACGTTAAACCCTTTTAAAAAAACTACAATCCTATCCCAGTGTACTGTTTCTATGTGTGTGTGTGTGTGTACCCATACAGCACTTTTCCATTTCGCATGCGCTTCCATGTTCTCCTATTGACTTGAGCTTTCAGATGTCATCAGGAATCGTGTTTAATCCCACTCCAAGCGTGACTAAGTCTCAAAAATGTAAATCAATGCTATTTTCAGAAAAAAAGAAAGAAAAGAAGAATAAGGTAGAGTCACACAGGTCTGCAAATTCACGAGGCTTGTGGCTTTACATAAACAAGCTATTATTATCAGACTTTCACAATGCGACAATTCTCACCTGACAGACAATAAACGGATGAAAACTGTCTATCTATCTATCTATCTATCTATCTATCTATCTATCTATCTATCTATCTATCTATCTATCTATCTATCTATCAATCTATCTATCTATCTATCTATATATCTATCTATCTATCCGTACGTCTCATCCATCCATCCCTGTTGAGTTGACTTTTGTTAGTCTGTTGTGCAAACTACCGAATCTAGTTGAATTTAATAGTGTCCTTCATTGACGTGAACTTACATTTGGAAATAAACAACAGAACATTGCTTTCGTCAGACCATTTAATGGGATCTTAAATCACAAATAAGTCTCACAATCTTTTGTAAGACAAATAACAATGCACTATCTTCATGCTTTGTTATGAACCACTGACTGATTTAATGAAATAAAGTGTTTTGTGTCTCCAGTGCAGCGCTGCATTCTCCAGTCATGAGGTGCAGTAACTGATGGCAGATGGCGGCTGTTGGCATTTGTACCCGGCTGGCGCCCAGACTGAGTCATGGAAAGCTTGGTGTGAGGCACAAACAGCTCTCAATCGACACTTTAAACCAACCATGTAGGACAATATCATAACCAGACTCAGAAATCACACAAAAGGTCAATTTTTTTATAGTGGATAGTGCAAATAGTTTCAGATTTAGTGTAATGTGTAACGCCTTTGGAGGTGTAAGCAGCCTTTTTTTTTTTTGCTACATATTACATGAATTAAAGACTTTTCAAGCAGATTGCCTGTAAGACAGCAGATCCAAAACAGATGAGCAGAATTTTTTTTTCTTTTTTCGGGATTCTCAGAGAACATCAGCTTTGAGTTCTGTATTAGCAGTAAATTTTCAGTGCATTCATTGCTTGTCTGAGATGTGAGATAACCACAGCAGGTTGTAAAGTAAATCAAACCCTCATGTTGGTTTTGTCTGGTTGTATACTGACAAAGAGGTCAAACCTGCAGGCCAGACGCTGGGAAAATAACACCATCCAACATTCAATATAAATTTGTAATAAATCATTTTGATTCAGGGCTGTTCAGGTGTTCTTTATTTAGCACCCCTTTATAGTGTGCAAATACATGTTCATTTTCCCTTCTGGACCCAACAAAAAAGTTAAAGGCCTCTATCTATCTATCTATCTATCTATCTATCTATCTATCTATCTATCTATCTATCTATCTATCTATCTATCTATCTATCTATCTATCTATCTATCTATCTATCTATCTATCTATCTATCTATCTATCTATCTATCTATCTATCTATCTATCTATCTATCTATCTATCTATCTATCGTAGAAGAAAACATATCTATCTATCTTCTGTAGAAGAAAACATATCTATCTATCTTCTGTAGAAGAAAACATATCTATCTATCTTCTGTAGAAGAAAACATATCTATCTATCTTCTGTAGAAGAAAACATAGCATTGTGCTAATTCATGTTAGAAACATGCTAGCAATGTGCCAAAACATGATAGCAACATTCTAACATTCCTTCGCTTTGTCTGAAATCGAATACTTCCCTGCTATATAGTATGCGAAAAACAGAATGCTTAAAGAGTATCATGTCCGAATATATAAAAACAGTCGGTAAAAAAGTACTCGGACGACCTACTACTTCCACGAGATTCTAAAGTGTCCATTCGATGAATGGACGTGAAGCGACGCAACTCTGGTAGGTCACATGAGAGTAACATGTCAGATGTAGTACGTCCACATTTCATTCATACTACCCATATTCATACTATATAGAATGTACTTTTTTAATGGTCGCAAAGTAAATTCAAATGTAGCACTAACTCTGACAGTATGCGATTTCAGACGCAGCACATATCTTTGTAATGTCTCACACACAAGAAATATACAACTTTTCATATGTTATTGTATGTCCTCTATAGTAGACATCAGGACTCTTCTACAGAGGCAAGACAATCAAGGCATTTTATTTCAGTAATATCATCTGTAACATATTTGAATTTTCACAATGCAAAAATAAAATTGCTATTCATTTTATATAGCTGTAACCTACTGTCCAATTTTGGGATTGGATAAAGCTCCTGCCTCCCTACAACCCTAGGAAAAGCGTAGAATGTCCTCAGTGGCATAGATGGTCTCACAAACAAATGTCTTCTAAAAAGAACAAAATGGGCAGCTGGGCTCTTAAACTGATACAGCATGCAAAATGGAATAGAGTAAGTCTGTTTTCCACATCATATCACGTTAGTATTGCGATGTGACTTTACTCAATTCATGCAAAACACATTATATAATACTTCAAACATAATTCAAAATGTCAGTGACAGATATCAGATCTCTGATTTGAGAACACAGTAATCTTGTGTCAGAATGAGTTTTTCATCCGTTATGGTAATATAAATGTCCATTCCTCTCGAAGGGAGTTTTGTCACACTTTATATTTCTGTTTCCCCGTCTCACTGATGACACAGATGTGCTGTGAAGGGGAAGACATTGCTTACGTGAGTCAAGAGATAAATAAAGCAGAAAATAGAGCTGTAAAAGTAACACAGCAAAAAGTTTGCTTCTGCTTTCTGCAGTGTGACAGATAGATGTTTTCCATCACATTTACAGCTTCAGGAGGGGCTTGAACACATGACGTGTGAGGCTGATTAGAGTTTTCTAGGAAAGATGAATGCTGTGCTGCATGCCAGATTTCATTTGGATGTTCACCAAGTCCTGCTCAACACTCAGTGATGACATTCATGCTGCAGGTTCAGAGATTCATCTCTTATATAACGCTCTATGATGAGCTTTGAGCTGGGGAGGCCTTTTTATGCAGCTTTAAAGAGTTAGCTCACCCAGAACTGAAAATCCTGTCATTAATTACTCACCCTCATGTCGTTCCAAACTCGTAAGACTTTCGTAAGTCTTCAGAACACAAATGATGATATTTTTGATTAAATCTGAGAGCTTTCAATCCCTCAATAGGCACCAACACAACTACCACTTTGACGCTTCAAAAAGTTCATAAAGAGATCATAAAAGTAATCTATATGAATTGAGAGGTTTAGTCCAAAGTTTCTGAAGAGATTTGTTCACTTTATATGATGAACAGATTGAATTTTGGCTTTTGTTTACTCAAATGAATGAAAGAATTTTCATTTTGGGGTGAACCACATCCATTTAACAACATCAAGAGGCCGTTCAAGAAGAACACGTTTTTCCATTTTGTGATCGCTTTAAATTATGAACAGATTTAATTGCTTTTGTTCACTTATGATCAGCAAACATGAACAGAAGCTCAACCGAACCTGCTTGACGCGTGAGAACAAGCCTCTTGCGGAACCTCAAACGTGCTGCGTAACACGAGAACGATCCTCATTGGTTCTTGTGGAAGCTCAAACGTGCTGCGTAACACGAGAACGATCCTCATTGGTTCTTGTGGAAGCTCAAACGTGCTGCGTAACACGAGAACGATCCTCATTGGTTCTTGTGGAAGCTCAAATTTGCTGCGTAACACGAGAATGATCCTCATTGGTTCTTGTGGAAGCTCAAACGTGCTGCGTAAAACGAGAATGATCCTCATTGGTTCTTGTGGAAGCTCAAACATGATGCGTAACACGAGAATGATCCTCATTGGTTCTTGTGGAAGCTCAAACGTGATGCGTAACACGAGAATGATCCTCATTGGTTCTTGTGGAAGCTCAAACGTGATGCGTAACACGAGAATGATCCTCATTGGTTCTTGTGGAAGCTCAAACGTGATGCGTAACACGAGAATGATCCTCATTGGTTCTTGTGGAAGCTCAAACGTGCTGCGTAACACGAGAATGATCCTCATTGGTTCTTGTGGAAGCTCAAACGTGATGCGTAACACGAGAATGATCCTCATTGGTTCTTGTGGAAGCTCAAACGTGCTGCGTAACACGAGAATGATCCTCAGTGGTTCTTGTGGAAGCTCAAACGTGATGCGTAACACGAGAATGATCCTCATTGGTTCTTGTGGAAGCTCAAACGTGCTGCGTAACACGAGAATGATCCTCAGTGGTTCTTGTGGAAGCTCAAACGTGATGCGTAACACGAGAATGATCCTCAGTGGTTCTTGTGGAAGCTCAAACGTGCTGCGTAACACGAGAATGATCCTCATTGGTTCTTGTGGAAGCTCAAACGTGATGCGTAACACGAGAATGATCCTCATTGGTTCTTGTGGAAGCTCAAACGTGCTGCGTAACAAGAGAATGATCCTCATTGGTTCTTGTGGAAGCTCAAATTTGCTGCGTAACACGAGAATGATCCTCATTGGTTCTTGTGGAAGCTCAAATTTGCTGCGTAACACGAGAATGATCCTCATTGGTTCTTGTGGAAGCTCAAACATGATGCGTAACACAAGAAGGATCCTCATTGGTTCTTGTGGAAGCTCAAACATGATGCGTAACACAAGAAGGATCCTCATTGGTTCTTGTGGAAGCTCAAACATGATGCGTAACACGAGAATGATCCTCATTGGTTCTTGTGGAAGCTCAAACATGATGCGTAACACAAGAAGGATCCTCATTGGTTCTTGTGGAAGCTCAAACATGATGCGTAACACGAGAATGATCCTCATTGGTTCTTGTGGAAGCTCAAACGTGCTGCGTAACACGAGAATGATCCTCATTGGTTCTTGTGGAAGCTCAAACGTGATGCGTAACACAAGAATGATCCTCAGTGGTTCTTGTGGAAGCTCAAACGTGCTGCGTAACAAGAGAATGATCCTCATTGGTTCTTGTGGAAGCTCAAACGTGCTGCGTAACACGAGAATGATCCTCATTGGTTCTTGTGGAAGCTCAAACGTGATGCGTAACACGAGAATGATCCTCAGTGTTTCTTGTGGAAGCTCAAACGTGATGCGTAACACGAGAATGATCCTCATTGGTTCTTGTGGAAGCTGAAACGTGATGCGTAACAAGAGAATGATCCTCATTGGTTCTTGTGGAAGCTCAACCGTGATGCGTAACACGAGAACGATCCTCATTGGTTCTTGTGGAAGCTCAAATTTGCTGCGTAACACGAGAATGATCCTTATTGGTTCTTGTGGAAGCTCAAACGTGATGTGTAACACAATAAGGATCCTCATTGGTTCTTGTGGAAGCTCAAACGTGCTGCGTAACACGAGAATGATCCTCATGGGTTCTTGTGGAAGCTCAAACATGATGCGTAACACAAGAAGGATCCTCATTGGTTCTTGTGGAAGCTCAAACGTGCTGCGTAACACGAGAATGATCCTCATTGGTTCTTGTGGAAGCTCAAACGTGATGCGTAACACAAGAATGATCCTCAGTGGTTCTTGTGGAAGCTCAAACGTGCTGCGTAACAAGAGAATGATCCTCATTGGTTCTTGTGGAAGCTCAAACGTGCTGCGTAACACGAGAATGATCCTCATTGGTTCTTGTGGAAGCTCAAACGTGATGCGTAACACGAGAATGATCCTCAGTGTTTCTTGTGGAAGCTCAAACGTGATGCGTAACACGAGAATGATCCTCATTGGTTCTTGTGGAAGCTCAAACGTGATGCGTAACAAGAGAATGATCCTCATTGGTTCTTGTGGAAGCTCAACCGTGATGCGTAACACGAGAACGATCCTCATTGGTTCTTGTGGAGGCTCAAATTTGCTGCGTAACACGAGAATGATCCTTATTGGTTCTTGTGGAAGCTCAAACGTGATGCGTAACACAAGAAGGATCCTCATTGGTTCTTGTGGAAGCTCAAACGTGCTGCGTAACACGAGAATGATCCTCAGTGTTTCTTGTGGAAGCTCAAACGTGATGCGTAACACGAGAATGATCCTCATTGGTTCTTGTGGAAGCTCAAACGTGATGCGTAACAAGAGAATGATCCTCATTGGTTCTTGTGGAAGCTCAACCGTGATGCGTAACACGAGAACGATCCTCATTGGTTCTTGTGGAAGCTCAAATTTGCTGCGTAACACGAGAATGATCCTTATTGGTTCTTGTGGAAGCTCAAACGTGATGCGTAACACAAGAAGGATCCTCATTGGTTCTTGTGGAAGCTCAAACGTGCAGCGTAACACGAGAATGATCCTCATTGGTTCTTGTGGAAGCTCAAACGTGATGCGTAACACGAGAATGATCCTCATTGGTTCTTGTGGAAGCTCAAACGTGCTGCGTAACACAAGAATGATCCTCATTGGTTCTTGTGGAAGCTCAAACATGATGCGTAACATGAGAATGATCCTCATTGGTTCTTGTGGAAGCTCAAACATGATGCGTAACATGAGAATGATCCTCATTGGTTCTTGTGGAAGCTCAAACATGATGCGTAACATGAGAATGATCCTCATTGGTTCTTGTGGAAGCTCAAACGTGATTCGTAACACAAGAAGAATCCTCATTGGTTCTTGTGGAAGCTCAAACGTACTGCGTAACAAGATAATGATCCTCATTGGTTCTTGTGGAAGCTCAAAAGTGCTACGTAACACAAGAATGATCCTCATTGGTTCTTGTGGAAGCTCAAACGTGCTGCGTAACACGAGAATGATCCTCATTGGTTCTTGTGGATGCTCAAACGTGATGCGTAACACGAGAATGATCCTCATTGGTTCTTGTGGAAGCTCAAACGTGATGCGTAACACAAGAAGAATCCTCATGGGTTCTTGTGGAAGCTCAAACGTGCTGCGTAACACAAGAATGATCCTCATTGGTTCTTGTGGAAGCTCAAACGTGCTGCGTAACACGAGAATGATCCTCATTGGTTCTTGTGGAAGCTCAAACGTGATGCGTAACACGAGAATGATCCTCATTGGTTCTTGTGGAAGCTCAAACGTGATGCGTAACACGAGAATGATCCTCATTGGTTCTTGTGGAAGCTCAAACGTGATGCGTAACACAAGAAGAATCCTCATTGGTTCTTGTGGAAGCTCAAACGTGCTGCGTAACACAAGAATGATCCTCATTGGTTCTTGTGGAAGCTCAAACGTGATGCGTAACACGAGAATGATCCTCACTGGTTCTTGTGGAAGCTCAAACGTGCTGCGTAACACAAGAATGATCCTCATTGGTTCTTGTGGAAGCTCAAACGTGCTGCGTAACACAAGAATGATCCTCATTGGTTCTTGTGGAAGCTCAAACGTGATGCGTAACAAGAGAATGATCCTCATTGGTTCTTGTGGAAGCTCAAACGTGATGCGTAACACGAGAACGATCCTCATTGGTTCTTGTGGAAGCTCAAACGTGCTGCGTAACACAAGAATGATCCTCATTGGTTCTTGTGGAAGCTCAAACGTGTTGCGTAACACAAGAAGAATCCTCATTGGTTCTTGTGGAAGCTCAAACGTGCTGCGTAACACGAGAATGATCCTCATTGGTTCTTGTGGAAGCTCAAACGTGATGCGTAACACAAGAAGAATCCTCATTGGTTCTTGTGGAAGCTCAAACGTGCTGCGTAACACGAGAACGATCCTCATTGGTTCTTGTGGAAGCTCAAACGTGCTGCGTAACACCAGAATGATCCTCATTGGTTCTTGTGGAAGCTCAAACGTGCTGCGTAACACCAGAATGATCCTCATTGGTTCTTGTGGAAGCTCAAACGTGATGCGTAACAAGAGAATGATCCTCATTGGTTCTTGTGGAAGCTCAAACGTGCTGCGTAACACCAGAATGATCCTCATTGGTTCTTGTGGAAGCTCAAACGTGCTGCGTAACACGAGAACGATCCTCATTGGTTCTTGTGGAAGCTCAAACGTGCTGCGTAACACCAGAATGATCCTCATTGGTTCTTGTGGAAGCTCAAACGTGCTGCGTAACACAAGAATGATCCTCATTGGTTCTTGTGGAAGCTCAAACGTGCTGCGTAACACGAGAACGATCCTCATTGGTTCTTGTGGAAGCTCAAACGTGATGCGTAAAATGAGAATGATCCTCATTGGTTCTTGTGGAAGCTCAAATGGTTCTTGTGGAAGCTCAAACGTGATGCGTAACACGAGAATGATCCTCAATGGTTCTTGCATGTCTATTGATGAATGTTTAAATGTGAATAAAAGCCTAAATTCAATCTGTTCATCATATGAAGTGATCAAGTCTTTTCAGAAAATTTGGACTAAACCGCTCAATTCATATGGATTAGTTTTATGATCTCTTAAAGAATTTTTTGAAGCGTCAAAGTGTCAGTCGCATAGCTGTCTATGGAGGGACAGAAAGCTCTCAGATTTCATAAAAAAAATCTTCATTTGTGTTCCAAAGATGAATGAAAGTCTTACAGGATTGGAACGGCATGAGATGACATGAAATTAATGACAGAATTTTCATTTTCCTGTTGCTCTAGAGATAAGTTGACTGGATCAAAAAAATTGGGCACCACCATAACATGCCTAATATTCGTACTTTTTAGTACTTTGGTTTCAAAGTCAAAGCCTCTCATCGATTCATCTTCAAAAGGTCATGGAATTTAACAAAAATGGACGTAATCTTACATTGAGGTCCCTGAAGTACTCATTGTAGTCCAGAGCGTAACCCACCACAAAACGATTGGGAATGACAAATCCAACATCTGCAGAGAAACACAAGTAATCAGTTCTCACGAATCACAGCCGTGTTCAGATGATCATATTGTGATTCATTAAGGCCCATTTCCGCAGGGCAGAAGTATGTTTGAGCACCCTTGAGCACTCACAGTCAGGGAGCTCTGCCGCCCCGTGAGGAACCCTCTTCACCAGCAGCCTGAGGGAAGAGACACAGGAACACATTAACACCCTTAACCTCCATTAGATCAAAACTATGAAAATGTCAGGCCTGCCCCTCTTCTTCAGCTTGATTTGATCTCAGGCCACGCATCCTCTTACATTAGCTATGTTTCCATCAGTGGTGTTTTAAAACGAGGCACATTTATGTCCCTGTTACACTTAATTTTTCTGGTTCAATAAACATTACATTAAAAAAGAGACCAAATACAATCTTTTTTTTTGTATTTTTACACACTTGTACACACATGGTCACAGATGTACCTTTAATTTCCCCAAGCTGAATGCTCACTAAAACCCCCACACAGTCATCATGTTTTCAGCTCATTTCAAGTTTAATTTTGGCGTGACATAAAGCGGTGATATCTAAGTGGCTGATTTATTTACTTATTTTTTAATTAGTCTTCCCATTAACACCATCATTGTCTGTATTCAGGCCGATTCCAGAATGTGCATGAAATCAAGAGGGATTTATCACACAAACCAATCATATCTAATCATAACTGATCATATCCAATCATCGCACGATGGAGGCATTGCCTCCTTTCACATGACTTTCCCCCATTCCTTCTCAATTACCTCCCACCAAACTCAGCGCACACTTTAGGGGGTCTGTTAAAAGTCAAAGGGCTCAAGGGCACGACTCCACCAATTTCCCAACAAGTGTCGATTTTGTTCTCTTGAACACATGGGATGGAAACTTTACTTTATTTGCAAATGTTTTATTTGATATTCCAATTTTGTGCATATGTTAAATTCACAACTTTAGATGGACACATAGCTATTGCCTTAATGTAGTTCCCCTTCTCACCCTGCAACTTTAACCATTTTGGGCTGGAAAGTCTCCACGTGCTGTAGAAGGGCTCTCATTGTCTTTCCTGTGTCCACTATTGCCTGTGAGGAAATGAGTACATATAAGATTACACTGTAATGGAGATATAGTGCTACATGCCTTGCTGTCTACAGTCATTCGGATTTTGTCTTCCCGTGGAGATTCGCAGGTGCAGATTCCATGTGGATTTGCTCATAAGTGTTTGACTTTGATCTGCTCTACATATAGAGCAATTTTGTCAAGCAAAAAAATATCATTCTTCATTTCTAGCAAACATTACTCCAGTCGTATCACATGATCCTTCAGAAATCATTATAATGTGTTGATTTGCTGCTCAAAAAACATTTCTTATTATTATCAATGTTGAAAACAGTTAAAATCTGATTAATATATATATATTTTTTTTTTACTTTTTTTTAGGATTCTTTGATGAACAGAAAGTTCAAGAGAACAGCATTTATTTGAAATAGAAATCTTTTGTGACATTAGAAAATCTTTACTGTCACCTTTGTTCGATTGAAAGCATCCTTGCTAAATAAAAGTAGCCTATTAATTTCTTTAAAAGGCTTTTTGAAGGGTAGTGTATAGCACACGTATGATAAAAAAAAACGTTAAACTATGTTTATAATACTTTAATTTTCATTAACTGAAATTCTTTTTTTAAGCATTTATCTTTACATTGTCCTCCATCTTTCACTGAGCTCATTGCAATGCATTCTGGGATTGCCTTGCATGCTGCTTTAGAATGTGGGAGCAGAGTTTTGCTGCTTGCTGTTTAGCACAGCCTTCACCCCCGGAGTGCAGCTATGATGCCTGAAATTCTGTCTAGGTAGCACAAGACTTCTAATGAGAGTTTAGTAACATAAAAAAACTTACCCAAAGTTATGGAAATAATGATCAACAGCACTGTTATTCAATGCAGCAGCACATGGAGTGATCTACATGGGTGATTTCCTTGGAAAACGTCTGATGTGAAATCTGATCTGAAAGGAAAATACCTTTCTACTCTATTGTTTTCCAGACAAATCCCAGACTACCCTGCACATGTGCCATGGGAATTGTTCATAACAAACTTTGTTTGCTTCTCTCTTGCATTTCATTTCAGTTAGTTTGTGTGATTTTGTTAATATATATATATATATTTATATATTTATATGTGTCTGCATACTTTGCTAAACCCACGGTGAAAAGCACAATCTTACCTCCACAATCAAGACATTCTGTGTGGCATGTGAGAGGAAAAAGAGAGAGAGAATTTAGAAAATCCAAAAGATTTAAAACAACATCCAAAAACAACAGAAACAACAAGAGAGGATCTGGATGTTATCACGTCAAGTCAAGTCACCTTTATTTATATAGCGCTTTTTATAATACAGATTGTATCAAAGCAGCTTCACAGTGATAACATGAAAATAATACAACAAAGTTTGTTTCTAGAAGAAAATTGTGTCAACGTCCACCTTAAGTAAGGCAGATCAATAATATTGTTGAATATTAAATGTCCCCAACTAATCAAGTCTAAAGCCAAGGCAACAGTGGCAAGGAACCAAAACTCCATCAGTGACAGAATGGAGAAAAAACCTTGGGAGAACCCAGACTCAGTCGGAGGGCCAGTTCTCCTCTGGCCAACGAAGGAACAGTGCATGATTCGGGCAGCATTACAAATCAGATTGGATCGGAACATTTAGAGTATTTATCCATTTCCATCTGGTTGGAAGTCAAAGTAATCACGCCGGTAAATAGTAAATCACCATAGAAAATACCAGCCCGTTCTCATCCTTTGGCGTCATACATGTGACGCTTTGTACATTTCGTCGAAATCTTACGCACATGGCATCCTTTAGCATCAATATGAGACGCAGATCCCAAGGCGTCATAACCGTAACCCTACCCCAGACCAAAACCTACCCATAACAGTGCGTGTTATATTGACGCTAAAGGATGCCATGTGCGTAAGATTTCCACGAAATGTCATATGGCGTCACCTATATGACGCCAAAGGATGAGAATGCGTTGGAAAATACACACTGTGATTGTTTGGTGGAATATTTTAAGTAGATCTGACCCCAAGCACAGCCACCTTATAATATGGCATTCTATTATATTATTAAATTGTCGTGTTTTCATGAGTAAAGATCATATAGAATGATCCATGATCCACCCATGGAATGCCACATTGACAGTTTAATTTAGTCCTATTTTGGGTCATTTTTTGAGTAATCTTTTTTCCTATCATAAGAACTTCACGGATCATGTAATTTCTTAGATGAACGTGCAATACACCACCGTTCAAAAGTTTGGGCTCGGTAAGATTGTTTTATGTTTTTGAAGAAGCCTCTTATTCTCACAAAGGCTGCCTTTATTTGATCAAAGAATGCAATATTGTGAAATATTATTCCAAATGAAAACATCTTTTTTTTTTTTTGAATATATTTAAAAATGTAACTTATTCCTGTGACTCATATTGTCACATGATCCTTCAAAAATCATTCTAATATGCTGATTTGCTGCTCAAGAAACATTTCTTATTGTCAATGTTGAAGACATTTGTGCTGCTTGATATTTTTGCGGAAACCATGCTATTTTGTTTCAGGATTATTTGATGAACAGAACCTTCAAAAGAACAGCATTCATTTGATATAGTTATCTTACTGACCCCAAACTTTTAATTGATAGTGTAAATGCATTCTAGACAAGCTAATGACAGATGACAGATTACTGCTAATGAATATAATCAATAGCAGTCATCTGCTCACTATAGAGCTGCCTGAAATCTCTATATCGGACACATCTGTAATAATAAAGCAACTCTGGATGCTGTACCATGACTATAGAGGGGAGTGAACAAAAGAACTGCAAACCTGACGATTATTCTTGTGGATTTGTCATAAGAAGTGACCCATTTGCCTTGAGAACAGCTTCAGTCCTGCTTTGGAGGGCTGGGCGATATTGCACCATTCATCAAGGATACAGCCTCTGGCTCTTTGCATGATAGAGGTGGGAATCTATTTGCAGTTTTGTGCACCAGAATGTCTCAATAATGGATCATGTGGAGGACTGATGAGGCCAAGAAAGGCACTTGATGCTTGTAAAAACATGTTTTTGAGTTTTTGAACAGTTGGACCAGTTTTATGGTGTCATGATTGTGCTAGAAATATGTGTTCGGCACAGGATGGAACTGCTCTCATATTTGTGGTCAAATTATGATTACCACAGTATACAGAGCATATATCCGATCTAAAGATCCAGTCGGATTCTCGTTCTAGATCTAGATTCACTGGATAGATCCTGTCAAGTCTCATATCAAACAATACCTAAAAATACAATTAAAACATGATTACAAAAGGATCTTGAATTTTAGCAGCCATTACTCCAGTCTTCAGTGTCACATGATCCTTCAGAAAACTGATTCATATTTTTGGCAACCATGATACTTTTTTTTTCAACAAACAAGTCCTGGTAGTTCAGAAATTTCTGAGTCGTATAAGGTCTCAGAACTCTGTATATAACGATGAGGTTTGTTGTTGAAAACCTCTGACAAATGAACACAAGCCTTAGAAGCTTTATGTACTTTCTCACTAAACTCGCTAAACCTAAATAGTCCTACTATATGAGAAATAGTGTCTCAGTCACTAATATGCTAATAAAGCCCATGTTCACGCATTCTTATGACTAATAATAAGCAAACATGCGCAATACCTTTCCTTTCAGCATGGAGAGGTCGTCTGGTCCAATAATGTGCAGATCTTCAGTGGACTGGTCATTCTGTAAAAGAAACAGAGACAGACGTTAAAAGCCCCCTTCTGTGGCCCTGTCAGCACATATGATCTTACAGTCTCCATAGACATGTCCCGACAGAAGCGGCTTTTGTCTGCTGAGACAATTGGGTTGCGTCCTCTTCTCAGGGTCAAGTTGAACCTTTGTGAAGGGGTGAAGTGGCTCTTCTGTGCTTGAGAAGAACGTTCTGGCTTGGTCATGTCCAGACAGGAAGCGGGACCACAGGATGATGGACTGGAGGCTCCTTAGGGGCCCATGAGTTACAGCAAAACACAGACTGTGAAGACCCACCCAACCATGACAGAACAACTTGGCCTTTACTGTATCCTTAGATTGGATTTTTTCTGTGTATTTCAATAACAGATAAACATATATTGTGATAAAATACTGGTAGTACTAAAAGACATATTTGATTACTGTAGTAGTACATTTGGATTTCTCTATCATGGTAGAAAAAAATTTCATTGTGTGGACATTTTTGTCAGTCCAATCAAATAATGAGTCAAGAAGTTGAAGTTAAAATGTCTGACACACACATACTCACACTCTCTCTCTCTCTCTCTCTCTCTCATACACACACACACAGCTAGCTATCTAAATGGGGGCATTCCATAGAGGTAATGGTTTTAATACTGTCCAAACTGTATATTCTCTCCTGTTACACTAACCCTACCCCTAAACCTACCCATCACACAAAACTTTATGCATTTTTATAAAAACTTTAATTACTTTATTTTTATACCAGATTTACAAATGAGGACGTCCCTAAAGGAAGCTTTTTGGAAATTTTGGTCACTTCTGGGTACAAATTTGTCCCCAAAAAATATAGCTAAGTAGACACACACACACACAGAGGGAGAGAAAGAAATCAAGAATTGGTCCCATCTCTGTGGTATAGGTCTAATGTACAGTTTGGCAAATGTAGTAATATCGTACATTGTTGTACATCATCCAGGTATTCAGGCAACTGCATTCGTCCAATGTCATCACACTATACAGTATTGCATACAGCAGAAATAGTAGAGTAGCATGGAAATATGCTATTCTGAGCACATGCACATAATATGAGCACATGTTATTCAGAAAGATATTATCTTTCTGAATAACATGTGCGCAGCATTAGAGCGCCCTCTGCTGACTACAGCTGATGACGGCCACTTTAACTCGGTTACAAAGCATTTAGACAAATGATTGGCAGAGATTATTTGAACTAGAAGGCTACACTAAGTGCAAACAGCAGTGTAAGTAATAGTTAGATGGTATTTGCACTAAGTGTAAATAGTGTTAGATGCTATATACTTAGCTAGTGCAAATAGTGGCAAATACTAACAAATACTTTGCACGTCAGTGTATTGTAGTACACTGTAAAACAGTATCTAACAACAGTTTATATGCTTATATTGATTAAAATCATAAAAGTTGGCTTATTAGGACCAAACTTGTTTCTGTCCCTATAAGGCTCTCCCCTACATCTACCCATAGCCATATTGACCCTGCTAATCAGTAAAGGTGTACTTTAAGGTCCAGGAAAGGATGGTTGTATATGATAATACTTTGAAAGGCTATGTGATCGACTGTATGCATAGTATTCGCATATTCTTCGGACTTAATAATATGAGCTGCACATGTCGCGTCCAATAAACGCTAGAACACCACATACAATTTCTCTTTATTTTCACTTTTCGAATATTTCCTCCATTTTTTTAAATGCACGCTTCTCTTTTACTTTTTTTTTAAATAAACGCCTGATTTGAACTCCTATCGGTCACTAAGTCACTATCCTTAATCGCCATGCCACGGTTACTGTGACTAGCCAGTTCCCTTTCGAAGCAACTCGAGCTGCGTCAACGATGCTTCGGGAAAGCCCCTGCGTGATTGCGTCTGAAGCACGTATGTCAACCGGTCCAATGGCGAGAGTAAACGTCATGGGCGGATGACGTCACATCCGGTCTGACCGGCGTTAGCTTCTGTGCCTCAGCAAGCAGCTGTGCCTCTATGTTGAAACTGTCTGTTATATTTATTGTTGTATTGTCTGTTCACTCAGTATTTCATGGCGAAACAAATGCAATCATTCAAATTGTGTGCTTCTCCCTGCCCGCGTTATTTAACGGGTGGGGATACACATGATTTGTGTGTTATGTGTTTGGGAGCGGAGCATGCTATGTCAGCCTTCGAGGGGGCTGACTGTAAGCATTGTGAGAGGCTTCTGCTTCGCACGCTCCGCTCTCACCTGTCACTTTTCGAGGAAAGTGGCCAGGCTTGCGATCCTCAGGGATCCGGACCCGCTGCTGCTGAGACAGCACGGAGAAGGCATTCTTGGGGATCACAAATGGATCTCTCAGCGGGGTTAGAGACGGGCTCCGTCCTTTCTCTTCCTTTACCCAAGGGATCCAGCGCTCTCTCACCGGTGTTGGAAGCCCGCCCAGCGGCTTCTTTCGCCCGGGGTGAGAGCTCAATGCTTCAGTGCTCTAGTTCCGAGGAATTAGAAGTGCTGAGCATTGAAAGTGAAATAAGGGGTAAGACTGTACACATATCGCATGGATTAGGACTACTTCTGGTAGCACCACGCTGGCCGAGCCGATTCTGGTTAACGGACCTGATCTCTCTCCTCGACGGCTTTCCCTGGGAGATTCCGATCAGGAGAGACCTTCTATCTCAGGCGGAGGGCACAATCCTTCACCCCCATCCAGAAATATGGAACTTGTGGGTTTGGCCTCTGAGGGGGCCCAACTCATAGACGCTGGTCTCTCAACCGAGGTTGTGGAGACCATGCTTCACTCTAGAGCTTCAGCCACAAGGAAATGATATGCCCTGAAATGGAAGGTTTTCGTTTCTTGGTGCTTAAAGTTTACGTGGTGGCCATTGCGGCTTACCACATCCCTGTGGGTAATGCATCTCTGGGGAGAGACCCTCTGATTATTTGTTTCCTCCGTGGAACTTTTAGGCTGAGGCCTGCAACCAGTGGCGTAACGAGCCAACACCGGGCCCTTATGCAGGATTATCAAGGCGGGCCCCCTACTACAACACGTGATGACGCAATGTCCACGAGTAGGCTTTTGCATGCAATACGCAAGGAACTGTTTACACCTGGCCACTTCATGCTTTTTCTGTGATCGTATAGCTATCCGATCGTGAAAAGACCAGGTGTAAATTCCCTTCGAAACGCATTCGAGACGGATTTGAATCCGGTCGCTCAAACCACTTCAGGGGGTGGTCTGGGCCGCATTCCAGACGACACTGGACAAGTGTAAATGCATCTGGTTGTTGAAACCACATATGTCAATTTTACTCCTTTAAAAATGCTAAAAAAATAAACGTGTGAGAGCGTGTTATAGGCTATATGTCATAGTCAGATATGACGACGCTTCTGCAACAACACGCATCACCGCAGATGAGCATCTATCAAGCCAATGCACAAACTATCGCAAATCAAAGTGAAAGTAAGTCGCAGACGCTCGCTTAACACACAATCATCTTCATTAAAAGTAAAGAAACGAAATGATCTTACCAGTACTGTTGCCGCTCTCTCTAATTAAGGTCTTCGATTTAGAAATTTTAGCTGATGATCAATAAAATGCAGCTTATCTGTTGCTTTCGGTGACGTGAACTCTATTAAATCTGCATATAGCGCGGAAATTGAAGATCGGATTTATATCTGTTTTGCAAAAACACATTTATGTGACCAGCTGTAAATGGAATCGTTTTGATAAATCAGTAGCTATCCGATCTGAGAAAACGCATGAAGTGGCGCGCGCGTGTAAACAGCCGACCCGGGGATTCCCCAGTCCCAGCTCAAAATAAATTACACCAAAATCCATGATTGTTCGTTTCACACATGTATTTAATGATCTGTAAAATATGTTGTTGTCATTATTTATTTAAAACAAAATCGTGATAAAGTCAAATGAGATCAAACTAAAAGTAGTAATAATGCGATAGGGGGCCCCGGCTGTCAATCAATATCTTCCAGTCAAGCGGGCCCCTGATTGGTCCGGGCCCGTAAGCAACCGCGTACCCTGCTTACCGATAGTTACGCCACTGCCTGCAACTCATACACGGGTTCCGACTTGGGACCTTGCTATAGTCCTAGAAGGCCTATCTGTGGCTCCCTTCGAGCCCCTGGAATCAGTTTCAGAAAAGTTTCTGACTTTTAAGACCATTTTTCTTCTGGCTATTTCGTCCCTAAAGAGAGTCGGAGACCTTCAGGCCCTTTCGGTTTGTCCCACCTGCCTTGAATTCGCACCTGGGATGGTCTAGGCATTTCTGTACCCTAAGCAGGGCTACGTCCCTAAAGTGCCGATCAATATTCCAAGGCCTATCGTGTTGCAAGCTTTCTGTCCTCCTCCTTTTACTACTCAGGACCAGGAAAAGCTGAATCTTCTATGTCCAGTGCGAGCACTTGACACATATGTCCACAAAGCTGCCTCGTGAAGAAAATCAGATCAGCTGTTTGTCTGCTTTGGGTCACCTAAGAAAGGTCTTCCAGCATCTAATCAGACAATCAGCAAATGGATAGTTGAGGCTATTTCTCTTGCTTATGAGTCTTCTGGCCAACCGTCACCCTTGGTGGTCAGAGCTCATTCTACTAGGAGTATGGCGGCCTCCAAAGCCTTACTCTCAGGGGTTTCTCTACAGGCGGTGTGTGATGCGGTGGGCTGGTCTTCCCCGCTCACATTTTTGAGGTTTTATAGCCTGGACCTGGAAGCTGCTCCAGGGTCTCTGGTGCTTATGACTTAAGGCCCGTTCACATCAAGCACGATAACTATAAAGATAACGATAAAGATAACTATATATGCGTCCACACCAACGACTGATAACGGTCTTTTTATTCTAAGCACGCGCGCGCCCGCGCTGCGGTTTCAAAGTAGACCTTTAAATAAGAATGGATTCTGATTGGCTGTCAGTGTTTTATCGTTCGACAGCTGGAAAAAAATCGTTCTGAAAGTGATCCCAACGATATCGTTCCTCATATCTTTATCGTTATAGTTGTGGTGTGAACTCTGTTATTCTTTAATATGGAGAACGATTTTTAGAATTATATCTTTATCGTTATCTTTATAGTTATCGTGCTTGGTGTGAACGGGCCTTTAGTGCCACAGTTTCCCATACAGGTATTTGTAAGTCTGGTGTTTGGCTATCGTCGTTCCCAAAGCGTTGTCGACGCAGCGTGAGTTCCCTCGAAAAGGAACGTCTCAGGTTACGACTGTAACCCTAGTTCCCTGAGAAGGCGATCGACTTGCTTCGGCTATATCGAAGCTGACGCCGGTCAGACCGGATGTGCTTTTATCCTTTCCTGGTCATGACGTCATCCACCCATGACGTTCACTCTCGCCATTGGACTAGTTGACATACGAGCTTCAGACGCAATCACGCAGGGGCGTTCCCAAAGCGCCGTCGACGCAGCGTCTCGTTCCCTTCTCAGGGAACTAGGGTTACAGTCGTAACCTGAGATGTTTTTTTTGTTACCGGATTCAACCAGTCAATGGTGGGCGGAGATAGTTTAAATAGCCTTTGCTAACAAGATGGGCTATTTGCTACTAATTTTTTAATAATTTTGCAGTGTAGGCCTATTATTTTTTTACAGTTTGGTAAGTTTGGTCATTTCTGGGTGTAAACATAAATTGATGTGGATTTAAGGGGTGTGTAAACTATGGTTTTTATCAGTAAAAAAAGTAAGGTAAACCAGGTAAGATGTGTTATAAAAGGTATGCACTGAAAAACATGATAGAGCACTCTGCTATAGTTTTAGCTATATGCATAAGATTTCTGCTTCTCCTCACCAGATAGCTCTTAAAGCGGATGAACTCTACTCTGGTGGTCAGTCTTCTGTTGGCGCTGCGACTCTGAGCTTTGATTGACTCCACCAGGTCAGAACAGAACTTGTATCCTCCCTTCAGAACACACAGAACCATCATGTCATGATGTCCGATGTCTTCAAGGATGTCCCTGGCCAGACACTCAATCCTACAAATCACATTAGATCACAATGTTAGGAACTGTGTATGTGAAGGTCATGTGATTCCATAAATTAGATTTAATGGTCACATGAAGTTAATGTGCAAAGTTGTAGATCAACCCAAATTACTTTGGAATGTGATTGTGGAGCAGAAAGCACAAGGCTAAACAATGATAAAAATTAATAGTTGAATGCAGAAACAGTATATTGCATGTTTTTACATAGATTCATACTCATTTACTCCAATCAAGAGGAAAACACAGATATTTAACAGCATTTAGCAATATTGTTTTTGGTTTTCAATACAAAATGCCAGACATAAATAAGTAACAAAAATTTATTAGTAGATAGAAGTAGTTTTAAATTACAATATCTCATTAATATCCAACTTGTTTCTCAAACATTTTGCTTAAGTTTTCAGCTCCTCAGATTTTTCTCCTGAGAAAAAGATCCTAGTGATTTCAGTTTCACAGATCTATACTAGAGTTTCAGAAAATGTCTCCACAAAGTCTCAAACTGAGCTCAGATTTGCCAAGATCTATTTGCAAAGTCAGAAATCTCAATATGAACTCAAATTTCTCATACAATTTGACCAAATGATCTGATTTGATCTAAAGTTGTGTAGTTTATCACTTAATGCACAGTGAACTAACATGGATTTTCACATTTTCACAGTTATGATATGTGTCAGCAGTGTGTTTACCTGTTCATAATGACTCCATGAGGGATGTACACACACTCCAGATCACCCTGGTAATGCTCAGGATAATTAAACAGCTCCAAACTGTAACCTGACCACCCGTCTTTAATCTATATCAACAGTCAATGAATAGGATATAAAACAGAATGGTAAGGTTTACTGTAAGTAGAAATTAAAAAAGAAGAAAGAAAACATACTATGCAAAATGAACAAGTTGTCTTGTCATTTCAGTTGCAATTGTAATAAATAAAATTCAATATGTCAGGAATATTTACCACAACGCCTGGTTCTTTTCTCTGGACATCTGCCATGTTCGTGGTGTGTAAGAGTGCATTAAACTGAAGCTTCCTGAGAGAGGACGAGATGTTTGTGCACACTGCACACACCCACTTTACATCACTAAACACAGTGGGATGCGTTTTACATGTTTTCATTATCAATATATGGCGATACTTTCCTTTTTGATAGACATGGATATCATAGTTTAGTTAAAAATATTTCTAATGGCTTTTATGAATGGAGATGTGTTCTTTCACATGAGTCACATAATTAGATGTTTTAACTCGTCATGTTGAACATAAAAGGAGAACTATAGCCTACATCAGCACAACAAAATCTCATTCACGAGCCTACTTTCTCCTCTGGACACAGATAATCTTAACAAAACTGTCAGCGAGTGTTATATTGTTTGTTTGTACTGAAAAGAATTTACCATAACATTGTAACAAAACAACATGACTATACCACACGAGGAGTGGTATTTTCTCGAATATCAGAAAATAACACTCCTATAGCCTCCTGTATTCATTTTATACAACAGTACAGTTTAAGTCGATTATATGAATTGAACATTTTTAGACACAACGTTGTCAATTTTGAATTTTTTTGCTCTATTTTGGCAACAAAAAATAGTTCCAAACAGCAGAATTGTTGCGTCTCCCAGCAACACACAGCGGTGTTTCGTTCTTGAATGATATGATTCACCGTTTTTGAGCGAATCAGGTGAGTCAATGATTCAATTAGCCTACCCAATCATAAATTCAATGTACACTTGACTCTTTCATGAACTTTCGTGAACTTGAAGTTGAATGAATATTCTATGATTCGTTTATTACGACTTGCCGCCACCTAGTGGCAGTTTTAGTTTCATAATAGCTAGTCTTATTTTCTTTCCCCCCAGAATTTCATATTTATATATTCAAAATGCTATATTAAGGATTCATTTTGTAAAATTATTTAGGCAATTGTAATTGCTGTGTAAATGAATTTTGATAAATGGTAAGATGGATTTTTTTTCTACTGATTTCATGTAATTGGTACAACAGCCCTATAGCGTTAAATAGTGTAACTAATCAAATGATGATCAACAATATGTACGGTAACTTTACTTTTTATAAATAATTATAAGAGGGATGCCCTTTTTTCGCTTCAGCACCTCCAAAATTTATGTGCACGGCCCTGATGTACAGTATGTTAAGAAAGTAAACAGAGATCATTTTCATTTCGCGTCAACTTTAAAGGGATGAAATTACTCAGAGACCATTCAGGTTATCTAAAATTATCTTTATTGCACTCAGATCTGTTGCTGTAGAACTTTACAGAAGCCTTTTAAACTAATCTTGAAGGACCAGAAGAGGATGAGTAGAGTTTCAAATGTTGTTTTTGCATATTTGCTGAAATGGCTAACATCCCGCTCAGTTATTAGCAATGTAGATGGTTTTGTGTCGTTCCACCAGGTCAATATCTCTCTCCAGCTGGTTCATCTCCTGCTCCAGACGCTCCTTCCTGTATTTTTTGGGTGCTGTGTCTGTGACAACAGAGAGGCCCTGGTACTGATGATGAAGGTCGTCCCAGTTCTTCTTCAGAGCCTGCCAAAAGTCATCAATTCATCAGACATATCTTGTAATATAAAAACCATTGTATAATTATTAAACACTACCGTTCAGCGATCAAGTAAAATGTTTTAAAGAAATTTCACACTTTCACTTTCATTCAGCAAGAACACATTGATCAAAAATGACAGCAAAACATTTATAATGTTACAAAAAAAATGGGTAACACTTTACCCTTTACCCATAAATTATGCCTTGTAATGCACCTTATAATATGGTCACATGAATGATTGTAACCACAGTTATAATACATGATACTATTCATTGTTACACCTTTAGAAAGTACAATGCATTAAAACAAATAATAAACGACCAACTGCAGATGTAACAAGGAATGTGCAAATATGTAATGTATTTTAACTTTGGTTACAACTATTTCAGAAAATGCATTATAACATACATTATGAATACCTTTATAAAGGATCTGTAAAGGCTTTAAGTAAATTGTTATCAAAAATAAGTTTTCAAAATAAATGCTGTTCTTCTGAACATTCCATTTTGATAAAAAGTATCACGGTTTCCACAAAATTATTAAGCAGCACATCTGTTCAACATTGAAAAAAAAAAAGAAATTTTAATTGAGCACCAAATCAGCGTATTATAATGATTTCTGAAGGGTCATGTGACAATGAAGACTGGAGTAATAATGTTGACAATTAATTAAATAAATAACATTTTAAAATATGGTAAAATATAAAGTCAATCAAAATGTTTTGTGCGTATTTTTGATCAAATAATTGCAGCCTTGGTGAGGAAAAGAGACTTCTTTCAAAAACATTTTAAATATCTTACCGACCCCAAACTTTTGAACGGTAGTGTACTGTACATGCAGTCTCTATGATCTCATATTAAGCGAGAGACTAACATGGAATATTTGTACTTTAAAGTATTCATTACACTTCAGGACGATTTAAGTAATCTGCAGAAGATTAAACATGATGTAAAATCTTAAAAAGACGGTGACCAGTCATAAAAAATATATGTTTTCCCTTATAAAATCATTTACATTTGTGCTTAAAATCTTAATATTTAAAAAAAGGTCATGTTCATTTTGTTTACATTTACCCATAAAGCAGATGCTTTTATCCAACACACAACTTACAAACTGAGGGACAACTACAGTACAAACACAAGCAATTGCTCACCAGGAGATTAATGCTGCTAGTTCAGCAAGTTCTCGAGGAAGATGACGTATGTTCCTTCCATCAGAACACAGGCTATAAACAGTTAGAGATTGTTTCATTCGGAGTACATTTGTATTTGTTTACCTGTAGGATATAGTGTCGTTCTTCACCAGAGAGCTGTTTCATGGCTCCTTCTCTCATCCGCTCCTTGACATAGTTGTCGTATTCCTCTTGTGCTTTCCTGACTTCCTGTCTGCGCTGAAGCAGGTACTCTGGAGTTTGGCCATAGTCCTGAGAACATGCATAAAAAAACAGGCCTGAGGCTTTTCTTACTGTTTTTGCAGTATGCAGTGCTGGGTAGATTACTTACAAATTGTAGTCGATTACTGATTTCGAATTATGACTTTTTTTAAATTAAGAGAGAAAAGATATTGATATAAAAATACAAAAAGAAAGAAAATATATTCCATTCTTTGTTATCAACAACATGAAGTGCATTAAAGAGATAGTTCACCCAAAAATGAAAATTCTGTCAGTAATTACTCACACTGATGTTGTTCCAAGCCCGTAAGACTTTCATTCATCTTCGGAACACAAATTAAGATATTTTTGATTAAATCTGAGAGCTGTCTCACTCCTCCATAGGCTTCTATGTTATTGAAACTTGCCGGCCCAGAAAAGTTAGTAAAAACAATGTTTAAAATAGTCCGAGTGACTACAGTGGCTCAACCATACGTCTATCAAGCGACGAGAATACTTTTTGTGCGCAAAAACCCCCCCCCAAAAACTTTATTCAACTATTCATTTTCTTCTCTGTGGGCCTCTGAGTGAGTTCACGTAGTGTAACAGCGCAGCGCTTCTGTGTTGTACATCACACGCATCACACACATGACCAGCATCGGCCAATAGCTTGTTTTCATATGACGTCACACCACTGCGTTGCCATGGCGCGAAATGCAAATGGAGGGCAGGAAGTGATTTGCTGTATTTAGAAAGCACTATAACAAACTCAAAGTGCCTATGTTTTGCGTCGTTTATGGTTACTTAAATCGATCAAACCACGAGGAGTTTTTATCGTGTACCAAAAGTTGTTGTTCATAAGAGGGGAAAATGCAAGAAATTGACCGAAAAACTCCGGAAAAACGGCTTGCAAACCTACGTCTGCGGTCGGGAGGAGCCGAATGGGAAAATGCCTGTGTGTGCAGAGATCACTTCGTCAAAGGTGAGTTAATACAACTTAAGTGGCTATGTTTGTGTAACGTGTAACGTTTCCGAACTTTGTAAAGTCAAAGTATGTGTGTAAGACGAGGTAGTTGCTGATATCTACCGCCTCGATGGCAGGAAAATCTTTCAATTCAGTTGAAAAATCGCTCCTCTTCATAATGTAAGGATCACGTCCAACATATGTTTGATTTTTTGTTTATATCTTTCTCTTGTAATAGCGTGTAAAGTAGTACAGTACGGACTTTCCTCCATCTCGTCCATTGCGCTCTTCACTCCCTGCCCTCCATCTGAATTCCGCGCGTCATCATAATCACGTGACTGAAACCCAGCAATAGTGAGCCTACGTTCTGACGTACAACCCAGAAGCGCTGTGCATATTACGGCAGGGTTTGTGATGGAACTGCAGGGGGTCTGTGAGTTTAATGAAGAGCTAATAATTAAATCATTAAAATGAAAATAAATCATTTAAAAATAATAAAAATTATAATAAAAAATGTGTCTGAAAGACAACAGGCTTCCAAAGACATAGCAATACACAGTAAAATTAGATTTGCAAAGTTGCAATGTAAAAAAAAAAAAAAACACTTCTAAAAAGTGAAATGATTTGTGATGAAATCCAGTACTTTGTGGCCTCTCAATTGTCCATGTAATTATAGTGGCTGGTCTGTGTGTGCAATTTCACAAAACTAGAAGTCTTTCTGAATGTATGTAGGCCTAAGTGATATGCTTTTTTAGAAAGGAAAATGTAAAACATTAAAAAAGAAGAATTAGTGAGCATCAATACATAATGAATGATTTACTAAAATATGTAGGCTAATCAATAAAAAGTTACATGTAGTCTGATTACGAGTATTTTAAAAGTCATTTTTGGAATCTGATATGTAATCCAGATTGAATGTAATCAGTTGCTACCCAGCACCGGCAGTGTGTATACTGTGCACAGTATGTTTTGTATGCATGATGAAATACAAGAGCAACTGAAACATGAAACTCACTTTCACATCACTCTCCTCACCTTCTTCTTTATGAATTTCGGGATGAGACCAGAGTTCTCCAGCGGCTGTTTGTCCCCCTTCTTGGTGTCAGCATACACTGGCTGCACTTTCTTTGGGAGTGCCATGATGTTCTCAACGGCGTTGGTCTTAATAAAGTTCTTGTTGGAGTAGAGACCCATGAGCGGCTTCTCTGTTCTTGCAGGTACTGGTGGTTTACCATGTAGCTCATCATCTTCATATTTAAATGGTTTCTCTGAAATAGTAAATAAATGATCCAAGCAAAGCTTTAGTGGTCTACACATGAAACTGGCATTTTATGATTGTAGTTAAAAGATATCTATCTGTATTTAAAAACAGACATAATATAACGAATGCTCAAAATGTCTTAAACAGCAAACGAAGGACATGTACTCTCAGGGAGTTTTGGTTCCTTGGAGTGTTTCTGTAGATAGTTTGTTGCCAACGGTACGTCCACTTTTGCTGGTCCCATTGTTTTATTGGGGGATTTGTTCACCTCTTTCTCCAGCTTCACCTGCTCTCTGAACTTTGACATGTACCTGGAAATTATATTAATGATATTAATGGATGAATCTCACAAAAAAAAAAATGTCTAGGTCTTTCAACCCGAAATCAATAGGAAATATAATATAATAATCAAACTTTAAATACATTTTTAAAATATATTTCACATGTTGACATCAATTTCAATTAAGTAAGTTATAGTTTTCCCATTAATTCTTTCTACACTAGCCTAATTCTATACACTGCAAAAATCATATGATCAACAAGTTATGACAACATGTTTTTACATTGCTTTTAACTCACAAAGTAAGTTAAGCAATCTTCTTTTTTTATAATTTATACAAGGTTCAACTTTTTTTAAATCAGTTTAAATAACTTAAACATCCAAGTTGATTGTACTTAAAAATGGAAGGCAGCTACTTTTTTTTTTTTTTTTTTTTTTTTTTTTACAGTGTATTGACAACCGTTCTTACAGGATTCACATTACATAACGTTAACTTAACTTACTCATTAAAAGAATTAATGCAAGAACAAGTAACTTTACAAATACTTTACCATTTAAATAGATCAGTTTTAATACGCTTCCCATTATGAGACCTGGTGGGAATTGTACTTAATTGTAACAATGTGAGAAAATGGTGTTACAATGTAAATAAATAAACAATTTTTTAAAATCAAAAGAGAAATAGAAAAAAGATAGAACACTTAGCTATAATATTAGCTTATTGTGGTATTAATTTGATCTTAAAGCTGAAACTCTACCTGGGCGCTTTCATGGCTTTTTCTTCCTCTCTGGGAATAAGGTTATAGATGCTCTCTGCAGGATAGATGATGTTGCTCATGATGTCTGATAATAGAGACAAAAATGAGAGGAAAAAGAAGGTCCCGCTGCACACTGTTTTATGAGCATAAAATGGCTGGTGTTATTTAACAAACGTCTCTATGACAACCACTGCCAAGCAACATTAAACAGTTTCCCCTTGTTTTATTTTCTCCCGCATTAGTCACAAAAGATTCTTATAGTTTCAGTTGTTTAAACGTCCAAGTTTAACAAACCTTACTAAAAAACATGTACATGCAAAAGATTTGTTTTAGTATTATGATTTGAAAAAGACGGTACTATTGAGAGCTGATTGAGAGCGTGTGACGAAGGCCATGTAGGGCTCAGAGCGTAAACGGAAAATGTCCTTTTGCTGTTGCCGTACTGACGTGATTTGTTTACATGTCCCACGCTATGCGCGCACGTGAAAGTGAGATTGGGCTGTTAGTCAGATAAACGTTGTGCTTTAGGTAAATCTTACTTTTTGTACTCTACATATTGCCTTAATATTTGTGTACATCTATTATACGTAATCATGTACTCCTATCAGAAAACATTAACTGCAAACCGAATATTCTGCGGATAGACAGACTGTCAGATAGACATAATAATAAGGACAGTTTGTTATTTTTTTTTCTCTCTGCATTTTAAGGTAACTTACATGTCATATTTTAAAATATATTCCAGATAAGTGCCATACATCGTCTTAATTAAAGTTATGTAATCGCTTGAAGTTGATAAAAACTAAATCCTTTTTTCCCCATGTTGCACTCGTTTCATGTTCATGTCCAGCCAAATAATGAAAACATAAAAAAAATTATTATTTGATTGCTAAAAGCTAAATGTTATGTGGACTTATGACTAAATAGATTTAAATTGCACACCACATCAGTGCTTGAAGTCGGCAGGAAAAAAATCATCCTATCTATTTTCTAAATGCATGTTTCTTATTCCATCCATGCATATATATATATTTTTTTTGACCTTTTAATATATTTTGATTATGCAGTGAAACGCCAGACTCTCTGGTGATGTACCTACTGCACGCCAGACTTCTCCAATCATTTAGTCTGATTAAACCACCCCCGCAAGCCCACATTTCAAAATTCAGCGAGTGGAACCAAGTCCCTGCCCTACTTTTATTCCTTTTCAATAATTTGTTACACTAAGATATCACAATGCAGAAGAAAACATATGTCGATACTTGCGTTTTAAGGCTTTTAAGACTTTTAAGGCCCTGTTCTAAACGGCACACTTCATGTGCATCTGCAGACTTTCACCCGACAGACAAAGCAGCGTTATGTCATGAAATTGTGGAACTGGAGAAAGACAGCGAAGGCTTAGGTTTCCATTGGGACAGGCTATGTGTTTATTAAAACAAATCTTTACATAGATTAAACCAACACAATATCCCTCAGTTTCACAGACGAGTCTTAAGATAGTCCCAGACTAAAATGTATGTTTGAGCTGTTTTAAATAAAAGCAACTTGCACTGACATATCTTAAAATATGTCAGTGCCATTGTTTTGTCTCAAGACGCACACCAGTAAGTTTTTTCTAAGACACTTTTATTAAAGCTACTCAAATGCTCTAATTGAACTAAGGCATAATCCTGGCTTAGTCTAAGCCAGACATGGGCAAACTACGGCCCGCGGGCCACATACGGCCCGTTAGGCTTTTTAATCCGGCCCGCCGAACTTGTCCAAATTATAGTAAAAACCTCCTTTTTTCCCCTTTCCCTGCAATGCCCACGTTTCCCCAATAGATGGCGCACTCAAAACACATTGACCGTTGTTGGAGTGGCGCGTATTTCTCTTTATTTCAATTTAATTTTCACTTCGTTTCACGTCACCATTAAGCCCTTCTGTAAAAATGAGCGGACCAAAGAGAAGGAAAGTGGACAGCGAATGCCGAGTGTTTAATAAAGAGTGGACAACAAAATACTTCTTCACTGAAGTCCGATCAACGGCTGTATGTCTGATATGCCAAGAAGCTGTAGCGGTTTTCAAAGAGTACAATATCAGCCGTCACTTTGCCACGAAGCATGCAAACTATGCTAGCAAGCAGTCAACACAAGAACGGGCGGCTACTGCTCAGAGGTTGGCAGCTAATTTACAGAGTCAACAGAACTTTTTTCACCGACAAACTGCAATTCAAGAGTCAAGTACCAAGGCAAGTTATTTGCTGGCATTCAAATTAGCAAAGGCTAGCAAGCCTTTCTCCGAAGGCGAGTTTTTGAAAGAGTGCATGGTAGAGACAGCAGGTCTCTTGTGTCCGGAGAGCAAAGCCAAGTTTGAAAAAATCAGTTTAGCACGCAGGACAGTGACTCGCCGCGTGGAACTGATTGACGAAGATATAGTCAGCGAGTTAAACAAAAAGGCGGAGTCCTTTAAGTTATATTCACTAGCACTGGATGAAAGTAACGACATAAAAGACACTGCTCAGCTCCTAATTTTTATCCGAGGGATTAACGACAGTTTTGAGATAACGGAGGAGCTTTTGAGCATGGAATCACTGAAAGGGAAAACGCGAGGAGAGGACTTATATGAACAGGTGTCTGCTGTCATCGAGAGAATGAAGCTACCTTGGAATAAACTTGCCAATGTCACCACGGATGGATCGCCAAATTTAACTGGAAAAAACATCGGGCTGCTGAAAAGAATCCAGGATAAAGTGAAAGAAGAAAACCCTGACCAGGATGTTATTTTACTTCACTGCATCATTCATCAGGAGTCTCTGTGTAAGTCTGTATTGCAGCTTAATCACGTCGTGGATCCAGTTGTAAAACTTGTTAACTTCATACGAGCAAGGGGACTTAATCATCGTCAGTTCATTACGTTCCTGGAAGAAACTAATGCGGATCACCAGGACCTACTTTACCACTCTCGCGTCCGCTGGTTAAGTTTGGGGAAAGTGTTTCAACGAGTCTGGGAGCTCAAAGACGAGATTCGCTCATTTTTTAATTTAATGGGGAAATCCGAAGAATTCCCCGAGCTGAGCGACACAAACTGGCTTTGTGACTTTGCGTTTGCTGTGGACATATTTTCACACATGAATGAGCTGAACGTGAAGCTACAGGGGAAAGATCAGTTTGCGCACGACATGTACACAAATGTGAAAGCCTTCAAATCCAAGCTGGTTTTATTCTCCAGGCAAATGTCAAACAAATCTTTCGCACATTTCCCCACACTAGCCGTGCAGAAAGAGGCCGCCCGAAATGCGAAGAAATACTGCAAATCACTGGACGATCTGCACAGAGAATTTTGCCGTCGGTTCTGTGATTTTGAAAAAATTGACAAGTCACTTCAACTGGTGTCCTGTCCCCTGTCACAAGACCCCGAATCAGCACCGCAGGAGCTGCAATTGGAACTGATCGATCTTCAGTCTGACTCCGTCTCAAAGGAGAAGTTCAAGTCTCTTAAACTGAATGACTTTTACGCTTCACTTAACGAGACCGCGTTTCCAAACCTCCGGAGGACGGCGCAGAAGATGCTGGTGTTGTTTGGCTCGACCTACGTGTGTGAGCAGACGTTTAGCGTCATGAAAATCAACAAAGCCCATCACAGATCCAAGTTAACTGACCAACACCTCAGATCTGTCCTGAGAATTGCCACAACAAAACTAACTCCAGACTTTGATGCACTGGCAAAAAAGGGAGACCAACAACACTGTTCCCACTGAAATGGTGATTTTTTCTGCTGTGTTATGAAAAAATGCATATGGAAAGTTTGGAAGTGCGTCTTTTAATTAAGAGCAATGCGCATTTACGCACAGCAGCGGTACAGTAGCTTAATTAACACGCCGCACATCGCTCTTAATTTAAATGTAAATTTTCAGCTGCAGGTAGGATATTTAATACAGCCTATGTCTGTGTGCTTGGCAACGATACACGTGTACTGTTTGCGCGTGAAGGCGAGGGCGTCCGTGGAGAGTTTGTAGAGCGCGCGGTCAGGACAATCCATCCATGATTTTGCGGAGTTTAACACAAGTAGATATTATTGAGCTTGAGTATTTCATTGTGTAATAATATGTTTTGAATGTTGAAAGTGATTCCATTTTTCAATAAATGTTGATTACTTTAACTTTGCACCTTCGATTGAAACTTATTAAAAACAGACGCAATCTTGATAAATCACAGTGCGTATGTTATTTTAATCTATTTACATTTCCTCCTCACAGTATCTGCGAAATAGTATGTAAATGCCATATCTTGCATATTCCTTGAGACAAATTTATTAACTGATAAGGGCTATTTTTCACATTTGAAAGACAGTTAATAAATTGGGTTGTAGTGTTCTTACTGTGCTATGAGGTTTGCACACACTACATTTAATGCTTTAGTATATCCGGCCCAAACACTCCCTCCAAATGCACCTGGCCCGGCCCCTCTGTCAAATTTTAAAACCCATTGTGGCCCGCGAGTCAAAAAGTTTGCCCACCCCTGGTCTAAGCCCTGTCTGTGAAACCAGGCCTAAACATTACATTTTGTATTTTAGCAAATGCTCTATAATCTTACAATCATATCTACTGACATGACATATTTCTGCTTCCTAGATTATATGATCTTTTTTCCAAGATGATCCCTGCAAGTTTCGGCCAGCTGTTGGCTAAAGGGATCAAGCTGAGGACCCACCTGCTATTTGCGCCTTCATACTTCGCTACAGCACGGCTATCAAATCAAAACTCTAAACCGCATGCAAGAAACATTCTCCTGATGGGTCCTCCTGGAGCAGGGAAGACCTGCGTAGGGCGGATTGTGGGACACAGACTAGGTATGCCCGTTATTGATATAGATGACGATGTTCTCGAAAGGACGTGGGGAATGAGTGTGGCGGACAAGCTCTCTGAAATCGGTGGTGATGGTTTTATCGAAGAAGAAGGTAAAGCAGTGTGCAGATTTGCAGCCACAGGAAGTGTCATCTCTCTGACCGGCTCCAATCCCCTGCATTCGGACGCCATGCGGCACCTGAAGCGCTCTGGACTGGCCGTGTACCTGGATGTGGACACAGAAGATATCATGCAGAGACTCTCTCGAATGAAGGTGAACAGGATTGTGGGTCAGGATGCTGGTGTTTCTATGAGAGAGATATTACATTACCGGAAGCAGTTTTATGAGAAATGGCTAGATGCGAGAGTCCTTTGTGGAACGGGAGACTCCGTGGAGGACGTGGCTGATAAAGTCCTGAGGACTCTGCTCAGATATGAGGATTCAGAATCAGAGATGTTTGTTTCAACGAGGAGCCAAATGTCAAGTGACCCCAAGTTCTTCAGTGATGTCGTCATAGAGGGTCTTGCACCAGATGGAGGGCTTTACGTACCAAAAAAAGGTTTCCCCAAACTGGGACCTTCAGAATGGTTGAGAATATCCAGCATGCCGTATGCCACGAGAGCTGTGGCCATACTGGAAAACTGTATCCATCCTTTGGACGTGTCCCCTGTAGAATTGAGCACAATGGTGTGTCGTGCTTACGGCCAGAACTTCGCCGATCAGTCGGTTGCGCCACTAAAGCACCTCACTGATCATCAGTATCTTCTAGAACTCTTTCACGGCCCAACTGCCTCTTTTAAAGACCTGGCACTGCAGTTGATGCCTCAGCTGTTTGCCCACTGCCTGCCACAGATGTGCAACTACCTGATTCTAGTGGCCACATCTGGAGATACCGGAAGCGCGGTGCTGAACGGCTTCAGAAATCTTAAAGACAGTGACCGGGAGAGGATCGGCGTGCTTGTGTTTTTCCCGGAGAACGGAGTGAGTGAGATTCAGAAGGTACAGATGACAGGATTTCAAGAGGGCAATGCCAAGTCCATCAGCGTCCTGTCCGATTTTGACTTCTGCCAGAGGAGCATTAAACGAATGTTTGGGGACTCGAGCTTGATCGGACATTTAGCTGTGGAATATGCCACGGTTCTCAGCACCGCAAACTCGATAAACTGGGCCCGACTGCTTCCTCAGGTGGTCTATCACTGCTCGGCGTACATGGACCTGCTTAGAAAGGGCACGCTGACTTTTGGAGACCCCATTGACGTGTGCATCCCTACCGGAAACTTTGGCAATGCCATGTCAGCCCTGTATGCCAAACAAATGGGAATCCCCATACGGAAGGTGATCTGTGCATCCAATCATAACTGCATCATATCCGACTTCGTCGCTAGCGGCAAGTATGATCTCCGCAACCGGAAACTGCAGGTTTCAAACTCCCCTGCTATTGATATCCTGAAGTCTTCCAACCTTGAGAGGTTCATCCATCACGCTTCCGGTGGTGATGGAAGTCTTGTCAGAGATCTGTTTTTGAATCTAGAAAGAGACCGCATCTTTAAAGTGTCGGAGACTTTACGGCAGAAGATAAATCTGGAAGTTCAAGCTGGTTGGTGCTCTGAGGAAGACTGTTTGAGGGCCATACGGGAGGTGCACGCGACAACAGGCTTCATAATGGACACTCACACAGCGGTGGGGAAAGTAGTCGCCGATCGTATACATGACGAAACCTGCCCGCTTGTCATATGCTCCACCGCACACCACGGGAAGTTTGCTCCGGCTGTCTTAAAAGCCCTTCAGTGTCAAGATATCCCACCGGATCCTGTTGAGCAGTTGGATGAACTCTGCAGGATTGGAGGCCGAGAGCAGATGCATGACGCTCTGCTGAAGTGCATGGGAAACAGCGGATATAATCCACATAAAGTATGTCAGGCTGACTATAACACGCTCACAGATGAAGTAGAAACTATGATACAAGACTCATTTCTGAGAGTCCAGTGAGACCTGCAATACCTGGACATGTCCACTTGATGGCAAAGTCTGTCAAGAAACCCCAAACATTATAATTCCATCAAATCTGAACACAAGGTGACAGTAATGTATAATCAAATGCTTAGATATAGCTCAAATGCTTTTCATGTAAGTCCATAATCTAGTCTTAATTGTACTTTATCATAACCTCTCAGATGTTTTATTAATTTAGTGTTGATAACTTTATTTAAAAAGCCTGTTTATACTGATAGTTGCTAAATTTCTGGCAACAGCAAACAGTCTACAGTTACATAATGAAATATTACTTGGTGGAATTAATCTTTTTGAATATTATTAATAAAAATAATTTATTGATCATTGTTTTTTTTTAATCCTATTGCTGTTGTTGCATAAATAAACTGACAAGGCAAACAAAATGTTTTTTCCCTCTTGAAGAGATTTCACTCAACATTCACTCAAGCTCATGTTGTTCCAGACCTCTATGACTTTCTTTATTCTGTCAAACACAAAAAAAGATATTTTGAGATATGTATCAGTTTTTCCCCTCCATGCAGTGGAAGTCAATGGTAACCAAAACAGTTTGCTTTATCAACATTCTTCCCAATACAACCCCATTTCCAGAATAGCTGGGACATTTTGTAAAATGCAATAAAATCAAGATTCTGTGATTTGTTAAATCTCTTGAACCTTTATTTAACTGACAAATGTACAAAGAAAATATGTCCAATGTTTTCACAGACCAACTTGATTTTATTTTGTAAATATAAACAAGTTTTGATTTTGATGGCTGCAACACACTCCACAAAAGTTAGGACAGAGGCATGTTTACCAGTGTGTCACATCACCTTTCCTTTTAAAGGTGAACTAAGTAACTTTTTTTACCTTAACCGAACAGCTTTGGAGTCATTGTAATGTTTATATTACTGATTTCGTGTTGAATGGTGGTCGTCTCGCACCCCCCTGGTGCCTGTGAGCCGCAAAACCACCCTTGCAACTTTGGGCCGGCGGGTGTTAGGAAGTATCGTGTGATATCAGGTCTCCCGAGGTAACGAATTGCTTTACGGCAAAAAAAAACAGATCTGATAAAATTCTGATAAAATGAGCATCAAACAGAAATAACCCGGCGCCGTATACATGTGGTGTTGGGCGCGCGCAGCTCCTAAAGGGGCCATACCTTATTTCCACTCGTTACAGCGTCCATCCTACTGAACAGGTACCGGTGTACAGGAGGAGGGGATCCGGCCGTGAGTGCGAGCCATCTCTGCGTGAGTGCTATTCACGTCAGTACAAGTACTCCACAGCGACTCTAGGGGTCGCTGTTTGACAAAAACGGAATTCCTACTGAGTGCTGCTTTAATTACACTTTTTAATCATTTGGGAGTCAAGTATACTAATTGTTGCAGTTTTGGAAATGGAATATTTGCCCAATCTTGTCTGATATAAGACAACTGCTCATGATGGGTCATACATTTTCAATAAGAGGCAGATCTGGATTGGAGGCAGGCACATCCCTTCTATGGTGCAGAGTGTCTAGAAACCACTCAGTTTTAGCATGTGCAGAATGAGGCATGGCATCGTCTTGCTTCCCAGGAAAGACGTCATCTTGATGGCAGTTTATGTCTCTGCAAAATCCCAATATATGCCTCCATGTCAGTGATGCCTTCAGACAAATGCAAGTCACTCATACCGCTTGCACTGATGCACCCCAATACCAGGACAGATGTTTGCTTTTGCACCTGTCGCTGATGAAAATCTGGTTGGTCCCTTTGGTCTTTGGGACTGAGAACTCAATGTCTGTTTTCCCCAAAAACAAGCTGAAACATGGACTCATCTGACCACAGCACACATTTCCACTGTCTGTTTTAGACCATCTGAGATTTCTCTGGATTCCCTGAATCTTTGCACAATATTACATGGTAGATGGTGAAAGACATACATTCTTTACAATCTTGCATTGAGAAATGTGCTTTTTGAATTGTTTGACAATTCTCTCATGATATTTGGCAGAGCCATGACCCATCTTTGCTTGCAAAGACTGAGAAGCTCCTTTTTCACCCAAACATGACACCCTCACCTATTACCAATTCACCTACTCATTGTGGACTGTTTCAAAAGAGTGAATAAGCGGACAGATCCGGTGATAAAGGTGTTTATATGCAACACTGAATCGATCACAGGCAAAAATGTGGATCTGCTGATTGAGTTTTATTTAAACCGTTTATGACATTTCCCAGATAAAAACAAAACAAACCAACACCTTCCAAGACATTTATTTACATAACCTTAGTGTTCGCTGTCTCAAGGTCATGTGTGTAAATGCACTCGTTCACTTAAATCACAAGAAAGCAGGACATCAACATTGAAGGCTTTCAGTTTATTTTGGTTACTTACATATTCATCCTCTTTTCTCCAAGTGAGGAAAACAAATCATAACAAAGGTGATGATAAAATAGTTTGTATTCTGAGAGGTGCCACAATATGACTGTTCTTGCTGAGTCAGAAACAGCAATCCCATCAAACTCTTGGTCCCATTTGATTTTTTTTTCTCATTGCGCATTTCAGTTCATAGTAACCGTGACCTCCGCCGCTCTGCTCGACACAGGAGAACAAAATACCTTCAAATGCTTTATGTACAAGAAACACTCAGATATTCAGAGACTTAAATGATATTTGAGTAACATTTATACATCAAGCAGACAAGACCGAGATCTCACTCACAAAACTACCGGAAATGAAATGCAAGTTTGAACATTCAAGCCGTCAAAAATACTATGCAGATATTTGACCGTTTTTAAAAAATACCTTTTGAGTTTCAAATAGTTTTTCGACATGCACTGTGAATGCATCAAGATTAAACATGAACATTTCATCCACACAAAATTAAATTCATCCTCAAGAGCTTTAATAGGAAAAAAGTTACAACCAATAACTGTTTATATACAGTACTGTGCAAAACATATAAACGTACCATACGTGAATCAAATAATATAAATGCCGACTGGAGTGAGTTGGCCTCTGCTGTAATGTGAAACATTTGCACAATGCTGTATTTAATGAGTTGAAGGGACAGATATTGTCATCATTTACTCAACCCTCATTGCAAACCTGTATGACCTGCTCCATGAAACGCTGAGGGCTTGTTTCCATTCAAGAAAGAATAGCATGAGCGTTCCGCTAAACATCTCTTGAAAGTAATACAGGTTTGGAACAACGTGAGGGTCGAGTCAATGTCAATCCCTTTAACACAAAAGTGTTTCCTACCCTACTTAATATACTTTCTATGTACAGATTTGTTTTGGCCATGAATCAGCAAATGTTCTACAAAGTGTCTGTAAACCCTCAGAGGGGCTTTAGTTTAATACTGAGGTAATGTTGAAATCATACATTTTAATTTCATGCTCCATTACTCGATTCTTAAAGTGGATGGAAAACCGCTGTTAGCAGGATGCGAGCGAGTTCGTACCGTTGACGGTAAAACAACATCAGCTCACACATGCGCAAGTAAAAATAACAGTGTTCTCCTGATGCTATTACAGGCAATAATAGATTTTGTGATGGCCACGTAATGCGAGCGTTTTAGACACAGGATTTTAGTTAATCAAACGTAAGCCTCGAATGACTGGTGATATTCACAAGGAGGCTCTTCGAACAGGATCGTTCGCCCCCGTAATAAGGCACAGTGACTAAATCAACATAGAGTGCTTTCTCCAGCACTGACAGACCATCACTTCAAGGAAACACACGCTGAGAAGTGGGATCAACAGTCTTGTACAACTGTCACGGTCTGTGAGAATAATGAGAGTCGTTTTCGCTCCCCTTCTGCTTGATGAAGTTTCTGCAATGAATAAAACACCATCTAAATACACACTTGAGGCTACAAGATTTCCAAGACTCGGACACGCTTGAAACACTGAAAACTAGTTTTATCGATATCCAAGTGAATGTTTTTCATGTGCGACTTTACATTGCAACACCAGACATGAGCACAATTGGACATGAGAAGACCTTTCGAACCACAAATGACACGTTCTCCCGACAACAACACCCCTTTTGCCCAAAACACCAAATATCTATTTGAATCAAACACCGAATGACCCCCCCTCAGTCTCGCTGTTTCAACTCCCGCGAGTCCCACAGCTCTCTGGGATTCAAATGCCAAACGTGCTTGGCGGTCAGTTCATATCGCAGCATCTCATCCGTCAACCTGATGGACAGACCAGAGACTCCTAACACCTTCAGAAGCTCATAACTGGCCTGCTGGGGAGAGCGGGACGATGTGGCGCCAGCCAGATGCCACGGTCGAGGGTCGATGATAGTGAGGAGCACCTGAAGGGGAGCGGAGGCAGGGACACGAGGCAGGGCGGTCTCAGACTCGGCATGCTACACTGGGAGGGAACTGAAAACTGGTGGCTTCAAATCTATGGGTTGCATATTATGTGGCAAAAGGAGCTGGCTTTGTGCTTGGACATCATGGAACAGGTGGACTAACCCTCCTCTTCGCTTTCCTCCTCCAGCGCCTCCTCGAACACTTGATCCGGGAGCCGGAAGCACTCCTCGAAGAAGTTGACCAGCGACTGGCTGAGGTGCTGCCGCGTTCCCTCGTTGTGAATGAAGTGTCCTTCGTCTGGGTAGATCTAACAAAGGACACAACGACAAGGGTTTGAGCTCAATATCACAACACTCTGAATACGGCTTTGTATCACACTTGGTGTGAGCACAAGTCAGTTTGACATCAGGGCTTGGTGAAATCAATAGTACACATTTAAAAAAAAAAAAACACATTTCTTTTCATATGAAGGTCTTGGATGAAATGGATGAAAACATATGAAATGTTTTTTGACCTTGCCTTTATGTTTTATTGCGGCTATTTTTTAAGCATGACATAGTCAGAAAACCCCTTTATTAATGGAATAGTTTACTTTACTTTTAATTTAAAACAGTTTAATGGAATAAGTTACTTTAGATCAAATCCATCAGGCTTTTATGGCTCATACAGTATGATGTAGTGAGAATATGGAGCTCATACTCGATGATACATACTAATGTGTTAATGTTAATTGAACAAAAATGCATTACATTTACTTTATAGTTCACTTGTCACACCATACTTAACGTATGGTATTGAAATATGGGGAAATACATACAAAACTAGAACCAATCCAATTTTACTATTACAAAAGAAGGTCATCAGATTAATTAACTAGGCACCTTACAATTCACCAAGTAATTTACAGTTTCATCAATCAAAAATTTTGAAGTTTTATGACTTAGTTGATTTGCACATGGTAAATAAACTTTACCGTGTGCAAATCAAGTAAGTCATAAAACTTCAACATTTTTAGTCAAACATAATAAAACTCCTAAATGCTTGCAATTATTATTTAATCAGCGAGAAAGTAAATATAATCTCAGAAGACTATGTATATTTAACCAACCACAAGTACATTCTACATTAAGAGAACACTGTTTATCAAATAAAGGAGTTAAATTGTGGAATAGTTGCTGTAATGAGTTAAAACAAGCCACGTCTATTTTTCAGTTTAAAAAAATTTACAAGAGATTAACATTGGAAAAATATTCAATAGAATGAAAAAAGAACCTTCTGGTGTGGACAATGGTCCACTAATGTGTTAATGTTAATTTTTATGAACAGATGTTGTCATTAATGAGTTGCATTTATGATTCTAAAGTTAAGGGCAGGCACAATAAGCTTTAGCTTCTGCCTGCACCTGGTCATCTATAGTGTTTATGTTTTGAATGAATTGATTGATTGAATGATCTGCAGGGTTCCTACACATTTTCCGTTTCAAAATTCCATACTTTTCCAGACTCAAATTTCCAAACCTCTCTGTAGATTTTCAGACCATATTTAAAGTGCCCCTATTATGCTTTTTCGGATATTCCCTATCATGCAGCGTGTAATGCAGCTATCTGCTAAGTTATGAAAACGAAAAAGCACACGTTAAAAAAAAAAAGATTGTTTCTCAAAAGAAAGAATCGACTCTGAACCGCCTAAACGAGTCGTCAGGAATTCGAAATCTTACTTCCGTGACGGCTACACGTCACTGGGTAACACATTTGCCTAATGCCCACATTGTGTAGTTCTCCGGCTAAGTCACGTTAATGTTACATCAGTCATTCGGCTAACGTATGCACTATTATTAATAAAGTTCACACGTGCACCTCAATAAATTAGAAATATCAGTTTGTTGATGGACATACATTTGTTAACGCTGATGGTGAGGAATTACAGCTGCAACATCTCATAATTCTTCCAATGTTTCATCATCGGACAAGCGCTCGGATTGATATGGTAAAATCGACGTCATAGTTACTGTCGTTACAGTGTGTAATCACTGAGGACTGAGGAAGCCTCCGGAGCTGAACTTTAGTTATGGTAATGGTGTTTAGCTTCCGACAAGCCCTGGAAGTAGTAGACCAATCACACCAGACTGGACCGTCTGGCCAATCAGAGCAGAGCAGGCTCGTGGAAAGGAGGGATTTGGAAAGAGACTGAATCATCGGACAATTCGTTTGAGAATCATTGAAAAATGTGGTGATGTACAATGTATATTATGAGAAAATGAAAGCGTTTGTTGTAGGAGATCTCCAAAGCAAAATTTGTATTTTCACCCCCAAAAAATGGCTTTAAGACAGTTATTTATATATTTTGCTGTAGTGTCAGTAGGAAATATCAGTTTACATTTCCGAACATTTATTTTGCCATTATAATAATCCAGTGAGATTTTTATATGCATAAGGAGTCTGACAACACCCAGTGTTCTCCACACGGAGATCTGATCTCACCATCATCGAGTCCATCTGGGATTACATGAAGAACTGCGGCAACGTCTCCAAGACTCTTGAAGAAATCTTCCTGAAAGCTATATGTGCAAGTGTACCTGGACAACAGCTGTTTTAAACACAAAGCGTGGTCACACCAAATATGGTGTGATTCAGTTTATAGAAGCTAATTGATAAATAAAATCTATTTATGACATTATTTTGGAAAGCATCCTCACTTTACAGTGCCTAAAACGTCTCGCAGGAGTGTAGCTTTGCAGGAAGGTTTCAAGCATCTTGGAGACGTTGCTGCAGTTCTTCTGGATTTAGTCTGTCTCAGTTTTTTTCTGTTTCTTCATGTAATCACAGACAGGCTCGATGATGGAGAGATCAGATCATATTCATACCGGCTCTTGTCACTCCTTGTGCATACAAAAAAATCTCACTGGATTATTACCATTAATGGCAAAATGAATGTTTGGAAATGCAAGCTGACACACTACAGCAAAATATATAAATAACTGGCTTAAAACTATTTTTTAGGGGTTTGAAAATACTAAAGTGCCAAAGACTTTTGCAGAGTAGTGTATATAGACTTTTGCATGCACACGAGAAACTTTATCGGGCCCTCGAGAAACTATTTACATGCGCACGGGATTTGTTTTTTTGCATGCTTACAATTACGCATTACAATTTTTTGTTTTATATACTATAACCTAATCTATGTAGAAAAAGAGCAAATGTGCACATGAATTAATAGAAATATAGGCCTATTTGCTCCAAATTTGGCTTTCCTTGGGGTAGTCCTCTAATATCAAGGCCTAATGACCAATTTAATGCATCCTTTGTGGCGGCAGAGAAACCATGACACGAAATGGGCTGATGGCACAATATGGCTGTGTGCATTGTCCTATTTGCCAAGTTCAAGGGTCTATAAAAACACTGGTGCTTAAAAAAAAAAAAGTAGTCAAAATTTGGCTTTCAATAGGGCAGTACATTATCCTATTTCAAGGCCTTAGGTCTGCTTTAACACATACTCTCTGGCGGCCAAGAAACCACACAGTGAAATGGGCTGATGGTGCAATAGGTGGCTCAGTGTGCATTGTCTATGCTAAGTTTAATGGTTTCTCATGCGCACACGAAAGTCTGCATATTTTTTTATTTTTGCAAAGATCCTTTTAGTGGCTCAAAACGCTTATAACCTGCATTTTTGCATAATGAATAAGTGCACCTTAAATTCATTCAGTCGTTTTTGACAATCGCTAAACAGCTACCATGAAAACACACTTGTATGATACATTTATTTTCATTAAATTCTTAATTTTCTATTATAGAAAACTAAATAGGGTCAATAGTCTGGAAATGCAAATATTTTTCCATACTCTGCTTTCTTTTTTCCATACTTTTCCAGACCTGGAAATTACTTAGATCAAATTCCATACTTTTCCATACTTTTCCAAACTGCGTAGGAACCCTGGATCTGTAAATGACCAAACCGAAATAAATGAAAAAAATTATTTAGAAGCCCAAACTGAGCAAAAACATGCGATTTGGTGCAGTTGCTGATATATTCAGAATATGTTAAAAAAGTACATCGAAATCCTCATAGCTTATAATCTAAAAATCAATGAGATTTATTAAAGGAATAAAGGCATGTAAAATATTAGCTGTTACTCTATATCTCCCAATAATAATCTTAGATGATATTTAAATGCAAAACGTATAACGCAATACAATGATTTAGAGATGCACAAATAAACAAGAGAAGAACTGTGGTACAAAATGCATACTGAACCGTGGATTTCAACCAAGTGTGAAAACAACTGAGCAACATCCAAAAACTTCCACTGCGATGATACAACCTTTATTATGAGTGTGTGTGGTGGCCCCGACCCTACATAATAGATCATAAATTGAGAAGAACAGCTTGATACAGTGACGATCACACATGTTCTGATGAATATCTGCCCTAATTAATTCCACAGTCATTCACCAGCCAGCAATTAATAGCAAATCTATTAGGGAGCAGAAAGCAAAGAGGAAATCTCCTAGTGTGGGAATATAATGGGATTATTCAGCATGTTAGCGCGTGGCTCATGAGAGTGGCCTGTATAATCTGTTTAAATGAGCTGCATGCGTTGAGTGCGTCTAATCCTTCTGCTGGCAGCAGTGCTGGATGATCACAGGGCTCAGTATCCAGTCACCACAGAACTCACACACCTTTGGTGAACATCGCCACAGATGATGCAACAGAGAAGCTGGCTTCCAGAAGCGAAAACCTCATTCATTTACCAGAAAAACAGATTTTTTAAAAATCGCGTATACATTTTTCATGACAGTCCTGTCATCGGCTCTGAGGATGTGTGTTTTCAACTTCATTGTAGAAAAAAAAGTTGAATTGCAGAATTTCCAGTGAAGAACTACAATACCCAATATCTTGAATAGAAATCCACCAATTACAGAAGTCGCTGAGCCACAAACTCCCTAAAGCACTGTGAGTGATTTGATTGACTGACTGACGATTTGCAAGTATATTGATTTTTTTATATACTTCTATCATTTTTTTTTTATGACATCATTCACAGTGCTTTATCGGATGACAACCTTGTCTTTTCATTCAATTTTTTTCTTTTTCTCTCAGAGCTGGTTGGTTTGGTTAATTTAAAACAGAACAAGAAGCATATTTGTAACTCTTTACAATATGGTCTCATGTGTTAACATTAGCAAATGCATTAGCTAGAGCTGCTTCATTAATCGTTAAAAGATCGCGATCTCGATTCAAACACCCATGCAATCCCATTCCTAAACGACAACGATTCGCCATTGTCTATTAAACCTTAGAAAGAGTCAGAGAAAGCAGATGTCGTCAAGCATGAAACTGTCTTTTCAGCCGCACAATATCATTATTTCTGTGTTACAAATATTCATATTATCACAGAACTGGGCAACATTTTTATAGTTCGGACATAAATAGTGATGTCTAAGAAAGTGATCAAAATACAGTAAATCCCATTAAGAAGGTAACATGGTGCTTCAAATAACGACTGTATCGATTACATCGTTACACCAGTAGGTGGCGACAAGTGACTGTTAAAAATGTATTGGTCATTGAATCATTCATTCAGGAGATAAGGAAAAAAACAAACGCTGATTCATCCAGTTATGAAAAAGTATTTAAAAGGGAGTCATTGAATTTTTATTTTTTATAATTCATTCAGATTAATTAAACACTTTAAATAGACTGCAGCAATTAACATTTTGTCAGAACCTCTACTTTAGTAAATTACATGTTATTTTGTTTCGTTGTCTGTTCAGAATTGTAGAAGAATCGATATCTCGGTTTGAAACAAAAGAATTGTGATTCTTAATTTATTCAGAATAGCTCTAGCATTAGCTGATGCTAGCTAACAATGGGCAATATATCTTTAAAGATTTTATTAATCTTGGTTAAATCCAATTGTTTATTATTATTTGTCCATGTTAGTTCAAAGTGCATTGACAAATGTTAACAAATATAACTTTGGATTTTAAAAATGTTTAGTAAATGTTGAAATTAACATTAACTAAGGTGAATAAATGCTGTAGAAGTAGGCCTATTGTTCATTGTTAGTTCATGTTAATCTAATATGTTAACTATTCTTTGCAAATGAAACCTTTAAAATATGTTTAAATGGAAAAATATAGTAGATCTTCTAGAGCTAATTACAAAATAATTATTCTGGACATTAATTATTCGTAACAATGCTCATTTTGCAGAAATAGTTTTTGGAGATTAAAACATTTTGGGAATTTTCACCTTGCCCTCATCTGGGTAGGGTGGTCGCGTACGGTCTAGTTGCAAAAGTCGAAATATTTCAACACACCCGAAGCTGAAATTGTATTCTGTACATGTATACCTCAGCCTGTGAAAATGTGGCTTTAACCCCTGGTGTGAACTTTATATCCCAAAAGTAAATCTGCACAATGACTCTTACCTGAAGAGTGTAATTTGCTCTCTCGCTGATTAGCCTGGAGATGAATTTGGCTGTGTGTTGAAAATGAACTTTTTCTAAAAGGTAAATGAAATGCGTGTCAGTTGACAGTATTCTATCCTTTACAAAGACATAGAAGAAGTGTAAAAGAAAATGCACCATCTGCTGTTGGGTGAATGATTAAAAACTTTTTATCGATGAACTGGGACGCTCTGTATGCAAGGTTGGCCATCTGTGGAAACATTAAGGAGCACACTATAAGTGTTGTCAGTAATGGTGAATACAAAATCCAGCTTATAATTCAAGGAAATGTACCTCGTATGCTCTCCGATCTGGCTTGGGAGGGCCGAGATATCTCTCTGAGAAAGCTGAAGCTGAAAGCAGGAAATAAGAACAGTATCAGTCAGCAGTGACATTTGTCACTGGCAGAGTTCATTTCCGAGCGTTTCCTTTGATAAAAATCACTGCACAGCCATTTCACAATACACGCTGATGCGCCTGGTGAGTTATGAGCCGATTCCTGTGCTGTTGCCGCTGTGAGATGTGAGGTATTGTTTATGATGAACACACACATGCTCCATTTTTCATCCCCCTGTTCCTCTAGAGTTCTTTGAGAGCTTCAGTCCTCCTACAGGCCCTGCTCTCAGAATACTGATGGGGTCCACTGACACGCGCAGACAGCGAGCTAAAGGAATGGATGATGAATTGGACACTCCTCCTTAGGAGACGTTCCAACAGGGTGCATTTATGCGCATGCACTTTTTTTTTTATTGTTGGTGATATCTTACATCACATCTCAATGTTTTTTTCAGCATCTTGGATCATTTTCAAGATATTGCATCAAGAGGTGAAAATAGTGCATCTGTTTCCACAGTGCATCAATGTCAGTTTTACAACAACAGACCAATCAGAAGAAGCTACGGCTGGGACAAGCGTTTTAATGATATTCCCCATTCCTGATATCACACGTACATCTATTTTGGATGACTAAGGGCCAGATGAGAGCGCAATCCCCAAAAAAGCGCCGATGGGAGTGGAAAGTTCTGCACGTGATCTCCTGATGACCAACGCAATCTAGTCAGACATAATAGTCAGAAAACACTTTTTTAATGGAATAGTTTATTAAACCTCTGGATAAAATCCATCAGGCTTTTAAAAGCATCATGCTTTTTTGGGGTGGTAAATAATGCACAAATACCAGTAAATGTACCATAGTACCCTAGTAAATCAACTTGCATGATTCATTTAAATACTCTCCTTCCATACATTTTGCGTCTGAAAGGGAAACTCCTCTAAATGCATATAAAATGTATAAAATCAGGCAAATTATATTTGAACAAACCCCTCAGTAAAAGCCTTCAGAATATAGATAGGAATAAAACTGTTATGTTAATGTTAGTGCTACTGAAGTGGAGATTTATGACTCAGTGCTTGAGAAAAAACTCATTTTGACAAAACAGCCTTTTAAGATATGTACTGTAATTGAAATCTACAGACGCAAATAGATAAAGTGCTATAAAAGATACACTTCACAGTGTATTTTAGATGTTTTATTTCCACTAGTCTGAAAAAATACTTGAAAAGCCCCAAATTTACAGATGCATGAAAAAACAATGTCTCGCCTTAAACAACCAACAGTAATATTCTGTTATGCAAAATACTAAGCTTTATGTGGCCATATTTCACAGTTTTGAATTGTTTCTTGTCTCGCCACATTCTGTTCAGAATTACATAAATCTGAATGTGACAAGACAAGAAACATTGTGCCATTTTGTGTTTTCAACATATTATGCACATTTTTACTTTAATTCATATACCTATGGAAGCTTGTTTCCGCCACAGAATGAAAAATAAAAAAGGTAATTGCGACTTTTTATCTCGCAATTCTGAGAAATAAAGTCAGAATTGCGAGATATAAAGTCAGAATTGCGTGATATAAAGTCGCAATTGCGTGTTATAAAGTCAGAATTGCGTGAAATAAAGTCGCAATTGCAGGTTATAAAGTTAGAATTGCGTGATATAAAGACAGAATTGCGTGAAATAAAGTCGCAATTGCGTGTTATAAAGTCAGAATTGCGAGATATAAAGTCAGAATTGCGTGATATAAAATCGCAATTGCAGGTTATAAAGTAAGAATTGCGTGATATAAAGTCGCAATTGCGTGTTGTAAAGTCAAAATTGCGTGAAATAAAGTCGCAATTGTGTGTTATAAAGTCAGAATTGCGTGATATAAAGTCGAAATTGCGTGTTGTAAAGTCAGAATTGTGAGATATAAACTATTCTGAGGGGAAAAAAGTTGGTCTTTTCCCCCCTTAGAATTGGCCTGATAACTCGCAATTGCGAGTTTATATCTCACAATTCTGAGAAAAGATGTCAGAATTTAGAGATATAACTCGCAATTATGTGTTATAAAGTCAGAATTGCAAGATGTAAACTCGCAATTGTGAGATAAAACAAATCGCAATTCTGTCTTTTTTTCTCGCAATTGCGACTTTATTTCTCAGAATTGCGACTTTGTATCTCGCAATTGCGTGTTTATTTCTCACAATTCTGACTTCATATCTCGCAATTGTGAGATAAAAAGTCGCAATAATTTTTTTTTTTTTTTTATTCAGTGGCGGAAACAAGCTTCCATATACCTATTTTACTATGAAAATATTATTTACAAATAGTTAAAATTGATTAAAAAATCATGTTCTTTTACTAGCCTTCGTTCTTTTTGCTCATTCGCTTAAATCCATTAAAATATTTAAATTATTTAATTTAGTAAATAAAAAGACCATTACCAATAAATAAATAAATCCACAATGTTCAAGTTATGGCCTATCTAGTTTAATGCTAGAGTCAACAACTACCCTATGTTATATATAACTGGGTATTTTCTGAGAACTCTGACTTGTACCATGTGACCGCTATCCCACCTGACCGCTGCAGATTCATTTAGGCGTTGATAGTGTTGCCGGTCCAAGGATGTGAACAGCTCCAAGTAGAATGTCACGTGTTGTCATCAGGAAATTACGGTAATTACAACATGGCGGAGAACGTAGCATTTAGCTCTAGCTTTAATTAAACACACCTAAACCAGCTAATCGAGGTCTTCAGCATCACTCGAAACTTCTAGACAGGTGCATTGAAGCTAAACTCTGCAGGAAAGTGGTCTTTCAGGAACATTATTGGACACCCGTCTTAAGACACACACACACACGTTGGTCACCTATCATAATGAGGACATTCCATTGGCATAATGGTTTTTATATAGTACAAACTGTATATTCTATCCCTCTACACTAACCCCACCACTAAACCTACCAATCACAGAAAATTTTCTACATTTTTACATTTTATTTTTTAATAAAACATTGTTTAGTATGCTTTTTAAGCCATTTTGATTACAAGGATTCATAAATGTCCTCATAAACCATGTTTACACAGTAATACCAGTATTTATACCATGTAACCATGTCATTATACAAATGTGTGTCCTCATGAGTCATATAAACAAGCACACACACACACACACACACAACCCCTACCATATAGCGCAAAGTCTGTGATGGGCGAGAGCACTGCAGCACACTTGAGCATGGAGTCCTCAGAGCTGAGCAGAAGGCTGGTGATGTAACCTCCATACACCTGAAACACAAGACACTCAACTCAAGAGCTCTGAGATCGCACTCTCATTACTAGTTAGAAGTTTCTGATACTGTCTGACTGTGCTCATTAAAGTAAGGCAGAAATCCAGCCTTTGAACATGCATTAATTAATCCTGCGAAAAAATTCAATCTTTCGAGGAAAGAAATAGGCATGGGAAAAAACGAAGATGTAGCCAGAAATGTAGATGGTCTCATTTAAGTTCTTCTTACTGCATGAAACCAATTTGTTCTGCTCTTCTTCAGGACTGAAGTTAGTGAGAGGAAGAGTTTATGTGACATGCTGAAAGAAAGACTGTAGACTCTCTCGTCATCACAACTGCTGTTGGATGAGTCACACTTTTAAGTGAACCCTCAATGGTCGCAGACCATGTAGCTCTGTTCCAAAACCTAGTGAGCTGCCTATGTAGATATTTTAAGTTGTCAATCAGGGCAGCAAAATGCTATCCAATCGTGAAAAGACCAGGTGTAAATGCCCTCTGAAACGCTTTAAATCCAATCACTTAAACCACTTCAGGAGGTGGCTTGAGACACATTCCAAATGAAACTGGACAAGTGTACAGTAAATGCATCTAGTTGTTGAAGCCACATATGTCAATTTTACTCCTCCCAAAATTATCAAAAATAATCATGTGAGAGCATGTTATACTGGCTCCCAGTAGCCAGATATGACAGCGCTACTGCAAAACACATTGCCACAGATATGACCCACCAGATCTGTGGCATTTATGTGGCCAAGTGTAAATGAAACAGTTTTAACAAATCAGACAGCTATCTGATCAGTAAAAGCATGTTGTGACAAGTGTAAATAGGCCCTTTCAGTTAGAATGCTGCCTTAAGAGACAGCGAAGCAGTTGCTTTGGAACAGATCTTCAATGTACTTTCTGTATGCATGTGCGTGTGAGAGAGGCTGGACAGATAATAACAGTAAAATACAGTATGTATTTACCTGCCCAAAAGCTCCAATTCTAGTCTTGTCAATGTATGGCTCCTGCATCATAACACTGCCAGACACAAAAGACAAAATGTTAAACGCTCTGCCACTGTAGGAGCTTCTCACATACTGAATACTCAGTGTCAATCATATCACTGAGTTTTTAAGTCAGGCCATGGTATACGTGTATATGACTGAAGATCTGGCGCGTGGTTAAGGAGATGCAGTGCATTCGTGCAGCTGTGTGTTGGCACTGATGGATGTTCACTGTGTGTAGGGCGCAGATGGCTGCTCAACTACCTGAGGACATCCAGCTGGTCTTTCTCCTCGAACATTCCCAGCCTGCGCTGCACCTTATGGAGCAAGTTAGTCCCCTGGAAGCCACTTCCACGACCATCAAAGCGCACCGCAACCACCCCAAAACTGCTGACCAGCACTGACGCCCAGTCAACGTGGAACTGCTCTGAGACCGACTGACTGCCTGGAGTCCCATCTCTGAGAGAGAGAGAAAAAAGACAAACCATTTAGGTTTTCTTAAGAAAAGAAGCATTTAATTTGTGCTTGATCAAACTGTCTGTTTCAATTTAGTAAGCTGCCTATCTAGGAAACATATGTATGGCAATGATAGCTATGTTCTGGAATGTTCCAAGTGAACAAATGAAAACTGGAAAAAAAACAATTTTTGCTACTTACTTTCATGAGTTATTTACTTGTTTTGATTATAATTTTAACGGTTTATTTTATATTATTATATACAATTTTATTTTATATTATAAAATATCATCCTGACAAATGTGCAATTACAACTATATTTAAATACATAACATACAAGTTTCAGTAGAAATGACTGTAAAGTATATTTTACGTTAGTTTGCCATAAAGAGTTTACCATAAATGCTTGTCAGTACATTCGACATGTAACAGTATATCGTGTCACAATATATCGCAATACAAAAATGCAACAATATGTATCGTGGATAGTGACAATGTGTATTGTGTATAGTTCACCCAAAATAAAAAATACTGTGTGAGATAGTGTCAATACTTCATTAAACTACTATACATAATGTTGAATATAATGTATAATTAATAATGCAATGGGGGAATATTTGTGGGTCCTGGTAATGCCAAATGTCTTATGTTACCAGTAAATAGTGGCCTACATTATTTTAAATATATGTGGTCAGTGACAGAGTGCAAAATCAGAATTTTCAGCTTCAGAATCATGCATATTTTTGATTATTATATGGTGTCACCGTTGTCCTGTGCATTGGGTCACCAGCACCAAGTCCAAGCCTATTCATTTACAGCCACAATGTAAAACCAAATTTAGCATTTGAATCAACAGAACATTTTTCGTTAACCTTTTACCATATGTTTTGGAGTATCGCAATAATATCGTATCATGAGTTCAGTATCGCGACATGTATCGAATCGTGACATGAGGGTATCGTTCCACCCCTATGGCATACACTTTAATCAATTATAGATAGATGTAATTATGAAATTACATAAAAGATGTACTTAAGTGTGTTAAAAAAGCACTATCAAGCGTAGCGTCAGTTCTGGCAGGTCACGTTAGTCAAGCTTGCATCAGCTGATCCATGTCTACCTATAGGGATACGACGCCTATCACTTTATACATATATAAGCTCCTTCAGTATTATCAGCAGCTATCGCGTTTCTCAGGAGCGAATTACCCTCCTCCATCCCCAGCTCCTCCTCTCATCAGTCAGGATTTGGCATTCAGATTCCCCTTGGATCAGAATAAATTCTCAAATTATGTTGTACTTTAAAATCTTGAATTAATGATATCTGCAATACATTCATGTTGGTTCTGTTGGTTGCTGCTCTCTCTGCTCTTATCAATGTTAGGCTGCATGGATGCGCAGGGAGTTCTCGCCCAGAACATAACCATACCGCCAATCCAATCGTATTTGACGATAATGGTCCTGACAGAACTAAAGTTTAGCTAATAATTACATTTAATATATATTTAAAGTATAACACATTTTCATTCGATTGCATTGAATATGCAATTAAGTGTCAGAAAACATTACATTCACTTCTATAATAATCAGTTTTTCACAAAGGCAGCTCACTGGGTTTTGAGACACAGTCACTATATTGACTATAGTCCTAACACACCATCTACAGTCCCTGCACTGGCGTCTCTGTAGAGAGCACAGGTGATTGTGTACCGCGGTATGCATGATGTGTGCGGCGGGTGGGTTAATTGAAGGCGGGCTTCAGGTGAACTCATTTGTGGTGTAATTACAGTGGCTGAAAGTGTACGGCTGAAAAGACAAGATTAATAGCACAGACAAGTCCATTTCAAAGTTGCACTCTTCCTCTTGATGAGACCTGAAGCGCAGTGCAGGAGAGGAACTGCTGTTTGTGTGTTAACAGGATGACCTGCAGCACACGCTTTAAAGGCCTCATATCATGGGAAACAGGATTTGCTCTGTGATATAATAGACCGTACTGTACTACAGGCAAATTATAAAGTTCAGGATTTAAAGCTTCTTCCCCGAACCATTTATTTAAACGTAATTGCTAAAAAAATGAAAGAGAGTAGAAATTGTCTTAATAATGAGCACTTTAACATTTGACTGCCCCATTTACATATTAATGACACCTATTTGGTATTCAGCACCTTGGCATGACGTTGTTATTCCTTTGATGCTAGTGGTTGAGCATTATTGATTGTATTGGCTTATTACAGTTTTTCTCGATTGCTTAAACACTATAACCAGGCTTTTGAACTAAAATTTCAAAACCATAATGCCATTTATCAAAAAGCACACCCATTTCACTGAACTATGAACACTATTCCCCTGTTTTGACACATTAGTCAGATTTGTTGAACTGTCACAGCAAAACTCTACACACAAATCCCTTCATTTCTCATTGCCTACACCACGTGGTCATTTAGAAAGCACTAGCATTCAAAATTGTTCACTCAAGTCAGCTCAGTTTCAGCTCAGTTAGCACACAATTACCCAGGTGAAAACACTAAGAGTCAAAATTGAACACACATCAGTCAGATCCTTCAATAGATAGATAAAAGGTTATACAATCTTTTATAAAAGATAAAAATCAGTTTACTGAGTTTTGGAACAATGGATCCACAGAGAAATTAAGCAATAGGTCGAGGAGGGGGAGGAAGAGGAGGAGGAGGAAGAGGAATAGGAGGAGGAAGAGGATGAGGAAGAGGTGGAGGAAGAGGAGGAGGAGGAGGAGGAAGAGGAATAGGAGGAGGAAGAGGAGGAGGAGGAGGAAGAGGAATAGGAGGAGGACGAAGAGGAATAGGTGGAGGAAGAGGAGGAAGAGGAGGAGGAAGAGGAAGAGGAGGAGGAGGAAGAGGAAGAGGAGGAGGAGGAAGAGGAATAGGAGGAGGAAGAGGATGAGGAAGAGGTGGAGGAAGAGGAGGAGGAGGAGGAGGAAGAGGAATAGGAGGAGGAAGAGGAGGAGGAGGAGGAGGAGGAATAGGAGGAGGACGAAGAGGAATAGGTGGAGGAAGAGGAGGAAGAGGAGGAGGAAGAGGAGGAGGAGGAAGAGGAGGAGGAGGAGGAGGAGGAAGAGGAATAGGTGGAGGAAGAGGAGGAGGAGGAGGAGGAAGGGCAAGGGCAAGAAGACAAGCAGTCTCGGATGAAATTGAAGCCACTTTAGTTGGCCATGTCCTTGTCCATGGTATGACTATGAGCGAGGCTGGGCAACGAGTACAGCCAAATTTGAGTCGCTTCACCGTCGCCTCCATCGTCAGAACCTTCAGGAAGGTGTGGTGGCAAACAGATTTCTATCACTGAATAAGAAAAAACATTTCCAATTGTCTTTGATGAGGTTTATGTTCTTGCAAGAAAAGGCCAGCAGTCGTACAGTCACACAGAGTGGCTGCAGAGTGTGACAGTGAAGGGAGGGCATCCTTTCTCCTTTATAGTCTTGACTCACAGAGTGTTATCTTTCTAGGCCAATGATGGTATTTCAACCAAATGTGGAACATTCTTAGACTTGTTCATCATATTGTATCCTTGAGTGGAGGCATGTACCAACACTCTTTACCATTCCAATACAATTCCATATTTGAATAAGGTTTGTGTGTGCTCTTTTACTGTCATATGATGCTCACACACATCTTGAGTAGAAGCGAGTAAAAAAAAAAGCTGGATGGACCACAAGCAACATGACTTACCAGTTTTGGAAATGTTGTTTTGAATTTATAGCACCAGTGTGTAAGACTATGTTGTAGTGTGTGTATTTTTGAGGGCTTGTGTGTCCTGTCTGAGGGCAAAGTTTGGTTTTTCAGCAAGAGTGAATGGTTTTGAGTGTAGAGCTTCATTTTGACCTGAAAATAGGATGTTTGGGGAATTGGGTGAGACGTTATGGATTTGTGTTTACTGTTTTGAGAATACGAGGCATAGTTTCAAGAAATGTGTTTAAGCAATCGAGAAAAACTGTAAGATGCAGATAAATACAATTTTATAAAATATTTCATAAAATCAGTAAAATACATAACATAACTTACGTTCTAATGCTGTTTTGGTTTCGTTTTCATTCTTTTCCTTGTTCTGAGTTCTGTTTGTTAGTAAGTTTCCGTGGTTATTCATAAGTTCCTCACCTGTTCTTAGTTCTGTTGATTACTCTTAGTTTCCTCTGTTCGTTGTTCGTTCTCGTTTGGGTTTATGCGGTAGTGTTTTTCTGTGATAGTTAGTATTGTTAAATAAAGTGTTTTTGTTCGATTTTTCTCATCATTGTGCACTTTATACAGCCACCCGTTTCAATGACATAATTTAAAATATTTTGTATAATTTTTGTTTTCCACTATTTTTTTAATAATTTTTTTTTAATAATTATTATTATTAAATCTTTATTTATCAATTTATTCATATTTATTCAAACATTTACAAGGCTGTTGGAAGAATTTGGAGCTGACATTTGGTGGACTCATCATTTCTCTTAACCAACCCTCCAAACGGGCATTATTGAAAATAGGCAAATATTGGCTTTTATATTGGTCACTATTTTTTAGCCAATCGTAAAAGAGGTCATTTACATACAGATATGTGAAGAAACAGTGGAAACCGGGTAAATGAATAACTAAATGAGGTTTTAGGTGCAAGAAACCTTGACTAACATTATAAGTGGGACTCAGGGGAAAAAAATAACATGCAAGAGAAGGGTGGATAATGACTTTTTTTAATGAGGGATTCAACTATGATGGAAGTTCGGGAGAGTTCAGAGAAACTGTTGGGACACTGACACATTTTACATATCAAATTGGTTTGTTGTTGAGTGTGTTGTTATGTAGAAAGACATAGGGCCTATAAAGAAAAGAAAAGAAAATATTTCATGAAATTGCCATTTACTCACATGAGGAGCAGAAGTGGGTAGTGTGAGGTTTCTATGAAGCCTGCAGGTTTCAGGATCTGCATGCTGAGTCCTGTGTATGACAATGAGAGACATCAATCTGCATCTATATTATATTAATATCCCTCTTAAATCATTTTGGAGCAGTTAAACACCAGCAGTTTTGGTTGACATACTGTAATCCTCTATGTTTATCTCTGTGTATTCCACTCTCGGCATCTGCAGCGAGTTCACCGTTCTATTCAAGCTCAGATTCAATTCGATGTCACGCACCTCTGCAGGGAGAAAAAAAACAATAATTTTATGATTAAAAAACAGCCCCCCCCCCTCCCCAAACCTTCTAAACCGGTATGGTTTTCTTTATTTAGCTAAATATTCATGCTTCTTCCACTCCACAATCTTGCCCTCTATCATAAATCCTAAAACGTATTCACACTTTGCACCAACAACCAACATTTTGCATCGCTCATATGACCCATGTCTATATATGAGAGCAAATTAGATATAAAAGGTATGGCAGAGGGAACGATTTTCTGTAAATAATGACTTTGAATTTTGGTCTGTTACTCTTAAGGAATATTCCAGGCTCCAGTATTATGTTGATTATCTCAAATACATTTAGACTTCTCTCCTTTTCTTAAAAAAATCTAAAATGATGCATGCATGGAGGCAGTTACAATTTAAGTAAATGGGGCTAATTTGAAAACAATTTGGTAAATACTCACTGTTAAAATAGAATTGCAACAGACTCTAATCAATGCAAGTGTTATCCTGATTTTAGTGTAAAACATTTTCTGTGCACAGTTATAGCTAATTACAACACTGTTGCCAAGACACCTAAAATCCTAAAATGTAAAAATGACAAATAATAGCTCAAATAATAAAAACTTTTAACACATACTAACCTTTACATTTCTTTACATTTACAAATCCACCAAAAAATTGTGTCATTTACTTCCATTGTAAGAGGCTCTGTAACCTCCATTTTTGTAAAGGAAAGGAGAGACAAGTTAAATTCTTCAAAATTATGCCACAATTGTTTTCCATTTAATTTAACTTGTATTGAAAATGTAATATTTCTTTAAAGTTAAAATATGACTGTATACTATACCCAACTGAAGTCGTATGGACAACTTTTATGGTGTTTTGTTTTAATATACGTCTTAAGAAAAAGCAGCGTGAACATTCTGCTAAACATCTCTTTACAGATACAGTACTTGTGTCGAATGCATTATATAATTATTGCATTATTGAATAAATGTAATTTTAGGGAGAACTATTCCTTTAAGAGCTTTTAAACAAATCAAGGAAAAATCTATTGTTTATCTCAAACTAAGTATCTGCAAGCACAAAACCTCCTCAAACATGCCCGAAACGAGCAGCTAATTGCTCCGGGACATAAAGGAGAAACAGTTGCAGGATTAACAGTTGTAGATGTTCAGAGGTTGTGAGAGGCCGTGAGCAGCTGGCTTTCCTGATAGAGAGGGACTAAAACGAGCAGATATCATGTGTGCTGCTGTAAACACAGAGACCTTCCATTCTGCGCAGCAGCGATAGAGCCTTGGAAGTGCACGGAACAATTAAGAGCACATTGTGGTGGAGGGTTTCATTCTAAGACAGGCTTATCAGCGCCTGCTCAGACTCAAGCCCAGCAAAGCACACTTGCTCCCATTGCACCAGTGCTATTGACATAGCTGCACATTTGGAAACAAAAAACAGCAATGATTTGTGCGAAAAACATGGAGAAGGATCCGTATGAGTTCTGTGTAAGTCATCTGACTTTGACCTTGGTGTCACATATCATTTACTGAAAGAATCCAGCAGTGAAGGGGATGGAGGGGAAAAAAATCAAAATGACAGGGCAAGAACTTTAGATGAACTTGCAAACAAACAGTGTTCATAAACATTCTACACACACACACACACACACAGATGTGAGCTCTGTGAAATGACTTCTGTGATGGACCGTCACACTGAATCACGCGCTCGTTGTGATATCGGTGGGCTTACAGGATATAATATACATAACACAATTACCAGCCTCTTACACAGAGAGGTCACAGTTTATAGAAGGAATGGCGTGTCTGGCAATAATCCAATCATCCGTGAGTGCTCTCTGTGTGCCAGCGCAGGCGTGTGTATGGAGACTCAATCACATCGTGGCATATGGTAAGCCTGGGAGGAGCTCTGCTCGTCAATTGACATGCTGTGGGAATATAATGCAATGAGATGAGTGTGTGTTTGTGAGAGAGAGAGAGTCTGGCTGTGCAGAGGTTGGTAATGAGAGCATTTTCCTGAACTTCTCACTCTTCTTTTGTGCGCTTAAAGGTGAAGTACGTGAGATTTAAAAAAAAAAAATGTTAAAGTACATTCTCTTAACCCATTTTATTGTTCATGGACTACTATTAGGATGACATTTATTGATTTATCTTCCCCAAAAATGTAAACACTGAGCCCCCAGGCACCATCAAAACATTGAAAGCGGTCTGCTTAGATTTGTCAAGAGTCTACCACAAAGGGATTTCAGCCATGACAACTCTCGGAGTGAATACATTTCAACCAGTATTTATAGAATAGGGCATGAAATATACACTCACCTAAAGGATTATTAGGAGCACCATACTAATACTGTGTTTGACCCCCTTTCGCCTTCAGAACTGCCTTAATTCTACGTGGCATTGATTCAACAAGGTGCTGAAAGGATTCTTTAGAAATGTTGGCCCATATTGATAGGATAGCATCTTGCAGTTGATGGAGATTTGTGGGATGCACATCCAGGGCACGAAGCTCCCGTTCCACCACATCCCAAAGATGCTCTATTGGGTTGAGATCTGGTGACTGTGGGGGCCATTTTAGTACAGTGAACTCATTGTCATGTTCAAGAAACCAATTTGAAATGATTCGAGCTTTGTGACATGGTGCATTATCCTGCTGGAAGTAGCCATCAGAGGATGGGTACATGGTGGCCATAAAGGGATGGACATGGTCAGAAACAATGCTCAGGTAGGCCGTGGCATTTAAACGATGCCCAATTGGCACTAAGAGGCCTAAAGTGTGCCAAGAAAACATCCCCCACACCATTACACCACCACCACCAGCCTGCACAGTGGTAACAAGGCATGATGGATCCATGTTCTCATTCTGTTTATGCCAAATTCTGACTCTACCATCTGAATGTCTCATCAGAATGACTCTACCATCTGAATGTCTCAACCCTAACCCTAACCCATCCGCCTCAAGGTTGTGCGTGTTGTGGCTTCACAAATGCTTTGCTGCATACCTCGGTTGTAACGAGTGGTTATTTCAGTCAAAGTTGCTCTTCTATCAGCTTGAATCAGTCGGCCCATTCTCCTCTGACCTCTAGCATCAACAAGGCATTTTCGCCCACAGGACTGCCGCATACTGGATGTTTTTCCTTTTTCACACCATTCTTTGTAAACCCTGAAATTGAACAGGTGTTCCTAATAATCCTTTAGGTGAGTGTATATAGGCTTGATGTTGGCAGCAGAAGCTTTCATATCGCACAGCGTGCCGATCACAGGCGAAGGTACGATATGTATGGCTACGTGGATTTAGAAGTACTTCTGATTGGCTGGTGCTGCGGCGTTGAAAGAACTAATCGGCGTCCGTTAGATTTTCATTCCTGAACTATGTGTTTATTCCATCTAACAGAGACCACTGCTCCACTGCCTAAAATGCCTCGATCGAAGTCCAGATATTACTTGTGATATTACAATGTGAAATGTTAGCATAATGAAGACATACACAAAGAAAGAAGGTGAGGCTTTAGTAAGTTGTAGTGTTGTCGCCATGTTGTGGAGCTCCAATGTTGGTTTAGAGTCCGATCGATCGGCTTGATCATCCGCACTTTCAGAATCTGATTCAAGCTTGAACTGATATGGTAAAGCCGAGAACATTATTAACTGTTTGTGTTTACAATTGCTTCAGAAGCATAGAAAGCTGAAACTCATGGTTATGGTAAGCAGCGTTACATTTCAGACTCACTGGCCAATCACAATGCACTGGGTCAGCCGACAAATCAGAGCGCTCTGGGCTTTTGGAGGAGGAGCTTTGTAGAAACTGGAACTCAATCAGGGGTGCATTTCCCACACAACGACGTAACTCACTATTTAACTACCATGGTACGATGCATCATTGAATAAATCAACTAGCTAGTCACGACTATTTCCCGAAACCGTACTGTCGTAACTTTGATGTTCAAACACGTTGGTTAATGATGTCACAAAGGTGGTGGAGTAATAACTTATTTTAATTAATCTGTTTGAGATCGAATTAATACTAGATTTTTTGTTATAGACTACATTTAAACATTTTCAGATATTGTATTTTATAAATGATTTGTTGTTTGTACTTTATTTATTTATTAATAATAATTAACAATAAACATGTAAGCTCAAAGGTCTGACCTTATGGGTTTACCATATTTTATGCTAAATTAAATCTATATAAACTTTAATTTTGCGCAAACTATGCATGATACATACTGTCACGTTTTTGTACTGTGATATATTGTGACACAATATATTGTTACACCCCTAAAACTAACTGTTTTACTAACTGAAATATGACACCATTACTGTATAAAATGGACAGTGGTGGAGTATATTTATTTTGTTACTCTACTTAAGTACATTTTTCAAGTATCTGTACGTTATCTGAGTATTTTTATTTTGGGAAACTTCTACTTTTACTTCACTACATTCCAAAGCATAATCTCATACTTTTTCCTCCACAACATTTCATAAAAACATGTCTTTCCACGTTATTTTGAACTGAAGAAATCGCCATTCGCTCCGAGACGCAATAGCGCTCTTCATAAAATGTTAACATATTTTTCCCTATGTGATGTCTGTTTTTATATTGTATGTTTATATTCGTCAACATATATACAAACATTTAGTTTTTCCTAATTTCCTACAGGTGAACACGGAATATTCTGGCAGTTTTGCAGGACTGCAGCCACTATTCGTTCTGTTTGACCTTCTCACCGAAAATGAAAAGTGGGAAACTTTCTCTGAGCAGTTTCCTATGATTTGCTGCCCTTTATCACTTTCGGCTGCTATCGGACTGCACCACATAAATAGGACAAATGGTCCACTCATAAAAAGAGTTTCTTTACCTGAAGCCAAAATGTGGGAGGGATGATAATGGCACAGATGAGAGCCACAAAATAAAATGTTAACTGCATGTATTATACATCCACTGAAATGCACTACAGTGCTATTGTACTTTCTTTCTATTAACAGCCTAATAAATTAGAGTGTAGATTTACATAGCTTATATATCTATAGCGTATATAAAAAGCTTTAAAAAAATTTTTTATTCCTGTGGTAACAAAGCTGAATTTTTAGTATCATTGCTCCAGTCTTCAGTGTCACATGATCCTTCAAAAATCATTCTAATATGCTGATTTGGTGCTCAGGAAACATTTATTATGATTATCAATGTTGAAAACAATTGTGCTGCTTAATATTTTTGTTGAAACCATGATAATTTTTTTTTTCAATATCTTTTTAAATGAATAAATTAATGCATCCTTGCTGAATAAAAGTATTAACAACTTTTGAATGGTAGTCTAGGTCTATAATGCCTCTTATTACTAATTCATCCAGACACTGACACTGATACCTGTAGAAATGAATGGATCTCAATAGCACTTGCTCAGATGGCTCGTCATGACCCCAAGAAGAATGCAATTTGAAATCTACCATCTTCGCTTATGTACGTTCAACTTTGAAACTATTTCTCTCAACCATAGTTGCTCTCAGCAGCCCGGTGGTCTCAGGGTCACCCATACATTACGGTACAGAGAGAGCATGCATTTTAAAATCAGAAGCTTCAATACATTTTGTTTTTAATGTATGATGTTGCTGTTTGAGCATGAAAAAGGTCTGCGAAGTTACAAACTCCACTCCAAAGGGGGTTATTCTCTATATCAGTGCGCCCTGAAACGCCTCGATTGTAGTCTTGAGTTTTTCTCCGGAAACAAACTCGTCACAATATTCCTCATTTAAATAATAATAAAAAAAGGTGGCGAGACCTGCGTTAATAGTGTGTTGAAACTCGTGGTTATGGTAAGTGGCATGACATTTCCAAAACAAGCTTTAAGCTTTAACTAATCACAACACACTGGTCCAGCCGACCAATCAGATCAACTTGTGCTTTTCAGAAGGAGGGGCTTCATAGAGACAGGAACTAAACAGAGCGTTACAGACTGACTGGGGCTGCGTTTAACTTTTAGAAATGCACTCATAAACTTCCCTAAGCACTTGTGGAAATGTCATTTTGAAGTGCATTAAACTTCATCAAGTGGGCAGGGGAAGTTTATTTTGGACAGACCCTCGGCCCTTTGGTTTTGACTGAGGGAGCGAATCTACTCAACACTTCAGGAAGATCCATAGGCCACAATGCAACATGATTGTGACGTCACAGCAGATCGTGCCTAATTTACCCCACCCTACACAATGTAGTATATGATATTGGAGTTGTTTTGACATTTAACCACATAATACTTGTAGCTACCTGACTGTTTTTTACAGTTATGTTTATTGTATTGTTATCATTTTCGTGTGTGTAATTTAAAAAAAATATTTTCTCCAACAGCCCAAGCACACATACAGCCCTGTAGAATGGTGGGTAAAACAAATTAATAATTAAAAAAGAAAATAATAAATCTGCCCCATTGCAGATTCCAAGTGATCAAGGGCTTAGGTTGTTCCATTTAAACACATTGCAAGGGTTCCGCCAGCAGTGGACACTCATGCAACATAAACAATGAAGTACATCCGAGTGAATGAGATGGAGGGAAGTTAGCGAGGGAAGGGCGTAAAAAAATGGATGCAGACTGGGAGAAGAGATGCTGCAATAATGTAAAATATGTGTATAATAATGTGTTTTTTGAACCTTCAAGCATGAAAATCTATTCTAGTAGTTCCCAAAACAAAATCAAGACTTTGAAAAAGGGCATAATAGGTCCCATATTTAAAAACAATGTGTTGACGACATTCAATCAAGTCAAATGACAGGAGCATGACCCTACAGATAAGATCACACACACATCAGATCACACACACACACACACACACACACACACACACACACACACACACACACACACACACACACACACACACACACACACACACACACACACACACACACACTGCTGGATACTCACTCTGTCTGTCGTAGGTGCTGTAAACTGCCACATACGGAACTCCAGGACCTGACACCACACAAACACAATCAATAAATAATGATACAAGACAATCATTGCTTTTTATCATTCTAACAAATGCTTTTTCCAAGTTTGCTTGAGATTTTTTTTTTTTTTTTTTTTAAATCAGTAATTCTCCAGTAGGGTGCTGTAGCCATTGTGTTGTCTAGTGTTATTTATTTTTATGTATTTTTGTTGTATGTTGTTTTGTTTTTTTGACATTTTATTTTGGTTTTTAAAAACACAAATTCTCTATATTTTTTGTTTGTTTTTGTTGTTATTGCTTATTAGGTTTAGTTATTTCAGTATTTTAACTAAAACTCTATGGATATGAGAAATGTTGCCTTGACAACTAGCTAAATAAAAAAAGTTTAAGTTTTTATCTATTTTATTTTATTTCATATACTTACAAAGTTTTTCAATGGCTTTAGTTAATGGCGATAATAACCCTGGTTGTGTCTCACAGAATAATTCTTTCATATCTGAATACAGTAGGCATATACTTGTATCACAACTGTTGACTTTGATGACCAATTTGAAATTATTATCAGTGGGGTTTATTTGAACAAACCCTAACCTATAAAGTATTAAACTTCAGCACGTAACGCATTCAGCATTTGTGCAGTTTTACTGGAAAAAAGCAAAAGAAGGTGTAATTTAATTAATATGCATTTTTATATTGGTCTAATCGAAATCGTTTTGTTCAGTTTGGCTACAAGCTAATTACATTCCACATAGAAAATACTTGACACCAGATTTAAAATTTGAAAAATACATACTAACTTTTATGCTTTACTACTACATAACAGAAAAGATGATGCATTTTCTAAATTAAATCACAATAAACTTTAAGGTCTTTTTAAAAGAGAATATTCCCATATGTATTTATAGTAAAATAATAATAATAATAACAACAAATTAAACATTATAAAATTAAAAAAAATTAGTTAATGTTTAATTTGTTGTTATTATTATTATTATTTTACTATAAATACATATGGGAATATTCTCTTTTAAAAAGAGAGGAGGTTTTTATAATAAATAAACATTTTAATATGAATGTATATTTTTATTTTTGGGAAAATATGGAAATATTGGGAAATCAAGCTTAGCATCAGTTCTGGCAGGTCACGTTAGTCAACTCGCATCAGCTGATCCACGTCTACCAATAGGGATACGACGCCTATCACTGTATACATATATAAGCTCCTTCAGTATTATCAGCAGCTATCGCGTTTCTCAGGAGCTAAATACCCTCCTCCATCCCCAGCTCCTCCTCTCGTCAGTCAGGATTTGGCATTCTGATTCCCCTTGAATCAGAATAAATTTTCGAATTATGTTGTACTTTAAAATCTTGAATTAATGATATCTGCAATACATTCATGTTATGCGATCTTATCCATGCATGGATGCGCAGGGAGTTCTCGCCCAGAACAGAACCATACCGCCAATCCAAACCGTATGCTAATTGTAAATCGTATTTGACGATAGTGGTCCTGACAGAAATATATATATATATGTTTAATTAAATAAATGTAAGGTTTGAACTAAACCATAAACTTATTTTTCTTTTTTAATTGGTCCAAAGTATAATTTTTGTCAATATACGATCTAACTTTCGATTTCTACTTTTCTACTTGCCTACAAACTAAATCTAGACATTCTACTAACAATAAGTATCTTTGCAACTACATGTCAACTAACTCTCATTAGAGTACTAGTAAACTGTTTGCTTAATATCTGCTAACTCTTTATTGTGATGCTCCTCCAACAGACATTCTACTGACTAAACTTTGCAACTACTTCAGCTTATTCTACTAACTCAAACTCTAACCTAACAGTCTACTAATACTCTATGAGAGTTAGTTGACATATAGTTGCAAAGTTACTTATAGTTAGCAGAGTGTCTAAAGCGGACCATCGAAATAAAAGTGTAACCAAAAACCTAAACAATTTTTAAAATAATAGTCAAAGGTGCATGATTAAGTATTAAGTCAGAGCTTATGCTTCAGTAGCCTGGTTAAAACCAGACCATTCTCAGTTGTAACTGAGTTAGGGTCTGGCAAAGTGTCCTAGACAAATCATTTCCAGAGGGGCGTCACCAACGGACGTCGCGGATAGACCTAAAACCAATCAGAGCGATGAAGGAGATGACGTATGCAGAGCGGCGGAGAAACTTCTCCGAGTGTTGTTCTTTACTCGGTTTTTAACAAAAAGGAAACGTTCAAATCGCTTAAAACAGACGCGATAGCTGATTGGAACGAGTGATGTTCGACGGCGGCATCCATCTTTGTAATGTAGGCTACAAAATCTGCTTCAAAATCCCAGCCCCGTCGTCATCGTGTAAAGCCCGCCCCAACGTTTCTGATTGGTGCCTCGATTTGACGGATTGGAAATGGGCTTGAATGAGCTCTTTGCCAGACTAACAACAACAGTTAATTCATTTGTTTTACAAGTGCTCTAAAGTGCTCCAAAGTTTTTTTTTTAATACTGCTGTGTAACTAAACTGAAAAAGGTGCATAAAATCTTCTCTTAACGAGCATCTGCGATGAAGCTTTTATGAGTGCCACAACAGCACTGATCATAAACACGTCATTGCTCAAGGAGTTCGCTCATGACAGTTCAATATACGACCATGGCAGCATTCAGGCCTTCCAGACTGCCTACCGAACAATTCAGCTGCTATAGAAACAAGCCTTGCAAATAATCAATGCACTTTGCAGCATGGAACCTTCACAGCTGAACAATAACACGGTGCTCTCTGACAATGAGTCCACTCTCACTGTCTCCATCCCTTTCTTTATTTCACTGAATGACGGACACTGAACACGGATGCATAAAGCTTGTCAGAAGATGTTGTAACATCAAGCCAAATCGACATTCACCGCAGTTTCAACTCACAAGTGTTTAATGAAAATGTGTCTGGGTTGTGGTGAGGTCAGAGAGGATTTTAAAGTTTATAAAAAAAAACCTTAAACCCTATTATTAACCGGTACAACACTAATTACGGTAACACTTTATTTCGATAGTCCACTTTAGACATTCTAAGACCTATAAGTAACTTTGCAACTACATGTCAACTAACTCTCATTAGAGTATTAGTAGACTGTATGCTTAATATCCGCTAACTCTTTTTTTTATTCTCCTCCAACCGACTATAAGTAACTTGGAAACTACAAGTCAATTTATTCTACAAACACGAACCCTAACACCTAACCGTAACCTAAGAGTCTACAACTGTCTACTAATAATCTGATGAGAGTTAGTTGACGTGTAGTTGCAAAGTTACTTATAGCTAGAGGAATGTTTAAAGTGGACTATCGAAATAAAGTGGAACCCTAATTACTACTATACATGACATAAATCTTCATATACTGAGATCAAAAGATAAAAGGAAGAGATGTCTACCTTTACAGTTGAGCAGAAAGTAGTCCATGCTGGGACTGAAGGAGCCACTGACATACCCACAGCTGTCAGTGAAATCACAGGACAGACAGCGGCGGTTGAAGGAGCCCACTGTGTCTGCGCTGGAACAACCACAGACACATTAACACTGTCAGCGAGAACAAGCCTGCGACAGCATCAACCAAGACTTGAATATATGTGCCATATGTACCTGTAGAGATGTCTTCTTTTAGGGTCATCCTCAGTACTGAGGAAATATCTATTCAGACAAAAAATATATAATATCAAAGCATAGTACATATAACACTTTGTATAATCTATACAAAGAAGCTAAACGCTTGTGAAACAGGAGTACACTTTACACAATAATATTGCAAAATGTATGTAATGCTTTTGGGCACTTATTTGCATGTTAATTGCAAATAAATAATTATAAAATAAACTGTATTATAGTTTAAATATGTATTAAATGCAATTAGCTGAACTTTATAGTGCTTTTTGACACACTTAAGTAGGATTTAAGTACATTTTTGTATGCAAGTTCATAATTACTTCTATTGTCTTTAAAATGTGGTTAAAGTGTGCTGCCAAATAGTATATATTGTATACTAAAATGTACTTTAATGTCATTTCTATTGAATGTTATGGAGGCCATAAAGGGACATGGTGATGGAAAAACAATATGAGATGGGAGAACAAAATATATATGTCAATGCTTTTGTGTTCTCTCTCAAATGTTTTAAGTTCCCTCAAGAAACTTTGTCCGCTCCCAAAATGTTTAGCTTTTTGGGTGAGCAAACTTGTACGATTCTAAACCAAAAATACTTTGTATGAGCTGCACTTCTCTTGTTTATTGCCCATTTAAGATTAATCGATTGTTGTATTCCTCGCTTTGGATAAAGCGTCTACTAAATGAATTAGTGCTGTCGAATTGATTAATTGCAATTAATCACATCTAACAAAAAAGTCAGTGTTTACATAATATATGTGTGTGTATATTATAAAATGTATATACATATTGTATATATGTCTGTGTGTGTATAACTTGTCCACACACACACATTTATACATATATATACTGCATATATACACTACCGTTCAAAAGTTTGGGGTCAGTGAGAATTTTATTTTTATTTTTTGGAGGAAAGAAATGAATACTTTTATTTATCAAGGACAGTAAAGACATTTATAATGTTACAAAATATTCGATTTCAAACAAATGCTGTTCTTTTGAACTTCCTATTCATCAAAGAATCCTAAAAAAAAAAAAAAAACTGTACAACTGACAGACCAACAACTGTTTCAACATTGATAATAATAATAAATGTTTCTTGAGCATCAAATCCTCATATTATACTGATTTGTGAAGGATCATTTGACACTGAAGACACTGACACTGGTGATGCTGAAAATTCAGCTTTGATCACAGGAATAAATTACACTTTACTATATATTCACACAGAAAACAGCTGATTTACACTGGAATAATATTTAATACTATAACTGATTTTTGTTGTATTCTTAATCAAATAAACGCAGCCATGGTTAGCAGAAGAGAATTCTTTTAAAAGTATTTAAAATCGTACCGACCCCAAACTTTTGAACGGTAGTGTATATGCGTATGTACTGTACATATACAGACGTAATTAACACATTGATGTATATAAATGTAATAATATATATACACACACACATATATTATGTAAACACAAACCTTTATGTTAGATGCGATTAATCGCAATTAATCGAGTTGACAGCACTAAAATGAATAAATGTAAATGCAAACGCAAAGTTTCTTGGGGGAACGCAAACGTTTTGTGAGCGAACACACACGTTTCGAAATATCATTTTTCCTCCCATGTCATATTTTTTCCACCACCATGTCCCTTTCGGCGTTCCGTAGAAATGCCATGTATTTAAATATATTTGTAATTAGACATCTGTAACAATGAAATTGCACTTTAGTACATTAAAAATGTATTACACCTTTAAATCGCCACAGTTAACACTTTAGTTAAATGTATAATTAAATACTTTACATGTGCTTTACTATGTTAATCAACCCATCAAAGTAAGTGTACATCTTAAAAGCATGTTAATTTTCACAAGGGTAGATAGATACTTGTATATCTTATATAACATGGTACTGAACGATTTCCATACATCCCATAATAATCACTACTTAGCCTAAATATGTTCATTCTTACTGACTAATGAATCATTGATGTTCAGTGTGTGGTGTTGGTGGATTCGCTCACATTAATTGGCTGTCCTCATCATATGCCAGAACGCGTGTGACGTCCCAGTCTCCTGATGTGATCGACTGCAGAGAATCTGTGCTGCTGTTGGGCTTCATGAACAAAACAAATTAAACAGACATCAGTCATACTGAATGGAACTCGAGATTGTGAATAATACAATGTTATTAATGTGTTGTCATTAAAAGAGACGTAGAACATGTCTGAAGTAATTAAGTAATTAGTCAATTAAATGCTGTCGACAGTGAAAAACGTGATTAGTTCAAAAATATCACAAAACCAACCGCCATGGCAAAATGAAGAAACTTGTTTGTATTAAAGGGGCGCCTTGATATTTTGACATATATGACAATTGTCTTTGTACCATTTCAGTTTTTCCCAATTGCTAAGACACATTTCTTGAAACTTACCCACTTTACCCAAAAGCAAACAATCAGCCCCAAACCATTTCATCTGTATTCAAAGTCAAACAATGCTTTCAGATCATCCACACAGCCAGTCAATATATAAACACTACAGAGCATTCATTAGACACTACATCAAAAATGGAGAACACAGCATCCAGAGCATCTAGTTACAGAAAAAAATTACATTGTAAACAGTAAACAAAATTTGCAATTATGTATGAGTATAGTAATCGCAACTAAGTAAGGTGAATATATTGTATACTGTAGGAACTGCAAGTGCAGTTTTGCATTGAATATTGTATAGTATGGAATGTCTGTATATTCCTTGTATATTCATTATTGTGTCCCAGCATTCTCAGTGCTGGGTTGTGTGACAGGGAGGGCATCCGATGTAAAACCTGTGCCAAATCATGTGTGTGTGAAGCGGACCCTGAAAATGTGTAGGGATAACGCTAAGAAAGAGCTGGGATGTCTGTATATTCAGCACTTGTGGAGTGTAAACACACAGTAGTTTGCAAAAGCCCAAAAGGTCAAAGACAACTCTAAATTAAAACATGTTTCTATATGCTATAGGAAGCTGTGCAGCAAAATCAAGGTCAGTGAGAGATTCATTCTGCCTCACGTTTACATGTTGGGTCCAGCCTGAGGACTTTGTCTGGCAAGAGACAACATTGCCTGTGATGTGGACAAAGGAGAAAACTCTCTAGTGTTCCAGATCCAGCCTTGACAACACTGTCCACACCTGGCTATTCCTCTTCCTCCCCATCCACCTACTCTTCCTCCTCTCCCTCTCAGACTGTTTCCATCCATTGTTGCTATAAAAATTCACTCTAAAATGGCTTATATTTTTGTACAGTTGGTTTGATCACATCATTAGAAACAAGTGTGAACCATTCTGAGCCGTTGTATGTAAACGATGACAACTGTGTTGTAGTTTAACTTTTGCCACATGTGTTTACCATTTAGCAACTGAAGTGCATCAAAGTGCAAAATGTGTTTTAGTGAGTGAGAATGTGTTTAGAGTTTTGCAAATCAGAGCATGAGATTTGCAAATGGTGTCTAACTGCCTGAACTTGTTTAATGTTTCTCAGACAAATAGGTTTTGGGCCTTTGATAATTTGGTACAGAGAAAGGGATTTATTGTCTTAGCAATTGTGAAAAACATCCTGCAAACATCCTGCAAGTTTCAGAGCTTAAAATGTCCTCCTTATTATAAACAAAGCATTTAATGAAGCTCCCAAAGACAGTTCGTTTGGATACTGAGGGATTTGAGATGTCACACATGATGTCATATTTCTGCCTCCAGAGCAAGACATCGACAAATAGTTTTACATCATCGCACCATAGGCCCCGCCCACTGGCGTTCAGTCGCTTCGCATCAAAAGCAAATAGTCATTATAATTAATGACACTGTCTACACTGGATACAGCATACAGATTCAAAAGTTTGAAAAGCCCTGCTTTAACACACTTTGCTGAAGTTTGTACCTGTGAGATGGACATGGAGATGTGGAAGAACTTCCCTCGTCCTCCCTGTGGGATTGCTCTGGTGAAGAACAGCCTCAGACCGTCTTTAGAAAACAGCGGCTCTTCATTCTGTTTGGGAAATTATCATTACCGTCACACCAGCACCATTATTACTGTCATCAGGTGATGTTTTCCACCCATGGTAGTGTTTCGTCATTTGGTTTGCTCTGCAGAGTTTCATAATTACTGAATTATAAGACCCGCAGGAGCACTAGAGAATGCGTCCGCAGCACAGAGCGGTCGTATATCTCCAAACAACACCAAAAACGTTAAAACCATAACAACATATATTAGAATGTGAATTATTATTATGATGATGCAGTGCATATGTAATAGTGCGTCTGAGCCCTCAGGCCTATTTCTGCAGGAGCCACACAATCCTTTATTCATGTTATTGCAAAACATTTCATGCGACCACTTTCTCCCTCTGGTGAAAAACAGACATGAAAAACTAATCAGGAAAAACAATATCAGCTCAAGCACGGTACTGTGGGGAATATGATAAGACAAACAACATCAAACGTTCCTGACTATTCAAAGCCGTTATCATTGACAAACACTGACATGGCACATCCCATCATTTCTTCCCCCTGTCTAGGCAGAGGAAGTTAATTCTCACCTGTCTGTGCAGCCACCCCTCACTTTCATCCTCATGTTTCTGAAGAAAAAAGCAAACAAAAAACATGGTAAGATTGCAGTGAAATATTACAAGTGTGCAGAATCGAGTTTCTGACTCATTTAGTCAAATTCAATAAAACCTGTGAACATTTTTTTCTTAATGAAACAAAGTACTAACTAGCAATCAACAATACAGTGACCTGGTTACCTACTGCGTTTAAAGTGCTGTTCATGTGAATTCACGTCATTGGTTTAGAAAAATAAAAGAAATAATGGAAATGGAAAATACTTAAAAAACCCAGGCATACCTTGGTGCAGACACCCGTTGTGGCCACACAGAGGGTCAGGATGGAGATATTCTGGGCTCGGTTCAACCAGTTTACTGCCAGTTTCGTACTTGTGGCCCACTTCACCATAGTCACATAGTATTCACTGTAATATACACAAGAAATAAGCAGCAATGTCTTCTGGCAGAAAGACTATATCCAATCACTAGACCTTGACCGAATCTTTCAAAGGTTTTCGTAGAATTCAAATGCCCATCGTTCACAGCTATACAAAATTCTTTATTCTACACCCCTTTATTGGATATTTTGGCTAATTTGATGATACTTTCAGCTAGGGATGCATAATATATCAGTATCATATTGGTTACAGGCTGATTTTTATTTTTTTTTGCACATTTTCTCTATTTTCTAAATGTGATATAAACATATTATTAATACAATATATTCATTATATTTATTTACATATTAATCTTTAGCAAAACTCAAAATGAATATCCATTTTTTAATACTGTTCAATAAAATGTTGCAATGTATAAATTCACTTTTAGCAGAATTTTAATGTCATCCATTTATCGGTTCTTGGCCATAACCAAAAATGGTAACACTTTAGTTTAGGGTCCAATTCTCACTATTAAGTCGTTGCTTATTAGCATGCATATTCCGAGGATATTTGCTGTTTTTTAGTACTTATAAAGCACATATTAATGCCTTTTTCTGCATGACCATATTCTACATCCCTTAATCTTACCAAATACCCAAACTTATACCTTACTAACTATTAATAAGCAGTAATTAGAAATGTATTGAGGCAAAATTCGTAGTTAATAGTGAGAATTGGTCCTTAATCCTAAGTGTGACACAAAATATCACCCTAAGGGCTGGTGGTGATGTAAAAATAATAGGAACAATTTTATTTCAATGCTTTTGCATTCGCTTGCAAAACTTTTGAGCTCTCTCACAAAAGTGTTACTTTCCCCAGAGAAAATTTGGAAAATCTTTTGCGTTCTGTTGCAAAAGTATTATCATCGAAATATAGTTTTTCCTCCAACCTCATATTATTTCCATCACAAAAGTTTTGGTCCTGAAAGCAAAGGTTTGAGAGAATGCCAGCTTTTTGTGAGAGAACGCAAAGATTCTCAGGCGAATTCAAACGTTTTGTGACAAAAACGCAAAGCATTCAAATCTCAATTTTTCCCCAACAACATCCATTGTAAATTTCCCTATAATGAACATTTGGAAAGTAAATTAATGCATCAGCCCACCCTATTCTTTGGTCCTCTGGTCTTCTCATCTCAATAGTGTGCAGTGGGCCATTGAGATTCACCACATACAGAGAAATGACGGGGTTTTCCTCCCCTGCCTGGAAGAAAAACATTCAAGTATAACACATTTTAATCTTCACCACTACCCCTTATGTTTACAGTAATGCAAAAAAGTCTTTACCTTGGGGTAATGGTATTGTCTCGCCGTAGGGTAGACAGAGCCGGTGAACATGGGGATCTCCATTTTTGGCACCAGCGTGTCGTTGATGGTTGCGTACGCGAGCCTGGCCCCATCCGGAGACCACCAGTGTGCGATGTGAGACTTAAAGATCTCCGCTGCACAAGAAAGATTCAGGAGTTTCTCTCAGTCATATTTCACTGTGGTTCAATCACTCGAATAATTGCAAGAATAGTAAAGAGTAATCATCCATGACACAGCGTCTCTCAGGTCTCATTCCAGCTACGTCTACACACACACACACACACACACACACACACTGAGATTTCCCATCTTCATTCGGATACAGTTGATGCACCTGACGCGGTTAAGAGCATTTCTCCGTAACCACCTGTTTCTATATGAATCTTTGCACAGAGGCAGCGAGGAAGGTTCTGGCCCATAAATCACAGGGCGGACTGTAATCTCAGCGGGGCCGGTGAGAGAGAGAGAGAGAGAGAGAGAGAGAGAGAGAGAGAGAGAGAGAGAGAGAGAGAGAGAGAGAGAGAGAGAATCGGCCTTCTTCATCAAGTGCCCCTTCTCTTCTACAATATTAGGGAAAAAAGCAATTTCTGGACTTCACCAAGGGCAGCGGAAATAGGGTCTGACCCCTCTTCCTGAGCTCCAATAGGCAGGAAGCCACATGCTCAGCACAGTTGTGCTCACTTAATCACCTACAGAGAGAGTGAGTGAACAAATCTGTTCAGAGAGCTTATGTTGGCATCTGAGGATTTTGACAGTTATTTTTAGTTAGCTTATGGTTTTAATTTTTAGATCCATTTTTGTTTTGAATTAATTAATTAGTATATTAATGTAATTTACACTACTGATAAAAAGACTGTGGTCAGTACGTTTTTTTTTACAGAAATTTATACTTTTATTAATCAAGGATACATTAAACGTGAAAATAACATTTTACATGGTTACAAAAGGTTTATATTTCAAATAAATGCGGTTATTTTGAACTTTCTATTCATCAAAGAAGACTATATAATAGTTTCCACAAAAATATTAAGCACAACTGTTTTCAACATTGATAATAATCAGAAATGTTTCTTGAGCAGCAAATCAGCATATTAGAATGATTTCTGAAGGGTCATGTGACACTGAAGACTGGAGTAATGATGCTGAAAATTCAGCTTTGCATCACATGAATAAATGACATTTTAAATTATATTAAAATAGAAAACAGTTATTTTGAATTGTAATATTTCACAGTATTGCTGTTTTTACTGTATTTTTGATCAAATAAACGCATCCTTTGTGAGACTTCTTTCAAAAACATTCATATAAAATAAAGTAAGATCATATTTATTCATATATTCATGTTATTTATATAAAATAATGTTTATTAATAATACTGCCACATGTAAGTTCTGTGTTCCCTCCTTCATTGTGTTTTTGGTTCTGTCCTGTGACCTAGTTTTCCTCAGTCTGTTTATTTAGTCATTACATTCAACTGTGTCCTATTAATTATTATCTCATCAGCTCCCTTATTTGTTCTAGTCTTTATTCTCCCTGTTTCTTTCAGTTGGTGTCCGTTCTCGTCAATGTTAAAGTGTGTTATGTCTGCTTCCCTGAGTTCTCCTGTTTGGATTAAAGACTATTTTATTTGAATCTTCGTCTTCATGCACTTATTTTCAGCAGCACCCGTGACAAATACAATAATTTGCGGTTTTGAACAATGCTTTCTAGGTTTTGGGTTTTGATGTAAATATCATTTTGATTTCTGAAGTGAATCTGATTTTAACAAATGCATGTCCAATTACAGTGTAAACATTTAAAAGGCTTACATTTTAAGTTGTTCGAGTAACATAACTCTTTGTACTTGACATTTTATATACTTGATATATAGGCCTAAGTTGTGGATTTCCAAACTACTTTCATTTGTATCAGACATTTGGGAAATATGATTTGTTTTAAAGACCCACTCCGATGAAAATAATGTTTTTCTAGGTGTTAACATGTTCTTGTGGCATTTTTCTGATGTTAGAGGACATATCTTGAGAAAAATAAGCTCAAAGTTGTATTTCTGAGTATTTCTACATTCAAATGGCTGTGAATCAGTAGCAGACGCTAAAATGCCGGCTAAAATAGACTGGAGTTGTGACGTAACTCCACTGGGCGTCTCCACACGCGACGTCTTGGAGTGAAATAATGATCGGTGATCGGTGATAACTTTGATTAACTTCGGATATTAATAATTAACGTGTATATAATACTGTTGCCCCACCGGTATTGGGGGTGTAAGCTAGCGGGAGAGACAAAGCTCTCAGCAACGGGCAGGGGGAGGGTCGTCTCCGTACCAACGGCTCCGCCCACAACGCAGAGGCGAATTGCTAATGAGCTACTGCCGCTCTGCTGAAGCGAAGTCCCAGAAAACGGCACAGGTTTAGTGATTTTGGCTAAAAATGGCATAATCAGAATTTAAAGACCACTGGGAATGTTTAAAAATAGCTCAAAATATGATCGGAGGGGGACTTTAATATTATATACTAAGTTTGCGAGTTTACTCTCATCTGCTCATTTCATCTGTGTGCTTTAATGTTGGCTCCTTCCAAAACCTTAAATGTTGCAAATGGATGCTTCCATTTGGTTGGCCTTTGAACTTAGTATAGATGTATCCTTTACTGCTAATGATATCCCACAATCCTGTGTGTTTCAAGTTTTCTTGGTCCGTATACAACAGCTTTGAAAATTGAAGCTTGAAACATTTTTGGGTGAACTAGCCCTTGAATGCCAATGAGGACAAGTTTTTAATAACACATTTGAATGCCTTGAGAGCATGATGTGGATGTTTCTAGAGGAAGTGCTTGTGAGTATCATGGGAACTTTACAATGAATCTGATCATTAAAGAGATGCTGACCCATGGATGAACCAAAGCAAGCCTGCAGCAGACATCTCTGTACAAAACAGCAAAAACGGCTCTCATTAGACATAAGGTGTCAGAAACCCTGCAAACACATCTCTCTCTCATTCCTGTTTTCTGTGTGTATGTCTGTGCCCTTTATTCTGCCAAACACACACTCACACTCTCAGTAGTGAGCCAGGAAGCTTGTTGGGCTGTTGATTGCTCACACAGGGAGGTTTAATAGCAGAGCTGAATGACAGATGAAACACAAGTGTGTGTTTTGAGAGCTGGAGGACAGTAAAGTCGCGTCCAGCACACACACAGTCCTCTTACACTTGTCCTTTAACCAGAGGAAACAGCTGTAGGTGAATGAGCTGAAACTTTACTGTTCAGACTGAGCATTTCCATCATCTTTTCTTCATTCTAAAAACCAACAAAACTTTTGACGTGCCCCTGTGTACAGGCTATTCCAAATAGGGCCAAACACTAAGCAGCATTACACATATAATTCATGGAAAGGCAATCCCACAATGCATCGTGAAACATTTTCATCACAATTTTTACTTTATTTCTCGTAATTCAGACTTTTTACTCAGAATTCAAGTTTACATATAACACAATTCTAAGTTTATTTCTTGCAATTTTGAGTTAACATCCTAGAATTCTGACAATTTTTCTCAAAATTCTATTTTTTTATCTTGCAATTCGGACCTCAGAATTTATTAAACTTATTTATTAAATTAAGTTTATTAAACACACAGATGTGAATTCCTTTTTTTTTTTAATTATGAGTTTATATCTTGCAATTTTTTTCTTGAAATTCCAAGCTTATAACTTGCAACTTTGAGCAAACATCTCACAATTCTGACTAATTTTCCCCAAATTGGATTATTTCTAGCTCGCAATTAAAACTTCCTCAAAATTGTTTTAAAGATTTTAACACACAGTTCTGACTTTATTTCAAGTACATTTTCCAGCTTATATCTCAAAATTGTGAGATATAAAGTCAATTCTTAGAAAAAAAGTCAAATATGTAAATGTATTGCAAGATGTAAATTCCAAATCATAGGGTATAAACACAGAATTGCAATAAATAAAGCCAGAATTATGAGATAAAAGTCACATTTACTGTAGGAGTCAAAGGGCCCTATCTTGCACCCGGCGCAAATGACTTTGTACACTGACGCATGTATCATTCCTATTTTGCACCCGCGCAAAGCGGACTTTTCCCTCCACAGACGCACGTCGGTTAACTAAGAAATACACTTGCGCTCCCCGGGGCGGTTCAGCGCAAAGAGGAGGCGTGTTCCGGCGCAAACTTTCCCTCATGCTATTTTGCTGTTGAACAAAACAATCTACACTCACCGGCCACTTTATTAGGTACCCCATGCTAGTAACGGGTTGGACCCCCTTTTGCCTTCAGAACTGCCTCAATTCTTCGTGGCATAGATTCAACAAGGTGCTGGAAGCATTCCTCAGGGAGTTTGGTCCATATTGACATGATGGCATCACACAGTTGCCGCAGATTTGTCGGCTGCACATCCATGATGCGAATCTCCCGTTCCACCACATCCCAAAGATGCTCTATTGGGTTGAGATCTGGTGACTGTGGAGGCCATTTTAGTACAGTGAACTCATTGTCATGTTCAAGAAACCAATTTGAAATGATTAGAGCTTTGTGACATGGTGGAAGTAGCCATAAGAGGATGGGTACATGGTGGCCATAAAGAGATGGACATGGTCAGAAACAATGCTCAGGTAGGCCGTGGCATTTAAACGATGCCCAATTGGCACTAAGGGGCCTAAAGTGTGCCAGGAAAACATCCCCCACACCATTACACCACCACCACCAGCCTGCACAGTGGTAACAAGGCATGATGGTTCCATGTTCTCATTCTGTTTACGCCAAATTCTGACTCTAACATCTGAATCTCTCAACAGAAATCGAGACTCATCAGACCAGGCAACATTTTTCCAGTCTTCAACTGTCCAATTTTGGGGAGCTCTTGCACATTGTAGCCTCTTTTTCCTATTTGTAGTGGAGATGAGTGGTACCCGGTGGAGTCTTCTGCTGTTGTAGCCCATCCGCCTCAAGGTTGTGCGTGTTGTGGCTTCACAAATGCTTTGCTGCATACCTCGGTTGTAACGAGTGGTTATTTCAGTCACTGTTGCCCTTCTATCAGCTCGAACCAGTCTGGCCATTCTCCTCTGACCTCTGGCATCAACAAGGCATTTCCGCCCACAGAACTGCCGCTCACTGGATGTTTTTTCTTTTTCGGACCATTCTCTGTAAACCCTAGAGATGGTTGTGCGTGAAAATCCCAGTAGATTAGCAGTTTCTGAAATACTCAGACCAGCCCTTCTGGCACCAACAATCATGCCACGTTCAAAGTCACTCAAATCACCTTTCTTCCCCATACTGATGCTCGGTTTGAACTGCAGGAGATTGTCTTGACCATGTCTACATGCCTAAATGCACTGAGTTGCCGCCATGTGATTGGCTGCTTAGAAATTAAGTGTTAACGAGCAGTTGGACAGGTGTACCTAATAAAGTGGCCGGTGAGTGTATATTGTCTATAAAACAATTGCGCCACTGACCAGAAAAAACCTAGTCTAAAGTCAGTGGCGCGTTGCGCGTTGTTCATTATGCTATTTTAAGGGCGCATGCTTGACCATAATCAATGTAGCGTGTGCACAACGCACATACACTTTGATTCTCTCATCTAAGCAGCCGTTTTAATTTTTGCAAATCATACATTATTACGATAGATAGATAGATAGATAGATAGATAGATAGATAGATAATTTATTATAAAAGCATACATGTAGCTTACACATTTACCCAAATTATCATACGGCTGTTTAACAGAAGTTAATTTGGGTGGGTTTCTCCATCCCCAATGTCACTTCTCTGTGTTTTACGCCCCTGACGAGAACGTTGCTCTCCTCGGCTGTGAACCGCTCCTGGCGCGCGCCTGGCAAATCCGCCGTTATAATAGGAATCCGCTTTAGAACAAGCGCGCCTGCTCTTAAAGGGAATGTGAGATGACGCTCTGATTGGTTTATTTCACGTTACGCCCAAACCACACCTATGAATAATGAAGCTACTTCAGACCAACCCCTTTTAGATTTGCGCCTGGCGCAAGAGGCATTTATCCCGCCGGGAAAATAGCAACAGCGCCGGAGGAGCAAGTAACTCCGCCCACAAAGTTACTTGTGCTTTGACACTTGCGTTTCAGATCGTTAAAATAGGGCCCAAAATGTGTTTATACAGGTGATGTGTTATTCTCATTTTGACCATTGAGTGGCGCTGTGCACATTATAGAGATATCAGTGTATATACTGTAGGTGGTCTTCCTTATGCTGTAGGGAAGTGTTTTGACCCGGAAGGGCAAAAAGGTTTTGACCGCAACAGCGAAAGCGGTGAACGTATGTACACTTCTCTTTAACATGTAAATGGAAAAATCTAAAATTGGACATTATGCACAGTGGTGTTGTGGAGCCAATAAACTGTGTATGGTGATGCAACGGAAGAATGGTCTTCTCGTTTTTTATGGATGAAATAAACAATGTAACACCAAAGCAAGAAAGTCAGTCAACCTAATTACTCCAGGACCAAACAACTCAGTAGCTTAAAGAATTGGATTTAGCTCCTACAATACAAGTCAAAACCTTTTCATGTGGAACTTTGTTTGGAATACGTTTGGATACATTGAAGAGGACACAATGTTAACGGGAGTCGCTGGATTTTGAAATCTGTGGTTTGCCAGCAGTGTAAAGGACGTCGGTTGAAGAAACAAAGGATCATCTAATGGCGCCCAACGCACTGAGGTATGTGTATGGCCATTCAGTTGTGTGCACACGTAATTCAAATGAATGAAATGGTCTGATCGCCAACGTGGGCAGATAAAAGACTTTGACACTGACTGTTTGTTGTAATGAACTATAAAAAAATAGACTAATCCTTATGGAGACACGCAATGCAACATTGGATAGAACTGTGGGGTCTGGTGTATCAGTTGTTAAATCAAATAGTGTGGTTAGCAATGTGGAAGTACAAACTGAAAAATGTGTAGCTGATAAATTGGATAAGTTGCAAGCTGGCAGAAAAGCCAAACTGAATAAGGCAGATAATATAAGAAAATCCTTGCAAGAGTTTATTCAAAAGGATGACAAATTACAGGTACAATGTGCATTTGAAGAGTTTATTGAGGTATGTGGTAATGCAAAAAGCATTCATGAGTCTGTATTGGGTTTATTGCCACCAGATGAAAAGGAAGAACAAGAAATGTGGTTTAAGGCAAAAACTATGTTTAATGATGAATGCATTGCTGATGCAAATTAATGGATTTTGTGTAATGAAGGTAATGTGTTTGCAAGAGAATGTGATGATAATGATGATGGTAATTATCCAAATGACAGTGTGTCCAATGTGGAAAGTAAACGTTCAAAAGGCAGCATGAGCAGTAGTAGAAGGAGCACTGCATCCTCTGCAAGGGTAAAAGCAGAAGCCGATAGAGCTGCAATTGTTGCTCGTGCTGCAGGTTTAAAGGATAGGTATGCTCTTGAGGAGCAAGAGCAGCAGGAGGAAAAGGGAGCAGCTCGACTTGGAGGCTGAATTGGCTGCATCTACTGCTAAATTGGCTGTTTTAGAGGCTTTTGAATGAAAAAGCTCTTCTCGAGGATCTTCAAGTGTTATGAATTCCCACTCGGGAAAGGAAGGAAATCTGGCAATGGGTTAAACCCTATGGCAACGGAATACAAACCTGGACAAGGGAAATCAGTTCAACAAAGTGTTTGTTTATTACCACCTGGCCAAATAGTTGATGTGCGACCTAAGACAAGTGAGAGTCGGATTAACATTGCTACAAGTCAACAGTATGCTGTTAATAAACAACGACCGACAATAGCTGCACAGGCAACATCACAGCATCCAACTTTTCAATTAAAGGACAAGAGGTCTGTATATTATGATACCACTGGTCAGAATACATCTGATGGTATTCTTAAAATCATGCATAAGCGAAATGAAATCACAACTGCCTTGCTTCAACATAATAGTTCAATGTCATTGCCACCAAGAAATATTCCCATATTTGATGGAGATTCACTTCAATACAGAACCTTTATAAAAGCTTTTGAACAAGGTGTGGAAGAAAAGGCCAGTAAATCAGATTGTTTGTTCTATTTAGAGCAATATACTGCCCTACAAAGGCAAAAGACCTTAACTCACCAGAGTGTGAAACTGAGAAAAATGACTTTAAAGTTTTTTTGTTGTCCAGCCAATTGTATGATAGGTAGGACAATGAAAATTTGCCAAGTAGTTGTCATAATGAATATATTTATCTACATTAAAAAATATTTAGCTCAAACTTGACCTTTGACCCCTATTCGGAAGTTACTGTATTCTGCCTTTGCATTATCTGCAAAACAATAATGGGTCATACAAAGGCAAAATACCTTAACTTCTAATTTATTGACCATTTTGCCTTTTATCACTCTATACAAACATTTCTATGATAACAACGATAGCCTTAAAATAACATTTAGTAAGTTCTGTCTAGTAAGGGTTAATATTACATCAATAGTTACAAAATATTACAAAATAAAAAAATTATGAGAAAGACCTTAACTCGCTAGAGTTTGGAACTGAGAAAAATGACTTTAAAGATTTTCAGTTGTCCCTCCAAATTAATTATAGGTAGGACACTGTAAATCTGGCAATTAGATGTTTTAGTAATAAAAATTATCTACATAAAAAATCTTGAGCTCAAACTTGACTTTTGACCACTATTTTAAAGTTACGGTACTCTGCCTTTGCATTGTCAGCAAAAAGTGAGAAGTTATGCCAAGGCAAAAGGCAGTAACTTCCACATTATCAATATTTGGTTGCTGATCACCATTAACAAAATCATTATAGTAACACCTGTATAAAATCTAGTGATCATGGCATTTATTTTGTATGATTTACACTTATAGACATCTACTTATAACTACCCTGTGCTTTGGTTGCATTCTGGTGGCATTATTAATACATGAGACATGGCAAAATACCTCCATAGCGGTAAGATCTTCAATTGGTACCGAGTGGCATAAGACTTGATAAACGCGCGTTCAAAATGATCACGATAAAACAGGTCCTCGCGCACATTCGACCCGGGGACTCGTTTATAGTATATTCATGTTCGAAGGTGTCATGCTCCTCGTACGTTCACGAAAAGTACGAAGTACGAACGCAGTGCTTTCCATCTTGAGACTCGGTGGGGAGCGCGCTCTGGACTACCTAGACGACTAATGCATTTATAGCACAACCTTCTGTGTTCTGCGTCTTTTCAGTAGCGGTGGTTTCAGCTGTCTGCCCTATTATTGTGCAGTGCACTTCGCTCCCGCGGATTTATTCCGGACAGTGTGATTGTAGGTACAACCCGCTTGTAACAGCTTGTCTGATGTTGTATGCACCAACAATTCTTGCTGCATTATGTTGTATGCACCAATATACCGTTGTTGCTTCATTATTATCACTCTGTGATATATAAGTCGTGCGTCGGCTCGACCGTGTTCAGGGCGGAGCTGAAGGCGCCGGCGAAGTTTTGGCACTCTGCCAGCTAGATGCATGATTGTTTCAACCCGATCTGGGTGAGGCGGGGATTTAGTTCTTTGTTGTATTCACCTGCTACGGCGTGTGTAACATTTTTTTCTGTCAACTCTGCATATATCATTCGCGATGGATAGCCTATCGCACGTTTTTCATATGGAGCGGGTTCAGACCATACTAAATGTTCTGACCGCATTTGTGCTGGACAAAGCTCTGAGGACATCAGAAGTTACAGGGACTGATGGCAGCTGTACAAAGTACACAGGCTACATCGTAATTTCGGAGATTTTAATGGAGAGCAAAACAAAGGCAGAACACCGTACAATCTGAAAGGTAGCATATTTGATAGAACGCCAGCACCGTAACTTCATATTGACGCGCGGCTAAACAAAGGCAGAGTACCGTAACTCAAAATGAGCGTTCCAAAACAAAGCCAAATAGCGGTAACTGGTGTTACGGTGTTCTGCCTTGGTTTCTCACGGGCTTTTGGAAGTTACTGTTAAGACAACCCATTATTTTCTCGAAAAAACGACGGAATTGACTCAAGATACTTATCCACATGATAAAGGGGGTCTTGAATGTGCCAAAAATATAAAAAACTAATTTTCGACCAAACACGAAGTTACGGTCTTTTGCCTTTGCACGGCAGTATACAGCCACGAGATCTGGTACATACAGTAGTTGTTAACACATGGCTCCTGAGCGGGGTTAAACAGTAACAACGAATCTTTTACAGGAACACTTCGCCAATGAATATAAAATTGCTACTGCTTATATTGAAAAGGCTCTGGCCTGGAACCCTGTGAAGTCTGAGGATGTGAAATCACTGCAAGCGTATGCGTTGTTCTTGTGTGGCTGTTGCAAAATAATGGGGGAGCTCCAGCACATGCAATAAATGAATATGCCTGTAAACATGCGAAGTGTTATTTCCAAATTGCCATTCAAGCTGAGGGATCAGTGGAGAGTAACAGCTTACGACATAATGGAAACAGGTAACCGTCGAGCTTGTTTTGTTGATCTGGTCACATTCATAGAACGTCATGTCCGAATTCTTTCTGACCCTTTGTTTGGTGATATTCAGGAGTCATCATTTGGTCTCACTGGAACGAAGACATTGACAAGATTTAAGTCACAGCCCAAGGAAAGAATGAAGGGAAATACCTTTGCTATTACAGTAGCAAACATAGATTCACTTTCAGGATCTGGGAGTCCAAAATCAGACTCAGGGAAGGCTGACAAGGATGATTGCCTATGTTGTTCTAATAATCACTCATTGGAGGAGTGTGATCTCTTCAATTCAATGAAGCACAAGGAAAAGATAGATTTTCTTAGGAAAAAGGGAGTTTGCTTTGCATGCTTGTGAACTGGGCACATGAGCAAGGATTGTTAAGGCCGGCTGAATTGCAAAGTTTGTCATCAAACTCACCCGACAATGCTTCATATCAAAAGGCAATCAGCAGCTGTGAAATCGTCGTCATGTGACAAGTTAGTTTATTCCATACAGGGGTCGGTAATGACCAATGTGCATTGTCTACTCTCCCAGTACAAGTTAAATCCATCAAAGTAAACAATGTCATAAAAACATATGCATTCTTGGATCCAGGTAGTTCAACCACATTCTGCTCAGGACAGCTTATGCAGAAGCTGAATATGTCAGATAAACAGGTCACATTCCTGCTCAGTACAATGGGGCAAAAAATCATAGTTCCAGCTTAATCCTTGACTGGTTTGGAAGTATCCAGTCTGGATTGCAATAACTTCTATCCGGTTCCTGGGGTGCTCACACAGCAGAAATTGCCAGTTGGTACTGATAACTTAATAACATCTGAAGATTTGGCTAAGTTTCCATACATATCAAAGGTGCACATCCCAAACATCAAAGCAAATGTTGATTTGCTGATTGGTACAAATGCTTCCAAGGTATTGGAACCTTGGGAGATAGTCAACAACAGTGGGATTGGCCCATATGCTGTTAGGACAGTGTTGGGATGGGTTATTAACAGTGTTGTTACAGTTACTTTGAAAAAGTAATCTGATTACTGATTACTCCTTTGAAAAGTAACTTAGTTACTTTACAGATTACTTGATTTTAAAAGTAACTAAGTTAGATTACAAGTTACTTTATTAGTTACATTTAGCAGCTGCTGACAACACCTCCGCCTCCTCAACATAAAAATGACAACCGATTTTGCCAACACTCACTTTATTGGAAGTGCATTTTTAACAGTAACGTCAACAATGTATCTCCTGACATTTTAAGTTGAACTTAAAAACTATTTCCTGAAAAAATACTTCACTTGACTTCACTTAACATAAATACATATTTTTATATAAAAAAAACAATAGTGACAGTCTTTCTTGAATTCACTTAACATAAATACTTGTTTTTTTAATAAAAAAAAAATAAAGACAGTCTTTCTTGACTGCACTTATACATAAATACTTGTTTTTCTAAAATATAAAATAAAGACAGTCTTTCTTGACCTGACTCCAAATGTTTCTTCAAATTTGACGTAGTGTTTTTGCAGCTAGATAGCACTTTATCGCCACCAGCATAGAGTGTACAACAAACCTTAATATTACCATCTTTAGCTGACACAAACTCAAAATAGTGATTCGTTTGGGGTGATGCGGTGGTGACACGTTCATGTAACATGTAAGGGTGGCGCTGCCAATAAAGCACCTAAAAGCTGTTACAAAAGTAATGATTATGAATACGTAAAATATATCAAGGAGACATTTTAATTGTTTATTAATAAACAAGTGTTTTCTGTGTCAGTGTCGGCAGCAAAGATGAAGTGACGATGCTGACTCGTGATCTTCGCAGTACTGTGAGGTACTTTCTTTGGTGGCCAGATGGAAACATCTCTGAGAGACTTCAGGAATATAAGATAACTGTACATTTATTCGGTGCAGTTTCCTCTCCGAGTTGTGCAAGTTACGCACTGAGGAAAACTGCAGATGACAATCAGTTTGAGTTTCCAGCTCATGTGATTCAATCTGTCAAGCTAAATTTCTATGTGGATGACTCCTTGCAGAGTTCAGTTACGGAAGAGGAAGCTATAAAGACGATGAAGGCTCTCATTGCTTTATGTCAAAAAGGGGGATTCATTTTGGAAAAATGGATCAGTAATAGTCGTGCAGTATTGCAAACTGTTTCAGTAGATCAAAGGGCCAAAGACCTGAAGGAGTTAGATTTAGACAGAGATAAACTTCCACTCGAAAGGGCATTGGGCCTACAATGGTGTGTGGAAACAAACTCTTTCAAATTCAAGTTGGAGGTAAAACAGCAGTCTTTTACCAAACGTGGCATGCTTTCGATCACCAGCTCTGTGTATGATCCTCTGGGGTTCTTGGCTCCAGTCATGTTGTCTGCCAAGATAATGCAACAAGAACTCTGTAGGAGAGGTTGTAGTTGGGATGATGCTATACCACAGGACATATTATGCCAGTGGAAGAGATGGGTGGAGGATCTGGAGTCGCTAGCTGTATTCACTGTGGACAGGTGTATTAAGCCTGGGGATTTTGGAGAGCTTAGGCATGTTCAACTACACCATTTTGCTGATGCCAGTATAAATGGATATGGCACAATAACATACATTAGAATGTTAAATCATGAGAAACACATTCACATTGCATTTTTATTTGGTAAAGCCAGAGTGACACCATTGAAGGCTGTAACCATTACCCGTTTGGAGTTGACAACAGCTGTGCTTGCTACCAAAGTAGATGCAATGCTGAAAGAAGAATTGAATATCCAGTTGGAAGATTCAGTCTTCTGGACCGACAGTACAGCAGTACTAAAGTACCTCAACAACGAAGACAAGCGTTTTCATACATTCATAGCTAACAGGATTGCAAGCATAAGAGAAACCGTTGAACCCTCACAATGGAGATATGTCAGTTCTAAGGACAATCCAGCTGATGACGCTTCAAGAGGAATGAAGATTGGAGACTTTCTAAAGAACAGCAGGTGGCTTGAAGGTCCAGCCTACTTGTGGTTGAATGAGGGGTATTGGCCTATGGATACACTAAATGTCTCGATAGACTCTGATGACGCAGAGGTTAAACGAGAAACAACAGTAAACGTCATTAATGTGGATGAAGTTTCTAATCCTACTGACCAACTAATTGGTTACTTTTCTGAATGGAGGATGCGCAAAGTAGCGGTGGCCTGGTTTCTCAAGTTAAAAAAATAATCTTTTTGGAAAGAATGTGCTTGGGAAAAAAGCAGAAGGCTACAAATGCTGGTCATCCAAAGAACAATCAGGATAGTGGTGTACAGTCTAAGGAATCAAGAGTTTCAGAGACGCCTAAGAGTCTCGTTTTGACACTAGATGATCTACAAGGAGCAGAGGAAGCCATCATTTGTTATTGCCAGCAAAATACATTTAGTGAGGAAATTTCTGCTCTTTCATCTGGGAAAGTGTCAGTGAATCGGCAAAGTTCTATTTATCGGTTGGATCCATTTTTGGACGATGGACTGTTAAGAGTTGGAGGAAGACTGAGTAAAGCAGCTATGCCTGAAGAGGTCAAGCATCCGCTTATACTTGGTAAAGATCAGCATATTTCTATGCTTATTCTGAAACATGTGCATGAAATTCTGGGTCATGGTGGGCGAAGCCATACGTTATCCAAAGTTAGGAGGAAATTTTGGATTACTAACTCCCACTCAGCTGTCCGGAAGATCATTTCTGGGTGTAGCTTTTGTAGACGCCATAATAGAGCAGTTGAACAAAAAATGGCAGATCTTCCAAAGGAGAGTATCCTTCCCGATCTACCACCATTTACCAACACCGGAGTAGATTACTTCAGACCAATGGAAGTAAAGAAAGGAAGAGTAACTTGTAAAAGATATGGAGTAGTGTTCACCTGTATGGCAAGTAGGGCAACTCATCTTGAGGCAGTGTTGTAGTCGAGTCACCAACTGTCGAGTCCGAGTCGAGTCTCGAGTCCCAGTGTTCGAGTCCGAGTCCAAGTCCGAGTCACCAAAGAAGAGTCCGAGTCGAGTCACCATTACCTGAGTTCAAGTCCGAGTCGAGTCTCGAGTCCCGTGTTCGAGTCCGAGTCGAAATTATATACACTTAAGCCAAATCAAGAAACATTTTTCAGGCACTCTTTCTTGCAGCTAGAAATGTGTATGATATCACTAGAATTGCCTTTGACCTTATCAAATCATTGTCAACTAGCTTTGGCACGATTATTTATTTAATTGTTTAAATACATTTTTGGATGATCAGTCAACTGGAATGGATAAAGAAAACAAAAAAGAAAGCCTAATTGGACAGAGGAGGAGAAATGCATTCTTCTTGACGAATATGGTAAAAGAAAAACAATTTTGAAATTTTGAAAAGCAAACTAAATCCCAATGTAACTGCGGCAAAAAATCCCCAGAAAATACAGTGCTATAAGCAGTTGTAACTCCGCAGAAAAAGAGTGGTTGCGATGTGTGACATAGTCAAGGTCGCGGTCTAGTTTGTTGGCTAAAATAAACATAATTGTGTTATATTGTATGATAAACGGGATTAAGCGCTGAGCGCGTCCGATTTTGGCTCAGCGCCAGCCATAGCACGAAAGCACAGTTTAAATCTGGTACCTTTAAATGTCACGTCACTGTACATTCGCTCCTTAGTGGTCAGCTCAGCTGCTGCAAAGTGTGCCAAAATCGAAATTGCTGATTAGATGTAGAGGAACATATCTAGTGTTAAATGAGTGTTACGTTAACTCTCTCACGAGAATGCGGCGTAAAGTGAGTGACGTCAGTGAGTGTGTTGTCAAGCAAGGAGAGCGAGCGTTAGCAGTGTCTGTGAGGGAAAAAATAGATCACGGCCGGTCTTGGACCCCGAAACAGGAAAAGTGTAACATCTTATATCAATTTTTTATAACCTATTTAGTCAGAAACAATGTCATTCATTTGATGAATGCTCAAGTCCGATTTTATATATTCTCGAGTCCGAGTCCAAGTATAGTCATCAGTCCGCGAGTCCGAGTCGAGTCACGAGTCCAGAGCATGGAGTCTCGAGTCGGACTCGAGTCCAGAGAATAAGGACTCGAGTCGGACTCGAGTCCGAGTCCAGGACTCGAGTACTCCATCACTGTCTTGAGGTATCAAGTTCACTGGAAACGGATGCATGTATTAATGCATTACAACGTTTCATTAGCAGAAGAGGAGAAGTGGTACATTTAAGATCGGATAATGGCACTATCTTTATTGGAGCAAAAAGAGAATTGAAGGAGGCTCTTGCTACGTTAAATCATGATAAAATTCAAGGAGTATTGTCACAGGTTGGAATTCGTTGGAGCTTTAATCCACCAGCAGGTTCACACCATGGTGGTATATGAGAAAGAATGATATGCTCTGTAAAAACTGTTCTCAGTTGTGTTCTACATCAACAAAAGTTAGACGATGATGAACTTCAAAGTTTACTGTGAAGTGGAATCCATTTTGAATGATCGACCCAATTACCAAACTAGCGGACGATCCTAATGATCTGGAGTCTCTCACGCCCAATCATCTTCTTCTCTTAAAAGGGAAACCAGCTTTACCACCTGGTTTGAACCTCATGACCAGTATGTGAGAAGACGATGGAGACAGGTGCAATACCTTTCAGATTTGTTCTGGAAAAGATGGCTACAGGAGTACCTGCCTTTGCTTCAAGAGAGACAAAAGTGAAATCAGTTTGTTTGTTGGAGACATTGAGGTGATTATGGACTCATCAGCTCCTTGGGGTTTCTGGGTTCTTGGCAAGGTCATAGAGGTTTTTCCAGATAAACGTGGTCTGCTGCGTTCTGTGAGGTTGCAGACTAAAACCAGCATCATTGAAAGACCAATAACAAAACTTTGTCTATTACATGAAGGGCAAATAACACCGTTTTGACTGGGTGTATGGTAATGTTTTTGGCTCCTTCTTTTTCATCGTATTTTAATTGTTAGGTTTGTTTACCGTTAACCATTAGGGGTCGGTATGTAGGAGCCAAAATGTGTTTATAAAGGTGATGTGTTATTCTCATTTTCACCATTGAGTGGCGCTGTGAACATTATAGAGATATCAGTCCTACATTTACCTTTTATTTATTTATTTGTATTCTGTGACTGAAACAGGTTTCCATAAAAACAGTAATTGGTTAGTTTTGGTTATTTGCTTATATAAATTTGTTATTTGCTTATATACATTTGTTATTATAACTTTATACATCTATGAATTGTAAGTATCAAGCCATTATCATGCTAACATCAGGTGTGAGTGAGCAAAATAGGATTGATGAGCTGCTGCCCATGAAATGCATTTGTAATCAGTCTCTTATGATGTCCAGATTTGATTAGAACATTGCTTTATGTCTATCACATCAGACGTTTTGTCACAAATTTCACTATAAAAAAATGTAATCAGTGCATTCAATGCACCCTTTGTCGTGCTGAAAAACAACTACATGGTGTAATTTGTTCAAAGAGAAAACTGTTGAACGATTTTTTCATCAATCACTAAGCTTTTTCTCTTTGGGTGTGAATATTCCTCAGGAAGACGTGTGTGTAGACAATAAACAAGGAAGCAGCTGACTAGGTTTTAAAGCTGCTGCCTGTTTACCACGGACACACACTTTAGTTGTGTGTGAGTTCTCACATTTTCTAGCCTAAAAATCCTCAGGCAATCTACACATAGAGAACATGTGTTAGAACATGTCCTCTTTAGAGTCATCTTCAGTCATCTCCTGCTTCACATTGATCATACTGCACCAATGAGAGATCAATCGAAAATGTCCACTGTTCACATTGCACATGTCTTTCTATGTCTGTAAGCAGCACTTTTCTAAGTTTCTCATTTAAATTCAAATAAGGCCTAACAAACATGACTTTACCATTGTTCATCACCTTCACTGGATTCATCAAGATAATAACAGGCTCCTAACAAACCATTAGCAACTTAATTAGCTGGAGTTCATTGAGAAGATAATTCAATGAGGATGAAGGTCTGTAGAGGTCTGATCAGCTCCACTAGCACATGCTAACACAATCACTCAACTAAAGCCATTTGTCATTTAGAACACTAGGCTACAGCATGTTATTGAAGCAGTGGTGTTCTTCCACTACATAACAACTTGCATCCTGCCAAACATGGATGCATAATCGAAACTAGTGGCTAGGTTGTCTAACAATTAAAGGGATAGTTTTTGTCATTAGATATTGTCATTAATTACTCACTTTCATCTTCGGAACACAAATCAAGATCTTTTTGATGAAGACAGCTACACAACGGACACTTTGACGCCTCAAACAGCTCAAAAAGAGATCGTAAACGAATCCATATGAATTGAGCAGTTTAGTTCGGTGATCAACGTTTATATGTGAACAAAAGCCTAAATTCAATCTGTTCATAATATAAAGTGATCGAGTCTCTTTAGTCCTCGAATTTGGACTAAACCATAGTTTTACGATCTCTTTATGAACGTTTTGAAGAGTCAAAATGTCAGTTGCTTAGCTGTCAATGGAGGAATAGAAAGCTCTCAGATTTCATCAAAAAGATCTTGTGTTGATGAATGAAAGTCTTACAGGTTTGGAACGACACGAGGATGAGTAATTCATGACCGAATTTTCATTTTTGGATGAACTAACCCTTTAATTTGCCAATCTCTGTAAAAGTAAACATTTTATGGTTATATGGCAGTTATGTTTGGTTTTGGGTCATGCCCACTTGACACCAATCAGATGTGTTTCTCAGGGGACCCTCGCAAAAAAACAAAAAAGAAAAGAAAACAAAATGGCCATTCCTGTACCTCAAACAACTAATTTATATATTATTATATCAGTATTTTGAATAAGTTGTTATTTTTCTATTTTCAGATTTCATTTAAATTTTTGTTATAAGATTTGTGTCATTTTATTTGGTTTTTGATTTGAATATTTCTATTTTATTTTCTAATATATTTTATTTTTAAGTTGAGTAACTTTAGTACTTACATTTTTTTAACTAAGTTTGTCATCTAATATTTATATTTTATTTTATTTTATTTAAGCTTTCTTTCAATTAACAAACATTTTTTGTATAGTTTTATTTTAATCTAACAATAAAAACAGTCAAACAGTTGAGAATGGTAAGTCGGCATTGAACAGAAGTTGCGATATTTTTTTTTTTCTTGTGATCTATATTCAACTAATGTAGGGTGGATATTGTTCATCGCAAATTGATTTGGTTTGCTATTGGTCGATCTCATGTTAGTGACAAATTGTCCCGCCCTCGCACCAGTAAACATATCATCAAAGAAGAGAAGAGATGTTTGGGAAGTTATTTTGATACAGTTTATGAGGGAATAAAAACAATATGTAACGGATAAATCAATAAATACTGCAATATTCCACAATTCAATTATGGATTGAATTACTCACCCATTGTTTAAAAAAAAAAGATGTCCATCAACAAAACAGATATAATAAACAGAAATAAACTAATAAAGAAATAAAATAAAATCGATAAAATTGATTTTTAGTTTTTGTAGAGCTCCAGCTGTTACATGTCAAAAACACAAAGTACTCCTGCTGTTACTGTCGAACAGGAGTACTTACACAGTCAGTGTGAACCATCCCGACCCATCCCGAGAGCCAAACTCATCCTCAGTTTTATCTCAAGAACAGCATCATTAACACTTCTGTGCAGAATACTGATAGAGCATCAGAGAGGTGTTATGTCTCCAAGTCGCACATAGGAGGATATTGTCAGAGCGCTGATCATTTCTGTGGAATGCTAAAATATCTGTGATTATGCTTTCTTGTGATATAGTGGTAAAACACATCGGCCTCATTAGCAGCTAATCTAAAGGACTTTTACACTTTTAAACAGTGCGCTCTGTTTTCAGCGGTGTAGGCAGAGTGATTAAATCAAAGTTGCAATACTACTACCTTGACTACATTTTTCAGTAGCATGTTTTCAAATTAGAGCACATTATCAAGTTAAGCTAATTTTATTAATAGCATGTAGAGTGACAAATGCTACTTCACATGTTTTAAAAATCTAAACGAATATCATATCTTTTTTCATGTAGTGTTGGGACATTCATTTTGTGATTTTGTGTGTGTGTGTCTGTATGACATTTTATCTTTTTTTGTATCATATTTAATAGATGTGGCTGTTTATCGTATCAAATCACAAAAAAATGTGGTTGTTTTATAGTCTTATTAATGTACTTACATACTAAAGTCCAAATTTAATGTCGGTACGAAATATTATCAATTTTGAAAACAGTTGTGCTGCTCGATATTTTTGTGGAAACCATGATACACTTTTTTCAGAACTTATTGATGAGTAGAAGTTAATGTTTATTTGAAATAGAAGTTCAGTTGTAACATTATAAATGTCTTTACTGTCTCTTTTGGCCACTTTAATGTGTCATTGCTAAATAAAAGTGTTAATTTCCTTTTAGAAAAAGAAAAAAGAAAATATACCCTAAACATTTGAACAGCAGTCTATATTTAAAAAGATAAGTTCCCTTAAATAGATTTAATTCAATCTAGGTAGTTAGTTCTTGAACTGTACTATCTTAAACTGGTTAATGACTTTTCTGGTACAAGCGAATACAAGCATTGCATATAAGGAACATGAATATTTCCAGCAGAACAAACAGGACAGGAAAATGTTATAAGAAAAGGGGTGTATATGAAACACTGAAACTCATGGAAACAGAAATTACAGTTTCCTTCCACTTTCAAACAATATAAGTCAGTTGAGTAGCTCACTTCAACAGGGGGCAGTAGAGAGCCTTAGTAAGAGATTGCAGTCTAAAACACTGTAATGACACCTCAGGATATGACTGCACACAAACTGCAGATTAATGATCTGGGGATGGCGGGGAACATGGGTAACTGATGAAACTAGTTATCAGAAAAACAAGAAGCAGAATATCATAGTGTGTCCTCAAAACCAGCCCCTGAGATTTCTGAATAATAAATAAGTCATTTGACAAAAGAGAGATGATCTTATGTACATTAAACTTGAATAAAAATCACTTTATGTTAAGCACCGCAGACTGTTCCAGCAAACGTGAGGTCATATGAGGAAAGCCAAATGGAACACTGTCCGCGGCTGAGAGCAAAACCATAGAAAGTTTGGCTTTCTTAACCCTAGAATGAATGAAGCAAAAAAACCTACATGAATACATAAAGGGGGTCAAAATGACCCGTATTGTTCAAACTGTTGAACTTCGAAATCATGGCAGAAGTAGTAAGTCATCCCGCTGCTGTTTTATGAATACTCTGAATTCAGACATACTACTCATTTCACATACTGTTTTTCACCTATAGTAGGGAGATATGTGTATTTAGACACAGGGTTGGTGTATGAGGCAAATTCTTGGCTCAGAGCAAAGAATATATATATATATATATATATATATATATATATATATATATATATATATATATATATATATACATAGAGAGAGAGAGAATGTATTCAAAATAAAGTGTCGAGTCAAAATTCCATAGGAAATGAATACCCTTTACGCATTCTAGGGTTGACACACATGTCCACTGCCTTAGAGTGAGCAGCATTTTCAATTAATTCTCTATGGAAGCTGAATGGCAGGCTTGTATGAGGGATTGTCAGTAGTGCCGTGCAAGTGGTGAGAGCATCTAAATGTCGGAAACTGCTGAATTGCATGCAAAAGAAAGGCAAAAAGTGCTGGGGTGAAGCCTATCGCAGTGAGGTGTAGGGAGGTTTGTCATAAGCGTTTAAAAATCTGTCAGCACTCGGCAGTGCAGGAGGTTCTGCCAGATTTAGTGCTTAAAAATCACATCATTAGGGAAAGTGGCCCTATTAAGCCCACAAAAAATCCTACGTTTTACATGTTTCTGACAAATATCCGAAACCTTCTTCAATAAGGTAAATATAATGAAGGTTGAACCATCGAAACATGTTCTGTCATAAACTGACTAAATTAAGTTTATGGAAAGGTTCATTGTGTTCTTAGCTTAGTGGGCTTATTAGGGACAACATGTCGACATTGAAGCAGTTCCTTCAAAACCCTCTAGAGAAAAAAAATATAACTACTGGATTATAAATACAAACAGAAGATTACATTTGTTTTCATTGAATGTGGATGGCAACAGTTTTTATACATTTTCAATGTCATGCACTAGCTGCAGATACATATGAAATCCATCCTTTCAAATACAGAACCCTGTGTTTTATGTGTCAGCACTTTAATGTTGATATTCTTTTGTCTTGCTGTGCCTGTGTTCTCCTCCTGTGGTTTGTTTAGGGATGGTCTTATTATTGGGAGATTGGGTCCCTGGCTCTACCATTGGAGAAAGCATAACAGCTAACTTGGATCACATGTGGCTTGATAACCAATCACATTAAACCCTAGATGTCATTGAATTTCATTCAGAGTTGTGCGACAGTCAATCCCTGTTTGCGGATACCATAGAAACGAATGAGAAGTGCCGTAAACTGAATCATACCTGCCGCGCAATTGTCCATGTCTCTTATCAATTGTCTCTTATCGAAAATGAATGTTTAAGAGCAAACATGTTGAAGATTAGCGAACAGTCGATTCATTAAATGATAAACCGTTTTCACACAAAAGGAGTTTATTCAGCATAGTGAATCCTCTCCTCCATTGACATCCATTAAAAAATAGGCCTCTGGTCTCCTTCCCTGCATACCACAGCGTTAGCATGCGTTTGGTTTTATTTGTTTTGCTAACCTTCGCAGGCTTGCCTTCAAGTGGCTTTGGTTTGCTCCTGTTGGGGTGCCTCTCAATCAGCTCCACAGTAGTTAGGGCACTGATCAGGGAGTCGGCCATTTTAAGGGCTGTCTCAATCGGAGAATCCTTACAGGGCACTGAAATATTCGCTCCCTAAAAAGTCCCATAATACACCGTAAAAACCAGGGTGCATCGATGCTCACTATGTTCCCTTAACGGAAGTTCTGAAGCGCGAAACTTAAATCATGTGAGCCAACTCACTACACAATGATATGCGATCGATGTTTTTAAAAATAAAAAACATTATTTTATTAGATTTCAGCATAAACATATGTTGCTAGACAGGTAATGAACATTAGCTAACATTTATAATTTATTTACGGCTGAAATGTTGCACGTATATGTAACAAGCAAAAGATCCTCATCTCTCCTCATCCCTACACCCGTGACACATGTTTGTATTTGAATAAATAATCTCTTAATTTGAAAATTCTTTTAAAAATCAAAATTTAAACGGATCAACGGATTCAAAAAAAAAAAAAAGTCTTAGGAGAGCTTATAAAACAGTAACGTTTTTGGGGCTCACTTTATATTAGGTATGAAACAAATGGTTAGGTACAATGTACTTAAAGGCCCACTGAAGTGCCTTGAAATGCACAGTTATTCAATATGTGGACATCATTTCCAGTGAAACAGGAAGACAGGGCGGGACACTTCTAGCAGCTCTTCTCCTTTTATAAAATAGCCAATAGCGTTTAGTTTATTTTGTGATAAACGGCCAGAGCAGTTGAGCTCACATTTGACAGCCACAGTCTAATCGATTCCCCTTTTAGATTTAATATGAAACTGTTACTAAAGCAAAACAGTGAACATAATCATGCTGAGGATGTGTAGTTTCAAAAGTGAGCAATTTATGTTGGTGCATGGCATCGGTGTTATCTCTTCTACTCATCAGTGCTGTTTCTAATGCCGAGTCTGTCTCATCCTGATCTCCACCATATTGCTTAGTTTAAAAGATAGCATTCTGAACAAAATTTAAATGGATCTGAGACGTTTTCTAGTATGTGTGTTATGCGCATATGATCAGCTCTGTGCTATAATGTCTTTAATAATCAAGCCTAGAAGTCACAAGTGCATGGACAAGCCTTTCAGCATCAGGTAATGAAAGAAAAGGCCTGATCCTGGCAATATTCCTTAAATGGAAAAATGCAGATTTTGAAATGCTCTTGATATGTGCTTCAAGTGTTAAGTGAGAATCAAAAATTACACCAAGGTTGCGAACTTGAGGTGATGCAGATAGTACATTATTTTCAATGTCCAAATTACAATTTTTACCTTTACAGGTAGCTGCAGGAGTACCAACTAAAAGAACCTCTGACTTTGTACCATTTAATTTAAGAAAATTGTGGTACATCCATAATTTAATTTCCTGCAGACAGTCAGAAAGGGTTGATGATATACCTGTGATATTAGTTTTTGTGCTAATATAAATCTGAGTATCATCAGCATAGAAGTGGAACCCCAAACCATGCTTTCTAATAATCTGCCCCAAAGGAAGCATGTAAATATTAAAAAGTATTGGGCCAAGGACAGACCCCTGAGGAACACCATGACATACCTGTCCAACGTTAGATTTATTGTTTTCTAAAATGACAAAATTTTAGAAACGCGAAACCACACATCATTCGCCCGAAAATGCATATTTACACTGTCTGAATTGTTCCCTATCCCCTATATAGTGCACTATGTGCCATTCACCATATAGAAAATAGTAATTGTGTGAACAAATGAATGATTTTTTAACTGCAGCTTCAGCGTCTATTTATAATGTAGGGGGGGGGGGGGGGGGGGGATGCTTCAGATTCTAGAGAGCATTTGATTGGATAGAAAATCCTGGATAGAGAAGCTGAAGTGCAGAGTGATGTCATCAAAATCATTGATTGGCGGAAGTGAGAGACTGTAAGATTTGAAAGCTTATATCTTCTAAATGCGTATTTTGTCATGTTTTTGGAGCACAGAAGCTTATAGATAACCTTAAGGCTAACATATTTATACAAAAATAAATATATATATATATCCTGGGGACTTGAAACATGTACAAACATTTTTTTTGTAAACATGTATGTACAATAAGTGCATTGTACCAAATGATTAATTTAAATGTCAGTACACAGCACTTAAATGCACTTACAGTTTTTCTCGATTGCTTAAACACATTTCTTGAAACTATGCCTCGTATTCTCAAAACAGTAAACACAAATCCATAACGTCTCACCCAATTCCCCAAACATCCTATTTTCAGGTCAAAATGAAGCTCTACACTCAAAACCATTCACTCTTGCTGAAAAACCCAACTTTGCCCTCAGACAGGACACACAAGCCCTCAAAAATACACAAACTACAACATAGTCTTACACACTGGTGCTATAAATTCAAAACAACATTTCCAAAACTGGTAATTCATGTTGCTTGTGGTCCCCCGCCCTCCCCCAGCCCCCCCCCCCCCCCCATCTTTTTTTCCCCTCTCTCCTACTCTTACGTAAGATGTGTGTGAGCATCATATGACAGTAAAAGAGCACACACAAACCTTATTCAAATATGGAATTGTATTGGAATGGTAAAGAGTGTTGGTACATGCCTCAACTCAAGGATACAATATGATGAACAAGTCTAAGAATGTTCCACATATGGTTGAAAAAACATCATTGGCCTAGAAAGATAACATTCTGTGAGTCAAGACTATTGTAGCAAGGTTCAGGGAAGAAGGAGGCGGGAACCGGCGGACAATCAAATTAAAACTTTATTTAAATGAAATAAACAAACAAAATACCTGCCAGCAGTCCCTCACGGAACTGCTGGCTACCGAAAATAAAATATAAATACCTGCCAGCAGCCCCTCACGGACGACTGCTGGCTACCAAAATAAAATACAAACAAAAGCAGGCCTGTTCCTCTCTCGATCATCCACTCCGTCGCTCCCCCTTTATGCTTCCGCTCCTCCGTGAGAGATGCGAGACCGGTGTGCTTCACAGGTGCTGCTCATTAGCAATCGCACCACCGGCCTCGCGACGTTCTCTCACGTCCCTCGGCCATCCTGCTCACCACAACTATAAAGGAGAAAGGATGCCCTCCCTTCACTGTCACACTCTGCAGCCACTCTGTGTGACTGTATGACTGCTGGCCTTTTCTTGCAAGAACATAAACCTCATCAAAGACAATTGGAAATGTTTGTCTCTTATTCAGTGATATAAATCTGTTTGCCACCACACCTCCCTGAAGGTTCTGATGATGGAGGCGACGGTGAAGCGACTCAAATTTGGCTGTACTCGTTGCCCAGCCTCCCTCATAGTCATACCATGGACAAGGACATGGCCAACTAAAGTGGCTTGAATTTCATCCGAGACTGCTTGTCTTCTTGCCCTTGCCCTTCCTCCTCCTCCTCCTTCTTCTCCTCCTCATCCTCTTCCTCCTCCTATTCCTCTTCCTCCTCCTCCTCCTCTTCCTCCCCTTCCTCTCCCTCCTCGACATATTGCTTAATTTCTCTGTGGATCATTGTTCCAAAACTCAGTAAACTGATTTTTATCTTTTATAAAAGATTGTATAACCTTTTATCTATCTATTGAAGGATCTGACTGATGTGTGTTCAATTTTGACTCTTAGTGTTTTCACCTGGGTAATTGTGTGCTAACTGAGCTGAAGCTGAGCTGACTTGAGTGAACAATATTGAATGCTAGTGCTTTCTAAATGACCACGTGGTGTAGGCAATGAGAAATTAAGGGATTTGTGTGTAGAGTTTTGCTGTGACAATTCAACAAATCTGACTAATGTGTCAAAACAGGGGAATAGTGTTCATAGTTCAGTGAAATGGGTGCGCTTTTTGAAAAATGGCATTATGGTTTTGAAATTTTAGTTCAAAAGCCTGGTTATAGTGTTTAAGCAATCGAGAAAAACTGTAATATAAAGTAGGACCACCAATTTTTTTTTATCCCAAATAAAAAACTAAACATTTGAATAGGCTCCCTCTCCAAAAAAAGTGGCAACAATCTGCATTTAAAGTAAATGATTTTCTCATGTTTACTACCTTTTTTATTATTCCAAAACAAAATAACAAGCAGGTTTACCGGTATTTACACTTTAATTGTTTCTATGAAGTCTGCACTACTGCAGGTTTGGCAAAAAATAATAGCAGTTACAAAGGGGACCCTTCTGAATCATGAAATGGCAAACGGGATGTCTTATGATCTTGCGAACATGCAGAAGCAAATGCACGAAGTGCGCCTTACTATGAGATTCTTGCAGGGTTCATTTCATGATCTTCATTAGAGCAGACATGGTCTGCCACAGCTAGAACTATACATGCGGTTCACTGATTATTCAGGGGTAATTAAAACTCAGCATTGATTATGCAGACTGATTGAGGTAATTAATATCCTCTCGGCAAAGTGATGAACTACTCTAAGAAAGCATACTTAGTAACAACAATGCAACAATCTACATTCTTGATCTCCAAATTACAGAGAGGAGATTGTGTAGGGGTGAGGTTGATTAGAACACTTTCCTCATAATAACTTTCAGCCACTTTCAAATCACATTAAGTAGATGAACACTGTGGATCGTTCAACTTTAATGCAAATCCATACAGCTGGAGGAATTAAACTGCTCTTGCAATGATGGATATTGGTTGTTTTAGTCTTTTTGGGTTGGCATGGGTAATCTGAATTAACATACATTAACCTTTCCCTAAGCACATCAGGGAACTCTGTATCCAGAAGGGTCCAGCAGGCATAAACTCCATCGCCAATGAATGCACAGCCACCTGTTCTCCTCCACACGCAGAACAGACTCCGGATTTGTATTCAACACCCTCAGACTGCACCAAAGCTTGACGATTCATTTAGGATCTGCGGATGAACTGAACTGCACACAAACAGTGACTGACCATAAAGCCATTGACAGGAAGTCAAGGACAGTTCAGGGTTTCAAATCCACTGTATTTATGTATCACGGTTTTGTACTGTATTACACAATGCATTGTTGGCTAGTACGAAGCAATAGCACAATAGCGCTGTTTCACAGTGAATATAGCAGTTTGAGTACGAGTATGTCTTCGCCTATCCATGTTTACCATTTTTTCTTTCTCACATTCAATTGTTCATGTTGTTTTTACTCTTGCCTATAGCTATTTTAGGTGTTTTTGCAACTGTTTTTGAAATTTCACAGAATGCATACTGTAGAATTACAGTAGATTGCTGGTGTCTGTTGCCAGTATTTCACCGTTATTTTTATAGATTTTTTTTAAAGAGTTCATGTAGTGTGTAATATAGCTGTTTGTGAATTTAAAAGGTCTGCCAAGTTTCAAAGATCGAACTGAACTGCCTGAAACAAGTTGTCAGTAATTCCAATCTTGCTTCCTGCACAAACCTACATATTTGTTAGACTTGTAACAAATATTTATGCATAATGCCCACCTATGGTCTTCACTGGCTGCCCTCGAATAATGTCTGCTTTTATTCGCCCTTTAAACACTGTAGTTGTATCTGAAGCATGGAAGGTTTTAAAGGGTTAGTTCACCCAAAAATGAAAATTATGTCAGACCTCCGTTCATCTTCGAAGCACAGTTTAAGTATACTGTCCTTGTCCAGAAAGGAAATAGAGACATCATCAAAGTAGTCCATGTGACATCAGTGGGTTAGTTAGAAATGTACTTTCGATGCTTCAAAACTTTCTAACTAACCCACTGATGTCACATGGACTACTTTGATGATGTCTTTTATTACCTTTCTGGACAGTATACCGCACATACATTTTCAATGGAGGGACAGAAAACTCTCGGACTAAATCTAAAATATCTTAAACTGTGTTCCGAAGATGAACGGAGGTCTGACGGGCTTGGAACGACATGAGGGTGAGTCATTAACGACATCATTTTCATTTTTGGGTGAACTAACCCTTTAAGTTGTCGACATGCAATGCAAAAGAAAATCCACTTTACATGTACTTCCTAAGATGAGGACTCAAATTGGTACAGTAAAACTGACGGCATCGTTACTGTTCGTATCACTGTGTACAGAAGTGCTAATGAAGCCTTCGGAGCTGAAATTCAGCTATGGTAATGGGTGCTTCGTTTCCATCAAGCGCTGTAAGCGGTAGACCAATCACAACAAACTAGGCCATCTGACCAATCAGACCAGAGTAAGTTCACTGAAAGGAGTGATTTGTAGAGACTGAATCCTTTATCAAACCGTTTAAGACACTGTGAGAAAAGCGGTGATGCTGCAATATATATATTATGAGAAAATGAAAAAGTTTGTTTGACCTTGGATGCATGTAAATCTGTTGTAGGAGACATTCAAAACAAAATAATGGGCACTTTAAGATAAAAAAAAAAATCGATTTGCTAAGTGAAATTCCCATGGTTACCAAACAGACAGGATAGGATTCTGAGTGCTTTTTTCCATTTGGCGGGACGGTGTTCTGTCTCACTCTAAGATTCCTGCGATAACGGTCCATCACAAGCATTAAACACTTGCTCATGGCCAAAAATGCAATATCATGTCAGCAAGAACATGTCAGCTAATAGACTATTAGCATTTAAAATGAAGAGAGGTGGAAATGTGGATAATGTGAATGCTAATTATAAGTGAAAAAGAGGTGTGCTTAATGGGCACTTGTAGTGTACTTTAAATTTTAAAGGTTTATACAAACTGTACTAGCAGTTAATATAATATTAATGAAATAAAAGTCCAATTTAGTGTACTTAAAGACAGTACACGTTCATGTTTCTTAACACTGATGTACACTTTAAAAATTGCACTTTGTTATAATGTCAAATTATAGGTTTATTTTAAAGTACTTTTTAAACCATTATGTTTTTATAATCTTTTATCAGACTTTGAAAAAATACACTTAATTTTAATTTTAACATTTAATTTTAACCGAAGTATCATTTGATTTTTTTGTGTTAATGTAAATTAAAGTTAACATATTTTAAATGTTTTAAACTTCATCATTACAAATGTTTAACTACAAATATATTTAAAAACATTACATACAAGTTTCAATAGACATAAATGTACAGTATATTTTAGTTTACCATAAATGCTTGTCCGTATACACTCAGCAGTACACTTTAACCATATTTCAAAAACAATACAAGTAATTATGAAATTACATATAAAGAGATCTACTTAAAGGGATACTTCACCCAAAAATGTATATTCTGTCATCATTTACCCTCATGCCATTCAAAACCTTTAAGAAATGGAGATTTTAATGAAACCTGAGACGTTTATGTGGCACTAAGTACTTTTCACGTCAAAGACGGTTTTTGTAAATCTGAACATTGGTGTATTTTAGAGTATGCACACTCTAAGTTCAATTCTGCGCATATGCACGTTTTATAAATAAGTTCCATGGTAACCAAAACTTAAAAGATCTAAAAAGGTCGGTAAAAGCGACTTAAAACTAAACCATATGAATGGGGTGATTTAATCCAAGTCTTGTAAAGAGATTCAATCACTTTATATGATGAACAGATTTAATTTATGCTTTTTTATCATTTGAAATGACAGGAGTTAATGATGAAAAAAATATATTAAAGTGTACTTCTTTTTTCACAAGGGATGTTGGTAGAATCAAAGATTTGTTGTGGATTTTAAAAAGACCTGTTAAGAACATGATAGAGTCTTCTTTTCTGTACTGTATGTAATAAATGAGTTATATGAAACATTATGTAATGATAATATATCACTGTGGGTTCTCGGCCAGGCGAACTGGAGCCTGTTGCGAACCGGCCGCGTGTATCTACAGATTTGAGAAATGAGCAGTGACGTCCTGGTACTCTCATCTGTCCTTTTTGGAGGTATAATGAAAATTAAACTGTTCTCGCGAACAGATTTATATATTTAGATCTAAAGAGCAATGTAGTTCAACTTTATTACATTGCTCAACGAGATTGCCATAGACAGCGACAGCTTTTCTCCGCCCCCGCTCCCTGACTCCTTTCGAGTTTTTAGGGCCAGAGTTGAACCAGTCTTTCCGGCCTGGAATCCCCTTTTCTGCAGTAGTAATGCGTGGAAGGGTTCGTGAAGGGACGCCGGCCAGGAACCCGCACCGGAAAATGCGGGTTTGTGGAAAATGGGTACCTGTAGGCTGTTTAGGGTTGCCAAGCTACTTAGCACATTAATGTAGAATTCAAATGGCACAGGTGTGTGATTATTGGGTTTTTAAAAATGGCTACAAATATGAATCATCCAATCATGAAGATGCAAGTCCTGCAAAATCAATATGTAAAAACTGCAAATACTGTAGATGAATAAGAAGGATAAATCATACATACTGTGAACCGAAGCAGAGAGAATGAGATCAGGAGCAACAGAAATAGGCCAGGATGAGTCTCTGCTCTCTTTAATACATTCAACCCTTTCAATAAATAAAAGTGTCAATTTCGAGACCTTCAGCACCTCATAAACTCATGGCAAGGGTCAGTCGCTGCAATATGAGCTCAGATTAAAGTTTAAATGGGAGACTCACATGACACAGGGTGAATCCACAACCACAGAGTCCTGTCCAAGGTAGCGGTGCATTCTGGGAGATTCTAGGCTATTGATTGTTCTCCTTTGATTCTTTGACAATGCACAGAAAATCATCTTTCACCGTTGAAGGGCGAGAGAGGACCAGCCCTGCGACATCTTAAGTTGTTGTTTTATTATGTTTTAGACAGCAGTCGGCAGAAAGGCCACTGCTGCTCGTCTCTTTTTGTGTTTCTATTTATTTTGTGAGTAAACTTTGTTGACCATTTGCCGGTTCCCGCCTCCTTCTTCCCTGAACTTGAATTTTGGTAAAATACTCTTTAAAGATGCAAAGAGGCTAAGTTCACCTTAGTTGTCAAGGCTCAATAATAAGGATTTTTCTATTGGTTTGGTCAGGCCAGTACTTGTCCTGACAAAGCCTCATCTAGAAAATCACGTTTAGTTTTGCAAGGCATAAAAACATATATGTACATGTTTTATATTTCATACCTTCATAGAGCCAGTCGCTCAGGCCGTTGAAAATCACACCCTCTTTCCCAGTAGAAACAAGACGGATGGATCTGTTCTCCACAGTGGCCCGGTAGTAGATGTTATTCTCAAATATAAAAATCTAGAGAAATGGACAGAAACACAAACACATTGCAATCAAAATGTGATGGATAGGCCAGAAGGGCTTTACTGGTGATGACATTTACAGTGTGCATGGAGAACTTTAAAGGGGTTACAGTTTTTATTATTACACCCCTCCAGAGACAATCTTTTTTTTTTTTTTTTTGCTGTGCCTTTAAGAAATGCCCGCTTTTGCAGGCGTAACAGTTCTTTTTTTGCTCACACACAGGCTGCAGGTTTGCTTCTGTTAAATATAGTTGTTAACTGCAAATTCAGTGCCGTTATTATTATTATTACTACTTTTAAGTGTGCCACTCAATATGTTGAGTTCAGACTAAAATAATCAGGAATGCTGTTAAAAATCTTGTTCTAACATCAGGATTCTTCGCAAGGATCCACAGGGCAACAGCTTTGGTCAACCTTGGCAAATTTAAATGTGAGTACTTCTGCTTTTTGTGACTAGTCGTACTTATCTTGCTTTCATCTTGACTTGGCAGGCCAAGTGTTTGATAACCGAACAGGCATTTTTATGTACGTAACAAAGTTTTTGAGTCGTTTTTGCATTTAAGTCGAAACTCTTTTTTGGACAGGGGAGGTTTTCAGTTCTGAAAGTTAATGAGTTCATAGTACAGTTTGACTGAGAGAGCTCATGCAGGCCCTGTCCCAAATGGCACACTTCATATGCACTTTCGGTTTTGTGGACTTACAATGGCTGCCACGTGCACTTGTCCGTTAAGTCCATGAGACCGTGGGGTGTGTCCTATTGAGTCATTTTAGGTTTCAGAAGGGTGCTCGTGAGCACCCCCTTTGTGGTCGATATGAGCCCTAGATGCACACTTTTTCCGAACCGAGCTCCGCAGCAGACTTGTTACCGACAGTCAAAGTCAGTCCAGTTACGTCACGAAAGTGCGGACTCAGAGGAAGGCCATTTAAGGTGCCATTCGGGACAGGGCCCAGATACAAAGGTGTCCTTCCATGTTACTTTCAGGCTTTTACACAAACTGTAATTTTTCTCCTTGGGATTGAGTGTCAGTATCCAAGCTAAGATCATCTCTTGAGCATTCAGAAGAGTCACCTGATGGCTTCATTTAAACAACCTCCACAGCACTATCTTTAAAATAACCTCTGCACTCGGAAACAATAAGAAAAACATATTCCATGCTTAAGAAAAGATAAGAGGGTCCTGAGGGAAGATGACAGGACATTTTGACTTTTAAAAGGAAAACCTTCCATGAGAGACCACTCCTTGAGCAGACCAAATCCAAGAGCCTTCACACATGTTTAAAATTTTGGACCAGCAGCAAGAATGACTATAATGAATGTAGAGTTTCAAATGTTGACAACATTTGAAAATGATTTAATGTATTTTAACCAAATAAAATTTGATGAAAAATCTGATGAAAAAGCTCATTTTACTTGGACATATAGCAATAATTTCATTTATTTACTATTTTGATTTATTTATTTTTTGGCATACAACTTTTTGTTGTATATCTCTTCACACTAAACTATTCAAACAGAAATAGTTTTCCCTGAAAAGGTCAGGTCAATTTGTGTCTCAGACATACTTTGCCTGAATCAAACATGTCAGTGTTTGGCTTGCACAACCTCTGTAGAAATTAAAGTGCAAATTGCCTAATGTTTTTTCAGCTAACCCGACAGTCCTCTGAGAAATCTATATCCCCAGATAGGAATGTCTGTGACTGCAGTATTGTATTTTTTTCCCAGCGCTTCTCATTTACTTTGACCTTCATCGAATACTGTAATTAAAGCTAATTTTCTTGTTGTGCTTCCAAGTGCAACTTCATTACATATTTAGATCTTTCCGCTAATGTTATGGCTAAAATATCAGTTAGTGGTTCCATTACTGCAGTCAATTCATTAATTTATTCCTTTAATGATAAAAATATATATCATAATTAAGTTTAGTTTATTTCAATGGGTGTCACAGTGCATCAATCACATGTAGCGGTATTTTGGGGTTGCAACTACTAATACACACAGAAAGATTTGAAAGGGTGTTCCACAACACTCTAATAACCCTAATAAAAGTCATTTATTTAGAGGTTTTGTATAGAAATCTGACCTCTAATGCCAATTAACAATAACCATAGACATGCAGACTTATAATGCCCTCTAGCAATGCCTTGCATTTTATTACATTTATTTTAAACAGAGAAAATGGCTAGAGTAAAAATTTGGCACCCGGACCAGGTCAATACTCTTGAATTTATTACACTGTCATCAGTATGTGTGGGTGCTTGTAAACCCACCGTTGGCTGTAGAAAGGGATCTAGGTCCTATCAAATTTTTACGTGTTGTGAATCCATTTTTGTTTCTATCATGTTTGCAAAAATATATACTGTTGCAAGCTGACCCAACTCAAATCAATGGAAACAGTGTCCAATTTGATCATGAACATCTTGATGCTGTTTTTATGTGATGTTTTACTGGAAGTTCATGTACTGCACTGAGTGTTAGGGGTGTTGATAACATATCAGACTATTGACAGTGAACAAGCTCAGGAGAAGCATTGATTTGTAATCCCCTCTTAAACACACCACAGCCACTTCAGGCCGCACTGGATGACACACACTGATTTATTCAGGCATGTTTGAGGAACAGTAAACAAAGCAAACTCAGAGTATATGTGTAAGGGAACAATATTTAAGATTTTTCAATGCAAATGTAAACAATTTAAAACCAAATATATATCAAAGGGTGTTTTCTGAGTTTCATGCATGCTTAATTGTATTTAATATAGATATCATTGTAGTGTATTTCAACTTCTTTTTACCTGCAAAATTTCACTTTCATCTAGTATATTTATTACAAGTGATAGCAAATATTTTTGAGGGGTATGAAGCACCTGATAAACATGCTCACTTGTGATTCATTGGCCTAATAATGTAGTGTGGTCTAATAATTAGACATGAATAAAAAAAATCTAAAATTCTAAAATCTAAAATTTCTCCACACCTTAGAGGAAGAATATCAAAAAAAAAAAAAAGACTCCCTCTGTGATCATATATAATCACGTCCTGCAGCGGTCTGATTAAGTGACAAGACTCATTAAACTCTGTGATTTACTCTCGCACAGCAGTTCTAAGTGAACATCAAGGGTAAGTTATATATAATATCAGCTGCTGACTTTTTTATATGATATTGTCTGAATAATGAGGAGCATTTTGTGATTGTGTAGCACTGTATAAATGTTTTGTATAAATAATTATTTACAGACTAGAAAGAGTTTTAGATGATATTTTCCATGTTTTTTCTAGCATGCATTTATGGAGAAATAACACAAATAGATGATAAGAACTTTAGATGATAAGTCCTCATTTTAATATTAAGACTACAGTTTTGGTATAATTAGTTTAAATATATAGTTATTAGAAATTAGGATGCTGATATTAGGGGTGTAACGGTTCGCAAAATTCACGGTTCGGTTCGATACGATACACTTGTGTCACGGTTCGGTTCGGTACGTTTCCGATACAGCAAAAAGAAAGAAATGCCAGAGAAATTTCCTTGATTTAATTTTTTTAATTATATTTTTATTAAAACTAACATAAAGTATGATATTTTTTAACTTTGAGCAATGATGGAGCTATACTTGACTTTTCTTAGGAGCTTATAAAACAAAACAGCTCCTTGGACAAAATGAAATGTAATATTGTAGTAGTTCTAAACAAAGGTTTATTTTAGTTCAGATTAACATTTGAGGGCAGCAATTGTATTCATAATGTCAAAATAAAACCTACGTGATGTTACTTGAAAGCATTATAGCCTACTATTTCTGCCAAACTTCCATGGTTACAGTTTGTAGTGTTACTACAGTAAATCCATGGTGAATGTTGCTGATCTGTGGACACTGGATAGTTCATTCATGGCACAATGTTTCTTCCTGGTTTCCACGTCAGCGCTGTTTGATCCGTTAATAACGGAGAAATGCGAATGTTTCTCACTAGATCTCGCAGCGATGTTATTACTTCAGTGGCGAATTCAAATGCTTTCTTTACTGGATTTCGTTGTGTAGTAACAGTGCTGCTTGATTAAGATTGGCTCGCGCTGCATTGGTCCAAACTGATAAGCGGTCCGTCAACCACACAATAACGAGTGGTTTCGTTCCGCTTACATTACATTTGCCATTTGATGTTGGGCAATGTTGTGGTCAGTGAGGCCGGTGACGCGATTGCTAATGAGCACCACAATGGCTTTGTGTCTCTCACGGAGGAGCAACAGGAGGATAAAAGAAGGAGTGATGACAGTGAAGGACGAGATAGGACCAGGCCTGGACTATTTACGTTGTGATCAGGGAAGGAGTCGCACGATAAACTACGTCATTGCGACAACACGTCTCATCACGGCACACCCTTTACGGCATTGGTCCTGCCTTTTATTCACACAGGAAGCTTTCCGGAACTGATCCCAGCAATGTTACTAAGTCCCCATTCCAGGATCGATCCCGTGATCAATCCCAGGACGCGTTTGTGTTCACACAGAAGGCACTCTAGCAATTCTATGGCAATTTTCTGGGACCAACGCTCTGTGTGAAAGGGGCTTCAGAAAAAAGTACAAAAGCCGGGCCGGTACCCTTTCAAAAGGTACACTTTTGTACCTAAAGAGTGCATATTAGTACCTAAATGGTACATGTTAGAAAATAAAGGGTAGTGTCCGAGTGACAGCTTTTTTTTTCTGACAGTGTATAATATATAGACGTGTAATATATAGTGTATAGACGGCTTGAAATGAGTTTTAATGTTGGTTCCAAAACACTATAAAGTGGAGCTGTATGGTAGTGTAAAAGTCTCATGGTAACTTTAAAAATAATAACAGGGACGCAGTGTGAATATTATAAAAGCAAGCAATCTCCATAAACATCTGTGATTCAAACACATTCCCATTTCATCCATGAAATGTTTCTCCATCGAATGGAAAGAAATGGCTTTCTGATATTGACAATAAAAACCAGAGCAAACACAACTGAAGAAATCCTGAAAGATTATTCTGCCAAGCCAATGAAAATGTGCAGCCCATGAATATATAATGAGCTGGCTTAATTTCCATTCAAGGTGTTCTGAACTGACAGCTCATCTGTACTGAAAAAAAGTTGAGATTCTCAAAACAAGTCTTCACATACAGAATACGGTTTGTGTTTGAGGTGAGTGTTTTATGATCCATATGTTTAAATATGCATGTTGAGATGCATTGCATAATGCCACATTTGGCATGCACACATCTAGGACACAGCGCTGAAAAGCAGAATGTCCTAATTATTTAGTATCACACACACTCATAAAGTCGCTGAGATGAGTCGAGCTGGTGAGCTCTCCTACATGTGGAATCATAAATTCAGTCAGAGTCTTTTGTGTGTCTTTGTGTGCCATAAACCACCAAGATTATTTCCAAATAATCTTGTGATTGACTTCTGCTGTTGGATTTTGCCCCCTTTTCAGGGATCTTATGTGATAGAAGTGGCCGCAGATTGGGGTTGTCACCCAGGGATTCTAGGATTTCATCCTTTGGGGAGCCTAGCCCTCAGTGAGAATGTGTAGCAAGAGACCATTGCCTCTTTAAACGGCATCACCACATTACAATAGTAAGCCAAAAGTAGAATACCAGCACTTAAATTGTACCAAATCAATACAAACATTTAATAAATAATATAATGACATCAGTCTTTCAGGAGAGCAGTACAGTTCAAATCGGTACGTATTTACTTACGTTCACTATACATTCACTTTAGACTGTTTTTATTTTTACAATTTTGTGTGTATTTTCTCAAAAAGACGCAAAAGAGAACTCAATTCAGTAATCGCAAGAGGCGGCTTTCTGTGTGCGTGCTTCAGGTGTGAGAAACGATCTATCACATGAAGAGCGTGTGAGTTCCTCATTGAGTTCTCATTCACATCGTCTTGCACTTGAATGGCTTAAAAATAAAATCACTTGAAATGTTAAACTAGCAAGACTTAAAAATACGTGAAAATGGTGATTATAGTTTTAGGGGGGGGGGGTAATTTCAATAGTTGATATTAATACCAGTGAAATTTCCCAGTACTCAATATCAATTTCAATACCACAACAATATTCTAAGCACCTAAAGTTTGGCAATATATAAAATATGTAAAAGATGTAATTAATTAAGTTTCATGTTCTTTAATTACTTCTTGCAAATTGTAGAATTAGTAGATTTGATTCATTTCTGTGAATCAGTTTAAACTGTTTCAGTAAATTGAGTAAGTAAAAGTATGTTTTATTACAAATACACTACTGTTAGGCATCAGTACATATATATATATATATTTAATTAAATAAATACTTTTATAAAGCAAGGAAGCATTTAATTGATCAAATTAACAGTAAAGACATTCACTTATTAGAGATGATGAACATAAAGATTAACAGCTGTGGTGATTAATGAGTGTCCATGGTAACTGATGATGGCGGGAAAACCAAAACAAATGGAACAGAAAGACAAAAAAATTAAAATGAAACCAAACCTATGCATAATGGTTACAATAATAATATGAAATTCAATTAAATTTCACTATTATTGTTGGAATTTCTGGATTGTTTCTTGAGCACCAAATCAGCATATTAGAATGATTTCTAAAGTATCATGTGACACTAAAGACTAGAGTAATGAATGATGCTGAAAATCGCCTCGGTTATGACTGTAACCTCGGTTCCCTTTCGTAGTCACAACGAGTTACATCGTGACGACGAATGGGGTTTCGCTTTAATAAGCCTATCAACTTTCGAGAAATATAAAACGAGCCAATGGCAATAAAATGGGTATAAAAGGAAGGACGCTGGCAACATGCAGATATGTTTTCGGAGCCAAGTATATTCTTCACTCCACAAGCCATTCTGAGTTTTCACTCTTCGAGACGAGCTACTCTCCAGGTGTTGGTGTGACAGCAAAATTCCAGCCAGATTCACATTGCCTGCTGATCTGTGCAGTGATTGCCAGATGTGTGTTTTCTCCCTGGTCGCTTCAGCATCTGCGGAGTCTATTTCCTCTCATTTTAGAGTTGTACGCGCGATACATCTTTCCAAAACAACAGTGAAAGATGTCTCGTCCGTGCAATTCTGGTTGCGGTCGGATGGTTTCCCAATCTGATGGGCACAATAGCTGCTTTGCGTGTTTGGGCATTGATCACGCTAAAACAGCTTTTGTGGATGGTTCATGTTCTCACTGCGGGAACATGACCATCGCGACACTGCGGCCGAGACTCCATGCACTCACTAGAGCGAGAGTCCCCTCATCCACACCCCGATCTACACCCTCTTTCCATTGGTCCTCCAGATGACGATACCATGTCCGTCGCAGCATCCAAAGGCAGCTCGAGTCATCGGGAGATGATGATTCGGCTGTGCTGCCTACGGTCGTGCTAGCACAGACACCACTGTCTTCCCGTGATCACTCGCCGACCTTCTCCACTTTTCCTCCCCTTGATGAGGCCGCTGCCAACGGGTACACTGGGGTTCCCCTGGTGGAAAGTTCTGTTGCAATGCACCTGTGTCCTCAGAGCGCTTCCTCCCGTGGTGACCCAAAGCACCCCTCCAAAGCCTGTAGGTTTTCGTCGACCCTCGTCGTGAAGTCCTATAGAGCTGCGGGGTAGGCACCCGCCTCTTTGCATGCCATGGCCAGCCTGCAAGTTTATCAGGCACGGATGCTCAGGGACATGCACGAGGGCAGGACTGACCCAGAGCGAGCGCACGTAGTCACTGCTGACTTGCCTGAGACAATTCGAGGGTAAGAGTGCGGTTCCACTGAGTTTTTTTCAGAGGCTCCTGGGGCATATGGCATCCGCAGCTGCAGCAACGCTGCTCAGACTGTTTCATATTAGACCGCTTCAGCACTGGCTTCGCGATCGAGTCCCGAGGTGGGCATGGCATCAAGGCACGTTCCGAGTACCAGTTACTCCAACCTGCCGTCAGACCTTCACACCATGGTCGAATCTCACTTTTCTATGGGCCGGAGTGCCCTTAGATCGAGTTTCCAGGCATGTAGTTGTCTCAACAGATGCCTCCGCCACGGGCTGGGGCGTCATGTGCAATGGACATGCTGCCGCGGGCTCCTGGACGGGACCTCAGTGCGTTTGGCATGTCAATTGCCTCGAGTTGCTGGCAGTACGCCTTGCTATGCACCGTTAAATGGCGCTGCTCAAGAACCAACTATTACTAGTCCGCTCAGACAATACCACGACAGTAGCATACATCAACTGACAAGGTGGTCTACGCTTCTGCCGTATATCGCAACTCGCCCGCCACCTCCTCCTATGGAGTCAGAAGCATCTGAGCTCGCTTCGAGCCATTTATATTCCGGGAACCCTGAATTGTGCAGCCGACGAGCTCTCACGGTCTCAGCCTCTTCCTTGAGAATGGTAGACCTGTTTGCCTCCCACGACTCGTCCCATTGCGACCTGTTTTACTCCCTGACCGAGGGCACGCTCGGCACGGACGCACTGGCGCACAGCTGGCCGCAAGTACGCATTTTCTTGCCATTGGCTCATTTTATATTTCTCGAAGTTGATAGGCTTTCTAAGCGAAACCCCATTCGTCCACATAACGTCTCCGTTCCCTACTCAGGGAACGAGGGTTACAACCATAACACTTCGTCGATTGACGCTAAGGGAACGCTTTGCGTGATGATGTATTGAAGAACATACAAAATCAGTCCAATGGTGTGACGGAACGTCAGAGGCGGGTGACGTCATGAACCAGGAAATTACAAAGCCTGACCAAAACAGAGCTGCGCTAGCTTCGTAAAAGTCTGAAGTAGTCGCTGACAGGCACCTAGGAGATTTGGCAAGGTGATGCAGCGTCTCATTCCCTCTTCAGGGAACCGAGGTTAACCGAGGCGTTCCCTTTCAAGGGAACTCACACTGCGTCCATTGACGCTAAGGGAACATCTATACCAACACCACCATAGCGACAAGTGTCTGTCCAGTGTGAAATCGCGAGGAGCAGCACTAGAACAATAGCACCTGGGACCCTGGTGTAGAGTCCAAGTTCAAAGAGTAGAACCTTACAAATGTGTGTGGTGAGGACCAACCTGCTGCATCACAAACATCTTGGAGAGCAACTCCTGTTATAAGGGACTTGGAGGCCGCCATACTCCTAGTAGAATGGGAACGGACAGACATAGGTGAAGGCTGTACGACCGATTCATAAGCAAGTGAGATAGCCTAAACCACCCACTTGCACATTCTCTGCTTAGATGCAGGGGACCCTTTGTTATGGGGCCCAAAACATACGAACAACTGTTCAGATTTACGCCACAGGGCAGCTCTGTGGACATAGGCATCTAGCGCCCTGACTGGGCATAGCAGATTATTCTTTTCCTGGTTCAAGTTCTGGAAGGGAGGAGGACAAAAAGGCCTGCAGCGTGATAGATCTGGCCACATTAGTGGGGACCATGGGAACATAACCTGGTCTAGGATGAAGGAACGCTTTAACCATGCCAGGTGCAAATTCCAAGCACGAGGGTGCAACCGACAGTGCTTGCAAATCTCCTATCCTTTTAAGAGACGTGATAGCGAGGAGGAACAAAGATTTTAGGGTCAGAACCTCCTCCAGTGGCTCAAAGGGAGCCAGGGAAAGGCCTTGAAGGACAATGGCCAGATCCCAAGTCAGCGCCCTGGTACAAGCTGCAGGCCTCAGCCTCAGAGTACCACGGAGGAAACGAGATACCAACTGATCTTTACCCAAAGATATTCCACCCAAAGGAATGTGGTAAGCACCTATGGCCGCCACATAAACCTTCAAAGTGATGTCTATTTTAAAGTAAAAAATGTATAATCTATCCAAAACTAGTCAACAATATGTTGTCATTACATACACTGTTCTATATCGCGATTAGAACAAATCTCAGTAGGCTATAGCAATATAGTTTGGATGTGTTCATGTAAAAATAACGTTTACTAATGTAGGAGCGAGAGTGAATGAACGCACAGATGCGATGTACATCTGTAGAAAACAACATCGCGCGCGCGTCTGTGCCATTCATTCATTCACACAGACACGCAATTCATATTTAAACAGTTTTTGTGCAGTTTACAGACACTATTCAATAACGCGATTAGAACAAAGCACTTAAGAATAAATGACTTACTGCATCATCTGAATCCGTGCTCCTCGAAATGAAACTACCAGCTCTTCTGATGTAACTTTTCCAGGATTATTACAATAGTATTATTCCTCACAGCGCAGCAAGACGAGGTGAAGTACAAGATTCTTATTAAACTGGATGTTTTATCCAGCTGATGTGGGCGTTGGCATGGCTTGCCTCAACATTTGCGTTTGAATAGCGCGCGCTCTCAGTGGGCGTGGTCACATTAACCCTCTGGGGACCAAGAACGCACCCGCGCGTTTTGCTGTTTTTTTTTCACATAGCAGCAACATAGACTTAAAATACTCCGTCATTTATGGTCATATAAATAAAATCAATACATGATTATAAACTATAGAGGGTCTTCTTTTTTTGTGTACACTCACATTAACATCAAAACCTTGTGTTTTTTTTTAAATAAATAAAATAAACAGGGTGCGCTTTCAGCTCACTCTGTCTCCGCAAAAATCTTTCTGAAACATGTCTGGAAAATGAACGGAAACTCCGCTAATACTTATCACACAAACATGAAACATACGTCTAAAGAATGCTTTAAATTTCTACTTTTAAATAAAACAATTCACATTTAAAACAAATATTCTCCTGCAATGTAATCTGTCTGAAACTAAAGAGAAGTACAGTTTCTCCTGTCTCAGCTCATTATCGGTAATTTGTTCACACCCACTCGCAGTGCGCGCTATTCATAAGATAATGTGTTGAGGCCATTTGCAAAATAGATAAACGCCCCCAGGCAAATGCTGTAAACGCACTATATTTTTTAGTCAGATTAAGATTCGTCTTGCGCGGCTATGAGGAATAATCCTGGGACATTTAATACAGAAGTGCTGGTTTATTTTCACTTCGAGGAGGAGCAAGAGATTCAGCTGAGAACTGTAAGTGTTTTATGGCTGTGCTTTGTTCTAATCGCGATATAGAATAACGTTAGTGTCTGTAAACGGAAAAATAGCATACTGGTTAAATGTGAATCATGTTTCTCTGTCTGTGTGTGTGTGTGTGTGTGTGTGTGTGTGTGTGTGTGTGTGTGTGTGTGTGTGTGTGTGTGTGTGTGTGTGTGTGTGTGTGTGTGTGTGTGTGTGTGTGTGTGTGTGTGTGTGTGTGTGTAAATGAATGAATGAACGCACAGATACGCACTGTTACAGACGAAATAAAAGACAATTTCGTTGACTAGTTTTGGATAAAGTTTTTCAAATCAAATAAGCATCAAATAAGCTTCAAATAAGCTTCAAAATAAAGACATCAGCTTTTGTTAGGAGTTTCTGGGGATAGAAGTGTCCAGACGTATGCACCCTGTATTTTAAAGAAGAACATTTATTTATTTGCGATACATTATTCATTCACAAAGAATTCAGGGACATTATTCACGTCCCTAAAGGTTAGAGTTTTCCTCATTTTTTAATTAAGGCATTAAGATTTTTTTATTCCTCTTTTTAGTCAACTTTAGCATGGGTGTGTTCACTTCTAATTCTAAGCAGTGTGTGTGTGTGTGTGTATATATATATATATATATATATATATATATATAGCCTATAATTAAAAAGCTATTTTAACCAGAAAAATCTACAATGCATGCCCAAAGTCGTGCAGCCATATAGTTTCTCTTGATATCAGTCCTGCTGACTTCAACATTCACAGGAGACTGTAATGAAAAATCAAACACCTTGGAAATGACAGGTATGTACTATGTTTCAGGAATGGGACCATGCTGTGTGACTGTGCAAGCCTCTGTATTTAGATCAGTGTGTTTACTAATGTGCTTTTTTGTCCTTTGTTGTGTATCTTTGGATTATGTTGTGTTGTAAATAAATCCAAACAATCTAAAAGCCATTCTTTTTTAAATCTCCTCATTCTTTGTGCAAGGCTCCTCGTAATGGGGCCTGATAGCACCTAATAGGGCTATTATGGGAGGGTCTTTGTCTTTCTCAGGTGTGAAATGCCATACATATTAATGAGAGATCACGCCTCCTTGCATAAAGCTTTCTCACACTAAACACGTCATACACATTATAAAAGACTTTATTGACTTATCTGAATGAGTAGTCAGGATGATTCTCACATAGTTTTGGAGCAAATATTCTAGACTATGTGATACAATTTTCAAAAGTCTTGTGAAGAAATAATCAATATGTGTTTTGTGGCCTTATTTCAGAAACTTTTATTTTTAAGTTTTTCAATAACCATGCATAAATAATATTCTCTCAAAAATACAAACATGTACATACATGTTGCTCACAGATTATGGTAGCCCCGTTTGTGCTATATAGAGTGAATTTACACCTTTGCCATTAACATGTTTATAAATAACTGAAAAAAGCACAAATGTCAGTGCATGTCAAAACATCCCAAGGGCCCCAAAAAAGCCTTGGTCCCCAGAGGGTTAAGACGTAATACGCTATAATTAGTTGAAAGGAAAAAGACTGACATCTCTCTCTTTTCATACAGATTTCATAAACTGAGAATATTTGTTTTTTTATATAAATTACTTCATTTAAAAGAAGAGAATTTCAGCTTCATAACGAAAAATCTTTCGTGCCTGTGTGACAAGTATTTACTTAGTTACAGTTCATTTTCGGACGCGTTTCAGAATTAACTTCACTGACAGAGAGAAGGCAAAATTCGCATCATGTTTATTTTTCTTTATTTGACAAAAAGCAGAACACGTTGTTTTTATTGTGAGTATCCACAAAAAATAGACACTTAACCCTCTGGGGTCGGCGGTCTCGCCGGCGATACCAGCTCACTTTTTTCCTTATCAGTGCAAAAGAGACTCAAATTACTCTGTTGATTTTGATCTTACATATAAGTGTTGTACATCATTCGATCCTGTTAAGTTTGTATTTTTTTTGTGGAACCTCATAATAAAAACAAAGTGTTGTGCTTTTCGCCTAATAAAGAAAAATAAACATGATGCGCGTTCTGCGTTCTCTCTGTCAGTGAAGTCCATTCTGAAACGCGTCCAAAAAATTAACTGTAACTCTGCAAATACTCAGTCAAACAGGTATACAGGCACACAGGCATGAAGCCTGAATTATCTTCTTTTAAATGAAGTAATTTATATAAAAAACACATTTTCTCATTTTATGTAATCTGTACGAAAAGAGAGAGATGATAGTCGTTCTCGTCTCAGGTCATTAAAGTTCATTTGACCACGCCCACGGAGCGCGCGCTCTATTCAAACACAAATGCTCTGAGGCGATCCACGCCCACATCAGCTGGATAACCACCGAAAGAGACTCATATTTACGGCGCTGTGAGGAATAATACTATCTTAATAATAATCCTGGAAAAGACTGGAAAAAATTACCTCAGAAGTGCAGGTAGTTTCATTTGGAGGAGCAATGGATCCAGCTGAGGAATAGGTACATTCTTTATTTTCAAGTGCTTTGTTCTAAGCGCGATATGAAATAGTGTCTGTAAACAAAAAAACTGTTTGAATATGAATCGCGTTTTTGTGTGTGAATGAATGAACAGCTTTTACCTAACTATATTCCAATACTGAGATGAGTAAAAATCGACTGAAATATGTTGAAATAAAATATTTTTGTATAAGCAACGTATTAAACTGCAAATTAACATTTATATGTCCTAATCATAAAAACGATATGTTACATATGAAAGACAAGATGTTGTTTTTACTGTAAAATACTGCCACATCAAATAAGCTTGTTTGCTAAGATGTTATTATAGTGTTTGTTCGATTGTAGGCTATATTCAAACTAATTAATCCGCAACTGTGAAATATGTATGATAAAATGTATACTTTAGTATATACAAAGAAAGATTACATTTGAAATATAGTTAAAATTTTAATTGTTGTTGTAATTGTAACCTTTTTATTAAAATAGCAAAAATATATGTAGGCTACATATAAATAAATCTTAGGTAAATCTTAAAAGCTCAATATAAGCCTCCTCTTTAAATTATTTGTATTGTGTTTTATTAGTGACACATTTGGGATATATTCCCAAACTTTCTGTAAAAACAGTATGAGAATTAACTGCACAATTACTAGAAATGTTTACATTTGATATTATACAATTTGCAAGCACAATTTGAAAAATAAATAAATAATTGGAACTGTGAACCAATTTTGTATTATATAGGCCTATATATATATATATATATATATATATATATATATATATATATATATATATATATATTGTCATTGCATTCTTGTGGCTCAGTGACACACCTGAATGAAAGGGTCATTAGTATGCAGCCCCATTATGCGCTCATTATGCGGGCCCATTGTCTTCTCAGGTGTGAATCACAGCAGGTCACACCCCTGGGCATATTGCCTTTCCAAACAAAAAGTGTCATTTTTAAATTTAAACCAATCTATTGTTTTATGTGAATGATAAGGCAGGATGATTTTCAGATCATTTTGAAGAAAAAACTCTAGGCGACAACATCCATTAGTCAAAAGTCTTGTGGACACATATTTAGTATGTTTTGTGGCCTTATTTCAGAAACTTTAAGTTTTAGTTTTTACTTATATGTAAGATCAAAATCAACAGAGTAATTTGAGTCTCTTTTGCACTGATAAGGAAAAAAGTGAGCTTGTCCCGCCGGCGCGATAGCCGACCCCAGAGGGTTAATAGAGTTGTCTTGTGACGAAACATTGAAGGCAGCTTTCAGAAAGCAAACATTGTTGGACTTTTGGATAAAGCAGCACAGTGAATATCCTGTGCTTTCCGACAAGGCAGTGCGTTTTCTCCTTCCTTTTGTGACCACATATCTTTGCGAGAAAGGCTTCTCTTCACTTGTTGTAATAAAAACAAAGTACAGAAGCAGGGTGGACGCTGAGCCAAACCTGAGACTGAAGCTGACCTCCATTGACCCAGACATCTCAGGACTGTGTTCACAGAGGCATGCACACCCATCACATTAAGCTCATGTTAGTTGTCAGCAACATGTACTTTTAAGTACAATACATTTTCATTTAATCTTTAAGTACAGTTTATATTTCACTTTTAGGTGCAATACATTTTTATTTTATTAACCTCTATGTTAGCAACACAGTGCAGTGTTGATGTTAAAACTGTGTTGTCACAATGTTTAAAGTGGCTGACAATAATAAATGTTCTTATTATAAATAAAACTGCCTGGTTTTTGAGCTGTGGATAACTGTAGCTGAATAGTTAGGCCTACTACTACTGTATTTTAATGTTGGTCGTTATGGTGGTACTTGGAGAACCAAATATTTTCTGAGGTGGTACTTGGTGTAAAAAGTTTGAGAACCAATGCTTTAGAGCAAGTAATACAGCCAACAAAAACCCTTTGGTCCTGAGCCACCACTGCAGGGGTCTCATGTACAACAGTCCAAAAGGTATCATGTTGGACGCTGCTGCCATCAGACCCAACAGCCTCTGAAACTGTTTGACAGTGAGTGACTGGTCTAGCATTATTCTTTTCACAGCTGAAAGGATAGACTCTATGCGTGCCGGTGACAGGATGGATATATGGAAGTACGCATCCGTGAGATCTATCGTGACAAACCAGTCCTCGGATCTGATCTGTGGCATGATTTGTCTCAGTGTTAACATTTTGAACTTTAGTTGCATGACAGACTCGTTTAGCACTCGAAAATCCAAAATGGGACGCAACCCCCCATCCTTTTTTGGAACTATGAAATACCGGCTGTAGAACCCGGTTTCCCTGTTGGAGGGAGGTACATATTCTATGGCCCCTTTCTCCAACAGGGTTTCCACTTCTTGTTCCATTACCAGAACCTGCTCGGGGCCCACCATGGTGGATAGGACCCCCATAAACCTGGGTGGGCGAGACCCGAACTGTATTTGATACCCTTTTTCTATGGTCTGCAGGACCCAACGAGAAACATTTGGCAGTAGCTTCCACGCTGACAAAAATTATACTGGTGGTACCAGCCTCTCGAGACTGGCTTCTGGTTTTCGTTGTGCAATCAGCCCGATGCCCTGTAACGGCGAAGCGGCAGGAAACGACAGAACTGACTGCTCTGGAGCCATCCCAAGGCCACTACGTTTCCGGCTGGTCCTTGAGATATGTGCTCGCCGGAGACCGCTGCGCCCTGAAGCACACGAGGTGGTGGGGTTGGCAGAACGGTCCCCTGAGGGCACCGTATAATGAGGTGTTGATCGCCCCGCTTCGGGTGGGGATGGGGGGGGGGGGGGGTTCATGTTTCCTAACAATTCAGCTTGGTAGGCACACACATCCTGAACTGCTGCTTGCTCGCCATGACTTATATATATATATATATCAGATATAAAGACAAAACAACACCAACTATGACAAGGACAGTTTCAAAATGAGCGCTACTAAAGACACAGAAGCTAGCGCGTCTCTGTTTTGGGCAGACTTTATAGTTTCCTGGTTCATGATGTCACCCGCCTCTGACATTCCATCACACCATTGGACTGATTTTACATGTGCTTCAGTACGTCATCACACGAAGCGTTCCCTTAGCGTCAATCGTTGCAGCGCGAGTTCCCTTGAAAGGGAATCAGCTTTGCAATCAGGAATGAATTACATTTTAATATACATATACATATATAATATAAATTTTAACTTGTTAGCCAGCACGAGGACGCCGACGCACTGAATCATTCTTTGTTTAAATAGTTTAAAGTTACTATCAGATTTAATGTTATTACCTTGACAAACTATACATCATTAAAAAGATATGACTCAAGTTTCTGTGTTTGACTACTTTTTTCTTCTGAGAAACTTATAGTGACAGTTATGTATTAATTTGTGTCAGGAGTTATGTAATGAAAAAATTAGTCGATACCTTTAATATGAATTATGAGTGTCAGCCGCTCCCATTCAGAAAAAAATGTCCTGTGCGGTCATCATGAAAGCGCTTGACGCAACGAGTTTGCTCGGACTGGATGCTATGGTACAAACGTGGCCGAGGCTGCTCTGCTCTCGGGAGTTCTGGAAATAGTTTGCAGGGATCAGGTTCGCCTATTTCTTATTGCCTTGCGGTGGCCAGGCCGAGTATGGTTCCCCGATCTAGTGTATCTCCTTGACGGGCCTCCACTGGAGTTACCCATCAGGAGGGACCTTCTATCCCAAGCAGGGGGCTCGATTGTTCACCCCCGTCCAGAACTGTGGAACCTGTGGGCTTGGCCTCTGAGGGGGCCCAGCTCAAAGGGACAGGTCTCTCAACTGAGGTCGTAGAGACCATTCCACATTCCAGAGCTCCCTCCACGAGGAAACTTTATGCCTTGAAGTGGAGAGTTTTCACCTCATGGTGTAGTGACCATCAGTTGGACCCAGTTAACTGCCCGGTCGGTACAGTGCTGGAGTTCCTGCAGGAGCGGCTCACTGCAGGTTTATCCCCGTCCACTTTGAAGGTTTATGTGGCGGCCATAGGTGCTTACCACATTCCTTTGGGTGGAATATCTTTGGGTAAAGATCAGTTGGTATCTCGTTTCCTCCGTGGTACTCTGAGGCTGAGGCCTGCAGCTCGTACCAGGGCGCCGACTTGGGATCTGGCCATTGTCCTTCAAGGCCTTTCCCTGACTCCCTTCGAGCCACTGGAGGAGGTTCTGACCCTAAAAGCTTTGTTCCTCCTCGCTATCACGTCTCTTAAAAGGATAGGAGATTTGCAAGCACTGTCTGTTGCACCCTCGTGCTTGGAATTTGCACCTGGCATGGTTAAAGCGTTCCTTCATCCTAGACCAGGTTATGTTCCTATGGTCCCCACTAATGTGGCCAGATCTATCACGCTGCAGGCCTTTTGTCCTCCTCCCTTCCAGAACTCGGACCAGGAAAAGAATAATCTGCTATGCCCAGTCAGGGCCTTCTATCCCAAAGCGCAACATCCCTCAGGGCTTTTAGCTAAACAATTTGCACATTTGGAGAAATATTGATAGATATTCATAGATTTATGTCAGATTTCTATAGAGGAATAATATTTATTGAATTTGTTTTCAATCCATACTGGCAGCCTGAGGGCGCCTTATGCACATTTAGTCCATATATGGAACACATGATGAAGAGCCATATCATGTGACATTCCAGGAACTCCCTGACATAAACAAAGCTTCCAGAGATCGCTGTAACATGCAGATAAAGATGTTTTGGAGACAATAAACATGATTGCAACGATATGATTTATCTGTGTTCTTCGAGCCATGTCAGGTATTTTCATAATGATAGATTATATTTATAATGTAATGCTAATCGATATAGACTTTATCATCATGCAGAATACTATAAAATAATATATTTTATCCGAAGCCAAATCAGATCACAGAAGGTTATTTAAAACACTCGACTTGCGTTAAAAGTTTGGAGCAAAAACATAAATAAATTGTCATTAGGGATGTGAATTTCTGCCAAAAATGCCATTCGAAAATCGAGGAGCAAAAGTCGATTATCGTAAAAAAAAAAAAAAAAAGCACTCACGATGACAGAAAGGGAGGCCAATTTCATCTTTAGCGATTTGTCATCAAACAAACGGTTTATTAATTGAACAAGTAACATGTTTTCATCGTTTTTTTTACATATCGGTAGTTAACATAGAAGAAAAAAACAATAAGCAGGACAGTCCGTTTTTGCATCGCCAAACCAGATGCTCGTTAGATAAAAAAATAATGTCATAATGATTTTATGCAAACCTGCCTTGTTACTGCAAAAGCCTACTTTTTAAACAAATTAGTTTCAATCAAAACTATTCGTGTGATGCCACTGCGCAATACACACACATTACCGCGGGATGGCGGGTGTTCATTTCATAAACTGTGGACAATGGTAGCTTATTTAATGTAGCCTATAAATGAATGTATATGTCCAAAAAACGGATAATGTCATCATACTTGTAGTGCTATCGTTGAGTAATAATCTGTTTGGTTGTAAAAGTTATTACCTGAATTAAATGAAATCGAATGTATCGTCCTGTGGAATCATTCATTCTCAGACATCATACGAAGATGTTAAACTAATAAAGATCTTCATCGCTGGCAAAAATATGATGCATTTGCAGATTTGCTTTCACTAGACTAAACTGTAGGTCCACGGCCACTTCATCCAACGCTCTTGATGTTCTTAAATCTTCCTGTTACAACTCCATGTCGAGTGTGAATTGAAAGCGCTTCAGACGATTCAGTACGTGAGGAAACTGAACAGATCATTCAAACTGATTCGCGAACCGATTTAGACAGATCTGCCAACTTGTTTGATGAAGTCTTTGAACAGAATCGACTCAAAAGAGTGATTCATTTGTGAATGGAGCATCGCTCATGCCCATAAAAAAGATACAGCGCGCTTGGAATAAACTACGCATTTAACAACATGTATTGCATTAAAATAAAGTAACGAGAGGAACGTCGCCCAACGTAGTGAAGTAAATGTAGCCTACTTTGTTACTACCATAGACGGTTACTACCATAGACAGTAAAGGTTAGTCTACCCACCTCTGTTGGGCGCAGAGTTAACGGTCACGACAATGCTCTTCTTCTGTTGTTTGTTTACACTATGTATAAAACTGTTTGTTTTATACATATTGTAATGTATGCGCGTGCGGTGTTTGTTTGTGTTTAGAGCTCCGTCGAATTGATTCATTAATCCTTGATTTTCTTCTTTACCACTCATTTATTAACAAGCACTTTCTATTTTTATATCGTGTGAACCTATCCTCGATACTATTCCCTATAAAAAACAATCGGATTGCTTTGATATCGCTACTTAGATCCAACTTTGCGAATCTCGGCTACTAGCCTTTAGCCCGCTAGCATTTCACGCGTGGGCTCGCGCCTATCGAGCGTCTGATTTTACACCCGTTTCACTGAAAGGATACAGGTTATATCCAGCATTCCAGTCCTAAATTAGTAGTGATATTGGTAGTATCACTACTAATTTACTGTTCATCTGTTATAATGGCGAACATATCGGATGTGTGTCTAACGTTACCTCTGAGTGCAGGTGAGGACACATTCGAGCTGATGTCGGTACGATTGGAACTGGAATCGGTGGAGAAACAGATCCGTGGTCTGCTGGAGAGGCAAGCCGAGCTGCGGGATCGGCGATCAGCGCTTGAAACGTCACGCGCCGATGCTCACAAGTCAGTGGTTAGTAACTTTTTGACTCCGACTTCCTCTACTCCGTGCGTTTCTCTGCCCAGGAGGACGCGATCATCTCTGGCTTCATTCACTCCGGCACCGACACAGCACCATGGACCCTGGGTGATCCCACAGCGGAAGACACGAGCCAGGACCAGAGCAAGAACCTCTCCGCCCCTCCCGGTCTTCGAGATCTCCACTCGGAACCGCTTCTCCCCTCTTCGCGAGTCGGAACGCGACGACGCCGTGATCATCGGCACTTCCATGGTCCGTCATGTCCGCGCTACCTCAGGTAAGGGTAAGGTGCGCACTCACTGCTTTCCTGGTGCTCGTGTTCTTGATGTCGCCGCACAGGTTCCCGAGATCCTGAACGGTGACGAGCGCGTCGGAGCCGTTGTCCTCCATGCGGGAACGAACGACATCAGGCTGCGGCAGACGGAGGTTCTGAAGAAGGACTACAGGAGCCTGATCGAAACGGTACGCAGCACAGCGCCTGAGGCAACGATCATCGTGTCTGGACCGCTTCCCACGTACCGACTAGGACAAGAAAGGTTCAGTAGACTATTTGCTCTAAATGAATGGTTAATGTCATGGTGTAATGAACAGAAACTGCTCTTTGTAAATAATTGGAATCTGTTCTGGGAGCGACCTAGGCTCTTCCGTCCTGATGGCCTGCACCCCAGCAGAATCGGAGCGGCTGTTCTGTCGGACAACATCTCCAAGACGTTGCACACCATCTGACTAGTAAGTCAAAGTCCAATTCACAGTCTTTGCTGTCCCAACTTAATTGATATAAGTAGTGTAGAACATTATATAGAAACTGTGTCTATTCCTCGTCTAGTGAGGCCAAACAATAAATCTAGTGTAGGATCTAGGAAAAATCTTATTGTAATTAAACCAGAAAATCTAAATATCAGTGAACAAAAACAATTTCTAAAACTAGGTCTTCTAAACATTAGATCGCTCACACCTAAGGCGGTTATTGTAAATGAAATGGTCACAGATAATAGCTTCGATGTACTTTGCCTTACTGAAACCTGGCTTAAACCAAATGAGTATTTCGGTCTAAATGAGTCTACTCCGCCAGGATACTGTTATAAGCATGAGCCCCGTCTGATCGGTCGTGGCGGCGGTGTTGCAACAATCTATAGAGATATTCTTAATGTTACTCAGAAAACAGGTCACAGGTTTAATTCGTTTGAAGTACTTGTGCTAAATGTTACGCTCTTAGATGTAAGAAAGAAATCCCTATTATCTCTAGCCTTGGCTACTGTATATAGACCGCCAGGGCCCTACACTGATTTCCTAAAAGAGTTTGCAGACTTTCTCTCAGATCTATTGGTCAATGCTGATAAAGCAATAATTGTTGGAGATTTTAACATACACGTAGATAACACAAATGATGCGTTAGGGGCTGCGTTTACAGATTTATTAAACTCCTTTGGGGTCAAGCAAAACGTCAGTGGTCCCACTCATCGTCTAAATCATACACTAGATTTAATTATATCATACGGAACCAATCCAACCGATATAGATATTATACCGCAAAGTGACGATCTCACTGATCATCACATGGTAACTTGTATAATACGTACTGCTGAAATTTGTCATGTTGCGCCGCGTTATAGACCAGGCAGAACAATCCTTCCAATCACTATAGATAGATTCTCAAATAGCTTACCTGATCTATCTCAGCTGCTTAGTGAACCCAAACAAACAGATGAACTAGAGGAAATGACCAGCAGTTTGAGCACCATTTTCTCTAGTACATTAGATATTGTTGCACCAATTAGATTAAAAAAGGTTAGAGAGAAAACTAAAGCACCATGGTACAATAGTACTACACATGCTATCAAGAGAGAAACTCGTAACTTAGAGCGTAAATGGAAACAAACTAATTTAGAGGTCTTTAGAATCGTGTGGAAAGACAGTGTGTCACGTTATAAAAAGGCTCTAAAAGCAGCCAGGGCTGAGCATCTCCGCAAACTAATAGAAAATAACCAAAATAATCCAAGGTTTTTATTTAACACCGTGGCTAGACTAACAAATAAACAGACATCACCCGAGCAAATTATTCCGTTACAGTATAGTTGTAATGATTTTATGAATTACTTCAATGATAAAATAGAAAGCATCCGAAATACAATTGTAAATGTACAATCCTCTATGGTGTCTTGTGATTCAGCCTCAATTATCGCCCCTCAAGAACAACTACACCGCTTTACAACTATAGGACAGGAAGAGCTAAATAAACTTATCATTGCATCTAAACCAACAACATGTTTATTAGATCCAATACCCACTAAACTACTGAAAGAAGTGTTACCTGTAGTGGAAGAGCCTCTTCTTAATATTATTAACTCGTCTTTATCTTTAGGTCATGTTCCAAAAATATTCAAGCTGGCAGTTATAAAACCTCTTATTAAGAAACCGCAATTAGATCAAAATAACTTAGCAAATTACAGACCCATTTCAAATCTTCCATTTATGTCTAAAATACTAGAAAAAATTGTGTCCGCTCAATTGTGCTCTTTCTTGCAAGAAAATGAGATATATGAAAAATTTCAGTCAGGATTCAGACCGCATCATAGCACAGAAACTGCGCTAGTTAAAATTACAAATGATTTACTTTTAGCTTCTGACCAAGGCTGTATCTCAATACTAGTTCTACTCGATCTTAGCGCTGCGTTCGACACTATAGATCACAAAATACTCTTGGATCGACTACAAAACTACACTGGTGTTCAGGGACAGGCATTAAGCTGGTTCAGATCGTACTTATCGGACCGTTACCATTTTGTTTGTTTAAATGGGGAAAAATGGAAGATAACGTCAGTAAACTATGGAGTGCCGCAAGGATCGGTGTTAGGCCCTCTGCTATTCTCAATATATATGCTGCCACTTGGTAATATTATAAGAAAACATGGAATTAATTTCCAATGCTATGCTGATGACACTCAATTATATATTTCATCACGACCAGATGAAAACACTAACTCATCAAAATTGACAGAATGTCTTAAAGATATAAAATGCTGGATGACGTGTAATTTCCTGCTATTAAATCCAGATAAAACGGAGGTATTACTTATTGGTCCAAAAAACTACCCACAAAATCTCTTACAATACAACTTTAATTTAGAAGGATGTCCTGTTACCTTATCGACTACAGTAAAAGACCTGGGTGTTACACTAGACCGCAACTTGTCTTTCGAAAATCATATTTCATATGTTACAAGAACTGCCTTTTTCCACCTTAGAAACATTGCTAAATTACGTAACATGCTATCTGTTTCCGATGCAGAAAAGTTAGTTCATGCATTCATGACCTCGAGACTAGATTACTGCAATGCCTTATTAGCTGGTTGTCCTGCATCCTCAATAAACAAGCTACAGTTAGTGCAAAATGCAGCCGCTAGAGTTCTTACTAGGTCAAGAAAATATGATCATATAACACCGATTTTATCATCTCTGCACTGGTTACCTATTAAGTTCCGTATCAATTACAAAGTACTACTACTGACCTATAAAGCCCTAAATGGTTTAGCTCCTGTGTATTTAATGGACCTTCTATCGCCCTACTATCCATCGCGTTCGTTAAGATCACTAAATTCGAGGCTTCTGGTCATTCCTAGGATATCTAAGTCCACTAAAGGAGGGAGGGCGTTCTCACATTTAGCTCCTAAACTCTGGAATAGCCTTCCTGATACTGTTCGTGGCTCAGACTCGCTATCCCAGTTCAAAACTAGATTAAAGACGCATCTCTTTAGCCAAGCATTCACATAATGCTTACCTTCTATTGTTGAATCAGATGGAATGCATTAATATTATGAACAGCAGCTACGCTAATTATTTCCCATCTGCTTTTCTGCTGTTATCTCGGGACGCTAGTCCCGAGGTAAATAGCGTTCGTCAGCTCCAGTTTGTATCCAGACTCTCACGGAGACTTCAGATGCCCCAACACCTGCGATGAGACGACTCGACGCCTGTGAAGAGACGACTCAACGCCGGCGATATGTTTTGCCCTAAATTAGTACATGATGACTAACTAACTATATTCTTCTATGTACATTTCTGAAATGCACTTTCTGTAAAGCTGCTTTGAAACAATATGTATTGTGAAAAGCGCTATACAAATAAATTTGAATTGAATTGAATTGAATTGAATAAAACGCTGGTATCCTAGATCGCGCAGGAGGGGGTTTCATTCATGTTAGTGGCACCTATTGTCCCCGACAGGAAAATACCCTGCTGCGCGATCTAGGACAGTAGGCGCGCCGTCAATTATGTCACATTGGAATTGCGCCAAAATATAACGATATTCGAATAAGCAATTTTATGATCGAATTTCGAACGCAGTTTGACTATTCGAAGATCGCGACTCATCCCTAATTGTCATGTATTGATGGTGTGCTAAGCTAACAAGCTAGCTAGCCCTAAGATGCACCTGCCACCTAGCTGTTATTTTTATGAACAATTTGAAATAGGAATGCTTACTGAAATGTGTATTTTTTCAAAAAGGGCATTTGATACAGTTTCAAATGTGAAGTGAGAACTTTGATAAAAGAAATTAGGGATTGAAACAGCATGAAGTCGTTAGTAATTATAATGAAAACAAAATAAAATTATATTTAGAGCCATAACCAGGCCGGAGAGGTGTGAATGTGTGACTGAGACTGAATGGGGCTCGTTTGCACCACAAAACAATAGAGACAATAGACTGAATGGATGCTTAGAAGATGACAATAAACATCAGTTTGCATTTTAGAGTCTAATCAAAATATAGTCATAGACATGATCTTGAAAAACATTAAACTAAATACAGAGTTTTAGACTTATCATCTTCATATTTTAAATATATCATGGTCAGACATGTGGCTTTAGCTTTAGATTGATACAATGCCAACTTCAATTTTATTTTCATGAAGATATTTCATAAATTGTGTGTGTTTACTGGGCAGGCTTGAACGAAAGGACCAGGGCGTGCTTGCTCGGACTCAAGCTTTTGGGGAGCTTTAAGGAGTATGTGGAGGGGGTACTCATCTGCAACCATTCCCCATTCACTATTTGCGAGAGTGGGGAGGAGATCAAAGTCCCAGCCACTGCCACCAGCCCAGCGACAGCTTCACCAGGCTTCCTCTTATAGATTTCTAGATTGATACAATGCCAACTTCAATTTTATTTTCATGAAGATATTTCATAAATTGTGTGTTTACTGGGCAGGCTTGAACGAAAGGACCAGGGCGTGCCTGCTCGGACTCAAGCTTTTGGGGAGCTTTAAGGAGTATGTGGAGGGGGTACTCATCTGCAACCATTCCCCATTCACTATTTGCGAGAGCGGGGAGGAGATCAAAGTCCCAGCCACTGCCACCAGCCCAGCGACAGCTTCACCAGGCTTCCTCTTCTAGATTTCTAGATTGATACAATGCCAACTTCAATTTTATTTTCATGAAGATATTTCATAAATTGTGTGTGTTTACTGGGCAGGCTTGAACGAAAGGACCAGGGCGTGCCTGCTCGGACTCAAGCTTTTGGGGAGCTTTAAGGAGTATGTGGAGGGGGTACTCATCTGCAACCATTCCCCATTCACTATTTGCGAGAGCGGGGAGGAGATCAAAGTCCCAGCCACTGCCACCAGCCCAGCGACAGCTTCACCAGGCTTCCTCTTCTCTCTGGCTCTGCCTTGGTCAGTCGTCGCTCTGCCTGCGCCACGGACTTCCGAGCCATCAGCTGTGCTTCTTCCCTCCACTCCTTTGTCTCAGTTGGGCTCTGCTTTCCCTCCAGCTCCGCCTTGGTCCTCGATCACTCAGTCTTCACCTCAGTCCTTCGGTACCCTAGCTCCACCTCAGAGGCTTGTCGCTGCAGCTCCGTCCTGCCCTCCAGGACCTTTGTCATCACACAGTCCCAATAGTCCCTTGGCTCCACCTGAATCTCCACTCCAGCCGGCTTCATCTCGTCCTGGTGTCCCCCTGGTTTCTCCTGCTAAAGCTCCACCATGGGCTATACCCTCCCTCGACTCTGTCGTGGGCCTGCATCCTGGCCTTCCTGCTGGGGGTTCCTGCCTGGCTTCTTCCACAGCCTTTTCCACCCTGGCCCTACCCATCCTGTTACCTACCCTTTGCAAAGATTTAAAAGTGAGTAGGAGAATTTTGTATTTAATACGATAAGCCACTGGAAGCCAGTGGAGTTCAAACAGAATTGGGGTGAAATGAGCAGAACGCTTGGTATGGGTAAGTATTCTAGTAGCAGAGTTTTGAATATATGGTAATCTGGAAATGGAGCTTGCAGGTAAACCACTGAAAAGGGCATTGCTGTAATCAAGAAGTGATGAGACAAATGCATGGATGACAGTTTCAGCATATTTGACAGTGATGAAGCTGGGGAATTCGACGCAGGTGAAAGAACGCAGATTTTGTGATAGAGTTAATCTGAGCCTGAAAAGAGAGAGAGGAGTCGAAAATAACTCCTAGATTTTTAACAGTACTTGATGGTTTGATGTGAATACCAACATTCTCACAGGTGAAATCAGTAGAAATATTGCTAGTGAGTGACAGAGTTCCAATAAAAATGATCTCAGTTTTGTCCATGTTGAGTTTCAGAAAATTTCAATTAGGCCAATCTTTTATTTCATGCACACAGGCAGAGATTTTGTTGGTTTGGGCAGATAGAGCAGGTGTACAGATAGAGTATAACTGGATGTCATCAGAGTAAAAGTGATAATTAAAGCCATGATGGTGCAGGATCTGACCCAGAGGTAATATGTAAATTATGAATAATAATGGCCCGAGAACAGAACCCTGGGGGACATCTTGCTTCAGGGGGACAGTAGGTGATAGAAAATCCTGTACTGAAATGTAGAATTGTCGGTCAGAGACATTGGAAGAAAACCAAGTAAGAGCAGCACCAGAAATACCCAAATCCAAGAGGTGTGAATAAGTAATTCATGAGAGAAGGTATCGAAGGCAGAGCTGAGGTAGAGTAGTAGAAGTATAGAAAGAGAACCAGAGTCACCTGAAAGTAGTAGTTCATTCACTACTTTTGTAAATAAAAGACTGCTACTTTTATTTCATCCTGCTTCAACCAAACAGTGACAAGTGTAAATTATTCAATGTATTATTCTCCCTTGATTCTGGAAATCAATTCTCCCTTGACGATGGAAAATGCGACAATTGGAGTGAAGAAGAGACTGTTAAATTCTTACCTTTATAGTTCGAAAAGTTCACTCAGAAAAAAACTTGATATTACAGTCAACAATGTGTAATTTGAGGATGCACAATTCTAGAGCCTTTATGTAAACAGGTCACGTGCTGTGTTTGTCCAGTCAGTAACAGTGACACCGCAAATATCAAAATAAGGAGTCTAACCCGGGGTTTAGGAATGTGCAGTGTGAAACGGCAGTTTAGGAATACCCAGGATTAACTGTTAACCCCGGGTATAGTATGATTAGTGTGAAACGTGAATAAATATAACCCAGGATTCCTTTTACCCAGGGTTTAGAATGACCCATGTGAACTATTTCAAGTATGAAAAGCCATATATACTATTAAACACATTTAAAATATTTTTAGTGTAATGCAATAAAACAATGGCTTGAAGCGTTCAAGTTTTTCTCAATGAAGTAGTTTGTTCTTCAAAGTAATTATTCAAATAAATAGTCAGGAAGAAATACACTTAGAGCAGTGAGTGATTTTCTCTTTTTGGTCAATATTGTTGTTTGATTAATATTCTCACCATAATAGACAGCAGCAGGTCTATTATGCTGCATTTACACAGTGCACAAGGTTTTGACATAAATCTGTTTTTTTTTTTAATACCGCATGTTTACACTCACTGAAGACAAACCAAGTGTGTTTACACCAATACCTTTTGCCAAGACGAGAAATTACCCAAGAAGTAGATCTGAATGTTTACAAGTGCATTACCGTGATGCGTAGCCATTATTCTCAGAGCACACATGCAAATTCGCATGTGAGCGCTTGACTGAAGCTGTCAGTCACGTTTCAAATTGAGTTGGCACTTGTACTACTGATACCAAAGACTTTAGATAAACAAAGACGGTATTACTATGAATGGGTGAAAGTGCAATAAGCCTTTTAAATAAATGAGCCAATCGCTAATTAACCTATGGCTAAGCCACGCCCCCTCCACTCACTTGGACAAACAGTCAACATTCGGTGACAGGCGCTATGACAGCTGTCACAGTAGGAGGCATTTCACAGGAGGCAATTGATGATTTTTGGAGACAGAAAGATTATATATCATCTCGAAGTCACCAAAAGGGCCTTAACTATGCATTGGAGGGTTATATTAATAGTTATTGTTGAGAAGGTCGATGAAAAGCTTCAGCTCCAGGCGAAAATGTACAGGTCACAGTGTAAACGTGATAAACCGCATCTCGTTGCCATCACCATCTCAGACAACAAGATAGAGGATCAGCATTGTTCATGCACTGCAGTATTTACATGAATCATTCAGCACAACATTGCTAACATTTGTTATCTCGGTTATTTACAGATACGTTAATGAAGCTAAGTGACATGATGTACAACACAGCTAGAAGCTAACGTTAACATTTTCTAATGTTAGGCTAACGTTAGCCTAACGTTACGTTAGAGATGTTAAAGATAACGTTCAAATACGTTGTTGACTTAGAACAGATGTAGACATCCTTGTTTAATTCTTGTTTAATTTATCCACGTTTAGTTGGGTGTTGTGGTCTACCGCATAACTTAATCCAGAGCAGAAAGTTATCTCGGTTGAGATGTGGCTTGGGAAAGGGTAAAAAAATACACACCGTCGCCCAGCCTCTCGGGATACCTAGTATCGGAGTTGTATGTACCCCATGCACACCGTTTGACCATTTTAAACTTGAAATGACAAGAAAAAACATATAGAAACGAATGAAAACTGACTAACTGCAATGCATTTCAATGGACGTGGAAGCAGAGAATGTCCGAGTGTATTGGGTTAGCTATGCGCACTGTGATTGGCTCATCGTGTTTGGGGGCATGGCTTAGCCATAGGTCAATCGGTAAAGTCATTGCGTCACTGCCGCTGCCATTAGAAGCTTTGGTTGGTATAGAAATAGTCAATGTTCTGAGACACACGCTTAGGACTGCAAATGCGCATTAGGCCGGTCCAGCTTGAAAAATGCAGTTTTTTGACAGTTGATGGCAGATTTCATTGGAATTTCAAATATGAAATTTAATTGTATGCTTGGTGAACAGCTTTGGATAGATTGATGTTTCAGAGGGACTTTGCTGAATCAGTTACTGGCATGTTCCCTTTCTATATACTGTGAACATTTTAAATAAATTTTAGTGCTTCAACATTAGTAACACTTCATTAACTTAATTAACACTATTAACAGTAATCAACACTTATTTCAGTTAGCTGCGAAGACAGCATTTCTCATTTTCTTTTTCTGTCATATTTACTGTATATTTTATTTTATTTAAGCTTTATTTCAATTAACAAAAATGCTTTTAATGGTTTTAGGTCTAGTTAGGGATAATAACCCTGCTTTTTAACTGTAAATTTAAGATCAGTCTGCAAAACCTTAAATTTTGCCATGGTAAAGTTTTGGCAACCACAGCTTTTTACAGTAAATTAGTTTTTACAGTGTGGGAAATGTCATATTTACCAGCTGCTGGCCTCGCGGTCCCCATCCTGCATACTGCAGGTGAGCATTTCGCACTTCTGGAGGGTTCAGGATCCACGTTTCCCTGTGAAAGAGAAGCAAAGACATTACTAATCAACTAGTTGGTGGTGGGATAACAAGTGGGCTAGTTGACCATCCTGACCCAGACAAACTGACAGGCAATCAGTCAAACATTCATGTCTTCAGAGGGCTAACAGAGAACACTTCCTCTATGTGGTGCAGTGGAGCGTGTGCCAACAGATATTGATTTCATCGCAGTGTACTACACAGCCCAACACAACAGCGCGGCGAATAAAGCACCACGAGGGAATTCCTGTGGCAGGAAATCTAACAGTGATAGTATATCCCAGTGCGCTGTTAAATCCGGCTGGAGCAGCGGCCCAGCGCTGTGTCAGCATCTGTTCCATCTGACAGAGCTCATAAATATAGATGCTTTATTCTGCTGCTTGTTATAAAGGCACTGTGCAACGCAGGCCCAAAAATTACAGGTGACACGAGTTGTATGTCTCTGTGCTAATCACAGGACAGATGTGTTGGTATGACCACATGGTAGCAGTATGGAAAGATTCAGTCCTCTGAGTGGCTTTGACACATGAATTGAGCAGCAAAACGCTGCATCGATGTTTTCCTCGGTTGTATAATGACAAATGGATTCTGTAAACTAATGCGACTGTTATATGAGCTCAGCAACTTACGGAGTTTCCAGGCTGCAAATGATGTAGTCCGCAGTGAAGGAGTGCTCGTAAACCTGAGAGTTTGAACAACACAAAGACAAACAGAGAGAAATTAAATTGTTGGAGAACAGCACTTACTTGCACTAAAAGCGCCAACAAAGCTCTAGTAGCAATAACATTTGAGAGGCTATGCATTAGTGATTTACCACAGTTAAAGGGTGATTTTAGCCAAAACGTAAAGAGGGTAGACTTTCTTTGCCATAGTAATATCACAGTAACACGCTCCTCGAATGCCCAAACAGCTATGGTGAATGTAAATGACACTAATGTTTGATAAATAATACAATTCGTGAGCTTATGGTTAATGAGGCTGACTGGTAACCCAAAGGTTGCTGGTTCGATTCCAGTACCAGCAGGAAATGACTGAGGTGCCTTTGAGCAACGTACTTAACCCCAATTCGCTCTCCGGGTGCCACAGCATAATGGCTGCCCACTGCTCTGAGTGTGTCATGCTTTGCAGTGTGTATGTTCACTGCTCACTACTCCTAATGTGTATGCACATACTTGGCCTTCACATGTTACTTTCAATTGATATCTGTTAAAATTATATATATATATATATATGTGTGTGTACCTTGAAAAATATTAAAAATGTGATTTTTAATTTTTACATTATATTATAAAATAAAATAATTCCATTAAGCATGCTTTAATTTAAACGATTGTCGAAAATCATATAAATATTCTTCAAAACCATATACAAACCAAAAAAGGCAAAGGCTAGAGATTTCAATTATTTTTTAAGCTTTAAAATAACTCTACAACAAAATGAATAAGATGTTTCCCGAACTTAATGTGCAACAAAGAATCCTCTCTGTTTTAACTTGAGTATTGTGGTTTGGTGCAGGATTATGGAGGAATGGTTCCTTTGACATTTGATAACACCTTTGACCACTAAATAACTCTTCCACAAAACAACACATTATCCTCTCTGTAGGCTGAAACATCTTGGTGCAGTAATACTATAATTCGACTGATGTGTGGTCACAATCAGATTTCAGAGGCAGAACTATTTAATTTAATAAAACGCTAATCCACGATTGTTAAAGAAGGCAGGAGCGCTGTTGTTTCCCTCTGAGGACAGTGTCAACATCTGTCTGTGAGCCAGAGGGCTGACCGTAGCATATGCTCACCGCTGACATGAGCTTGACACGTGTGCTGTAGCAGAGCTGTTAATACTGTCAAAGATTAACATTCAACACCTGTACTCGCCATCAGCCTCTGTCTTACAGATGCTGAGAGATGGAGAGCTGCTTTGTGAAGGGCACTCAGCACCATGACAGAGTTTGAGAATGAGGGGCGTTATGAATGTGTGTGTGTGTGTGTGTGTGTGTGTGTGTCTGCGTAGGCAATGACAGCTGGGGGACGAGGTTGTCATCCATCAAGGTGATGTTGAGACAGGCACTGAATAACAAACTAGAGGCAGCGCTCACGCTCTTTCCTTTGGCTCACTCTTTCTGTCGTGTGTGTGTGAAGTGCTCTGGTGTCACTGTCCCAGTGCTATGACACCTTCTCCTCCGTCTCTTCAGCTCTGTAACAACAGCTGCCCTGATCAAACTAACTCATCACCTGCTGCTCAGACCTTCAGTGTTTGTGCTTTTAACATTTGTTTTCACACTAAAGCTTTAGGTGCAAAACCAAGTCTGCATAAAATAAGTCGGGGGTGTGTTTCCCGTACAACGACGTAACTCGATGCTTCACTACCATAGTATGATGCATTGTTGAAGAAATCAACTAGCTAGTCACGACTGTTTCCCGAAACCATATTGTCGCAAAGTGGTCGTGTTGGTTTATGACGTCACGCACGTGGTGGAGTAATAACTTATTTTAATGAAACTGTTTGAGATTAGCCTGGGAAAACCCAGACAACTTCCGGCAAATTTAGATTTGCTCTGAAAAGTTAGTCTGGCAAAGAGCTCATTCAAGCCCATTTCCAATCCGTCGAAATCGAGGCACCGATCAGAAACGTTGGGGCGGGCTTTACACGATGACGACAGCGCTGGGATTTTGAAGCAGATTTTGTAGCCTACATTACAAAGATGGATGCCGCCGTCGGACATCACTCGTTCCAATCAGCTATCGCGTCTGTTTTAAGCGATTTGAACGTTTCCTTTTTGTTAAAAACCGAGCAAAGAACAACACTCTGAGATGTTTCTCGCCGCTCTGCATACGCCATCTCCTTCATCGCTCTGATTGGTTTTAGGTCTATCTGCGACGTCCGTTGGTGACGCCCCTCTGGAAATGATTTGTCTATGACACTTTGCCAGACCATAACTCAGTTACAACTGAGAATGGTCTGGTTTTAATGGTCTTCGATTTGAGATCGAATTAATGCAAGATGTTTTGATATAAATTACAGACATGGCATCTGAGGAATATTTCTAATTTTTCTCAGTTATTTCGCTTTATTTACAGATTCAATCATAGGCTCGTTCTTACACAGAGCACGTTCGCACATGTGCAGTCTTCAAAAAACGGTGCTTTAAATCTCTTGACAAACTCAAGGACGTAAATTACATTTGTATGTATTCTAAATAAAAGACACAGGTTGTACTGAAAATCAGCTTGCTTATTTGGCTCAAGATAAGGATTTATTGAGTCCACGTCATGCAATCTAGAAACTCTGCTTCTAACCACAGGTCGAGAGCTGTCGTTCCAAACACACAACTTTGCGATGCTTTTTGCGAATGTTCATTGGAACGATGGTTTCGGGAAACATCGACTCGTTGAACTATGCTGATAACGACGGAACTTGCGACCATAGTTGGCTAGCGATGCTTTCGGAAATCGCATCCCTGGGTAGTTGTGGAAGATGTTCAGGTGTGCAGCAAGGCAAGGAATCTTCTGTGTGCTCTGGCTGAACAAACACCTTCAAACTACCATTGTGATGACGTAACAACATGGGTGTGGCTCCGAGACTCCGCCTTCTTTGACATGAAAATCCTCACCGGTTCATTTCTTCTCTTTTGACCGTCAAGGTCAGACGAGTAAAAACATGAACTGGAGAACAGCTTTATAGTAGAAATTGACACTGTTTTTTCATGTTTAATACTTTAATGCTGTTTGCTTTTAGAAAATCTATTGTATATTGTGCTACATACATACATGTGACGTGACTTTACTGGAGTACTGAATTGCAGAGTTGGTGCAAACATATACACATCGCTATGATCAGATGCTTTCTTAACTGCTGTTTTCTCATTGTTGTAATTTTTGTTGTGTGTTTATTTTGTTATTGAAAGGAGAGCATGTAACACATAATTACATATTCATCTAAACATCACTCTCTGCAGTGTGAGCAGCATTGGACGTTGGTTAACAGTATTTTACTGGTCATGTTACGAATTCACCCCTAATAATAAGAACGAAAAATAACTTCGCCTCGAGTATATCGGGGCCTTTAGCTTGAACATTGTGGTTTGGAACAGGGTTATTGTCCAACACTGAAACTAAAACCTAAACTATTCATTTAAAATATTTTAAATTAAACTGAAAAATAAGAGTTACACAAAATAAATGGCAGGATCAATCCTGTCTTTTCAGGATTGACTGAAAAGACATTCAGTAACATCTTTGACATGGATAATGTACAGGATGTGTGTGGAAAATGTATGTGTGGTGAGACTCTTGTGGAGAAATCCAGTTGGGCAAACACACAAAACAACATATCATCAAAGTCTATGGAAGCACACAGCAGAACACATTTTTAAAGGAAAGTGTAAATTCAGTTAAACTGCATATGGTTACTATGAAAACGTCTCGGTTACTGATGTAACCCTCGTTCCCCCGAAGGAGGGAACGGGAGACGTGACGTCGACGTGACGACGTTAGGGGATCGCCTTGAGAGACCAATCTACTTCGAGAGTATTAAAACGAGCCAATGCACATTGGCATGCGATAATTGCATCAGCTGCTCTGCTTGCAGCGCGAGCATATAACGAGCAGCAGGTGTGTCGCATATTGTTTTACGCTGAGGAGCCGAGACGTGTTCGGCCGTACAGCGACGGTCAGCAACTGTGGCGGCGGGATGTCACGTCTCCCGTTCCCTCCTTCGGGGAACGAGGGTTACATCAGTAACCGAGACGTTCCCCTTCAGTCGCTCACGTTCGACGTGACGACGTTAGGGGATCCCATGGAAAACGCCACGGTTGCTGCCACATCCAGCGCCCTACGCAAGACTCTCAGACCCCCAACTGGCTGGGGCGGAAGACCTGCGTAGAGGGAGTTAGAACTGCTGTTCCATTATAACCCACACAGTGGAACTCTTGGATAACACTGGGAAAGCGTGCTCCTCCAGGGGAGAGGGACGCTGCGGAGCCACATCCTGCCCGAAGGGAGGTACCATGTGGAGAATACACATATGGACTGGCAGAAGGGGCAGTGCAACATATGGAATGTCACTGGGGTGGCTCCAGCCTGAGAAGGGGGAGACAACACCAGGCAGTGACGGCAGAGCGGGCTCTGCCAGGGGAAAGACACGGGCTCACCGCAGGGAGCTGGTCGTGGAAGAATACGCATATGGGATCGCAGCAGGGATCACCACATATGGAACCCAGTCTAGCACAAGTTACACAGCATACGAGCACTAGACCTGGCGTCGGACGCTCCGCAACGTCTGACTGCCGAAGGGATGCGGAGGAACTCTACAGGGTTCGCCTGATGGGGAACTCGACTGGAGCAGAAAGCGCACGTATCCGCTCCATGTGGAGGGGAGTGGCGCAGCAAGCCGACACAAGAGCGGAAACTTCGGTGTTACCGGCTGGTTGAGGCGAGCACACAGGAAGAAACCGGCTCAACACGTAGGCTATAAAACCTAGCGAACGTGTTAGGTGTCGCCCAGCCCGCAGCTCTACAGATATCTGTCAGCGAGGCGCCGTGTGCCAGCGCCCAAGAAGAAGCGACACTCCTAGTGGAGTGGGCTCTCAACCCGGGCGGGCAAGGCACGCCTTGGGCTTCGTAAGCCAAGGCGATGGCATCCACTATCCAGTGGGCCATCCTCTGCTTGGAGACAGCCTTTCCCTTCTGCTGGCCTCCGTAACAGACGAAGAGCTGATCTGAGGTCCTGAGGCTTTGCGTTCTGTCCACGTACAAGCGCAGAGCGCAGACGGGACAGAGAAAAGCCAGGGCTGGGTCTGCCTCCTCCGAAGGCAGCGCTTGCAGGTTCACCACCTGGTCCCGGAAGGGAGTGGTAGGAACCTTGGGCACGTATCCGGGCCGGGGTCTCAGGATCACGTGAGAGTTATCGGGCCGAATTCCAGGCACGATTCGTCGACCGAAAATGCATGCAGGTCCCCTACCCTCTTGATAGAGGCCAACGCAACCAGGAGAACTGTCTTACAGGACAAGATTTTTAACTCAGCTGATTGCAGAGGCTCAAAGGGTGGTCTCTGAAGTGCCGAAAGGACCAGAGACAAATCCCAGGAGGGTATAGAGAGTGGGCGAGGAGGATTCAGTCTCCTCGCTCCCCTCAGGAACCTGACGACCAGGTCGTGCTTCCCCAAAGACTTACCATCAACAGCGTCGTGATGTGCGGCAATAGCGGCAACATACACTTTAAGGGTGGAGGGAGACAGCCTTCGCTCCAACCCATCTTGCAGGAAGGAAAGCACGGCTCTGATCGAGCAAGATCGGGGGTTCTCCTCGTGAGAATAACACCAATCAACGAATAGGTTCCACTTCAATGCATAGAGGCGCCTCGTAGAGGGGGCTCTAGCGGAAGTGATGGTGTCAGCTACCGCTGGGGGTAGGTCACCTAGAACCTCCGCGTCCCGTCCAGGGACCAGACATGGAGCTTCCAGAGGTCTGGACGCGGGTGCCACAGGGTGCCCATTCTCTGAGAGAGCAGGTCCTCTCTCAGAGGGATGGGCCAGGGAGGGGCTGTCGTGAGGAGCACTAGTTCCGGGAACCAGGTCCGGTTGGGCCAATACGGCGCAACTAACAAGACCTGCTCCTCGTCCTCCCTGACTTTGCACAAGGTCTGTGCCAGAAGGCCCACTGGGGGAAACGCATACTTGCGAAGACCCCGGGGCCAGCTGTCTGCCAGAGCATCCGTGCCGAGGGTCCCCTCGGTCAGGGAATAGAACAACTGGCAGTGAGACGTGTCCGGGGCGGCAAACAGATCTATCTGTGCGGTCCCGAAGCGCCTGAAAATCAGCTGGACCACCTGGGGATGGAGTCGCCATTCTCCCGGTAGCACCTGCTGCCGTGAGAGCTCGTCGGCTGCACGGTTGAGCAGGCCCGGAATGTAAACGGCACGAAGCGACCTCAGATGCTTCTGACTCCAAAGGAGGAGATGGCGGGCGAGTTGTGACATGCGGCGGAAGCGTAGACCACCCTGACGGTTGATGTACGCAACGGTCGCAGTGTTGTCCGTACGGACCAGTACATGCTTGCCTGTAACGACGTTTTGAAGCGTCCCAGCGCAAGATGTACTGCTAACAACTCGAGGCAGTTGATGTGCCAATGCAGTTGAGGCCCCGTCCACAGACCTGAAGCTGCATGCCCGTTGTAAGTGGCCCCCCAGCCGGTGATAGAGGCATCCGTGGAAACCACAGAGTGCCTGGACACTTGTTCTAGGGGAACACCTGCCCGCAGGAACGAAGGGTCCGACCACAAGCTGAGAGTTTGGCGACAGTGCGGGGTTACTGGAACCCGGCACGAGCCGCTCTGCCACGCCCATCTCGGGACTCGATCGTGAAGCCAGTGTTGGAGCGGTCTCATATGAATCAATCCGAGCGGCGTTACCGCGGCTGCAGATGCCATATGCCCCAGGAGCCTCTGAAACAGTTTCAGTGGTGCCGCTGTTCTGCGTCTGAGCGTACTCACGCAGTACAACACTGACTGGACGCGGGCCTCGGTGAGACGCGTTGTTATGTTGATCGAGTCCAACTCCATACCGAGAAAAGAGATCCTCTGCCCGGGGGTGAGTTTGCTCTTTTCCCAGTTGACCCGAAGCCCTAGGTGGCTGAGGTGACTGAGCACCAAATCCCTGTGTTCGTACAACTGCTCTCTCGACTGGGCGAGAATAAGCCAGTCGTCGAGGTAGTTGAAATGCGAACACCACGCTCGCACATGGGAGCAATGGCCGCCTCCGCGACTTTCGTGAAGACACGGGGCGACAGGGCCAGCCCGAAGGGTAAGACTTTGTAAGAAACGGTCTGTGTCGAGGGAGAATCGAGACATGAAAGTACGCGTCCTTCGGGTCGATCGCTGCAAACCAATCTTGGGGACGGATGCACTTGAAAATGCGTTTCTGCGTAAGCATCTTGAACGGCAGCCTGAGAAGGGACCGGTTCAGGACACGCAGGTCCGAGATAGGTCGTAACCCACCTCTTTTATTGGGTACAATGAAGTACGGGCTGTAGAAGCCGGTCTTCATATCGGCTGGAGGGGCCGGCTCGATTGCGTCCTTCACCAGTAGGACTGCAAAACTCCGCCCGGTGAAGGCCGGGGGACGCCGGGCGAACTGAATCGCATAGCCGAGTCTGACGTACGGATGAGCCAGCGAGACGGGCTGGGAAGCACTAGCCAGGTTCCCAGACACCGTACAAGCGGGACCAACGGCACGACAGACGTACCCAAGGTGGGGCAGCGCGGCGGAATGCAGGGACCCGACTTGGACGGCATAGCGGCCCAAAGTGGGGTCTGAGTGTACAACACTAACCTGACTCCACCAATCGGCAGGGGATGAGTGAGACGGCATAGGTGCGGCCTCGAGCACATCAGCTACCGCTGGCGAAGCAAGAGGGGGCAGAGGGTGGCAAGGCATAGCGTCGCACACCGCCAACCTCGCTCTCTTGGGACCCAGAGATAGAGAGCTGCTTTTGCTGAGAATTTGGTACCGCTGGTGAGACGCCAGTGGCGGAACAGAATGATTCAACAAAAGTTATCCACCCGGCCCTCGTCCGGGGAAGAGCAGCTAACTCTGGGTCGCCCGTCTCAGGCTGCTGAGACGGGTGGTGCCGTCTTCCTGCGAAAGCTCAACGTCACAGTAGAGCTGGCTGTGGCGGAGGTGTTTTTTTTTTTTTTTTGCAGGGGACTGACACCCTTGGCGACAAACAGACTGAGGGCCCACCAGTGACTCAGGGAGCACACTGTGGCAAGCTTTTGGTTACCTCAGCCTGCTTTTGAACTGGGGAGAACCGCTGGGCACAGTCTCCCACAGTGTCGGCGAAAGGACACCTCGTGAGATGGGGGCATCGAGAAAGCGAACTTTGGCGATGTCTCACACCTCTGCAAGGTTTAGCCAGGGGGTGCTTCTGGACCACTAGGCTGGACATCATCTGGCCGAGGGCCAGCGCTGTGACTTTAAACATGGTCAGTCACCAGGCGCAGCTCAACCTCGACTCAGAACTACCCTCATGCATTATGACTGTTTGGTCGCATGCAGGGAAGAGGCGGCCTGCAGTAGCACCGCCGCCCCACCATTGAGGGTAGTGAGAGAGGAAAAACTTTTTGCAGCTTTTGGCACATTTGGTATGCCATACACCAAAATGCTTCCATACTGCAAAAAGGTTTTTCTCACACATCCGGGAAGGCACGGGGCGGGGCAAGGCGATTACGCGTTGCACTGCGCCCTCGTAACCCGGGAAAGCATGGCTGTCAAGTCTGAATCTGATTCAGCATGAGCATGCACCATTTTAGTGGGAGCTCAGCATCATCTTCATTTCCAGAGCGTAACAGCCCTCTCTCTGATGCAGCGATCGACGTCTAATCCTCCCCTGGAGCCCCGAATGAAATGCTAGGTTCATCATGAGAATGACCAGCATCCCATCCAGAAGCTGCCAGACATGCGCGACAGTGAATGTGGCCGTCAACTTGACGGCACACAGCACGCTGATCACTTAACCTTAATGAAAAGGCAAGACAAACAACGTGCTGACGTGATTATGTTCTCATAGAGAACATAACCACCCACAAACAGAGTCTCAACATGTCTGCGATGCGATGGAGGAGTGAGGGGCCCACACGGATTGGTTACCGGGCGGGGAAGCCCTCACTATAAACCTCCGGTCACCCTGGCTATACGCAGAAGTAGCCCTTTTCTGGTGCACCAAAAAAAGAACTAGATCGGGGCATAGGCGAGGGGACTCCACCTCGTTTGAGGCACTTGAGTCTCGACCGCGCATCTAGTGCGCCGGACGACGCGCGCTGGGTTGCCGTGACAACCCGCGCTGTCAGCCAGCAGCTCGACGGCACACGGCACGCTGATCACTTAAACCTTAATGAGAAAGGCAAACGAACAACGTGCCGACGTGGTCATGCTCTGAGAGAGAACATAACCACCCACGAGCACAGCTTCAGCACACTTAAGCCCAGGCATGTGAAACAGTGATCGTGGCCGTCACATGAGGATAGGAAACGACCGCATCCAGAAACACACGGTTTGAATGACGTCTTGAAAAAGACGCAGTGTCAAACCGTGTATGCTCTTTCAGGAAAACTGCTCTCTCTGGTGCTGAAGCACCCAGGGATGACCGCGGCTACACAAACAGGACGATAGTGCAAGCCTGATGTGAGCACTCACATTCTCATTGAAGGCGCAACATTCTGAGCTGTGAAAACAGCTGTTTTGCCGGCTCTCTGTGAGATCGCGGCCAGCGCTGTCTGCGCTGTCACACCAACACCAGCTTTGAAGAGGCGTTCTCCTGAAGAGCAGACTCGTTTTCTTCTTTAGAAGTTCAACACTGTCAGAAGATTGTAGAGCAGGAACAGTAGAACCGCTCGGCTCCGAAGCGAAAGACAATATGCGACACACCTGCTGCTCGTTATATGCTCGCGCTGCAAGCAGAGCAGCTGATGCAATTATCGCATGCCAATGTGCATTGGCTCGTTTTAATACTCTCGAAGTAGATTGGTCTCTCAAGGCGATCCCCTAACGTCGTCACGTCGACGTCACGTCGAACGTGAGCGACTGAAGGGGAACAACAATAATGGAGAATGAAAATAAAATATTTCAAATTTAAATAGCAATTATTAAAAAAAAATTAACAATGAAAAATAGTATATAAATAATAATAATACAATTAACATTAATAATATTAATAAAATCTAATACTAAAATGCTATATTTTAATATTTAAAAAAAAGGTACAGTTTTAAAGATGAAAAACTATAAAAGACAGTGATAACACAATCTGGGTAAAAAAAGAATCAGAAAATATCTTATAGATAAAAAAGTGTAATATAGTTAATATTAATGAAAAAGAAAGTAATGTTAATATTATTACAATATGCAATAATATGCAAATTATTAAAAAATAATACATTTTATTTTAAAATATTAAAATTAGATGTTCAGATTTAAAGATGCAAAACAATGAAAGGAAATTTGACCAAATTTATGAAAGTGAACTGCTATAAAAAATAAAAATAAAATTTAATAATAAAACAATTAAAATATTTTATTTTAAAATATACAAACAAAATGCAGAGTTAGTTTTAAAGATGAAAAACTATAAAACTATAAAAGTCAATTTGACCAAATTTATGAAAGTGAACTGCTATTGATAAAACATTATCTGTGAACAATAGTATAATCCATTCCTGAGTACAATATTTCCTTTCGACTATGACTTTTCCATCTAATCGGTTAAAGATAATTTATGCTCAATACAAAAGTAATTGTAAGCTGTTGAAATCATTTAGAAACTGAACATAACTACAATATAGACATTTCCATTATATTTTCACTTCATTTCTAAATCTGAAAATGATAGTTCACTAAAAATCCCTGTTATTTCCAGGATTTCTCTAACTTTGGGAACTTTTTGGTGCATATCCTCTTGAATGGTTACATAGCTAGCAACACCTGCAGCTAATTCCCACAATCACCCTGTGGTTTAGAGACACGCTGTATAATACAATATGAAAAGAGAGGGTGATGGTGGAATAGAAGTTGAGTTCAGAACAAGTGTGGAAACAGCCTCTGTCCTTCTTTCTCTCGGCTGGCAGTAGGTGTGTTTGTGTGTGTGTGTTCGGTTTCTATCACTCCAGCCAATCACTCCAGTGGAGTGTGGCGGCCCTTTCGTATCGTGCCATGATTACTTTCATCTCAACACACACATACAACACCCAAATAAACACAGGCCTCACCGGCTGCACGTTGTAGGCCAGCAGAACCAGTCTCATATCTGGGGAAACCTCATATTTGCTGGCTTTGTACATTTCCTGGAAAGTGAACAGAGAAAAGGTATATGAGACTTTTAGCAAGCATAGTTTCATTACCATATTCCTTAAATGACTGGGATAGATTGAAATGCGCAGACACAGAGAGAGCGTGGCATTAATCAGAGCTGCAACTCTTTGATTCTGAACAAACATCATGTTCTTTGTCCTTGCCTCCGCTGCTTTGCATCCTGCCAGCCCCACTTTAACGATCTGAGGCTGTTAATGAGCTGCACAGAACATTGCTCTAATGATGGATGCTTTCAGCTCTATTAAAAACAACAGAAGTGTCAGCACAATGATCTGCTGTATGACATGGTGGAGTGATTTATACTGCAGAGCAGGGTTGTAAAGGTATGAGATTTTCACGGTATGATAACCGTCTCAGAAAATATCACAATATTAAACAATCAGTCATTATTATTATCATCAGTTAAAATGACCGTTAAATGAATAAAAACAGTTGTTGTTGTTGTTTTGGTTGAGCAAATGCTTTATTATAACACACTTGAAAACATTTGTTTGTTTTGTTTATTCAAATTTCAATAATCAAGAACTTGTCTAATCAATTCAATTTAATAATTGATTATGGATTACATTAATAACTTATTTTTTTCATTAATAATTTATAAAACTTTTTAAGAATAATGCAGTCCTATGAAATGTATTTTATTCAGAAAATATTGCTTTTTCTTTTTATGATTTAATACAAATATATTATCAATTGAATGCATAAAACTAACAATTATATAACTGTTTTAAAATGTAATAAATGTAAACTTTTATCCTTTTATTTTTTTTGGCAAAGTGCTGCATAACAGAGATTTGCTAAATTAAAATATGTACAAAATACAAAATATTTAAATAATGTGTAAATAAATTTGCCACGGGTAGTTATTCTGAACAAAGTACACGACAATAATAATCCAGGAAATAGTCTTTAATTAAAAAATACTCAGGAAAACAAATTTCAGGACTAGACGAGGCAAAGACGGCAAGAGCGCTGAGAGTATAAATACTAGAACAAATGGGGGAACTAATAAGCTAATTAATTGGACGACAGGTGTAATGACTCAAACAGATCCAGACTAGGAAAACTAAAGTCAAATGACAGGGCACACAGTTAAACAGGACAGTACCAAAAACACAATGAAACAAAGTAAAAACACAGCATTCATGTTACATTCAAATAATGCCACATGCAATAATGTACATGTAATGTCATCACGTTAAAAATTGGATTTAAATTGGATAATATTTAGAGCTTTGAAGTGCTGGAAAAAGTGTGATGCACTTGAAAGTCCTTGAAAAGTTTGCATGAACCCTGAAATGTATAAACATTCAACTATTTCTGCCACAATACCATGGTTACAGTTAGCGTTACTACATTAAATCCATGACGAATGCTAGTGATTTGTGGACTGACAAGCCTACTATAATGTTTCTCCTAGTTTCCACATCAGCGCTGTTTGATCTGATATCTATGGTTTATAACAGAGAATTCTGTGCTGAATGTGAATGCTTCTCACTATATCTTGCAGTGATTTTATTAATACTGTGCAAAATTTAGTTAGCAAAATGCGACCATTTGGAGTCCCGATATAGTAAACTAATATATATTTAATTACACATTTGTTTTTGATGTTTTTTAATGTAAGACAATCACATTATGACATTATTAAGTGTGACTTAATACTTTTTTGGAGTCACCTTAACTGATGAATCATGCACAATAAGAGCAGTAACATGTATAAAGCAGTTAAACACAGTTTTGATTTGAATGTCTTTAAAGGGTTTCACAATTTTTGAAGAAAGAGGTGGAGAATAAGGAGGTTAGATACTTACAAACTTCCTGTTTGTCACCAGTATTGTGCTTTCGTTGGTCTCCATGTTAAAGCGGACCACATCACCTTCACGGGTACGATACAGAAGCTCATTACCTAAAGGGAGAGGATAAGAGTTAGTTATTTAAAAAATTAGTTAGTCGTGAAATTGTGTGAGCCCTGACAGTTCTAATCAGGTTGCTTTAGATCGTCTCTCACTTGAGCTCTGTCAATAATCTAGTCATGAGTGTGCCCCTCAATGCTCTCTGGCTGTACCAGGGGGGCTGATAGTTGAAAAGGAATGATAAAACTTTTCATTTTTGGCTTTCCACATGTGACGATGACTTTGGGAAGGACATCAGCAAAAAGCTCTTTGAGAGGTCTGGAATGTAGCACACAGCCCTCAGTGAGAAGAACGCAAAGTGAGCAAACAGCCCCATTGCCGGTTTTAATTGCGGATTAGGGGAATGGTACGCAAATGCTTTTTTTTTTATCTTGCTTGCATAACTAATCGGTGATAAGAGGTGACACAATTACCATCACATTATTGCTAAAGTTGAAGGCATTGAAAGTGCAGCAGTTCTAATGAGTCAGATTGCTGCGGTCACATGGACCTCAATTAATACTTTAATATGAAGGAATAAATATGAAGTAAATATTCTAGTATGGACATAAAACATGAGTTGTTTAATGCGCTGCATGATGAATAATAATAGCATAGAGAATGTATTTTTTTCTGTTAATGGTTGTTGTATTCCTCTGAATGTTAAATTTGCTCAATTTATGGTGATTGTTGGGAGAAAGGTGCCCTTCGCTCTGGTATTTCCATGCCTGAAATTGACTGGCTAGCTGATAAGATGCCAGAACAATAATTTGTCTGCTTGACAAATTCCATCCTTTCTCACTTTTCCTCTGACCTGATGTCGGGCCGTACATTTCAGATCAGAACCTCATCAAGCGTCCTCTTCCCCTCTGCTCTCATTCATCTCTCACACTCTATCCATCACACATTCAGACAGGTAAGCTCTAAACACACTTCTCCACACATCAATCATTCTTCGGAATTCCTCTAAGCTCATCCCAGTCTTTTAACTCACAGGGCCCTATCCGGCGCAATGCAGCGCCAAGCGCAACGCAAGTGTTTTTTGCTAGTTTCAGCCCGACGCAATTATCATTTTCACGTTGTTTAAATAGCAAATGCATTTGCGCCCATTTGTGCGCCCATGGGGGTGCTGGTCTGAAGACAGGGTGTGTTCTGGCACATTGTTGGTGCGTTGCTATTTTGAGACAACAGAAATAGACTGCGCAAATATATTTTTTTTGTTATTTAAAGAGCGCGTTAGTAATGTGCGCCTATAGGCGGGTCCACAACGCGCGTACACTCCGCTTATTAAACACACATGGATGCACAGCAGCACACAAACATGACAAATATTTAAAATAAAATGATTACAATGTAAAAGATTATTTTTGTGTACATAAAGATATGGTGGAATCCGGCTTGTCCCGTAGATGGTCTGCTTGAGCGTTTTAACTTCGCACGAGCAGTTCCGTTTGTGCTCTGGAGACGCGTTCGGTCTTTCCACTATCAAATTCCGTCATGTAAATAGCGACTGAAGTGATTTTGACATTCATCTCACGTTTGCCACTTTTAAATAATATAAGTTGCATTTTAAACCAGAAACATTGGTGGAATTTTCACCATCCCAGATCTAAAGTCTGGAATACACTGCATACATTTTAAATTGTGAACTGACTTTAAAACACTAGGCATATAAGCTTGCTGACTTCATAATCATATCCTAAACGACTGAAGATCACACACAGATATTTGTTCCAACAGTCGTTCCAACCACAACAAACGCATTCAGAAACAGGCACATCACTGCTAGGCGACACATAACAGATGAAAACAAACACATATGCACAAGAACTGACTGCAGTACTGTAGTTGTTGTCGAGAGTCTTGAGAAAAAAAATAGCCAAGCGGCAAGTGCATTTGGATGCGGTCTTGGGTGGGTAGACTCAGTATGCCCTGTACACATTTTAACGGGATGTGTTCTAAAATTGGCTCAAAATATATCAAGTTTGATATCCTTAGACTTGACTACCTGAGCCTCCCCGAACTCTCTCCAGATCAGCTGAACCGCCTGGGGGTGAAGTCGCCATTCTCCCGGGAGACACAGCTCCTGCGGCCACACGGTTGAGCACACCGGGGACATACATTTTTAAAGGTATAGTGTAGCCTATTCTATCCTTATTGTAGATTATTATAGTATTTGCATATTGAATTGTGATGGTATTCTTGCATTTGTTTGCACACTGAATTGTTACTGGTCATTTCTTTCTTACAACTATTTATATCGCTGCAACAGTTGACTTCTTTACATAGAGCAAAGACTAAAGCCTAAACTCACCTAAACCTTCAACAATATTATTTTGCTGCCTTGCAAACACTTGTATTTCCTTTGGGAAATGCAAATCTAGCTCAAATTGATATTTCCCTTGATTCCGCCTGTCATCTTGGATGAAACTTTTCGCATGTCTTTTTCTGATTTTGTGTTATACATAAAAGGATACAAGTAACACTGCCCTAATTTTTTGGGAAAAATAAGAAAACTTATAAGGCTGCACTATTTTGGTGTCTGCGGTTTGGAACAGCCATCACATAAACTTGTTGCCTAGGTGGGAGGTTTAGTATTTCATATGTCATTTCATATGCTCTCTGTTTCCTCAGGTCTGTTTTTGCAATGAAGAACTTTCTCTTCACCAACTTTCTCTTTTCCTGTCAGTAAAAACCGTGATCTCTGAATCTCCTGGCCTCTGCAAACCCAGTACCTCTCCTGCGTTCTCTGTTTTTGATGGAGGTGAGCAGTAGGAACTGGCACAAAGCACTTCCTGCGGTGAAGCCTGGGGTCACTCACTCAAACACAGCACTCACCTTCACTCTGCTTCTTTGTTCTTCAGGGTATAATTCACTAACTCACTCACCTTGGCTTTCTTTTGTTTTCCGTTGCCCTTCTTGTCCTCTCTTACACACCCCTAAGCATGATTCCTTTTATCTCTCTTTACCCTGCTCTTTCTTTATCAGTCCTTTCTGTCTCAATTTGTTCCAGGACAAGGTTTTGTCTCTGATCTGAGTTTTCCTGCATATCTCCACCTGACAGCAGGGCTTTATTTCTGTCTGTCTGCCTGATACATGTTGGCTATGTACATGCTATAAAGTTTCAGGAGTGACAACCGCATTTATTTGTGGATGAGAATCCCCTAAGCTATCATTCTGTGAGTACAAAATAAATAAGTCAAATTAACAAATTAACTTTGTCATGCTTTAAAGAAGTACAGTTATTTTGATGTGTTCACTAACATACTAAAGCACGAGTAAAGTAATTGATTATAATCTTTAACTGTTATGTGTTATTTGATATTTAAATTTGATATTTTTTAAATGTACTAAATTGAAACTTCATAATCACAAATGTTAAATACAAATATATTAAAATTAGGGCTTTAAAAATTAAGGTGTTAATTTTGTGATTTCTTTTCTAAATTTTAATGCATTAAAAAATATTTAAGGCATCTGTTTACACATTTACACAGCATCCGTTTTTTTCCTGGCATGCTATCATTCAAGTGCTTTTAAACCATTCAAGTGCAATAACAAAAGAGAACTCAAAGATATACTGCCGCGATGTCTGTGAAATGTGCGGCTCTCTGTGCTCACTCACCCAAAACCTGCCCCAGACACCACGCCAGAATCGCTTTGACCTCTCTTTCAGGCTTGAATGGACAGAAACACACAAAAATACGTCAAAATGCCCGTTATTGACAAGTATCCTCGTAAGCACAGTCTTAAAAGAGTTAAAAAGTCTTAAATGACCATAAAGAGATGACCACATCATGTGCGTCAGGTCTTGAAGTGAAAGAAGCCTAATATACCTGCTGCTGTCTGCCATTAATGTTAATCAAACAACAAAAACTGACTGAAGCTCCTGACTGAATAACTTTTGTAGCTTTAATAAGGATTAATCTATATATTTTTTGCAGAGCAGGTAAAAATGAAAACTTGACCGACTGGCCAAATATGAAGAATTCTTAGCATTGAGCCCTGCTATATTGAAGGCACAGCTGAACTTTATGAGAAGTTCACTTAAAGGGATACTTCAGGATTTAGCATTAAGCTTTGTATTAGTAGAAAACCTGTATTATTTTCAAATTACCGTGCTTTTCACCCTCATATCCCCCCTGAGACGAGAGATTTATGTATTTTTTTGTCTGGAAAAAATCCTCCGATGACGCAAAAATCGTCATTTTGCGTCATCGGAGGATTTTTTGGCCAGAGGCTAAAGACTACAGCCAGTAGTAGGGGCTGTTCCGCATGTTCTCAACCCACCCATAGAGGGTGGGATGATCTAAGTCCCAGAACGTACACATAGTGTCAGACATCTTTTTTGGAAGCTAAGCTAGCAGGCTCTTGTTCTGTGGAGAAAGCTGAGTAATAGGAGAAAGCTGAGTTTTAGGGGTTACCATCGACTTTTTCCTGGACATGTCCGGCTGTCGAGATCGTCGAAAATGTCCGGGATTCAGCTTTTGCTTTCTGCAGTCGCCATTCATGGTTTACATGCACACCGTTTGTTTCAATCTAACTGAATTCATTCCGATTGGTGAATCTGAATGTAGTGTTTACATGAACGCTAAACAAGTGATCGGTTGATGTGCGTTTTAACATTGCTAAGAATATTCCCGCTCCTCCGTGAGAGATACGAGACCGGTGTGTCTCACAGGTGTCGGGCATCAGTAATCACGCCACCGGCCTCGCGCCGTTCTCCCGCGGCCCTTACTCGTCCTGGTCGCCACAGTAAACATGATGAATGGCGACTGTAGAACGCAAAAGCCGAATCCCGGACATTTTGGGCGATCTCGAAATCCCGGGCAGACTCATCACGGAGACTCACTAGTAGCCTAGACTTGTTGTTTAACTGCTGCGCTAGTTACCGGTAGGCGTGGCCTCCTAGGGCAGCGAAGCAAGTGCATTCTGGGAGTTGTTGTCTTTCATCCACATAAGCCAAAAATACATTTTCTGGCTTTTCTCAGTCTAGAAAGCTCCAAATTCAAAAATAATTTCACATTTCTTCTACATAAATGACCCATTTTAAATACACATTCATCTTCCCAGAGGTGAAGTATCCCTTTAAAGGGGTGGTATTATGCCCCTTTTCACAAGATGTAAAATAAGTCTCTGATGTCCCCAAAGTGTGTATGTGAAGTTTTAGCTCAAAATACCCCACATATTATTTTTTACAGCATGTTAAAATTGTCCCTTTTTGAGGGTGAGCAAAAACGTGTCGTTTTGTTTGGTTCCTTTAAATGCAAATGAGCTGCTGCTCCCTGCACAGAGGGTGGAGCTTCAACAGCTCCTGTGTGTGTGTGTGTGTGTGTGTGTGTGTGTGTGTGTTAGCAGCCCCGATTACCTCACAGACACGCACTGAAATGTCAGAAACTGTTCTGCCTTTTATGTTTAAACTGGAGTCAGACAATGATGGAGAGACTCAAGAAGAAGTGACAACATGTAGAATGCAACATGACGTTTCTGAATGGTTAGTTGATGAATTTATGTTGCTGATGTGGAGTTAACTATCTTCATGTCTTTGATTAGTATATTCTGTCATGATAATCGATAAAATCGCTTGTGTGGGAACTGTTGTAAGATGCCTACAGAGTGACATGCTAATGCATTGGTGTTACGTACTGTATTGCATGTGAAAAGACAGCTTCAGCAGACTCACAAATGTGCTCTACTACAACAACTCTTCCTCTTCTCAACATGGACTGCGTGTTCCCGGGGGCGGGGATTATATAAATTTTAAGGTTAGTGATGTCACTAACCCGGGAAGAATATTGTGTAGTCTCTACCAGTCATGAGTTGTAGTCCTTAAAAAACTATTTCTTTAAAAGCAAATATCTTCCTTTGCTTTGAACTTTCAGCGTTGCAACATTACACACTAACTAAAGTTAGAAAAGTGAAATCATAATCAACCACCCCTTTAAATTAAAAGTTATATTTTTAGAGGCATATTCAATGTTTAAAATGATGGTTCTCAATCATACTGTAATGTTTAATTGTTATAATTACTCATTTCATCCCCAGAAACTGAGAAAAAAATCCATATACATCAGTAGCAGTATTGGTATCGGTGATACTGGCCTTCTTTCATAGTAAAGAGAGGCCATTAAGCAAATATTTAAATATACCTTCTTTATGTTGTTTCTACATTTAAATGTGAAATTATACAGTATAAAATATAATTATAATTAACATTTTAATGTTAGGTGTGAACAATCGTGATAATTACAGAAAATGTGTGATTAGTTAATTTTTACTTGATTGACAGCACTAATTAAAATACATGAGAGTAGTTTAATTTAATTTTAATTAAATTATTTTTAAGTTTAATTTAAAATGACATTAAAGAATATCTCAGATTACCATAAAAGCTTGTCAGCCCATTCAGCAGTACACTTTAACTCTTATTTCAAAGACAATATGAAATTATATTGCAAAAAACATTACTGTCATCATCCCGGTTCTTTTGTTTTTTATGGACTTTTATGTTGAAATGTATTCTCTGTTCTCATTGTTTCCATGCTACCTTCCTGTGTTTGGCTTTAGTTTATGCTTGTTCTTCTATTAGTTACTATGGCAACCGTCATTAGACACACCTGTAATCAATTATCTTTGATTTCCCTGAGTTTTTAAGCTCTTATGTTTCAGTAGGGTTTTGTTAGTTGTTGACAACAAATTTGCATTGGCTGTAAAACAAATAATTGATCTCACATTTTCTGTCTTTTTTATAATTCGAATTGCCCACTGGCTACTTGATTTACTTGTTCATTTTGGTTTTGTACATATGTGGATTTCATGAAAATTGGTTGAAACACTATCTGATTTATTCCGAAGTAAATTGATTGTAAAAAGCATCTAGCACTCCCGATAGATAACGGGAAGTGTTTACAAAACTCAAAATAGAACTGTATTCAGCTGCAGTGTGAAAGGTCTTTCAGAATCCATGCTCTGAGACGTCACTGCACAGAGACACTAGAGTGAGATTTCTACAGAGATGGTGAAGCATGTTCACCTTTCAGATTAATTGTTGATTTTCTCCTCTGACTCTATACATGCTCATCACAACACACAAACTTCTCTGAATCACAGTTAATTATTTTCTTTTCCTCACTCTCTCTTTCTCAGTAACTTCAGCTGAGCATGCTTTATTCTCAGAGAGCAGTGGTATTGAAGGCTGCTGATTATATAAATAATGGAGGTATATGAGTGATTATAACCTGTCAATAACCTGAACAAAATAAGGACATGTCTATTCAGATATTCAAAATAACGCACCACCTGATATAAAAAATAAAAAAAAAGAACTCAGCTCCATTTTAGATGTGAACACATCTCACACTTTCCATTTGCTGTGCTGTAAATCCACTTTAAACCTCAGCTGCCCTCTGGCTCAGGACAGCTATTAAAATAAATGCAATTGTAAATTATTCAAAATGCTTTCACATTAAAGGCGATCGGTGATCCTGGTGTCACATCATACAGAACTGGAATTAATGTAAATCAAATCACTGAACCTCAAAGTTCAGTGCATTTTCACGGCTTTTTGGACATATGCCATGGTGAATCTTTGGTATTAAACCATGTGCTTTGCATCTGGTATTTAGTACAATGATATTATTTCGGTCTCTGTGTAATAACAAATAATAACAATAACAATACATTTTTCTGTTATGTTTTCTGTTTAAGGTGTTCTTGTTACAGTGTAGTTATGCATTTAAGTACTGGGTAATAATAATTAACTACAGGTAATTACAATATGGTTAGGATTAGGGTTAGTTGCATGTAATTACAGTATGCATAATTTATAGTTATTACTACAGTAATTGCATGTAACAAAGACACTGTAAAATAAAGTGTTACCAAATTTCTTTTGTTAAATATGGGTATCTTATATACCTGATGCATGAAATTAAATTAAATTTCATTGCCTTTAAAGGGGATTTTGCACCGGGTAGTTCTACAAACTTAGTTCTAGGAACTAGCCACCAGGGTGGTTCCCCGAGAACTAATAGTTCCCTTAGGAACATTTTCCTGGTTGCATTCGCACCGCCAGTAGGAACTCTGAAGTGAAGTAAGCCGCACTTGTTGTTGTGACCTTTATTTTGAAGGCACTGAGAACGCCAGTCAGAGCCTGAGAACATAGTGTTCGCATTTTCCGTGTTCACTAGTTTATGATCTGTCTAACAGTCCTGTCTAATACGTTATTAGATAGAAATGTTATACAAAAGCCGCGTTTCCACCGCAGGAACTTTCCCCAGGAACTAAGGACTTCGGGGTGGTACTCTGTGTGTTTCCACCGCAGGAACCAGGGTCTAAATGAAGTTCCGGGTAAAAAATTCTCCTTTAGAAAATCCCAGCTTATGAGGTAGTACTTTTTCAAAGTTCAGGAACTTTCGGGGGTGGGACTTGGGTGCTCAACATGCTCATTGGCTGAATTCATGCAGCATTCTGATTGGTTGACTCTATGCAGCATTTTATTTCATCCACCATTTAAAAAAATATGTTGCGTTGCGTGCAGTAAGAGTTGTTTGCTATTCGAATCAACAATGGAGTTAAAAAATACGACCGATGGAACAACAAAGAGGTTCAGGCTTTATTAAGCTTAAATTCAGAAGATGAAATCCAGCGGGAACTGGAAAGTCCTACGTCACTGGACTAATTTGCCTAATCTTCACAGTACTTTAGACCTCGATGGAAAAGCAGACAGCGACAGATCTGGGGGAAAAAAGTTCCTGGGACAAATTGTTCCGGGTAATTTCGGTGGAAGCGTGGCTATAGAAAGACAGTATGTGAAAATGCATTAGCATATGCTGTGTGGTTGATGTCCAGTGTTGTAAGCTGATCAGAAATACATAATCAGGTTTGGCTTGGTCTCCTTGGATTCTCTCCTTAGCGTAAAGGTTAAGAGGCCAATCTATCAGTTTTCCATGTTCATAGAGTTAGTTTCTGGAATAAATATATAGGCTATAATCTGTGTGTTTACACAGCTTTTTTTAAAATGGTGGGTGTTTGTGTTTCGCGTGTGTACACTAACGTCACTGGTAGTTCCTATAGTGCTGGTTTAGACCTGACTTTGAAGTAGGAACTAAATTAGTTCCTGTGGTTTGAACACGCCAAAATCCGGGTACTTCCGCCAATAGTTCTAGGAACTATGAAATGGTTCCTCCGGTGCAAAAGCCCCTTATGATGTAATTGTACCTTGTGAAACAAATCCAACAAATCAAGACAGTGAGAGAAAACAAAATCCAAAGCTCAGTGTGCTGTCAAGTTGTTTGATCTGTGGTTTTTATTTGATCTTGTCTTTTGTGAGATCATGATTGCTAATTGACACATACTGTACCATGTTTACTGCACAAGTGTGTGCACTGTTGTTATTTACCTGTCCATTTTATTAATAATGCTTTTATTAATTTAATGTAACTGTCACATTCAGGCTGAGGAAGAAGACGAGGCGAGCGTAGGGGATCTAAATGCAGCAGTCAGTTTATAAAAAAAAAAAGAGAAATATCAACAATGAGAAAGCAATGCAACAGTGTGCTTATGTGCAGCCAACACAACGGACAATGAGCAAACTGAACTGAGGTCAATATGGCTGCTTTCGCACTGTCAGGTTTTTTAAATGACAACCACATTTACTTACAGGTATGCGTCTCTAAACCCCGTTCAAACAACAACTAAGAGTAGTGTCTCGGAAACTGTCTGTATGAAAGTGCAACGGGAGTCAAGCCTGTATTCTAATACCAGTAACCATACAGACAGTGACCAAAGTAATGTCAAAGATAGTGACGTCCTGACCACTGAAAAGTCGTATTACTTTTGAGCCCAATCGAGCCGCAAGTTCATCCATGAAATCTTCTTTAACCGACAGCAGCTTTTATATTTGGGTGGAGAGCAGAGCATTTTAATTGCAAGTAGAACACAAAACTGATGGGGACAACTCTGCTGGAGATCAGTGACTGGATCTAAAACCTTCAGATGACACACAGCTCATAGCTCCGTCACTGTAAGTTACCGAAACCACACATGAAATCCCGCAACACACGGTAGGCACTCTTGCACAGACAATTAGTTGTCCAGTCCGGTTCGGTTCACACAGCACGGGATTTCCGAGAATGTGGTTGTGAGTCCTGAAAATGTACAGGGTAAGTTCGTTATAGAATGCTGTTGTCACTCTTGAAAATAACTGAACTGTATGTGTAAACATAACCGTATTATGGACTTAAATACAGGACTGACAACCATTTTCTTCTGCTGTGTGAATGAATGTGGCCTATATACTGACTGAACTCAATGAACAAAACAAGGATCAGGTGTGTGAAATCTACTTAAAAAGTAGAGGTGGACTAAATATATATAAAAAATGACATACTATGTTTTCTGTGGAAGTCTTAGGACCAAAACATGTTTGTTCGTCCAATCATTCGGTCTGAATGCAATGATACAATGTCCTTCCTGTCCAGTGTTCTTCTTACACATTACATGCATTTACTATAGTAATAACTATAAATCCTAATCCCTAATCCTACCCTTACTCTATAGTATGTACATGTAGTTAATTAATATTACTCAGTACTTAAAAGTAAAATTACATTGTAAAAACAACACCCATAAAATAAAGTGTATCCAAATATTATATAAAAAATATAATGTTACTCCTAATTCAGTATTTTTAGCATTATACAGTATATCATGTCAGTTGATGCATGACTCGTCGATACCTGTTCCATTGATTTCCAATGGATTTCAAAGTCTAATCCTCACTGGAAAACCAGCTTTAAACATCATTTTGGGTCCGGTCCAGATGTCGTGCTTCACTGGTCTGGTTCATCATTACAAAAGCATCATGAGCACAATTTGCATATAGGGAAAATTATGGACAGCGGGCTTTTAATTACTGCAGTTGGATGCAGATATATTGAGTCTGTTGTGACATTTAATTTAATTATTAATTAATTAATTAATTATTGATGCCTGAGGTTTAAATCGGTGTACACATTTTCTTTGGAATAACGTACTTATGAATCGAAGAAAATAAGACGAGAAAATTTTTAAGTTTTAATTTGATTTTAATTTCATGTTGACCTTATGCCAACATTCAGCATTATTTATTAAATGATCAAGTGAAATAACCACTGATGATTGATTTGACTGAAATGAACCAAATCTGACAATAACATCTGACCTCACTAAGGCATTACCCCATGCATAACTGAATCAGTGTAAATCACATCTTCAGCCTCTTGAAATGCACCAATGTCACTTCACATATCCTGATCTGAGCCGCGTATCCTTAGGGAATGCCTGCCACATTCCCCTTCCTTCTTCAAAGCAGACAAACTGTAAAATAACAGAACCACCAATGCCTCCTGCCTGCCTTGAATGGCTGTTTTCTCTGTGATTTATAGTTATCAGCAATGCTGATCAAGGTCGACCGTGCAGCTCATTTTTCACCACCTGCTGTCGGAACCCAGAGAGCGAGCCAGCTAACCACAGGGAAGCCTGCCCCGAGCAGCCACATTAAAGAACATGATGCTTTATTATACAGCCATGGCTGTCCATCATAAAGCTGAAAACACACATACAGTACACACAATGGTCAGATATACAAGATCATCCACACAGATGCTTGCAAAACCTCCAGGAAAGCCAGTGTTTGAGTAAATGGGGTCATGATGTCACACTAAAGTTTATTTAGTACATGCATTCAAAATTGAAAATGTAAGTGTTATCACACACTGTTAGGGTAATAGTGTAAAGTTACCTGTCATTTTGCATTGAATTTGTTTATTTACATCTAGTTCAGTCATGAAACTCTATGGTGTTTTTTATTTGTATAAATTGCTGCACATTCATTTAATTCTGAATTTTGCACATAAGTTGAAAGGCATTTGTTTATGTGCATAGTAAAACATATCTGCAACATTTATTAAGTTCACGGATAAGTGTGCGTGCACTTATTAATCATTATGATACTAAAATCATAATAAAGTAGGCTATACGATGTACAAAAATCAGATGAGCCCAGAATATGAACGCAACGTGTTTAACAACACGTTACCCTTACGAAACAAAAATATATTGCAATATACTAGAATTTATATTGCAATACATTAGAAAATATATTTCAATATATCAGAAACTGCCTCATATATGTGAAAATATATAACAATATATGGATGGACAACCTATTGCTATATATTGATTCATATATTAAAATACATTGATATACAAACAAAACTGTATTACATTATTGCATGTATGTTTATTGAAACAAAGTATTTTTTTTATGAGTTAAGTAAGCTCATGCATGGGTTTACAGAAAGGTTGATTAACAATAGTCCAAATCAAATTTTTGCATGACATTCATTATATTTTACATTATATAGCCATATGGATGGACCATTCTAGGGCCGGGACTTTAACGCGTTAATTAAGATTAATTAATTACAGACTTTAACGCGTTAATTAATTACACAAATTATTTTAATCACACTTAGTTTTGCACCGCGGAACGTTTCTCACTGGATGAGTTTCGGCGGACCGATTATACTGGCGCACCAACTAGCGTTCATGATGAAGAAGCTGACGAGATCGCTTGCTTCATAGATCGCCTAGATCGCTTTGGTTGGCCGGTGGATGGGAATTTTTGTTATAAAAAGCGAATGGATGGAAGCGTCGATAAGAGCATGGTTGTGTGCAATGCAACAAGGAATTCGCTATTGCTATTAGTGTAGTGTAGCAATATGCTACTACACTTAATGGCAAAAATTGTACTGGTCTGCTGGACACTTAATGGCAAAAATTGCACTGGTCTGCTGGACTTGGTTGAACAAAAATAAACTATGTTGTTGATTAAGCTTATGTATTCAGTCATTATTCAATAGTATACTGAAAATCCATGTGAAAAAAATTACTTCTCACTGTTCTCAGGTCAAATATTTATGCAATTAAAATGCGATTAATTTCGATTAATTAATTACAAAGCCTCTAATTAATTAGATTAATTTTTTTAATCGAGTCCCGGCCATATATTGTAAAATGTAGATGAGAGTATAAATTAAATTATCATTAACAGCAACAATTACAACATTTTTTAGTCCACTTTTTATTCCCCCACATGGTAAATTATTGTATACAATATATAATATGATAATTATATATAATATATTATGTAATATAAATCAATATATTTTTCAACATATTTAAGACATGTTTGCATATATATCTGATTATATTATCTGGTACATTGAGGTATATTAGCTCATATAATTTTACATATATATTTTCACATATATACAATGCCTCTTCCAATATATAATTTCATATAATATGGGACATATTTCAATATACCTAACAATATATTAAATAGTATAATAATATGTATTTATTCAATATATGAAAACGGCAATAATTGCAGTATTGTCCCATATATTGCAATATATTATTGCATATATATAATATATTATTATATAATATATCATATGATATATTACAATGTAAATTTCACAATATATGGAGACACATGAAATATATTGTCACATAATATATTGAGAAATATATTTTTGTTGCGTAAGGGTAATCATTTTCCTCCCATAGAAAACCACTATAAGAACGCTTAATTTGGCTTAATGCAGATTAGAATCTTATTATGTCGAAATAACAAAATAAGTTTTCTTTTTTTTTCTTCACCATGCGGTTCAGGACTTCCGTAGAATGCAGCCTGAATATAATTGCTTCCAGAAATTATTTTTGGGGGTGCTAACGGGGTGCTCTGGTCTTTCTTGGGGGCTTTCTTTCTAGCCCCTCCCTAGCGCCGCCCATGCATATGCCTATCCATTAACGGGCATTTCTTCATAATATTAAACATTTTGATAAATGCATTATGCATTTAAGGCAATATTTAATATATATAATCAGATTACTTTTTGATGTTACAAGTAAAGTAATGTGTTACAAGTAACGTGCATTACGTCATCAGATTTTTTAAAAATGTTACGCGTAAAGTAATGTATTACAAGCAAAATGCATTACATAATCAGATTACTTTTTGATCTAACAAGTAAAGTAATTCATTTCAAGTAATGGGCATTACGTAATCAGATTACTTTTTGAGGTTACGAGTAAAGAAACGCATTACAAGTAACATGCATTACTAAATCATATTACTTTTTGATCTAACAAGTAATGCATTACACGTGTCAAGGTTTGGGTTTTGTTTCTTGTTCCTGGTTCTTGTCTTGTCATGTGATTCCATGTTTGTCATGTGATCCTTCCATGTGTCTTGTCATTGGTTAATCGTCTGATCATTGTTCACAGGTGTTCCTTGTCTTGGAATTAGTCTGTGTATTTAAGCCTTCATGTTTGCCCTGTGTCTGTGTCTAGTATTGAATGTTTGTCCAGGTTCTTGTTTTGAGTTCTGAGTTTCATGCCTTGCCATGCCCTTGTTTTATGTTTGATTATGTTTTGAAGTAAAGTTGCATTTGGGTTCTCAACCAGCTTGCCTCCAGTGGATTCATTCGTTACAACAAGCAACATGCATTATGCAATCAGATAAATTTTTTTGATGTCAATGAAAATTACATTCTAATAATACAAATACATTTATTTACAGTCAAAAAAAGTTACTGCAGATGAAGTATTTTCAAAAACAACATTCACAGTATAAGTATGAATTGTAGCTGATATAGCATTGATGCATGAGGTCCACTATAGTGGACAGATGATTAATCAGATTTTTCTCCCAAAAATGTAACTGTGATATGATGACTCATTAGATATTGCTTGATGCTGCAATATTTTTTTTTACCTACAAGAGTCTCCTAGGATAGAAGGAATGGGCGGATATTCCGGAGCAACTTGGCATTTCTGTCTGACCATTGGCCATCTAGGTTTGGAGGGGGGAAAAATCGACACAACGGCTTGCCACTTGGTTGCAATGTATAGGATGCACCAGGATCCACTGTAGAGGTTGATGTCCAACTATGCCATCAAAACCCGTGCGAATTCAAGAAAATGCTTTTTTAAATAGCTGTCCACTGTAGTGACCTCTATGCACACAAACAATTACTAAACCTACCCATCACAGAAAACTTTCTGCATTTTTACATAAAAAAAAAAAAAAAAAAAAAAAAAAAACACGTCACTTGGTATGATTTATAAGCTTTTTTTCTGATAGGGCCTGACAAAATGGCCCCACAATTTTACACAATTTTACTATCTTTGTGGGGACATTTAAACCTCTCTATGTAGGTTGAACAAACACACACACAAACTTTCTCTTTAGTCTTCAAATTACTCAGCCGTGATTCACAGGATATATAAACCTCAAGGATATTTGATCAGGGCTTCGTTCTTAACCTCTGTGCACCGACCCGATACAATTAACAGCCCCCATAATTCTCATGCAGCCAATACAATGTGAAACTCCATGTTTTACAAGTCAATCACCTGCTGTACAAATATTAGGCAGGTGCCTGCTGAATTGATCTTTTATAGCAGTCTAGCTTGTCCTTTGAAGCAGGGTAATTGGTGCATGGAAATGTAACAATAAAGACACACGTTTATTGATGTATGCATCAACTGCATGGCTGAAACAGAAGGTGTGAGGGCTAATCTAATTAAGAGCTGATTGAGAGCCGGGGTCACCTCCCACACACACAAAGAGGATGAGATTTATTATGAAAATGCATGCTGACAGTTGCATCACACACTTCATATGAATATTACCCTACATCTATCACCACATCATCTATTATCTGCTTTGTCTGTTTCTCTTACACCCTTACATTGTTTCTTTAGTTCAAGTTGTACATTTGCATGATTTTTCGCAGATGTAGGTTGTAATTGTAACTTTATGTTGTGCATACTTTATGTCTGATTAATTTGATATGTGTATAGGATGTGTTTGGGTGAGGAAATTAACCCGTTTACAAATGCTCTCGTCTTTACAGGTGTTCATTGACTGCTCACACAGCTCAAACAGGACAATGCTCAACATTATTTACTAAGATTGGAAGAAACTAGGGATGCACGATGATATCGGGACAACATCGGTATCGGCCGATAAAAGCTTAAAATGACCATCATCGGCCGATATGAATATTTCTGGCGATGGGCCTTGCCGATAGGGTGGCGTGTTTCCTATGTGCACGAAGCATGAGCGCCAGCAACTTAAACTTCCAACTAGGGGTGTGCGTCTCACGCGGTTTTTGATCGTGGACGATTAAAATGTCTCTTCACGATCTGCTTTTGAAAAAAAATCATAATATCGTGCATTCTATCAGTTCAATTCTGGCGCCTTCATCTCAACATACTGTACAACGCGACGTACATTCACATCACATGTAAACGTAGAGGTAGAGTTACACTCACGGGACACGGCAATTCACAAAAGTTCATTATTTGCATGTGCGTCAAAGTCTTGCTAGTTAAACATATCATTCACGTGCTGATGCGCTGTTCTAACATGCGCTTTTCTGAGTGCGTACACCCGACGCTCACAGGAACTAAAGCCTGTCACAGCGCCTGCATACTGGACTAATCTTTCGAGTCTTATTGCGCTGATACTGTCAAATACACACAAGGTTTACATACACAAAGTTGGTTATGTCTAAAGTGAAAGCAAACAGAGAAAATCTGCTTGTCAAATGCGTGTATATTAGACGCGTCGCGTCATGTCCTTAAAGAGATACTGCACCCAGAAATAAAAATTCTGTCATTATTTACTCACTCTAATGTTGTTCCAAACCTGTATTAATTTCTTTCTTGTGCTTAAATACACTATGGAAGTCACTGGAGTACAGTAACTGTTTGGTTAGCCACATTCTTCCAAATAACTTTTGGCTGATAATAACTTACTTTTGGGTGATATGGCTGCTGATACGGCCAGCAGCCATATCACCCTGTAGCCATATCACCCTGTAGCCCAAGACTGGTTGCCCACTGAAGCTAAGCAGGGCTGAGCCTGGTTAGTACCTGGATGGGAGACCTTCTGAGAAAACCAGGTTGCTGCTGGAAGAGGTGTTAGTGAGGCCAGCAGGGGGCGCTCACCCTGTGGTCTGTGTGGGTCCTAACGCCCTAGTATATTAATGGGGACACTATACTATCAAAGAGCACCGTCCTTCGGATGAGACGTTAAACCGAGGTCCTGACTCTCTGTGGTCATTAAAAATCCCAGGATGTCTTTCGAAAGAGTAGGAGTGTAACCCCGGCATCCTGGCCAAAATCGCCCAGTGGCCTCTGTCCATCATGGCCTCCTAATCATTCCCATATATATGGCTTCATCACTCTGTCTCCTCTCCACCAGTAAGCTGGTGTGTGGTGGGCGTTATGGCGTTATGGCGCATATGGCTGCCGTCGCATCATCCAAGTGGATGCTGCACATTGGTGGTGGTTGAGGAGATTCCCCCTTCCATGTGAAGCGCTTTGAGTGCCTAGAAAAGCGCTATATAAATGTAATTAATTATTATTATTATTAACTTTTATTTTCAACAGAAGAAAGAAACTTGAGAGAGTAAATGATGACAATTAATTTTTTTGGGAGAACTGTCCCTTTAATGTTAATAAAACAACAAAACAGAGGAAATCACTCACTGCTCTTGACTGAGAACTTTAATAGAAGCTTTAATAAGCTTTTTAGCACTTAAAAAACAACAACAAATATATCGGTATCGGCATCGGGCAAAATTTGTTTGAAAATATCGGCATATCGAATATCGGCCAAAATCCAATATCGTGCATCCCTAGAAGAAACAATAATATTATTTTACACAAATAGCATTTTCACTTAATTCCAGTAGAGATTAATGCTAGCATGTTGCAAAGCTAACAATGAAGAATAAAAGTCCATAGCACACACAAATATTAGGTAAATTGGCCCATTTTTGATTGCATATTGAATTAAACATATTTATAATCAACATTTCTTAGAAATATTGGGGATTATTTTCAACGAGCCAATTGCATTGGATTCTAGGACAGCATTCTACATGAAAAATATGTGCAATCCCACCTTTGACGTCAACAGTGTGCCCATGATGCATTAAAATACTGTTAAGCTAGACAGCTCACTAGATTTTGAAAGCTTATATATGCTTCCTCTTATCTCCAGATAAAATAAATATTTGTTGGTGGGTTTAGTCATGTTGATAAATACGCTGGGATTTGATCATTTAAAAAACTCTGCAAAAATGATTTAACCTACACCATCATTTGAATTCTGTACATATCCCACAACACAGGGCAGTAGCTTGCTGCTAACTTCAACAAATGATCATACGGAGCAAGTCGATGACTCCCATCAAGGTTAAAGGACATTTACTCCACAAATCATACTCTTGTTTGCTCAAAAGCATTCAGCGAATCTCTACACGCTCGGCATACACCAGGCTCCGCGCGGCTGCTTAGACTAAGGACACAGGGGTGGGCCATTAAAATGGAACCAGATGGTTTAGGCCACAGCAGGCATTAGCTCAGTTTAATTTCTCGTTGCGAGTGTTGAGTAATGTCGATTATGTATCTGTTTGATTTAGACCCCTAGCTAGAGAGGCAGATCAATGGGCTCCACTAATTATGCAATTATATAGCTGCTTTAGTACAATCATAATGGGGGCAGGCAGACAGAATCAAAATGAGAGAGTCAATTACAGCCAAAGCGGGACAGAGGACAAAACAGAGAGACGAGGAACGCTGAATGACAGTCGCTTAGTGCAAGATGATTCATGACAGCAAAGATGATTCGAAGACAGGTCTTTACCCAAAAATGAAAATGCGGTCATCATCTACTTACTATCGTTTCATTCCAAACCCATGAGACTTTCCGTTAATCTTCGGAACACAAATATACTTTTATTATTCACTCATCATGTTGTCCACATATTGAAATGCTTCAAAAAGGTATAAAGACATTGTAAAACAAATCCATATGAATTGTGCAGTCTTTCATTAGAGAAACGATAACTTTATATGATGACATATTTATTTTATGCTTTTATTGACATATAAACATTGGGGTGGGGGAAAAAATCGATTCTTAGAGGCATCGCGATACGGACGTGGACGATTCTGAGTGACGATTCACAAATGGCAAAAATCGATTTTCCTAAAAAATGTATATTTTAATAACGTAATATTGACGGAATGTAAAAGGCGGAACTCCGAAGCGCGGAAGTGCAGCGCCCGGACAGTCTGTGGCGTGCACATAACAGAGATGCATGGTGGCTGAGCGCGAAATCCGAACGGCACCCTCTTTGTTAAAAACTAACGTATGGAAAATTGGCATCATTTCTGTCACATTCACCTCCTTCATCTGTGTCTTCACTACACTTCCCAGCATTCCCGGTCGTCATCATCACCTGCACCTGCGCCTCATCATCCTCATCTTGATCACCATCACCTGTGTCCCATCACCAGCATGGACTATAAAACACTCACTCTCACTGCAGTCACTGTCTGGTATCGTCATCTCATGGCTCACAGACTTCCCGATCACCTACCTGTTCCTTACCTGCTTTCCATCCGTCAAAGACCTGTCTACCTGAACCGATCCACCGTCAAGTCACCTGCAAAAGAGAGAGAAAGAGAGAAAAGGACATTAACCACAGCTAAGCTTCCTTTATGTTTCTATGTCATTGGTTTCTCACCTGTTATCTCCAACTACGATCCTTCTGGACAAATAAAGCAGTAAACTTACCATCTTGTCTGATTCGTCTGTGATCCCTGACAGAAGACCAGACCTAAAATAGTGACAGAACGACCGACCCTAAAGAAATGGACCACTTTGCTGCGGTTGAACTGCTCCTCCTTAAACAAAAGGACCGATCCTTAGAGGAACATCTGGAGGATTTCCTCAACCTCGCTCACTCTACTACTTTCCCGGACGACAGCCTCTGCTGCTTCCTCTGCATGCCGGCCTCAACACCGCCACCAGAGAGCAGTTGTCCGGGAAGGGCCCTCAGTGGAGCTTCACTGATTATGTAGAGTGGGTACTGATTTCCTGTAAATCGCCGTTCACAGTGGGTCCTGTCGAAGCAGAGCCTTCATCGCTGCTTTCGACCAGCCACGCCGAGCCTGCGCTTCACGTCACGCCCGCTGAGCCTTCGCCCTCACCGCTAGTTTCGTCCAGTCCAGCCAAGCCCTCACCGCTGGTTCCGTCCAGCCCAGCCAAGCCTGCACTGCTGGTTCCGTCCAGCCGATCCGAGCCCGCTGATCCTGCGCCTGAGCCCGCTGATCCTGAGCCAGAGACCATCCAGCCAGAGACCGTCCGTTCTGAGCCCTCCTCACAGCTGGTCCTGCCCAGCTCAAAGCCCTCTTCACAGCTGGTCCTGCCCAGCTCAAAGCCCTCTTCACAGCTGGTCCTGCCCAGCTCAAAGCCCTCTTCACAGCTGGTCCTGCCCAGCTCAAAGCCCTCTTCACAGCTGGTCCTGCCCAGCTCAAAGCCCTCTTCACAGCTGGTCCTGCCCAGCTCAAAGCCCTCTTCACAGCTGGTCCTGCCCAGCTCAAAGCCCTCTTCACAGCTGGTCCTGCCCAGCTCAAAGCCCTCTTCACAGCTGGTCCTGCCCAGCTCAAAGCCCTCTTCACAGCTGGTCCTGCCCAGCTCAAAGCCCTCTTCACAGCTGGTCCTGCCCAGCTCAAAGCCCTCTTCACAGCTGGTCCTGCTCAGCTCAAAGCCCTCTTTACAGCTGGTCCTGCCCAGCTCAAAGCCCTTTTCGCCGCTGGTTCCGTCCAGCTCAGAGCTTCCTTCATCGCTGGTTCCGTCCAGTTCAGAGCTTCCTTCGCCGCTGGTCCCGTCCAGCCCAGAGCTTCCTTCACCGCTGGTCCCGTCTAGCACAGAGACTGTTCACGTCAAACCTGCCGAGCAAGAGGCTGTTCCCGTTCCTGAACCGGTGTCAGTTCTCCCCAAGAAAATTTGTGGGGGGGGGGGGCTATCCGTCACCGCCCTGGCCGCCCGAAGGGTCCTGGCCGCCCGAAGGGTCCTCACCGCCATGGCCACCCGAAGGGTCCTCACCGCCATGGCCGCCCGAAGGGTCCTCAACGCCATGGCCGCCCGAAGGGCCCTCACCGCCATGGTCGCCCAAAGGGGCCTCACCGCCGTGGCCGCCCGAAGGGTCCTCACCGCCATGGCCACCCGAAGGCTCCTGAACGCCATGGTCGCCCGAAGGGCCCTCACCGCCGTGGCCGTCCGAAGGGTCCTCACCGCCATGGCCGCCCGAAGGGTCCTCAACGCCATGGTCGCCCGAAGGGCCCTCACCGCCATGGCCGCCCGAAGGGTCCTCAACGCCATGGTCGCCCGAAGGGCCCTCACCGCCGTGGCCGCCCGACGGGTCCTCACCACCGTGGTCGCCCGAAGGGTCCTCACTGTCGTGGTCACGCCCACAGCCTGCTCCGCCCTGGACGCCCGAGGGTCCAACAGCTCCGCCATGGACGCCCGAGGGTTCGTCTGCTCCGCAGTGGCCACGCCAATATCCTGCTCTGCCCTGGCCACGCCTAGGTCCTGCTCCACCCTGGCCGCCTGCACGTCCTACTCCACCACGGCCACCTGCTCCGCCTGGACCATCCTGGAGTCCGTCCAGTTGCACCCGGTCCACCTTCCCGTCACGGACTCCAGGATGCCCACCCCCCCTCCCGTGGTCTGCCTTGTACGGCGCGGGTCGCACCTAGCGGGAGGGGGGAGTTATGTCACATTCACCTCCTTCATCTGTGTCTTCACTACACTTCCCAGCATTCCCGGTCGTCATCATCACCTGCACCTGCGCCTCATCATCCTCATCTTGATCACCATCACCTGTGTCCCATCACCAGCATGGACTATAAAACACTCACCCTCCTTGCAGTCACTGTCTGGTCTCGTCATTTCATGGGTCACAGACTTCCCGATCACCTACCTGTTCCTTACCTACTTTCCATCCGTCAAAGACCTGTCTACCTGAACCGATCCACCGTCAAGTCACCTGCAAAAGAGAGAGAAAGAGAGAAAAGGACATTAACCACAGCTAAGCTTCCTTTATGTTTCTATGTCATTGGTTTCTCACCTGTTATCTCCGACTACGATCCTTCTGCACAAATAAAGCAGTAAACTTACCATCTTGTCTGATTCGTCTGTGATCCCTGACGATTTCATTGTGGCCCATTTTGTATAAGCTGTTTTTGATTGTGGTATACAGCAACAATTTCAAGTCATAAGTCTTAGACTCTTTATTATTTATTGGGCAGCTTTGTATGTCACCAATTATTCAGAATATGCGCAAGTCCACAAGCATTATTTTTGTATGAGAGCTGCTGATACGGAAATCTATATTTTTGTATGAAAGCTGTTTTTATTCTTGTGATTAAATTTTTTTTAGCCTGAAAGATTATATTGCTTAATTGCACATAACAGGAGGATTCCCCCCCCCCAAAAAAGATGAAAGAATATTACAAATATTGTAATTTGCATAATATAGATTAACAAAAATCAGTGGGTTTGGAACGACATGACGGTGAATAAGCGATGACAATTTTAATTTTTGGGTGAACTAACCGTTTCAGAGAGAACTCAAGGGTGTGTGTTTTCTGGATTGAATGTGATTCTGTTTCTTCATAATAGCCCATGTTTACTTTTAAGCCAATAAAGAAATCAGAGTGTTACATTTGTTTTTCTTTTGTCAGAGCTTTACTACTAGAGTGGTTCTGAAAGCACTAGATTTCTGTGATGGAAGCAAGTGGTCGATGGACGGAGAAGCCCGAGGGAGAGAAAGGCTTTGCCTTTGTAAATAAATTACCTGTATCATTGATTCATTTATAGATTAATTCAGTATGAGCTGCATCAGCTGTGACGTTCTGACTTTGATTGATGAGTTGTAGAAACTTCTTTGGGGAAAAAAATATATATTAAGGGAAAACAAATTCTGGACCAACTCTGTATTAAAAAAATCAATTTCTGGCCTGTCCATGAAAATCAAGTAATAGCTAATGTTCCAGACAGGAACTAAGGGCCCCATTTTCTGCGAATCAGCCCAACTAAGTGCTTCTGACACTTTAACGAAGATCAAATAATCAGCCAATGATGGCCAAAGCAGTGCTCTTTGCTTTCTTTAATTGGCTGTGGCAGGGCAAAAGTCTTTACATAAATTCATGAATTCACTGAAGGTGAGTCATGGGAAGTGTGTAATCATGTTAAAATGGTGACAAACCATGTCATATTCCACGTTTCCTACTCTTGAAAAATGGCTTCTCTTCATAACGTTAATCCAAGGGCACAAATATATATATATATATATATATATATATATATATATATATGTGTGTGTATATATATTTATATATATATTTATATATAACAAATATATATAATATATCTTTAAAAAATTGCATTTACCCTAAATGTATTTTAAGACTGGACATATATAACATTTGAAGATTTAAAAGCAACATTTTCAATTTGAAAAATATATTTCATGAAGCCATGCTGTTTACAATATAAATTTAGCATATTTTAAATATATTATATATAGGAATGCTGTACATGTTATTACAACACGCTTACTTTAAATGGTGAGGAACGTGTTAAGCCTCTTTCACTCGATCATCTGGCTGAGACTCTTTCTCTTCTAGAATGGGGCCGCAGGTGTTTTTTGAACTTGAAGTGTTGTTTTGAAGTGTGTGTCCACTCCAAACAGTCTGCATTCAATGACTAAACCCCTGTGTAGATGTCACACTGTTTGCAGCGTGAACAGTTCTGTTGATTAAACTACCATATTATTTTACGCTTTGCTTCCAAAATGTTATGTTATGTATTTGTATAGCACTACCCGCAATTATTGTAAAACCAAAAATAAATAAATAATAAATTAAAGTCCCAATGTGTACGATTTTTGGATTAAAATATCCAAAAAACACTAGAACAATGTTATATATATATATATATATATATTGTTGACTTGTGTACTTACATTATCCCAAATGTTTCCAACAATGTTTAAATCCAGAGAAATCAGCTATTTTAACTAGTGTAACGGCCTGTGTAATTGTGTCGTATGTCAATGACTTCAAATCCGTGTTACCCTCGATTTCTGGTTCTGTAAAAACCATGGAAACACCAAAGACACTTTGATAAATAATGTGTTTTATTAGACAGATGAGAAACTATACAGTGCTTAGCATGAGTGAACACACCCATGCTAAAGTTGACTAAAAAGAGGAATAAAACATTTTCCTTTGGAAATTGAACTTAATGCCTTAATTACAAAAATGAGGAAAATCCAACCTTTAAGGACACCAATTTTATTTGTGAATGAATAATGTATCGTAAATAAATAAATGTTCTTCCTTAAAATACAGGGGGCATAAGTCAGGACACCCCTATGTTAAATTCCCATAGAGGCAGGCAGATTTTTTATTTTTAAAGGCCAGTTATTTCATGGATCCTGATAAAGTTCCCTTGGCCTTCTTTGGAATTAAAACATCCCCACATCATCACATACCCTTCACCATATAGACATGGTTTTATTTCAGTTGGCCTAATAGCTGGTTTGATTTGCATTGAGAGATGATCTTATGGAAAGTACCCCATGCCAATCTCTAGGTATGGTGAAGGGTATGTGATGATGTGGGGCTATTTTAATTCCAAAGGCCAAGTGATCTTTATCAGGACGCATACTATCCTGGATCCATGAAATAACTGGCCTTTAAAAATAAAAATTATTCTATGGGTATTTAACTTGAGGAAGAACATTTATTTATTTACGATACATTATTCATTCACAAAGAAAATTGGTGTCCTTAAAGGTTGGATTTTTCCTAATTTTTTTAATTAAGGCATTAAGATCAATTTCCAAAAGATGATTTTTTATTCCTCTTTTTAGTCAACTTTAGCATGGGTGTGTTCACTTATGCTAAGCACTGTAGCTCAACACGGTTAATCTTATTGTTTGAATCTTTTGTTTTCTTGATTTACCGCAAATAACATTTTTGTACTATGCCTCAGAGACAACACTATTTTGTCTTTGTACTTTAATCGTTAAAATAAACATAAACAACCAAATGAAAGGAGCGCCAATGGCCGACTGCAGCATATAATCATTATACAAACAGCAACGTAAAATATCATAGGCTCTCGGCCCCGTCCTGTTTCATACCACAGTAATGTTAATAAAACTTTAATATATTAGCTCATTCAAGAACATGATTTCAGCCTGAGTCCTGTCATATTGCTTTCCATCGCCTGTGGAGGTGAAGTCGACAACTCCCATGATTCCACGCTCATTCACGACGTCATCAAGCTACGCCTTTGTTTTTTTGTTTTTTAAACTTACATACTGTGCATTTAATTAAAATAAATGAGTGAAAACAAGAAAGAACAATATTTGAAATTTTAAAACTCATTATTGAAACAAACAGAGAGGCAGAGGTTCCTCATTACCTTTCAACTCATTTCCTTCCGACAGATCTGTTTACCTTTGCTGGACTGACATGAACGATAACGAGCTAAAATGATGCTGTGAAAAATGGGCAGAGCATCAATCAATACGAGAGCAGAGACATTGTGCCATAATTTCCAGCTAAATTACTCTACCCGCTTGCTAGGCGGTGAACTGCGCTTTGTTATGTTATGAATCAAAGCCAGATGAGATGAATGACTGTGAGCGCTGAGTTAATGTTCCTGTGTGAGAGTGATGAGGGTGATGCTGATGCCTCCATATAGCTGCGATGCAGGAACATGAACAAAATTGTAATGAAAGAAATGATCAACACTCTGGTTTAAATATGCCACAGCATCTACATAACTGAGATACATAGCTTTTGTTGACTTAGCAGGACAGATAAAACTGCTGTTTTGATCATCTTGCATAGCATGACTATGTTGCAGCCAGAGTAATGCTTAAAGAAAATGACAATTGTTCATTTACCCTCATGTCTTTCCAAATGGTAAGATTTTGAGGGAATAACAATGTACATTTATGTCTGTTTCTCACTCAAAGGTATTGTATGATTTCAGAAGACTTGGAATGTAGTAAACATTTATTGTGCTTTTGTAATCATCCAATGACAACAAATACTATTTTTGGTTCAACTATCCCTTTAAAGTTGCATTGAAACAGAAGTAGCGGCTGTACATTTCCTCCGGTTTGTTGTACATTCAAGTTAATTTAATTAATTAAAACAATTGTGGCGGAATAGGGGTTTGGGGGGCGGTGCATGTGGCACACTTGTTTATTGATCGGATAGAGGCAGATCAAGTTATGACATTTTGATTAAAAATAATTGTTTAAGTAAAAAAAAATAAGCATATGTTTTTTTGACTTATGTATATATTTATGGATTAATTGTTCACAAGGTCAGTAGCATGCAGGGTTAATCTTCAAATTCCTTCAAATATCAAAAGGATTTGACGGTTACACTTGCTCCCGAGAGCCTCTCTTCCTTTCTATGACACATGAAACAAATGCTTATACAATGTTCAGGATAATGCCGAAAGAGCCATTCTGTACAGTGATGTCAATGCAACATGCAAAGAAAATGGAATCATTCAAACTATAGTCTCACATAGCCAGATCTATATAGTCCCTAGTCTCAAATATAGGCCTACTTTATAATCAAACGTGTAATCTTTAATTACCTCATCTGTTGACATGTCAAACATATCCACATCGCTATGATCAGATCCTTTCTTAACTGCTGTTTTCTCACAGCCGTTATCTATGTTGTGGGTTTATTTTGTTAAGGTTTCAACAAATATTCATCTAAACATCGCTCTCAGCTAGGGCTGAAACGATTCATCGAGTTACTCGATTAACTCGATTACAAAAATTCCTCGAGGCAAAAACTGCCTCGAAGCCTCGTTAAATTCCTATGACGCGCACTATACGCGCAGGGATCTATACTATAGCGCGTGATACATTTTGAATTTAGTTGGAGCGATGGCGGAGAGTAAAGATGTCCATAAACGGCAGAGAATGTCTAAAGTTTGGGATCATTATATACTTAAAAAGGAAGAGAACAAGGTGCAATGTGTCTACTGCAAAATAGACCTGGCATACCACAACAGTACGACTTCAATGATTCAGCATCTGAACCGAAAACATCCACTCCATGCTGTTTCACCAAGCGTCGCTGAAACAAGGTAAACTAATGGTGTTCACACCGAACGCGGATAGAGCGTCAAATACGCGTTTATCGCGTCTAGACGCTTGAACATTCGCTCGAGTTCAAATTTTTCAACTTGCGCAGAAGACGTTGGCGGCAAACGCGTAGCCCAACTCGCGTCAGTTGCGACGCCCGCCGCGAATGATGTGTCTATTCGCGTCTTTGCATTGACTTTGTATGTAATCTACTCGCGCAAATAATTAAATTTGCGTTCGGTGTGAACACACCATAAGCCTATGATACATTGATGTTCGCTGATTTTAATCCCACTGTATTTGTAGCGATGTCGGGATGCGGTTTGACTAGATATGATGTTTAGCTTTGATGTTTTTAAGTAGTAAACGTATTCACGATCAATTGCAAGAGAGTATAGCCTAATAAAAGAACCCCTTTACACACACGCACGCACGCATGCACCCTCGTCTCTCTCACGCGCCAGATCAATTGCGGAATGCATCAAATATGCTTAAACTTTTATGTAGCCACGCAACAATAATTTCAGCATGCATTCACTGTATACACCGCGACGTGATGGAGGAACAAATATTGTATTGCAGTCTTTGCGAGACCTTGTATGTATGTCACGTCTTCCAAATAGTTACAGACAACAACAAAAAATGAAATTCCCCAGCCTGCTTCTCCAAATCCACTCGTACTTTTGGGGAAGACATTTTAATCGGCTACCAAAGTAATTGAGCATAGAACATTGTTGGCACTTATACTAAATGGGTAAAAATTGCAATAAATAGGCTTAGTTTTGGAGCCAAACGTTGGAGTTGGAATAAATACCAGTTTTTTTTTTTTTTTTTTTTTTTTTATAAATAAAAGCCAAATGCTCTATCATTTTACAGCCACATAATTTTCGTTACGCATTATTTGTTTTGGTTGTTTAAAAACACAACAAATGTTTTATCCGATTACTCGATTAATCGATCGATTAAGTGCTAGATTAATCGATTACAAAAAGAATCGATAGCTGCAGCCCTACTCTCAGCAGTGTGGGAATGAAAAAGAACTTCACTGTAAGTATATTGGGGCCTTGAATCACGTTCAGTCTTTTGTACATTACATTACAAAACATGAGCACGAGCAGTTAGTAGCGGGTTGAAGTTCACTTAGCGGCCAATAAGTGAATATGCTAATAACAAGGTTTTCTGAATTTCCCATAAAGCCCCTTTAATATTAAATGAATATAAAAAAAAATAGATAAACAAACAACTTCAGCAAGCTTTTGCCATTTGTGTGTGCAATATGGATTTGAATGAACGGTTTGTGGCTAAGATTACAGCTTTATGAGGTTTGAGCATGGAGACGCTTCCATATCTGCACAGCCCAAAGCAGCTGATTAGAGGAGACAGCTTAATAAAGCTCAAACCAAATCAGACTGCTTGATTAATCTACGCGCTGATAAACGTCTTCCTCTTTTTGCATTAAACCATCCGTTTGTATGAGGAATAGACATCACAATCCAGACACATATCCACAAAGATTTAATCACCCTCATTCTGACTTAATTCAGAATTGTAGAATTGCCCCAAAAACTATTTAAAAACCGTCAGACCCACTTAAAAAAAGTCTGATTGGTTATTTCATTAGATATAAAATATCAAAGCAGGTCATCTGAGCTTGAATGCTGCTAAAAAATTTCACATAACTTTACTTTTCTAAGCCATTTTTGCAAAGAATTTAATTGCTGTTTTGGTGATTTTTCCCTTGTGAAAACAGAAAGGTGGTTATTTGCATGAAATGTGCACTTGTAGTGTACTTCAAACCTTAAATATATATTTAAAAAAAAAATGTACTTGCAGATAACATATTATTTAAATAAAAGTTGAGTCGAGTTCCGGTGGAAAGGTGACCTCTGGCCCGACATATGACGAAGGACATATGGCGTAGGCGTAGTGTAAGCTTATGTGTTTTTTGTGTTCGGGTGAAAATAAGAAAGTCATATTCACCAAGGATAGCTTGAGGGGGAATAAATTACAGGGCTCTACAGTCTACCATATCAGTCGCATTTGCGACTGAAAATTACTTTAGGAGCACCAATGTGACTGACTTGATCAGGCCCGGTTCTATGGGGGTGCAACTTCATTGAAACTAATAAGAACATATTGGCAAAACAGATTTTGCAAACGCGCTAATGTGTATTTGTGTTTTGCACTCTGGAGAGCGTGATAAGAGAACGTGTTTTTGCAGCATTGAGCAATGTAGCCAATCACAGACGTGTCTGTTGATTTCTTGAGACACAATGGCCAATCAAAGGCGTTTAAGTTAAAATCCACTCACCGCTAAAACGCTGGAGTTTGTTCAGTGCTGAGTTATGCAAGCTCGCGAATCCTCTCATTATAACAAAGTACAGACACGATGTAAATAAGAGATTTATTGTTCAGTCTAGACAACTTCCTTGATTATAAGGGAAGTTTGTGAGATTTTGACCCTCAGGTCTTCATCAGGCACAATACCAATGTAGAGTAAAGTCAACTTTACATAGAAACAGGTAATCACCTTAATTGGGTCCACACACAAAAACATGTGACAAATGAATCAAGGATTCAATGACCCTTTCATAAACAGTCGCTTGCTTTTTTCCTGAATGAATCAGCCGTTTGAAAGAATCGATTGAATTCAGTCACAAAGACAGTGACTTGCCTCTCCGTACTGGCGGTTTTATTTCATTTCAAATAAATCATTTCAGTTATTTAAATAATTTAATATTTCTATATTCAAAACTTTCTATTTAAAACAATAATCTCATAACATTATTATCATACCACTTCTGAGCCTCATTAAACAGTCTGTAAATATACCTAAATGCCACTTTTTTGTTCTTCTATGCCACCTCTGCAGTGCAAATATGAATTTTGTTGATACTGATTTCATTTGATTGGTAACTTTTTCTTCCTGATTGTGTATTAATATATTAACTCAATTTATAAATATAAATTTATGAATTTGACATAAAAGATGTCACATTTAATAAGGTTAGAAAAAAATGCCCTTACAGAGGTTAAAACATGCCCCAGCAAGTCATTTTAAGGATTCAAATATCACCTCATAATGGGAAGGTTGATTTCAGTCATTGATCAGAAGGTGCTCCTAAACTTTTGACTGTGCTCCTAAATTTTTTACATTAGGAGCACAGGTGCCACCCCCCACCAAATTTTGGGTGAACAAACCCTTTTTGACCAAAACATAAAAGTTATGTTTATTGACCACTAGAGCAACAAAAGTTACTGACTGAAGCTTTAAATTTGATACTTTTTCACACTTTTAAATTCTATTTTAAAGTATTTTTTTCTGTAAGGGTTAGAAGACATACAATGTCATTTCTCCTCAAGTACACTTGCCAATGATTGAATCACTAACATTTCACAACGACAAAGTGTCACAATTCTTAAATCTCAACACCATATCTATCATTTTGAAACCTAATTTTTAAAAATGTTTTGCTTTAAATCCGCACTTATGCTTATTTAAAACCGGATTCCACTTGTTATGAAGCAATTATAAAGCAGTGACTTGTTATAAAGCAGTTAGATTTTAATTAGGTCAGTATAAGATCTTGATTCTCAAATGCTTTTTTTGATAAATTTGATAAATGTCTGACTATGAAAAAGGTGGAATTCGTTTTACCTTGAAGAGGAAACAACGCTGTATTCTGCTGCCTCTCTGAATTGATTATGTGCAAAATGAGAATTATAGTACGTTTGTGACTCAATGCTCAGATAATCTCTGCAATCTTATTAGACACTGGACATCTAATGGAAGAACGGCGCTAGAGGAAATCAAATGTCTGCTGATGAAAGCACTTACTGCTGATCCACTTAGCGTCCGGGTCGTGAACTTTGAAGTCTTTCTTGAAGATTTCCTCCACTGACACTTTTCCCTTAAAGGCCAGGCTATCGTCTTCACCTATAGGGAGAGAAATAAAACAGAAAAGCCTTTTAGACCTCCAAGTTTATTTATTCACCTCCACTATCTCCTGCACAGTGCATGACAAAAACTCTCAGTTTTTCAGGTTAACGGGAGGCAAACTGTATCTGCATTGGGCTGGATTGGCTGACAGGATCTTCTTATAAGGTAGCCTGGTGATTTTTCCTCTAAAAGAAGTGATAGTCTCTCTTTACTAATGCAACTGTAGCTCTTGGGCCTGATGTGAAAACCACAGTGCTCTTTTAACGCAGTTCTGCAAAAGTTCTGACTGTTCCAGCCTCCAGTAGCGCCTGGGGTCATTATCTCCGCAGAACCGCTGTGCTCAAGGCCCAAAAGATCGCCTCCATCAGGCCACCTCTGTTTGACATTACCTCTCATTTGTTCAGCACACGGTACGAGTGCACCAACTTTCCGCTGGTAGTTGAAAAGCGTTTTAAATCACACGCATTGAGAAGGAATGCGCCGGCAGAGCTTTGCATTAAATGACAGCCCCATAAGGTGAGAATGAACACCAGAATGTATTCAGTGTGTTTGACAGAGAAAGCGGGGAAGAATCTATCAGCTCACGCGCACTTCATCTCGCTCCGACTAATATTACGCTGTCACTTTGACTCGTGTACGTGTGCAGGTTGGAGCGTGGGCTGGGTGAAATTCTCCAGCGCCGCAGAGGAGGGGGGGAAAAAGGGAGGAAATGGAAGTAAACACAATCAGGCGTCCCTCCAGGCTCTGCTTTAGACCAATTGAATGTTTCATTATTAAAATGGGCTTTGTGCATTTACAGCTGATGCCAGCACTAACCTGATTTATTTAGTCATAATTCCGCACATCAGATATGATCACAGAGTTCTTTCGTCTAGCATATGACTCATTTCATATGCATTGGAAGATGCAGGAAAGGCAGTATCTGATTTGTACCATTTTGCTGTCAGGATGAGCAGGATTATACATCCTAAATAGGAAGACTGCAGAAGAGCAAACGTCAGAAAGCCTCAGAAATATACTGTTTGGAACCAACTTAGGTAGTATTTCGTCTTAAATTGCCTTGTGGACTAGAGTCTGGTCCACTCTCCGGATTATTCTGCCGCCTATTTGGAAGGAAGGGGCTGTCTGATTGATTTGTCAAGCACCCAACCATAGTTTAATTTCCTTTGCGATATTTGAGAGTGGATAAATGTGCATTTGTACATAATTGAGAGTAGAATGTACAGTTGTGTTTGAGGATATCTCATTTATTGGCTGTACTGTCTTTTCAACAGGTTTCCCACATGACCAATGAATTTCATTGGCTTTTCCAATTGTTCAATATTACTGGATGGAGCTTTAATAAATATAGATAAAACACTCAAAAAAGCAATTTCTAGACAAATTGGTTTAGAGCTGAGCATAACTAGAAGTATTTTAAAAAAATCACAGATATTTCCAGGTTTTCAATGGCCATGGGAACCTAATAGTCTCAACAAAGATTTGAAGCCATAAGCCTAGCAACCTTTAGATAATCCAGTGTCTAACTCTAAGAAGCAGATGGAGCTGCAGCAGAAGGTAGTACGTTGCTCCCAAGATAAAAGGGTCATAATATTTCTTAAAAAAAAGAGAAATAGTTTATATTTAACTATACTATATATTTACAATAGTAAAACATTCAAATTATATAATAAAGATGGCGCCTGCATGACTGCGACTGGACCAGCTCTCTCTCCCTGCAATTTCTACACTGTCCTATTTAATAAAAGGCAAAAAAAAAAAAAAAAAACACACCCAGAAGTGTTCACTGTAGCAGATTTTGTGACTTTTTTGACAGAACATGACTTTGTTTCCTGGTGGGCTGATAAAACCTGTATCAGAAATTGCATAAAAGCCAGGCAATCTGATAGAAGCCAACTTTTTTGGTGCAATATGCATCACGCTGTCCATGAGCGGTCCGTGAAGCCTGAGGCTGATACTAGGAAACAATTAAACGTGAGCAGAAAAATTAACTCAAAAAGTGGATAAACCTACATATTACATCAACATCAATATTTTAGGCAAACAAGATAGAATAATCCCTGTCAATGTGTTCAGTCAAGTGAGATTCAAAGAGTGACAACAAAAGAAATGTCTTGGGCGTGCATTCAAGTTTTATGCCCTGCTGGTGTGTCTATGTTAGAGCTGATGCATGGTGCAAAGAGGAGAAATGAGCCCAGCTGGAAGCTTCTCCGCCTGGCTGCTTGCTATAGAGAGACTGCAGCGTGCCTGGACTGTGCACTGTTAAAGCTGAGCTGCCCACTATTGCAGATAGATTAATATTCATCACTGTAAACACACATTTAGAGTTCTCAACGGGTCGGGTCGGCCCGACAAACCCGACGGGACCCGCGGGTTCGGGTCGAAAATATTTGCAAATGACTCGGGTCGGGTCGGACCTCGGGCTTAATCTTTTGAATTGTACAGTGAAAGAAAAAAAAAACATTTATTATTCATCGCTGCTGTTCACTGTAAAGAAAGTCTGGCTGCTGCGTGCAACGTGCATCGCGACGCGAGGGCAGACCTGACGCCGCTGCGTGCACGCCTTTAGCCCGGAGAAGAAGATGGAGTTGGTGAAAAGTAAACTTGCTGCAGGTGAAATCACCGTTGCTCAGGGGCGGCGCGACACGTTGTGTGATTATCTCGGCAGTTTAGGACATCGCACAAGATTTGCGTCAATACAGAAAACATTTAATCACTGGATAGTTTTTTTCATTTATTGAAATGTGGTTTATGTCAGCTGGATGGGCGGAATGTGTGAGACGTGAGAGTGCGCGCGCGCGGCCGGGGCTCTCTCTCTCTCTGCGTCAAGCGCAGCAGTCATTCTACATACATCACTCACCGATCAAAAGGGTGGCGTCGGGCCGCGGGTCGGGTTCGGGCAGATAATTCATGTTGATGTGTCGGGTTACATCGGGTCCGGGCTTTAAAAGCCACGGGCCGGGTCGGGTCGGGTTGTAATTTTCAGGCCCGTTGAGAACTCTACACACATTTACTAAGTTGGGTTAGTTCACCCAAAAATGTAAATTCTGTCAGTAATTACTCATGTTGTTCCAACCCCTTAAGACTTTCGTTCATCTTCGGAACACAAATTAAGATATTTTTGATTAAATCTGAGAGCTGTCTCACTCCTCCATGGCTTCTCTGTAATTGAAACTTTTTTAAAACCGGCCCAGAAAGTTAGTAAAAACTATTTTTAAAATAGTCCAAGTGACTACAGAGGCTCAACCATCCGTTTATCAAGCGACGAGAATACTGTGTGCGCAAAAAAACACACAAAAATAACGACTTTATTCAACTATTCATTTGTTTCTCTGTGGGCCTCTGAGTGAGTTCACGTAGTGTAACTGCGCAGCGCTTCTGGGTTGTACGTCAGAACGTAGGCCCACTATTGGCCGACGTTGGTCATGTGTGTGATGCGTGTGATGCTGGCCAATAGTGAGCCTACGTTCTGACGTACAACCCAGAAGCTGTTACACTACGTGAACTCACGTCAGTAATTACTGACAGAATTTTCATTTTTGGGTGAACTAACCCTTTAAGCTGGCTTTGGAAGATTTGGAGTATGGTGCACAAATGTGCACAAAAACATTCATGGTGCTTTATAATATGTTTTTGCCTTTTGTGGAGCTTAACAGTAACAACCATGAGTTCACACAGTATCAGATTTGGATAGGTCCTGTCTAACTGATACCCGATCCGTCAACAATTCCAGTATTGGAGCCGATACCGATACTGAATATCGGATCGATGCATGCTTAGTGTATAGTATGCCATTTCGCAGATATCCTACATCTGGGGAAATTTTTAGCTTTCTGTGAAAGTGGTGTTAGTGTGTGAAAATTATTTAGATAATATTAGAGTGGTGAAGAACCTCTCCCAGAAATTCACTGCCAAGAAAATGGCGAAAATAAGGAACATGTAACTGACCAAATAAGAAAATGAGGACAATTACAGGCATTAATTACAGAGCAGCAAGAGCTTTCATAAGCTGCAGAAATGGGAGATGATCTCCACTTCAAAGTGAGAATGGCTGAATGAAAGGAACTTTTGTTATTTAAGAAGATTACAGTGTTATCTGTAAGACTGTAGGTCTAACGTACTGCTGATTTCATATGCACTGCTCTTTGTTTGACAGACATGTGGATCTTTCTTGTCAGCCCTTCGGCCCAAAGTTAATGAAACGATTAAAAGGAAATGAATACCTTCCGGTTCAGTGTATGATTCATTATTTTTCTTAATATATGCTGCTGTGTTGATGTGGAGCAGAAGAAGAGAGTGTTATTTTCATCATTTGCTGATGTGAAAATGGAACGTGAATGCTGAGGAAGGAACATTATTAAAGGCCATCTGTATGTTTGATGCATTGACAATGCTTTCATTGAATCTTGTGCTTTAAAAGATGTGCACACAGGATTGTCTATGTACTCTGACTTTGTTGGTATTCATGAGAGAGGCTGGTGTAAACTACTCAATTCACTGCTGTCAGCTTAGATATCACCAAAATATTTAAAAGGCGTTTAAAATCACTTTTTTGGGGGGAGAATTACTCTGGCAATATCACTGAAAAAATCCTGGAGAGTTGGAAGGTGACTTGGCTGATCTCTATGCAGAAAGAAAGTGCAATTTCTGTAACAACAGGACAGAGAAGCGAAAATAACTTTGGGAAGGTTATCTGACAGACCCCCCACTATGGTGCCACGGAGCGCAATGGTTCCTGAGAGATTTGTGCGGAAACGGAGTCCTTCCCGGAGAAATAAGAGTTTCCATCACAAACCCTCTGAGGAATGAGCTTCTCTGACATGTCCAATTAGCTGTCATTGTGTCAGTCAAGCGTCAGTCTTCAGTGAGAAGTGTTTTCTCTAAAAAATAATAATAATAAAGCTGAGATAAAAGAAGACCTGACCCAGTTTTCCAGTCAAAGCACTGATCGAGCCCCATCATATCAACCAATCCGTTACATGAAAGAGAGGACATGTCACAGTGAGACACGAGCAGAGATTGAGAAAAAAAAAAAACGGACAAGAGGAAATCCAGAGGAACATCATTGATGGAGTGTGGTGGGGTGTCAGGAGCGTTTTGTACCTGGCAGTGTGGATAACACTGAACTGTTCATCAGCGGGGCAGAGGGGAGGAGGATGAACTGACAGGGGCTCTATTACTAAGACCTCCTCCTGAGACTCCTGGGAAGGGCAATGTTTTTAAAGTTGAAATTTTCTTTAGAAAAAAAGGTTCTGTAAATTGTATGAGGTTATAGATTTACAACATAAATATAATAAATAAATACATATACAATAAACAAATTATCTATCTATCTATCTATCTATCTATCTATCTATCTATCTATCTATCTATCTATCTATCTATCTATCTATCTATCTATCTATCTATCTATCTATCTATCTATCTATCTATCTATCTATCTATCTATCTGTTTGGATCATTTGCGGTTTTTGAGCCACTGATCGGATCATTTTTCTGATCAGTAAAAAAATAAATAATTTATATTTTTATATATATATATATATATATATATACATATAGGGGGGAGGGGGGGTAACTTTGCTTTTCATTTATTACGTAAAGGTCACTAGAAGTTCTTCGACAGCTACTACATCAAGAACTACTTTGCTACTGTAGAATTTTACTCTAAAATCGCCTTCCAATTTTTTGTCACTGTAGAAATTAAATATAGTTCCATCTTTGTTAATGCTGTATTTGTTGTTTTATTAATATTAATGACACAGAAAGCAGTAGGAATATTAGGTGTGTGATGTCACTTAGACTGACTGCACGGACCGAAAAAAACTGACAAACATCCGGTATTTTTCTAACTGTTCACTGTAAAACTTTAGAAATTGCTACAAAGCTGAAAAGCTGAATTTTCAGCATCATTACTCCAGTCTTCAGTGTCACATGATCCTTCAGAAATCATTCTGCTGATTTGCTGCTCAAGAAACATTTATTATAATCAGTGTTGGGAATGGTTGTGCTGCTTAATGAAGTGTGGTAAGTGTGGATTAATTTTTTTCTGGATTTTTTTCTTTAAACAGATGAACAGAAAGCTTAAATAACCAATCTTTTAAATATTATATTTTGTATAAATGTATAAACAAATTCACTGTAATTTTTGATCAATGTAACGCATCCTTGCTGAATAAAACAACAATACAGTATATATCATAAATGTCTATATTATCTGTCTTAATAGTGTTTCCTGGTCTTCTGTATGATTTATCATGGACATTAATCCAAAGAGAGAAAAAGAGTTTGTCTTTTTCAAAACTTTTTCCTCCTCTAAAGCAAATATACATGTATATGAAATTATTAGAATATTTCCTAAGATAAATCAAAAAAGCATTTACAATTCAAGTTCTGAAAAGTATGTTCATTTATGCCCTCAATACTTGGTCGGGGCTCCTTTAGCACGAGTTACTGCATCAATGCTGCATGGCATTGAGACGAACAGCCTGTGGCACTGCTGACGTTATTGAAGCCCAGGTTGCTTTGAAAGCAGCTTTCAGCTCATCTGTATTGTTAGGTCGGTGGTGTTTCTCATCTTCCTCTTGACAATACCCCATAGATTCTCCATGGGATTCAGGTCAGTCGAGTTGGCTGGCCAATCAAGCACAATAATATTGCGGCGAACAAATCTGTCAGTAGTTATTTTGGCACTGCTGGCAAGTGCTAAATCCTGCTGGAAAAGGAAATCGGCATGTCCATGAAGCTTGTCAACAGATGGAAGCATGAAGTACTCTAAAATCTCCTGGTAGACGACTGCGTTCATTTAGGATTTGATGAAACGCAGTGGACCAACACCAGCAGATGACATGGCACCCCAAATCATCACTGACTGTGGAAACTTCATACTGGACTTCAAGAAAGTTGGATTCACTCTTCCTCCAGACTCTGGGACCTTGATTACCAAATGAAATGCACAATTTACTTTCATCTGAAAAGAGGACTTTGGACCACTGAGCTACAGTCCAGCTCTTTTTTCTTTTTCTCATTAGCCCTTTTTCTTTTTAAGATCCTTCTGACGTTGTCTCTGGTTCAGGAGTGGCTTGGTACTAGGGATGTGATAGTTGAAGCCCATTTCCAGAAGAATGCTGTGCGTGCTGGCTCTTGATGCACTGACTCCAGCTTCAGTCCACTCATTGTGAAGCTCTCCCAAGTTCTTGAATCGGCTTCGCTTGACAATCTTCTTAAGACTGCGGTCATCCCTGTTGTTTGTGCACCTTTTCCTGCCACACTTTTTCCTTCCAGTCAACTTTCCATGAACATGCTTCAATACAGCGCTCTGCGAACAGCCAGCCCTTTCAGCCATGACCTTCTGTGGTGTCAATGATCGTCTTCTGGACAACTGTCAAGTCAGCAGACTTTCCCATGATTGTGGTTGTGAGTACTGAACTAGACCGAGAGGTACCAATTAAATGATTGGTAATTTAATCAAGTTTGAAAATAAATATTAAAATATTTTGAGATAAGTGTTTTTTTTTATAGCTGTATATAGGCCTTAAAGCTGCAGTAGGGAGTTTTGAGAAAACGTTGACTTAGCCTGAACATTTGAACAAGCACAACTTCCAGGTCCCACCCCCTTGCTCTCTGCTGCGCTACAGCCCTCCCTCCACAGCTCGTCCTCCACAGCGGAGCCTGCCGTAAACGCGCAGGCTAGTAAACAGGGCCACCGATAATAGCGGATAAAAAGTGATATGGCACATTCACTAATAGGGACTAAACGTCAATAATATGCTTTACATTGACTATGGCCTGCCCATACTTTGACTACAAACTTGGTCCTCAAATCATTATGTATTTTCCAATAGCCTACATGTAACTTTATAACGTTGCACTCTTTCTATAAGTTATAAATAGCTAGTAAGATAACGTTAATATAACGGTAACTAACGTTACAGTATGTAAGTAATTATTCTAGCGATATATAATGCTAGATAAGGTGTGCTAGTACATTATTTCAGCAACATGACAAGCCAGTGAATTAGCAGGTTTCAATTGTTGCTTAGCAGAGTGCGTGACATTTTATCTACATGTTATGCGGCTAGAGTTTTGACACCGAGTCAATGGGCTCTGTGTAATTCTTTCTTTTTCGCTTGTTTATCGTCATCGTTCTTTTTCCTCTTACCTCTTTGTTTTATGAGCAGGTGTCACTCGAGAATTGGCAGTTTAGGTTGTTTCTCCGTCATAAGCACAGCTTCAGCACGCCGGCAGTCTTGAGTTTGAACGACGGCTCGCGCTGTGCAAGAGAGGGGTGTGATCAGCGCATACACGAGCGTGATTGACACTGCTAAGACAATCCTCCTGGCTCTGATTGGTTGTTTCTGACCGGGAGCGTGTATTTCTTGCAAATGGCAATAGGACCACTGGGAGGAGCCAGAGGAGCTTGATTTTTACACAGATTATCTGTCTCATATTCTACTGTCAGGACATAATGACAGTTTTAGCAAATACATGTTTTCAAAAGTTACCTACAGGAGCTTTAATTATCTACATTTACATAAAAAAGGTTTGACACATTTTAGTTTATGTGTTATTAGTCTAGAATATATTACATTTTCACTTTCTTAAATAACTGATGAAAAAAATATATATATATATATATATATATATATATATATATATATATTTATATATATATATATATATATTAGGGGTTTGACAAGATTTCTCATCGAGTGAAAAGCTGTCTCGTGATATCACCATGATAAATTAGCATAGAATATGCCACCGTTACATTCACATTAGATGAAGGTGCCCACCGCGGCACCGCCTTTCGCTGTCGTTTTGCTGTTTTTATAAAAATAAAAACCATTGTAAACTATTGTAAATGTCTTCTCTACTCATTCAGCAGGAGTTGCAGTCGCACACAGTGCAGCAGGAATCACGGTTCACTGATCTCATGATGGCGGATGACAAATGTCTTCTCTTGTAGAATACGCGCTCAGCGCCGCTGCTCCCTATACACAGAGTACGTGCGATCGCGAACCAAAAAGTGAAAATGAAACGCGTGCTCCCTGATGCGCGCAAATAAGGCTGCATACAATAGTCTGTCTCCCATTATCAAACCTATCTCTGGACTGTGTAGTTGTGGCTCTGGTCTCTGTTTTGGTCTCTGTTTGCACTTTGAATATTGAGAGAGTACTGTAACGTCTGAAGAACGACAGACAAGGGAGGCTCCGTTTCTGAACTTTTAATCGGAACGCAAGAACAACTGTACACAAAACGCACCAGCCAACTCACTCGATCGTTTCTCTCGATCGTTACTCACTACCCGGCCTTTTTCCGAACTCACTGCCTTAACCCTTGAACTGCCGGCGCAAAATAAAACAGCATTTTCACAACAATTATAAGTCTGTGAGCTACAGTACTTAATTGCACTTGCACTTATTGTTTGCACTTAATAAGACTAAGAGAAAACTGTTATTTATTTTTGTTATTTATACTGTTTTTATTTCTATGTTCAATTTGTGGAAATTAGTTCAATTATGAGGTCACACACAGCCTCAATCAGAAGTTCTGGAAGTTCATAAATGTACAGTAAGGTCTGAAGAGACTCATGAAATTATCCAGGAGAAAAGCCAGTCAGTTGAGTTTGTGGCAAAACCTTTTACAGTGCTTGTATTGTATATTGTTGTCTTTCAATGCATTTGATAATTCATACTCATAAAGTAGAACTGAAATTGCATTCATTACAAGATTATTAGTTAAAACATTTCAAAATGCACCTGCAGACCATTTTTCCAGTCATTGCGGATTTCTATAAAATATTGTGCAAAACTCTCATCTAGTCTCATCTTGTTCTCGTGAACCCAATCTCGAGTCTTGTCTGTTGAGATAAGTGTCTCGTCACACCCGATATATATTTATATATACGTATATACTTAAGAAAAGTTATTTCTTAAAGGGGTCATATAATGGTACATGCACTTTTACAAGATGATTGTACTGAATTGTGTGTTGGCAGTGCCTGTACACAACCATCATTAAATGATAAAAATCCATCCAGTGTTTTTGTTTTAATCTCCTTATATGTTTTCCCCTGCCTCAAATCAAGCCGTTCGAGCGTGTGACGTCACAAGGTCGCACGCCCCTCCCACGATTGTTGAATGACAGCACCGTTACAACACAGACCCGCCCTCGCTCGTGAGAGCTGTCAATCATAGTCTGCGCGGACCGGCGGCGTGATCATTGGCGTCTAAGCGATTGTGGTGTTCTGTTCTTGGGTGTAATAACGAACACAGCAGTCATTTTAATGTTCCTAAATCCGAACCGCTGAAGACGCAGTGGCTGAGTTTGTTTTCGAAGGGAATGTTCCCCACGAGCAACGTCAATGCTTTCATGTTTGCGCGAATCATTTCTCACCAGACTGCTTTATAATCGAGGGTCAGTATAAAGCTGGTTTTGCTAAGCAGCTGCTCATGAAAAAAGGATCGGTACCAGATTTTCGTGTTCCTGCTGAAGCTGAACCTCTAGAACAACTGAAGTGAGTGTAACGTTTTATTAAACTTTATATTAATATTTATATTAATCTTTGCAAACCGCTAGCAGCACGCTTCACAATGAATGCGTCTAAGGTTTACACTTAAGGTACATTACGGCATGTTTTCTATGTATGATGTTCTCAATATAATTCATAATCCCACGTTTATACTGAACAACGTGTTATGGTTATTGTATTATTGTGTTACACACTGTGTACGCACAGAACAGAGAGGCGGGGTGAGCAAAGCTCATTATCATTTAAAGTCATATGCACTGAAACGGCGTGCTGAAAACAGAGCTGTTTGTGACCAAGTAAAATAAGTGTTTTCTTACAATACTAATGAGAATTTTTAATTAAAGTATATTACAAACTTTAAACTTCAAACTTTAATTTAAGTTGTATTCACACCAGGAAAGTCCGATAGTTCACTTGCTTTGGTCCGGACCAAATAAAAAATTTTTTTTTTTTTTTTTGGTACGGTTCGCTTTCACACTTCTCTTTTTGCAAGTGAACCAAAATTTGTAAACAAAACCACACATGTGCTAAGGTCGTCCATTCATTGGACAAGGATTCTCAAGTAGGGAAATCATGAAGTGCAAAAAAGGCTCAGCATGGAGATATTTCGTACTGCAATATTTGTTATTTTACTAATTTTGTGTTATTCTGTACAAACGCAATATGAAGAAACTGCGCAGAAGATGGATAAGGTATAAAGTTTTCATTCATAGAGAGGGGCTATGTTCACACATTCAAATAATGAGATTCTTATTGTAAATACTGCTAACAAGTGCTGTCAATGTTAACGCTTACGATTAAGTTTGTCCAGTTTAACGCAGCATCATCCTTGTATTGTAACTATCGTTACATTATATGAACTGCAAAAGCTTTTTTTGCATCTATGCACGATTAGACTAAAGAGAACGCTCTGTATGTGAATGTCCTGATGCACACACTCATTCATCCATTCCATTCCAATGATACACACACGACGCGCAACAGTATCGTGTGGCCAGACAGCGCGCCGGAATGGAATTCTCTTGAACAAAAATTACACAAACCATTATGCCAAAATCTCCGACTACGGAAGCCTGTTAACTCAAAGGCGCAGTGCTTTCTTGCAATTGGGTCGGTTTATGTTCACACCGTAAACGAACCGTACCAGAGTTCGTTTGGAACCGTACCGAGACCACCTCTTCAGCTGGGTCTCGGTTCGGTTGTTTGGTCCGCACCGAGTTCGATTGCTGTATTCACACCTGCCCAAAAGGTCCGCACCAAGGGGGGAAACGAACTAGAGTTCGATTCAATCGAACCAAACAAGGCAGGTGTGAATACACCCTTAGACCCTAAAGAATCATACTAGCTTGTACAAAAATGGCATTATATGACCCCTTTAAAGGCAACAAAATCCGGAGAAACAACTCGAAGCAAAGCCAGCCTTGGTGGAGATGCCAACTAAATTTACTGTATAACGCGGAGTTTCACGGAATTTATAAATTTTTTGATGAATGAATAAAAAGCAGTTCAGTACACTTGAAATCAAATCGCAACATAGACTTGTGTGTGTGAATATTAAACAGCAAAAAAGACTATTTAAATACGAATCCTGCATGTTCTGTGTGAATGAATGGTGTAGACGACGCGCAGTTTCATTTACCACACACACACACACACACTGAAGCAAGTGTGACGCTCGTGCTGTTTTTTGCCTATATGAGTACACGAATACATGAACTTCATCTCCAGACTCTAGATCCCCTCTGAAAGTCACTTTGTGAGCATTTAACCGCTTCATTTGAGAAAAATTATCGTCATGTCATAACGTCTCAAAGGTCTTCACAGCAACCCGTCAAAATAAAAGTTTAGTTTAATTTGACAGAAATATATAACTGTTGTACAGTAGAATTTAGATGTGTCTCAATGTAATAATAATACTAACTCTAATACAAATAAATTATCATCAAAACTTTATTTTTTAAGGAATAATACAATTTTAACAGTAAATCTCATTGTGCAGCACGTTGTTTGACGTTTGTTTAATTTCATATGATTCAAATAAATTAAATTAATGTTTTATGTCTTCATTTGATTACCATAAGAAACACAACACCGCATTTTTTTTTTTAAATGTTGTATAAATGTAATAATTCTATAAGTTTCATGATTTCAATTGTCAATCACAGATCGGGCACACGCCACCCCTCGCGCACGTTACAATCACATGCACACGCCGGAAGTTTGCGGAAGTTCGCGCAGTAACGAAGAGTGATGGCGGAAAATCAAGTAAGCTCATTTAGAGTATAAATGACGTTAGCAATTGCAATCTATCGGTAGATTAGCCAGGGCAGCATACCTCCAAATAATCCATGGTGTTGATGGATGCTGATGAGATGGGCACGTTCACTGAAAATCTGGTGCACACGCACTGACGAGCATGACCTCGGTGGGAGGGTATCCGTTGATAGTGGGGGAGGGCCATGAGAGTTGTAAACATTAAAAATTTTGCCTAAGTCCACTCAATCTGCCAGACTTGCCGACTGCAGCTTTAATTAGACCTGCTTTTTGATTACTAAAAATTGTATGGTGTAAAACAGGTCTGGCAGAGAGCTTTATTACTCAGCTACTGAAGGCTATGACAACACCACATATCCGTAACACGCCCGCTCCACGACACTAGTAGTTTCGGGGGGTCTACCACCCCCCCCTGAAATAAATCCTAGGGGAAACACTGATATATATTTAGCTAAAGTCGCCATTTCCTCATGCTTTTTTAAACTCTCACCATCTATTCATCAACATTTAGAGACCACTTCTCATGTTCCAATCAATTACTGATACATAAAACCCCACCCTACATGTTTTTGTCATTAAACATTCTATTTGACTCTAAAATGTCACATTGCGTATAAGTAAAATAGGTAAAATATCAAGAATATAATTATTTGCAATGTGCCTTGGATAAATCAGGTGCACTTATGTAAGTGACCTGGTTTACAGGCAGAAGTGTGAAGATATCTTTGAGACCTGTCCAATGTCCTGTCCTGCAGTTTTGGAGTGGCATCAGGACTCAAGCTAGAAATGCCACCTGCTCGGTCTCTACGGCCGGTGCTCATTCTCTCTGCTCTATTAGCCTGACTGCCTGAACCGTCACCTGCTCCAGTTTAGATGGAGCACAGAAGTGAAGTGAAAGACTGCAGCCAGACAAGGGGTCCAAATGGACAGAAGAGGATGTAACAACACGCACATACTTGCATATGTGGTTTACAGGAACTCTCCATAGGCATAATGGTTTTTATACTGTACAAACTGTATATTCTATCCCCCTACACTAAGCCCACCCTTAAACCTACCCATCACAGAAAACTTTATGCATGTTTATGTTGTGTAGCCATGTCATTACGCACATTTGTGTCCTCATAAACCATAAACCATATATATAAGAGCCCCCCACCCCCACACACACACACATGCTCAAAAAGCAGAAAACCAATCAGTGTCTCATCTCAATCTGTGCCTCCCATTAAAATATTTGTCACTGAGCTTATTATTAGAGAAATGTGTAAATGTATGCAATAACACAAAACTACAGACAAAACTACTCAATTAGTTTCTCAAAGACTGAATCTGCTAGATTATGGCAAACCAGCATTCACAGCACACTAATTAAAGCACGGCTGGGAGATTTTAATGGGTTTCAGAGAGCAAGGGAATGCAGAGATTTATATTGCCCAGTAACAGGCTTCACTGGACACGTATAAACTGCACTTAAATATGGTACTTCCTCCACTGCTGAGAGCTTAATCCTGTTCTTTACTGTTTGGATGCCTCTTTTAGTACTATTTCAATGGCAGAGAAGATTTTTTTTTTTTTTACAGTAACAAAATTATTTTTAAAACTATCTCTAAGGTGATCTCTAAGGTGGACACCCAACTTAATATATGATATTTACCATCTGAATCTTACCATGTCATGTCAGCAAACGGAAAAGTCAGCCAGCTGTTTATTATTTATGTAATTTATTATGTTAATTATTGTGTATTTCACCCTAACAGCAGGGGCGCCTTTTACCCCAAATACCATACTTTTACAAATTCTTCCGTTATTGAAAAACTTAAATTACCTTGAACAAAACTGAAAATCACTAAGACGACCTTTGTCTCAAAATATATTTAACAATTTTGACGATTCTCATTTGCTACTTAAATCTACAACATTTAAAAAAAAACATCAAATATTAGATCAAATTGGCGCAGAATCAACGATCGTGTCAAGGATCAGAAAAATGTCCATGTGCATCTTGAAAAGCGGATGTTTTGGAAAGTGCTGTGACAAGTTTTTGTGCCTTCTAATTGTTTGGTGGAAAATAAAATCAAAGTCGTCTTATATAACTTGTAGTGTAACGAATTACTGTTCCCAGGAATTGATAAGTCAAGTAATAATATTACTTTTAAAAGGAGTGAAGAGCAATAAAACAAATTTTAATTGAGTATCGAGCCCAAAACTGTTTGTGACCAATTCAGTTGAGTCTGAAGCCTATTACTATATACTTTATTTTTGTGTTGTTTAGCCGCATTGAATGTGTCCAAAACCTTCTACGTTTTTATTTTGTTTGCATGGTCGTGTTACATATGTGAAACCAGTCCCAATTGAAACTTCCAAGTACAAGCCAATATGTTTTGGAAAACATTCAAGGTGTTCTGGCAGGATGCAGTAACATGAAAAGCTGTGTCTGTAATATGATTGTGCACCTGTATGTAGACACTTGAAACATTCTGGTTTGTTAACAGTAGTGTGTGTGTGTGTGTGTACGCGCTATGGCCTAGAGGCTCGTGGCCCCGGGCCCTTTGCTCCCAGGCTGCTTACCTGGAGTCAGCAGAATGACAGAGGTGACGATCAGAGAGCAGATGACCAGAATAACAAGCAGTGCAATCGCTATTCCCTTCCAGTTCCTCTGCGGAGGGTTACTTCCCACCAGCTCCTACAGAAAGAGATGGACAAAGAGAGAGAAAGCATGTGAGTCGATGAATGCAAATGGGAGGTTTGTCAAGGACAGATGTGTGCCAGTAAGCAGCACCTCCTGGGAAACTGCTGTTGGCCTAAAACAAATTCTGCCAACATCTGTGTAAAAGTGTCATTTAGTGTGACATACACTATTGTCAGTGGTGTAGTCTACGTGATACGCAGGTATACGGCGTATACCCACTAGAAAATGTCAAGGATTTCCGTATGCCCACTAGGAAATGTCAAAGATCTCCGTATACCCACTTTAAAAAGCGTGAGGATTCGTAACAACATCGTTTTGTGAAAGAACTTTCATAAATTCACCCCGCCGTCTGTGTTTGCGCAGCGACACGGATCGAATCGCGGAATCCAGCAACAAATGTAACTTAGCTACTGTAAAGCGGAACGTCACGCAATTTGGCCATTTTTGAATGAACAAATCAAAAGTAATGATAATCAAATCTCGATATGTACTAAGTGTCTATGAATATTAAAGCTCAAAAAGACTGCTATTCAGGGGCGTAATTTGTGGGGGGGATGGGGGGGATATAACCCCCCCCAATATTTAAATCTATGCATTACAACCCCCCCATTATTTATACCATGATCACAATATCAGGAGGCATACCCAAACTTCAACCCCCCCAATGTTCAAACCAAATCTACGCCCTTGCTGCTATTGAAATAAACTCTGCATGTTCTGCGTGTCTCTGTGAATGAGCGCTCAATGTGTGCTCTACTACACACTGAAGCGCGCGTGACACGCGTTGTGTTTTCAGCGTCTATGAGGAGGACATGCACACATTTGAACTTCATTGCAGAGCTTTTATGAGAGTCACTTCACAAGAATTTGACCATTTCATTTGATAAAACTATCGTCATTCATTCGTATCATATACACACTCACGAACTTTAAAGTCTTCATGACAACCTGTCAAAATCAAAGTTTTGTATAACTTGAGGAAAATATAACAGAAATATATTACTATTGCACAGTAGAGTATACTTCAAGTAGGCCTAATAATAATAATAATAATAGTTTATTAAAACACACAGAAGCTCAAATGTCTTTAATTTACAACCCACCAAAATAAAAGTTTGTAGAGAGAAATAAGGAACCCGAGGAAATTATGCAAGAAATTGCATAGTAAGATGTACTTTTTAAAATAATAATAATCAAATTGTATATCACAGTATACTCACTACAAAAAACTAGACTACACCACTGACTATTGTTCAAAAGTTTGGGGCTGGTAAGAAAATATTATGCTCATCAAAGTTGCATTTATTTGATTTGATTAAAATCTTTTCTATTTTAATATGATAAAAGGTAATTTATTCATGAGATGGATTCATGAGTCTTCAGTGTCACATGATCCTTCAGAATTCATTCTAAGATGCTGATTTGTTGTTCCTGAAACATTTATTATTATTATCAATGTTGAAAATGCTGCTAATGCTTTTTGTTCAAACCGCGATGTTTTATTTTTCAGGATTCCTTGATAAATAGAAAGTTCGAAAGGACAGCATTTATTTAAAATGTTGTTTTTTTTGTAACCAATAAAAGCCTTTACTGTCACTTTTGATTAATGTAATGCATCTTAGCCAAATAAAAGTATTAATTTCTTACAGAAAAAAATAAAAATCATACTGACCCCAAACTTTTGAACATTTGACTTTTTTTCTTCTTCCAGCAACAAGGGAGATTTATTGGTGAAATAAAGTATGAAGTTCTGAAAAGCTTGAGGGCGTTTTAATTTCTAAAGGCCAAAAAAACACATACATCATTTGTATTTGGTTCATGTGTTGTGCATAAGAACTGTGTGGAGGAAAGAAAAGCATTTTTTTTTCTCCAAATTTGAGATTAATTAATTGATGTTAAGCCTAAAACAGAGCAAATTTTTCTCAATTAATATTTAGCAGTAGCTCTAACTGAAACAAATTTGATCAATTGTTGGAAGTTCCTCCACATGAAAACATCAATTTAAGCTTACGAGGAGCTATTTCAAACTGGAGATGAATCAAGTGTGAATGACAGACAATAAACTGTTTAAAAATAAAAAGCAGAGAACAGACCCGCTCATACAGATGCCACCAAAACACAAGATTCACAACAAGCAGACAGTTAGTAGACACAGAGCATTTGAACTTCAAAGCAGAATGCATGCAAATAGAGTTGAAAGTAGCATGCGGCTGTGGCCTGTGTTCCAGCGGCTGACATTTTTATTGGACTCAACTCAGACTAATGAAGTGGAAGTCTAGTGGCGAGGGCGGCATTAAACTCTTTAAGGCCTGAGCTGTTAGTGACCTTGTTCCTGTCCTAATTGAATAGCGCGCCAGACATCATTAGCCTGGAGATAACAGTAGCCAGAGCCTGTTTACCGGGACACCCATTACAAGGACTCATTAAAGTCCCTCTCTCTCTCTCTTCCTCTCTAGGGTCACACAGACAGACTCCTCCTTTCCGGTATGCAGACAGAGCCACCGAGTCTCATGTGAATAGAGACACAGCATTACAGCACTAACCACCAACGGCACCCTTCACCCTGCCTTACTTCACATATGCGATCCTAATGACAATAACAGTTAGGTATATTTTACCTACAATGCTCTGCGTCTTAAGATAATTAATCAGAAATGAGTCTGATTGATGCTTACATGTGCACACACAAAAGCACCTAAATGGCAGGTGCATGCCAAAGTATGGGCTGATTATTTTTGTTTTGATTTGCTTTTTCTGTTATGAATATTGAGTCAACAGATAAATGACACCACAATCGGTCTCTGAAAAATAGCACCCAAAATCATAGGGAAAGTAACATCTTTAAGCAATTACATTAATATTATCATGCTCAAGTCAGATGCATTACATTACAGAATTGGTTGACACATACAATTTTAAGTTAAATTGTAAACTATGATAATATTTGATTAGGTAAACCACATTTGGAAATATGTGGGAATATTTGCACAATAAATATGAGAGAAATACATTATTAATAGTTCTAATAACAACTGGGATGTGTGATGTACACTCCCGGGCAAAAAAAAAAAAAAAAAGACCACAAATTATTGGTCAGAAAATCACAAAATTTAAGCAAAATTTAACGCACTACTTAAAAAGCCATTGCTGTCTCAGAAAAACATCAAAGACAGAATGAATGGAAGAATGGAAGTTGTGTGTGTAGTGAAGAATCACAATGAAACACGAAGTTGCATGGTGATGCTCTAGACGAGCAGTGGTTCTCAAACCTCTCCTGGAGTACCACCAGCCCTGCACATGTTGTATGTCTCCCTCATCTATCACACCTGATTCAACTCATGAGCTCATTAGTAGAGACTGCAAGACCTGAAATGGGTGTGTCAAATATAGGGAGACATACAAAATGTGCAGGGGCTGGTGGTCCTCCGGGAGAGGTTTGAGAACCACTGCTCTAGAGCGGTGTCTTCGAAAATCTGCTGAATAATATAATAATAAATGTGTCTCTAACACAGTGAAGCATGGAGAAAGAGGTGTCATTGTGTGGGGAGCCTTGCTAGCTGCTGGTATTGGTGAGATACTTCACTGTAAAAAGTAATGGAATGCTTTGGAATGCAGGAGAATATTGCAGAATGGCTTGCTTCCCACAAATGAAAAGTTATTATCTAAAGAGGAAGTATTTTTCAACAAGAAAATCCTCCAGCCCAAATTGCAAAGACAACCAAGAATTGGCTTGAGAACGAGTCCACCACGCTCATGTTTGATCAGAGTCCCGATTTGAACTCTATAGTGAATATTTTGTCTCACATTAAACTCAAACAAACTGGGATATTTATGAACTGTTTGAAGCCATCAACATTGAGTGGAGCAACACTGACTCTTCTTCCTGCAAAAAGATGTCTAAAAGTTTACCCACATTTACGTGGAGCTTGTAACATTTTAAGAAAACAAGTGGGAAGGCTATTCCATGCTAAGTTATCTACAGTATTTGTGTCAGTTTAGTAAATTTCCTGACCATTGATTTGTGATATTTACAATTGAACCCTTTTCTTAGGACTGGTTAACACAGACTGCGTTTTTGCTTTAGAAACGTGAAAAGCAGGTCAGTGGAACAGAAAAAAGCTCTAGAGACGCATTTTTTAAGTGTCAAACTTTTTTTAATTTGAGCGTCACATTTTTAGAATGACGTGTCATACGCAAGACACTGAAAAAGATGTGAGATGTGAGCGCAACGGTTAAAGACATCCATCTAGCACGTGTTCACCTTGAAAAACAATGGAAAAGTAGCGTAGTGGGATGGAAAAATGCATTCTGTGTGAACAGTCCCTTAGAAAAAACAATGCTTCAACCGGTTACGACAAACATAAAATGGACTGCAGTAAATATACATTTGTAATCTGTATCGCCACAGGTTATAAAATAAATAAATAATAATAAGCGAAGGTGACTGTGGCGAGCAGGACGAGGCCGAGGGCTGTGGGAGAACGGCGCGAGGCCGGTGGCGTGACTGATGATGAGCGACGACAGTGAAGAACGAGAGAGGCCAGGCCTGGACGAGAAGAGCCACGCCCCTCACGGACGACTGCTGTCACATATTATAATAAAACATAAAACACAACATGAAATCCAGGCCTGTTCCTCTCTCGATCTTCACTGTCGTAAAATAAAATACATTTTAAATATATATATATATATTGGTCACTTGCAAAATAGAGCACACTTTATGCTGAATGTGGCCCAAAGAAGCCTTGTTCTGACTAGAACTGCAGCAACGTCCTGCAAGACAGTCCAGTAATGGCCCACACCTGGCCTCTCACAAGACAAACACACAAGCAAGGGACAACCCAGATCTATGACATCCATCCTGGGCCATTATCATAATGACCGTACCATTACAGCAGCTTAGTAAACACACCACACACCTGTTTATGACAAGCCCTCTGCCTTCCATTAAACCAACACTTTCCTACCAGGAGAGCTATTATACTTTATAATGGCTGCTGTTCAGAACACCATCATCATTTTTATATATATATTTTCACCAGCAACTCAAAATAATACAACAAACCCACGCTGACCGCTAACTATAGCGTGCTTTCATATGTACAACACAAAAACACATGCACACATCCAGATAATAATCTACTGCCATGTTGTGTGCACAAAGAGAAAGGATACAGAAAAGAAGTAAAAAAGAAAGAGAAAGTGTTTTGGCAGGTGTGAAATGAATACAGATCTGTTGATAACACCAGAGAGAGCGCAGTACTCCAGCTTTCATTCACTGATTGGAGGAGACTACAGCTTACAAAGCCAATGAAAAAAAAAAAAAAAAAAACACACACACACACTTGAAAAGACACACTACAGCCTGAGTGCAGCTCAGAAAAACAATGGGAACAGACAGACAGGAGGGAGGATGTGAGGTGACTGTACAAGCTGCATTTCTGTTTTTGACATATAGGTGTACTTTACAGATACTGTATGTACGTCCTGAATTACACATCACTGCACCACCCTGCCAAAGCTCGAGTACTAGTTTATAAACAGCTGGTGGTGGAAATTAATGAAAAAAGTAGGGCTGTATGATATTGACAAGAAATTATATATTTCTATATTTTCTGGGATTTTATCGATAACGATATTTTGCTGAGTGTGTTTGGGCTGGTACCTTGGCAGGTTTAGGACTGCCGTGACAAGCTGACCCCAAACGCTTTTGATATTCTTCATATTCTGTGTGATGGTCAGTTTGCAGCAATAACAGAAATCATATTTTCCAATGAGTTTAAATTGATTTTTTACCTTTAATGTGCATTTTTACCTTTATAAATGCATTTTTTAAACCTAAATAAATGCCTACATCATCTGTTGTGTCTGGTTCTTACATTTAATCAATACATTTAATTAGTATAAGACACAATAGGGCTATTATCAATCAAATTAAATCAGTATCAACAAAACTTGCTATGCAGAGGAAACACTTGCATAGGTGCATTGAGAGTGTTTAATGCAGCTCTGAGGGGACATGAATGCATTTTACCTGCAGTTACAAATGCATAAATAATGTTTTGATGTTTTAAACATAAAACATTGAATACTGATATTAGAAATGATTTAAAAAATGAAAAGATACTTTAAATGTGAAATTAAAACCGCCAAAACTGCGTGTTGCTCAGAGACGCAAAAAAGACCTGTGGCTTTGATTGGAACTATTTTCATTGACGAAATAGACCAAAAACAAGAAATATTTTGTCTAATATTTAAGTCACTTAATATTAACTTATTTTTATTGAACTGTTGTATACAATCAATATTACATTTGTAATTATGCTGATATTAGGAGTAAAAAATGGCACTAATTCAATGGCACTATTGATTAACTATATACAATGATTATCTTACATATTGAGGGCATTCTAAATGCATTTTAATAGACTAAATCACGCAGTGAAAGCATGCACTAAATGTGCAAGCGCACTAGTCTTAACCCTCATCACGTAGTGTATGCGCGCGCACTCTCTAGATGTGTTTTAGTAAAGTGAGGGACATATTCGATATTGTCAGATCGTACATTGTTAAAACAACAATCACGATATTATCGTAGACAATATGTATCGCGCACCACTTTAAAAAAGATTTGCATCTACACTGTAAATAAACATATGTGTCAGGATTGTTTATGTTGTGTGTGCAAGCACATGGCCTGTTATGTGTTTGCATTGTTTTGTGTCTTTTACCACACCCCCTTGTTTCCTTGTTAGTCTTGATTATTTATCTGTGTCACCTGTGCCCTTGTGATTATGTTCCTCATTTAAGATCCTTGTGTTTGTTACTCGGTGCTTGTTCGTTGTATCCTGTCGTCCTGTTCTGTGAGCTGTATATTCCCGTGATCAGAGTTTGTATCCTGCCTGTTAGTTCTAGTCTATTGTTTTTGTCAAGTTTATTAGTCTAGTCTTGTCAATGTTCGTTTGCTCCCTCGTGGGTCTTTGTTTTCTGTCTGTTTAATAAATCCGTATTTTATTTATTACTGTCTGCGTTTGGGTTCATATCCGCATACCGTGACAATATGTGGTTGGTGCATAAAACATGACATTAACTTGACATCATCGCCAGAACAAGGGCTCGGAGACATCCTGCATAAAAACACAGGAATAGAGACTTGAATGTATATTCAAATTGTTCACTTATTAGTGGCACGCACTGAACAGAAAACACAATATTTACAAGTCCACTAAGCATGCTTGAATCAGTAGCGAGCTATCATTTGCTTTCATTGAGATTCAAGGCAGAGCAAGGAGAAGTGTGTTAAATAGAGTACATTTGCATTGCTAATCTCCATTGTCTGATGTGATCTCTCAAGTCTTCCACTTTTTGTTACATCGTAGGTCAAGATTTACCCGATATTGGCATCTTTCTTGACTGGTGATTTCAGTGATGAACACATATATTTCAAATCTGCAGAAAGTTTTCAAAAAAGTCTAAGCCTGAGACATCCACAAACTGCCCACAGGTTGTTCATGGAGCACCTGTTGCATATAGCAGACAAAAATGGCAAGAGTTTTCTCAAACAGGATTGCCCAGTCTGGAGTGCGTTTGCTGTACAACGATGTAACTCACTGCTTAACCACCGCAGTAGGATCCATTACATGGCTGTACCTTTGTCAATTAAACCACTTTGATTCAACAATATAGGACTGTCATTAATGATGTCACATGCAGGTGATGGAGTAATAACTTCTGCTAGTTTATAAAAAATTTTTTAATAAAAATGTATTAACATGTTAACATGTAATTGGCGTACACTTCACTCCCATCTACATGCAGTTCATTCAGTCAGCAGCTTTTTTCCACAACGTAATTTGTCTGAAACGCTGCTGTAACGACCATGGCATCTGATGACTTCTTCCATGTTTTTGTTCCCAGTCGTTTGTTTCATTTGATGATTCATTGTGAGTCTACAATGTAAGTCCATTTAACAAGAAACTATGCTTCTAACCACAGGTAGAGAGACATAGTTCCAACCACAGAAGTTCGCAATGCTATTTGTGAATGTTCGTTGGAACTATGATTTCGGGAAATGCCAAATCATGCTTTCAGAAAACGTACCCCTGATTAGGGCTGGGCGATATGGCTGAAAACTGTATCACGATATCAGTGTTTCATATCGGTCGATATCGATAATTATTGATTTTTTTATGACCCATTTAAAATAAGGACCAGGAGAAAAAATATATTACATTTAAACATTTTTATTTTAAACTTACCCTTCCTCTGATTACAATCCCAAGACAGAAATGTCAACACAACCATGGAAAACTCAAATAATTAGAATGTAAACATAAGTCTAAATTCACAATCAGACCGGCAAACTCCTCAGAGTAAAAAAGGTGACAGTGGCGCGGCGGGACGGGGGTGGTTGTGATCGTATGTGCCCCCTGCTTGATTTTTTTTTTTGAGACATCACGGTTCGGTACGATTTCGGTACAATGGAGTAAAAAGCAAAACAGAAATATATTAGGCATTTTTATAAATGTCTTAAGCCTTGTATTTTTTAAATAAGTTTTATTAATAAAGGCATAGAACCAGTTTATTTATAGTGCACTGATAATAGTTTTATATAATTGGTTTATTAATTAAACTAATAAAAAGATAGATATGAGATATGTTTGGTAATTGTACCTGAATGAATTTAAAATTTATTTGCTATATTTCAGATCAATATATTTGTTTTCCTTAATTTTAATTAACCCTAACTTTATTCTCATCAGAATTATAAATAATTGATTTCCGTATAAAATAATCTACCAACATATTTCACTTTCTTTTTTAATCAATGTGTAACTTAAAAATAAACAGATTAGTGCTCTGTTTTGAGGACAAGAAATGAAAACCAATGCGATATGATGAATGTCCAAAAGATGGAACACACAGACTGTTTTAAAAAGGGTTGGATAAATATGTTTTGCTTTTAAAACGGTGTGTGACAGTTGTAGGTTACAGTTTGACAAGAAATACAGTGTGACAAAAGCACAATGTTGTGTTTTATTGCGAGTATAGGCCTACACAAATATAAGTAAACACTTTGCAGACTGAATGATGTCCTGTATTAACAAAATGACGGAGTATGTTTTTATGTCTCCACTGTTCGATCGCGCCCGCGTGTCTCTCTCTCTCTCGCGCGCGCGCGGAGTCGGACACACACACACACACACACTCCAGCATTGAAATCTTGGCAATCGCAGCCTGTTCATTATGCTGTGTTCACATCAAACGCGAATAGAGCGAATTATCCAATAATGTTTCGCAACTCTAGCCTGCATGGCATGCAGATGAAGGGCACTCATTTTCTGCTTATCAATCGCCGGTTACTGAAGAGGAACCCAGCAGCACGAGACAACGATATGCCGCAACAAAACTGACACGTTACATGATTGCCTGAGCGTGTCACTCCCTACGTTGCTAGGTTACCAGAGAGCGAGTGCCTTTGATAATGCAACCAAACTTGCTTCGCAACCTGTGGTTTCTTCCGACGAAGAAAAAAAATATCGAACGTTTTATCGAACACATTTTTTATTGATATCGATCACGTGTCTATCGCGATACATATCGTTATCGTTTTATCGCCCAGCCCTACCCCTGATCTCTCAATTTATGAAAATCAGGTTTCATTCCGAACAATCAAAAACAAGTCTTATGCCAAGTAATAGAGTCAATTGACCTAACTGTTAAATGTTGCCAAGCCACATGTCTATCAACTTGGTAAATTCATAAAAATTCAACTGAAGTGTGGGTACAGGTGTGTGTTCAGTATACTTTGAACATGGTTCATCCAATCAGATTTTAGAGCTGGAATTATCAGATTAATAAGGCTTCCTTCAACAAGGTAGAAATGTCAGTGAAGTTTGTGAAATGTCAAAATAAAAGAAAGTAGAGTTCCTGAGACCTTTCATTAAAGCAGTTAATGCCGTCACATGATACACAAACACATGGCACGGCACGGAGCAGTAATACATTAGTAAGTCGAATATTATCACTCCTGAAGCATGACACCTGCTGAGCACTTGTATCTTTAATGTGCAGAAAAGCTCTTCAGTCCCTGCTTCCATAAGAGCAGAGAGCTCAGCACAGTGGTAAGTGTTCTTCCATCACACTGAGTGAGAGGAAGGCGTAAATGTGAGACTGCCCAAGTTCCCTTACCTTTACTCAGCTTGGAAGCTTCTCATCAGCAGGACTAACTCTGAGTCTAACACTTCCTGTGGTTCCCTGCTCTGAAAGACAAATGAATTTGATAGTGCTGCAGTATCAGGCTTCTATATCGGCCTGTGTCAACACTAAGTCACAGCAGAATCACTGGTAAGACATTCTGAGTGATTGCGACTTTATATCACACAATTCTGAGTTTATCACTCGCAATTGTGCATTTATATCTTGCAATTCGGACTTTATAACTCCAATTGCGAGTTTATATCTCGCAATTCAGACTTAATAACTCGCAGTTGCGAGTTTATATTACGCAAGTACTTCTTTTTTATTCAGTGGTGGAAACAAGCTTCCATAGTTTGTGTAGTTGTTTCCCCTACCATTGTTTTGGGGGGCCAGCTCTCATATAAAAAAATGGTTTTAAAATGTTGTATAAGTTTAATAATTGTATAAGTTTCATGATTTCAATTAATTAGAAATACTTTTTGATTACTAAAAATTGTACACCACATATCCGTAACGCCCGCTCCGCGACGGGGTCTACCACCCCCCCTGAAAAATATCTTAGGGGAAACACTGTTATGATTATGATAATAAATTAAAATAAGATAACAAATACCAGTTTGCAATATAAAGCAGCATAACTGTTTTGGTACAGGTAACTTTTGGTTCACAGGGTCAAATCAGATTTACAAATATTATGAACTGTTACAGTATATTCCCTAAGCGTCAGTATACTATGGATTTTATTATTATTAACATGAGCTCTTTGGTTTTATGGAGCCATTAAAAACTCTTCCTGAATGACAAATTTATGTGCTGAGTGATATTTACATGCCAGATGATAGTCCTTCTGTAAGTGAGAACAATGGGGTTTTCCACTAGCTGTTGAACAAAACAAGCTTCGATCGTCCATGTACGTGATACATAATACTGAAATTTCACACTTCACAGAGGCTGATTCGGAATTCATCATCGACCTGCATCAGAGAGTGAGTAAGAAAAAGAAAGAGAAAGAAAGAAAGAAAAGGAGGAGGAGAGAAGAAGCTCCCAATTCCCCAGCCTGCACAGCTCTAAATGCATTCCTGCTGTGCTCTCTTAGCTCTCAAAGCATTGTTCTGATATGTGTGGCAGGTTGCAATTGCCTGGCAATACCCAATGGAGGAGCCTGGGAGGGCATATGGGGCCATTTGCTAAAAATCACTGCGGCACCTGATTCAAAGAACACAAATGTATTCCTTTTAAATGGAAAATAAGATCCCAGCTTTATTTTTATTTGCCATTAAAGAATGAAACCATGCTTTATGACTAGGGATGCAACGATTACAGATTTTGTAAGTACGATTATTGTCTGAGAAATAATCACGATTTAACGATTATCACGATTATTATGCATCACTTAATTTCACAACACTACTAATGTATAATATCACATGAACACTCAACACTAGATTTTAATGTGTTATTTATTGCTGCCACAACACAGTACAAAATTAGAAAATGACAAACAATAATCAATCTCTTCCTTTGGAATTAAAGAGAAGTGCTTTGTAAACATCCAGCATTTTTCTTTTAAAAATAACAAATTAAGTCAAAGGCTGCAGGGCTCTTTGATTGAAACAGATCACAAAATTATTAAGTGTTTAGTTTGTTCTAAATTTATTTTCAACCCGAGGTACAAAACTTGAAAACATGAAAACAATATCTTGTTGGTATTTGACATAAAAACATAAATAATACTATAAAGGGATAATAAATCCCAATGAAAATAAGAATAAACAAAGTATTTGGCTCTATTGAATTAAATGCAAGCTAAATATTAGGCCTATGTATTTCTTTTAAAAGAAAACAAATATAGTCCAAATGTTATCCACCAATATTATTGTACTTATTTTAATACTCTTTTTTAATTATTAATCCAAATTTTACATGTGCCTTTAGGAAATCATCTATTATAATCTCATTATTTTGGTTTGTTTGTTTGAAGTTTGAGTACAAATAATAGAAAGAAACTGAGAACATCTCTAATGCAGTGTTATTAATAACTGAAATGCAGTTAATTGGTAGTCCTAGAAGTCTACGGCCCTGATCTTATGTTAGTGTGGGCATATTAAAACTACAAAGCCTAACATTTACTCAACACAGACAGGAGAAAGCAATAGGATATTAAGTTAAATGTTCACTGATTGAAACTCTTGAGAGCACGTCACATTCTGCTTTCCACAGACTTGCGTAACCAAAACATTCCGCTGTTTTTTTGTTGTTGTTTTTTTTACGTTGCACTGGAAGCTGAAAGTTGCACGCCGCGTTCTCCTTTTTTCCAAAGCGCTAGTATAGGGCGGTTGCGCTCCGGAGGCGTCTGTCGTTGCTCTGTTAGTTCTTGTCACTTGACCCACGGTGCGCTTGCGGCATTCTGAAAAGTTGAGATGTTTTTATCTCGATGCAGCGCGGACGCGCTTGGAAAAAACGAGCGCGTCGCTTCCATTATGAGCGCGGATACCGTGCGCCTACATTTGAAATGAACTTGAGCGCGCACAAGACGCGATCTGTGAATCTTAAGGCGTTTTTTCGGTGGAAATAGAGCGTCGCTGCTTAGTCCCTCAGTGGTTGACGAGCAGCACGACACTTTAAGCTGGTGCACCGCTGGTGTAACTTTGTTTTCGTTTTGTGTTAGGTGCAAAAGTTCCGTTCCGTGCCGTCCGCGGTGTAGCATAGTCTTTACGATTAATTAACCGTGACGTTTTAAAGCGCGGTTAATTGTGAAATCCGGTAATCGCTGCATCCCTATTTATGACACATCTCAAAAGTGAGTGAGGAAGGGGATTTTCAATCCATCTGCACTCACTGGTATGAGTGCTCACCTCGTCTTTCTCTCTTAGCCAGCTGAAAGCATGTTTTTATGATTCTCAAATGACCTTAAAGGGGTGAATGGCAGGACATGGTGGCTTGTTAAGAACATCTAACCGGGGAGCTGATCTAAAATAGATTAAAGGTGAACAGGGGAAAGCCTATGATGAGATGTAATATGTAAGAAACAATCAAAACAGTCAAACACAGCATGAGTTCAGTTTAGTATATTAGTTGTGTGTTATTTAAAGTGTCACCGGTGGGCCCACACCCATTACATATTTAAAACAGTAATATCCTATACTAAACATAAACTAATCTTGACAAACTATATATCATTTGAAAGCTTACAATCTCTAGTTTGATTATCAAAATAAATTACAGAGATGCCGTAATTTATCAATTTGCAACAAGAATAATTTCATACTCCTAAGGTGTGTTCAGACCTTTATTTTGAAATAGCGATGAACATGAAAAATCATGAAAGAGTGGTAAAAACCTCAGTTTTTTTTCATGCCATGAGTTAAAAAGATAGCATCCATTAAATAAAAAAAAATGTTTTAAATATAAAGGAAAAAATGATAGATTCACCATTTGTGATGTGGCAGCGAGCTATAATGCACATACGTGTTCTTTTTATGCGTTTCTGACAGGTTGAATTCATATCAAAATCTGCCAAACTTCCAATACTACTTCTGAATAGGATGTCTACTACAAAAATTGTATGAAAATTGTGGAAATAATGGTTCATATCAATGGAGTCTGGTTGTCACCTAGTGAAAAAGTTTGGTACTAAGCCCAAACAAAATCTTACTGAAAGCTCATTTTTTGAGATATCAACCTAAAATTTTAAACTTGATCAGATTTTTGGCTTTGAATTATTTGCAGTCCAACATGTTTTGAAAATATATATTTTATATAAAATATGAATATTACATTTTTTACATTGTACATTTTCATAAACTCAAACTTCTATAACTTTTTTTGTTTCACTTTCTTAATTTATTTCACTTCTACAAAACTCTTACGTCTATTTTCTAAAGCATTCTTGAATTACAACCATTTAAGTTCGGAATGTGCATTTTCATGTCTATTCAAAAAACACTTACACTTAAGGTGACACTTAAGGGGTTAAGTTTGGTTATCACAAGCTACCTAGTGTAACATTTTGAAAACACTGCAATGACACTTATAAAATATAAGATTTTAGTTTAGTTTGCCATTTTTATAGATATATTTTAGATTCCTTAACCTTACCCATATACCTAAACATAACTACTTTAATAGAGTATATATATATATATATATATATATATATATATATATATATATATATATATATATATATATATATATATACACTCACCGGCCACTTTATTAGGTACACCTGTCCAACTGCTCGTTAACACTTAATTTCTAAGCAGCCAATCACATGGCGGCAACTCAGTGCATTTAGGCATGTAGACATGGTCAAGACAATCTCCTGCAGTTCAAACCGAGCATCAGTATGGGGAAGAAAGTTGATTTGAGTGACTTTGAACGTGGCATGATTGTTGGTGCCAGAAGGGCTGGTCTGAGTATTTCAGAAACTGCTAATCTACTGGGATTTTCACGCACAACCATCTCTAGGGTTTACAGAGAATGGTCCGAAAAAGAAAAAACATCCAGTGAGCGGCAGTTCTGTGGGCGGAAATGCCTTGTTGATGCCAGAGGTCAGAGGAGAATGGCCAGACTGGTTCGAGCTGATAGAAGGGCAACAGTGACTGAAATAACCACTCGTTACAACCGAGGTATGCAGCAAAGCATTTGTGAAGCCACAACACGCACAACCTTGAGGCGGATGGGCTACAACAGCAGAAGACTCCACCGGGTACCACTCATCTCCACTACAAATAGGAAAAAGAGGCTACAATTTGCAAGAGCTCACCAAAATTGAACAGTTGAAGACTGGAAAAATGTTGCCTGGTCTGATGAGTCTCGATTTCTGTTGAGACATTCAGATGTTAGAGTCAGAATTTGGCGTAAACAGAATGAGAACATGGAACCATCATGCCTTGTTACCTCTGTGCAGGCTGGTGGTGGTGGTGTAATGGTGTGGGGGATGTTTTCCTGGCACACTTTAGGCCCCTTAGTGCCAATTGGGCATCGTTTAAATGCCACGGCCTACCTGAGCATTGTTTCTGACCATGTCCATCCCTTTATGGCCACCATGTACCCATCCTCTGATGGCTACTTCCACCATGTCACAAAGCTCTAATCATTTCAAATTGGTTTCTTGAACATGACAATGAGTTCACTGTACTAAAATGGCCTCCACAGTCACCAGATCTCAACCCAATAGAGCATCTTTGGGATGTGGTGGAACGGGAGATTCGCATCATGGATGTGCAGCCGACAAATCTGCGGCAACTGTGTGATGGCATCATGTCAATATGGACCAAAGTCCCTGAGGAATGCTTCCAGCACCTTGTTGAATCTATGCCACGAAGAATTGAGGCAGTTCTGAAGGCAAAAGGGGGTCCAACCCGTTACTAGCATGGGGTACCTAATAAAGTGGCCGGTGAGTGTATATATATATATATATATATGTAACATAATGGGCAGGAAAATGTACAATGACCATTTTAGTGACCATTAAATAGTAATTTGAACCGCTAATCCTACTCCTACCTTTAAAACTAACCATAACCATTTCTTAAAAAAAAAACATAGTATAAAGAAAAACGTATCAAACGTATCAAACAATTAATTTATTGCAAAAATGTTCAAAAGTGGTACCGACGTCAACCAAATTAAGATGTGTTGCATTCACAGTCCTCATATACAATAGTTGTATATGATACAGATAACAATTTAAGCTGTTAATCACTGAAAAACATTACCATATACACAGTGAATGTGGGCCTATCTCATTCAAATGCAAACTTCACCTAAAACATGACATGTCCAAATCCGTGACAAAGCAGATGAGAGCCAATGAGCATTTGATATAACTGGCGTAAAACTTTATCATATAGCTTCTCATGGTGGAACATTTTTCATTTGTAACGAGTGCGGGTTTGACGTTTATGGGTGCAATTAATTATGGAGATTAAGATTCTTGAATAAAAGCTTGAATTTGGGTCTCAAATGTATTCTGAAGATTCTGCTATATGCCGTTTTTTTGGCATATTTTATAGTCATTGTTTGAGTAAGATGCCTTTTGATAAAATGCCTTTTGTGTACTACATCGAACAAAATAGATATTACATGAAGTAATGGTTAAACAATTACAGAAATGTTATTCATTTAAGTTTTTAAAATGTATTCTTTAACATAATTCTTTGAAATGAGATTCCACTGAACATAATCAATTTTGCTAATTCATATTGCTACTACAGAGATTAACCACATCTGTCTGCTTTTGTACCACTCTGGTCAGCACTCCATCTCTGTTACCAGTTGTTGTTGATGTAAATTGCAATACAGTCATGTTCTTCAATGGACCAGGGCTTTGAAATGAAGGCTTTCTGTTCGATTGCGGAGAATGTGGCAATCCATAAGTGAGGCTCATTACCTTCAACACAGCCACCTCGCTAGTAAGTATTGAACATAAACGAGCTGAGCAACGCTTGTGTTACACGCCATTATTGATCAATGCACAGCAGGGAGCCAGTTCATCAAGCCCTTCTCACTTTTCTCCAGCCAACTGAGACCAAGGAGTGGACAAGACAGGTTCAATCTAACATATATTATCGTTAATCTCTACCCATCACTAAGAGTAGAGAAAACTTGAGGTGTGGTGCAGAACCTTAGTTCCCTATGATCTGCAATCATGGTCATGATAAGGAGAATTAACTCAGCTCCAGGGTCAATGAACCGGTCATTTACGCAAGAAAAAAGTAATGCTCAGAGCATGAGTAAAGGGTAGTGGGTTTCATCAAGGTAAGAGTCCCAGAGAATGGAACAAACAACACAGATTGATATCCTACAAGGAATCAATATAAAGCTGCAGAAAAAGAGGAATGATCAAAATAACACCAGGATATTGAGGGCATGATGATCCCTGATTATCAGAGAAAAGGACAAAAACAGTCCAAAGCATCCATCTAAACTTGCTTCAAACAATTATCATTCCAAATTAATTTGTCTTGTTGGAAGTAACACAAGTGCATATACCTGTAGTATACTGGAAATAGAATGAGGCATTCATTTACTGCTAGCCATTTGTTGCAGTGTAGACAGTACCACTGATTATAATGGCTCCGTGTCAGGTGTAGACGGGGTACTTTTTTACCAGAAAAGATAACAATGAAGTAGTTAATGTGTCATAACTGCATTGATAGCAAGCAGTTTCATAAAGGTAAAGCTGATATTGTCAGGACTGCGTATGTAACTGCCGAATAAGACATGCTTGGCTTTGCAGGTCCAGGACCAAAGTAGCAACATGTCCTGATATGTGTCTTTGTGAATAAGTCATGAGGCTAAGCCCTGCAGTCCTTACAAGGCCCTGTAGGGTTACAGGGCTTCAGGGCGCAATTGAAAGACCATCATAGAGCCGCAGGCTAGAGCTGGGTGCTCGGGGTGACAACCAAATGTTGAGCCCCGGGGCAAAGAGATCACAGCAGAGGTCTGAGAGAACATTTTGCCTGCAGCCCAGCCAGTCCACTACCTCTACCAGGAAACCACTGAACCTGTGATGCACATCATAGACACAGTGACCTCAACACAGTGACCTCAACATCTGTGGCTGAAGCTAATTTCAGAAAGACATCTACTGGAATGCAGGGGTGTGTAGATCAAAGAATATTGCATGGGGGGACTGGGGAGGTATCAAAAGAATACTAGTTTTAAAAGATTTAATTTTGTCATTATTTCCTAACCCTCATGTCATTCCAAACCTGTATGGTTTTCTTTCTTCCATGGAACACAAAAAGAGTAATTAGGCAGAATGTACACACTGTAAACGCATACAATGTCTAGAGTGTGTCAGTGTTGTAGTCGAGACCAGGTCATTTGATTCATCCAGGTTGAGTCTGAGTCAAGACAGACCAGAAGAGGGTCTGAACAATTCATTTTCTTTGGGGTGAATGGATCCTGGTTTCACAGCAGTGTCATGTGAATCTCTGCAGTGCACAAACAGTGTGCTTCAGTGAGACTCAATAGAGATGATCATATGCACAGACCACAAAAAAACATTGCGGTGTTGTAGTGCTGGGTGTAGATAGGTTCGGCTTTGAGTTTGAGTCAAGACCAAGTTCAAATGCTCCTGAGTCCATACAAGACCAAGAACATATGGTCTTGGACTTAAATAATAGAACATTGCCATCAAGCTCCAAAAAGAAAGAAAAGATTTGCTTAGCTGATATTTAGAAGGTGAAAGTGAATTTCCCGCATTCAAATAAAAAGCCTTGGAGTACAAATAAAAACCATTAACTCATTAACTGAAAGCCAAGATAAAAGAGGAATCTGATATTTATTTTTATGGGTGATAGATTGATGAATCGTTATATGGAGGTAGTACAAGTAATGTGTGTGTAAGATATATAGTCAGTTTCTGGAGCTAATGAAGAACATTGTGAGACCCTACTGATGTTGCAGTCAGCAGCTCACTGTAAACCAGATCTTCCTTTTTTGTGGAGTGATGCTGCTAGCCAACAGTTTAGCAATTGGAATGGATACACCTGCATGTTAACAAGCAGGAGAAAAAATGGTGGGTGGCTCTTTTCTGTGTTGAGATTTGCATGTTCTTGCTGTTCATGCTGGTTTGGATATCCTCTGGGTAGAAGTGTCATGCTAAGTTGATGGATGTGGCTGCTGCATTCAACAGGCCTCTTGATTTAGTGTCACACATTTTGGACTATGCGTGGCATGATGGCTCAGTGGGTAGCACTCTTCTCAAACCAAGAGGGTCCCCGGTTTGAGTCCCAGCTGAGCCAAGAGGACTTTCTGTGAGGAATCTGCATGTTCTCCCCATGTCTGCATGGGTTTCCTCTGGGTGATTTGGTTTCCTCCTTAATCCAAAGACATGCAACATAGGTGAATTGGAGACTGTAAATTGTGCATAGGTGTGAGTGTAAGAATATTTGTGTGTCTTTATGTGTGAGCCCTTTGATGGACCGGCCATCCATCCAGAGTGTTTCCCTACCCACAACCGGTATAGAACAAGCGGTTTGAAGAATGGTTCCAGATTTAGACATGGCACTTGATAAAGAGATCTGATTTGCAGACTGGGTGCATGCTCACATTTCTTTGAGCTGGATAAGGGACTAATCTGCAAATTGATACTCATGCTTTTCTTAATATTCCAGCCATGTCTCCAGTGGTTTCCAGCTAATGTGAAATAGAGTAGGATTTTACTGCTAGACAAACATGTTCTGCATCTGCGATGTAAGCAAAATAAATAAATAAAAATAAACAGACAGTCTGTTCTAAAAAGATGAAAAAGCAAAGAAAAATAAGAATCTGTTCATGACACACACACTAAATCATTCCTGGCATACTTTTATTCTGCATGGATTGGCTAAGCACAGGAATTGTTTCTGCACCAATAGAGAAGAGAGACTATAGTAGCTTGAACTCTGTCTGAAATAGGGTAAATAACATGTCAATGACAGGGTGACCTCCAGACATCCACATACACAAACATTTCTCATTCATTACACATGGGAAGAATGGAAGAACTGACCCTTCACTAAGTCAAGCCCCCTTGGTTGCTGTGGCTATAGCTTTCGAGGCCTCTGTTGATAGTGATTATAATTGATAACAATACTGTTCCTGAACAGAACCATGTCTAACCACAACATTTCAGTTTATTTCATCACACTTGCAACAAGAGAGAAACACCTTGGGAGGGAAGGTGTGTAGTCTGTGCCTGACCTTCTCAAAAACACTAACCTGGCCCTCCATCCTCCACCATGCATAAATAAAATAATGCTCTTACAAAAAAGGACTGTGGAAGTATCATGATATGAAACTTTGATATGTCCCAATAGTAATGTATGATTCCTATATTCAATTACCATGGTGCTCTACTAGTGGTGCTGATAAACATGTCTGCCCAGCAGTCCAGATGGTTTAAACAGCAATGTTTTAATGTCTAGGGAGATAAAAACTCAACAAGATCAAATCATAATTATTCATAAGAATGTGTGAATATTCATGAAGGCCATTGAAGTGAACTATTTGTAGCTTTTTATACCAGGCAAGGGTTTCATTTTTAGAAATACGTTTTCACAAAAAAAAAAGCACTATCCTCAAGTTAAATGTGTTTCCATGAAAACTATCTACAAGGTCAACTGAGGTGCAAATCAAACATCAGCATGCTATTGCTATTCATGCACGTTTAACTTCCCAGGAACATTAAGAATTGAAAAGTTACTTTTCGGTTGTTGTTATATACCTTCCCTTATTCCTAACTCCATACTTGCCATGGCCTATGATAAATAAAGGTCCACTATTGAAAAGTTTAGAATCTGCAGTTTAGAAGTCAAGGTGGTAATAATGGCAAAGGCTCCGTTTTCTCTGAAATTTACCAGGATAAATTAATAGTTGGTAAAAAAAAAGTCATTATTTACTTACTCTGCAGGTAATACATTGTACTAAAGTCATATGGGTTTAGAATGGCAATGAAAGTGAATGGAGAATGTGAGAGTCCAACTTCAGAAAGGGCAAAAAGGAACATATATTGTATAATCAAAAAGTGGTCTATACAACATGTACACTACATAGCCTTCTGAAGCCAAATTATATATTTGTATGGGGACCAGACTGAAAACTTTTACTTTTGCATTCCCCAGAATTTGTAACGACAAATTATGATGAATTTGTAATTTTTGGTTGAACTATAACTTTAATACTTCTTTGAGCCTTATTAAATACTAAAGGCTGGAACAACGCATCGACGTGATTACACAGGTTATGTTCATCCCTACTCCCCCTCAGTCCTGTTTCACACAAAACAAAAAACTCTAGAGCAGATGCTAATGGCTAGTATGGCAGCACCACTAAATACAAGCCTGCACATTTTCAGGACTCACAACCGCATTTATCAAAAATGGTGAATCTACGCTGATGAATCTACGGATGAACGAAAATCATTTTGCTGTCTCCTCGAGTAAACTAAACCCGCAATGATTATACAGTTCACTGTGTTACGAGACGTGGTGCATAGAAATACTCATGACGAGGAATAACTTGAGAAGGAAGACTTTAATCATTAAACACTTAGGAACCAGGAGAAAACCACAACCAAACGTTAACGAAAACCGACAATGACTGAGGTAGAACACCGGGTATATATACAGGAGACAAACAAAGGACCTTAACAAGATAATTACACACAGCTGAAGCAAATGAAGTAATGAAGATAGGTGACCATGGAAACAAAGGAGTGGTGGGAAACTGAACAAATCCAAACAGAAAGTCCAATTACAAACTGACATGTAACACACTGTGGCTTTCACATTATATCACATGGAAGATAGCTAGTTGTACGGTTCCGTTCATTCAGCGAGGGATTGTCGAGGATGTGGTTGTGTGAGTCCTGAAAATGTGCAGGTGTCAATTCGGTTACAAAATGGGGTTGTCACGCTGATACAAAACGCTCTATGAACGCAACCATATTAAGGGGCACTGCCATACTAGCCATTAGAATCTGCTCTAGAGTTTTGTGTGAAACATGACAGGGCATTAGAGATGAATATAAAAAGTGCGTAAACAATGTAATCGATTATATCGTCATGTCGTTCCAGCCCTATATGCTGTAATGTAACTGTATATGCTGTAACTGAGGCATGGTGACCTTGCGGAGGAAATGATTTTAACAATGGATTGAGTCTTTTTATTAAAATACCCCATAAAACCACTCAGACACAAGAAACAAACAACTTAGAGCAAGGCTCCAAATAACAGTGAGGGATCAGCTTATGATGTTTTATCGATCGCCTGCAATTTCTTGGGATGATGCTCAGGGCCTTGATAAATTTCAAGATCTCGTTTTTGAAAGCAATCTTGTTGCTGTTCTGCGCTTGAAGGGAGATAATAAAAGAGTTTTTTCTCCATTCCATGTATTCATTTTTTTAGTTTGCTTTTTGCATGGCAACCAGGCTAGGGCCAAACTCATTTATCATGTAACCACTTTATACGCATTAACCATGCAAGGTATGCTCCCCACACTGCTCGCTTAATGCACATTATGAAATCAGAATCAACATGCATGAACCAGCGGCTGACTTATCAACAAATCATTCACACAAACACCACAGAGTCTACACAGCAGCTGTCAGTCCTGTTTGGAGTGATAAATATGGTTCTGCAAGGTATGTAAACATATGACCTTAACTGGACACGTGTGCATGTTTCACAGTTTTGCTGTACATTTTTTCTATTATTAACTGTGACATACCGGAGCCCATTCCTAAGAGTTAAATAAAATATGTGAAGAAAAATATAATTTGAAATAAGAAATTAAGTCATACTTGTGAGATATAAAGTATTAACTACAAGGAATAAAGTTGCAGTTGCGAGATGTGAGAAACAACCTCACAATAAAAAAAGAACACAATAAAAATACAATAGATAAAAAAATAATAAAAAATAAAGTTACAATTGTTTGAGAGAAGGAATTAGCACATTTGAATGAATGGAAACAGCAGGAATTGTCAAGCAAAGTCTTGATATTAACTTTTCTTACCTGTCTCTATGGTTACAGATATTAGTGTACAGAACAAACTGAAGAGTCATACCTGCTAGCAGCTTGTTTGAACATCTATGCGTTGTCTAAATTTCATTGGTCATGTCTATCACAGTGCTGATTGCCTACACAATGCTGAAAAAAAGGAAACCAAAAACCAAAACTAATATTGAATATTGGCAAAAATCCATAGGTGTGCATCCCTACTGTTTAACCAGACTTAAACTAAGACTAAACTGAAACAAAACCAAATCAAACAACAAAACACTCCATATACATACTGATTTGTTGATTTTTGGTTCAAGAAAGTCATTTTAAAACCAGCCAACCTGCAAACCAACAGACGGGATGATTGTAAGCACAGTAGAGAATGAATCTGAGTGCCGAGATTGAGGCAAACATAAATAAACAAAGCCGTAAAAATGGGTGTGTGACTCATAGGCAGTGCTAGGAGGCATTAGTCACAGTAACGGCACAGCCCGAGAAGGGGTGGCTGATGGAGTTTCCTCTAAAAACAGCCCTGCTGATGACAGACGGCCGCTGTGAGAATCTACCCACCATCTACAAATCCCCATTCGTACGGTTTCTTTGACACACGTAAAGGTTGAATCCACTTTATGAGGATTTAGTGAGCTGCGGGAAAAGAAAAAAGAAGTATTCACTGAGCAGAGACGCAATCCTGCAGCTTATTTTCAGACAATTGCAGAGAAAAGAAAAATGTATGCTGTGGAAAATGTGTCTACTACCCCTTTTCCACCAGCGCATTTTGAGAGCCGGTTCGGAGCCGGTGCCTGCGCGCGAACCAGTTCTTTGTGTTTCGACAGCCTAAGAACCGGTTCTCGGCCAGGAAAACTGGTTCCAAAGCGGCACCAACTCTTTGCTGGACTAGAACCGTTCTTTTACCACGTCATGCTTACCTCGGGAGCTGGGGGCGGGTTTGGATAACATATTTTCTGACATAATATAGGATCGCAAAGCCAGGAGAAACATTTGCAGAAACACGATGTAGTCCGCCATTGTAATTGTTAAGCTTGAAGTTGGCGCAAGCGTTTCTAGTTTTTTATTTTTTTATTGAAAACGTTATGTAAGCAAAGGAGAAAACAGTCACAATATAGAACAAATAAAAAAAAAAAAAAAAAAGACAAGACAGGAGTAACTAATCATATTTATCATATCATATACATATCAAAGGAAAAGATTAAAAGACTTACATATTTCAATTGTTTTAAAAGCCTTCTTGGTTCACGAGTTAGAGATAATCCCAAAGTAATGTACTTGCAAGCGTTTCTAGCTAAGATGTATGGCGACGTACACAGTGACGTAACGACGTCGTTCGCTGGGCGCTCTAGTCAGTGGAAAAACAAACAGGTTCTGAGAAGGTTCGCAAGTTGAACCAACTCCGAACCAACTTTGAACCAGCACCAGTTCCGAACCAGTTCGTTTTTGGTGGAAAAGGGGTATACTTGGGTTGATATTTATACGGAGCGGGGTTAGGGTGAGTGGTGGTTGCGTGGCGCTGTGATGGAAGGAGAGGTAGGCCTGCACACATGACGGATAAGACAGGAAAAAGAGAGCTAATGAGCTCTGCCCAGAAGATGGAGAAAAAGAAACTCTCGCTGGGAAGTTTGGACATCTGCGAGGAAGAAACCGCAGCTTTCAGAGCATTTGAAGTGGAATTTAGGACAAAACCTCAAGGCCTTCATCTTCTCAAACACACGTGCAGATACACAACACGCACAGAAACAGAAAAGAAAGCATTTTTGGGGGCTTTGCTGTAAGGCTTGTCTCTTTCTCTTTGATCAAAAATAAGCTGTGGCTTTGCAGGCAGCCTGTGTTTTGTCCCTAAAGCGATGCTGTCATCTCAGCGAGACACAGAGACCTGCACAGGCTAAAGGTTATCAGAGAGACAGAATGGGAAATCAGGTGGATTTCCAGAAAACACACCACTATATCCCTTTCCCACCTTTGCTACCAATAAACACACACATAAAAGAAAAGAATAAGATGTGCAATGGCACCTCCAGTAAAATTTTAATGGGGTGGCCAGAGGGGTACAGTAAAAATTTTCAGGTGGCACACTAAAACGTACACTGAAAAGGGATAACCTGCCATTGTTATTTTAAGGATCTATTTCTACTTTGTCTAACCCATTAATATAACTTTTATTTGACCTAATTTGTTAAGGTAGATACAGTCTACATACATACAGATACACAATAAATTTTTATTTTGACCTGGATGAAATCAATTGTAGATGCTGCTACCGCAAGAAGCACATTATTTAAATTACCTGAAAAAAAGAAGATTTGTAGCATGCACTGTAAAATACATTCATTGTTCGTTATCCCTACGTAAACACATTTCCACCACCTTGTATCCTTTAATTATAAACCAAATTTAACACTTCATATACTATATTTCATATATCTCCATACAGAAGGGAAATAAAATGTGTTGTATCCATACTTGCTTGTGAGTTTTGCCCTTTTCAAGTTGAAAGCGATTCTCCCACGAACATACACAAACCGCTGTGGCAAGCGGGGAGGGGGGAAGAGGGGGAGGAGGGGGGGGGACGAGAGCTGTGAGAATGGAGCAAAGACGGTGGAGTGAATGCTAATGAGATTCACCTGCGCACCACATCGGTCTCGAGTCCTTCAGAGGAGCTCTGGAAGGATAAAAGGAGGAGTGACGACAGTAAAGGATGAGAAAAGAACCAGGCCTGGACATTATGTTGTTGATTTATTATGTATATTAAATAAAACGTCCGTGAGGGGCTGGTGCTTTACTTTCGTTTTGTTGCTTGTTTATTTTAGGATTAAACTTTACATTGATCATTTGCCGCTTTCCACCTCCTTCTTCCCTTAAAACAAACCTTATTACAGGAAGGAATGCGCTGTCAAAAAGCCCTCACTGCTATGGGAAATCTGCAGTGCCATCGAGTAGGGCTGAGGAGAGTCTGCAGCCATGGCCCCTCGAGGTAGTGGGCTGGAGTGACTTGCCGGGGGGACTGACAAACTTGCTGCCATCTGACTGGATTGTGGAGAGGCGGCTTCCGTCCGAGAAGGGGTGGAGGAGTCTGAGCCATTTGACTGAGGCCGGAGCCTATTGCCGTCCTCCATGATGGGGAGGAGCAGCGAACGGGGGACTTGCTGCAGAGTGCCCAAAACTGGCGGAGCCGTCACCGTCCACCAGTAGAGTTGTTCCGATTCCGATACTAGTATCGGAAATGCCGCCGATACCAATAAAAATGCTGGCATCGGTATCGGCGGCATTTCCGATACTAGTATCGGAATCGGAACAACTCTACTGGTGGACGGTGACGGCTCCGCCAGTTTTGGGCACTCTGCAGCAAGTCCCCCGTTCGCTGCTCCTCCCCATCATGGAGGACGGCAATAGGCTCCGGCCTCAGTCAAATGGCTCAGTACTTCTACCCATGTACCGATCCGATACCATTTTCTTAAACAATATCTAGTTATGCACGCTAGCTTTGCATAACGCTGCAAATCGGAGATCAATTCTTCTTCGCTACTCTAAACAGTGGTTGCTTGTGGCGACACAGGAAGTTGTGCTGTTGCCACAAGCAACCACTGTTTAGAGCAGCGAAGAAGACAACGCGCGTGCGCGCGATAGCAGTATGTCCGCTGTTTAGCAGTATTTCAGACTAGCAGTATTTCAGACTGGACCAACCAGCCAGGAAAATGGCGACATGTCTCATATGCCATACTGCAATTTCGAGGGGTGGAACAAGTATTAGCAACTTCAACACGAGTAACTTAAGCATTTGAAGACGCGTCACCCCGCAGAACACGATTACACAAAGGCAAGGGCAGAGAAGAAAGAGCCGCGCCAGAATCAACAATCTCTGAAAGCTTCATTCAAACAAACAGAAAAGTTTTCAAAAGACAGCCAACGAGCGATAAATATAACCGACAACATGTATTGAGTTTATTGTTCTGGATGACCAGCCGCGGTCAAAACTGAAATGCCGTTTATTTAACGAAATTGTTTATGGACTTTAAATTGTAAAGAGATTATTTTCTTATATTATTCATATATCATTTTTTAGATTCCTAGATTTATTTGTTGCACTTTTTTTATGCAGTTATATTGTAAAACTAAAATACCTTTTTCAGTTTACAGTATTAGATGTGTGGTTCTTTTTCACTTAAGAAAGATAAATAATATATTGCTGTGAAATGTATGTCAGATAATAAAATTACTCTAGTTCACTGTATGTATTTGTTCATGTTTAATTAAGGGATAAGTCTGAAACATGCCATAAAATAATTCTATCAATTCATACAGTGCTAGTATGAATTGCAGCTGTATAGATACTGTACACAGGTATCGGATCAGTACTCGGTATCGGCCCATACCCTGAGTCCAGGTATCGGAATCGGTATCGGGAAGGGAAAAAGGGTATCGGAACATCTCTATCCACCAGGGGGCGGAAGAGTCAGAGGGCCGTCCACTGAGGGGTTTCCAACACAACCCCCAGCATCACAGAGGAGTTCCCCCAGCTGGTGTAGGACCGGATGGCAGTTTCTTGGGTGCCCCCCTCCCTGCAAAGGGGATGTGACAAGCAGGGCGGGGCTGAGAGCCATTGGAACGGAGCGAGACCGGTGGCACAAGTGCTAATGAGCATACATTTTTTGGGGGGGGGGGGGGGGGGTAGATTTTACTAAATGTACTTCAAGGGCTGTTAAAGTTAAAAACGTTAAAGTTGAAAGACATGGTAACAACATTTATTAAATTTGCAGTCCACAGTTTTTCCTCTTTGTTGCCATCTCTGTTCGAAATCTGCAATTGCAGTTATTCGCGGAATTATCAACTTTACATGAGTTGTACTTCGACACAGCACAGCGCGGATGAACACAATGTTTGAGGAGAGTGTGAGGCTGTCAATCACCGCGCCGGTGTGGATACTGTCATTCAGAATCACAGATTATTATTTTTGGAAGTATGACCAATAGGGATGTCCCGATCCGATCACTCGATCGGAATCGGACGTTACCTCCCGATCAGGACTCGGATATATGTAAATTAGGGGTGTAACGGTACATGTATTCGTAATTATTGAACCGTTTCGGTACGAGGCTTCCGGTTCGGAACGCATACAAACCGAACGATTCCTAGGACCATTTTTCCTGCAGACAAAATCCGCGCTGGCGCCATCACCACAACGTTGCGCAACATCAAATGGCAAACGTAATGAAAGCGGAACGAAACTGCGCTACTCATTATATTGTGCTTCACGGACCGTTTATCAGTTCGGACCAGCAACATCTGTGCAGCGCGAAATCGGAGATCAAGCGACACTGTGCTAAGAGATTCAAATTTCTCCGTTATTGGTTATTAACCGTAGAGATCTATTAGATCAAACAGCGCTGACGTGGGAACCAGGAGAAACATTGTGCCGTGAATGAACATGGATTTAATGTTGCACTTCAAAATTCAAATATTATATAAATATATATTTAAATGTTATTTTTAATGTGATTACCAACACATTATTTGTTCATCCTTCAAAGATTACCCCCATTTATAAACCTGAAACTTTCAAGATGTAGGAAAACTCAAACTTATTTAAAAAAAGTTTTTCTTTTAATAAATAGGACATTTCTCAGGCATTTCTTTCTTTTTGCTGTATCGTATCGAACCGCACATTTTGTGAACTGTTACACCCCTAATGTATATATTCTCAATATTTTTTTTACACTTTTAAAACATTTTTATTTTTTATTTACATGCCTGCCGGGTATTTTAAGTTGAGGTGCTATTTGTTTTTATATTAGACTTTTTTATATTGACTTGCACTAAAGTCCAAAAGTGAAGATTTTATGTTATTTATTACTTGATTATTCAAGCTACCTCACAGAACTCTGTTTGTTAACAGAGTTGTAGAATGTTAAAATAAGGTGAATTAAATAAAAAAAAAGGAACATCCTGGATCTGTTTTTTCTCTCTTCTTTATTCTTTTTTATGTATTATATAAGTATCGGATCGGGACTCGGTATCGGTAGATACTCAAAATCAAATGACTCGGACTCGAGGGCAAAAAAACCTGATCTGGACATCCCTAATGACCAACATAAGAATTTTCACTGGAAAATGTCATCTGAAGTAGTAAGAAACATCCACTTTTGTTCTAGTTCTGACATTGCAGTAAATCGCGCTGATTAAAACTAACAATCGCTTATCATATCACGCAAAACCGTGCAAATTATACTTTGTTCTGAAATTGTTAATGTTAACGTCGGCATTGCGTGACTACATGTAATGTCCTTCCGATTTGTATCCTTGGTTTATTTAGTCACTTCTTTAAGTTTGTTACTCTTCAACAATGTATTAGACTATTACTGAGAAGCAAGAAAACTACAATTTGTGTAAGTGGAGAGAGAAAATGTGAGCGAGTGATCGAGCAGTGAGTATGTGTGAAAAACACTCGCTGACAAGGTTTCCAAATAAGAGTCTGTTGACATGGGTCCCAGCAGCTTGACGTGAAAACACCATCTCATTAAAGCCACACAAATAGACCTGAATTACACATTCAGCGGAGAGTGATGCTCACCAAATATCTCACTAAGCTTCTCTCTCTCAGAGCTGCTTATCCACCCTTCCTTCTCACTGTGGAGAATAGAAAAATAAGTAGAACCGAGGACACGAAAGCAACAGAGATAATGACCATATGGTAAAATGCAAACACAAAACACAAAAGTGTGTCACTAATAAGCAGTGTTGGGCATGTTACTTTAAAAAAGTAATTAGTTATAGTTACTAGTTACTTCCCACAAATAGTACCTGAGTTAGTAATTGAATTACATCATTATAAAAGTAATTACCTAGGAAAGTAACTATTAAGTTACTTTTTTAAAAATGTTCAAATATGTCATAACTTGATGCCTCCAATATCAAATATGTTAAATGAATGAAATGGACACTAAATAGAAAAAGATATATTATTATAAAACATTGTACACTAATCAACACTAGTTTAATGTTGCTAATATTACTATATTACAACTAATACTACTATCGTGGAACAATAAAGCAATATATGGTTTAGAACTTTTAATATTTATTGCACAGACCACAACTGGCCAACAAATAAGTCTAAAAATAAATTATGCTTCTTAAAAAAAAATACCAAAAAGGAATAAATAATAATAAAGAGTTTACATACACTCTTTGTAGTGCAAATAAAAATGATAAACTGTCACACAACTTCACAACTGGTAGACATACTGTAGCCTACTTGAAGTATTTTCTTCCTTACAAAAGTTAACAGTTTAACAAGAACTGCTCTCAATATAATACTGAACAATGTACTAAAAAAAAATAAAAAAATATAATATTTTTGGGTTTTATTTTTAGAACCTGCAGAGAACGTCATCATCAGAGGTTATTTAACCCTAATTCTAGGCGTGTTTGCTGCACGTGTTCACAACCAGTCAAACAAAGATGTTTTCTGAGAACGTTCCCTGCAGGTTATTTTCGGGTTTTATTTTATAACCATGTAAACTAATTAAAGTCCCCGTGAACCGGAAGTTGCAAACGACTTTTCTCCAGTGTTGTGACGTATTTCCGAGAGGAACGGAATACTAAATGAGGCAAACTAGTGGGCGTGGCTTTTTTCCCAACTAGCACCTGATTGGATCTAGAAAAGTAGGTGTTGTCATTCAGCCTGTCTACTGTCAGTTGGAGGGGCGTGGTTACGGATGTTTAAGAAGACGCCCAAACCGTTAAACCTACGTCATCAGGGAAGGTCCTCCAATGCAAAGGGGAGGGGAAATTTCAGATTTTGATTAAAGATTACGAAGCCCAAAACATTTTTTGTGTGGATTGACTTGCATGGATGAATTGTTCACCACAAAACGATTAATTTAGGCAAACAAAGTAAGTATGGTCAATTTTGAATTCATGGGGACTTTAAAACGTTGCAGATGATACCAATAGGCTATACAGAGATTATTCTAATGCTGAAATGTGTAATTTATCGATAAACAAACTATATAATGCTTGGACACACTCGGTCTCTCTTGCGCAATGTTGCTCGCTCTCTGACACACGCGCTCGCGGCGTTCACTTCGCTTTTGTGCAGTCCAGCGTCGCATAAACACACACACCAGAGAAAAAACTTTGCAGGTCCTATGGCGGAGAGAGAGCCTATTCTGATGAAAATCACTTCAGTTATCAGCTCAATTATAGTAACAACGCATTTTATTTTCAGTAACAGTAACGGCATTGTAACAGGGGCAACAGTAATTCGATTGATTACTCGTTACTGAAAAGAATAACGCCGTTAGTAACGCCGTTTATTTTAAATGCCGTTATTCCCACCACTGCTAATAAGTCTTCATGTTCTGCATGTCTCTGTGTGAATGAGCAGCGCAGTTTCGTCATGGTGTTTTCTGCATCTGCCGTCTCACTTTATTTGGAAATTTCACATGAACTTCATCTCCAGAGGTGCTCTGAGAGTTTACATCATGAGCACATCAGTTTCATTTGAAAAAAGCTATCACTAAATAACACAGTAAAACTCACTGAAGGTAATCCCAGCAAACCCGTAAAATAAAAATTTGGTTTACCTTGAGGAAATTATGACTAGTAAATTGTTCTCCTCAAATTAAAGTTGTTATTACTGTATTTTTAAGGAATATCATCAAACACAGAAAATCATACACAAAAATTCATAAAAACACAGAATCCAGAAACAAATAATAAATAAACGGAAAACACTGAATTTGGGAAACAATAAAACATGTTGCATGTACTATTACTATGTACTAGTAATAACTGTAAATTATGCATAATTACATGCAACTAACCGTAAACCAAGCCCTATGCCTTACCATAACCCTATTGTAACTTGAATACATGTTAAATAATTAATATTATTTAGTACTTTTAGTAAAACCTCATAACTCCATCCCGCCTCTATTGTAAATGAAGTACTGCACTTGAAATACTTTACTTGAAGGGGTGTGCATAAGACTGACATGACACCTTCATAATCATGACAGGACACATGTCATGAATATGAAGGAGGTTTTATGCATGTTTATGACAGCTGTCATTAAGTGTCATTCACTCAATTATGACATTTTTAAAGCAAATATGACATTGTTTGAGATGTGTTTGTTATGACACCTTGACAAACCAATACATCATAACCTGTCAGTGTCTTTGTCATGACATCTTGACATAAACCAATACATCATAACCTGTCAGTGTCTTTGCCATGACAACTTGACATTACTAAGACAACACAACCTGTCATAAATATGTCATAAACATGACATAGCAGATTCATTATCAAAATTAAGAAACCACTTAGCTTTATGGGTTAACATTACATTAAACTGTCAGGTGGTTGGTTTTGACATTGGCTGTCATGAGGCCATTATAACTTTGTCATGAATATGTTATGAATAGTTATATAGTTATGAATAGTTATAATGGCCTCATGACAGCCAATGTCAAAACCAACCACCTGACAGTTTAATGTAATGTTAACCCATAAAGCTAAGTGGTTTCTTAAGTTTGATAGGCTAATTAATCTGTTATGTCATGTTTATGACATATTTATGACAGGTTATGATGTATTGGTTTATGTCAAGGTGTCATAACAAAGACATCTCAAACAATGTCATATTTGCATTAAAAATGACATAATTAAGTGAATGACACTTAATGACAGTTGTCATAAACATGCAAAAAACCTCCTGCATGATTATGAAGGTGTCATGTCAGTCTTATGCACACCCCTTCAAGTAAAGTGTTACCTATAAAGCTACAATATCAACTTTGACAGCGCAGTGTTTCATTATTTTTTAAAAATTTAGTTTTTTTCCATTTCCTGAAAATTTACGTTTTTGGAGATACAAGGTTTCCGCCCGACAGTAATAGTACGAAATTAAAATCGTGATAAATATCAATATTGAACGATATGAGAATAAAAAATAAAAAAATGTTTAGTGAGAGAGGGCGAACATTGCATTTAAGTAGATGAAGGCCTAAATCTAAAAGATTAGATTGAAGAGAGTTTGAATATTGCTAAAACGAGATTGGCTATTCGATCCATTTGAGTGCTCAGTGTGCAGCTGCTGATATCCTAATAATGTGAACCACTGGGTGAAACCTTCTAGACAGGCAGAAATGCTTTTCGCACCATGTCTTCCCTAAAAAAAGATGTCTTCTTTCTTTAATTTGTATGAGTAATTCACATTAAACTGAAAGAGCGGAGGCTGAAAATGAATGCTAGATTGCCATCCAATTTAATGTCTGGCGGCACATCAATCAAATATTTTGATTTCACAGAGGCAATATCTGGCAGAGGCAATCGACTGCTTTCTATGGGAGGGATGTTTCATCGATGAACAATAGGCAGAGGTATGATGGTGATATTTAGACAGCGCACTGTACATTGCTATTACAGAAAGGACACAAAATAGTGAGAAATTACTTTGGATATTGTATCCATTACATCCTCATCTAGCGCCCCCCATCTCTCTTATCTGACCGTCTGCCTGTCAGCGTCTGTAGGGATGACAGCCACACAGGCGGCGGTAATGTGATTTTCCCCTCGCTTGCAGTTAATTTTACATTGATTAATGTGTTTTGAGAAGGCAGTAATAGTATTTGGAAGATATTCAGCCTGGGTGACTTGCAAGCAAGATTACAACAGCAGATAACATTTCAGCTATGTAGTGCGAACACACTGCGAAGTAACTGTGTTATGGTTCGGCTCCGGAGTTCCAGCAGGTGTGCGGCGCAGTCACGCTGAGAACGGTTGGCCGAGCGCTTTCAACTTCATTACCTGAAAGGACATCAAAAAAGTCTCTGTGTAGTTCACTTCCTCTCTTTCTGACAGTAAAGCAGTTATATGTTGTAGCTGATTGGGTTGTGGCAAACGGCCAGATGAATATTGGATTAAGGTCCCATTCAAACTCTCTCACACAACTCCTCTGACCCCTATTCGTCAATGACGGAGCAGAGGGATAAAAGCAAAGGGCCATGGGTGGAACAGGGAAATGTTACAATGACAAACATTACTTTCCCAGGCTGCTCCTCTGCAGTCTTACCACACCATGGTTCCTTTTATGTAATTTAAAAAAATGTGAGCTTATGGGCTCTTGGATGAAAATTATCTTCAAATGGCAACAGAGGGCAAGACACCCTGTGACGTTTGAAGACTTTTCAAAAGGAAATAGCTTGGAGCCATTTCTTCACAGAAGACTGGGCCAGTTGCCATTTCTCAAAAATAAATTGAATTAAAATTAAGTCTACTAGTATTAATAAGATAACAAGTTTGGGTTATTGTCCCCATGAGATTGTTGTTGTTTTTATTGCCTTGAATTCACTAAGCATCAGCTGTATGTAACATTTTAATTTATTGCAATAGGCCTGTTGGTTTTAAACTATGACAGGCTTAACATTTGAATTTGTTCACCCAGGGCTATTTTTAACACTGGGTTAAAGGTGTAGTAAGTAATTTGGTGCTAATTAAACAAAAAAAGTGTTTCAATCAGGTATGGTGCAGGTTGCCCCATCAATCAATGTATTAACCATGTTGAAATGTTGTGACCTGCTGTGTTTCACTAAACGTCAGAGAGAATCCTCATGCTCATTGGCTGCTGCCTCTATAGATAAGCTGGTAGCGTAGAGTTGTTTTCTGATGCGAAGAGTAAAATTTAGACAACTCAACACATTATTATTGCGCTTTGCCAGTGGAGACAACGGGATAATCAGTCTCTGTAGAGACAAAGGAGCATACAAGTTCTCAAGCCAGGAGACAAAAAGACTGCCAAAGATGAAAAACAAGCGTAATCATCTATACGGCATAAACAAGATGAAAAGATTAGATCCCGAGTAGTGATGCCAAATTTATTTATTTTTTTGTGTGTTGGACAGGTAAGGGATTTAATTATTGTGTTAACCACTCTTTAAAACTCACTGGTATCAGTTATGTTTCACACTGTTCATACTTCAGTAATTCTCTAATAAATGACACTTTCACTTCAACAGGGCTTAGGGCTTTTGTTAGGGCCGGCACTGCCTGGAATTGAACCGTTTCCTTCAGACACTAAAAGTAACTAGCAAATGTACAAAGCACATGAATAAGGTAAGCATTGTTTTGTTTAGGACTGGATGTCTGTTGCTAATCAGCTTTCTGAATTAATCAAGTGTTTGTATCGTTTAGACACAAAAGCCAACCTCTTTTAAAAATTATATAACGTTGCTTAGTCCACAGTTTAAGTTGGCTGTAAACTGGGCTTAAAGATGTTAATCTAGGGTTAAGCAAAGTGTAAAAGGTCTTTAAGAGAGATGTAACATGAATTTAAAAAGCAACCTGTAAATCTAAAATGCTTTTCCAGCCAATATAAAGGACAAGGTAATGGAGCAAACCGTCTGGGCTAAAGTCTCCTTACCTAGTCATTACTGCAAAAGATGCATGCTTGGTTTTTAACCTTCGGGATTTATGCACTGCAAAATCAAAACTCCATCCGAGTGAATCCCGGGAGTAATAAAATACTTGATGGAATGCTGTTTCATAAGCAGCTAGAGACGTCAACAGGCCAAAGCTTTACACAGCTCAGTAAAACCATATGCCATTTGTCGTCTCTCCGTAGAGGTGCTAAAAAAAAAACAAATCCTCCTAAAAAAGACTGTAATGCAGTCATCGATTTTACCAACTGCAGAGTCAACCACCTGCTCATATATTACATTACTGTAATACTGATGTACTACTGTATTGCATATTAGGGCTGTGTGATTAAAGGGACAGTTCACCCATTTGCATTAAGCTTTGTATCGTTAGAAACCCAGTCATATTTTTGAATGGTCGTGCATTATTCCCTCATTTTCCCCTGAGACGGGAGAAATAAGGATTTCAGTATTGCAGTTCCTGCTTATAATGATGTAAAAATCGTCATTTTGCGTCATTCTAAGCAGGAAGTCCCATATCTTTGTAGAGGGGCTGAGACTACAAACACTTGTTCCTCATTTTCCCAGGGGGTGGGACCCACTCACGCTACGAACCTATTACAGATCAGTGGGTGGGACTTCACTTGCAGAAACTAAAAACAATATCCTCCATCTTGTTTGGAAGCTAAGCTAACAGGCGCTGTGGAGCCAGATGTGAAGTTACGACAATGGCGAAATGTAGCTACTCAATATGATATGGAAGAAGAGGATTTTGAAAGTCTGATGCTCGAATCAGATGTTCGTACTTAACATCCCGGTATCATGCAATAATTCACCATTTCGAAAGAAATACAAACGAGGAGTAATTCACTAATTAGTTCGCCAACTAACTAGAAATTTTGCGTGAAATGAATTTCAAGCTCTGGTGGTAACTAGCCTTGTAGACGGCAGAGTGATTTCTCTGACAGGCGGATACCTCATAGGTGCTGTTCTGGATTAGTGGGAGTGGCTTGCGGAGCTTTGCAATGTGGTGCATTGTGGGAGTTGTTGTCTTTCATACAAATGCGCTCTAAAGTTACTTTCTGTCTTTCCTCGGTCAAGAAGGCACCAAATTCGAAATTTATTTTACATTTCAACTCCATATATGACCCACTTTCAATAAAGATTAATGTTCCCACGGGTGAAATGCTCCTTTAATACATTTTTTGTTTTAATTTCAATTTTGGCTTAACACGATAATTGATATAAAACAATTTGTGTTGTATTCAGCTTCTTTCCTTTGCAGCGATGTGCTTTGAGTTCTATTTACAAGCTCTAACTTAACATGCAAATCAGTAAAATCAAGTAAGGTGACTTTCGTAAAATGCAGTCTACAACAGAACATGCTTGATATTATGAAGTTATTAAAAGTGGAAATGAGAACTCGTACTGTTCCCTGGGTGGTTTTCTCTACGCACTTTCTGAGATGGAGAGGAACATGGAAGTATAAAGTTATACTTTGAGCTTTCCATGCACACCTAAACATTCAAATACACACAGAAATAAGTACAAACACAGGGCTTAGTGAGTATTCATGCAAGCAGGTCGGTTATATCTTAAGTGCACGTAAACATGGGAGAAAAGAGGATGTGTTTCAGTATATTAGATCCGTGCATTAGGTCTTAAAGTGACAGCAGCCTTATAAACCTTATGCTGTCTGTCCTTAATATTAATCAAACAACAAAAGAAAATGAGAAAATCACTGAAGACTATGCGGTGTATTATTTTATATTTGATTATTCCATTTCTGTAGTAGGCTTAAATAATTGTTTGGGGGACTTTTTTAACTAAAATTAACTAGCCTATAGTATTCTGATTTGGTATCGAAATTGGTACAGAGTATTGTGAAATTTCACTATTATCTAAATTTCTGATTAGCAACTTTTATATACAGCGCTTTTAAATACATAGCTGCTTTATATACAGCGCTAGAGCTGATATTGACTCAAATTTCACAATTCGATTCGATTTTGATTCACAAGCTTGCGATTTGATTAGATTCAGATTCAATTCGATTTGATTCGATATTGATTATTTTGGATATACCAGGTACAGTAAATGGCACATTTTTTGAAGGAAAAAAAATCTCTTTACTAATGCTGTAAACTATACGTGGGAGTCAGTTGGTTCTACATAACTATAATATTGAAGGTTAAAATGAACTGATTTGTATACAAACACTTAAATTACACTCAAGGATGTTTTAATAGAGTAATATAATACAGTTATAATACTAACTTTATAATTACATCATTATATTTCTACTCCAATTCGGTTTTTTTAAATAAAAATATTTAAATGGTGGCCGTCATAAAAACTTAACGGATTTTTTCAAACGCATTAAATATTGTAGAACATTTAAAATTGAATAATGAAAATGAATATGGTGCAATTATTTAGCAAAATGCTACTCTCTAGAGCTCATTTTTCTAGCTGTCTAACGAGTTTATGGTCACTGAATATGTTTTTTTTCTGAGGGAAATGTGACATTACGTGACATATACTGTTTACAAGCTGTTTTATTTTGATGTCTTTCTGTGGTTGATACACTGATTGAGCGATTACATGATACGGATTCCGGTAAGTTGTACTGTATCTTTCAACATACCTTCAGATGTTCATTCATGTTTATTTGGTGCTGTAACTGGTATTAAAGCAGAGTAGATGATCAGTTCACATGCACTCCACCCTGCCGCTTCACCTAAAGGGGTGGTTGATTATGATTTCACTTTTCTAACTTTAGTAAGTGTGTAATGTTGCTGTTTGAGCATAAACAACATCTGCAAAGTTATGACGCTCAAAGTTCAAAGCAAAGGGAGATATTTTCTTTCAAAGAAATTGCTTTTTAACACTAGAACGGCCATGACGGTCATTTTGACTGTTTTGAATTTTATATCTGCAATAACTTTGTTGAAAAAATAAATAAAATCCTGCTGGTACCTGACTTTTCCTAAAAGTGTCTGTATTTTCATTAAAAATGTTTTTCATATAAATTACACATAAGGCAAAAAACCAAATTACCATATTTACCTATTTCGGCCATAGACAGTCATATTGACCGCACTGAATTTCGTGGTGTTCTTTTGTTACATTTCCCACGGTTGACCTTTGTCTCTCTCACAGTCAACAGAATATCTAAATAAGATACTTTTAGTTGTTATTATCTTCTTCTGAGTGATGTTGAATGGATATGGAAATATAGCCAATCTGTTGTAAATATGCGATAATGACGGTAGGCTACTAATGATTTTATTATTTATAGATGTATAATTAAACTTGTTTAAATGTACAGTTTGGTGTTGTTTTGTTTTTAAAAGATATCCTAATACAATAAATGCATTAATCTCTCAATTGGGTATTTTGGAATGGAGATTAGTTTGGAATCTAGTGGTCAAAAGGACCGCTTGTGGCAGTTCTAGTAGTTATGGAATTCTGGCACTTCTTAGAACTACAACAAACAGCTGGTAGGAGAACTATACGACATTCCTCCCGGGTTAGTGACATCACTAACCCTAAAATTTACATAAACCCCGCCCCCGGGAACGTGATTTATAGATTATCATGACAGAATATGCTAATCAATGACACATAAGCTACATAAATTCATCAACTAACCATTCAGAAATGTTGTCTACATGTTGTCACTTCTTCTTGAGTCTCTCCATCTTTGTCTGAATCTTATGTTTGAACATAAAAGGTTAAAAGTTTTTGAAATTTTCAGGACACAAGCTCTTGAAGCTCCGCCCTCTGTGCCGGGAGCAGCAGCTCATTTGCATTTACAGGGACAGACACAAAAACGGTGCGTTTTTGCTCACCCTCAAAAAGTGACAATTTTAACATGATATATAAAAATATCTGTGGGGAATTTTGAGCTAAAACTTCACATACACACTCTGGGGACATCAGAGACTTATTATACATCTTGTGAAAATGGCATTATAGGACCCACGCTACAGTGGTCTGTCACGCTACATTAAACAGCGCCAAATGTTTATTTTTTGAATTTCGTAATAAAATGGACATAATTTGAAATCTGAGACATTGTTAAAAATCAAAAGTAACAAAGCACAAAGCTTATTGCAATTTATTGGATGGGAGGCGAGCTACAATGTTCCATTCATTCATCACCTGAAAACAGGATAGACTAATCGATTCTTGGGATTTAAGAATCGATATTGGTTCATAAAAATGAGAATTGATTAAAATCGAGAAATCAATATTTTTACCCAGCACTATACAGCGCTATTTATAAATAAATTACTCATATTAAGTTTTGGTCATATCGCCCACTTATAATCATGTTAAATATTGGATGGGAGGCGAGCTACAATGTTCCATTCATTCATCAACTCAAAACAGGATAGACTAATCAATTCTTGGATTTAAGAATCGATATTGGTTCATAAAAATGAGAATTGATTAAAATAGAGAAATCTATATTTTTACCCAGCACTATACAGCGCTATTTATAAAGAAATTACTCATATAATTTTTGGTCATACCGCCCACTAATAATCATGTTAAATAATCATGAATTATCAATATTGACCACAATCATCATGGGAAGGGACTGAATTGCCGGGTTACAAAATGTGGCCTAGCAGAACCATGTTAAAGCATGTGACAACTTGCAGTTTAATAAAACTTGCAGGAAATAATTTGTGGCTTGGCTATGGCAACCCTGATCTAGTGGACCAATTGCATTAGACCTTGCAGACGCCTTGAGGATGTGTCCACATACAAGGGTATCACACGCCTTTATAATGGGTGTCATTGAATAACAGCTGGAGCTTTTTTTGTGCAGTTCAAAAATAGCACTTTCTGGTATAAGTGTAAATTGCCAGCGGCTGGTGCTAAGCACGTTACACCTGCTGAGACGACGCAGGGTAGCACTTATCGCAATGACCTGCAGTGCAGCCAACGGCACGAGACCTGGCTAGAATGCGTGAAGGAGGGGGAAAGTGAGCAAGAGTACAAGTAAAAGAGAAAGGGGGAAGACAACATTTTGCTCATGAGATGGACATAATCTCTACCCCTGGCACATTATGACTTCAGCTCCGCCATAGCAACTTTAAAACCCACCTAAGGGCTGGCTTATTTGATCTCAACAAGCAGCACAAAAATCGATCCAGCTCCAAGTATAATCCTCGCCACGTCCATAAAGTCAGACACTTACTTTCCCTCCTTTATAAGCAACCTTGCCTCAATAAAAACATGCTCGATTTCCAATCGCTCAACAATGGGTCAGCTTTGGGGTGGTGGCTATCAAGGGAGCGATGTGCTGGAGAACAGAGAGTCGTTTATTAATTTTTAATCATCCCTAAGTAAACAACCCCTCATTGAAAAAACAAAGAGGGGACAGGGAGTGTCTCCAAATCCGATCTTCTAATGCAACCTTGATCAGTTTCAGCCAAATATAGGCCACGCCATATAATTCCCCAGCCTGGTTATGTAGTCATAATTGGGGGTTTATTGATTTCCAGCCTGTCTTCATGGCTGAGGTGACCTTTTGTCTGAGAATAATTGCTCTATTAGAGGCTTTATAGAGGCTCCTGTTGGGGGCCTCACACTATTATCTGACATAAGAATAACGGGCAGATATGAGCTGACCCTCTTAGATCTGACGGGCTGCTATATTCTTCCCAATATTAAATCAGTTTGCGCAAAGAGAGAAAGATGGGAAATGAAAGGTAGGGTGGCAGAGCGAGAGAACTTCCTATTGATAGCTTGGATGTTTAGTCACCATGATTGCACAGGAAATGTGTGCTTTACCGTATATAGGGTCACTGAAGTATTGCAAAGCTACAGAATGTAGTGGATTATGGATAGGGGTTCACCTGAGTGCAAGTGTATGTAATCAAACGGCCATTTAGACAAAGTCGTTTAGAATTTAAACTGAGCAGAATGAGAAGGCTTTAGGGGGATTCTGTCCTGGCCATGTGGCTTAAATAATCTTCAGCTTTGGCTTCCTCTATTTTGGCTCTTTTATCTCTCCTTACAACATTGTTGGTCATGCCTCTTTTGGAAAAAACAACAACATTTTATAGGGATATCCATTTGTCCAATATCAATCCTTGGAATTAATCGATCCTAACTATTATTGTTTATACTAATTAGAGTGCCACTGTTTTCAATAAAACATTTATCCTGAACAAATACTACTTTAGAGCAGATCATTCGTTTATATAGCCTAATATTTTTTACATTTTTATTTTATATTTACATATTAAATTAATTTTACAGTATGTGAACTGACAGTGTACTAACACTGGAGTCAGTAAGATTTGTTTTATAATGTTTTTGAAAGAAGTTTTGAAAGTGCATTTATTTGATAAAAATTACAGTAAAAACAGTAATGGTTACACTTTATTTTGATGGCCCACTTTAGACATTCTACTAACTATAAGTAACTTTGCAACTACATGTCAACTAACTTTCAGTAGAGTATTAGTAGACTGTTAGGTTAGGGTCAGGTGTTAGAATTCAGGTGAGTAGAATAAGTTGACATGTAGTTGTAAAGTTACTTATAGTCAGTAGAATCTCTGTAAAGCATCTCTTGAAGCACATGTAAAATCAGTCCAATGGTGTGGCGGAACGTCAGAGGCGGGTGACATCATGAACCAGGAAACTATAAAGCCTGCCCGAACAAAGCAGCTCTAGCTTCTGTGTCTTCACAAGCGCTCTATGTGAAATTGTTTTGTCTATTTGGGGTTGTCTATATATATATAGCAGCAGCAGTTCAGAATGTGTGTTCACCCCAGTCCGCGTTATTTAACGGGTGGGGACACACATGTTTTGTGTGTTGTTTGTTTGGGTGAGGAGCATGCACGGTCAGTTCTCGAGGGCGCTGGCTGTGAGCACTGTGATGTGCTTCCATTGCGGACACTCCGATCCCGCCTCGCGTTCTTTAGCGAGGACGCCCAGGCTTGCATTCCCCAAGGCTCAGGTCCCGCTGCTGCTGAGGCACAGCGAAGGCTTCAGACTTGGGGTTCGCAAATGGATGTGTAAGCGGGGTTAGAGACTGGCCTAGCCTTATCTCTGCCTTCACCTGACAGATCCATTGCCTTTTCTTTTAGGGTTTGGAAGCACGCGTTGCGGTTACTTCAGCCCCGATTGAGGCACAGACACTACAGCTATCTAGTTCCGAGGAATTAGATGTTGTTAGTGTCGAAGCAGAAGATACTGAGGACTCACCACCTCAGTCTCATGCTTTTGAGGAGCTAGTTGAGATTGTAACGAGAGCGGTCAAAAGATTAACCCTCTGGGGTCTAAGGTGTTTTTGGGGTCCTTGAGATGTTTTGACATGCCCTGACATTTGTGCTTTTTTCAGTTGCTTATAAACATATTAATGGGACAGGTGAAATTACACTATATTTAGCACAAACAGGGCTACCATAATATGTGAGCAACATGTATGTACATGTTTGTATTTTTGAGAGAACATTGTTTATGCATGGTTATTGAAAAAACTAAAAATTGAAGTTTCTGAAATAAGGCCACAAAACACATACTAAATATCTGTCCACAAGACTTTTGACTAATGGATATTGTCGCCTGGAGTTTTTTCTTCAAAATGATCTGAAAATAATCCTGCCTAATCATTCACATAAAACAATAGATTGTTTGGATTGTGTGAAAAACGTTTGTTTGTTTGGAAAGGCAATATGCGTGGGGGCGTGAACGGCCCAACCCTTGTCCTGAATAATTAGGTGGTTCAAACCTGAGAAGACAAAGAGCCGCATAATGAGCCTTTCATTCAGGTGTGTCACACAAGAAAGAATGCAAGGAAAATATATATAAATATATATATATATATATATATATATATATATACTGTACATACATACACATATATATATATATATATTAGGGCTGTCAGTTAAACGCGTTATTAACGGCGTTAACGCAAACCCATTTTAACGGCGTTAATTTTTTTATCCCCCGATTAACGGTCTTTTTGGCCTAGCAAATTTTTTTCGTTTTTTTTACATGCTTTTGCAACAGGACGCGGCATGGACATTTTGAAAGCGCAAGCGGATCTAGCTAGACCGGAAACAAAACAACAGGCACGCCGCACACACTTGTTTGGGCTTGCGAGCCGCGCGAATCTCTCTGCTAGCGCGCGGAATATAATGTGCCGAGCACGAATCTCTCTGCTCGAGTCGCGTGCTCTCAGATACACGCTGCTCTTGTAAGAATTTTCTCCGGGCTCGCTCAGAGAATATGCCTGCACTTATTACGTGTTCAGTGCAATCGCGAATCTCTCCTATTCCCCAGCTAACAATTTTAGGTTATAAGAACGTTTTCATAACGTTCCATTAAGTTATAAAAACGTTATTTCTGAATGTTATAGGAACGTTCAAAACGTCCAGTTTTGAGTGGATGACGAGCGCGAGACACCGAAATGGATGCCAATAAGATTCTGAATGGAACGTTTACTTTTAAAAAGTTGCCAAATGGTTCCATTGACGAGACCAAAGTGATCTGTGTGTTTTGTCGTTGTGAACTGAGCTATCATCATCGCAGCACGTCCAGTCTGAAATACCACTTGATGATGGCCAAACACACACACACACACACACACAGCTGATGCGAATTCTCCACCCCCTCGTCAATATCAGGACCTCGTCAGTATTTCTTTCACCCTTTTATTGATGGACAGTGTTACATTGTGTGAGAGATTATTTGCTCCAAGTAAGAATGTTTTAGTGTGAAATTGAACACAATATATGCCAATGTTGTTTTCAATAAAAAACATTTGCACAAAGCAAGTCGATCCACTTTTCCATGTTGATAAGAGCATTAAAATGAGAAAAAATAATGGGACAAAAAGAAATCAAGAGACATTTAGAATAGATAAAAATGTGCGATTAAATGCGATTAATCGCGAGTTAACTATGACATTAATGCGATTAATCGCGATTAAATATTTTAATCGTTTGACAGCACTAATATATATATATATATATATACATACATACATACATACATACACATAGGCTATATATATATATATAATCAAAATATAAACAAAAGTCAAAAGCACATTTTTAGTCATAACTGGAAACAAATCCTGTTCAAATAGGCTATATGGGCCATTCTATAGAATTGGTTCAAAGTTAGAGTTGGAAACATCTTGAAAAGAAAATTGTCTTTTTACATAAATGTCTTATAAATTATTATTTTTTCAAGTAGGCCAATACATTTTATCATACATATTTCAAAGTTAAGGATTCATTATTTTTATATAGCTTGCATTGGAACAAACACTATAACAGTTGATTAGTTTATTTTTGACAAAACATACTATATATTTAACATATGAGCAGAAACTGTCTAACAAAAGCTTATTTGATGTCTATTTTAGAGTAAAACTTTATAATCTATCCAAAACTAGTCAACGAAATGTTGTCATTACATTTCTGATTGGCAAATGAGAAAAAAGGCAGTAAAATATAAATGAACCATGATGAGCAATACATTTGTTACTGTATTTATTATTCTTTGTTAATAAAAATACAGCTGTTCGTTGTTTGTTCATATTACTTCACAGTGCATTAGGCTAACTAATGTTAACAAATAGAACTTTTAATTGTAATAAGGCTACTAGTAAATACCGTATTTTCCGCACTATAAGGCGCACTTAAAAGCCTTTAATTTTCTCAAAAAAACTACAGTGCGCCTTATAATCCGGAGCGCCTTATATATGGATGGTGAACACACGTTCACCAAGACGGGGAGACAGCGTCGGGCGACTTACGCCACTATCTGCCAATGGATCGTGGATGCCTGGGCTGATATATCAGTCTCAACTGTGATCCGAGCTTTCACGGAGGCAGGAATAATCTCTTTATTCAGCCAGCTCACATACCCGTATTTACTTCCTGTTTTCGGCCGAAGTCCACAGTAGTTGATTGTCGAGTTCGCGCGCGATCAAACCTCCTCCGTGTGTTCAACATCTTATTCGGACGAACTATCCATTTGAGCTGATATTCTCAGAACACCACACAGCACCGTCATCGGCTGACAGTCTGAGTCTCCACTGTTGCTTAGTTACCAATGATCGCGCGCGCGCGCACACTCGACAATCGCCTACTGTGGACTTCGCCCGAAAACAGGAAGAAAATACGGGTATGTGAGCTGGCTGAATAAACATCATATTCATATCTTTCACATTTACTGCAGTCAGATTCACCGTGTTCACTCACATGGCTGTGCACTTGTAATGACACATTAAGGTTGTTAAGAGGCTAAAAGCAGGTTTAAAACTTGTCCCGTTTAAGTCAACAGGGTGCCAATTTTAAAAAGAGGATAACACGGTGTAGGCAACACCGGTTTTTGTCGTTGTTATCTGTACTGACAGCACTCCAAATTTACAAAAAATGAGCTCAATGTTAAAATTGACCGGAGTTTTCCTTTAACGTTTGAACAACGTTACCATGGGAGTGAACGGAGTTGTCAGAACGTTTAATAAAGTTTGACTTTATCTGACTGTTTTGTTGACATCTAGTGGATGCATAACGCAAACCCAGGCAAACGTTTGACTGCAGTATCTTATGCGCCTTATAATCCGGTGCGCCCTATATATGAAAATTTTTCTAAAATAGGTCATTCATTGAAGGTGCGGCTTATAATCCGGTGCGCCGTATAGTGCGGAAAATACGGTAGTGAAATTAACATTACCAAAGATTAATAAATGCTATTTATTTATAAAGATTAAGAAGTGCAGTTTATGAATAGTTAATATTAACTAGTTTGGTGTTATCGATTTCTTATACACCGATTCAGATCTCTTTTGAAGAGACAGATGTTGGACAGATCAGTTATTTTAACCATTCATAAAAGTAAATCGGTTCAAATGAGTCATTAGTTCGCGAATCGGGCATGTCATTAGCTGACACACACGGCACGCATTGTGTGATTATCCCAGCAGATAGGGACATCGCACAAGATTTGTCTCAACACAGAAAACATTTAATCACTGGATAGGTTTTTTGTTTATTGAAAATGTGGTTTATGTCAGCTGAATGTGCGGAACGCTTTTCAGAGAGGATAGGGCAATTTTTGTAGGCTACAATTCACACCTAGCGGTAATTTAGGAAAAAAAATCTCCACGTGAAACTTTGGTCTTTAGATCTTTTACTATCGTGTCAATTCTCAATAGATTTTGATTTAATATGTGCGATGGAGGGAGAGCAAGGCAGTTTGAATACAGTGAGAGTGCGCGCGCGACCGGCTCTCTCTCTCTCTATATGCTCGTTCTTTCAGCACCCTTTGCAACGGCACGAGCGCAGCATAACAAAGCGGTAGCTAACATTAATTGAATCAAGCAAACAACTAGCTGTTGTTTTTGCTCTAAAAAAGCTTGATTTACCTCGAATTTCACATAAAATTCCTTCACGTTATGAGTTTCCATCAGACTTGCGTGGTAGCCAGGTGACGCAAGTGCTAAGATTCTGATTGGCCAAGAGAAAAAGTACTAAGATTCCGATTGGCCCAGAGAAATGTCAATATGAATTATCCAATAATGTTTCGCAATTCTAGCCTGCGTGCAGATTAAGGGCAGCCTACCCCCCCCCCAAAAAAAAACTCTCTGGTTGTACGCGATTCACGTGAATGACCAAATTGACCAAGAAAACGGCGATTATCGCCGAAAAGCGACAAGTTTGCAGGTCTGGATAGTATTATTCCTCACAGCGCAACAAGATGAGCTAAAGTACAAGATTCTTATTAAACTGGATGTTTTATCCAGCTGATGTGGGCGTTGGCATGGCTTGCCTCAACATTTGCGTTTGAATAGCGCGCGCTCTCAGTGGGCGTGGTCACAATAACACGTAATAAGCTATAATTAGCTGAAATGAAAAAGATTTCTCTCTTTTCATACAGATTACATAAAACTGAGAATATTTATTTTTTATATAAAATTACTTCATTTAAAAGAAGAGAATTTCAGCTTCATAACGAAAAATCGTTCGTGCCTGTGTGACAAGTATTTACTGAGTTACAGTTCATCTGAGTTACAGAGAGAAGGCAAAATTCGCATAATGTTTATTTTTCTTTATTTGACAAAAAGCAGAACACTTTGTTTTTATTGTGAGTATCCACAAAAAAATGGACACTTAACAGGATCTAATGATGTACAACACTTATATGTAAGATCAAAATCAACAGAGTAATTTGAGTCTCTTTTGCACTGATAAGGAAAAAAGTGAGCCCGTCGCGCCGGCACGATAGCCGACCCCAGAGGGTTAAGCATCGATTGGCCTTCAGATAAACAGGACGTTCGTTCTAGAAGCAAACTAGACGAACGCTTCCTGCCCTCTCGTTCACAACCTCAACGTCGGGGCCTTCCGTTTTTCCTCGATCTCCAAACCGAGGTGTCGAGATTGTGGGAGAAACCAGTTTCCTATAGAGGTTATAGTCCACAAACATCTCACTATTCCTCCATTTCAAACTATAAAGAGCACGGTTATGGGGAAATGCCAAAGGTGGAAGAGATGCTCGCGATCTATCTCTCCCCTGAATCAGCATCTTCCCTCAAGACCCCGGTATTACCCACCAAAACAGTTAGAGTAACATCAGCTTTGGTGGGTAAGGCTTATTCAGCGGCTGGTCAGGCTCCAGCGTGCCTTCACACCATGTCACTGCTGCAGGCTTACCAGGCTGAACTGTTAGGAAATCTTGATGAGGGCAGGGGTATTGGCCCGGACGCGGTTTGCGAACTGCGTCGGGCCACAGATTTGTCTCTCAGGGCCGCCAAGGAGATGGCTAAATCTATCGGCCGGTCTATGGCAGCCCTGGTGGCCACTGAGAGACATCTCTGGTTGAACTTGAACAATATTAAGAAGAAGGATAAGAACTTTTTAATGGATGCTCCTATTTCACCCTCTGGCCTCTTCGACAACGCCGTAAACTCGGTTGTCGAGAGGTTTCATGAATCAGCTAAGCAAGTGGCTGCATTCCAGAAACTCCTTCCCTGCCATACTCATGTCTCCGGGGCTGCTGAGCGGGAGCAGCCCCAAACATCTAAAGCCAGCTCCTCACACCGTCCTACACAAAAACAGAGCGTGGCTTCCCGTGCTCCCCCACACAAAGACTGGGGACACGGAAAGTGTGCTCAACCGCAGCCTTCAAGGAGTAAGACGGATCTAAGGACCGTTAATTTTTCCAAGAAGGCTGCGGGGAAGAGGTCCCGACGCCTGAGGGCGCAGGCCTTTGAGGGCAGATATGCCAAATATTTCTGGTTGGGTCCTGCAGACCATAGAAAAGGGTTATCAAATACAGTTCGGGTCTCGCCCGCCCAGGTTTATGGGGGTCCTATCCACTGTGGTGGGCCCCCGAGCAGGTTCTGTTAATGGAACAAGAAGTGAAAACCCTGTTGGAGAAAGGGGCCATAGAACATGTACCTCCCTCCAGCAGGGACACCGGGTTTTACAGTCGGTATTTTATCGTTCCAAAGAAGGATGGGGGGTTGCGTACCATTTTGGATCTGAGAGTTCTGAACGAGTCAGTCATGCAGCTAAAGTTCAAAATGTTAACACTGAGACAAATCGTGCCACAGATCAGATCAGAGGACTGGTTTGTCACGATAGCTCTCAAGGACGCATACTTTCACATTTCCATCCTTCCATATCACAGGAAGTTCCTGAGGTTTGCTTTCGGGGGCAAAGCATACCAATTTCAAGTTCTTCCATTCAGCCTAGCAATATCACCCTGCACTTTTACAAAATGCGTAGATGCAGCTCTGGTGCCACTGCGTCTGCAGGGTATTCGCATCAAGAACTACATCGATGATTGGTTGATTCTAGCTCAGTCACATCAGTTGGCGGTTTGGCATCGAGATGTCATCCTCGCCCACATGAAAGAACTGGGGTTACAGCTAAACGCCAAGAAGAGTGTGCTTTCTCCATTACAGAGGACCACTTTTCTAGGTGTGGTTTGGGATTCTATGCCTTTCACCGGCACGTATAGAGTCTATCCTGTCAGCTGTGAAAAGAATAAAGCTAGGCCATTCACTCACTGTCAAACAGTTTCAGAGACTGTTGGGTTTGATGGCAGCAGCGTCCAACGTGATACATTTTGTCCTGCTCTACATGAGACCCTTGCAGTGTTGGCTCAGGACCAAAGGGTTTTCACCGAGGGGCAACCCCTTTCACATGATCAGGGTTACGCGGCGATGTCTACGTGCCCTGGTTATGTGGAAGAAACCTAGGTTCCTGTCCCAGGGCCCCATGCTGTGAGCTTCTTGTTGTCGCAAAATGCTAACAACAGATGCCTCCCTCACAGGCTGGGGAGTGATCCTAGAAGGACGCTCGACTCAGGGTCTATGGGGGGACCATTATCTCTCCTGGCATATCAATCGCCTAGAGATGTTGGCTGTATTTCTTGCCCTCAAGAATTTCCTCCCAGACATCAGGGGCCACCATGTGTTGGTCCGCACAGACAACACATCGGTGGTCGCCTATATAAATCACCAGGCAGGCTTGCGTTCGGGTGCGTTATGCAAACTGGCGCACCATATCCTCCTGTGGTCTCAGGGGAAGCTGCTGTCACTCAGAGCAGCTTACATTCCTGGGGCCCAGAATCTAGGATTAGACATCCTGTCGAGACAGGGGCTGAGGCCCGGGGAATGGAGGCTCCACCCCAAGGTGGTGGAGCAGATATGGAGGGTGTTCGGCAGGCACAAGTGGATCTGTTTGTGTCTCGAGAGACGTCTCACTATCCACTCTGGTTCTCCCTCACGCATCCAGCTCCTCTCGGACTGGACACAAAGCGTTCCCTTAGCGTCAATCGACGCAGCGTCTCGTTCCATCTTCAGGGAACCGAGGTTACAGTCGTAACCGAGGCGTTTGGTGCTCAAGAAATGACCCTGATGCATTTTTTTCAGGACTATTTGATGAATACAAAGTAAAAAAAGAAAAAACTTATTTGTAAAAGAAATCTTTGTTAATTTCATAAAACAAAATATTTACTGTCACTTGTGACAATGTGTCCATTCTGAATAAAAGTTTTCATAAAAATAATAATAATAATAAAAATACCTCACTGACCCAACATTTTTTAACATGTAGTGCAGGACTGTAAAATAAAGTGTTACCACTACTTTACATATAATCTATACAAAATAATTATAGAAAACTAAAGAAAATCAGTGAAAAATAAAATAGAAATAAATCTCTTTCTCTTGTATTTTTCTTTCACACTTACATATAGTACAGGACCTGAGTGGAACTGAGATGCTTTTAGCACCCAGTGAACCTCCACATAAGACTTATCTCCCAAAACAATATACACAGATCTATGGTTCAATAATTAAACACAAAGATAAAACATAGGTACTTTCTTCCACTATCACCTCAATTCATCCTTTATTCTGGTCTAAAAGCATTTCAAAACAAAGGCACAAGAAGTCAGAAAATATAAAAACAAGGAAAAATACTGACTCCCTCATGTGAAATGTTCACAACTGGCAGTTCAGGAATGCACAGGGTACATTTTTAATCAGTGTAACATCTTCCATTCATTCAAAAGGCATAAAAAAAAAACTTGTGATTACACTAATCACAGCGTTGTAGTGAAGTCTGAACCTTATTTGACCCGTGTTGGTGTCCTCAAGGGAGGAGATATTATTATAGGTGACATTACAACCTTCACTGGATATGAAAATCGTAATGCATCATATCTACAAAAACTTTCAAAAGAGCTTTATAAATCGACGTGTGACTGTGACCCCAAGCTCCACTCTCTGCCTCACAGATAGCGGTGTGGTTTTGAAGTCTGTCATTGAATATGCATATTTTTGGGCCTTTAACATTCTCCCTATTCAAGACTCAGATGTGGCATGCTAGTCAAAGCCGAGTGCAAACTACCGCTCACTAGTCATGATATTTTTCACCCTTAATGCTGTCTGGGGAGAGATGTGACATTGAAATCTCTTATTAGTCTGCAGAATGAGCTCAATACACTGAGAAAGAGACAGGCAGTGGTTTAAAAAGGGATACATCTATTGTTTTATCATTTCAAACATCTTTTTGTGAAATGCTTTATTTGAAAGGTTTGACCCCATTAACTTTCTTTAAAATAAAACCCACTTAAGGGCTGTTTACACGACACCGTTTTCAACTAAAAACGTTTTGGTCGTTCGTTTACACAACAACAGAGTTTTGGGCGCCTGAAAACGCAAACTTTCGAAAACGGGTTTCAAAGTAGGGCTGAACGATTAATTGCATTTGCGATAATATCGCGATATGATGAAACGCGATTTTTAAACCGCAAAAGCTGCGATTACACTCTGGTCACGTGACACGCGAGAGAAAAGCAGTTTGCAGATGTAGTATCAACTTGCCACGCTATAGGCCTGGCATACAGGAAAGAACAGTTTATGTTTGATTTATGTGATATTATGTTGTAATATATATATATATATATATATATATATATATATATAATTAATATATAATGTATAATAATATATTCAGAGAATTTCAGAATCGAGCTTAGTTTTTAAACAGATGCGTGATGACGCTGCGTGTGCTTAGAAACAGCCGTATTCTGCCTCTTTCACACACACACACACACACACACACACACACACACACACTAAATCGCTCGAACCTTACGAAAAATAATCTTTCGAGTTCGGAACGGTTTAAGCGAATTACAAGGACATTCGCGGGCTTTATCGCACTGGTTGCTGCTTTGCTTGATGTTACTCGCCCGCCGGAATTTTCCTCACAAATGCTCTACGAAGGCATTATTTATGTCTTTTGGAATGCAGCTGGCTTATATGAAAATCACTGAGAAGGCTGCTTTCAATTTAAAATACTCACGCGCGCTTTGTGAAGAGCGCTCGCTCATGAGGCTGTGAGCGACTCATTGGTTAATGTACTGGCATCTCAAAATGCTTTTATGACGCGAAATGAATGTGATGTAAACCATTTTTTTACAGTCTATGATGTAAACACGGTCAGTCATATCTTAAACCAACAGGACAAACCACATCTTATATTTCAAAAGGGATCTGTGCATTAGTGTGAATGCAGCTTATCGTATCTAAACTGAGAAGACAAATCATTCACAGCTCTTGAATGGAAAACGTTCAGACAGCCTACTTTTAAATACTGAAAGCACTCTTTGTTTATTGCTTGTAATATGTTTTTTTTTTGTTCCTCTTTATTTACTAGCTTTTATATTTTGAAGCTATATTCGGTTATATAGCCTATTTAAAATTCTTAACATGTTTTTTAATAATTATTTTTAAAAATACGTATAATTATTACACAAATAAAGTTTTTAACTGTTATTAATAATATTAATTACGAAAAAAAGTAGATCATGAGGTGCCAAAAGATTCCCATCCCTACTATACAATGATTTATTGCTTGTCTTTGTCGAATAATACAGAAGATAAAGAACTTAAAAAGTAATCGCATATTAAATCGCAATCGCAATATTGGTTAAAAAATTCGAAAAAATCGCAATTAGATTATTTTCCAAAATCGTTCAGCCCTATTTCAAAGTGCAAGTTTTTGAAATCAGTCTCCGTGTAAACATTAAAAACATGAATCTGTGAAAACAATTACATCATGCACATGCATATTACATGTTCAGTATATAGTGTTTCTTCGCCGTCTAAATGCCTGGCAGCAGAATACAGCGTTTTTAGTCTTTTTCACGGATCCGTGTGAATGGGGATCGTTTTGACAATGGTGTTGTCTGTAAGCCGAAAACTTGAAGAAAAAACTTCTCCGTTTTAAGCATATCGCTGTCGCGTAAACGTACCCTTAGGGCCCTATCTTGCACCCAGCGCAATTGACTTTGTACACCGACGCATGTATCATTCCTATTTTGCACCCGACGCACAGCGGACTTTTCCCTCCACAGACGCACGTCGGTAAATTAGGGAATGAACTCCCGGGGGCGGTTCAGCGAATAGAGGAGGCGTGTTCTGGCGCAAACGTTCCCTGGTGCTATTTTGCAGTTCCAGAAAACAATTCCGCCACTGACCAGGAAAACCCTAGTCTAAAGTCAGTGGCGCATTATTCAGATGTTATTTTAAGGGCGCATGCTTGGCTATAATGCAACGTGTGCACAACGCGCATACACTTTGTTTCTCTCATCTACACAGACGCAGCAGTTCTCATTTTTGCAAATCATACATTATTGCAAGGAAAAATATTAACACACGAGGGAAATTCATTGTGGTGTTCATGAAGATGTGAAAAAATAGGCATAAATCTAGCTTACACATTTACCCAAATTATTATATGGCTGTTTAACCGAAGCTTATTTGGGTGGGTTTCTCCCATCCCCATACAATGTCACTTCTCTGTCTTTTACGGCCCTGACGAGAACATCGGTCTCCTCGGCTGTGAAGCGCTCCTGGTGTGCGCCTGGCAAATTCACCATTATAATAGCATTCCGCCATGGAACAAGCGCCCCTGCTTTTAAAGGTAATGTGAAATGACCCTCTGATTGGTTTATTGTACGTTACGCCCAAACCACACCTATGAGTAATGTAGCTACTTCAGACCAACACATTTTAGATTTGCGAGATCCGCCCACAAAGTTACTTGCGTTTCGCGTTTGATACTTGCGTTTCAGATTGTTAAAATAGGGCCCTTAGAGTAATTTGATATTTTGTGGCATTCAAATATTTTTAAGATGTAAGTGTTTGGGGAGGCAAGATTATGCCTTTTTCCTAACACACAACATACCGACTGACAAATGTTAATCACTATAATAATAATAATATCCCGATCTGATACAAGTATTTTCCCAGTATTTTCCCATTTGTAGATGTAAACTTGTATTCTATATGTACAATAAGCAGAATAATTGCAACCAAAGAAAGTGGATATTAGAAATCACTGTGTCAGAATGCCAGTTTGTCAGTCAAGTCCGAAGCAAGACGCAACCCATAGCAACGCATTATGCAGGGCTCCAGACTAACTTTTTGCCTTGGTTGCACTGGTGCACCTAACTTTTTTATTTAGGTGCACCAGCACAAAATTTAGGTGCTCTCAAATTTTTCCTCGTCTCGCGTCACCTTTAACGCCACAATTTCAAGGTCACCTTTTTATCACGCTCCATATACATTCATATATATATTATGTAAATGCTTTTAAACAAGAATAAGGTGTAGTTTTTTTATTTATAATTTGAAGCACAATTATACTGTATATAAAAATATAAATCCTAAAAAAAAAATAAAAAAATTAAAGTGCTGTTTTTACATTGTTCAAGTTAGGGCAGGGTATTGACACAAATTTCACAATTCGATTCAATATTGATTATTTTGGATATCAGGTACAATACATGGCAAATTTTCTCAAGAAAAACAAATCTCAACTAATGCTGTAAACTGGGAGTCAGTTGTAGCCTATAGGCTTCATTAGCCTACTATAATATTGAAGGTAAAAATTACCTGATTTGTACAAAAACACTTAAATTACACTTGTATTTTTTTTATAATAATAAAGTTACATGAAATATAAACATTTAAATGGTGGCTGCATAAAAAACTTCCCAGATTTTTTTCAAACAACATGCATTCAATATTGAAAAACATTAAAAATTATAATGAATATGTAATATGGTGCATGTATTAGGCAAAATGTTCCTCCAGAGTTAATTTTTCTAGCAAGCTAACGAGTTTATGGTCACTGGATATGTTTTTTTCTGAGGTAAATGTGACGTTACATTACATTGTTTACAAGCGTTTTACTGACGTCTTTCCACGGTTGAAACACTGATTGAGCGATTCCATGTGACATGATACGGATTTCGATAAGTTGTACTCTATCTTTTAACACACTTTCAGATGCTCGTTCATGTTTATTTGGCGCTGTAACTGGTATTATTAAGGCGGAAGAGAAGATCATGTGCGCTCCGCGCTGCTGCTTCTCTTGAGCTGAGCTGAGCCAGAGCAATATCACGCCACAGCGTCAAAACACTATTTATGTATTTGAATTTCGTAAGAAAATGGACCTAATTTGAAATCTGAGGCTTTGTTTCATATCAATAGTAACAAAGCACAAAGATTATTGCGATTTATTGGATGGGATGCTCGCGACAATGTTCCATTCATTCATCAACTGAAAACAGCATAGCCCAACGGTTCGTAAAAATCAATGAGAATCGATTAAAATCGAGAAATCAATATTTTGTACCTAGTTCAAGTAGCCTACATTTTTAAAAGTTTCTTCGTCGTCTGTTTTCTTGCGTTTATTTAGCTGATGCTGCTGATTGCCGTAACTGATTCTCTGGTGCTCAGGTGACAGGTCGCAATTTATTTCAATCACACAGCACGGAGCATTTTAGTCCTACAGGAATATCTGAACCACAGCCAATCAGAGGCAAAGACCCGCCCAATCTCTATGTCTGATTGGTTTAGACCACGATATGATCCAACCATGCGTGCAAGGAGAACAAAAGACTCGTGTGTGGATTGGCAGCGGATGCGATCATGCAAGAACGTTAGGTGCACTGGTGCGACCTAGGAAAAATTCCCGTCGCACCCTTACAAATTTTGGTCGCACTCTAGAGCCCTGTTATGGCAAGGACATCTCAAACAGTCTGACAGCGGATATAAAATAACAAGTAGATAAAGGACTTTCGAGTGATTCACTACAAAAGTGTGCGTCAAATATGCTAAAAACGGAAGATAGAATAGAAAATGTTCATTTTCTATGATGCGCTAGATCAGACCTCATTGGATCTCATGTCACACAAGCACATTTGAGCATCTTCTTTTCCATTTAATGGCAGTTGGAAAACCCACTTGAGGGTGCATACCGCCACCTACTGAACAACACCTGCGTAAAATGAAGGATCAGGCTCCGGATAGCCGATATCAATCAGTTAAAAAGTGCTTAATTGGCCCCGATACCGATCCTTGAGATCGGCTCGAGAGATCCCTAATTAACTCTCTGGGGTCGGCGGTCTCGCCGGCGATACCAGCTGACTTTTTTCCTTATCAGTGCAAAAGAGACTCAAATTACTCTGTTAATTTTGATCTTACATATAAGTGTTGTACATCATTCGATCCTGTTAAGTTTGTATTTTTTTTGTGGAACCTCATAATAAAAACAAAGTGTTGTGCTTTTCGCCTATTAAAAAAAAATAAACATGATGCGCGTTTTGCGTTCTCTCTGTCAGTGAAGTCCATTCTGAAACGCGTCCGAAAAATCATCTGTAACTCTGCAAATACTCAGTCAAACAGGTATACAGGCACACAGGCATGAAGCCTGAATTATCTTCTTTTAAATGAAGTAATTTATATAAAAAAAAAAATTTTCTCATTTTATGTAATCTGTACGAAAAGAGAGAGATGATAGTCGTTCTCGTCTCAGCTCATTAAAGTTAATTTGACCACGCCCACGGAGCGCGCGCTCTATTCAAACACAAATGCTCTGAGGCGATCCACGCCCACATCATCTGGATAACCACCGAAAGAGACTCATATTACGATGCTGTGAGAAATAATAGTACTATCTTAATAATAATCCTGGAAAAAATTACCTCAGAAGTAGGCTACAGGTAGTTTAATTTGGAGGAGCAACGGATCCAGCCGAGGAAATAGGTACATTCTTTATTTTCAAGTGCTTTGTGCTAATCGCGATATGGAATAGTGTCTGTAAACAAAAAGACTGTTTGAATCGCGTTTTTGTGTGTGAATGAATGAACAGCTTTTACCTAACTATATTCCAATACTGAGATGAGTAAAAATCGACTGAAATATGTTGAAATAAAATATTTTTGTATAAGCAACGTATTAAACTGCAAATTAACATTTATATGTCCTAATCATAAAAACGATATGTTACATATGAAAGACAAGATGTCGTTTTTACTGTAAAATACTGCCACATCAAATAAGCTTGTTTGCTAAGATGTTATTATGTTTGTTCGATTGTAAGCTATATTCAAACTAATTAATCCGCAACTGTGAAATATGTATGATAAAATGTATACTTTAGTATATAATACAAAGAAAGATTACATTTGAAATACAGTTAAAATTTAATTGTTGTTGTAATTGTAACCTTTTTATTAAAATAGCAAAAATATATGTAGGCTACATATAAATAAATCTTAGGTAAATCTTAAAAGCTCAATATAAGCCTCCTCTTTAAATTATTTGTATTGTGTTTTATTAGTGACACATTTGGGATACATTCCCAAACTTTCTGTAAAAACATTATGATAATTAACTGCACAATTACTAGAAATTTTTACATTTGATATTATACAATTTGCAAGCACAATTTGAAAAATAAATAAATAATTGGAACTGTGAACCAATTTTGTATTATATATATATATATATATATATATTGTCATTGCATTCTTGTGGCTCAGTGACACACCTGAATGAAAGGGTCATTAGTATGCAGCCCCATTATGCGCTCATTATGCGGGCCCATTGTCTTCTCAGGTGTGAATCACAGCAGGTCACACCCCTGCGCATATTGCCTTTCCAAACAAAAAGTGTCATTTTTAAATTTAAACCAATCTATTGTTTTATGTGAATGATAAGGCAGGATGATTTTCAGATCATTTTGAAGAAAAAACTCTAGGCGACAACATCCATTAGTCAAAAGTCTTGTGGACACATATTTAGTATGTGTTTTGTGGCCTTATTTCAGAAACTTTAAGTTTTAGTTTTTTCAATAACCACGCATAAACAATATTCTCTCAAAAATACAAAAATGTACATACATGTTGATAACACATTATGGTAGCCCTGTGTGTGCTAAATAGAGTGTAATTACACCTTTGCCAGTAATATGTTTATAAGCAACTGAAAAAAGCACAAATGTCAGAGTATGTCAAAACATCTCAAGGACCCCAAAAACACCTTGGACCCCAGAGGGTTAAATCATTTAAATGGTCAGCCAAATAAATATCATCATTTTAAGACATGAATATCACAATTTTAAGACATTCAAGCAGAACAGTGTCAGGGCTCATGCATACACACACTTAATGTTCTATTGTGAACTCATATTTTCCCAAAGTGTATAATGCTATATATTTTCAGTCCATGTTTTTATGCCACGTACAGACAAAATCTTGCCAGAACATTGTTCAATAGTGAGCCAGTTGTCTTCTATCCAAACAACCTACTACTGTACTCCTATAATTCCAAGTTCCTTGTTTCACAATTTGTAGAACCGATTTAGCTGAGAAATACAACATAAGTACATCATTTTCACCCACACCCCCCCCCCCCCACTTTCAGGGGGAAAGAACTGCTTTAAACACTTGCATTGTTTGTGTGAGTATACAGAAGTTAGTAATGGGACATATTCCATGTTTCTTTCAGAAAAAAAACTGAATTTACTTATTGACAAAGCTGTGCTTTTGAGCCTCTCTGAGCAACATAAATATTGGCTCTTCATTGGTGTGTAAGTCCTCCATAGGCACTTATTGGCTTTGAAGAAACATTTCAGTCTTGGACTACAACCAAACTATATAGCTAAAAGCTCAATCGTAATTCTAACATCTATGATCTGTCATTCCAAAAAAATTGTGTACAACCATAATGGTTCTTTTTTACAGACTGTCACTGAATATGACAGAATATAAATATGACTGCTTAGAATATAGAAAAGAGCCATTTTTAATCTCCATTCCGTAATCCACCTGAATCTGACATTAGCCTGAGGAGCTTGCAAACCAGATTACAAACTCATGAGTTCATTACTGTATAGCCGAGGAAATTATAGGAAAGGGAAAGAGATGGGCGACCCCTCTGGCCAGCAGCAGGGAGACAGACTAAGCTCAATTAGAATCTTTATTAGTCATAACGAGGCAACCAAATGCACACAGGAGACAGCGGTCTGGATCAAACAGCTTCACGGCAATGGCTGCTGGATCCACTTATGAAATTTCAAACAACATTTACACTGTTTGATTGCTGGGCTATGGCTCATATGCTCTGCGTTCTAAACATCTTAAACGGTTACTGTGTCAAGTTTCCAGTATCAAGTAATTTGTCTGTCCACAATGAAAGCAACAGCTACATGACACAACACAATCAAAACACATTTGCTTAAAGTTCAAAAAAACTTTGTTCGCAAACTGTACATTCACTGAATATTAAATGATAAAAAAAGAAGACTTGGTTTTTGGTTGGATTGTAAAAAGTGGGATTACATACAAGGCTGAAAGCAGCTGCTTGGAGGGGAGGGGCTGAAAATGTAACACTGTGTCTACACCACATGTGAGCGGCGCAATGCAACAAAACACAATAGAACCCATTGTAATCAGTAATGCTGTCTACACTGGATGCGGCACGGGCACAATGCGACACGACAAATCCCAGACAGTAAACTAGTGCTCGTTCTATAGGTGACGTACTCACGCTACTTCTGACATGAAGAACAAATGACAAACAAATTTGCAACAGTCACTTTGTCGTGTCCAGTGTAGACAGACTCAAGTGTACAAGGTGTAAGGATTCATGACAGCCAAAACGGAGTGGATTTAGAGGCAGAGCAAATGTTACATTTTGATGAAAGACTATGAAGACAAAACATTTATTCTTATTGCATGTGCTCATGAATTGTGCAAAATAAGAGCAAGAACTTGTATTAAAAAAGTAAATGGGTTCAATTTAGACTTTAATATACAACTAAGCAGAACAAGAATTTTGGACCAATGAGATTTCACAGTGGACTCACACCGTGGACTCACCGAGACTCATCTAAGGACACAGTGTGGTAAGTAAGCTTAACATTTTATAAAATTATGTTACTGTATTTTTCGTCTCTCATCTATTCAGATATAGTTTCCTGAAATGCAAAGATTACATTTAGACGACAAAGTTTTCTTTTTGTTCCTTTATATCAGAATTTTGTACATATTTTTGGTCAAATTTAACTTTTTAGAGAAAAAAAATATTTTGCAAGTTTCTGCAGTAAGATTTTTCAAAAAAAATCCACACATGGAATTAATTCTTTCCCCGCCAAACACGGAATTTACAGTTATTTGTGAGAAAGTGCCTCCCCGCCAAAAACGAAATTTGCAGTTATTTGTGAGAAAGTGTGCATATCTAAAATAACTCAATCATCAATATTAAACAGCATATAAATCAAAACTGCCTAATGTTACTGAATGAAATGTCGACCCAGGATGTGCTACAGGACTGTGTAAGCATTAGTGGTGTTGATGGACTCGATCTACTCCATCTATGTTTTGATCATTGTTCAGAATCCGAACCAGATGTAGTCTTTGACAAAAATTAGATTTTCAAAATGTTGTTTTTATTAAACTTACCCATATTACTCTTAAATAAGTGTTGATTCAAAAAGAATGCATGAAACTAATATCTGTTGATATATTGCCTGTTCAGATATTAACCCTCTGGGGACCAAGGTGTTTTTGGGGTCCTTGAGATGTTTTGACATGCCCTGACATTTGTGTTTTTTTCAGTTGCTTATAAACATATTAATGGCACAGGTGAAATTACACTCTATTTAGCACAAACAGGGCTACCATAATATGTGAGCAACATGTATGTACATGTTTGTATTTTTGAGAGAATATTGTCTATGCATGGTTATGGAAAAAACTAAAAATTAAAATTTCTGAAATAAAGCCACAAAACACATACTAAATATGTGTCCACAAGACTTCTGACTAATGAAAGTTGTGACCTAGAGTTTTTGCTTCAAAATGATCTAATCATTCACATAACACAATAGATTATTTTAAATTGTGAAAAAAAAAAATTTGTTAGCCAAGGCAATATGCGAATGGGCGTGAACGGCCCAACCCCATTGTGAATAATTAGGTGGTTGAGAAGACAAAGACCCCGCATATTAATGAGCCTTTCATTCAGGTGTGTCACACAAGAAAGAATGCAAGGACAATATACACACACACACACACACATACATACATACATACATACATACATATACATATATATATATATATATATATATATATATATATAATCAAAATATAAATGAAAGTCAAAAGCACATTTTTAGTCATACCTGGAAACAAATCCTGTTCAAATAGGTTATATGGGCCATTCTACAGAATTGGTTCAAAGTTAGAGTTGGAAACATGTCTTTTTCCATAAATGTCTTAGTAGGCCAATCCATTTTATCATACATATTTCAAAGTTAAGGATTCATTATTTTGACATAGCTTGCATTGGAACAAACACTATTCTTAGTTGATTAGTTTATTGACAAAACATACTATATATTTAACATACGAGCAGAAACTGCTAACAAAAGCTTATTTGATGTCTATTTTAGAGTTAAAACTTTATAATCTATCCAAAACTAGTCACACACACACAGAAACATGATTCAAATTTAAACAGTAGGCTATTTTTGCGTTTACAGACACTAACGTTATTATATATCGCGATTAGAACAAAGCACAAGAATAAAAACACTTACAGCCCAGCTCGCTCCTCGAAGTGAAAATAAACCAGCACTTGTTCTGAGGTAGGTAAATGTCCCAGGATTATTCCTCACAGCCGCGCAAGACGACAGTACATTAATCTGACTAAATATAGTGTGTTTACCGAGTTTATGTGGGCGTTTACACGTCTCAATGTGTTGCTTCAAATCATTAGCGTTTGAATAGCGCGCGCTCTCCGTGGGCGTGTCACATTAGCGGAATAATGAGATGCGAGAACGATAATGAGAACGGCTGACACCTCTCTCTTTTTATATAGATTACATAAACAGAGAATATTTATTTTAGTTTTAAATTAGACAATTTAAAAGTACAAACTTAAATGATCATAAACATATATTGCTCATGTCTGGGTGAATAGTATTCGCTGAGTTTTGTTTAAGTTTAGAGACGTGCTCCAGAAAAAAAGTTCACGGACACGGAGTAGCAGAACGCACACCCTGTTTATTTTCTTTATTTTACAAAAGCACAATATTTTATTTCGATTGTAGGTGGGCACATAAAAAGGTAGACATTTAACAGCTTATTTTTTAATATGTCTTAACTCTGTATGACCAGAAATGATGGAGTAGTTTAAGTCCATTTTTCTGCTATGTGAAAAAAATCTGCCAAAACGCATCAGTGCGTTTGCCGTCCCCAGAGGGTTAATACAACAAAATATTCTGGGGGCCATGGAACTTTTGTGAAAATTATCAAAAACCCTGGCGGTGGCTGGCACCTTTTTTTTTTTAAACGCTGGTGGGGAAAGAGTTAACTAAAATCTGTTAAGATGGCAAAATCTCAAGTTCATAAACCATTTGGACAACAGGAATAATTATGGTCTCGTAAAGACACTTTGGTTTTTGGTGTTCAAAATAAGAATTTATCAAATCATACACTTGGGGGAAAAAACTCAACTGAACATAGCTGTACTAATGTTGGTGCAGTGATAAACTAAAAAAAATGTCTAAAATTAACAAATTAATTTTGTGTAAAAACTTGCCTTAATCTTTTTTTTTTTGTGAAATCAAAAGGTTTGTACTTATTCACTTTGTTAATTTTACTTAACTTTGTTAAGAAAGAGTCTAAACACATTGGTTACTGAATTCCTGAACTTGAGAAGTAATCACACTCTGCTCATATGTAGTGAGCAGAGAAGGCATTTTTAGTTGATTTGGAGGCAGTGGGAGGTTTGACAGTCTTGCACAGCCAAACGCTGCCTGCCAAGATGTGGTTTGATGTGGATTCAAGGCAAAGGCTGAGGATATGACCAGCCAATGGGCTCAACTTCACAGACAGGAAACGGACAGCAGGAGAGTGAAAGCTTACTGAAAGAAAAAAAGGAAAATAAGTTCATTCTATTATCATCTTCAGCTTTTGCCATGATCATCTGGGATCTCCTTAGAATTATTGGTGACATAGCCAAAAAAAGATTAAATCTCAAATACGTTTCAGCCTTCTGATTTTCAGTTTCTTTATATTTATGAATTTGCTCTGAAATGGTCCAAAAGGGTTTAGACCAATTTATTTTTCAGAATGTTAGAGACTAATGGTAGTTAATATAGTTAAAAAATAAAATTTTGTTAAAAAATAAATACTATTTTTACACTGTTTTACACTACATTGTTTTACATTAGACAGAGGCATCTTTATGCACAAAATCCAATACAACAATACATAATAAACAGCAATGTTTACTTGTTATTTTTGCAGTTTGAACTGAACATTTTTACAATACTGCTTAATTTGGTATCTGCTGTAAATCAGTACAAATACAAGATAGATATGGGTGCATGAACAACTGCAGTGGCCATACATTTCAGCAATTTCTGTGAATATACCAAAGCTTCATATTTGACCAATGAATTCAGGTTACATCTGAATTTTCACTATGAGATTGAACTCAGTCAGAGCACTGTGGTGAAATGAAAGTGCAGGTTGATAATGTGTGAGATGATGATGATGATGATGATGATAATGATAATGATCAGTGGACACTCATTCTGTTCAAGACAAAGCAATAGCAAGGGCATGATTCTTATTTATACGGGCCCCTTGAGACCATATCCCATCATGATTCTGCTACAAACAACCACTCTTAGAAGAATCTGATGGGAACACAGAAAGGGCCATTTGGGAATTAAAAATGGATACAACGACTTATTCAGTGCTTAAAGTGTGGAATTGCTACATATATTTCCCCCATTATAGAGAGAATAAGATCAATAGTTCTCATTTTGCTCATTTCCTCCTAGTCTGCTGAGGAAAATATTACCGTAAAATTGCTCTTGTATTATATCTATGGTGGGAAAATTCTTTTTGAATTCCTTTCTACAGTATCGACATCAACTATATATTTTGAAGACATGGATCCCAATTTCATTCCAGTTATACAATTATATCACTCACTGCAGAGTGAATACTATTAAATGGATAGTTCCAGCTGTAAAATTCAATAGGATAAGTCATGTTCAAAGCCATTATGCACACCTGCGGATGCACACCCATCAAATTCTACAGTACATTAATACATCAAGTTGCTTTGAGCATCACATGCCCCAATGATTAATACCCACAGACACAAATGTAATTGAAGAAGCATGTGTGAGCAAACAGACTTCCTAAGGTGAAAGAATCATATCTAAGAGGTTTTGCACTCTCCTCCCACCATTAATTCTGTCCAAGGTCCAAATTTAATAACATATTTTCTCTTTTTCACTCAAATTTCAATCTTTGTGTAATGGATTGGCAATTAGCATGAATGTATGGATGTACAGTGGACAGATTGTTGAAAGATTCCCTTAAGCATCAAACTTGATTGATGCGGTGCATTTATTTACAGAAATAAATAGAACTTTCTATAACCATTTTCAAAGAGTAGAAAATACAGCTAAGGGACCATAAATATTAGAGGTGTCGAAATTAATCGTTTCTACGATGCATCGCGATGCAGGCGAGGACGATTTGGTATCGGTTCAGAAATAGACCATAACCGATTATAATGTACTGACGCTTTTCTGACATCATTTGTCGAGTATGTGCTTTGTCGCGGTGGCATACAATGGCAGAGGGAGGCGAGACGCGAGTGCAAGCAATTAAACATGCTCCAACTACTTTAAAAGCCTACATCTGGGCACATTTCGGCTTTTATGAAAAACCTGGTAAGCACGACCTGGAGAAAACGCGTTGTGTGCACTCATGTCACGCACAAATAGAATATGCAGGAGGTAATACCACTAACTTGATAAACCACGTTAGCCGTTTTCACTCCGAGCTGTTAACGCCTGGCAGAGTCTGACTGCTTTAGAGTAAGAATCCGCAGCCAAATACAAATCATCCACCCGCCCAAATAATTTTCTCTGATTTAAGTGTCCGCACCAAATGGTCAAATTACAATTATTCTGTTGTTACGCGTGATTATAAATGGATGATCGTCACCTTCAACAGCGGACTCGGCGACGGTAGATGCGCGCATCTCTAATGGTAACATAATACACTGATGAATGAGCGCTGCTTTTAAATGAACATTTCTTTAAAACAAAATTGATTTGACAGAATTTCATTTTCTTAATGGCATAAACAGGATTTACTCCCTTGAAACTTGAACTGGAATGTCACTGTTTCTGTCACTGCGACTTCCCGAACAGGCGAACACGTAAACACACGCGCGCGCGTGCGCACATCACTTTTTGAAGCAAAATTTTAAATTGAGGATGTGGTGCATCGCAATGCATTGTGATATTGAATTGAACTGAATCGATGACATGATAATCATACCGAACCGTGAGACCAGTGTAGGTTCATACCCCTAATAAATATGTGACGTTTTTTAACTTCTGTATGGATCTGAATAATTAAATAAATACTGTTAATAAATGATCATAACAACAGTGGTTCCCTTTCAGTCGAGAACGTCAGACGTAATCGACGTCGACTGAATGGGACCACGCCAGGGAGCCAGTCTATTGAACGAGCCAATGGAATTTGGCGTGTGTGACTTACATCGCACACTCCCCCCCTGCGGTGCGGGTATAAATATGGAAGTGGAAGCACGCACTAGTTGCCTTTCACTTCGGAGCCGATCGTTTGATGTCTCTGAAGAGTGCTGTTGTTTACAACGAGCGAGTGTGTCGATGTTCTTCTGGAAGACTCTCCCAGTGCTGGTGGTTTCTACAGCGCGAGTGCAGAGGTGATCGCTAGCTTTGAGCTCTAAACTGCTGTTTTAACAACAACAAATTTCTAAATGTTTGTGTTTGTTGATGGCTGGTTAGAGGGCGGAAAGGTGAGTGCTTCACTGTTTCAGTTCACTGTTCAGTGTTGCCGTGGTCATTCCCCTGTGTGCTCCGGCACTGGTGATGGGTCCAATTTCCTGAAAGAGCAACACGGGTGCGTTTGCGTTTTTTTCAAGATGTCATTCCACCTGTGCGTTTCTGTAGGCGGTCGATCCCTGTTCCTCTCTGACAGTCACAATTGTTGCATCACGTGTCAGGGCTTACAGCACGCTGAAGTAGCTTTTGTGGACGGTTCATGTTCCCATTGCGGGAATAGGACTGCCGCGGTGTTGAGATCGAGACTCGCCTTAGTCCGCGAAGCTTGAGTCCTGATTACCATGCCCCACCCCGGGTGCCGTGTGGGATGGGTGATCGGAGGATAGTGATGGATGTCTCGCACGGTAACCATTCCCTGTGACCTCCTCACTCATCCATCATACCGCAGCCGATGGAATTCCTGTTGAACGTGCTGGTCCCTCTGTAATGGACCGATCAGCCGTTTCAATTGGGGTTCCCCCAGATGATAAGATGTCGATAGCAGCATCGGAGGGTCAGCTGGCCTCTGGAGAGGACGACTCTGGTGTGTTATCTCCCTCTGGGAGGGTAACGTTGCCTGAGCCAGATCCAGAAATTTCTGCTATGCTGAAAACGGGCCGTTGAGGCTGCCGGGCTCGAGTGGAATCCTCCACCGTGTACTGCTCAGTCTCGGTTGGAGGATTGGTATCTCGGGGCGGGCCGTGCTGGTTCTCAGCTCGCCGCCCCAGTGCCTTTCTTTCCCGAAGTGCATGGAGAGCTTACCAGGTTGTGGACGCCAACTTTCTCTGCCAGAAACTGCCTGAAAAGCTTCATCCCCCTCACTACCCTTGATGGAGGAGTGGTGAAGGGTTGCGAGGCTATCCCTCCAGTTGAGCGGTCTGTCGCGACACAGGTGCACCTGTGTCCGGCGGCCGCTGCCCTTTGGGGGGATCCTCGTCCCCCCCCCAAGTCCTGTGAGTTCTCGTCCGTTCCGACGGGCAGAGCTTACAAAGCCTGTGGGCAAGCCCTCTCCTCTTGCGCGCCATGGCGCTGCTACAGGTCTATCAGGCCAGTGCACTCATGGACATGCACGAGGTGCTCACCTATGAGCCCAGACCGTGTGCTCATAGGTGAGCACCGCACTGCATCCGACCTCTCCCTCAGGGGCACGAGTGTCGTGCACGATCGGTATGGCGATGTCCACCTTAGTGGTTCAGGAGAACCATCGTTGGCTCAGCCTGCTTGATATGGTGGATGCGGACAAGGTTCGGTTCCTGGTCTCCCCAATTTCCCAGGTTGGGCTGGTCGGCGACGCGGCGGAGAACTGCGCCCAACAGGTCTCTGCTGCCCAAGAACAGACAGAGGCCATCCGGCACATCCTGCCCCGACGGCCCGCTGCTACCTCCAACCCCGTCGTCGGTGGCAGTTCCTCTGTCTGCTCGTCGCCGAGGGTGTTCTCCTGCTGCCGCTCCCGCTGGGCCTCCGCAGCAGCCTCCAGCCAGGCCTCTACATGGTCGGAGTAGGGACGCCCAGCCCGCTCCAGGCGCTGCCAAGCCAGGTGGCAAGCGACAGCGAAAGCATTCCTGAGCGGGCCACTCAGGGATGGAGGAGGATGCTCTTGGAGTTGGTCACCAATCTACTCCCTCCCCCCGGGTGAGGGCCATGTGGAGTCTTCGTTTGTATGTGTGTCTATTCCACCGCTGGCTCCCAAAAAAGCAGAGCAAGCGGTAACCACACTTCAAAGAAAGAGCAAATTCCTCTGTTCCTGGGTCCCAAGAGGGCAAGTCTGGCGGTGTGCGACCCATGTAAAGCCTTGCACCCCTCAGCCCCCTCTTGTTCGCCAGCACGGCAGCTGGGTGCGGTTCGAGGACCCGGTCATCCGTCTTTTCACGCATCCCTGGCCGTCTCGTCGAGACAGGTAAGTGTTGTGCACCACACTCAGACCCTGCTTCGGGCCGCCTCCGGGCCTTCCGAACTGGGTTCCTATCCCTCACCTCGCTGCCCCACCTCGGGTACGTCTGTGGTTCCCTGGCCCCTGGCCCGGTTTGTAGAAGCCAAAGATGTTTCCCAACCAGTCCAGATGGCCCCAAACTATACCATCAGACTCGGCTTGTGATTCCTTTTTGCTCGGCTTCCGCCCAAGCTCAGTGATATTCATCACACTTAGGTATTGAGCAAATATGCTCCAAAAAATTGTGACTTTAGTCACACCTAAGTGTTGAGCAGTGCTCCTGTCTTGTGTGCGCACATCGCAGTCTACTGGCGAAGGACACGATGCAGCCGCTCCCTCCAGCCGATATGAAGGTTGACTTCTATAAGCTCGTACTTCATTGTATCCTAGAAAGGTGGCTCACGACCATCTTGGTCATGTGTTTATTTTACACGACCATCTTGGTCATGTGTTTATTTTACACGACCATCTTGGTCATGTGTTTATTTTACACGACCATATTGGTCCTGGTCCTGGGCCCTTTTTCAAAAGCCTCCATTTAATTAGTTACACAGAGATGCATTTCCAAATTCTCCGTCCCCAAGATTGGTCTGCAGCGTTCAACCTGAGAGACATGTACTTTAGATCTCTATCCTTCCGCACCTCAGGCCATCCTGTGTTCGTGCGTTCGAAAGGTGTGAAGTATCAGTACAAAGTCCTACCCTTCAAGTGCTCATAGCCAGTTGGGTCCTCAGGTCAACTGGGAAAGAGTAAACCCATCCACGGACTGAGGATCTCTTTTCTAGTTTGGAGATGGATTCGGTCCACCGCATCTCTGAAAAAGAGGGTGTGGCTGGTTAGTGCTGTAGGCTCCTGGGGCATAAGGTAGACGCAGCCGCTCGGAGGTGGCCGTGGCAGAGCGGCACACTCCGTGTGAAAGGACCCTGGCTACCGCCAAACCCTCAGTCCGTAACAGACCTTTTGTTTCTCCGGGCCAACGGTCCCTAGAATGAGTGTCAAAAAATACCGGCTGAGGGGCCACGTACAAAGGGCATCCAGTAACGGAGGTCTGGGCGGCCCTCCGACTGCATTGGCATCCATTGCCTCGAGTTGCTTGCAGTTCATCTCGCTTTGAGACACCGCTACTCAACGAATTTGTACTGGTCTGAAAAGACAACAATACGACCGTTGCGCTACGTTTCCCTCGCATGTCACACCTCGCCTGCCACCTCCTCCTCAGAGGTCGCTTCATTCCATTTATTACTTCTGGCCTTCTCAATCGTGCCGCTGACGAGCCTAACTACAGCCTCTGGCCCAGGGAGAGTGGAGACTCCGTCCCCAGGCGGTCCAGCTGTTTGGGACCACTCCGGGGCTGCACAGTTACATCTGTTGAAATGATGTGGCATGAGGCACCCACGTTCGGACCCTGGAGAGTCTCCGGGTCTGGTTCTAATCAAGAATGGGACGCAGAGGTTCTGGTTACTACCGCAAGGTTTTGCCGTAGAGACCCTCACTTCTGTTGAGCACCCTCTCAAATGAGGCTTGCTCCACCTTAGAAGTGGAACCTATTCGTTGAACAGATTCTTCTCTCCGCGAGGAGATCCCGAATGTTTTCGATCACTTCAGTGTTTTCCTCCTGCTAGATAGGTTGGAGTGAGGCTGTTTCTTCCACCCTCAAAATGTATGTTGCTTCTGTATTGACGCACATCCTGATGCAGTAGGGTGCAAATCCTTGGGAAGCACGATTTGATTGTCAGGTTCCTGAGGGGAGCAAGGAGAATAAATCTGGTGCTACTGCACTCAGAGATCTCCCCGGAACCTCTTTAGGCAGTGAGTTAAAACTCCTGTTTTTAAAGAAACAGTTCTCCTGCTTGCTTGGTCTCTACTAAAGGGTAGGGACTTGCTTACCTTGTGGTCAGCGAATCGTGCCTGGAGTTCGGGCCGGCTACCTCACAAAATCTGAGTCCCCGGCCTGGATATTTGCCCAAGGTTCCTACATCTCCTCTCGCTGCCCCGGAGGAGGCAGACCCAGCCCTGGCTTTTCTCTGTTCCGTCTACTCCTTTGCGGTTTTAAGTGCACAGAATGCAAAGCCTGGACCTCAGACCAGCTCTTGTCTGTTTCGGAGACCAGCAGAAGGGAAGGCTGTTTCCAAGCAGAGGTTGGCCCACTACATCTGGTTGCCTTCGTCTTGGTGAGAAAGTTTCCCAAGATGCACATGCCCACCTGTGTGGTGAGCTCATCCTAAGTGAGAGTATTGCTCCCTTCTAGGCATTGACACAGAGTGCCTCGCTGAACAGATGTTAAATAGAGTTGGGGGCTGGGTGACACCTATCATGTTCGCTAGAGAACTAGCCTATGTGTCAAACCGCTGCTTCCCGTGGGCTCCCTTCACATGAAGCCAGTTTCACCGTAAGCCCGGTTCCTATAATTCCTATAATAAGGGTTCCCCTTATTAGCCGAACCCTGACGAGTTCCTCCGTACCCTTCGGCAACGGACGTGGCGGAACGTCCGAAGCCAGGCCTATCACTCATATGCACTGGTGGAGTCTGTGTTAGGCTTGGTCTATATGTTGTGATCCCTACGGCGATCCCATATGTGTATTCTTCCACGGTACGGCTCCCTCCAGTGAGCCCGTGTCTTCCATTGGCAGAGCCTGCTCTGCCGTCACTGATCGGTTGATCCTCCTCCGTTATAGGCTGGAGTCATCCCAGTGACATTCCATATGTTGTACTGCCCGGTCATCCACCCAGTCCATATGTGTATTCTCCACTTGTTACCTCCCTTCGGGCAGGATGTGGTTTCCTCCGCGTCCCTTCCTTCCATTGATAGGGTACACTTTACCAGTGGTCCTGTGGAACAGCAGTGACTTCCTTGGCCTAAGCCCTTCCATCTCAGCCTCAAGTTGCGGTTGGTTCAGGAGCCTTTTGTCCAGGCACTGGAAGGAGTTTTCAATTGGTGATCCCATTCAGTCGATGTCGACTACGACTGACGTTCTCTACTGAAAGGGAACGTCCTGGTTGCGTATGCAACCCACCGCTCGGCTCCTCAGCGAAAAAGCAACTAGTGCATGCATCTACTTCCGTAATTATACCCGCGCTGCGGGGGCGGAGTGTTCGATGCAAGTCACGCACGCCAAATTCCACTGGCTCGTTCAATAGTACTCTAAGATGACTGGCTCCCTGGCGTGATCCAATTCATAAGTCCTCCATTCCCTCCTTCAGGGAACGGTGGGTTGCATACGCAACCAGGACGTTTACTAGTTTCTATGACCTGAATCTGAACTTTAAAGTGCCTCTATTATGTATTTTTAAAAATGACCGTTCATGTGTAGTGTGTAACATAGCCCTAAGTGAATGAAAAAATCCTGCAAAGTTTTAAATCTGAAAGTGCACCGCATATAAAGTTATTGTCTTTCAAAAGTAAGAGTCGACTCGAGTCAATTAAATTACATTTTTCAAACGAGTCATAAGCCGTTTCGTTGTGACGTCAAGACGCAATATTAGCATATTGCCCGCCCACTTATTGCGTGCGCAGACACCAGGGAAAACTTGAACTTCAAACACTTCAGCTGATTCCTGTGTGGATACTGGATAGCATCATGTCGAGAAGACACTGTGCTCTACAATGTGAAGGTAAAGCCAGTTTTTTTTCACTGCCCAAGGACGAGAATGTGAAGAATCAGTGGTCAAAATTCATCTTTACCAAGATATCACAGCAGTATAATCCAAAACTGTTGCTGTGTTCCCTTTATTTTACTGACGACTGCCTCTCAAATCTCAGAGTTCAATGCAGAATTCGCAAATCGCTTGCTCTTGAAAGATGGTGTTCAAAATACTTAGTTTTGAGTTTTATATTGTGTAGGTCTCCTGCTAACTGTTTGACTCACATTATTACTTTCTTACTGAAATACTTCTGCTAATCAGTTGTGGGCCACTATTACCTAAAACTGTGTCTATTAATGCAGATTGTCTGTCGTTCTCACTACTTTGAGGAAATATTTCATGGAGCAAGATTTGTTTTACCGACGTTTATGTTACATCAGTCATTCACGCTAGAGCTCGGCACTGTTATTGATACAGTTTCCACATGTTCACCGCAATAAATTAGAAACATACTCGGTAAATAAATAAGTACAAGTAAAATAATCAGTTTGTTGATTGACATGCACTTGTTCATGCTGATGGTGAGTTTACAGTTTAACATCTCATAATGTACCTCAAACTGTGTAGCGTATCACTGAGAAATGTCCTGCTCGAGCCGTCCTTGCGATGGAGGCTCGGGTTAAATAACTAGTTCTTTCAATGTTACATCATCGCACTCGGGGTCGGATTGATTTTATGGTAAAATCGACGTCATTGTTCGTGTTTAGTTTACGGTGTAGGAAGCCTGAGCTGAGCAGCAGAGCTGACGTTGTTATGGCAATTTGGCATTTCTGTTTTCGACACGCACGTATGTGGTAAACAATCACAACAGACTGAGCTGTCTGGCCAATCAGAGTAGAGTAGATCGCGGAAAGGAGGGATTTAGAGAGATTGATTCATCTGACGAGTCGTTTGAGAATCATTGAAAATGTGGTGATGTGCAAATGTATATTATGAGAAAAAAAAAAAAAAATTTTTTACCTTTGATGCATGTAAACCTGTTTTAGGAGACTCCAAAACAACATTAGGAAACTTTAAAATAGCATAATAGGGGCACTTTATAGCCAAACTGCTGGCTCATTCTGACAGCTTTTAGAGAAAACTAAATATTACAAAAGTCATTAATCAGATTTTGTTATCAGTCAATTATGTAATTCTTAAAAGATCATCAGTCCATTCAAAAATAAAATGTTATAAATATTAAGAATAGTCTTGTTTTTAAACTCTATCGATGTTAGTGAGTAGCTTTAAAAAGAAGGAGTACAATAGACTGAAACAGAATTCAGGAGTCTTGTTTTTAAAAGTTGTACTACTTTTAACATGTTACACCAAGGCCAAGATGCAGAAAAAAAAAAAACTGGGAAACACCATCTGCACACACACACAAAAAACGGCAGCTGTTGACAGATCTTTACCTTAAAAAATATGGTACTACCACTTTTGGTTTTACAGATTTAACTTAAATTTACAGCAAAAATATGTATATTTTATTAACTGATAATGCTAATATACATATTGAAGTACTAAAAACAGGGTTCTTGCAGGTTTCAGTTTGTTACATTTAAGACCTTTTTAAGACCTTTTAAGACCATTATGTGTGAAGTTTAAGACCAACACAACACATAAATAGAAACATTAGAATGATCCCAGAAATTCTTAAACATATTTTAAGTTTGTAAAATACACACAGTGACTGATGTCTATGGAAGCGGCAATAATAATCCTTTCCATTCTAATAAGACGACACGTTTTATTCATATCAGATACACATTGTGTAAGTAGCTTTACATTTTAAACTATTCTTCTCCCAGTTCTCCGGCCACTTTCATGTATTTCGTGAGAAGTTGAGGAATTGACGTGTTGTAAACTAACATGGCGCCGCCCATCGCACAAACAGCTGATTTGTGCTGACACCTTCATAACGATCAACTAACGCGATCGTTATGAAGGTGTTTAAACAACAAAACACATCCACTTGCACATATTTGACAATCGGAATATCAGTGTTTCATGTTATAGCGAATACATTTGTGAATATTTTGAATAGAAAAGGGAAAATGACATCAAAGCAGATCATCATTCATTCAGCACTGTTGTGGTTGCGCTGTGTCACGTGACAAGCAATGACGCGTCACCATGGAAACATTAAAGTGACAGGTTCTAAATAACGGTCGCCTAGAAAAACTCACGCTGGGGGATCAGTTCGAATATTTTAAATTTACGTGTGAAAGGGTTAAATACAAAAACAACAAACAAAAATAAACACAAATTAACAATGGTAAATTATTTAATGTATTTATTCTTTTTAGTAAACTGTTTTTTGTTAGAAACTCACGCTTACGGATGACGTGGTCGTTGAGCGCCCTCAGGCGACCGTTATGATTACATTCAAATGACTACACAATTTACAGATGATTAACGAATATTTTTAAATCATTCACCAAATTATCATCTCTTTCTTGCAGTTTAATGAGTAAACAACGAACATCAAGACATACGGTCCGCTAATGGTGTTAATTAGATCTCTCTTGATGAAGTCCGCTATACCAAATCTTGCTATATAAGCGATCTTGTTTGGTCCGCACGTAAACGTTTTCGCAATGCTCGAGCGCCTTCACACCCAATGTCCCTAGCTGTATTATCTTCTTGCATATTTTGCAGCGAGCTTCATATCTATTGCTAGGGACAGCTTGTAACCAGCTGCAAAACTCACCCTTATCGAGCCAAGTCATGTTAAACACACACTTCCCCTGTCCCCATGATATTTGAAAACTACGCGCTCGACGACAGCCCCGACTTAACGTTGCAACTTGCACGAATTCGGCGGGCAGGTAGCTAGTGAACCAACTTCCTTCACTTTATTGGCGGCGCGGGTTACATACCGCCACCTACTTTACAGGAGTTATACCTGCAGTGATCACGCAATGGGATTATCACATGGGATTATCATCATCACGTAGCCTACTAGAAAACAAAACAACCAACATTTTATTTTCGGCGGACAACGCTTGACCACAATTAACAAAATTAACGAAGGTAAGAATTTTAAGACTTGGGTAAATTAAATTTAAGACCTAAACTTGTGTTTTTTAGACTTTTTGAGGCCTTAAATTTCACTTTCTGAATTTAAGTCTTTTTTAGACTTTTTAAGACTCCGCGGGAACCCTGTAAAAACTGTTTTGTACCTTTTATAATACACTTATTATCACAAAAAAGACACAGTGGGTAAATGTCACACATAGAATTTCACTTCCAAAAACTAATTAAATTAACAGTATTTTACTGTAAAATGACAAATTACTGTAAAACCAGTCAACCATCATTATTTCCAGGCTCACACAGAATCGATGGCTTCATAAATCTGCAGAAAGTTCATAAAATTGGAATGTCTACAAATCACAAATTAACATCCTATGCCCCTTGAGTGTTCATGTATTAAATATTCAGGCTAATTTAATAATGCATTCAGCTAGTAATAAGTATCTAGCACTCTCAGCTCCATTTAACACTTTTTACCATGTTTAAACCCATACCCCCCCAATACAAAACAGAAATATGAATTTTTTTTTTTTTTTTTTTTTTGCAATAATAATAATAAAATATTATTATATTGTATATTCAATTGTTTATGTACAAACATCTGTTAAGCATTACATCATGTAAAAGGTTTGGTAAAGTCACTAATAAAATCATCATAAGATGTCCAAAAAAAGTATCAAATATGTTCTTTCTTCAGCTATTCTTCAAAAAACTGCTCCCATGATACTGTGTGAGCAAGGGCGTAGGTTTAGGGGGGGACGCTAGGTACTAGTCCCAATCAATATTTTGAGATGACAAATTTGTCCCCACCAATATTTAGCAAGCTCCTTTGAACTGCTATTTTGATATTTGCGCTGCTATTTGGATCGATTCCAACGGCCAGGACGACGACAGTACAAGATACGCCGTAATTTGATTGGCGGCGGGGTATCTGACAGGCAGGCTACACGCGCGGGCCGGGACTACTTTTTGTGCTTGCACTCACTGGCAGCGAGCGGGTGGGTGGTGTGTGTGTGTGTGTGTGTGTGTGTGTGTGTGTGTGCGCGCGCGCGCCGACGGTGAGTTCCCAGGGCTGTCTCTCTGCATGCACATATCCATGCATATACAAAGGCCAGGGTAAAACATTTTAATATTCCGTTTTTTGCCCCTTTTTGTACTTTGTAGTAGATCAGCTATGTCACCCAAGAAGAAGAAAGGGGACATACGAAGCTTTTTCATAAAGCAGAGTGTAAGTAGGCAAAAATAACTAGCCACACAAATAACTAGCAGTAGTAGTGACTGACCAGGCTTTCAAATGCAGATTCTACTGTGGAAAATAGTATTAACTGGTGATCCTGCCCAGGATATTGTTACAGTTAAACCTAGCTTCTGCAATTTTTCAAGGTTAGGAGCATTAATTAGGGGTGTGCAGCACGGATAGACATGATAGACGTTAGCAAGTCACTGAATGTTAATTAGCCTACCTTAACTTAGAATCTTGCAGTCATAAACAGTGGATCATCTGAGACATTTTTCGTTTCTACATTCTGTTTATGTATTGTATTTGTGAGTGTAGCCTACTTGCTAGACACATGTCTGGAAAAACATATTGGCAGTGTTAAAAAGGCAAAAGTAAACACTGTTGGTTATTCAAATATAATGAATCATTATTTGTTTGATAATATCCAAATAACAATATCTGGTAGGAGGGTTAAACTTGCTTTTTTTTAAGGACAGAATATATCAATAGAATTTGATATAGAATAATGATATAGAGGGGGGGGGGGGGGGGGGGTCAGATGGGATGTCCCCAGCAAAGCTGAGACCAAACCTACGCCCATGTGTGTGAGAAGAAATATGCTCACCCTTCCAATAAAACACTCTCCTCTGTCCACAAATCTGAGACTACACACCACACACACTATTAGAAATGTAAGAAAACTGCCATCTGATTTGGCAGCCAACAAAGACATGAAATGAGCAAAGAAGATGAAGATGAGAGAGAGACAGAAAGAGAGGAATCCAGTTTTTATCTCATCTAAGCTTTGCCACCAGCTTTGCCTGTCTGGTAAAAAAAGTAACTGCTGTTGGGTAGAGGGCAATGCCCATGATGCATTGCGCTGATGGACAGATTTCAATCTATTGTCTCATCAAGGTGTAGAATTCACAGGCTCTTTTGATCATAACTGCGGCTGGGACAAAAATCCCTCAAAAGACTGTGTGCTTTACAATCCTCTCTCTTATCGTTGATCTGTGGACACTGCAAAGCAAAACAGACAAAAAAAAATCCTGATAATTTCCACCAAATGTCCCTTGAAAGCCTTAATTATCTCCATCTGTGCCATTTCAGAGATGTTTTGCTGAGGCCATGAACGTACAGGAAAATGAATCTGAAGAAGCTTTGTGTTACACATGCACAAAGGAATAGTAAATCCAATCATCTTAAAGGAATAGTCAAGGTTCAGCATCAATAAGTTAGTAATCAATAAACGACATCTGTGACATTCTGTTGATTACCACTGGAAATAATTTCAACACATCCCTCAGTTGTAAAAACACACAAAGCACTTTAAGCAGAGGTCTAAGAGGAAAATTAGTAGGGTTTAAACACAGGATTGTACAGCTAGTATATTTGCTAAAGCACTTCTCGGTTATTGATGAAGTGGCCTACAATGTGACGTCACACTTCATTTAAAACTATATTTTTGTATGCGTGTGCAGTTATATGACCTCATATTAACTCAGATTGAATGAAATTTATACTTCGATTAATTTATACTTCAAATTATTAAAAATCATATGTGAGATTACAGAACTGCCAAAAGGTCATAGGCGGAGTGTGTGTAAGAAAACTTAGCCTTCCTGGCAACGCACTTGAGACTAGCACTGGAATTTTCTCACTCAAATCACTGCCTGCTGCTGTTTCTGATTGCTTTTAGAAGGAAACGCTGCCCATTACTGCTGGTCTAGGATCAGTTTTCTCAATAATAATATGTATAGGCTATGTTAAATGTATTGTGAGTCTAGACATGCAAAGCAGGTAAAGCCACATGTTTTTCATGTTTTATTTCAAATATGAAGATGATAACTCGAAAATTCTGAAATATGTTTTAAGACAATGTCATGTGACTTTAGAGAAGACTCTAAAATGTCAACTGATATTTATTCACATCTTTTAAGTATGCATTCAGTGTATTGTCTCAATTGTTTTGTGGTGCAAACTGCCCTATTCAGTTTCATTCTCCCCTGCAGTGCACACATTCACACCTTTCAGGCTAGGATATGGCTCTAATTATTATTCTTTTGTATATTTACTGACGACTTACTATTCAAACTGTTTTAATCCCTCTTTGATCGAACTTCTCACTTCACCTTCCTTGACTTTGTATCAAATGCCCTTCTGAAAAAAAGAAACATTCCAATGATCTTTACTTTTCATAAAACACAATCGCTCCTGGTAAAAAAAAAAACTTAAAGGAAAAATGTAAATGTTGCTTTGGCAATTAAATGAAATACATCATTTGAAGCTGAGGTACTAAAATGATTAAAACTAAAACTACTAATACTAAAATTAAAGCTAAATATAAATATTTTGATATTTTAAAAAGGTATTTCTTTTTACAAATGCACAAAACTAAATTACTAAAACTTAAAATTAAATTAAAATGAAATCTGAAAACATATATAAAAAATACTATAATAGTATATAAATCATACTAAAATAATAACAGTAAAATAATAATCTGATCTTCGTGCCACCCCTAACCAACAGACCTTCAAATCTCAGCTTAAAACTCATATATTCACCATGCTCAGTAAATAAATGTTTTTCATTCTATCTATCTGTCCTCCACTTTTTCACTTCTTTGTTACATGCTTTCTCTATCAAAATGGATGTTTTCTTTGCCTATCTAATCTATTCATTATTGTTGTCTCAATCTGCTTTTCTGCTTGTTTAATTATTATAACTAGCAGATTGCCTGTCTCTCTCTTGTCTGTCAACTGTTTGTATTATTTTGTGAAGCGACCTTGGGTTCTTGAAAGGCGCTATAAAAAATAAACATATTATTATTATTATTAACAGTTCCATAGTAAGTGAATTACTGTAAGTACCGTACTGTTTTTGAAATAACTGGTAATAAACAACTTCACAGATGCTGTCAATAGAGCCAAGCTTGCATTAAAGCCATATGCAGATATGAGAGAAAGTCTATAAAGGCCTAAACATCTTTGAGTGACAGATAAAGAAAGTTTGTGTAAATATATCACCTCTCTGAGGACAGTGGATCCGTCTTGAGTCAACATATGGGCTCTAATGCTGAGCCTCACTCTGAAGGGTAGGAGCTGCCCCGGGAGAGAGGGCACACGCACCCTGCCAAACACACGTCCCACTGTCTGCTCCTTCTGTTCATTACAGAACAGCCTGACAGCAACAGAGCTTGCACGAAACCCTTAGTCATCCATACATGTTATTTTACACCTTCTACCCCAGTTTACAGCAAGGAAGGTCAAAGTAGTAAACATAACATGCATGAAGATGGTGGTTGAGGAGTGGTTGTAAAGCGCTTTGGGTGTACAGTAGTACATATGAAAGCAAAGCGCTATATAAATGTCTCATTCATTCATTCAAGATATTCTAGACTCACATCCACCACCCAATAAGACCTTAGTACAATATAGAACTGAAAAATATCAGCAAAACTAAACAGAGGTCTGTCATGCAAAGTTGTACTCTCTTGGTTTATGCAATCCAATTATCCAATTACGCCCTTGAGGGAAGCTGGCATTTTGAAATAAATGCCATCTAAATGAACCAACAGCTCCTGTATAACTACACAGCCTGTTGATTGGTATTATTTAAACACACATTTAAAACATTCTGGTGACATTTTAGCAGCCAGTACAATTGAGATGGCATGCCACATTAATTGCTAGGGAGGCACCAATCAGGATTTTTACAACTAATACGAATACCTTTATTTTATCATTATTATTTTTGAGGAGCTCTGTCATATCCAGTTATATGCAAGCTCTCTACTTATGGTCACTGTTAACTTAATCAAAGTAATACTAAATCTGTTCAGTTTTTGTTGACAACAATAATACTGTAGATTTACATGTTAATAAAATAAACAAGAAAAAAAAAGGGGGGGGGGGGTGATGGCTAATAAAGGAATGGAAATGTTCCATTTTAGGATATGGACTTAAATATATTTCTTATTTCATTATTTGTTTTATTTTATCTTTTGTAATATATAAATTTCGGGTCACTCTTTAAATTACTAGGCGTCTTTAACTACTATGTACTTACATCAAAAATAAGTACAATGTACTTATTGTGTCCATGTTGTTTTGCAGAACACTTGTGCTACTATTGAGGTGGGATATGGATAAGGTTCGGGACAGGTTTGATGGTATGGTAAGGTTTAAGGGTGGGTTAAGGTGTAAGAAAAGGGTCAACAGTGTAATTATAGACATAATTGCAAAAATGAATTACATATGCAATTAAATGCAGGTATTTTTTAAATATAAGTACAATGTAAAAACATGTATGTACTAGGGCTGTCTATTTAGCACGTTCATTTAATTAATTAGTTTTGGGAAAATTACACGCCCAATTACAGTTGCTGCGCTGAATCATGTTCGTCAACAATCAACTATATAAAATGTAAGATGAACCTCGTAGGTCTGGTATTTTCAATACCAGACCTACGAGGTTCAACTTACATTTTGGCCATTAGAAGGCAGTAAGAAATACCCCTGTATGAGGTTATTTATATTTATATCATGATAGAGTTGAGCAAACTAGAGTAACGAGAGCAAAATCACACTCAGACAAATTTGATGTGCGATTAATTATATCAATTAATCGGCATGTAATTAATTTGATTAAAAATTGTAATCGCTTGAGAGCCCTTGTATGTACACAATAAGTGCAATGTATCAAATGATTAATATTAATATCATAGCATAGCATAGCAGTTAAAGACATCTAATATAAAGTGGGCCTAAATATTGTTAAATACACCTAATATAAAGTGGGACTAAATATTGTATATGTAATTATGCTATTCAAATCTACATTCCCTGCCTTTTCATTTGGTTGGATCTTGGTACCATTTGTTCCTCTTTTATTTGTGGTTAATAACCAGAACACTCAGTGAGGGAAAGCATGTGCGAGACTGAACAGCTGCTGCTGTTAATGCCGTTTGTGTTTAAAAATCACATCGGTGATGACGTGAAAGTTATATAGAAGCATTAAAGGGCTTGTGTCTTCAAGATGCAATCGGTATATGTGATTGGTCAAGGTTAGAGACCAGAGATTGAGAACATTCGAGTTATTTGCTGATTCCGATCAGTGGCCAGTGAATCGGAATATCCCTATTAATTGCCTACAACCTAATTAAGTATTAAACTTACTTACATTATTGTCCTGCTACATTCTATAAATCTTTCATTCTATATAACTAAATTCTATATAATCGTGCTGCATCACATATGTTATGGTGCGGTCACATTATCAAAATTTTGTAGGCAAATATGTCTATTGTAAACAGGGTAGCGATGTATGAAGCACACACAGAAGTCACTTTCAAACAAAGCAGCTTTCTGTTAGGCTATACATTCACACTGCAAACCTTAGTGCTCAATTCTGTTTGCCTTTTCACATTTTTTTTTTTTTATGTGGGAAATATCAGATTCGGGTGTAAACAGGTCACAATCCTGAACTGACCTGCATGTGCAAAAGAACAATAACAAAGATGGTCATGGTCAAGTCAGCAATTACACATTCATTTATAAGGTGATGTGCCATGAAAGCCAGCGAATTTGTGCCCGGGCGATGAGGATGCAGACGAGGATGAGGAGAAAGAGAGCAAAGTTATTCTCTTACAGTTTTCCCTCAAGTTTTGCTTGTATAGAGCAGTCACAATAATACTTATGAGTATAGCAGCTCAACGACTCTACACTGACAAATGTCGCTGATGTCTTCCATATTAACTGAGTGACCAAAGAACTACTGGTATGTAACATCTTTGGAGTGACTTGACCGATATGACTGTTCAGACTGAAGTTGAATTGCAAAACATTGCATCTGATTTAGGAAGTGGCTCAAATCAGAATTGAAAAGATCAGATTGCATGTGGTTTGTTCTCTTCACACTGTAATGAAAAAAAAACTTGAATGATTCATTGACAATAAAAAATTAACAGTCACTTGTCGCCACCTACTGGTGTAACGTTGTAACAATACAGTCGTTTTTTGAAGCGCCAAGTTACTTTCAAAAGGTGATTTGCTCTATATGAATCGCTATCATAGACATCAGTGTTTATATCTTAAGTGTAAACTTTTATCGTAGTGTTTCTGTGATCATCAGAATATTTGTAACAGAAATAACCATACTGTGTGTTGAAAAGACTGTTTGTGAAGCTGTTTCATACGTATGCTTTCTCTGGGTCAGCGGCTGTGTGAACAGTGATTTAAATGTTCTGGTGTGATTAGACCATTTAAGAATAAGATCGCGTCTGTATTTGAATCGAGATCACAATCTTTTAAGCATCTCTAATTTGTACTATTATTATATAAATTATGTGAAAACAAATGATAACATCTAATGACAAACATGCATTTATGAAATCTTTCCAAATTAAGTTAAAATGTTACCAGCTGCCTTTTAAATAAAATTATACAAGACTAGGGATGTCAATTTTCACAAATTCCCGTGATCGATCGTCGTTTAAATTAACTATCAATTAATCGATCAATCGTTAGCCTTAATACTGCAGTAGAGGGAATGCATTAACGTCACTTCCCCGCCGGAACACGCCCCCCTCAGCGGGACTGAGTGGCAGAAGAGCTGCTGCGTGGCTGGAGTTAATAGGGGAAACTGCGTTAACGCGAGTAAAACAAACTATTATCAGTTTAAACTAAAAGTTGGACTCGATATAGTGTTCCTTACAACTTATCAAAGATCCAGTGATCCATGGATATTGACATGCAGCCAGGAATCGTGTTTCCTGACATTTATATGTGCCTGATTTCGACGCCGGGGAAATAAATGAAGACAATTTGTCTGTAAACGTTTTATATAAATACAATATGGATAGGTCTAAATCCGAGTGATCACTTACATTAATGTTATACTGTATATCATCATATCGTCCAGCCCTAAAACTTGTATAGTTTTTTGTCAGTGTTTATTTAAAAACATCCAATTATGCAGAATATAGTCTGTTCTGTAGCTTTTTGCAGTCTGTAAAAATATACAGTACCTCAGATTTCTGGTCAAATCTAGTTGTACAGTCAATCGCAAAGCTCTTTCCCGTTTTAGATGTGTTTTGTGTGATTTTCACGGCATTCACGCTGAAAACAAATGCTGCCGCTCAGTCTTTTTGCCACTTGTGGGCGTGACCGCATTCACTCCGGCCGACGGTGACGTCATGCGCATACCCTCTATATGCGTCTACTGCAGTGGTATAGTCTATAGACAACAGCACGACAGTAAATGCTGCTTAAAACGCCATGTTACCAATGGTTTTTAATCTAAATAAAGGGCTAGTAGGATTGTAAAAAGTTTCGATGTGATTGATCATTTAATTAAATTACTTATTTAATAATCAAATATAACGACTAATACATCATCACCGCTGCCTCAGATGCGTGCTTGTCAGAATGTATACGCTCTTCCTGGACCAACGCACTGAAAACAGCAACTAAACCCAATAAATTCACAACGATTTAATAAAATAGTGTTCTCATGTTATTTAATAGGACAGTCCCAATCATTAGTCGTGCATTGCTGTTTGAGCTGTGCACGCTGAATGAACACCTGTAAACTGGAGAACTTTGCTAGGGCGTTATTTAACTCAAAGAAACACAATCTAAATTAGATAAATCAGATATATACAAAATAAACATAATATTACCAATTATATCTGCACAAAATGACACGAATGCACAAGTGAACTTGAACTAAGTTTCGTGCCATTCAGAATGACTCGTGTTGTGGACGCGCTCTTCCTGGAGCAACTGGATGAAACACGGCAACTAATCCCAAATTATTCACAATGTTTTATTACAATATCGTTCTCTTTATAATGTTATGTAATATGACAGTCCCAATCATAGTCATTATTAGTTGTGCATTGCCGTTTGAGCTCCGCACTGAAGCTGAAGATGATCACGCTACAGCATTAATTCTTAACCAAATGCATCATATATGAGATAAATTAAAATATAGATAGGCCTACACAAAATTAACACAATAGTACAACTTACTTTTGCACAAAACAAAAGGCTGCGAATGCACACGCAAACTTATAGTCATAATGAAGGTGTAAAATGGTCCCAAACATAACTCCGGCGCGCTCGCTCGTTTTACATGTTTCGCGGTTGAGCAGCACATGAACATGCTTAATCGGCGATCAATACGTTTTATCGATTAAATGTATTATCGACAATTAATCGATCGTCGATTAATCGTTAACATCCCTGTACACGACTATTATGAATTTCTACACACTGCATGGAACACAGCAAAAAATGGTTTGTACACCCACATTTGTTTTTGCAATTGATATAAAACAGAGACTGGCTTAAACCCATCACTTCTGGACACCGGCACCACTCGGCTGTATGCTCATAAAAACTCATAAAAAGACATTTTTCTGAGATTTAGAAAAATCTGCCTGTCACCTCAAAGTGACGCACTATAATAATCTTATTTCGTCCTACCATTTGCACCACCGCCCACTGGCAGCCGGCATTTGTCTTATGAGTGATGGTGATTTTGAGGGTTTATGAATTTAAGGAAATAAATGGTCACTCACACACAGCACAAGCGGGTCAGGGGCTTGTTCTGCTGTTTGTGTGCATGTGAGCCATCGAATCAGTGCACCAGTGTGTATGTGTGTTTGTATGTGTGCGTACCTCCTCCTGGCCTATAGTGCGATTTGCCACACATCACTAGATAATTGGATCTATCTTCTGGCCGCAGACAAGCATGTGGGTGTATGAATTCATGTGTTTATGTGTATGTATGTTCATGAACATATCTATATGCTCTAGGTCTGTGTACTATTCTTCAAATAATCATGATAATAATAATGTAGTCTGAGTTGTGGCCTGCAGGTAGTTAGTAATTTTCTGATGCTGCATGGCGGTAGTAAAAGTGACAAAAGGTATCTCTTTCATGCTTGTTCATGGTTTTGCCAAACTAGCCACAACATCACAAGCAGCACATTTTGTGGGGACTTGATTTCTATATTGCTGCGATGCCTCAGGTAGCCTGGTCCACATGAAAATTCATTGGACCAATATAATGCTCCTCATCTGCATAAAAATCCACCATGAACAAGAATAGACTGAACGTTACATTTTAGAAACAGACATTATATGACAAATCGCTCTAATTAAAACCATAGAGAGCATGCCTTCTGGTGAAGCATTACCTACACTACCGTTCAAAAGTTTGGGGTCAGTGAGAATTTTATTTTTATTTTTTGGAGGAAAGAAATCAATACTTTTATTTATCAAGGAATAATTAATTTGATCGAAAGTGACAGTAAAGACATTTATAATGTTACAAAAGTCTTTTGAACTTCCTATTCATCAAAGAATCCAAAAAAAAAAAAAAAACTGTACAACTGACAGACCAACAACTGTTTCAACATTGATAATAATAATAAATGTTTCTTGAGCATCAAATCCTCATATTATACTGATTTGTGAAGGATCATTTGACACTGAAGACACTGACACTGGTGATGCTGAAAATTCAGCTTTGATCACAGGAATAAATTACACTTTACTATATATTCACACAGAAAACAGCTGATTTACACTGGAATAATATTTAATACTATAACTGATTTTTGTTGTATTTTTAATCAAATAAGCGCAGCCATGCGCAGCAGAAGAGAATTCTTTTAAAAGTATTTAAAATCGTACCGACCCCAAACTTTTGAACGGTAGTGTAAATTGTGAAAGTTCTGTTCTCTATTTTCTCTTACTATAGGGCTTTCCTGTAGCTCAAACAGTAGAGCGTTGGCGCTTGCAACGCTAAGGTCATGGGTTTGATTCCCAGGGAAAGCAAGAACTGATAATAATGTTAATGTTTACCTTGAAATGCAATGTAAGTCGCTTTGGATAAAAGCGTCTGCCAAATGTATTTTAAGTTACAGTGCATTGCATAAGAGCACAATAAAGGGTGTGTTTCCCAAAAGCACTGTTAGGCATTATCTGCACCTAGACCAACATTTGTTTTTGCAGTTACAGTAATATGAAGCAGAGCTGTCTCCTTCACTAACTTAAACTCATCACTTCTGGACACCAGCACCACTCGACTGTATGCTCATCTAAACTCATTAGACATTTTGCTGAGATTTAGAAAAATCGGCCTGTCACCTCAAAGTGACACACTACTGTAATCTTATTTCCTACCATTGGAACCACCGCCCACTGGCAGCTGGCATTTGTCTTGTGAGTGATGGAGATTTTGCAGGTTTATGATTTAAGATAAATCATAACAGATAAATGGTCACTCGCATATGGCACAAACGGGTCAGGGGGTCATCCTGTTGTGCAACATTGTTTGTTGGAACTATGATTTCTGGCAACACAAATTGTTGAACTCTCTCAAACAGCACTGCAAAGTTGTGTGGTCGGGACTACAGCTCTCGATCTGTGGTTAGAAGACATGTGGACTTTAATAGATCATGCTCAGCTAAATAAGAGGGCTAACATGCAGTACAATCTTTTTCATTACATAAATGAACAATTTCATTCTACATCTGTTAGAATGTGAGAGAATGAAAGTCCAGTTTTTTGAAAAGTGTGCATGTGTGAATATGCTCTAGTACACGGGAGAACCCCAGAGTATGACGTAAGAGCATTTGAATCAAACAACAAAGAATAAAAATAGCAAACTAGTCCTCAGATTCAGTGTTAATTATTTACAGCAATAATCTGACATTAATTAGTTTGTGAATCGATTAATTAGCAGAAGTTATTTCTTCAGAAAGACGTCATTGACGAGAGTTCTATATTGTTGAACCAACATGCTTTGCTTTCGTTACTACGCTTTCTGGAAACAGTAGTGACTAGCTAGACAATTTCTCCAACGACACATCGCACTACAGTATGGTGGTTAAGCAGCGGGTTACGTTGTTGTATGGGAAACGTGCCTCTGATTGGCTCTGTTTTGTGAACGCACATTTTTTGCATTCACTGTGGACAGACAAATTGATTGACGCTGAAATCCTGTTGTAACACATACACAGGAAACAGTTCAAGAAAAAATATATGACTGTGTCAGCATGTTGAGGTCTCTATGTGAGATTGCTCAAAGGCATCATTGATGAATGGTTAAAGATTTTGCTGCTGCATCACTCCACCGTTAAAAAAAACACAAGGCTACATTAGCTTTCTCCCTTTATCTTCAGAATACAATTCCTTCTCTATTAAACTGAACTACAAACAAAAATAAAAAAAATATGGCAGTATGAAAACCATACATTATGAATTACATTATGTTAGTCAATCAATTCTGTATTCTGAATAAATTAAATGTCAGCTAATCAAATTAGTCACATACTGTATCAATATTTGCTGAGAAAGGCCTCCGAATGAAGATGAAGAAATGGAAGACTTACAATATTGTGGAAGACAAGTAAAAGTAGAAAAGAAAAAAAACCTGTAGAAGTCAATATATTGTTTGATTTACTTTTGACTCATTGAACGCAAGTCGATCACAGTTTATCAATTTTAAAATCGAGTTATTCAATCTTTCCAATATGGCAAACAGGACACGTTCTTGTATTCAGCCTGCACTACTTTCTAATTGCTGGTCTATGTACACATAAAGATTCACATTTCTGCTGTTTTATTGTTTATCAGCATTTAGTGGCATGGGTTTTAAGACACTGTGTCAACTTAAAAGTCATTCAAGCTGCATTCCATCGGTTTTTAAATGAAATCATATCTGACTGCAGACTCACACACAACATGAAGGGTATACTTCAAGCTTAAATTGCTCAAATGGTAGAAAAGTCCCTTATTACAGAATATATGTACAGATTTATGTAGTATATTTATACATAGTATACATGAAGGGTAGATGGAAATCTCAACTTTACTCTTTGGGTGATTATTGCCTTTGGAAAACAGTAAAAGAACAGAAGATCTACCGTTCCTATTGTCAAAGTTTGCCTGCCCTTGACATGTTCACCTGTTCACTCTGCCGTCTCTAGCGGGACTCCCACCTTTCACACTGCTTTTCCTGCACTGCACTTTGTTCAGTCAGTATTGCCTGTGGCTGTTTCTGTACCTGCTTCCACTCTTACTCTCTTGAAATCAAGCACAGACATTCACTGTTGGGTTAGTCAAGCCAATGTTTTGAAAAGAGAGAGAAATAATGTGATTTAAGCTGTTTACTCATAGAAAGGAGAGTTCATTATAATTTATCATTTCAAGAATATATGTGTTAAATATGTTATCTATGATCATCATATTATTTGGTCATTATTATTTTTATTACTATGAGAAAAAGTTCTGTTTTGAAAGAAGGTAGTCAATGAGATGCATAGCATAAAAAGTTGTAGGCTAGGCCTACTAATGAAAAAAAAAATCTGGCAATAAAAAAATAAAGCAAAACAATAATATTTTTAAAGGTCATTTAATGACTAGTCTGGTTGCCTTTATCAGTTAACTTGGTAGTGTCAGGATAAAATTTCTATAACTTTAAAAATCTTTGGCTTTCATGCAAATACAATCTAGTATTTCCCAAATACATGCAATGTGTAAGAATAAACAGCTTGTTAGACTTACTATATGCACGTAATATGAATTTCCAGCTGACTGAAGCTAATAACTTGAAACCGGTGGCGCAGTCATCATCACTGGTAAAGAAAACTACGTTCTCATTGAAGACCAAATGTTCAAAAAATATATCTTCCGTCAATTTTTCTGGTGTGTTCATAAAACATTTAAAACAATTCGAGAGATTAAACTGCTACTTTCTGTTAGTTTTCCAAATCACCTCACGTTTAACTAAAGCAATTTAACGTTACCTCTTAAAATTAATATAGTATCTCTCTGTCCAGTAACAACAACAAAAAAGAAATCACTTCAGTACCTGATCTTGCTGTTGAGCCGCTTTGGTCGATACATTTGACTCCTTTGCTGTGGTCATGATAACAAATTACCACAGACAGCAAGAGACATTCAGTTTGTGACGATACTGCTGGCGGTTACACAGAGGAGAGAAGATGCTGAAGGGGAAACAGTAGAAATGCAGCAAAATCCCAGTGAGACGCAAGATTTGATCTTTAGAGTCGTTCTTCTGAGGATTGGTGCGCCACGGTTGCTAAATTACACTGCAAAAGAGAGAGAGAGAGAGAGAAGAAGAGGAAAAGAGGACACGGAGACCACCGATCACAGCTTGGTTACCGACACCGGTCGACTGCGAGCACACGAGCTTTTCTCATCTCCCTTCACGCGCTTGCCGCCTTTTCACCCCCCCCCCCGCCTCTGAGCACGAGGCGCACACGCGCGCGCGCCTGCCGCCTTTTCACCTTCTGAAGCGAGAACACGAAAAAAAGGTGGCAACTGGCAAGTGTGTACGTAGGCTACGTGTGTTTTGTACATTATGCCAGTATAAGTTCTTGTTCGTATATGACAGTCATTATGTTACAGAAATGTATGCATGATTTGGCACGGCAGAAAGTGCGCTTCCTTTATAAGCACGTCAAAGCTGTCAATTTTAGTTAAGCCTAATCGGCGATCTCACAAAGTTTCTTTAAAATAAATGAATTTGACCGCACAATGAATCTCTTGATTATAATGCCTATACTTTATATTACTGGTAGGATTTGCAAGTAAACTTGCACACAAACTCACTGCGTTTTGAGCAGTAGCCTGTTCAATCTCTGACATGCCATTGCGTTAAAGAAATCAACAGAAATGTCTGTGATTGGCTAACACAATGCTGCAAAAACATGTAAATAGAAACCTTTTATGCTGTGTTGCTAGATTGGGCGGTTTTGAATTTGATTGTGAGGGTAAAAAATTGTTTGGGAGGGTGGACAAAATTTGGACTTGGTGTCAGTTCGGTGGTTTTCAAAAATCTAAGGGCCAGATTTACTTAACAGGGCAAATTAGCATGAGAGCACAATTCCATAAAAGCTGCAATAGGAGTGGAAAATTCTGCATAAGTCTGGTTGTGATCTACTGATGACGTGCAAATTAAGAACACAGGCGCAGCCGGATCATTTCCATAATTACCAATGGAATCTACCAAGAGCAGCGCAAATTAGCGTCTGGTTTAAGACATGCTTTTTGGGGCATTAAATAACCCTTTATGGTATGGTATGGTATGGTATGGTACAGCGTTGCCATATGGCAACAATTAATTTCTACTCATGTCCTTGTTATTCAGTAAAAAAAAATACAATATAGTGCACTATGGGAATTAAAAGGGCAGGCCTTAAGGTAGTCAATGATGTGCTGTTTTTAAGTCACATGACATTTGAATGTCCCCGAAACTCCCTTTCCCACTGTCACCCTCACATGGAAGACACCTGTTGAAATGCTCCAGAAATTGCTCTATTAACCTCATTTCTAAACATCTCTTCTCAAGGGGGATTTTTTTCAGCATCTTTGATAAGTAAAGTAGATATTTTTATTCACAAATCAACTCTTGTCTAACATAGTTTTACTGTAAATTGAGAAAATATCAATGTTTCCATAGTACCACTGTGGAAAAATTGGTATGCTGCCGCATGGCAACGCTGTACCACAGTAGAATTGCAGTAATGTATTTCTCCATTGGGATTTTTTATAGATAGTATACATCAACAATATGATTGCAGTTATTTATTAATTTGAAGTGTTTATTATAGTATAGTTGTATTTATGTATAAATAACAAATTGATTTCTTCTTTTCAGAAAATGAATACAACAATATTTAACGGAAAGGGCAAATAGGAAGAGTGCAGAGTTAGCTCTTCCATGTGATGAGAGTGATTATGAGTTAGCCAAATGTATCAATCTCTAAGAGAAATTAAATAGAAAAGAAAATCATAATTTTATAGAAAAACTACTTTTTTTTACCATTTTTCAATTGTGTACCATTTCATTGGCAACGTTTCTCTAAGTACCCCAAAAAAAATTATTGAAGCTATTTCGTGTAATAAAAACCTATTTGAAAAAATATTTCATGGTTAGAAAACATAATTCGTACCATAGAGGAATAGTGGCACAAATACCAAATTGACGAGCGCAAACTTTAGTAAATCACCTTGCATGATTCATTTAAATATTCTCCTCCCATAAATTTTGCGTTGACTCCTACAAATTCATATGCAATAAGGTCAGCCGCAAAAATAACTGTCCATGCCTTTTCAGCGCTAATTTTTCACTGTGTCTTTAGTAAATCCTTACATTTTTTAACACCAAAAGAGGTTTTACGCTGGCGCAAGCTGTTCGTAAATCTGGCCCTAGATCTTATAGGCTAATTGGTTGATAAACAAAACTCGAGTATGCACGCACTTTTGGCCAATCAGCAATCAGCAGGCAGACGTGATCATTCTTGAGTGAGGTTTTTTAGCGTGATAACTTGTAGCTGTATATTCAAGTGATAGCCATGCCAATGTGCCATAAATATACAGTAAGTTGTATCTACATTAAAGAGGGAGTTACCCAGCTCGCAAAACGTTGGATTACACCTGTGGTGGGAGAAGACTAGAAATAGAATATGGGACGAATCCTGTCCATCGTCATGTGCACACCGTCCTGATCAGGACATCTGCAACTTAAACCGGCTCTCCAGAGCAGACACAGATATGCACTGGATCGTTTGCCAACCGGTTTCACCAATATGCAATTATTATAACAATATAATACGCATACGGAGAAAACTGATCCTTGACCAACAACAAACAGAGCGGTGCGTAATGGAGTGCAACAGAGCAGCTTCAAGAATATCAAATACAATGCAGTGAATCTCTTATTTTCATCTACAGTTTATTAGCTATAGTGACAGGATCGCAAAAGTGTAGAACTCCGTGAGCTTGCGCAAAACAGATCTTCGGTGCAGACACTCATTTAAACGCCTCTGATTGGCCGCTGCGTTCAACAGACATGTCTGCGATTGGTTACTATGCTCAACACTGCAAAAGCACGTTGTAAATACCTTTGATGCAAAGGGAGAACATATGCATAACTGCTGTAATATGCACTTTTCATGATAAGGTCATTGCGGCAGCTGTAATCGTATTCACAATTATTTTTCTGATAGATTGTTAAGCTCTATGAGAAAGACAATTTAACAAAACATTCGGGGCTGTACTAAACACATTTGGGGCTTAACCCTCCTGTTATTTGTAAAGTTCAGCAATGTTTTTGTGTGGGGTCAAATGCCCCCAGACATCACCGATTGGGTGTGTGTATACAGGCATTTTGAAATCTCTGTAACACAAGATGTGCATGTTTTTGAATTATTCTAATAAATACAATTAGCATATTTTTCAGAGATGTCAAAGATGCTTTGGGGCCAATTTGACCCCAGACATTGCAGGAGGGTTAAGCCCCCTTAGCCCACCCCTAGTGGAGCCCACACTGGCATCAAAATGAGTTTACAATAGCAGAAATAATCCCTTTTAATGAAAATAAAGATCCATGTTTAATAAAAAAAATTTCATGAAATTAAATTAAAATTCAGTCAGCGGAGGCTTGTGGTGTGAGCAGGCGAAAGAATAAACAAGTCTTAAGCCTTCCCCAACCTTACACATGCTCCCCCTATGCATGAACTTAATCTGTAGTTATTTTGCACCTGCTTTCTGATTCTTGCAGATAATCCATTCATACTGTGCCACTGTGTCTCAATTAATTTTTTATTATTTCTTCCACTGTAATTTCTGTCAAGGGATTTAACAGAATCCTATGTCCTTCACATCCAGCACACACGCCGACGGTGACACCTTAAACCACTTCTTTGAGAGTAGCTCAACTGCTTTCATATCAATGTAGGTGTTAACAGTAACAAGCTACATCGCTCAAGGCCTTTAATGTCACATTAAAATGTCAACCTATGTGTATCACATGCTACGAAAAATTTGGTCTGTGCGATGGATACATTTACCACAGTAGCATGCATGATATTTGAATGTGTGTGAGAAAGAGCCGATTGTTTGTGTGAAGTGAGTGTTTGTTGTGTGCTTGTTTGTGTTTGAGGTTATTCAATCTTAGTGCGATTATGAGATCGTAAAGTTTTAACTAAAGTATATGCACAGCGTGTTTCATGGTGAAGCGCACCACTGTGATCAGAGCGGATTGATCGCTGCTCCATCTCTGCAAGCGCGGTGAGTTTGAGTTACATTCACTTTAAATGTGGATGGCTCTATTTTAGAATTTCAAACAAAAATGTAAAAAAAATTGGGTGGGATATTTGATGCTAATTTAACTTTTGATCCTCATGTCCAGGACACTGTCAAAACATATTTTTTTCATCTTAGAAACATTGCCAGACTACGTCCTATGTTGTCATTTCCAGTGACTGAAAAGTTAATTACTTTACTGGCTGGGGTTTCAAAAGCTACTCTAAGCAAATTACAGTTTGTTCAAAATTCTGCCACCAGAATCCTGACAAGACAAGGGATCATATCACTTCTATTTTGGAATCCTTACACTGGCTCCCTGTCAGGTTTCGTGTTGATTTTAAGATTCTCATGCTTACCTATAAGGTGGTACATGGTCTGGCTCCTCAATATTTGTCAGAATCCCCTACATCCCAACGCGTGATCTCTGCTCCTCTGACCCTGGTCTTTTAACTGTCCCGCCAACTCATCTAAGATCTATGGGTGATAGGGCTTTCTCTTCATTTGCTCCAAAACTATGGAAATCTCTGCCCTCTGAGATTAGGCAAGCGGAATCTCTTAGGTTTTTTTTTTTAACCTTCCCTCAAAACATACTTTTTTAGGGTAGCTTTTATTTGTTTCTCATCCTGCAATCCGAATGACTGGAAAAGTCATGCAAGTTGGTCATATAATGTAGGAAACCTAAATGCATAATAAAGACCATTTAACCAGAAGCAAGAATACCATAATGTGCCGTATACTGTACCAAATACTGGTGATTATGAGCAAGTCATAAAGGAGACACGTGTTAAAATGCCTTGTTTATTCTCTAATTCCTGATAAACTTATATGGTCCATTTTTAGGGATAAAAACTGTTCAGTCAAATGTTTTGCGTCTAACTAATTTAGTTAAATTCAGAACTATACAGGGTGACTAGTTGGGCGCCATTCTAAATGTTAATTAATTCTCTTTTTATTCCTCCTCAAGGTCTCTGATGTTCTGCTTCTTGAACATGCTTTGCCTTCTCTGTTAATTAAGGGCAAGGCAAAGTGTGTTCTTTTCACCACGCAGGCAAATTATTACGGAATACCCAAAGGCATCAGGGGTCATGTGATTCCAAAACCAAAACTCAGAGCGTGGATTTGCTCATATCCTTCAAGCGTGGAGCTCTGTGTTCAGGAACGCTGAGGGAAATGGCAGTGCCATTCGGTGCCATCTCTTAATTAATACGCGTAAGGCGCTTTATCGTTATCCCCTGCCGGCAGAGGACAAGAGAGAAGCCCATATGTGCCCAACCGCACGCTGAGCAACACAAACTCAACTGCCCGTCCATCAGCATTAAGAAGGGGCTGGTACTTGACATGTATTTTGAGTTCAATAGCAGGGAGTTCAATGTCAACACACTGTCCCTCTTAACATATGTTATTCAAATGTAGCTCGAGAAGAAAAGGACACATAATTTTGTCATTTGAGATGAGTGGCTTGCAGCGTGTGAAGCCGAGCAGGCTGATCAACCCCCCCATGAGCTCACATTCACTGTGCCAAAATTCAACGGTTTTGCCATCCAAGTTCTGCTCTACTACTTGTCCTTCAAATCAACTCTTATTTTTCATCAACTCTGTGATGGGTGAAATGAAAGATCTCTTCTCAGCAAATCAATCACCTCCAAGCTAATGGCATTCGTTTTGGTCACAGTCGCCAGTAGCATGCTGAAGGATACAGCCACTCTGCTAGCCACATAATAGATGTTATTATGCTGCGGTAGGGCCCGGGCAGTGTATACACAGCCTTATTGGTAATACTGACAAATAACTATTCAGAAAATGATAGATGACCTTGGTTGGCAGGTCTTTAAATACACATTTTGCAGAGCATTACAGATGAACTGGCTGACAAAGGCAGACAGGAAGAAAGTACTCCCTAGCCTAATTACTAAACTCCAGTGCCAACCTAAATGGTTCGCACAGTTTTAATGAACCCTTTGATGCATATCCAATACAGTGGATGAACCATTAAAAGCCATTTTAACCACTAGGTGTGCATTTCCAAAAGAGTCGTTAGGCAACTACGATTGCAAATTCTGTTGTAAGTAACTAACATTGTTCAATGATTCTTTGTTTCCTGAAACGTCTCAGTTACAGATGTAACCCTCGTTCCCTGAGTCCCTGGCGAATGGGGTTTCGCTTAGAAAACGCATTCGTCATCACGACGTAACTCGTAGTGACTACGAAAGGGAACCATAGTTCAAACGAACATTCACAAACTTGGTTGATTGGTCACTACATTCAAGAGATAACCAACACTGCTCACCACAAACACATAGTAAATAGAAACATTTGATGTTTTCCAGAGCGCAAACAAAAATACGCATTGGAGCGTTTACCGAATCTGTTTTTTCAATGTGATATTACAGTATTAACCGAGGGTGCTCTTGCTTTCGTTTGAGCACTTTCAAGCACCCCTGTAGAACTAGGCCTGCCTGTATAATTTGCTCTTCCTCTTTTTCTTCTGAACCAGTTTCTAGTTCAAACATATATGGCTGAATTAAACCAATATTTCCACTTGCCATTGTGTAGCATTTACTGCAGTTGACCGAGTGGATCAGGTAGTCTGAGCTGGTGAGATTGAGTGAAGGCGAGGACTAATTTGCATATTCATGAGTCTGCATATACTAAATGAATGCAATGGTGTAAAGTTACATTCAAGATATTTTAAGGCATGAATAACTTTTTTTTAAAGAAAAACAAAGGGATACAATTATTCACTGCAGTAGAGTTGTCAAAAGTACCGACTTCGGTACCAAGTCGGTACTGAAATTTAAAAAATGTGATACCAGCATTTCCCTCAAGCATTTTGAGCGCTGTTGAACGGATTCTTAAAGGCACAATATGTAAGATTTTTTCACCGCAAGAGGGCGCAGTTTCCAACAATAACAAAGGCGTAGGTTGATGACACAGTGATGAGCTGAATGATGGGACTTGCTGTCAAGCTGATGGATCTAATAATGTTTATTGATGAGTGCAAACATTCATGTGTTTTAACATTACAGTGTTATGAAGGTCGCGATTGCTAAAGAGACAGATATCACACACGAGTCCCACGGATATAAAAGAATAAGGACATTTAACCTGTTAACTGGCACCCCCCTTTTTTTTGCATAGACATAAAAATCACTATCCAAACTTAAATGGTTGTAATTCAGGAATGCTTTGGAATATAGACCTATGGCTGGTCTTGTTTTAAAGAAGACATTTTCCAGATTATTGTAGAAGTCTAGAAATTGTAAAAAAATGAAACAGAAAAAAAGTTATATAAGTTTGAGTTTATGAAATTGTGTAATGTAAAAATATAATGATTAATATTTTATATTAAATATATATATTACAAAATATATTTTACTCTAAAACTGCAAGAAAATTAAAGTCAAATATCTGAACAAGTTGTATTCCAAATTTTAGGTTGATATCTCAAAAAATGAGCTTTCAGTAAGATTTTATTCGGGCGCAGTACCCAACTTTTTCACTAGGTGAACACCAGACTCCATTACTGCCCATATAAGGGCGCCTCCATTTTCATATGTTTTGAGTGATCTGAACCATGTATTTCCATAATTTTCATACAATTTATGAAGTAGACATCCTATTCAGAAGTAGTATGGGTGGTTTGGCAGTATTTGATTTGAATTAAACCTCTAATAAATGCATAAAGACTACGTTATAGCGTTATAGCTCGCAGCCGCATTACAAATCGAGAATCCATACATTTTTCTTTATATTTAAAACATTTTCAGACCTTTTTTTCTCATAAAATGGAATTGGTGTTATCTTTTGAACTCATGGCATGAAAACAAACTGAGGTTTCTACCAATCTTTCATGATTTTTCATGTTTATTGTTATTTCAAAATAAAGGTCTAAATACTCCTAATGAATATGAAATATTCTTGTTGCAAATTGATAAATTTCTGCTCCTCTGTAATATATTTTAGATAACAGCCACCAAATATGAAAACTAGAGATTTTAAGCTTTCAAATGATATATAGTTTGGCAATATTACTTTAGGTTTTTACTAAGATATTATTGTTTTAAACATGCAATGGCAAATGGGCCCGCCGGTTAAGAGGTTAATTCTACCGAACTACCCGCAAGTGCTGGATTACTCACACAGGTCAGTTTATTAGACTAATTAAACTTGTGAGGTAACGCAGCGCTGCTTCACTTGGTCTAACGTTACACTATCAAACTAAATGGCATTTAAATGTGTGTAGAAAGTTATAGGGCCCTATTTTAACGATCTAAAACGCAAGTGTCAAGCGCAAAGCGCAAGTAACTTTTTGGGCGGATCAAATGACTCGGGATAAATGACTCTTGCGCTCGACGCAAATCTAAAAGGGGTTGGTCTGAAGTAGCTTCATTATTCATAGGTGTGGTTTGGGCGTAACGGGAAACAAACCAATAAGAGCGTCATATCACATTCCCTTTAAGAGCATGATGAACGAGGTGCGCTTGTTCCATGGCGCAAAACTATTATAACGGCGCATTTACCAGGCGCGCTTCAGAATTGGTTCTCAGCCGAGGAGATCAATGTTCTCGTCAGGGCCGTAAAAGAAAGAGAAGTGACATTGGGGATGGGACAAACCCACCTAAATTAGCTTCGGTTAAACATGCATATAATAATTTGGGTAAATGTGTAAGCTTTATGCCTATTTTTCCCATTGTCATGGAAACAACAATGATTTCCCTCGTGTTTTAATATTTTTCCTTATAATAATGTATCATTTTCAAAAAGTAAAATGCATCTGTAGATGAGAGAATCATCTACAGTGTATGCGCGTTGTTCACACTCTGTATTACGGCCAAGCATGCGCGCTTAAAATAGCATCTGAATGTACGCGCAACGCGCCACTGACTTTAGACTAGGTTTTTTCTGGTCAGTGGTGCAATTGTTTTCTGGAACTGCAAAATAGCACTAGGGAATGTTTGCGCCGAAACACGCCTCCTTTTCTGCGCTGAAGTGCCCAGGGAGCGCAAATTCATTTCCTAGTTTACCAACGTGCGTCTGTGGAGGGAAAAGCCAGCTTTGCGCGGGTGCAAAATAGGAATGATACATGCGTCAGTGTACAAAGTCATTTGCGCCGGGTGCAAGATAGGGCCCATAATGTTATACTACGTGTTAGTTCATTTGCTATACGAAACTAGCAGTAAGCTAGATCAACATTAGAATAACATACTGACCATATTCTAACATTTCATCATGTTGAGCTAACGTTATATAACATTGATTTGTTTTATGTACATTTGCTCACCTGTCTAATAAAGCTGTCAAGTCGTGACTCGTGAAGCTCTGTCAAGTCCAAGTTAGTTGCGGACGTGGAGCTCTCGGCATCTCAAAAACGCCACGCTGATATTGATCCTCATTTTAGTTCTCCTTGTTTGTCCCAAAGTCTGCTTGCCATGGTCTATGTTTTGAAAGAAACAAGAACTGCGTGCCGCTAAACGTTCCGCACTACGCAGTTGTCCACGTCTGTCGCCATGGTTACGTCATGGCTATGGCAGTATGAACGGAAACCGAGGATAGCGCGGATATTGCGTCATTGACAGGCAAAAAAATTTTCCGGGACGGCCACTTATTTAAAATTGGAATTTCTCTGAAATAAAAAATCTTTGGAGACTTTTGGGATATTGTATGTACACAACTGCAGGAAATATATCACACTGTGCAAGTGATTTTTGGATATTTTATTAAAAAATTCTTACATATTGTACCTTTAAACACCTCTGATTGGCCACTGTGTTGACGCACTCAACATATACTCTATGTCTCTGACTGTGATCAACGCTTCAAAAACATGTTGTCTTTGACGCTCTTCATCGAGCGCTTACACAGATACACATGACCGTTTGAAAGCGGCTCTATCAGCGGATCCTTCTTTCAGCGGATATATTAGGGATCTGCTGATAGACGCCTGCTTTTAAACGCTCCCGTGTGCATCTATGTAAGCGTTCGGTGAAGAGCATCAAAGATGTCATTGTTGATCATTGTAGCCAATCACAGACATGTTGAGCGCGTCAACAAAATGTCCAATCAGAGGTGTTTAAGAATCCGTTCAACAACGCTCAAAATGCTAGAGGGAAATGCTGGTATCGTCACAATTTTAAATTTCAGTACTGACTTGGTAACGAAGTCAGTACTGAACTTCGTTACCAAGTCAACTTCCATCGACCGGATGGAACTTCCATCGACCGGAAGTTGAAGCCGGCCGGGTGCCGCCATCTTGTAGCAGAACTTTACTTGCGTTAGCATTTCCATTGACTCCCATTCATTTCAATAGCATCTGGCTGCAGACAAGTGACGTCACTTGCACTCTCGGACTTGCACTCTCAGACACGAGCGCTTCCGCTGCAAGTGACGTCACTTGCAATCGACGCCTGCTCTCTACGGAACGCGATAAACGAAACGCGTGAAATTTGACCGCGTCAACACGCAGTGTTTGTCCCCGGCAATTTTTTACGTGTTTCTTTTGAACGCGTAGACACGCTCATTTTGGTCGTGTTAAGGTGTCATTTGTCATTTTGTTGACAGTTTTTTTTCAAATTGCTAAAACACTACAAGTGGAATTTGAGGCTCACTCAGTGAAACCATTCACTCATGTACCCAATCTTTAGACCAAGCCTGCAAAAATACAAGGACATTATATGCTTTGCACTCAGTTTGCATTTGAAAAACAAACTATTTGCAAAACTCTAAACAAATTTCTCTACATTACACACATCATTCAAAACTAACAGCTCTTGTGTTTCATCTGGGAAACACTGGCATTTAAATGCCACATTACCAAATTACCACATTTACTGATGACCTACAGCCAATAATCATGTGGGAAAACACTTGTACATAAATTGATCATTTAGAAATCAAAACTCAGTTATGAGAAAGAAAGAAATTATTTTTACTATTATAATATATTTAATTATTTTTAATTATTTTCAAGACATTTTGGACAATTTCATGCTCCCAACTTTGTGGGAACAGTTTGTAGATGAAAAACATCAAGATGATGCATTTTTTTTTCTTTTTATTGTAAATGTCAATTTACAGTACACAGTTAATGTGCAAAACAGACAAATACAAGGTACAAATAGACAATATACAACATATATAAAAACACATTAGCACATTATTCACTTTGCTCTAGTGTAGTTCGACAGTTTACCTTTAATTTCATGACATCGACTGCATGTTCAAGAAACATTTGCATGTCATTCATTACAGTAAAGATGAAGCAAAAGGGTTCCAGAGCATCGATTCTGTCCTGTGGAAACTCAGCCTTCTCTAATCTCTCAATGGCTTCCGCAACGTCTTGTTCCTCCATACACACTACTTTGGGCAAATGAACAGAACCATGCAGTGCACTAGATTGATCCAAACACCACTTGCAGGCTATCTTCAAATCTGGCATCAATCGACTCTGTGAAATAACACGGAGAACAAGGGATTGCAAGTGACGCCACAGCCGGTAGCGGAGAGCAGGTGTCGACTGCAAGTGACGTCACTTGCAGCGGAAGCGCTCTTGTCTGAGCGTGCAAGTCTGAGCGTCCAAGTCTGAGAGTGCAAGTCTGCAGCCTCTGCAGTCAGTGCAAGTCTCTCATTCATTTTGGCGTCACTTTGACAGCGAATAACTTTACATCTGAGGCGTTTAAAGACTCCATTTGCCCATTATTTATTTCTAAAGAAACACGACAATGTATACAGAGCTCCATTACCTTCTATGTTACATTATGGCCCCGTAGAAACAGATTTAGTAAAAATAGGTTAACGATTGCGTCATAACCACTCGACTCTCTGTCGCGCTGTACAGAAATTACCGTACAGACAGGAGGAGAAGCTCGCAGGCAATCGGGGGGACGTCCCGTCAATGGAGAAGCCCATAGATAATGAGTCCATAAAAGCAACGGAATACTTACTCCTGCTCACTCACGCCAAAGAACTCTTTGCTCAAGTTCCCCGTCTCTGCAAGATTAACGTTGGCAATTTTCACGCACAGCTACTAGAAGATTAACGTCTGTCAGACAGGTTGCTCACGTCATCAAGCTTAGTTTGAGTCGGTTTGAGTCACATTTCTATTTTTGGGTGAACTTTAATAAGGGCGTCAACTTTTCAAGCTTGCTGCTCATACCTGATTTGTATGAGCACTTTAAGCAAATGAAGAACATGCACCAGAAACTGAGAGATTCAATTAAAGAACAGGGAGGGTTGGTGAAGTTAAGTTCAGCAAATGTGTGAAAGCGTTTTGAGTGAGCCCTGATTAATTCCCTCAGCTACACAGTCTAGCATTAACTCATATTTCAGGAAATTGAAAGCCAGCTCTCTTTATTGCGTATGTTCACTGGGACTTTCATCAAGTAAGAGGCCGTGAAACAACAGTAAGGCCATGGTCAAACAGGCAATTACATTACACCCTCGGGAAAATCACTTCTAGATATAATTGTTATCTCTTTTAAGAGAACTCCCGACACTGAAAGGCTGCTGAGGGTGAAATCCTGCAATAGTTAAAAAAGAAACTTTTGGCCTTTTTTCTTCTTTGCAGCTGCTGAAGAGCAGCAGACTGAGTGGTAATCCAGGCTTTGAGCTTAGATAGTGCTGTCATTCCTTTGTTGGCTCTTAAATGTAAGATTTTAATTGAGATTTTTAAAGATCTAGCCTTTCGAAATCCTACCCCTAAATCCACCAAACGCCCCAGAGCTTTCCAGATAAAGGCAAATCTGCTGTTGATTTCAAAGTCTGAGGTTTCCTCTTCCTCACAGTTAAGTCAACTGTCATCCTCAGTGCCTCATAAAGTCAAAAAACAAAGCAAAAGTTGGAAAAAGAGCTACATTTATTTAGGAGGAGCCTCAAAACCTTGATCCAGTCTATAGAGTGTCTGTCAAACAGGTCATACTGCATTTGGAGATCCAGCTGATTGATTCAATTAATTAAATATATAGAAAGAAAGAACTCAAAGTATTTCTCTATGGAATTTGATGTATCAGTAAGTGTCTGTCAGTGTGTCTGCTGTTTAAGACTTTCACATTGTGCTTAACCTCATTAAGCAACGTTTTAGACTTGTAATTTTGAGAGTTCTGTAGCTGCAGTTTTAACGTTGGGTTATGAAACACTTTTACTGCTAATATCAAATTGCAGAGCAGAAAGTGAAAAGATGCAGTGCAAGACTGCTGTATTCATCCAATCAATGTCATTGACCTCATAAATACGCAAATAAGAACGTTAACCCAGGGTTAACAAATGTATGGTTAAAATCTTGATACTGACTTAAACTCAAATGTGAAGGGATATATATCAAATATTTCTACAACAGTTAGTTCCAGTCCTCGGATTTGATATAGCTGACAGAACAGTCAAACAGCACTTTTTACTGTTTGTTTCATTCTGCTTGTCTGTGTTTGGCAGTTCCAGACAGACTGTCAGTCTGTGAATTTAGTGGTGGGGATTTCTCAATGACGCTTTCAGCAGGTTGTTACTGTTATGCTTTAGTTTCACTATCTGTCCAATCTGATAACAACAATACTGTGACTTAAATGTAATTTACTGCTCTTTTTTTAAACAGTCTTAACATTCAAACTATAAGTGCAATTGCCACAAGTGTTTTATAGGACATCACAAATCTATGGCATTTCTGCAAAATATAACTCACTAGAAACATTAAAATCATGATTCAAACGCCAGTTATTGTGTACGTAAATTGGCCAGTGCCACCAAAAAGTTAATTTGTCATTGTGTGAGCCCTACTGGTCAAAATGTATAGATGTTGCACCATGGCAGTCAACCAAAGCTTTCTTATACAAATTTAATTTGTATTCTACTTTTTTGTTGACACCGACTGCTTACTATACTAAACAAGCATGCAAGTTTTTTCTAGATTAATGCTATTGTGTATCGCACTGAGCTTTTACAGTGAAAATACACAGGATAAAAATATATTGGCATATATACAGTACATATATTTGTGTAGCATTGTTACATGTAAACAGAATATTCATATTTGCATGTCCATTTTTATACATTTCTTGCATGTAAACTCCTATGTAGTTAAAAGGAAATTGCTACACAATGACTTCCAGGCTCCATGTTTACAGACTTGATTGTTAGATTGGTACGATTCTGATTCCTATTTCATTACTATAACAGGTAATTTGCCAATTTAGCAAACATCACAAACATTCAATAGAAACACTTATGGAATATACAACTATGTCTGAAAGATGTTTGAAAGGTTGTATTAATTGGATCAGATGATGAATGAATGTTTAGAAGTCGTGAAGAGTTTGACCTTTTTATTGAGAATTTTGCTCAGCAAGCCATGTGCATTTAGCTGTGCAAACTGACAATTGAACTTACTCCTTTGCACAAATCTGAAAGATTAAACAAAAAATTTCAGAGATCTGAACTTATTTTTTTGAAGGGGTCATATTATGCTTTTTAAAATGTTCAACTTTTTGTGTACTGTTGCTGTTTGAGCATGGAAATGGTCTGCAGTGTTACAAAACATTCAACAGGGAGTTTTATATCAGTAAGAACTGTTTCTGAACTCCCTTAAACACCTTGATTGAAGTCTTGAGATATGGGAACATAGTGCTAATTTAAATAAGTAGTGTGTAGTGTGTTGAAACTCAAGGTTATAGTAATGGGCGTGGCATTTCCGAAACATGCTCAAAAAGTGGTTGACCAATCACAATACACTGGTCCAGCTGACCAATCAGAGCACATTGCACTTTTCAGAAGGACAGGCTTCATAGAGACAGGAACTAAACAGAGCGCTACAAACAGACTGGGAAGATAGGTGCTGTAACAATGTAAAATATGTGACATCTCATTAGAGAATTGAGCCATTGAGAAAGCGATTGAGAAAAAATTTACTTCTGCGTTATTAAACTGTATAAAAGTCAAATCAAATTCACAATCGTGCTGTTGGTGTGAATATCAGCATAGCTAATTACCTGTGGCACTCAGCCTGCGGATGAATCACAGCTATGCTCATATATAGAACAACAACACTTTGCTTATGTGATATTGCTTAATTATTTTGCAGGGGATCAAGCTGTTTGTTTCAAATGCCATGACTGGGGAAAAAAAAGCCATTTCTTAAAAAAAATTATCAAGCACAATAGAAAATCGAAACTTTCTGAGATATATCACCCAGCCATAGTGTGAATATCCCCTTTATTCACTCACAATTTTTTACGAAGACAAAGTGGAGCTACGGTGTTTACTGACACACACGTCTGTGGGGAAAATGAAGTTTAAAATGGCTTTCCAAATCATATTTCTCGCTGGTCTTACAAAAAGCTCCACACCGCTTCGAGGTGCCAAAGCAATCGCTCACTGTTACATTAGCTCTAATGTCAAAGTCTTCAGCTCAGCAAACCACCGGCACCAAGATTACCCAAGAGACCAGAGCGCTGCGCACTGAAACACAGACCTGATCGCTTCAGCTGGTCGCTACACAGAAAAGCGCAACACCGCTCCCTTTTAAAGCCATTAACACCGCACAACAAACTCAGTCCTGAATTCAGCCCTGCAGTGTTGGAATCAGAGGAGATTAACCGCTCTCTCCTTCTATAAGGCTCCAGCTGGGGTTGTATTGTGCTGAGGATGTAAAGAACATCAGCACTGCTCATTGTCACTGCTTTATTTTTCATAGGAGGAAAACAAACTTCAACCGCTACAGTTGCATAGAAAACAAACCCATACCACATGTCATCCTGTGTCAACAAAACTCTGCAGGAAATGCCACAAATGTACATAAAGTTGTAACATCTGGCATTCATATAGTTCTACACCATGGGTTATTATCGTTAACTAGAACTAAAAAAAAGGAAACACTTTACAATAAGGTTTTCCTTTGCTAAGATTATTGGTAACACTTTATATTACAGTGTCATTGTTACACGTTGCATTACTGTAGTAATAATGTATGCACAATTACATGCAACTAACCTAAACCAAACCCTAATCTTAACTCTAACTCTATAGTAAGTACGTGTAGTTAATTATTATTACTCAGTATTTAAATGCATAATTACACTGTAACAGTGACACCTTAAAATGAAGTGTAACCAGATTATTTCACTACATTAGTTAACATGAATTTACCATGAACAATATTTCTAGAGCATTTATTATTCTTAGTTAATGTTAATCAATAACGTAAATAATTTACTAATAGATTTTTCAAGATCAAAACTTGTATCTGTTAATATTAGTTAATGCATGGGATCTAACGTGAACATGAATATTTTCATTAACACTAATAAAGGTTAATAAGTTAACATATATCACTCATTGTTATTTGATGTTAGTTAATGCATTAACTAATGCTAATAAATGAGACCTTTTTGTAAAGTGTTACAAAAAACTTTAAGGTGTCATTGTTTCAGTGAAATTATATATTTAAGTACTGAGTAATATTAATTAAAAACATTTATACTCTAGTCTAGGGTTAGGGTAGGATTAGTATTTGGTTGAGGGTTAGTTGCATGTAATTATGCTTAATTTACTGTTATTGCTATGGTAAGTACATGGGACACTGTAAAATAAAGTGTTACCAAAACTTAACTGAACTTAACTTAACTGAAATGAAATACAATTAAACTTATTTTATTTCAGCTAGCTGCCAAGGACATTTCTCATTTTCAATTATTTTAACTTACTAAAACTTCTGACTTCACTTATTACTAAAATAACTCAAACAAAATGAACTAAAACTATAATGAATAAAAATTATTTAAAAAAAATAATAGATATATGGGCAAATTTAAAAACAGAAAAATGAATAAAAATGACAAAAACAAAAAACAATACTAAACAAATTAAATGAAAGTGAAAACAGAATAAAAAGAATATAAAAATAAAGTCTGAAAGTCAAAATATGAACTCAAATTATAATAGTATATCAATTATACTAAAAAGTGTCCCCTCGATGCTTATTTTTTAAATATGCTGGCTAATTTAATGAGAAAATTGAGCACTTCGCTCCATCTCTCACAGGTCAGACAAACAAGTTATGTATTATTATTTTAATAATAATAATAATTCATATTATTTATTCATATTTTTTCCCCTGTTTGCTGTGTTTGATGTGACATCCCAAAATAGTTCCAGTGACCAGCACCAAATCTATAGCATTTACGGCTCAGGTTTTGCAAAAACAAAAACAAATTCACTGATTTTTTACCCAAAATCAGCACAGAAAATGCATGAAATACCAGCAGATGTCTGTCTTGGCCAACGCATCAGTGACACACCAGCAACTTCATTTATCCATAGATGTTTTTGTTGTTGTTTTAGGTTTTTTATTCATCACATTAAGCTGCAAAATGATCTCACAATCCAACCAGCTTTATCCACCACGAGCAGAACCATTGCTACCCTCCATTTATCATAGACAGACAGTTTAGAAATGTATTTGTGCATATGCATCAGTTTTTCAGGTGCATTTGCACAAAAAAAAGCCACATTGTTTATGCGTGTGTGTGTTGGGGCTGATCCGTCACGGTGCAAAACACTGCTCCACACTCCAGCACAGCAGAGCTGCAGCAAATAATGGGCAAATGGGCATATCAGTCCTGTGAGCGCCAAGCCATGAAATCTGCCGAATGGGAGTTCCTATGAAAGCAGCAGTGTTACGCACACACACAATCAGGAAAGAGACTGTGTTAAGACAGGGTTCCCCAACCTTTCTCAGGCCATGAACCAATTGTTGGATAGAGAAATGGAGCAGAGATCGCTGTCATATGACATACAAAATTGATTTTAATTGTATTTTAATATTTTGTTTTTTTTTATGCTTACTGTTCAAAGCCATTGTAACTCAGGCCTGCATCATATTTGCTGAATGAAATTGATTATTACTAATTTTAGGGGTGCTGATTCCAAAAAATAGAGCCCGTTTTGCACTCGCACAAAATATGATGTGGATTATATAGCATTCCCTTTCGTAGTCACTCCGAGTTACGTCGGATGACGGAGAATGGGGGTTTCGCCAGAAAGCCTATCATCTTCGAGTATTAAAAAACGAGCCTATGGCAGTGAAATGCCATGGGTCTGCGGAATTTGCATAATGTATCTCCGCCCCACCGCGTGGGTATTTAAGGAGAGACACCTGCAACAGCAGATCATGTTTTCGCTTCGGAGCCAAGAGCATCTCTTCACTCCACAAGCCAAATTCTGAGTTTTCTCAGTGACTACATCTCTTCGAGACGAGCGAACTCTCCGGTGTTGGTGTGACGGCGGTATCCAGCGAGTTTCACATTGCCTGCGAGCTGAGCAGTGGTCTGCCAGTCTGTGTGTTCTCCCTGGTCGCTTCAACATCCGCGGAGTTTTTCCTCTCACTAAAGAGCTGCACGCGGCACGTCTTTTTAAAGACGCGTCTTTCTAAAGACGATCTGCCCGTGTTTTTCTGAGTGTGGTATTCTGATAGATTCAGCTGATGGGCGCGAGCGCTGTTTTGAGTGTTTGGGCTTTGATCGCGCTCAGACAGCGCTCGTGGGTGTCACGTTCTCTCACTGGGAACGTGACCATCGCAATGTAACGGTCGAGACTCGATGAGCTCAATGAGTGAGAGTCCCCTCATCCACACCCCGATCTATTTTTCTCCACATGAGATAATACTTCGGCTGGTGGCCAGGGTGACCTAAGACGGCAGGTTTGGAACTAAACCGACGAAAAATTCCTCGGTCCACACCCCGTCTTTCACATTGCAACCTGCGTGGTCCCAGGTGAGTTCGCCGGCCCGCCCGCGGGCCCGCGGTCTCATTCGGTCCCCCGGCTGATGAAATCATGTATCACCGCATCACAAGGTGAGCTGGAGTCCTCTAGAGATGATGGCTCGTCTGTGCTGCCGTCCTCGGATGTGCTAGCATAATGAGTTTGATCCAGAGTGCACAGCTATGCTTCCCGGGCTGCCGCGAGTATCGGGCTTGTGTGGAACCTTCTGCCATGTCCCGAGCACTTAAGGCTGTTGATTGGTTTTTGGGGGTGGCGAACCCAAATCCTTTCTACCCGGACGTGCATGAAGAGATCATGAGATCGTGGAAGTCTCCTTGACTTTTCGCAACTGCTCAGTGGCCTCTTCCGCCTTCTCTGCCCTTGTAGAGGCCGCGGCCTAGGGTGCACTGGGGTTCCCCCTGTGGAGTGTTCTGTGGCAACACTTATGTGTCCCCACAGCGCCTCCACCTGGCGTGGCGACTCTTAAGCACCCCTCCAATGCCTGTAGGTTCTTGTCTACTCCGGTGGCGGGGACCTATAGAGCTGCGGGGCAGGCTGCCACCTCACTGCGTGTTATTGCCATCCTCCTGGGTGTTCAATAACATGCACGAGGGTAGGGCTGATTCAGGGCTCATCCTTGTGCTGCCTGCCGTCACCGACCTTGCTCTCCGAGCGACGTAGGTGACCGCACGCTCCCTGAGTCAGGTGATGTCCACATAGGTGGTCAGACACCTCTGGCTAACCTGGTTGATGTGCGCGAGGCTGAGTGATTTCGTTTCCTCAACTCCCCCATATCCCAGGCTGGCCTCTTCGGCGGCGCGGTCGAGGACTCTGCCCAACAGTTCTCGGCCGCCCAGAAGTGGACTGTGGCTATTTTGTCTGACCCCGCGGCTTTGCTACCTCCATCTGCCGGCTCAGACGCCTCAGTCCGCTTGCTGACGAATGCGCCCTCCTGCGACTTCCGCCCCCTCCCGCCCGGCCCCCAGCAGCACCGGGCCGCGCCGTGGAGGTGGTCGCAGGAAGGCGCCCCTGCCCGTACCGGTCCCGCAGCCCCGCCAAGGCCAGGCGCTCCCGTTACGGGCAGCTCAGATGTGGGTTGCAGTTCTTCAGGGAGTGGTTGCAGGGCCACTCCTTCCCCCAGTGGAGGGCTGGGGGAGAATCTTTCTAAACCAAAGAGCTGCATCCCATCTCTGAGCCCTCAGAGGGCCGGACGACAGTGCGCGACGCTCCCGGGCCTTGCCGCTCTCGTCCCCCTCTGTCTCTGAGGGCGCGGATGACAGTGTGTGCCGTCTCCGGACCACACCACTCTCGTCCCCCTCTGTCGCCAGACCCCTGGCAGAGCAGACCCCCGTGGAACGCTGGTCCTTCCCTGGTCTCCTCTGTCAGGACGCGGAGCATGACCGCGCCCCCGCACCGGGCCGCTATGCCACCCACGCCTGGGCCGGTCACTCCGCTTCGCTGCCCCTCCGGGGGGACGTCTGTCGTTCGGATGTTTCCGCTGGTTCAGTTCTTGGGAGCTTGGTTAGAGCTCCCCTACCTGTCCCGCTGGGTCGCCCGAACTATCAGGCTCGGCTATGCGATTCATTTCGCACGGTCTCCTCCCCGCTTCAGGGGAGTCCGTTTACTTTGGTCGGTGGCAATGCCCCGATCATGAGAGCGGAGGTTGCCACCCTGCTGGCGAAGGGTGCAATCGAGACTGTCCCTCCAGCCGAAATGAGGTCAGGGTTTTACAGCCCGTACTTCATTGTCCCCAAGAAGACCGGTGGGTTACGGCCAATCCTAGATCTGCGCGTCTTGAGCCGCTCCCTTCACAGGCTGCCGTTCAGGATGCTCACGACCAAACGCATTTTCGAATGCGTGCGGCCACAGGATTGGTTTGCAGCGATAGACCTGAAGGACGCCTACTTTCATGTCTCCATTTTACCTCGACACAGACCATTTCTTCGGTTTGCTTTCGAGGGGCAGGCATACCAGTACGCAGTTCTCCCATTCGGGTTGGCTCTGTCTCCTCGCGTCTTTACGAAGGTCGTCGAGGCAGCCCTTGTTCCCCTGCGCGAACACGGGGTTCGCATCCTGAATTACCTCGACGACTGGCTAATATTAGCTCACTCTCGAGTCCAGGTTGCGAACACAGAGACCTAGTGCTCCGGCACCTAGCCCATCTGGGCCTTCGGGTCAACTGGGAGAAGAGCAAACTTTGCCCCGTGCAGAGGATCTCTTTTCTCGGTATGGAGATAGACTCGGTCGCCATGTCCGCCCAGCTTACGAGCGAGCGTGCACACTCACTGCTGACTTGTCTTCGACAGTTCGAGGGCAAGAGTGCGGTCCCACTGAAACTTTTTCAGAGGCTCCTGGGGCATATGGCATCCGCAGCCGCAGCCGCGGCAACGCCACTCGGATTGCTTCATATGAGACCGCTTCAGCTGTGGCTTCGCGATCAGGTCCCGAGGTGGGCATGGCATCGCGGTACGCTCAGAGTTCCAATAACTCCGACCTGCCGTCAGTCCTTCACCCCGTGGCGGAACCTCAGCTTTCTACGGGCCGGAGTTCCCCTAGAACGAGTTTCCAGGCATGTTGTTGTCTCCACAGATGCCTCTGCCACGGGCCATATGGTCCCATTTCAGCTGCCCCAGTCGGTCCAGCTGATATGGGACCAGTTCGGGGACGCACAGATTTGTCTGTTTGCCTCCCACGACTCATCCCATTGCGCCCTGTATTACTCCCTGTCCGAGGGCACGCTCGGCACGGATGCACTGGCGCACAGCTGGCCGCAGGGCCTACGCAAATTAGCGTTTCCCCCAGTGAGCCTTCTCGCACGTATTCTGTGCAAGATCAAGGAGGACGAGGAGCAGGTCATATTGGTCGCCCCATACTGGCCCACCAAGACCTGGTTCTCCGAAACTGATAACGACAGCACCTCCTTGGCCAATTCCTCTGAGGAAGGACCTCCTTTCTCAGAGACGGGGCACCCTATGGCACCCTCGTCCCTATCTTTGGAGACTCCACGTGTGGCTCCTGGACGGGACGAGGCAGGTTTGAGTACCCTGCCACCTGTGGTGGCGGCTACCATCACTTCCGCTAGAGCGTTGTCCACGAGACACGTCTACGCGTTGAAGTGGAACCTCTTCGTCAACTGGTGCTCTTCTCTGCGAGAAGACCCCAGGAGATGCTCGATCGGTGTCGTGCTTTCCTTTCTGCAAGACGGGCTGGAGCGAAGGCTGTCTCCCTCCACCCTGAAGGTGTATGTGGCCGCTATCGCCGCTTATCACGATGCAGTTGAAGGTAAGTCTCTGGGAGAGCACGACCTGATCATCAGGTTCCTGAGAGGAGCGAGGAGACTGAATCCTCCTCGCCCTCCTCTCGTACCCTCTTGGGACCTCTCAGTGGTCTTATATGCCCTGCAGATGGCTCCCTTTGAGCCTCTGCAATCAGTGGAGATTAAGTTCCTGTCAATAAAGACAGCGCTCCTGGTTGCACTGGCCTCCATCAAGAGGGTGGGGGATCTGCACGCACTCTCCGTTGACGAAGAGTGCCTGGAATTCGGGCCGGCCTGCTCTCACGTGATCCTGAGACCCCGACCTGGATATGTGCCCAAGGTTCCCACCACTCCCTTCCGGGACCAGGTGGTGAACCTGCAAGCGCTGCCCCTGGAGGAGGCAGACCCAGCCTTGGCACTGCTCTGTCCAGTACGCGCCCTCCGTGCTTACGTAGACAGGACGCAGTGTTTCAGGACCTCAGACCAGCTCTTTGTCTGTTATGGTGGGAAGCTGAAGGGAAAGGCTCTCTCCAAGCAAAGGTTATCCCACTGGATAGTGGACGCCATTGCTTTGGCATACCAGCAGCAAGGTCGACTGTGCCCCCTTGGTGTGACCGCCCACTCCACCCGGAGTGTGGCGTCCTCTTGGGCTTTAGCGCATGGCGCCTCGCTAACAGACATCTGCAGAGCTGCAGGCTGGGCGACACCCAACACATTCGCCAGATTTTACAATCTCCGAGTGGAGCCAGTCTCCGCCCATGTACTGTCTTTTTCAAGCTAACATGGGAGCCGTTAGGTGTCTCGCTTGCTCGCCATTCCAATCCACGGACTGGATACGTGCGATATTTCCTCAGGTAGCCTTTCTCTCTGAAGCCCTGAGTTCCTCCAGCACTGTTGACGCTGGCGCCAGTGTCTATTGCCTGTGCGTCGGCTAGGTGCCTCCGTGTGCATGGTTCCTCCTCTAAGTAACCCCCACATGTGTATTTCCAATGTAAGCCTCTTTGAGCATGTGTCTTTCCCTCGGCAAGCCACCTTGCCACTCCTGGAGTTGAAAGTTGCCACCCCACGGGCTGGTCACTCCAGTGTTCCTCCATATGAAGCCCCCTCGGCCATATGTGTATTCTTAAGTCCTCCCTATGGGTAGGCATGCTGCGGCATATCTCCCCTGAGATATGCTTCCCAGTGTACCTTGGTATTCCTGTGTTAAGTAGGACTCCTTCGTCCGTGCCTATATCACGACAGGGAGGTCAGACTTCGCAGGGCACTGAAGACAGCTGTAAAGGTGGCGTGATTACACGGGGACCCCCATTCTCCGTCATCCGACGTAACTCGGAGTGACTACGAAAGGGAACGTCTCGGTTACGGATGTAACCCTCGTTCCCTGAGTAGGGAACGGAGACGTTACGTCTCCCTGCCACTTCCGCTGTACCGCTGGGTAGACGCCTGAGTTCAGTCTCGGCTCCTCAGCGAAGACATGATCTGTTGTTGCAGGTGTCTCTCCTTAAATACCCACTCGGTGGGGCGGAGATACATTATGCAAATTCCGCAGACCCATGGCATTTCATTGCCATAGGCTCGTTTTTTAATACTCGAAGATGATAGGCTTTCTGGCGAAACCCCCATTCTCCGTCATCCGACGTAACGTCTCCGTTCCCTACTCAGGGAACGAGGGTCACATCCGTAACCGAGACGTTTTTGCTTCCGAAAACGGTCTATAAGTCTTGTATTATCCCTTAATCACCAGAAAATAACTGCCACAAAGACATGATTCCTATCTTTCTCTGAGCCAGGTTAGAATTATTTTTAGCCATTTTTGTTTTTCAATAAATTTGTTTGTTTTTTTGCCAATTTTATGACATTTCATGCCTAATCCTGATTTCAAGGTTAGAATTGACCCAGATGTTTGTCTGCTACATCTGTGGATATTTTTTACTACATCCAAAGAGTGACAGAAACTACAGATTTGTATAAAAAAAGCTTAATTACGAATTTGTGTTTATGTAAAGTTCTTAAATTAAGTATTTGAACATATTTTTCTACTCCTTTGCAGATTGTAAGTTAAATTATACATTTTGAATACTTCTTTTTGCCAACCGAAACCTTTGACATTTGACTGCTTTTAGTGCATTGAAGCTAATACATATAATTTGAAAAATCTTCATCCTTATTTTGTGGAAAAAAAATTGTACGTGACGTTTTTTTTTTTTTTTTTTTTTTTTTTTTTTTTACTCAGCATCATCATATTCTGTTATATTCAGCCATTTTTTTAAAATCAGCATTTTATTTTTTTCAAGATGCAGGGCTGTGTAATAATCAGTTCTGATGTACAGAGTCATATATACATACATGTTCATGTCTCACTTAGCTGGACTTCACATTTTTAACTTTAGCCTTTAAATTATTTTTGTTTCAAGCATATTTAAAATTAGTTTGAGATTAAAACAATAATTGGCAGACCTCTAGTATTGATACAAATTGCCAAGTCATGGACACCTAATATGTGTGTCTTTGGAGTGTGTACTTGTCTGTGAGTGTATATGTATCGGACTGAAGTGTTAAATTGAACACATACATGTATTAGTTTAAGGTACAGCTGTTTGGCAGGTTTCAGTGTCACACCAGAGTCCTCCTCCTGCTAGTAATTAGTCCCCCCATAATGAGCAATCTGAAAGACCCCAGCTAATGAAACCACAACAAGTGGCCATCTCTCCATTCAAATCTGTCGCTCCATGAAAAGGAATAAGGCTTGATATGATTTCACCCCTACTCAGGATAGTCATTAAAGAATTGTTGTCATGACAACTAAGTGCATATGCACCAGCGCGTGCTCTGAGCGAGAGAAAGCATTTGTCTGTGAGCATATTGTGCATTTCACTTCTAGTTTGGCTGGTAGTTTAGGGTCCATTTAACATCATCACAAACACCCCGAGCTCAGATGAAAACATGTCAATATCTTGATCAAACTAGGTATAACAAAATGTCAGCCAGTATTATAACCAGATTTCTTTTTGTTTGTTTGTTTTTGTTTTTGTTTATTGAAAAATAATCTTCTTTCCACAAGAAACAAACAAAACAAAAACAAATTCACTAGTCAAGCGTAATTTTTTTTGTTTGTTTGTGTGTTTCTTGGCTGGATAAAGCAAACCCGCTTTTTGCTATAGTTTTGATGGATGAGGATTGCATACAAGGTAAAGATGATTGCGGTGATGTACAAAAGTTGTACAGTAGGGTATAACGGGGCTAAAGGTGCACCGGGGTAAAAGGCGCAATTGACTTTTATTATACTTCAAACCACTAGATGGCACAAAAATTCACATCACCACTTTTCTTAAAGACATCATGGATGTAGGATGTGGGATGTGGGAAGTGGAACTATATTCTCTGAAGGCGAAGCACTGCTACTTGGGCGGAGTGATAACCGCAGCACCTGAGACGCGCTCTCTGCTCCTCACCACGGCGCGTCTCAGGTGCTGCGGTTATCACTCCGCCCAAGTAGCAGTGCTTCGCCTTCAGAGAATATAGTTCCCAGTATTTATACGGTTAAAATATGTCTGTGTCTCATGTGACTTTGTTTTTTGTACACTCTGTGACTATACAAATCACAACATGTAAATAGGAAAATGTTTGCGTTATTTTGTCACTTATTTGGATTAGTATGCTAGCTGCAACCATTTACATCCAGTCTTTGTGCTAAGCTAGGCTAGCGGTGGGTGCGTCAAACAGACTTATAGCATGCACGGAGATCAAAAAGGTATGTATGGACTTATCTAACTCGGTGAATAGGCTAAAGTCCCAAAAAGTCAGAGTGTTCCTTTAACAACCGCTTGACCATACACGTAGAAATTGGTCGGATCCTTTAAGTGATTGCGGAAAGCAACGCATAGTTGATTCTGCACTAATTTGATCTAATATTTTATGTTTTTTTTTTTTTTAAATGTTGTAGATTTATCTAGCAAATGATAATCGATAATAGAAGAAATATGTAAATGTATGGTATTTGGGGTAAAACAACATCCCTGCTGTTGGGGCTAAAAGCACAATTAACATGATTATAAACAGCTGGCTGACTTTTTAAATTGTTAACATGACATGGCAATATTCAGATGGTAAATATCATGTAATAATAATAATACATTTTATTTAGAAAAGCGCCTTTCAAGGTACCCAAGGACACCGTACAAATTGGTAAAATCAGGGAAATACAAAGAACTACTAAAACACAATGCAGCTACATCCATGATTGAATTCACTGATAGTACGAACAGTACAATCAGATTGGGACATAGACTACATACAAAAGTCCATAAAATGCCAAAATGCAGAGAAAACATAAACACCCTCAAAGGGCATACAGGAGTATACTGAGCACAAGGTGAAGACTAAGTGTAGAAAAAAGACAAATAAAAACAGGGACAATAAAATAAAACAAAGATAAAAAGACTGCATAAATTGAAATCAAGGGGCTGACAGTAAAGCTAAGCTAAAAAGATATGTTTTTAACTTAGTTTTAAAAATAGATATACTTGTACTTTGGCGCATCTCAAGCAAGCGGCAGGGCATTCCACAGTTTAGGACCTGCCACGCTGAATGCCCTGTCACCCATGGAGCGAAGCCGAGATGCGGGGACTGCTAAGAGACATGTATCAGTAGAGCGAAGGGTGCGGGATTGCAGGTATGGAATGAGGAGATCTGAGAGGTAGGATGGGGCCAAATTATGTAGGGATTTATAAACAAGGAGAAGGATTTTATAATGAATACGGTAATGGACAGGAAGCCAATGAAACTTCTGGAGGATAGGAGTAATATGATCCCATATATGTGACCATGGACCACAAAGCCAGTCACATGGGTAAATATTTTGAAATTGAGATGTATACATCATATGAAATTCCATTGATTTAGGGATTGTTAGGATAGGATAATATTTGACAGATATACAACTATTTGAAAATCTGGAATCTGAGGGCGAAAAAAATCGAAACATTGAGAAAATCGCCTTTAAAAGTTGTCAATTTATGTTCGCGATTTTGCTGCATTCACTCACAAAAATAAATGTTTTATATATTTACGGTAGGAAATTTACTAAATATCTTCATGGATCATGTTCCATGAAGATATTTAGTAAATTTCCAACCGTAAATATATAAAACATTTATTTTTGTGAGTGAATGCACCAAAAGTTGTACAGTAGGGTATAACGGGGCTAAAGGTGCACCGGGGTAAAAGGCGCAATTGACTTTTATTATACTTCAAACCACTAGAATTTTAAATGATCAATTTTTCTTTTATGCAAAAAATCATTAGGATATTAAATCCTAATGATTTTTGGCATTAAAGAAAAATCGATAATTTTGACCCATACAATGTATTGTTGGCTATTGCCTCAAATATACCCGTGTGACATGTGATCCAGGGTCACAAATTAAGTTGGGTGTCCAGCTGAGATAATCACCATGGCCCGGTTCCCCAAAACGTTCTTATCGCTAAGTAGTTCTTAACCTCTCTCTTAACTTTATGGCACGATTCCCGACACGTTCATACGCTAAGTATATCTTCTGTAAGTCACACTTTCGTAAGGTTGGTCTGGACCATTCGTAAGCTCTCTCTTAGCGTTGTTTGAGCTCAAGACGCTAGTCGCCGCCACTGTGCAGCAGTCTTTAGAAATCAGTGCAGCGCAGTACAAGTCAAACTATGGTATGTTGACAATGTTGTGGCTCAACAATGATTTTATATTATGGACATTTTAAGACTAATAATAAATTATGTTCCCAATGGATACAGGCCTATTTATGAAGTTGACTTTATTTGGTATCAGAACTAATATGGTGGTAATTAGCCTAGGCTATTTCTTAATGTCATTAAAGCATTTAAATTGGCAATCACTTTTGATAATTAAAATCTGGCAAACAATTTGGCTCTAAATGGCTAAGATCTATAAATGGGTAAGCATGGTGGTGTCCAGTTAGCGACCAACTATGGCAGCGATCCAGCGTGTCCTGTATTGAATCAAAGATGGCGCCGGCCGCGGAGCCGTGTAGTCCATGTCAATTTTTTTATTCTGCAAAACTTAAGCCCTTTTGATATTTTGCCTGACGTGGCTATATTAAAAAAAATTCGCCTCCCAAGACAACTCCTTATGGAGCTGCTGGACCTTCTCAGACCTGCGCTTGCCAGGCTAACGCGGCGGGATTTTGCTTTAAGCCGTTAAGCCTTTAACCAATGGCAATCAATACCGCATTAAACAGAAGTAACTGCAGCTGCTTGCCAATCAATTCTGATTGTAAAGTACCTTCCCATTAATATAAAAGTGTATTACATAATTTTTAGAAGTCGTTAAACCCATGTCAAGACCAAGTGGCACAATGGGATAAGGAGGGTGGATGATTGGCGAGGGATACCCGGTTCATCTAACCGTCACAACATATCGTGTGAACATATTACTGACCATTTGATAATTTAATTAATAGTCTATATTTTACTGATAACTTAAAATATGTTAAAATAAATGTTACTGGAATAATTTGAGGAATGTTTCATTTGCATAGAACGTGTTGTCTTTCTTAACGCCGTAATGCAGCTTCGCGTGGAAAATTGATTCCTGAGCAATCGATGCCAACTAATTCAGCACCTTCACTTGGGACAGCGCCTTTGTAACGTCGAACGTAAGAGGCAGCGTCTTAAGAAGCTTCCTAAGGGACACTTCGGGGAACACACTTAGGAACATAAACAACTTTGGTAAGATGTATCTTTTGAGTCTTCTTAGCACGCTAAGAGTGAGCGTTTTCGGGGAACCGGGCCCAGATTATTAATGAAACTGTCATATTTAAAAATATATTAATCATTTCATATGATAAAATATCATATTTACTGTTACTACTTTAAAGCTGTATTACATTATTATGGGGTCTTCTTCAATGCTTTCAGAAACCTAACTTTTTTTTAAAGTTATGTTTCTATATTTTTAAAATGAACATATTTTAATGACAGTATACTTATTGAACAAAAATAACTTCTTTTATTTATCAAAATAAACAGAAAATAGTACAAACTTTGGTAAAGTGATTGTTTTGAACAAGTATTAACTTAGATATCATTCAAAACATATTATTTTAGCCCCTGGTAAGCCTTTTACCCTGTGTGTGCGGTAAAAGGCCCACCTTGATTTTTAACAAGACTAACCACTTTTATGATTTATTTTCACATGAAATATGTTGCTCCATCAATGTTCAATAAAAACTATGCCAAGGTGTGCCTCCAAAAGGGCATGTTAGAACTACTACTTAATGTAACCTCTTTTCTTTCTTTCTTTCTTTTTCTTTATTTATATAGCACAAGTAAACACAACAGAAGTTGACCACTGTGCTTCACATACCATAAATCCAACAATATTTAAGAAAAAATAAACTAAAATAAAGAAATATCATTCGTACGGAGCCCCCCTAGTCCCACTTTCTCAAAAAAATTTATTATAACTATCTCGTGGCCTCAAGATAAGTAACTTGTGGCCTCAAGATACTATCTCGTGGCCTCAAGATAGTATCTCGTGGCCTCAAGATAGTAACTTGTGGCCTCAAGATACTATCTCGTGGCCTCAAGATAGTATCTCGTGGCCTCAAGATAGTATCTCGTGGCCTCAAGATAGTAACTCGTGGCCTCAAGATACTATCTCCTGGCCTCAAGATAGTAACTTGTGGCCTCAAGATACTATCTCGTGGCCTCAAGATAGTATCTTGAGGCCACGAGATACTATCTTGAGGCCACGAGATACTATCTTGAGGCCACGAGATACTATCTTGAGGCCACGAGTTACTATCTTGAGGCCACGAGATAGTATCTTGAGGCCAAGAGTTACTTATCTTGAGGCCATGAGTTACTTATCTTGAGGCCACGAGATAGTTATAATAAATTTTTTTTGACAAAGTGGGACTAGGGGGAATGACTCCGTACATTCGGACTGCAAGAGAAAACATAGATACATTTAAATTTAAATAAATGCACGCTCCAAAAGATACAGCTTTAGTTTGGGTTTAAACTCATTTAAAGAGGATAGCGATCTCAAGGAGACAGGGAGGCTATTCCACAACCTAGGACCGACAACAGCAAAAGCACATTCCCCACTAGATTTTAAGCGTGAGCATGGTTGGGACAGATTATAATTACTCGTGGACCTTAGACACCTCCTCAAGATACTATCTCGTGACCTCAAGATAGTAACTCGTAGCCTCAAGATACTATCTCGTGGCCTCAAGATATCTTGATATCTTGAGGCCACGAGATAGTATCTTGAGGCCACGAGATAGTATCTTGAGGCCACGAGTTACTTTTTTGAGGCCACGAGATACTAACTTGAAGCCACGAGATACTATCTTGAGGCCACGAAATACTATCTTGAGGCCACGAGATAGTATCTTGAGGCCACAAGTTACTATCTTGAGGCCACGAGATAGTATCTTGAGGCCACGAGTTACTTATCTTGAGGCCACGAGTTACTTATCTTGAGGCCACGAGATAGTTATAATAATTTTTTTTGACAAAGTGGGACTAGGGGGGCTCCGTACATTCGGACTGCAAGAGAAAACATAGATACATTTAAATTTAAATAAATGCACGCTCCAAAAGATACAGCTTTAGTTTGAGTTTAAACTCATTTAAAGAGGATAGCGATCTCAAGGAGACAGGGAGGCTATTCCACAACCTAGGACCGACAACAGCAAAAGCACGGTCCCCTCTAGATTTTAAGCGTGAGCGTGGTTGGGACAGATTATAATTACTCGTGGACCTTAGACACCTCCCAGATACATTAACATGTACAAGTTCGGCCAAGTATGAAGGTGCTAAACCGTTTAAAGATTTAAAAACATACATCAAAATTTTCATGTCTACTCTGTAACGCACCGGCAGCCAACTAAGGGATAATAAAATCGGAGTGATATGTTCATGTTTGCGGGTCCCAGTCAGGAATCTGGCAGCAGCATTTTGGACCATTTGAAGCTTTGCAATTGAAAACTGGGGTAGTCCTACATATAAGGAATTACAATAATCCAGACGGGATAGGACGAAAGCATGTATAACTTTTTCAAGCTCTATCGAGGATAGAAAGTGCTTTACTCTAGATAATAGCTTCAAGTGAAAGAAACGTGATTTAACCACTGTGTTTATGTGTTTCTCTAGCTTTAGGGAGGAATCCAAAACCACTCCCAGACTCCTGACCGTAGGTTTAATATCACAGTGCAAGTCTGCAGTATTAAAAGTTGTATTATTTCCTCCTAAAGAGGGGCCAAACACTATAGCCTCTGTTTTACTTGCGTTTAAATGTGAAAAATGTAAGGACATCCAAGATTTAATGTCATTTAGTCACACAGATAGGGTTTCAAGGCCCTTTGTGTCAGTGCGCTTCAACGGCAGATAGATTTGAGTATCATCTGCGTATAAGTGGAAAGACACTCCGTGTTTCCTAAAAATTGATCCCAACGGCAGCATATACAATGAAAACAAAGTGGGAGCCAGAATGGAGCCTTGTGGAACGCCATAGGTAAGAGGAGCTATGGACGAAACAGAGTCTCCAATACCCACTGAGAAGGTTCTGTTTGTAAGGTAGGACTTAAACCAGCTCAGAGCATTTCCTCGGATGCCCACAGACTCTTCAAGGCGTGATAGTAAAATTATAAACCTCATCTATATCATGCTTGATATCAAAATAATATTTGTTTAGTATCTTACACATTGGTGTACTTCTCCTCACAGGATACATTGTATGCTTGTTATATTAATTCAGAATATGAAGGGACACAAACTGCCAACCCACTCTGATCATGCAAATGAGTCAGCTTCAAAACAAAGGAACTTTTCCCGCTTGAAAATGTAACTTTTCTCATTTGGCAAGCTAAACTAAAGTTCGTCTTCACTCAACCCTGAAGAATTGCAACTTAACCAGCATCGAATTACTGAACCATCAAGACTTTGTTCTGGGACTGCATCCAGAAGCTTATTCAACAGCCAAGGCATTGCAAGTATATTGTGCATTTAACTAAATAAACAGAGGTTTAGTGTAAGCTGTAGTCCCCTTGTTAACAAGGTGCTTTGAACTAAGAAACTAACGGTTCTATTCAGGTGGTTAACTGACTCTTTACTATAGCGGTCTTTGTTTCAGTTTCATTGCTTCACTTTCACATTCCATTTTACCCATGTATGCATGACTGTGTGTATGTGTTTGTTTAGATTAGTTATGTGTCCGTGATTTAGTTAAATAAAACTTTTGTGAACATTCATGTGAGTTTTGATTCTGGTCACTGCTTGTAAATCAAAGTCCCTTTAACGATGCGATCAAAGCTACATATTTGGAAAGAGTTATTTTTCTGTGGCCACGAAAAATATCCTTTCTGAGAGTTAATAGACGATTCATTCTGAGTATTCGTTGGACGGACAGGTTAATTGATTGTATATGCACAGACATATTTCAGTACATTGACGTTGTTTCCACACACATTCAGGGTAATGTTTTGATTTGTCATGTGTATGTTGCTGTGTTTAGTAATTCTGAATGGATCCGTGTACGGTTGAGAGGTTTTTTCTTTATGTGGCCCTGTTCAGTATCACAACTTGAGTTGTCTTAAATGTAAACGCTCTTTGCTGTTGCACTGTACACACTGTACAATGTTTTTAATGTACACTGTTTTTTATGTGATTGTTTTTTCACGGGTGCTTTGGTGTGCATACATTTAGGAATTACTATATGGACTCTAATTTGGTAATTTGGTGTCCTTTGGGAGTCTCCAATTGTCCTTTTTTTGGGAAGACACCTAAATTTACCTTGAACAAAGCTTGCAGAAAATACAGTTTTGTGAGAGTCACCCTTCTTATGGTTTACTTTATATATAGCAAATTATGACATCTATTTATTGACAGCCCTAACATATATAATTTAGAACATGCCAAATTCATTAACATTACAACAAGGTTAAGAACAAATTCATGTAAACGTGTTGTGAGTTAGGTGGACATTTACATGAACAATACACAAAATTATTAGTGAATAAGAACCATTGTTGCTTTGCACAAACAGACAGATGCTCTCTGGCTGTGAGCACCATACACCAAACACTTTTTCTGGACTATATCCAGTGACTGTGGATGGATGGACGGATGGATGGATAGATAGGCAGATAGATATAGAATGACTCAGATCAGAGAAGAGCATATGATGAGAGACAGGAGGACACCTTATTTGTGTCCATGCAAAAACACTCATTATCCTCCTTCGCCAGCCGAGCCATCAAACGTGATTAGTTCTGCTGTCTTCACTCAACACGCCAGCCTGTTATTCCTGCTCAGAGGCGAGGCACAACACAAACGAGCTTATTATTACAGCAGTGCTAATCTCTTCCCTCAATGTAGAAAGAAAAGCCCTTCACATTGCCAGTTAATGTTTAAAGGTAGGTGACTATTTGTGACAGTAAATTAGGTATTCATATGTGCCAAACCACTGTATCAGTCATTTAGCTACAGACATTGAGCTCTCATGCCAGTTGACAAATGTGGTGCATGTAAAACTTCTTACCCATCATCGTCTTAATAGCCTTTAAGATCTTCATACATTTCAATGGGTAGCAAAGAAGACATGAGTCTTGACATCTTAACATATTGATTCATATTATTAATTGAATAGTAAAGTATATCCAGTGTTTTGCAAGCTACTTGGAAAATGTAGTGAGGTAAGCTAGCAGTCACTCTACATTAAATGAAGCTTCACTACACTGAAGCTACCCCCCTGGGAAATGTAACAAGCTAATCTACAGTGGGGAAAATAATTATTTGATCCCCTGCTGATTTTGTAAGTTTGCCTACTTAAAAAGAAATGAAGGGTCTATCATTTTTATGGTAAGTTTATTTTAACGGATAGAGACAGAATATCAACCAAAGAATCCAGAAAAAACACATTATATAAAGGTTATAAATTGATTGGCATTTAAAGGTACAATATGTAAGAATTTTGTAATAAAATATCCAAAAATCACTTGCACAGTGTGAGATATTTTTCTGTAGTTGTGTACTTACAATATCCCAAAAGTCTCCAAAGATTTTTTATTTCAAAGAAATTCCAATTTTAAATAAGTGGCCGTCCCGGAAAAAAATTTCGCCTGTCAATGACGCAATATCCGCGCTATCCTCGGTTTCCGTTCATACTGCCATAGCCATGACATAACCATGGCGACAGACGTGGACAACTGCGTAGTGCGGAACGTTTAGCGGCACGCAGTTCTTGTTTCTTTCAAAACATAGACCATGGCAAGCAGACTTTGGGACAAACAAGGAGAACTAAAATGAGGATCAATATCAGCGTGGCGTTTTTGAGATGCCGAGAGCTCCACGTCCGCAACTAACTTGGACTTGACAGAGCTTCACGAGTCACGACTTGACAGCTTTATTAGACAGGTGAGCAAATGTACATAAAACAAATCAATGTTATATAACGTTAGCTCAACATGATGAAATGTTAGAATATGGTCAGTATGTTATTCTAATGTTGATCTAGCTTACTGCTAGTTTCGTATAGCAAACGAACTAACACGTAGTATAACATTGTAACTTTCAACACACATTTAAATGCCGTTTAGTTTGATAGTGTAACGTTAGACCAAGTGAAGCAGCGCTGCGTTACCTCACACTTTTAATTCGTCTAATAAACTGACCTGTGTGAGTATCCAGCAGGGGCGTTGCTAGGGTCTTGATACATTGGGGGCTTAGCCCAGACCCCAAAACCACCCACCCCCGCTTTTGGTAACTACTACTTCTACTCAGAGGCACATAATAATAAGCAATAATTATATAAATGGGGGGTCTGGGGGACCTCCCCCAGGAAACATTGGGCATTAAACACTTAATTTCCAGCATTCAGGTGCATTTTTTGTAGCTAATTTAATTGATAGGTAAAAAGATAGAATGCTTTATTTGTAGAACTGCAACAGCTATTCACAGAAACACAAATAAATAATACATGAATATTAAATATATAAAAAAATGAATATAAAACTATATATATACATATATATATATAGGCTATTCTGTGTAGATATTTATCTATATCTATTTAACTATCTATACACACACACACACATAAATCACTCCAACAGTGTGCTTGCATGCTCCCCCGTAAGAAAATTTTAAATATTCCATATTTTAAAGCATCAATCTGATGCATTTTGAGATGCATTTTTTGCCAACCTGGAGAGCTGGAGAAACTTAACTTCAGCCATGAGTCAAAAATATTATGGCCTCCGTAGCGTTAGCTAATAATTTTCCACCGGAGCTTTAGCTAGCTGGCTAACGTTGCGTTCTCTCCTGCTGTGTTCAACGACTCAATTCATGCAAGCTAAGCCTATGTCAACAGAGCTCCTGGGTAACTTAGATATAGCCTACCAGAAAATATTAGGGATGTCCCGATATAATTTTTTCTGAACCGATCCAATCCGATACCAAAAATTCGGAGTATCAACCGATACCGGTCCAATTCCAGTGCAGTTTTTTTTAAATCAAGTAGAATTTCTATAACTCTGTGTGTTGAACTGATAATCACTCTTTTGTGTGTTAAACACAATCTACTTAATACAGACAACTTCATTATAAATAAAAACAACAAATCAAAAAAATATATATGATCATAACCTATGACAAAAATTATATTATAAACTAGATTAGTGGATAACTCAGTCAAATTTAGTCTAGAAAAACAATAATTGTATTAAATCTGAACATTTAGTGAAAAAAACATTATTTAGTGGGGAACAAAGAGACAATAAGTGTAGCACTAAATCAGGTAAAACGTTACACATTGCTCTTTGTATTGTTGTAAAATACATTCATGAAAAACAAGATAAAAATCAGAAAGATCAATTATTATAGGCTATATATAGTCTACTATAAAATTAAGACATTTTTAAATGTATAGCACAGCTGTTTAATGAGGCAGCAACATATGATAGATAGGACAGAACAGAACAAAAAAAGCTATTAATAATCTTTCATTGCGCAAAAGTATTATGATATAATTATGAAAGACTCATGTGCGGCACACAGCGCTTATGCGCATCTCGAGCGCAGAATGGTGCGCTTGAAGCAACACAGAGTCACAGCGCGCAGAAAAGTTCAAAGCACAAAGGAAAGGCATATCGATGCATAGTGTATTATACAGTAACAGTATCTATCTATGCAATAGTTTATTGAGCCTTTTCTTTTAACAGTTTTAAATTTCAGTTAATTTGCGCGTGAAGAACAATTATCGTGCTCTCCAGTGTGATCACGGTAGAAGCGAATATTAAGCAATACAGTCCAGCAAGATATAGTCATTTTATGCGAAACCATATAGTTTTATCTACCGTCCGATAAAGTATAATAATAGTAACATTGAATCATCTTGGAGAGAGTTTCATCGTTGACTGTCGTAACCAAACGCAACGCGCTGTTTGATGCTGAATGGAGAATGACTGACAGCCGCAGCGGAGGGAAACGTTTACGTGATCTTGAATTTAACGACTTAAATTTGTATTTCTATCTCACATTATACTATAGTTTTCATATAGTATATAGTATACCTTCCCCCTCTAATGTCCATAATAGCTACCACCACCAGAAGCCACAAACATGGCTCTTTCAGGCTCTCTCTCTCCTCTGGTGCGCACTCTAAATGCAAGCGTGCTGTAACTATAACCATAGTAACTTTGATCTGCTTGAACACATTTTAATCGTCTTTAATACATGATTCCGAAGGATAGATTAAAAGACCCGGTCATTTTTTTTATATAAATACAAAATTATTAAAAAATAATAATAATTATCAAAAAAGTAATTTTTTTGAGATCCGGGGCTAAAAAAAAAACATCCGGGGCTGAAGCCCCGAATGCCCATGTCTAACGACGCGCCTGGTATCCAGCACTTGCGGGTAGTTCGGTAGAATTAAATGTCCTTATTCCTTTATATCCGCGGGACTCACGTGTGATATCTGTCTCTTTAGCAATCGCGACCTGCTTCATACCACTGTAATGTTAAAAAACATAAATGTTTGCACTCATCCATAAACATTATTAGATCCATCAGCTTGACAGCAAGTCCCATCATTCAGCTCATCACTGCGTCATAAACCTACGCCTTTGTTATTGTTGGAAACTGCGCCCTCTTGTGGCGAAAAAATCTTACATATTGTGCCTTTAAGTGAGTGAAATAGGTATTTGATCCCCAAGCAAAACATAATTTAGTACTTGGTATAGAAACCCTTGTTGGCAAGCACAGAGGTAAGACGTTTCTTGTAGGTGGTCTTGTAGTTTGTCACTTATTTGTCGTAGGTCATTTCTTTGTAAGTGGGCAAACTTACAAAATCAGCAGGGGATCACATAATTATTTTCTCCACTGTACAGCAACATGGCAAAAGTAGTTTACTACATATAAGCTATTTTTTTAATCAATTTTTATATTGAACCAACTTCATTCCAAGTTAATGCTATCTCAGTGATCAATAAAACTGTCAGTCAAACAGATGGGCAGGCATAATTGTTCAGTTCAATTGTTTATTCAACAACTGTTCCAAACCAATTTGGCAACAAAAACAATAACACAACCATAGCTATATAAACCATATAACTGTATAAAACCATAACTATAATAACTATAAAAAAAAACAGGTGTGGAGAGTGTGTGCACCTTTCCATCAAGTAAATTTCTCGTGTGTCAGCCCAAGGATTGGTACGTGATGTCACTATCCGGAGCAGAAGGTGGCGGTAATGCATCAAAAAGCTGGTTGCCAACCGCTGTGTAAGGTATCTGGGGTAAATCATTGACTCTGTCCTGAACGCAAATAAAGCACATTCTTCCTAAAACCCAAAGTTTTTAGGATTAATGAAAATTACTGGACTTTGGTGCCAACAAGTCTGCTCCTAACACTTTTACGACCCTGGAACACTCGCCAGAGACTAACCCTGCATTCTCCCACTCACGTAGTCCAAGCTTCAAAGGAATTCCAGAGAACCCCCCCCTGTTGGGTGCTCAATGCACGCAGATACAAACACACACACATATATGAACTTTTACTACTCTCCTCATTTAAAGACATTTACTGAGGTATATTTGGTATGTTGTTATGTTTGTCGATTGCCCAGGTCCTATGAAGGGATCTATGAGTGTGTGTTAGTTTAAAACAAACTAAAAGGGCAGTTAATTATGCTTTTAATGTAACTTTGCAATATAACTCTCCTTAAATGTCTTTCTTCCTATGTTCAGAATCCTAGTGATCTGACAAGGTCATTTATGTAATTGAACAAGCCATAAAATGTATTTTACTATGTTTTACCATCTTTGAAATGATTCTGAACAAATTCTGACTGATCGTAAAACCTGTGAATGCGGCCTTAATTTAGCTTTGACAAGACAAAGAGAATTTTGCCGCCAAGAGTTTCGTTGAATGTCATTGGCCAGTTCGCACCTCAGAGGTGTGGACTCCAGTTCCTTTAAAGAGAACTGGACTCGCTCTTCCTGCCCTGTCTTCCCTCTCTGGCTGGTACCCCTGTCTTCCCTCTCTGGCTGGTACCCTGGACTGTTCTTCCTCCAACATGTGACGCGCGTTTGACTCTCTCGCTCGCTCATACTCTGGACTCTCCCTTCCTTCATCATGTGACTCCTTGGTCCATCGGGACCTCGTGTTCATGCGATGACCCATCTTTCCTTTGTTTGTCTAGTTCAGTTTTATTTTCCCTTTTGTATTCTCCTTTGTTCATTCTCACCGGCGAGTGAAATGAACTTAGTTTGAATCATTTCTTTGGCAACACCTTCAACGGACGATTTGAACATCCCGCCACACGGGCGCGCCGGAAAGGACCTCTGACCGGGTCCGGAACACACGCACACACACACGAGAGAACATGATCAGCAAGTATTCGTTTTCCTACCGAGATCTAAATACTGCTAAGATTGCCTGCCCTAATTAGGGTACGATTTGACTAGTTGTCTCTCTTAACGGTTCTGTGTCTGATGAATTTTGCCAAACTCACCAGCTCTCTCTCTCTCTCTCTTTCTATATGCATTCTCCTTCCTCGATGTTTTATTGTGTTTGTAAATACATTTATTCCTTGTAACGTTTATTAACCGTATACGTAATCACCTTTATTAAATACATATATTCATTGATTGATTCTGCCTGTGCTCATACTTCAAATCACTTAAATGTTTCGATCAGCTACAAGCTTTGAAATGGTATAATACTTTAAATAGTATTGTGACAAAACAGGAAAGCTATCTTTTACGGCCGTAAAGATCGTCTCTTCCTGCGAGTCTCTTAAAGGTTATTTCTCTGTGGAAATTGATGAAGATCCGTGACCAGTTTGCTGGACAAACAGATTATTCGATACTGATTAATTCCATTGAGGAGTATCCTGAGAATCTATATATTCTAGACAATTTGTATATGAATATTGAATTATAATTCGTTATGATTTGATCATTGATAAATAAAATTGATCTATCTTGCCGATCTGTATGAATAATTGATTATACATCCATTGTATTCAGTCGTTCATAACAGATTGGCAACGTAACCCCCTTTGCCGGGTGAATTTTAACATGTATTGTTATCTGGGTCAAACCCGTATCAATAGTTATTAATTTGTAATTACTAAATATTGAATACATATTCCCCAATGGCCCAAATACTTTACAGCTGTAAAAGACAAAGAAGTAGTCACCGTCATACGGAAGTACTTCTGTCAGCTACACAGATCTGTGTATGGCGGTGGTGTCACTTACTGATCCAGGATCAGTAATCCTTAGCAGTTGTATTTCCGATTTGAGCTTGAGCTTCAGAAATGTAGCTTGTGTGGACGCTACCGCAGTACTTGATCATCAAAAGAGCTTTGCTACTGAAAAGCCATTTGTTTCAGAAAACAGTGACGCTACCACCACGCTATTGAGAAATGTAGTTAAACAAGTAACGTCACTACTTGTAGCGACGCTACAGCCCAACACTGAGTATATCTTCAAACTTATATTTGTGTTTGTGTAACATGTATTGATTTATTTATTTATATAATCAGGGACATCATTGAAGATGTGTCCCAGAGCATCCTAGGATGTATCTTTAATCACTTAGACTGGCTCAGCCAGTGACACTCAAATAGACTGGGTGAGAACCAAGATTAGGTCGGTGACAATTGGAGAGTCAGTTGAAAGCTTGGAAAGACAGCAACCGGGGCAGGAAGGGGTAGCAGTAGGACAGACCTAATAATGATGACTGTAGCAAACGGATTATTGACGAAGACAACGGGGAGACGCATTTGCGGGAAGGTCTGTAAAAATGAGCACAGCCTCAAGATTCATCAGGCATGAATGAAATGCTTGCCACAGGAGGGTGCAGCGCAGGGCACATGATTTACTCCTGGGGAGACGAGGGAGGAGCCCGGCCTGGAGTCACCCCACAAAGCCCAGTACCTCTATGCACAAATCCCCCCAGCTCCCAGCAACGTAGTTCAACACCACATGATCAAGGGGCCCTTCAGCAAATCCACATAAAGAGTGGCTCTAGTTAGATGAGGAAGTTAGCCTAGAAATCTAGACGCACCCTAGCCGCAGCTAATTTTATTTTGCAGCCAGGGTGGTCTAGCAACTCTCCGTTGACTTTCGAGCTGGAAAAACCAAACTCTAGTCAGGCCAATCACATCGAGTATAGAGTCGGCGGGCGGGCTTAAAGGTCCCCTATTATGCCCCTTTTCACAAGATGTAAAATAAGTCTCTGATGTCCCCAGAATGTGTATGTGAAGTTTCAGCTCAAAATACCCAACAGATCATTTTTTACAGCATGTTTAAATTGTCATTTTTTGGGGCTCAGAAAAACGCGCTGTTTTAGTGTGTTTAGAACCTTCTGCTACTGCCGGCACAGGGGGCGGAGCTTCATGAGCTCGCGCTCAGTCTCTCAGGACAATTTCATCTCACGGAATGATGATAATATCAGAAACTCTCAGTAACGGTGTTCATTTCGAGTCGGACAATAATGCCTACAGAGTCAGAGTGCTGTATAGAGATGGAACAGGTATAGTTTAGTAGTTTAATTACGGTTATTATAACGAATTTGTCATCTCCTTGTATGTATCCATTATTTATTAATAGCCTACAAGTCTGCTGTTTCGGACCAGGTCCGAATGATGATCAAACATATACTGATGAGTTTAATAAAGTTTATTGTACATCACACAAAAGATGAAGCGTCAGTTTTACTTCAGAAAATCACCGTAAGAGCTGAGTTAACACAGTAAGTTATAAGAAGTGCGCAAGTTGAGGGAGTTGAGGGAGCATTCCTGTGGGCGGACGACGTTAGTCAAAAAACTGTTCTACTGACGTCATTAAAGAAGGAAGTAGAGGGATGTAGTCCAAACGGGCCGTTCGATGTAGGCGACTTCTGTTAAATAAAATATCTCGCTTGGCATTGAACTTTGAGCGTTTATAATTTTACAGATATTATTTATACTCTAACAACAACATTACACACTAACTAAAGTTTGAAACATGGGATCACGAAGAACGGGGACCTTTAACATAATGACGACAGAGTTGAGACGGTTCCCTGCTACTTGAAAACAAAGAATGGCTGCTGCTGCTGGCGAACAGCGGTCTTTCGAATCGGCTTTGGCTGCGACTCTGGAGGACTTGGAGTTAAGCTTTTCTTTGAGAAAAGAACAAAGAACGGCACTTAAGTCATTCTTAAAAAAGGAAGATGTGTTCATAGTTTTGCCGACCAGATACGGCAAAAGTTTAATCTATCAACTAGCTCCGCTGGTGGGAAAACACTCTGGTTGGTTGTAGTGCTATCCTATTGCGTGCAGAGGGAATTTGAAAGACAACCGTTTATCCCGCCCCTTGGATTGAGCTCTGCCAATGGTGAGTTCCCAGACCCAACATCTTGATGTGGCTCTGGCTTGCCAGGCTATGAGGATGTAGCTAGAATCATGTAAATAGACGACTTCAAACAATGACTACCATCATTGTCAGCTATTTGACAAAGAGGTTCGGAGTTGAAGAGGTTAAAACTAGCAGAGCTAACTACACTATGAATCGAAGGGCAGATAAGATCCACCAGCTGAGACAAGAGCTTTGTGTGCTGACGAAAAAGTTCAAGGCAGCTACTGAGGATGAGAGACCACTACTGGTTGAGCTTCGTAATATAAATCGGAAAAAATTGTTGACCCTTCATGGAGCAAAATGCCACAGGAGTAGAGGAAGAAAGAGAGCCAGGAAGCTGAGTGCTTTTGTGTCTCAACCATTTAAATTCACAAAGCAGCTGTTAGAGCAGAAGCGGAGTGGTCATCTAGCCTGCTCTAAGTGTTCTATCTAGAAGAATGACAGACTGCTAGACAGAATGTCTACATTGACACAGAAAGTACAGAAAGGAGGCATCCTTGGTATGGAAGGCTGTCTGGAACACACAGGAGTCGTCACCTAGTTGATGAGGGAGGCACGCAAAGGGAAAGGAAACCTCATTGCACTTCGGCTTGATCTTGCCAATGCCTATGGTTCTATACCCCATAAGCTGGTTAACGCTACCATGTGCCTTGCAAGATCAAGAGCCTTATCCTGAATTACTATGGGAACTTCAGGCTTAGAGTCACCTCTGGGGAAATGACATCAGACTGGCATCGGCTGAAGAGGGGGATTATAACTGGTTGTACCAGCTCAGTTATTATATTTACCCTTGCCACGAATATGATGGTTAAGGCAGCTGAAGGGAGTGCAGAGGTCCTCTGTCCAAGTCTGTCATTTGGTAGCTACCCATCAAAGCCTTTATGGAGGATCTCACGATCACTACATCATCAGTGACTGGAAGCAGGTTGTTCTTGGACAACTACTAAATACTGTGTGATTTAGTGATGCTACTGCAATTCAGGCTACCACCAAGGAGCTTGGGAGTTTGTCACATCAGTTGACAAGTCTGGACTTCCTGCCAGGTTTAAGGCTTGGATTTACCAGTATGGGATTTTGCCTCAAGTCCTCTGGTCCTTGTTTGTATATTAAGTAACCCTGTCAACTGTAGAGACTCTGGAGAGGAAGATCAGCACGTACCTCTGCAGATGGCTGGGCTTGCCACGTAGCCTAAGTAGTGCAGCACTGTATGGAAGGGGCAAAAAACTCCATCTCCTGATTAGCAGCCTTGATGAAGAGTTCAATCTTTATCAAGATTGACAAGAGAGTCAATACTTTATCGGGACTCCATGGATCTTAGGGTGGCATCAGCCGGTATTATGGTCAAGACAGACAGGATGTGGAGAGCTCAGGAAGAGTTGTAAAGGGCAGAGTCCTGACTTAGGCACATGTTGGTGGGTACTGTGGCGATGGGGCGGGCAGGGTTGGGAGCCATAACACAGCCACGCTATGATAAGGCCTGCATTAAGGAAAGATGTCAGTTAGTCCTGGAGAAAGTGCAGGCAGGTGTAGAGAAAGAACAGATTAACAAGGTAGTAAGCATGTGGCAAACAAGGTCCTTGGACAAGATGGAAGGGAATACTGCAGAGGAAGATCTCATGGCATGATATCTGGCAGGCAGAACCCCGGCGAATTACGTTTACGGTCCAGGCTATGTACAATGTCATTCCCAGTCCAGCAAATCTCCACAACTGGGGAATGAACAATTCTACAGCATGTTCGCTGTGCCGTGGAAGAGGCTCTCTCGAGCGCTTACTCAGCAGCTGTCCAGTAGAGCTGGGGGAGGGACGCTACTGCTGGCGACATGACCAGGTGGTGAAGGCAGTTGCAGAGGCTATCGCAAAATTTGTGAAAACCCACTGGCAGAAAAACATCATCTTTGTAAGGGCAGGTAAGCAGTTAAAGTCACAGCCCGAACAGCATCAGGGATGCTCAATTCTGCATCAGATTGGGATCTCTGAGTCAACTTGGGGAGGCAGCTAAAGTTCCCGAATTACATCATGGCAAATATGTTGAGGCCAGACATGGCGCTGTCATCGCCTTCGTCCAAGCTGGTTCTCCTAATAGAACTAACAGTTCCTTGGGAGGACCGAATGGAAGAGGCCAATGAGAAAAATATATATCAAATATCAAGAGCTGGTGGAGCAGTATCTGTGGAGAGGCTGGAAGGCATGCTGCGAGCCCACTGAAAGTGGGTGCAGATGGTTTGCTGGCCACTAACTCTGTAAAGTCCTAACTAAGCTGGGCATTATCGTTGCCGCAAAAGGCAAAGCTATTAAGGCTTCTTTAGAGGCTGCAGAGAGGTCTTCGAGGTGGCTGTGAATCCGGAGGAGTGATTTGTAGGCGAGTGCTGCTGGGACACAAGCCATAGCCTGATCTAACCTGGCTGACACAACCCATTGTGCTTTGGAGGAGGAAAACTACAAAAAGCTACAAAACATGGCGGATGTGTGCGACCAACAGTTAAGTAGAGAGGTTTATATAAAAGGGTTTGAGTGAATAATAATCAACATTTAAGCTGTTAAACAAAATATTTATTTAATGTTATCCATGTTATATTTCATCTGCAAAAACAATGTGAACTTTAATAAAGATTCGTTTGGCTATTAACTTTTAAATGCATCGTTATGCATTAATATGAGGAGAGTCTCCGCATGAAAGACCCACGACTGGCAGATCAACGTGCTACTGCATTTCTCTCCGATACAGTAGGAAATTAAATTAAATTAAATGTGGAGGATGTAAACTGTGACAAGATGATTGACATGCCAATTTACGGTGACAGGATGCATGTAACTAAGCCTCAGAGAGCAGCCATTAAAGATGATATTTTATGACGTAATAGTGTGTCCCAAAGCGTGTCTACTATTCTGCAACACACTCAAAAGTATGTACTTTTTATTCACAAAACGAGTACATACTTTTAGGGCGTAGTATAAGTAGGCGAAATGGGACGCAGCATATGACATTCAAAGTAATAATTTATAAAACTTTAAATAAGATAATTTGGTAACTATATTGCAATCACAAAGATGTGCAACTTTATGGTTCGGAGGTCAGTTCTAAAAGGCTAAATCTGGCAATATCTTACAGTGTATTAGAAAAACAGAGCTATGTATTATTTAAATGCACATTTGGTTTTCTTTTTAGTCTTTCAGTCTGTTGCCATTTACAAATTTCAACATGACATTTTGTATCTGTGTTTGTTCTGAACAGGAAAGCAGATTGAATCTGTTTTGCAGAGTCAGAAAAGATTTAAGCAAAGAGCATGTGCAGTTGACATTTAACAAGATAGGCTATATATATATATAAATGTCCTCTCACTTTCTACTGCTTTTTTTTCAGCATATTTCATATTGTGTGTAAATATGTGTAATATAAACATAAACAGATTCAACAACTGATAAATAAACTGAGCAAATTTTACAGACACTTGGTGAGCAGAAATGGAATAATAAGTCTCTGAACAGAGCAGGGGTCATAGACATTTCCTATCTGGTGTGGCTACCGGCTGCTTTAAGTACTATAGAGCATCTCTTTTTGCTCTGGCCACATCTGTAGTCCTCATGACTTCCTGCAGCAGGTCCATGGTATGTTCACGCAGGTGATCAGGAACTCTAGGCATCTTTCTCCTGTTTTTTTTCAGACTCAGTAGAAAGGTCTCTTTACAGTGCCCCTATTATGCTATTTTAAAGGTTCCTAATTTTGTTTTGGAGGTCTCCTACAACAGGTTTACATGCATCAAAGGTCAAAAAACACTTTAATTTTCTTATAATATACATTGTCCATCTCCTCATTTCTCAAAGACTCAAAAACGACTCATGCGAAGATTCAGTCTCTCTAATTCCCTCCTTTTCGCAAGCCTGCTCTGCTCTGATTGGTCAGATGGCCCAGTCTGTTGTAATTGGTCTACGGATTACGGAGCGTGTTGGAAACGAAACGCCCATTACCATAACTAAATTCCAGCTATGGAGGCTTCCTAAAGCTCAGCAATTTTACACACTGTAAAATAAAGTCACGATGGTGTCGATTTTTGCATATCAATTCGAAAGCAAGTCCGATAATTAAACATTTGAAGAACTAGTTATCCAACCCGTACCTACATCGCAAGGACGACTTGAGCAGGTCATTTCTCAGTGATAAGTTTTTACTCAGTTTAAAGATGTTGCAACTGTAATTCTTCTACATCAGCATTAACAAGTGTTTGTCCATCAACACGGCAATGTGTGTATTACTAATTGAGGTGCACCTGTGGGAACTGTATTATTAACTGTATCAATGACAGTGCATACGTTAGCCGAGCATTAACGTGAATGACTGGTGTAACAATAAAGTTTGTAAAAACAAATCTTGCTCCATCCTTTATCATTACTCACAGTAAGAACGACAGACAATCTGCATTGAATGACATAGTTTTAGGTAACAGTGGCCCACAGCTGATTAGCAGAAGTATTTCAGTAAGACAGTAATAACATGAGTTAGCCGTTTCGCCGGAGACCTACGCAATATAAAACACAAAACCACATATTTTGAACACTCGATAGAAAATGTAACCTCAATAATGTATCATACTTATAGGCTGTGATTCAGAGGAGCAAGTTGGTCCAAATAAACTGGGTACTGTCCCATCTTTAATGGATAAGCCTTTTGCAAATTGACATTGTGGAGATTTGGCAAACAATCGTCAAGATTATACTGCTGTTGTATCGCTGTAGTCATTTTAACCATTGACTTCACATCCTCATCCTTTGGAAGTATATACAAAAAGAGGTAACACTTTACAATACATGTGCACTAATATGCATTAATTCATGCAGAACTAATGCACAGATAATCACGTGTTAATGTATGACTCATGAAGAACTTAATTGATTAATGATTAATGACTACTGTATCAGCAACTAATAAAGAGTCTATATGATTAATAGATTAATGGAAAGCACGCTTGGGTTTTAAACTTTGTTGGCTGAAGACCAAAGTTTGGTTTGGAGGCAAAAAAGTGAACCAAGCACAATGTTCTCTCACCATTCCTGATTTCTAACATGCATTCATTGCATTCGGCGTGGTCTTGCAGCTGTCAGAGCCGAAACAAAAGCTCCTGCTCTCTGCATGTTTTCCATCGTCTCCCGTCACATTCATATGTAAATCGTGACCTTATTTCGACCATTAGATCGAAAGATCTGTAAAAGCCCATACATTTACCAACCCATAGACCCTCCCCTCGAAGAAATCAGGACAGAAGTGGCTAAAAGCGGACACAAGAGACGGATTAAAACACCAGGTTTAAATGGGAATTTGTCTGCCTTGTCTACCTGTGATCTGATCAACCAAAATACATCTTAATACCAGGTGTAAACCAAAATGTGCTCTTCCTCCAGCAAAGGATTGCATTTAAACAATGAGCGGCATCATTTTATAATGCACTGTAAATGCCTCAACAATGGTGACAACTGACAAATCATTTTCAGATAAAAAGATATACTCTGAACTTTACAATACAAGCTGCTAAAAGTGACAACAAACAAAAACAGCACAGACATAATCCACTGGTAATATAACAAAAGCACCATGTAATTATTTCATACTGGGTGCCATCTGTAGAAATACAACATAGATACTGTACAAACACAGCTAATCATTTCAATTCTACAGCACAATTATATTAAATGACTTCCATGGCCAATTTCACAAAAGAAATATAGGAAGATCCAGTAAATTATTTGAGTGTACAACTAGTACTGTAAAATTACAATGAAAGGAAAGTGTCTAGAGCCAGGATTACAAATGAAATTCACACTAAAATGTGTATTATAGAGAATTCCTAGAAACCTTTTTCTATGCTGATTTTAGTGTGTAATTGTTTGCTGAAACACAAATACAACAAATGCATTATTACTTTTGTTTCATACTATCCTGTCCCCAAATCGCTGATGTAAATGTGTGAGTTTATGCCTCTACTCAGCTGTGATGAGCTGAGCACCAGCTGGAGATTACATTCCTTCAGCAGAGAGTTTTCTGTCTTCCCTTCTGTCATACTGAATCTGTCTGTAATTCCGCTCTCTTGTTCTGCTGGAGTTTGTACAGTATGCAACATTATTGGCCTTAACCTCAAACACACAGTTTACACTACTTATGCTACACATTTAGTGAATGAACAGAAGCCTAAAATGAAGTTACATAAACAGCTAATGCTTAAAACCCGAAGATGCACTCCAGTTTGGCACTGCTGCATCATTGGAGGACTTGTGCATGTTCCAAAGATAGAAATGATCCTGCCTTATATATGATATCTTTTTGGCTCGATTTATGGCTGCAATCCACTGTGAAACTATCCACCTCCTCCAGCACCACCTGCCTAGATCTTCTATGGGGATATTATGGGCCCTATCATACACCCAGAGAAGTTTTCATTTTCACGTCCTGCGCCACGTTGTTTAAATAGCAAATGCATTTGCGCCCATCTGTTCGCCCATGGGCATGCTGGTCTGAAAACGAGGTGTGTTCAGGTGCATTGTTGGCGCGTTGCTATTTTGAGGCAACTGAAACCTGGTCTAAAGTCAATGGCGCAATATTTTTATTTATTTAAAGGGCGCATTTGTAATGTGTGCCTAGGCGGGTCCACAAAGCGCGTACACTCTGCTTATTGGGGGGGGGGGGGGGGGGGGGCTTTGGGTGCTCGAGCCCCTGCCCTTTTTCAAAATTAATCAAAAGTGCCCTTCTCAAACAAATATCAATGATAATATTGTGGTCAATAAAACAAAATGCATTTGATTATAATTAACATGACAATGTGTACAAGACCAAAGTACCCTAAATTCACGTTTACTTTTACGTTTCTGTCAGTCTGAGGTGTCGTTGCCATAACGCGATGCTGTGGGTTGCGTGCGTCACTTGCATGTGACTGTCTTGCTTCGGACTTGACTCACTGAAGAGGTCAGTCTCCGTTTTGGAGGGTCGAAAACTCTGTGGACGGCAGTCGCAACCGTAGCGAAAGTTATGCGTTTTAAAATGAAAATGCACTGGTGTACACGTATAATTTAGGTATTCCACAGTCTGCTCGGGTACCGATGCTCTCGATCCAAATATGGTTCTTTCAGTGAGTAACGTTAGGCCTATATGGCTCGACCGCAATTTTTTTTAACCTTTTTTTTTCAATAATAAAAGGTGACGTTAGTGTGTCGATTCAATTAAAAATCAACATATCACATATTTCAAAATATTACATAATTCATTGAAGCCTGTTTGTCATGTATAATACACTGACCAATCGTCACCAGGCACAAGAAGTTAAAATTTCATTGGACAATGTGAAGTGGAGCGGTAATTTTCAGGTCATTCATAAATCGTTTGAAAATTACATGGACAGACGAATTGACATTTATGAAGCGATCTGAATCTGCGTTGTTGAATCAATGGATGTTAATTGACTACAAAGCACTGCACAAAACTAGCACCAAAAGTAGCATTAATGGTAAGTAATACTAGTAGCCTATTCAAATCACTTGTATTTTGTCTATGTAAATTTCTTTAAAAGAAAGAAAGAAAGAAAATGACTGACCCCAAACTTTTGAACGGTAGTGTATATTGGTACAAAATATTTATATTTTAAATAGATGCTGTTCTTTTTTTAACTAAGAATCCTGAAAAAAGAATCAAAGGTTATAAGTATATTATAATAGAAAACAGTTATTTCAAATTGTAGTAATATTTCACAATATTACTGTTTTTTCTGTATTTTAGATCAAATAAAATAACTGCTTAAAAGTTTAGTGTCCAAACTTTTGGCCGGTTGGCTACTTATACTATTATATGTATAATACTACTATATATATATATATATGCCCCTTTTTTACATTTGAGCCCCTGCCCCTGAAGAACTCTGCACGTCCCTGCTTATTACACACACAGGGACGTGCAGCAGCACACAAACATGTCAAATATTACAAATAAAAGGATTACAATGTAAAAGATTATTATTGTGTGCATAAATATATGGTGGAATACGGCTTGTCCCGTAGATGGTCTACTAGCGCTCTTTAACCTCGAGCACGAGCTGATCCGTTTCCACCATGTAAATAGCGAATCCGCCATGGCACGAGCACAACTGGCTTTTAAAGGGAATGGGAGATGAGACTCTGATTGGTTTATTGGTTTGTTTTATTTATACCCAAAACACACCCATTACTCATTAAGAGAATAGGGACAACCCTTTTAGACCATGCGCCGGGTGCGCCGACCATTTTTCCCGTAAAAGTGGATTCAGACACGCCCTAAGTGCACTTGCGCCCTGCGCTTTAAACCATGCGCTTAAATCGTTAAAATAGGGCCCTATGTGTGTCTATTTCTGCAGCAGAATGTCTTACATGCTCACAGCAGCACGTCTTGGCAGAAGACTTCATACTTGTTCTGCTGCTGCAGCAAGATCAAAATGCTTAACATTTTATATCCATTGTTTAGTTTAGCATTAACATTGTAAAGCTACTTTAGTATTGCAATGACTGAAATAACAATCCACATTACATAAAAAGTTGTATATATAGTTATTTATATGAGAAAAACTTAAAATGTTCACTTATTGTGCCAGGGTACCTTTACATCTAACAAGAAAATGAATCAAGAAAAATTGCAACTTAATTTGTCAGCTAGTGATTGTCATGCTTTTCCACTGTATTGAAAAAAAAAACAGCTTTGAACTTTTGATAATAACTAGTGGTGTGATTTTTGATACATTCAGAATCCGTCTTTCTTAAAAATAATGGTGGCACGTTGCCCAGTCGGAACAGGCATAACACTTCTGAGTTTTAAAGTGGTTATTCAGAATGAAGATACACCTGAAACAGAGAACTAAAAACACAAAGGTGACTGCACAAAGTCAGTGAGGGGAGTATGTATGGAAAACAATAAAGTATCATCAGAGGACAATGAAGCAAGCATGTGGCAGGGAAAATGGGTCAGCGCAGCAGGAACAGGCAAGAAAATAGCTGTCAGTTCAGCAGTACACCAATAACTCACACCATCAGCTCTAACAAGCATGCGAGAGGTGAGCGTTACAGTCCACTGGCTGCAGAGAGGTTCTGGAGGCCACCATTACCAATGCATCAAACACACATATACAAGCTGGAAAGAGCCCGTCACTCTTTTGGCATCTGTTCAAACATGTCCTGGACTCAATTCCCTTCAGTTTACATGCAACCACATGAGAAGTCAAACTCTGAATAATACAAAAAATAAAATAAAAAAGCCCCAATACACGACTGACTCCTTGTTAAAACATAGTTGCAGTACAGACATGTTCCAAGGTGAATACAGCCGTGATTGATTTGAGTACCACAGGTATTACTTTTCATCCCTAGACTCATAATTTAGTTTGTAAAAAAAAAAAATAACTGTAAATCACTGCAATATTAAACTATTGCAATGCACTTACAATGGAAGTCTATGGGGTGAATCCACAAAAAATTTAGCTTTGTTAAAGCACATAGATGAATTATCCAGTCATTTCTTTTTTTATTTAAGCTGTACCGTTCCGGAGTGTCTATTTACAATTCATGCAAAAAAATAATAATCTCTATTTGCATTTACTGCAGTCTCTGCCATGAAGGTCTAAAAGTACAAATTGTTCTTTTAGCAGAACTAGGCAGATGAACATATTGTTCTAGGTTCATAACCTTCTGAGGCATTGCAGAAGAAAAATCTATGGATGGATTATGTTCCATATACATCTTATAAACTCCATATTACTTTATGGTTAGCTACATCATGTCACTTCTGCCATCCTTGTGCATCTCATACAAAAGTTTCCATATTTAAACCTTTAAATGGTCAAGACAAATTGAAATATTTGATATAACTTTACACAGACATAATTAATAAGAGATTTGATCAAATAGTTTCTCATTGTGGGTTAACACACACAATGTTTAATTTCTGGGCTATACATTTGAAATGGTGCAAGTACAAGTGCCCCATAGACCTCTATGGTAGTAAGTGCATACATGTTTTTATTCCGTTTCATCCACATTGCATCCTAAATCAGTTTCAGTAACAATTTGAATGTTAATTAACACAGGTAACAAGTGACTTCTCTCTGCAGCATGGGATCAACTTCACAAACTGAAAGCATTAAACAAAGCAATATCCTTTCAGAATATTTGAAGCACTTAAGTAGATAGAAGGTCCCTTCAGTACATCTTAAATAACACACCATCATAATGTCACCTCCTACTGGCCAGCCCCACTAAAGACTTTGAAAAGTGCCAGAGAGGAGCTTCAACCCCCAAATTATCATACATGCATTTTAAATTCCAGATAAGCTTCTGCCTTGGCATATTCTTTTGTACGCAGAGAAGCCGGGATATTAAAAGGTGAGATTGCCGGTGGGGAAAGACTCTGAAGAGAACGTAATAAAATAACTCATTAAAAGTCTTCGTCTCATATGGTTTGAGATAAGCAGAGGGATAAGCAGGCGAAATTCACAGAGACAAATCAAAAGAACACACTTCTGCAATTCAAATGTAGCTCTCCCGTTCACCCTTTATCAGAAACCGTGCGTATCTGAGAGCAGGAGTTTTTAATTGAGCTCCGATGTAATACCACTAACTACTGTAAAAATGAGGCCAAAACCACGGAGGATGGGCATCAGGCTTTCTTTGCTTCTCAACGTCCTGCCGCACTCTCCAGAAACTGGTGCATAAGACTATTTCAGCTCACCAATTCACTGTGCCAAATTGACTGTCTGCCCAATAATAGCTGACTAATACGTCATGCCCTATGATGAACACATCAAACGACCAGCCAAAAACAAAACCCTCTACAAAGTGCACTTAACTCATTGCCAAGCCCCTACAGACAGCACTTCCCACGAATCAAGTTTGCAGCGTAATTGCGGCCGAGGCAGGTAGCTGAGAGGGAAAATAGGGCAGAGAGAGAGAGATAGAATGGATATGAGACAAAAACGAGCGAGAGGGAGGTAAGTGCGAGGCGAGTGGGACGAGACAGGCAGTAGATTTGGGGTGAGAGATGTGTGTGCAGGTAAATTTGCGCAGATGGTAATTGCCGTACAGCTGTCTGATTTAGCTGTGAAATGGCCTGCCGTGTCCCGCAGCTGGGAGGGCGGAGAGCCAGGTGAAGCTAATGGAACAGCAGTCTGATTGCATTGAGCTGTCCAGTCCCTGGGCTCCATGAGAGTATGAGCGCCCGGCCAGACACGCAAACACTTGACCTTTGCGAACATCTTGGAGGGAGTCACTAACTGCAGAAGACGCTCGGCTGGCACGGAACATATTTGGCCAGATCATTTGTTCGATTTTGTTGTTAAAATGCCCCACGATGAATATTTATGCAGGCAGTCAAGAAGGGTTAAAGCAATTAAATGCAGATGACTTGAAAAGGCAGTGACCACCACATATCCTAACCTCTCACAAACACATATAAGCTCTGATCCAACCCCTACTGAGCTGCCTAGACAACATTTTAAAGTCAATATGAAATCGAGACTCTATTTACTTTCTTAATAATAGTCCCTGGCGTTATTGTGCATGTTCAATCAGTGATATATAACCTGCTGTGCCTCTGAAATTAAATGACTTTCTTTTTTGGCTGATGCCATCACGCACGGGAATCATCAACTAATTCAGGGGTGTCCAATCCTGTTCTTGGAGGGGACAGTCACACCACACCCACATTTAGGTCAGGTTTCATTATTGTATGGAAAACCCTACATTTCACAAACCAATCAAATTCTATTCAATTAAGTCACACCTTAATATTCTCACTGAACATTTTTCCTATTGAAAATTTTGTAGTATATCACATTAGGGAAGTGAAATGGTACATAGGCACACTTCTAAAAATTAAATAAAAAAACACATAGACATAAACCACATTAAAAACTTCACCACAGGGCGTTTTTAAATTATGAGATGCCAAATTAAGGTAGCTTTGCATGTATTGGAAAAGGCAATATCAGAATTTATTTCAATGAGTTCAGTGGGAAAAAAGTCATCCAAGATTGGAGATGAAGTAAAATGCTGATTATAAATCTATATTTAAATTACATTCATTAATGAAAAGTTCAGATCGAAAAAAGATATAATAATTTAATTATAAACGCATTGAAATTAGGAATAAATAAATAAATGAAACATTTATTATTATAAATATGAATTAGAAATTAGAAACACTTTGGAATACCATTGCCATTGAGGATATGGTGAATGGCAGGGTTAAAAGTGAAGGATGACAGGGTTAAAAGGAAGGGATTGAAAAAAATAAGAGTTTGGTGACTTCAGCCAAAAAGTAAAGTCATTTCTGAGGTAAAGAAAGCTATAACATTTTGTTGAAAGATTTTTATGAAAGGAATCGTTCATAATAAGACCAGGACAGCGTATACAGAAAAAAAAGACAAGAAAAAAAAGATTGATTTCATGTCAACTTTAACGCTTCCATTCCGTGCATAGTTAAAGCTACAGAACTTCTATCCATGCTAGATGGAGAAATTAGGCATATGGAAACCCAATTGTATCAGAGTTTTATTAATCTGTATGAGTGTGCATATACTGAGAAACATTACTAAGTAATCAACAAACCACCACTATCAGCTTAAGACAGCTGTGTACATGACAGGCCCGTGGCAACAGAGTTCTCCATCTCGACTCGTCAGTGTGGTTCTACACACTACAAATTACAGCAAATCAGTCCCCTAGGGCAAAGCCAACACTGAGCCACTGCTGTTTGTCTTAAATCCAAATGAATACATAACACACGGAATATTAAATCTGCCGGTAACTCTTCCAGTGGGACTGAATGTGTTGCAGTTTATGAGTGGATCAGTTTTGATACAGTCACCTACCCCAGAACACAATTCCACCTCTCTTACGCACAGAAGAGTGTGGTGGATGTAGATAAGGCCACAAATATAATCTACGCAACTACATATACAGACGCAAATGCTTGGCCAACACGCAATCCTATGCTTACATGTTTATACTTTTTATTGTTCTTTTGGCACTTTTGTGGTGACAAACTTTGGTACTCAAGGGAGCAATAGAGTTACCTTTAAATGTCAAACAAAAACATGTGTGAAAACATAATTAAACATTTGCGTAGTGTGCATGTTAATTGTGTCAGCAGTGTGCTAAGCGAGAACGCTGAGTGGTTAGCTTGAAATACGTTAGCATGGTCCAGTTATGGTGGTACTTTTTTTTAACCTTTATAGTCTGAAAAGTCCATTAAGGAAAATCTTGATAGTACAGGACAATATATGAGGATGCACAATGCTAGTATTGTGTGCTGCATTGTCCAATCAATATCATTGATACCACAAATATAATACAATAATATAACCCGGGGTTTACAAATATACAGCGTGAAACGTCAAATTATGAATACCAAGGAATAATGGTTAACCTTGGGTAAAGTATGAGTAGTTTGAAACATGAAACAAGATAACCCAGGATTACAATTACACAGGGTTTAGAATGACCCAGGGTTGGATATTTCAAGGGTGTAGAATCTAGAATCAAAAATCTTTATTTTTTTTTTCTATTCAAAGGTAGCTGTGTATTCTGGCCAGATACAATGTAGGGGTCCGACGCCAGCAGACCAACTGCAATTGAGATGAACGAGAATGCTAATCATTAGCTTTTCTTCAGGCAGACCTCCTTGGCTAAAAGTCACTATAGTCCAACTTGCAGCAAATCTTGCAAAGAGACCAAAATGTTGCATTATGAATTGTGTCCTGACACTTTTCGGTATGCAGCAACACATGAAATTGAGCTTGTGAAGCTGGGAAATGTTTGGGTTCACGTACTTGCGTAGAGTTTCAGGCCTGCTAGCTGCAAGTGATGAAAAAGAGCTATGGGTTCACTTGTAATACGTGTCATCTCTCTCAGTAATATCATATTCATTTAAATCCACAGAACAAAAACACTACTCATTTTCTGTCTGGAACTAAAAAAGAACACCAATTAAAGCAGTGTCGTTTGAGCCTCAAAAGCGCACAGAGAAAGAATGTTCCTGATTGTTCCAGAGATGTCAACTTCCGACTCATGTAATTATGAAACGACCATTAAACATCTGCAAGGCAGCAATCAAGAAAATTACCCTCTCTGCAATTAAAGTGGATGTATGAGACAGCATGACACTCTGATGGGATGAAATTCAGTCTGGTCCGCAGTCTTTCATCTCCCCGTTCATGCAGCGCTCTCTCTCTCTCTACAGTTGCTTTAATTAGAGTGTCTGCTTTAAATTGCAGGTGAGGGATACGCTACTGCATAGATACATAACACAGGAGTCAACAGGTACCTGTGAGAAACACACTGGGTCAGGAAGCAAGATTCATTCAGCTTTTTCTAATCAGTAATTCACAGTGGTTCATTTAGTGATAAAAAGATCATCAGCAATTTCCCAGCAGAGAGCTGAACATATTTCCAAGAAAACGAAGTTGAAACAAAAGCCTAAAAACCAATGAACTTTGACTATTGAACTGTTTTACTTAAAGCTTTATTGCTGGATTCATAGGCTACATTCACACTATCAGTCCAAATCTGATTATTTGTGTATCCGATTGGAATCTGATCTAAAATGGTTGATTGTCCACATTGTGTCTCCCAACTGTTCAGATCCGATTGGTCTGTCCATGCTGCTCTTTCGTTTTCTGGAATATCTGCAGTGGTCTCTATGGCAATGGCCATAGATTGGGAAGGTATACGCCAAAATCTACAACAACAGCAAACACAACATAGAGAGGTTTGAAATAGAGATGTTTTATTTTGAACATGACAATGTGTAGCCACAGCGCTGAACTACTGCATCTTCTGAGGCGGTGACAGAAACATAGGAGGCTGGTATGAGGGGCTTTATTCTGTGCTGTCGTCTCCGCCGGTCTCAAGACATGAATCCATTATTTTGTCGCTTTCTGCTCATCCAGCACTTTGCAACATCACAAACTAGTTTCTGCAGCGACTTTCAGCATGTTTCACGTGACAACGTCTGGAGTTTACGTTTTACGTGCTGTGAGAAAGTCACATAAACCACACGAAATCCGATCAGAGCGGTCAGGCTGAAATGGATTTCCAGATTTTTTTTTTTCAAATAATCATTAGCCAAGTTCTGTCGTTACCAACATAGTTCAATGATTCTGTGTTTCCTGAAAACAATGAACATTCGAACTAAAGCTCTCGAAATCTGGTTAGAAGCACAGGTGCTTTCACACTGGCAATTTAGTTAAACTAATTGGTCATGTGAAAGCTGTCATGTGGACCCGGGAGTGCACCGTTGCACCGCCCCCTAAACTGCCTAGGAGGTGGGAAGAGTTTGGTTGCAATGGAACTGTAGCGCCATTTGCATGAATGTGAAAGCAACTCGAACTCGGATCTGCACTTGCTCAGGAAATAAATTAACCTGTACATGTATTTTAGCTGATGACAACATCATTAGTTCAACAAAACACATGTAGAGGATGACAGTGGAGAGGATGTACCTTGGATACGAGCGAGAGTTAGTGCGCAGAGCAATCAGAGTGACAAATAAATGGCTTGCAGTCAGCTGTCTTTTCAGAAGAGTCCACAAAAAGAAAAAGAAAAACAGTTTATACTGACCCGCATTCTATTGTCAATCATGCACTGTGCACTTTTGTGGTGACATGCAAGATTAACGCAAATGCATGGGATTTGATCGAATCAAGTGTGTGTGAAACCAGACAACACTGCAGGGGCGCTAGGAACAATCATACTTTTGGACCACAGCAAACGTGCCCAGTGTGAAATCCCCATAGTTTCTTGTTAGTATGACACGTGGACTTACTGTGAATAGCCAACATGATTTGCACAATGGATGTGCAACATGGTTACTACAGTTCTGAGAAACAGTCGTGACAAGCTAGTTAATTTCTCCAACAATGCATTGTACTATGGCAGTTAAGCAGCAAACTACATCATTGTATGGGAAATGCACCCACCTTGTTTGGGGCTGATAAATCTAACATTACTGAGTAGTAATATATTAAGTGATCAATAGAGTGGTAGCTCTCAGTGCTATGTAGATTACTAACAAATAATAGTCAGTTACTAATTTAAGATTATATGGCGATAATTGTAATTTGTAATGCAATTCAATACATTGCATGTTAGATAATATAATCTAACTTCTTTTGATTACTTTTAGATTACTTTTCCACATTGATTTGAATAGGATAATCTTGTACCATATTTATATAAAAATACAACGAGAAAGAAAATATATTCCATTTTTGTTATCAACTACATGAAGTGCAATGAACACCACATTACGCCTCGGTTTCACAAACTACTGGGGTTTGTGAAGGCCCTCCAGGGGCATGCATTGTAAACTTATAAAGCAAATAATTAATTAAATAATACAAATCTTAAATATTTTTAAATAAAACAATAAAAATAAAACATTTTAACACATAAATGGACAAAAGATATGACCATCTGACCATTAACTGACATAAGAGAACTGTAAACATGCAAATGTGATGTTCAATTATTTACTTAATTATTACCTTATTAACTTAAAATCTCAGGGGCTACTTCAAGTAAATATATTAATTTGAAGAGGTTCTGCTGATAAGAAATAGTTTTGGAATCCCTCCATTACATGTAAATACTCAAACTGGGGACTAGAATATTTTAAAGTTATGTGTGAAAGGGTTAAAGTTGGTGGATTCTGATTGGCTGTTCGTCTGATTGTGAAAAAATGTATAGCTCATAAACTAGATAAAAATCGTTCTGAAAGTAATTACAATGACTTTGATCGTCCTTTTCGTTATAGTTGCGGTTTGGAATTATTTATTCTCATATCGTTATAGTTATCATTATAAATAGTCATTAGTTATCTTTCTGGGTGTGAACGGCCCTTTATTGACCTTGCCACAGTCAATGGGGTTTTTATTTTTCTACATGTTGGACATGGGGTTTTTATTTTTCTTCATGTTGGACACATAGAGCAGCCCTAGGTGCACTGTTCTGTACAGTTCAGCTCCAACCATGATGTTTACTTTTCACATTATCCATATTCAGTTTATAGATTGATCAGATGATGATAGACCCATAATTCATCAGATCTATTTAAACACTCAGCATGTTTCTCTAAGAAGGGTTTAATTACGCAAGTGAATCCTTCAAAAGCAGAACTGTAAATAACTGATTACTATAGCAAATTAGTTATTTACTCTTTCAGTGCGCCGGGAAACAGCATTTGAAGATGCTGGGATTAAGACGTAGAGCGAAACTCTGTTGTTTTATTTATTTGAAATGTAATTCCAACCCGCTACATAATTGCGGTGGCAGATATGCCTTGTTTTCCTTCTCATTGTAGCAAATACAATCTCCAGGCTAATTTGCCAGAGAGGCCTTTTATATTTTAATCAAATATTTATGTAGTAATAACCCAGATGACAAAGGGCTCTGTCTTTGAGAGGAGCTCAAATAGCACATTAGTGTTTAGACATCACTTTATGGAACTGTGACCCAACATGAGCAGAACAGCTACAGAACCAGACTTTTAACACGACACTACAAAGCGGCTATTCCAAACCCAATGCTACTTATAACAAGGCCCACATCAAATCTGCACGGAAGTCATTTACTCGCCCTCATGTCATTCCAAACCTGTATGACTTTCTTTCTGCTGTGCGGAACACAAAGATAGTCTGACGAATGTTGGTAACCAAACAGTCTTGGATACCTTAAGACACCCACACACTACAAGATAATCAGAGATGGTCCTCACTGCAGAACACGAAATCCATGGGGAGGAGTTGGATCCAGATCCAACTCCTCCCACCTTACATATACCTAAACCTACCCATCTCCGCCCCCTGATCCCTAACCCCACCCCTAATCCTACCCATCTCCACCCCTTAGATCTGGATCCAACTCCGTCCCCTGGATCTTGTGTACTGCAATGAGGTGCTACTGGATAATCAAGCCGATTTTGGGCTCAACTCTCACCTTCCGACAATCCTAGGTAAAGTCCCGATTTTCTTGATGGTTCTACAGATTATCTTATCAGATTTTCCTGTGGTGTGAGGTGTGTTAAGAGTGATTAAATCTGCTCGGAAGAACGTCGGGGCTGCGCCGATCTCAAATATTTTATAATATATTTAGAAATATTTACTTTACAAACACGCAGACACGCTGTAGATTGTCACGTGAAACAAAATGATACCCAATCAGAAAGTGAGCTAACAGAAGATGGACTTCATCCAAACTGTTTTCTTTCTGTAAAAAGCAGGCCAAATTCTATTATCGCCATTTCTTCTTGAGAAATGGAGATTCTTTACGTCTGTGTTCAGAATGGAATACTAGCGTACAGCAGTATACACTTAAGTACTACCTAGTTTTTTAAAAAGTATGTCAATACACAAAATCAAAGACTTTATATGCAGAAAGACAGTTGACTCCTATTACTTATGAATGGGAGATTGTGCACAACACGCAATATGGCGGAATATGTCCAGCCTTATAAAGAAATGAGCCAATCGGTTATTTGTAAAGTAAAGTCATCACGTCACTGCAGCTGCCGTTAGAAGCTCCGGTTCCTATAGAATGCGCGTTTAGGACTGCACATGCGCATTATCTTGGTCCAGCCTTAAAAATGCAGTTTTTTTGTCAAACTTTATGAAAAAACAGTTGTTGTCAGATTTCATTGCCGATTTCAAATATAAAATTGAATCGTAAGCTTGGCGAACAGTTTTGGAGAATTTTATGTTTTCCCATTCAAAGAGATAGAGTTGCACTTGCATGCCTGAGAGGCGTTTCAAAGATGTCCGCCGAGTGAAATGACTTCTCTTAAAGGGACTTTGACATTATGCAGTGATAAACATTTCAAACCTCATGCTAAATAGTTACATGACCCTTATTATATTGAGTGGCAACCAATTATCATAATCTCATAAAAATAAAATACTTTACGTCTGTAATCCAAATTTGACTGAACATGTCTTAACCTTTGGCAATCCGGTTATATAATGTTACGTGAGGAGTTAAACATCAAGGCTGACATTACTTGTGGATCACACTGAAAATGGAAGGTGAAGCCAAGCGCATTGCTTTGTGGAATACCGAATCAGAGTTTTGTAGCAGATCTCATGAATTCTCTATTGAGAGATTCTGCTAGTAGTGTCCTTCAGTGTCCTCACAGGAAGTGGTTTGGAATTGTGCATGTGAACGAGTGTCCACGTCTGGCCTCTGCACAGTGGGGAGCGAGGTGAGGTGAGCAAGGGTCAGAGGCAGACACGTTGAGGCCGCTGACTCGGCAGCCGATAAGAATATAATTACTGCTAGACGGACAGCTGTGCAGAGCTGTTGACGAGGTAGAAGTGACGATAAGCGCTTCATGGCTGTTCGGGGAAGAATAAACGATATGCTGCTGATAAACAGCTGTGCCAGGCACAGGCTTTTCTTTGATGATAACAGACGCACTGCTCAGTTGTTCAGCTTTTACATGATGCCCATCAGTGATATGGGTGTAGATCTTTTCTACATCCATATTTCTACACCCAGATCGTTTGTAAATTTGCGTACCTGTAACAGCAGGAACAAAGCCAGCTGGGCTTGTGTTTGCCAATCAGGTATTACATTTAGCCTGCGTTTCTTTATGAGCGACCTACACAGAGGTCATATGTTGCCATGTTATTGCTGTCTCAAAACGCATTACAAAGTTGTAGCTACTACCCGGAAAACCCTAGAAAACACTCCAAAAATCATGGCAACTGCCTTGCAATGCACTATTAAACCCTCAGAACACTGTTGCAACCACCAAGCAAATTCCTTCGCAACCACCCAGAGCACCCTGTAGCAGTTGCATGGCAACATGCTAAAAAACACAGAAAATGTCCTTTCAACCACCCAGAACACCCTAACAACCAAATAGACTGTACATATAAACACACTACCACGTTAAATGATTAGTTTACTTCAGAAATCAAATTTCCTGATAATTTAGCCCTTTGAAGCTGCATTGAAACTGCAATTTTGACCTTTAAACCGCTGTACCCAATTGGAGTCCACTATATGGAGAAAAATCCTGGAATGTTTTCCTCAAAAACCATAGTTTCTTTTCGACTGAAGAAAGAAAGACATGAACATCTTGGATGACGTGGGGTCAATAAGTGACCTAATCCTTTAAATATATGATTCTACCCAAAACATTTAATTCTACCATTATTTACTTTTATTTACTTTATGTGCGACATGAGGGTGAGTAAATAATGAGAGAATGTTTCATTTTTGGGTGAACTATCCTTTTAACCACAGTGAAACAACAATAGGAAAACAATTCAGATCAAGCTTTGTTGCCCTTTGTCACAGTCCTCGTCTGCACCAGTCTGTCTTTGTGTCTGCACTACACTTCCCAGAATCCTCCTCGTCTCCACACCTGTATTCACTCCCTCACTTACCAGCCTGTCCCTCGTTATCATGATCAGTATCACCTGTTTTCACCTTGTTATGTCTGATTCATGCTTGTATTTAGTTTGCTTCTGTCCTTGTCGGTCGTTGAACATGTTACGTGTATATGTTATGTGTTAATGTGAGAATTTACCTTTTGCCTGTCAACCTGCCTGTACCTGTTTGTTGTTTTGGAAATCTTAGTAAATGTTGGAATTTGAGCCTTGTCTCAGCCTCTCCTTCATCCTGCCCCATAACCCGTGACAAAACGACCGACCAAATCAACATGAACCCCGCAACACTTCTGGGGAATCTCCAGCCGAGTAGGCGGCCTCGTCTGATCCTCGTTCCCAGGAAGCCTGCACTTAACGCCAGTTCTGTCGAGCCCGCACTTCACGCCAGATCTGCCGAGCCCAAGGCAGTATGCGTCATGCCCGCCGCGTCTGAGACATTAAGTGTCATGCCTGCCCAGCCAGAGACGATTTACGTCCAGCCTGCCCAGCCAGAGACGATTCACGTCCAGCCTGCCCAGCCAGAGACGATTCACGTCCAGCCTGCCCAGCCAGAGACGATTCACGTCCAGCCTGCCCAGCCAGAGACGATTCACGTCCAGCCTGCCCAGCCAGAGACGATTCACGTCCAGCCTGCCCAGCCAGAGACGATTTACGTCCAGCCTGCCCAGCCAGAGACGATTCACGTCATGCCTGCCCAGCCTGAGACAGATCCGTCCTGCATCAAGCCTTCGCCGTTGGTTCCGTCCAGCCCAGAGAACCCTTCGCCACTGGTTCCGTCCAGCCCAGAGAACCCTTCGCCGCTGGTTCCGCCCAGCCCAGAGACCCCTTCGCCGCTGGTTCCGTCCAGCCCAGAGACCCCTTCGCCGCTGGTTCCGTCCAGCCCAGAGACCCCTTCGCCGCTGGTTCCGTCCAGCCCAGAGACCCCTTCGCCGTTGGTTCCATCCAGCCCAGAGACCCCTTCGCCGCTGGTTCCGTCCAGCCCAGAGACCCCTTCGCCGCTGGTTCCGTCCAGCACCAAGCCATCTTCGCCGCTGGTTCCGTCCAGCACCAAGCCCTCTCCACTGCTGGTCCTGCCCAGCTCAAAGCTCTCTCCACTGCTGGTCCTGCCCAGCTCAAAACCATCGCCACTGGTCCTGTCCAGCAAAGAGCCCTCACCGCTTGCCCAGCCAGAGACTGTTCAAGTCCCGTCTGTCCAACCAGAGACTGTTCCAGAGCCTGTCCCCGACTCTATTCTGGAGTCATTGTCAGACTCCGTCACTCTCCCCAATAATTTTTTTGGGGGGGGCCATAGGGCTCCGCCATGGCCGCCCGAAGGGTCTGCACCGCCATGGCCGCCCGAAGGGTCCTCACCACCATGGCCACCCGAAGGGTCCTCTCCGCCTTGGCCGCCCGAAGGGTCTTCACCACCATGGCCACCTGAAGGGTCTGCACCACCAGGGCCGCCCGAAGGGTCCTCACCACCTTGGCCACCCGAAGGGTCTCCACCGCCCTGGACGCCCGAGGGTCCGACAGCTCCGCCCTGGCCACGCCCACGTCCTGCTCCGCCCTGGCCACGCCCACGTCCTGCTCCACCCTGGCCACGCCCACGTCCTGCTCCGCCATGGCCGCCTGGACCATCCTGGAGTCTGTCCAGCTTCACCCGGTCCGCCTTCCAATCACCGACTCCAGGATGCCCACCCTCCCACCCCTGTTCTACGGCGTGAGGTCACGCCTACTGGGAGGGGGGAGTAATGTCACAGTCCTCGTCTGCACCAGTCTGTCTTTGTGTCTGCACTACACTTCCCAGAATCCTCCTCGTCTCCACACCTGTATTCACTCCCTCACTTACCAGCCTGTCCCTCGTTATCATGATCAGTATCACCTGTTTTCACCTTGTTATGTCTGATTCATGCTTGTATTTAGTTTGCTTCTGTCCTTGTCGGTCGTTGAACATGTTACGTGTATATGTTATGTGTTAATGTGAGAATTTACCTTTTGCCTGTCAACCTGCCTGTACCTGTTTGTTGTTTTGGAAATCTTAGTAAATGTTGGAATTTGAGCCTTGTCTCAGCCTCTCCTTCATCCTGCCCCATAACCCGTGACACCCTTGAGTTTTGCACATGGTCACTCACAATTTTTCATAGTTCTTAATGTTGTTGTTCGTCAGGTTTTATTGTGAACTCAAGGAGTATCCAAGATTGTCTACATTCAGATATCGAAAGGATTTAGAGACCTCTCAATCTCTGGGAATCCCAGCTGTTTCTTTCAATGTTCTCTTGTGTGGATACTAGATATAAACAATATCCTCCAAATCCGCCTTGCTCCATTTTGAGAGATGCGGGCCATTTCAATTCATCATTTCACTTGCCAGATAAAAAAACAAGAGGGGTGGTATGACTCCTGTATGGAGGGAAACTAATCAATGTTGGACACTTGAAGTCCAATTATGCATATTTCTCTGAAGCATCTGCCTCTGAATTTTTGTGTTGTGATGTCTCTGCAAAAGTGTTTCATAGTATGCATAGAGCTTTAGACCCTGAATAGATGAGAATATTTGAGAACAAACTTTTGTTGGATTCATATTTGTCACACTCGTACATTCCTTGCCCAGATCGTGGTGTAAAGCCATGCAGGTTGATTCAGAAAGTATTAGGATATTTTCGCTGAATTGCTCTGGTGCCGTTTTGAGCAAACGTTTATTTTGTTTGTGTGGATCAGGGTTGTGTTGGCCTCTTTCCTAAAGTTGTGCTGTGATGGAGTGGCTATCTGGATATGAGAGCGTGTTATTTTTCATAGAAGGTTTATTACCTTGTTAAAAGTGTAGAATTTACTAGTTTTCAGTGGATTTAGTATGTCATATCTGGGATAAGCAAGTCTGAGATTAACAAAAATGGACAATTGTGTGATGTCGTCTCAGCCTCAGACACCCACTGACATCGATGTTTGTTCATTTTTTTATCTAGTTTTTTTAAACAAATTATTTGAAAGTGCAGATTCATGGAAACGAACCACTGGTTCACAATCTATGCAAAAGTAGCAAGAACATTCCAAAATCGCAAGCTCCAGTAAAAAAAAAAAAAAAAAAAGGCCACACAACTGCTCCACACTGTTCTTTTTAAAAATTAAAATTAAAATTATGCAAAGTTTTGCATAGAGATTGCAAAGTTGATGGCTTTTGTGTGTGTGACTTATAATTTAGTAAATGAGATATCCACAATCAGAAAATGAAAGCTTTAGCATAAGTTCTGCCAGGAAGACTTAATTACTACGTCACTTATTAGCTTAACATCTATCCAATCATGTCCTAATACTTGCTGTATAAAAGATCGGCACTTACACATGTTTGAGTTTGCAGATGCTGACGCAACAATTACCTCCACCCTCCCCCAACACCACCAGGATGGTCCTGTCCATACCTCTCCGGGGAACGGCTGCGCCCCTGCCTTCGTCTTCAGGCAGGAAATGCATATCCGCTACCCTCGGATTATGAACTACGGACAGGGCCAACGCCAAAGAACTTTATAAATAATTGCTTGCTGGGCTGTCAATAAATTAATGCTTTGTACAATACCCGAGTCTTTCTGGTAGAACTGAATATTCTGCTTTGTTTCCAGTCTTGTGTGTGAAATAATCAGTGTTCATTCATTTTAGATGAACAGAAATATACACACATTAGCTAATTTCTTCACAATTGTTGGTATAACCACACACAGAGACTATTGTGCCAATGTTTGAAAGAGCAAAAATTAAGTGCTTGCAATTAGACTATAATGTTTTAAAATGATCATCAGATTACAGTTACTTTTTTATTGATTGCATATTAATCATACAATGGCAGTAAATTGTTTATAATTTTAGCGATTGTCTCCAATTAATCTTTTCTATCTTTTCTATTTTTCATTAAAAAAAAGTCTACTATTTTATTAGGAAAGTTATATAGATTTTTCACCATCGGAATTTACAGATATCATCTAACTTTTAAGGAGTATTTTCTCAACATTGCAAATCTAAACCACTCCTGACAATGTAAAATTTTTTTTTGAATCATCACTCAGTGAGTCATTAAACCTTGTACTGCTACTGTGTGTCTTTAGAAGTCTTTTGTCCTTCTTAAAGTGACATTATTTTAGAATATATTAGCATATTATTTCCATGGCCATGCGTCAAGCTTGTCACAATAAACAGAATGTTATCATGTGTTCATATAGACTACTATATTTAACATTCTTGGTGTCATTTCTTTATCGTGAAAACTTTATGGGCCCTATCATACACACGGTGCAATGCAGCGCCAGGCGCGACGCAAGTGTTTTTTGCAAGTTTCGTAATTTCCACGTCCTGCGCCACGTTGTTTAAATAGCAAATGCATTTGCGCACATCTGTTCGCCCATGGCGTGCTGGCCTGAAAACGAGGTGTGTTCAGGTGCGTTGCTATTTTGAGGCAACTGAAATAGCCTGTGCCATTGACCAACAAAAACCTGGTCTAAAGTCAATGGCAATAATTTTTTGTTATTTAAAGAGCGCGTTAGTAATGTGCGCCTATAGGCTGGTGCACAACGTGCATACACTGCTTATTACACACACAGGGATGTGCAGCAGCACACAAACATGCCAAATATTAAAAATTAAAGGATTACAATGTAAAATATTAATATTGTGTACATAAAGATATGGTGGAATCCGGCTTGTCCCGTTGATGGTCTGCTTGCGCACTTTAACCTCGAGCACGAGCAGATCCGTTTCCTCTCTGGAGAAGCGTTCAGTCTTTCCTCTTGCAAATTCTTTCATGTAAATAGCGAATCCGCCATGGCGCGAGCACAACTGGCTTTTAAAGGGAATGGGAGATGAGACTCTGATTGGTTTATTTCACGTTACGCCCAAAACACACCCATTACTCATTAAGAGAATAGGGACAACTCTTTTTGACCATGCGCCGAGCGAGCCGACCATTTTTCTCGTCGTTAAACTAGCAAAAGTGGATTCAGACACGCCCTAAGTGCACTTGCACCCTTGCGCTTTAGAGCATGCACTTAGATCGTTAAATTAGGTGACAAACCAAAAATCAAGTCCCTGTTGAAAAATCTTTTCAGGGAACACTAAAAAAAAAAAGAATAGCACAACCAAGTACATAAATTGGCAAAAAGAAAAGCCATTTTCACTCTTGAAAATATATTAGGACACGGTGATCCCATCTGAAACTCTGAACCGGTTGAGGGATTGATTTCCAAGAATAAACCCATCAGCCTTTCCACTGAGTGGCCACATTAACCAAGTGTGGTGACTGTTTTACTGGACTTACACTGAGAGTTATCAGAGGTGTTAAGGCCTTTGGGGGACATTCTGTAATAGGGCTCTGCACAGGTGGCAAAATCTCGTTTAGACGACATCTTCTGTCCACCATCGCCACCCACCCCTCCTTCCAGGCCTGAAAACCAAACGGGCATTAGACTCTCACAGCACAAAGCCTTCATCAGGCTCGATTTCCTTTATCGAGAGAGTGGTCTTTGGAGAGAAGAGGCAGCTTTTACAAAAGGCTTTTGACAAACAAAAAAAGGGAAAAAAGCAGATTGTAAAGGCAGGAAGAGAAGAAAAGAAGAGACCTGTGCTGGCAGAAAGGAAGAGAAAGAGAGAAAGGCAACTGTAATGTTTCAGGAGGTGTGGAAAAAAAAAACTGAACAAAAAAACAAACTGCCACAACTACCGACAATTACAGAGTCCGACCATGCATGAAACGCATTATCTGAAGCAGAGAGAAAAGATATAGAACAGCTGTCTTCAGTCGGGGGATCTGTGGTCACCGCACTGAATTTACACATCAAGAAACCGCAAGATGGGGGAAAGAAAATGGAAAAAGTCACGGCGGAGTCATTACTCACCAAAGCGGTTGAATGTGAGTCAAACGAATATGTGTAGGTCTGTAATAAACAGGTTAGACGCAGCCACCCTGCAGTGAGTATTAGGGGCATTGGTCCTCGCCGTTTCACTCCATTTGACAGTTTAAGTGACTAGCATAGAAAATGCTGACAGAACAGGCTACTGATGAATACGGGTGAGCGGCCAAGCCAAAGAGCGGTTGAATAAAAGGTGTCTAAGATTTTAGTGTTTTAGAACTACACAGTTTCACAAGGAACTGTCACCCTGCTCTCAAAATGTTTCTCTTGCTTTCATTTTGTATGATTCCATAATTCGCCTAATGTCTTCGCCGCCTGTTCTTTTCACATGAGCTTTTAAATTTACATTTTATATTAACAAAATACCTGCACTGTACCTTTAGGACTTATCCCAAAAAAGACATTTATGTCATTATTTACTCATCCTTCTGTCATTCCAAACCCATAAGACTTTCATTCATTTTTTGAAATACAAATGAAGATTTGTTTAGTCACACCTGAGAGATTTCTATCCCTCCATTGAAAGTCCATTCAACCTAAATTTTCACACAATTCCAAAAAGTTTAGAGAAACATCCTAAAATTAATCCACACGAATCGAAGTCTTCTGAAGAGACACTGAAGAGACTCAACTATGCTTGCTTGACCTTCTCGTGTGTCCGTTTGCCATGTTTATTTTGCGTGATTTTGGAGCATCAAAGTTTTGGTGAAATTGACTTTCAATAGAGTGAAATAAATCTCTAAGGTTTAATTAATGTGTGTTTTAAAGATGTTATGGGTTTGGAAAGACACGAGTAAATCAGAACAGATTTTCCATTTTTGGGAGAACTATCCCTTTTATGGTAATGTGCAAGTTGCAATATGTGTGTTGTAAAGGGATGTAATAAATCTAAACAGAAACCAAATCAAATCAAAAAAAGTATTAAATGACTAATCATTGGAATAGGTAAGAAACCAGAGCTTTTTGAATCAGAATCAAACTCAGAATTATTTACAGAATTATTATGATCTGTATACAGTTCTACCATTAAAGACATCAAACAATATAGTAGTTTTAGCTACTTCTGTTTTCTTCATCATAAAAAAACAGGGACTTGTTTGGCTGGTTAGCTTTAGCTAGAAAATAATTAAAATTCTGGGTCCATTTTTGCTTGTAGATGACAACAACACCATTATGCTTCAAAATCATCTGTGTATTCTAACAGAATAAAATCGTAAGAATCCGCAAAATTGTAATATTTAAAATGTTTTACCAGTTACGAATTTGTTTTGAGGGCTCTTAACTATGTGAAATAGACTTTTCCCCCTGTCTAATAAAGTAATCAGTCTCATGGCATTTACAAGTAAAGCTCAAACGAAAGGCTCAACAATGTTTTTTTGGTACATTAAGCAAAGATGGCAGTCTTCAGCTTATTTACTTATGAGCCAAGCAGGAACCTGTGAGGTGAACGGGGAGGATGGATAGACCTTGGCATAAATACTTTATAGATTCCTCTAAAACAAGGTAAAAAAACAACAACTAAGAGACGTTTTGCGCATGGGATAATGTAGCTAAAGCAATGTTTTCGTTGTGAGATTGGGCTGATTTGAACTAAAAAAAAAAAAGTATTTTACTGACTGAACATTGAGTCCTTAACCAATTCAGGAGTCAGGGTCACGTCCTGGGCTTCTGTCCAGCACGGATAGATGAGAGGTGTCATGGTCTGGCTGACACAGCCGTTTTTGGTCATTCAGGTAGGGGATATTTAGTGTTGTTCACAAGCAGAAACATCTGCTGCTGCCCTGCCACAAATGAGGGTCAAAAACAATTCGCATTCGACACATTCAGTGCCTATTACTTCTTATCTGAAACACGCACACACACCGCATCTCTTTTGACTGACAGCTTGGTGTGTCACATGGAAGACACCCAAGCTGACACCTCCCTAAATTATGTGAGACTACTGTTTCCACAGCAACCACACGTCTTATTCGCTTTTATCTACAATGCTGGATGGAAAACAGATAATCGTTAGACAGAAAACCATCTCCCTAAAAAAAAGGGATGTCTTTTGCAGACCAAGGCAAGCAATGCCACATGATGAGTGAACAAGAAAGATGACAACAGATGGGTGGAGAAAAAGTCAGCAGGGACTAATAGAGGATATGTGAGGTGGCGAGGGGACACTGGACGAGTCCCCTGGTATGCATTAGACTAGTGAGAGGTTGGTGCTGAAGAACTTTGCTTGAACAAGATGGATGTGACCTGAATCAATGATCCCCAATGCACTGGACACACTACAGCACTACACCCACACTGCCCAGCGGTTTTGCTCAAGTTCAGACCATTTCAATAGTAATCTCATTTGTCACACATTTCATTCAATTGAGCCAGTGACTATGCTGAGAAAAAAATGGCTTTGAAACAATTTTCATTCAAACAATTCTAGTAATTTTCTGTTTATTACAAAGAAACAAAATAATGTGATAATTTCTGTGAAATTATGAAGTAGAAACACATGTACTCCAATAATGTTTTTTGTTTTTATTTACCACTTCGAAAAATACTTTTTTACAGTGTACTGGGCTGCTTACATGATGTATCATTTTACGTGGTTAGTGGCAGCAATCTAATTAGTGCTAATTAGTTTCTGCGATTAATATTTTCTGATGAACTATGCTATGACATGCTAAAAAAAATCTTTTGGCTAGCATTTGGATATTTTGTTATTAGTTGTGATTAATCATGATTACTTTTTGATTAATGATTCTTTTTTTTTTGTGGAGTGACAGCAATAATGCTAATACATGCACATTTAATTGTCGCTATAGTGGAGAAAGAACCTCTTTATGGGCCATTTATTTGTAATGATTCATTTTGGGTTTTGAGAAAAGTAAAGTCACTCGCAGTATGGTGATATTTAATCATTGTAGACAACGAGAAAATGATCACCCACAAGTGAAACAGCATGATAGAAATGTTCATGAGAACACCAGAAGTGTGAGGAAAGCATTGAGCTGTTAATCATTTGTTCTGTCTTTCTCTCTCTCTCTGTGTGTTTTTTTTTTAATTCGATATGAGAACACACATTTGTATAGTAACATCGGTATTACACTGGTATTACAAGGTAAATGTGGTTTAAGAGGACATTTCCTGAGTCCTCGTAATTGGCTTAAAAAGCATACTAAACAATGTTTTATTAAAAATGTAAAAATGCAAGATTTCTGTGATAGGTATGTTTAGGGGTCAGGTTAGTGTAGTAGATGGATAGAATATACAGTTTGTACAGTATAAAAAATAGTATGCTTATAATGTCTTCATAATGATAGGTGCACCAATGTGTGTGTGTGTGTGGTTCAGCTTTACCCTACATCATATACTTTACGTCCTTTTACTTGTGCTTATAAATCATACTACCTGATTTTTTTTTTATGTAATGTAAAATAAAAATCATTATGTGAAAATCCCAATAAAGTGTGCACACTTAACCAAATATTTTAGAATTAATTTGAGAGCTAAACCTGACAAAAAGCATACAAATCGTTTTTTTTTTTTTTTTGTCAGGTTTAGGGTGTGGGTAGGTTTTTTATTTACAACATAACAAAAGGTTGTGATGCTGGAGGGAAAGTTCCCAGATATCTATAATTAAACTATGAAATATCATTATATTATTACAATTTAAAATATCTGTTTGAATTTTCAGAAGCCATTACTCCAGTCTTCAGCGTCCCATGAGGTTACACTTTATTTCGATGGTCCACTTTAAAAACTCTACTATCTAAAAGTATCTTTGCAACTACAAGTCAACTTATTCTCAATAGTTAGTAGACTGGCTAGGTGTAAAGTTTCTTATAGTCAGTAGAAATTCTGTTGAGGGAGCATCAAAATAAAGTGTCAGCAAATATTAAGCGAACAGTCTAACAATACTCCACTGAGAGTTAGCTGACACGTAGTTGCAAAGTTACTTGTAGTTAGTAGAATGTCTAAAGTGAACCATCAAAATAAAGTGTTGCCTCACATGATCCTTCAGAAATCATTCTAATATGCTAATTTAGTGTTTAAAAATAGTTGTATTATATTTTATTTATTTATTTCAAATTGTTTATTATTTTCATAGTTGAAAACAGTAGTGCTTCTTAATATTTTGGTAGAAACCTTGATCATTTTTTTTCATGATTCTTTGATGAACGTTAGCTGTTGTTGAAAAGAGTAGCATTTATTTGAAAAAGTAACCTTTTGCTACATTACAAATGCCTTTACTGACACGTTCTATCAATGCAATGTGTCCTTGCTGAATGAAAATAAGAAATACTGACTCCCAAACTTTTGCTACCTTCTTAGCGACCTCATAAAATCGCTCTTTTGTGGAACTGGTTTGCAATGCTTCATGTGGAGACCAAAGCAATGCACGGCACTTTTAAGATGTGTTGAACCCATTAGTCACGTGCCTTTACTCTTACATAAAGGTTTTCGAATAGATTTTTTTATATGAATCTATTCAAGCTCTGTATTCCAGCTGAACTTTCTAATGTGGCTAATTGAGTATCCACAGTTGGGTTTTGTAATGAGCCCTGTGGGAATTCTAAGCTAATTCATTGTTTCATTGGCAATATCAAGAATCAGGATCCAGATCCCTGCGGGCCAGGCGCACGAATGACCCAGTGAATCACATTTTTGAAGGTTATTTCAACCTGGAGCCTTTGGAACTTTTTCAAAGGACTTCAAATGACTTTAAATCTAATTTCCTCTCACATTATGAGGTCAAAATGACTATAGAGTTACAAAATCAAGGTCGTGCTGCTGAAGGGACAGTTCCTAGCATGGATAGATGTGTGTGAAAAAGAAAAAGACCATTAAGGGAGGGGACGTTTATGACCTTAACAACTGAGTTATATGATTATGGAGTCTGATCGCGACACTTGTGAGGTTAGGCTAGCAATACATCGAGGAAGGGACAGCGGGAGAAAAGGAGACATTACTGGAGCCGAGTCAGGAGGCCAGGAGAGATTATAAGGGAGGTGGACAGAGCAATCTTGTATCGTTTCCATCCAAGAGATAAGAGACTAAGATGAGGTCTTGGTTAATTCAGAGTAAGAGTCTGAGAGATCTGGCTTTTTCTTGAGCTTAAATTCTGTTGCAAAATACAAGCACCACCGTTCATTCAAAGATTTCATGCTTGGAGCGCTTACACTAAATCAGAAAATGCCATCAATAGATTAATGGATCAATTAAAAATGTATTAAAACACAAAGTTTTTTTAAAATTGAAATATTTGTATTTAGATTGAGTTCTTAGGATTTAGTATCTAATAGACTTCTCATTCTTTTAATGAGCCTTTTTTTCTGGACAGTTGTAAGACACCCGATATTCTTGACTTTACATTCCTAAAAAATATCAAAATTTCAATTAAATAAAAAAAGCATGATTATCTTTTATATATTCACTATTTCCCCGCCAGCATTTTTTTTTTTTACTTGTCAGCCATTGCTAGCATTTTTGATCATTTTCAAAAGAAATTCATGGCCCCCAGATTTTGTTGTATCTGTATCTGAACATACAATATATCATAATAAAGAACAGAGCATCTGCTTAAAAGCAACAAAACAAAAAACAACAACAACATTTTATTCTAGCTTCATGCATCAACACTTTAATGTTGGTAAGTAAAAAAAGAAAAGAAAAAAAAGCAACATTTTGCAAAAAAAAAAGCTGAGAAATTAGCATTTTTGTCAAAGACTATGTCTGGATAGGATTCAGAACGATGATCAAAACATAGATTGCGGCAACGTCTACATTAATCCAGATGCATTTGAAAACGGCGTTTTCGTTTAAAAACGCTCACCGTCCACACAGGCGTTTTCAGGTGTATTCCGACATTTCAGTGTGGATGAGAAACTTTTGGAAAATGCCTGAAAACGTTAAATTCACCTTGCTGCGCATGTGTAAAACCTCACAAAAGGATAATTGATAGGATAATTTTATTTAGCAAAATATCTATTTAAATATATTTAGCAGACTAGGGTTAGGATCTTTGCAGGACTGTGATATGAAGTGTGTAAAGTAACATATTTTAGCAACAGTGTGAAAGTGAATGGCACATAACAGAATGAATATCTATTGGTAAAATATGCGTCACATGACTAAACTTACGTCATCGTTTTTAAATACTTTCGTTTTGACAGTCCACACTACAACGTGAAAACGGCCTTCTCAAATGTATCCACTTTGGAGTGTTTTCAAAAAACGTTGTTTTCATCAATAAAAATGCCATCTCAGTGTGGACGGAAGGCCAAAACGGAGAGAAAAACATGCGTTTTCAAATGAAAACGTATTAGTGTGGACAAGGCCTGAGTAGATTGCGTCCATCAACAACCCCAACGCTTACAAACCCATTGGTTCGACACTTCATTCGGTAACATTAAGCAGTTTTGATTCATATACTGTTGAATGTTTGATGATTGCTTTAGCTTACATGTGCGTATGCGATGCTTTGAACGCTTGTTTCTGCTTCTTCTTTGCCTGTGTTTTGATCGGGAGATTCTGTACTCTTTCAGACGATGTGTAATAGCGGCCTCTACTGTATAAAAGTGAAAACATGGATTGCTGGAAAATTCTGTCAATGGCAGGGAAAGAGTTAAATGTGGTTGTATGTACAGTGTGAATTGCATTTTTATTGTATTTTAGAATAAATTAATAGATTTTGACAACAACAAAAAATGCGTCACATTATTGACCTTGATTTCAAAAGGAAGGGTTCATAAAATGTAGAACAAAAATGTAAAGACTCAGGCACTGGTGAACCCATCAGAATGTTCACAAAGGCAGATCCAATTGTTCTGTCTGAAATCCATTTCTATCTAATCAGATTTGATTTCAAACTGACCTGGCTCTCTCCACACCCTTAAAACAGATCTAACACGTTCCTATCCATCAAACACAGAGTGATCTCTAGTGTGTAAGTCATTTTGCTTATCTACCTGTCAGTGTGGTGGGCGGCCTGCAAGCTTGACAATTTGACAATAAAAGCTGGTCAGCCTAAATTGTGTTTCCAAAAACAACAAAATGAATGGAGAGTGAACAGGAGAAGACAAAAAAAGGTGAGTTCACTCACAAAGTCCAATTTCAAGAACTGATTTTTATATTCACATAAGGAGCTTATTCCACATCTCAATTTTATATATAGCAAGTTATTTTATGTTTGAATTGCACAAAAAGACTTCTATTCAAGCTTAAACACATCTTCAGTAGCACAATGATTACACAAGGGTACAATCATTGCTATAAATATAAATAGGCATTTACAGATGAACGAAGCAGAGGTTGTGGTTGGTAATAGCTACAGGCTTTACATTTGCATCACTACGACATAACATCTGCTGTGATTAACCTCCTGCATTCACTGCTGTAAACAATTAGCCTGATTAACCACATTTAACCAACAAGCTGTTAAACAACCCAAGAACAGCGCATGAACAGACAAGCAGTAATTCAGCATGTAAGCCGTTTAGTCCCTGAATCGAATCTCTTCGAGTGACACGCTCAAACTAAAGGCAGGAATAAAGCAGCACTTACCTTCCAGAGCTTTTTGGCATTCTCTACCCTGGACCGTTTGCGCGGGAGCGATACTAGCCTTGCAGAAGACACATGGTCAAAAATCATGTTGAAGGCTAGAGGACTTGCACAGAATATATGGGCTGCGTACAGTGAGAATGCTTTATATGGCTCCCAGAACCCCTTCCAATTATCAAACACTCATAAACAATAAGAATCCAGCCCATCTGAGCAGGAGATCCCATTACACACTAATGGAAGAGCAGACGGAGCTGCCGTCTAGTCTGGCAGGCATGTACAGAGGATGGAACAAGACAATGGATACAAGATCTCCAACTATAAGAGCTCTCCTTCCTGAAAAACATAATAGTTTCTCACCGGGGTCCTCACCTTAATGTGGGTTATCACTTTAATGAGTTTAGTGTGCTGGCTAATGTGATTAGAGATTACGATCACAGCAGAAATGTGAGCCTAGGTGCTGATATTAGCATAGGCCTCCAGTGGCACTCAATATCTCATTTAAAGAGCAAATGTAAGAGCACAAGAGATAAAAGCTAAAGAGGTTACAGAGCAGAGAGTGCATACACACACACACACAAACACGCGTACAAGCATACAATATTTAATAATGTTTTCACACCAGAGCGTTAATGGCAGACTCATCCGTCTGATGTCAGATCACCAGTAAACTGCATGTCAGCTTGAAAACTGTGGTCTGGGGTGCACAACTTTATTTTAAGGTAACGTAGTAACATTATACTTACTCAAATAAGTACTGAGTAATATTAATTAACTACATCTAGGGTTAGGGTAGGATTAGGATTTGTTTTAAAGGTCAGTTGCATGTAATTATGCACAATTTACTGTTATTACTATGGTAAGTACATGTAACATATGTAACAAGGACACTGTAAAATAAAGTGTTACCGGGTTCGGTTTAGGGGTAGTTACTTGTAATTATGCATAATTTACTGTTGTTACTATAGTAAGTACATGTAGTACCGTGTAACTATGTCACCTTAAAATAAAGTGTTACCAAATGTGGACTTGAGTCTGATTCACAATTGGTATGGAAGCAATCTAGCATAAATTGCAAATGAACCACAACTGATAAATATGTTTCCTCAAGTATAGTGCTTCTGACAAACAGCAACGTAGTTATTTGCTGAAATCGCCAACTTTCTCCATAGCTATCAAATCTCATTTATCAAGCCGAATAAGACGATTGGATGCCAATGATCATGTCTCATCATTGACATCAAACCTGGTGGATGTATCTTGAAAGGCCATATCTCAATTAAATGAGATCTGAGACCTATCATATGGCTTCAGAACAACTGGAATATAGATCAGAAATCATATGGATCACTTTGTGGCGCCACTTATGGAACTCTCTAGCACCAGTCACCATTATAAATGCACTATAAACACTTGACAAAAAATCTTTGTTTGTAAGGGCATAAAGGTGAACAGATTTTCACCCTCAGTAGAAATTGCGTTCCTCGGTAGAAAGTTCCGGGGGGCACAGCGATATGACCGAAAAGGGCACTACTTCTATCCACAGATTGTTGATTGGATGGAGGCTGATTTGAATGTGAGCTTGAGTCGAATTTAAGAAAGCAGCATGGTTTAAACAGATGGTATGTTTGGAGAAGTCTGGAATATGTCACCAGAGAGAAGTCTGGAATTTCACCAGAAGATCAAGTTATGAAAATCTGATTAAGAATTACAAGGTCAAAAATAGAAAATAAAAATGAAACAAGCGCATGGACGCATTTAGAAAATTGATAGGGTGAATTTCCATTTCATGCCAGATTTAAAAAGGTCGCTTCACTGTAGCTTATCTCCATTATGAGTAGGTTGTAAATTGGGTTTCAAAGTAGGTTCCCCAACATGTACTTTAAAAGTTGGAGAAAATAATCACTTTTCTTTTTGAAAAAGTCATATAAACTCTTTAGTCAAATTTTTGATAGTGTGGCAAAGCGGGAGAGGAGGGAGGCACTCTCTCCAAAATAAAAGCTCAATGGCAAAAACGGTCGCTTACGCCACCCCAGAATACTGGGGACTAAATGCCCTCAGGGCACACAGGTTCATTATCTAAAACGTGGGTGAAGAGACGTGGGACACACATGGAAAAAATAGACACTTTTATTTCTCATCAGCATTGCATAATAAATAGTTAAAAAGTCACAAGAAGGTTCTGAGAATCAATTTTACAGTACCGTGCACAAGCTGCATCAGACACACAACAACAAACCGATATTTGAGTTTAGCTAGTTGACCAGCAGCGGAGGTACCTGGAGGTACAGGCTAGCTGCCAAATTAACAGGAGCCCCAGTAACCCCACAAACACACACACGTGAAGATTAGATGCAAGAAAACACACGGCCAGGTGTAATCACCACACACGATAGCAGCTAGCCTCCCCTCTCCAGAAACCCCCAGCTCCTGTAAAGAAAATGACACAGAAACACAAATCAACAAACTTATAAAACACAATATAGATTTACCACAGCAACAAGAAACCACAAAGAGAACCATACTGTTCTCGTAAGAGGGAACAAATTAAAAACACACAATTCACTCAGACTCAGCAGGTATACATTACAATGCCCAGAGGAATTATAAACCATAACAAGAAATAACAAACAGTCATAAAAATACTCAAGATACTGATGCGCAATCAGCAGATCAAACAGGTGGCAGCTGGTGAGGACAGACCAGCCAGTGAGCCGCACCCACTCCGACTGAGGCGCATAATGACACTTCAACAATGTGCACAGTTACTATAAAATTAGATGTAGAGGCAAAACAGCAACGTAGTCACTTCACGATTTAATATTGATGCTCAATCCCATTAAGTAGGCAGGGAGGACCCTCAAATCGCGAGGTGATAAACTTAAATAAACCATTCATGGTCGCGCACCATGCGAGAATACAGCCGCTCCATTAGAAACATACCACTGATACAAGTAGGCAGCGAGCGCACGGCAGACAGGAAGACAACACAGTTTAAACCTTCGGCGGTGGAGTTATTCCACCCTGCTACAATAGGTTGGACTAACAGACCTGAATAATGTGATTGGCTTTGTTCAGCATGTATACACGCTAATCAGACTATAATTGGCCTCAGCGTTGTGTAAAACTTCTAAAAGACAGAGATGACACGTGACATGTAGGCCTATTTATTGATGTGAAAGAGACCTGGAGGGGAGTAAAATAAAATATTGGTTCACAGCTCAAGTCTGATTTTTCTTGTTCTCACTAAGCATGGCTCCCACTCAGCCAGTCATTCCATTTTAAAAAAAGATGAAACTGCACTGTGACCCTCAGGTTAAACTCACCAACACTCTCTTTTGCTCTATGTCAGAATGCATCAGTCCTCATGTTAATAAGCCCAATGTTGGTTCCTCTCCATTGCCTCCTAGAGCTCAGACAATGAGGGCTTCCAGTCCCCGCTCTAGCCCCGGCCTGCTGAGCTCTTGAGGGCGAGGTTAAGTGACGGCAGGCACATCACACACATTCAGAACAAAGCCTACTCAGGAGACCCTTATAGCGGCTAATCATAAAGACCCATGTAGCCTGTTGAATTAGCATTAACCTCCCCCGCTTCAACACTTCAGCTTTTATCTGTTCATCATAAACGCTCTAAATATCCTCTCCAGCACCATGAGTGACACCCCGCGGGCGTGATTCAGCCCTAGATGTGGGAGTTGTTTTATTTCAGGGACTGAAAAGCACTTGATTATTATTCACCTATGTAAACTGGATGAGCCAAATACAGCAGCATCTACAATGACCGCATTGCTTGAAGAGACACGGTGAATTAATCAGACATTCAGACTCTGTTTTTAGTCGGCCATGGATCCTTGAGTCATCTGAAGTGTGAAGAACCCGGATGAGGCAGAGAGCCTCAGGGCCTGCTGAGAGTGCCACAACACTAAAACACCTGCTAATGGATCAAATACAACAAGAACAAACCCCAACAGAGACTTGCACTGTGGAGACCAAACACCTGGTGAGGGAGTGATATAGATCAGTGCTACTCAACTGGTGGGTTGTGATCCAAAAATGTGCAAAAACAAGTGGAAAATCCTTGAAAGCTAAATTTCAATGTACAATTCAAAGGATTAGATCATTGAGAATGGAAAGGGTGGCGAGAGAACAGCTCTGTTTTAGTCCCTAGCAGGCTGGGTACATTTTAAGAACATTTTAGGCATCATAACGCTAAAAAAGTACCAAGAATACCATAGTACTACCATCATTTTGTTTATGGACCATAGTACTAGCATGGTTTTTGGACCATGCCATTTTCTGAAACACTTTGCATTAACATATCATGGTACATGGTAATCACATATATCATGATGCTACCTTCACCATAAGTTATCTGGTTTAATCATTCCTTTTGTTTTCTTTCCTCTTGTTTTGTCTCTTCCAAATGCGACCACAGTCTGCAATCAATGTGACTGCTCGTTATCGCTCACCTGTTTATCTTTGTCTCTTGATTTCTCTATATATCCTTTGTTTCCCTCTGTTCTCTGCCAGTGTGTTTTGTGTTTCCAGCCTATTTTGTCGTAATTTTGTTAAGTTTGGGATCCCTTTTTGTTTTGTTTAGTTTTTCTTTTGCTTTCATTGTTCTCTTCTGCCCAGTTGTGTTGCGGTTGCCTGTTTGCTCACCAGTCTTGGACAACTCTCCTGGTTTTGACCATCTGAACTGGATCTAGTTTTGGAGTCTCGATTCTCACTACACTGCTTGCCTGCTTGGACTTGTCTTTCCGTTCTGTCTATCTGCCTGATCTTGACTGTGAGTTTGGATATCTCTTATAATGCCTGCCCCTTGTTTGATCTCTCAGTTCGTCTGACCTCGACTCTCACCTCACTACTGGATATTATTTGCTGATGGACTGATCTGGATTTTGACCTCAGCATGTTTGACTTTCCTTCTGCCAATTTCCCAGAGTTGGTTCGGAGCCCAGCGGCTCATGCTGTTTTATATTTGTGTAGTAATAAAATGAAGTTGAGCATTTGTCTGCTTTTGGGTCTTTCCTTTCAGAGAATGTAACAAGAACAGTATAATTGTGGAAGAAGTACTCCTGACATGAAACCTTTATGGTTAAGCCAGTCCCATAAACTCAGTGAAAATTTTGGATGCAATCAAGGACATTTTAAAATGTATTTATTCAGTACTGAAACATATCAAGAAAATAGTTCTATCTTGCCCAGGATTTTTGTGTCCACTGTTGTTCAACTCTAACACTTGAAGTGGCGCTGTGCAGACCGATCATTGAATGGCATCCTAGTACCGCGAGAGCGATTTGAAAGCATACAGAGCATAATTTACGGAAATTACGACATGGCGTGAATGCAGCATAACAAGACAAAGAACTGAGGAAGGCTTAAATACACAGATAATGTTGATTAATGGAAGAGGGAGCAAGTGAGAACTAATTAGGGAGTATGACAACTAATGAAAGGACTAACTCAGGCAAAATAGACAATGAAGACCAAGACTAGAAACTAAACAAGACAGAAACTAAACACGACCGTGACACCATCATTGTACCATGTACTGACACCTTTTTACCCCCTAAGAAGCAAGTTACAGAAGCTGCCTACAGACTGTACCAGTAAAGCAGCTTACAAAAGTTTATAGCAGAGCCAGCATGTCCACTACCCACTCACACAATCAGAAAACACTGGGAGATGTGGGAGAGAGATCAGGGGGGTTATTTCCTGAAAGGACAGCAAAGTGACAAGTCTAAGTTGCTGTGTGCAATGTAAGCACAGTATCTGTAGTGTCATTAATGTCCTGTCTGTCTTTATTTACTCAGCTGTCAGGTCAGAGGTGAAGAGGACAAATACAGTCTATGTGCTTTAACTCTACGCCCAGATTTACACTCTCTAACCTTCCTGATCCCATCCATAGAAGCATTGCTGATGCAGGCATTAGCGTCTTACACCCTGGCGCTAGTATCTGACACCCTGTCAATGGCTGCTGTGGAGAGAAGGGTCATGGTGAGCTGGGAATATGTATTCCTCATTTACAAATTTTGACACTCATGCATGCCAGCAACACAGGTCCCAGGGTGCCTGTCAGATTACACTTTCCCTAACACACAATCCAGTTCTCTAGGGCTGAGTGTACGGATGTTATACTCCTCAGTGCTCAGAGTGTAAACAAGTCATTCCGAGGTGATATGAGTGCTTTTTTTTTTTTACTTGTCTTGCTGATGCAAAAGCTCACTGTAATTTCCGAGAAGGCGAGGGTGATTGACTGAACAAGCTTCATTAGCATAGCAAACACAAGAAACTCTGCGTAAGCACTGCGAACTTAGACACTCTGGCTTGTAAATAAATACAGAAATAAACCACAGAGGTCAAAGTCTTTCACGATAATTACAAGAGCAGCTAGCGTTGCAGTTGTGCCACTTTAGCAAACAAAATTTTGGTGCAAAATATGGTTTACTGGTAGTGCTGTCCTATGTGTATTTAACACATTGTCATTCCCTTTTAGAAAATAAGCCTCCTTTTATGTAAACAAGGTTCATTATAAATTGGGCAATTTATACCATGTCCTAAGCAGACACAATTTTGATGAGGCTGAACTACATTTTGTAGGTCATTTTGTTTCTATTTCTGCGACATTGTGTCAGGTAGCCCGTCCACACTAAAATCTCATTAGACTTACATACTGCCTCCCTTATGTATATTAAATGACACAAACGAGGGGAAACTTATATTATATGTCAAATCCCTCAAAATTCCACAAGGAAAACCATAAAATCTGGTGAAGGATCACGGAAGTCACAAAAATACAAGCATTCTGCAGCTGCAGTGCAGGAACTGTTCTAATTGGCTGTATTTTGTGATTGTCTTGCATCACAGCCAATTTCATGAGCAAATAACAAATTGCTTGTCGCTTGGAATCTTATCACATCTTGCCTGGCTAGAACACATTGCAACATTATGACATTTTTGCCAACAGAAAGTTGGTGTTAAACATATTTCTATTAAATTAATGAACTTTATTTGCATTTTTAAGATACTGTTCAAATATATTTTTCTTTCTGAAAGAAATTAAAACTTTTAATCAGCATCTGCCACATTGGACCAGGCAGACTAGTGATGTTCGGTTCTTGAAAGAATTGATCTTTTGAGCCTGTTCATAGGAAGTAACCGGTCGAGTGGGTTTACTAATCGAACTGAATCAAACTTTAGTTCCAGGTTGATGATGCAAGACGCACAGCCGAAGTAGTACGTCCTAATCAAAATGAACCAAATGAGCCGGTTCAACCAACTATCGAAGTTTGAAGAGGATTACAAGTGTGAGTGTGATGAGTGAGTTGACGATACTATGCAAGCCTGAGGCACGTACTGGAAATGTGCTAATTATGACTAGTGTTATTAAATAACATTTTATTAAAACCTGCGAAAACCTCTCTGTTGAGAGGTGTAAATAACTAGTTTTATATTGCATGTAGATTATATTTTAAGTTGTTAAGCAGTTTATAAGACTGGTTTATTCTTTAGAACATATCTGCCTTTGTGCATCAATGTCTGTAATGTGTGCTGTAGGTGCTAAACTTTTACTTTAGGAATCGTATCCAAGATGTAGGCTACTCAATATTGGTCAGTCATATCCGACATAAAGGATCCGCGAATGAAACGTTGACCACAAACACCATTAACCCTCTGGGGACCAGAAACGCACGGGCGCGTTTTGCTCGTTTTTTTTCACATAGCAGAAAAATAGACTTAAAGTACTACCATCATTTCTGTTCATATAGAGTTAAGAAATATGAGAAAATAATCTGTTAAATGTCTACTTTTTTATGTGCCCACATACAATCGAAATAAAATATTGTGCTTTTGTAAAATAAAGAAAATAAACAGGGTGTGCGTTCTGCCTCTCGGTCACCGTGAACCTTTTTTCTGGAGCACGTCTCTAATCTTCAACACAACTCAGCTAAAACTATTCACCCAGCCATACGCAATATATCTTTTAAATCATTTGAGTTTGTACTTTTAAATGATCCGATTCAAAACTAAAATTATTATTCTCCGTTTATGTCATCTATATAAAAAGAGAGACGTGTCAGCCCGTCTCATTATCGTTCTCGAGCTGATTATCTCTGGTAATGTGACACGCCCACTGAGAGCACGCGCTATTCAAACGCAAATATGTGAAGCAACACATTGAGACGTTAACGCCCATAAACTCTGAAAACACACATTATTTTTTAATCAGATTAATCTACTGTCGTCTTGCGCGGCTATATGAGGAACAATCCTGGGACATTTACCACTGGGTTTATTTTCACTTCGAGGATGAACAGATTCAGCTGAGAAGTAAGTGTTTTTTGCAAGTGCTTTGTTCTAATCGCGATATAGAATAACGTAGTGTCTGTAAACGGAAAAATAGCATACTGTTAAATGTGAATCATGTTTGTGTGTGTGTGTGTGTGTGAATGAATGAACGCACAGATACGCACTGTTACAGACTAAATAACAGACAACATTTCGTTGACTCGTTTTGGATAAAGTTTTTACTCTAAAATAGACATCAAATAAGCTTTTTTTAGGAGTTTCTGCTCATATGTTAAATATATAGTATGTTTTGTCAATAAACTAATCAACTAAGATGTTATAGTGTTTGTTCAAGCTATATCAAAATAATGAATCCTCAACTTTGAAATATGTATGATCAAACTAAGACATTTATGGAGAAAGACAATTTTCTTTTCAAGATGTTTCCAACTCTAACTTTGAACTTTGAACTGAAATAAAACCATGTCTATATGGTGAAGGGTGTGTGATAGAAGTGTCCAGACGTATGCACCCTGTATTTTCCTTATATAAATCCAAACAATCTAAAAGCCATTCTTTTTTAAATCTCCTCATTCTTTGTGCAAGGCTCCTGTAATGATATGGCCTGATAGCACCTAATAGGGCCATTATGGGGAGGGTCTTTGTCTTTCTCAGGTGTGGAATGCCACACATATTAATGAGAGATCACGCCTCCTGCATAAAGCTTTCTCAAACAAAACACGTCATTAAAAATGTAAAAGACTTTATTGACTTATCTGAATGAGTAGTCAGGATGATTCTCACATAGTTTTGGAGCAAATATTCTAGGCTATGTGATACAATTTTCAAAAGTCTTGTGAAGAAATAATCAATATGTGTTTTGTGGTCTTATTTCAGCAACTTTCTTTTTTTTTTTTTTTTATAACCACGCATAAACATTATTCTATTAAAAATACAAACATGTACATACATGTTGCTTGTGTCATTTGACACAAATGACTTTATTTGAATGCTTCATTGATTTAACATGACAATGAGTTGTTAAAAAAGGAATGCATTCTAATGACATTGCGTGATGATGTAAGGAAACAATTCATCGTTTCTTTGAACCGGTTTCGTGGAAATGAATCGGACTTTACATCACTAAGGCAAAAGAAGATGATGGAAGAGCAAGGAGAGGTGGATCTTAATATCAGGCGTTAAACTTTATTAATAAACAATTCAAAGAAGATAATCCAAAATACAGAAATCGCAGGAGTACAAAGAGCAACAGCTTTAGCTTAAACTCAAAAACAATACAGGACAATGAACTGAACCAAACTCAGGACTTAAATACACAAGACTAAGGCCCTGTCCACACGGACTCGGGTATTTTTATAACCGTGACTTTTTTTACGCGGTTCGGCCGTTTGTCCACATGAAAACGCACTGAAACCGAACATTTTCGAAAACCCCTGCCAGGGTGAGGATTTTCAGAAACGGCGGTTACAGTGTTGTCGTGTAGACAGTGAAACCGGGGTTTTTGCCTTGCGACGTCAGAGTGTGCGCCGGTATCCGCTGTGTTTGACGTCAGATTTGCGCTTCTGATTGCCCAACGTGGCTTTGCGGTTAAGGTTTATATCGCCGCCTGCTGGCGTGGCATGCTCTTGACCGCGGATGATAGCGTGTTTTTGCGTTTTCATGTAGACGGAGACCGAGCATGTGTGGACGGGATTTTTTTTTAAACGCTGTAGGAAAAACTCTGGTTATAAAAATACCCGTGTCCGTGTGGACAAGGCCTAAAAGACAAACTTAAGCAGAACCAGGTGTGCAATATAATTAGAAACCATTACAACAAAAGAAGAGCAGGAACGTGGGGAACAAAGGAAACAGAAACCGAACACAGGAAAATGTGAAACAAACTAAAACTCCATGAAACAGAATGTAAACCTAACTACAACTGTTTGATAATAATACGCTGATTTCACACAGCCGCCATTTTGAAATTGCTCCGGTGGGAAGAAAACCGGAAGTGTCGCTTTTAATCATAGGAGAGTCGCGAATGCGATGGCGTATTGTTGAGTTAAATGTGGAAATTTGTTATTCTAAAAATGTACATACATTTCTTTCATACTTTAGACTATATACAGTGAAATTCATTTATAAATAAAATATTTTTTTATATATATATAATTCAGAACGTAAAAAAGAAGCAGGAACGAACTATATACATATCCTATATTGGATATTAACATCCAATAGTGTAAATCGCGGCAGCAGCTTCAGGTTGGTAGTCCAAGGCATTGTTGTCTATCTGTACTTCCGGGGTTCTTCCCACCGGAGCCTCGCTTTCGATTTCAAAATGGCGGCTGCGTGAAATCAGCGTATAACAGATGTTTCTGAGCACCAAATCAGCATGTTACAAAGATTTCTGAAGGATCATGTGACACTGAAGTAATGGCTGCTGAAAACTCAGCTTTGCCATCACAAGAATATGAAGTACAGTTTAACATATTGAAATAGACACCATTATTTTAAATTATAATAATATTTCACTATATAACTCTTTTTACTGTATTTTGGGGAAAAATGCCGCCTTGGTGAGCAGAAGCGACTTCTTTCATAAACATTTAAAAAAATCCTACTGACCCTGAACTTTCGAACGGTACATGTTCAGATTTATTATATTTTTTAGAACCTTTGGGCCTCAAGATTGAAACATGAACAGAACATCTTTCTGTGTAAATTGTTCGTAAACCAATGCTGAGGTAAACTGTAGCATTGAATTTACATGAAGTGAAATGTATCCTATGTTTAATACAATCCCATAATGCATTGCTAATTTGTTTCAATTGTTTGTAAAAACCATTCAGGCAAATTGTGGCACTTTACATAAGAATGGTTTTACAAATGATTTACACAACATTTGTTCTGCTCGTGTTTCATGAATGAGACCCCTTGTGTATAAAAACCTTGAGTTCCTGTTCGGAAATGTTTACCTCTCGTTGTTTTCTGCCATTGTGCTGGTGCATTTCCATGGAGAGAGGAAAATTGTTCTATGCAAACTGTAAGCAGCCTCAAACTTGTTGGCATTATGCTTAATCGTATAATTCCTGTAGTGAATCATGTGAAATCAATGCTATTAGCAGTTCGTAATTCATTCTTAACAAATGAATCCCCCCTTAGTGTCAATTTATTCAACCTTAAATAGATTCCCTGCTGTTTTCTTTTGCTCCACTGCATATATTCGCTGTACGCAACAACTTTGCACTGATTTCAAAATAGCTCTGGCAGGGGAGCATTTTTGCAAAACTATATATTGCTTTTGTTCACACAACAGAAAGAATCAAAGCTACGGCTTTCAACTCAGCTAGAATGAGATCGGCTTTGCAATTTAATATCTCAGAAATAAGCCTGTCATGGCGTATAGCAGACAAATATGATCTCCTCTCTGCCCACCTATATTCTCTCCACTGCATAGATACATCTCATCATTTCATTTTCACAGACATTATTCAAGATATACAGATGTCAGTGAACTCTGCAAAAGCAATAATGTTTGGCTGTCATACGTCAAGGTAAAGCCTTCAGAGCGGAAAACATTGACACAACGCAAACAGCCAGCGCAGCAGTCGACCCCGCTTCTGGAAAAGCGAACGACAACGAGGAGAACAAGTAGTAAGTCAGGTTTTGTAATGAAGAAAAACGCAATAGAAAAAGAGGACAAGAACAGATGGAGTAAGCAAAAGAACAAAGGATCAGTTGAGAGATCCTCCACTGGTCCACATAGAAGTCAGGTAGATGCAGTTAAGATCAGTCTTAAGCTGAGATATATAAAGCTTGTTGTGTCCTGACCTGAGTCTTGAATTGCAAACAGACAGGACAGGGATGAACCAGTAGTGTAGCAACGGCCCACGGCCTAGGCCCCCTTGTTTACATGTTTCCCCTAGATTCCTGATTGCTTAAAATAAAAAAATGATAATGTCTAATTGATAGATTGACCAATGCTGCGCTGTAAAACGCAACGGCTGATTTCAAACTTATTGGTTTGTTTGACGTGTTGGGCGTAGCCTACGATGTCATTTTCTATGCGAGTGAGAGTTCATGCGGTGACAATGGTGGTTGCACAAAGTTCAATATTATGCTTTTACAAGAAATCACGGAGAGATGAGCAAGAAGGAGAAATGTGCCATCTACATCTGAGCCTACTTCACCTTTCCACAAGGAGACACCTGAGGCTTCCCATTTCCAGGACACTCATATTTCATCACTGGACATCCATGACATAAATCTGCACAATGCCAAATGATTTTGTCTCATTATAACAGCTGAAACAACTTCCGTCATTTACAGATAAGAGTAAGACATCAAAACTCTTTTCAGAACTCAATTTGAAACTGAATAGGGTCTATTTTTATTTGTGTACACTCACAATAAAAACAAAACATTGTGCTTTTGTAAAATAAAGCCGGCGTTCTGACGTAGAACCCGGAAGCGCTGCAATGTGTTTACAATGTGAACAGCGTCAGAGACTGACACGGTAGAGAAGAAATTGTTGAATAAAGTCGTTATTTTTGTGTTTTTTTGGGCACAAAAATATTCGTGTCGCTTCATAACATTAAGGTTGACTATTTTAACGATGTCTTTCTGGGCCTTGAAAATGGTAATAACGTTGCAGTCTATGGAGGGACAGAAAGCTCTCGGATTTCATCAAAAAGATCTTATGGGTCTTATGGGTATGGAGCGACATGAGGGTAATTAATGAATAATATTGTACTTTTGTTTTTTGGTGATCTATGCAAATAAATATGCTACACATAAAAATGACATAATTGTAAGTATTTGTACAGGCACATAAACTACAGTTTAAAAGTTTGGGGTCAAAAAGATTTTTAAATATATATTTTTTTTTTTTATTACTTTCTGCTTGTCAAAGAATCCGGAAGAAAAACGTGTAACAGTTTCCATGAAAATATTAAGAAGCAAAGCTGTTTTCAACAATGTTTCTTGAGCACCAAATCAACCATTCATTTCTGAAGGATCATATGACTAGTAATGATGTAATGAGTAATGATGATGAAATATTAGCTTAACCATCACAAGAATACATTACATTTGAAAATATATTCAAACAGAAAACATTTATTTTAAATTATAATAATATTTTACAATATTACTGTTTGCATGAGAGACTGACCCCATACTTAGGCTGCATTGCTGGTCTTATCTAGCTTAAGCTGGTCTCCCAGGCTGACCATCTGAAAAGTGCCTAAAATTCCTCTAAAACCAGAACCCCAGACTGGTTTAATCTATAATTCAATTGATTCTAAAAAGCAGAAACCAGTGAACACTTTAGGATGGTTCAGTAGAGTTAAAACCTCAGTTTTTCCACAGAGTTAAAGACAGAGCTTCAACTATGCATATCAAACATGCTTATGTGATTATTTTAATGAGCTCTCAACCTTGACAGAAACACAACCTGGCATAGATAATATATGCAGGTCTTTGTTTTAAAGCACAACAGGTGAATTCTCATTTAAAAGCACCTGTGTGGGCTATCATTCACTTATTCATTGTTCCAGACTTTTCTCTCCACATTGTTTTAAATTGAGCACCTACATCTGCACAGACCTTCCAAGGTCGTTTTCTGAGTTATTCAGGGAGGATTACAGCAACACTGACAGAGAGAAATGGAGACATTAGGAGGCATAAAGTCAGGCTGACCATTGAGTAGGAAAAAATGGAAAGGAAAACTCAAAGTTGTTTAAACAGGACAAAAGGACATTGTTCTGCAGAGAGAGAGAGAAGGTGTGGGGATGGGGACACAAGAAAGGACAAAGGAGAGCTAAGTCAAAGCGAACAACAGAAAAAAATACTGTTGGATGGAGAGAGAGCACATGCCCTGCTGAAGACTGTGAGTCCAATTAGAGCTGAAAAATCCAGCAGCACAGGTGAATCTAACAAGATTATTCTGTTTGAGTTAGAGGAACCCGTCCAATTAGTCCGCAGCTCTGTGCTTGTGTACGTGAGTGAGGGTTTGTTTCGCACCGCTCACTGCACTATCACTGGACAGTGGCAAACCAGGAGATGATCAATTACTAGCCCCTGCATCTGCGGTCATGATCTGTCTCAAGCACGCTGCTTTATGACACATCAGACACCAGCAGCAGGTCGTGATACTGCAGCTGTGTGTCCAGAGGCTCTGAGAGCGTCTCTCTGTAATGTCTCTTTATCTCTTCTGCCTCTACCCATGCGGCTGCGGCAGGCATTGGACGGCACTGCCACATCATCTGCTGCACCTCAGATGGCTGGAGCTAATTTATTATGAATCAATGGTGTATATATATATATATATATATATATATATTAGTGCTGTCAAACGATTAAAATATTTAATCGCGATTAATCGCATTAATGTCATAGTTAACTCGCGATTAATCGCATTTAATCGCACATTTTTATCTATTCTAAATGTCTCTTGATTTATTTTTGTCCCATTATTTTTTCTCCTTTTAATGCTCTTATCAACATGGAAAAGTGGATCGGCTTGCTTTGTGCAAATGTTTTTTATTGAAAACAACATTGGCATATATTGTGTTCAATTTCACACTAAAACATTCTTACTTGGAGCAAATAATCTCTCACACAATGTAACACTGTCCATCAATAAAAGGGTGAAAGAAATACTGACGAGGTCCTGATATTGACGAGGGGGTGGAGAATTCGCATCAGCTGGGCATAAAAAAAAAAAAAGTTTGGTTCCGGTTTGTTGTCAGTTGAGGTCATGGGTCGGTAGGGATTTTTTTTTTTTTTTTTTTCAGTGGCAGCAAGGGATAGGTAGGAAATTATTCAGGGCTCGACCTTAAGCCTTTTCATGTGCTTGCCCTCCGAACAAGTAAATCTGTCATTCACATCAAAAAAGTTGCTTGTCCGGATTTTTTTTTATTTTATTTATTTATTCTGAAGCAATATTCTCATCCGTGTTCAATCAGCTTTGATATTTAAATTGGCATATTGTAATATCTGCACCTTTGAAGGGCCCCCAAAGCTCCCCAATCTTATTAAATGCCCTATAGTGTCGTCTTATTCTAAATAATTGAATTTATTGATCAAATTTAGGAATTTAAAATGAAAGATGAAGCATACTGTTACCCTAGGTAGGGCTGATCAAATTAAATAATTTACACTGAAAATTTACAATTGCATAAAATAATGTTATGAAATTGATTTAAATGTACAAATAAGAAACATTGGAAAGAAGTATACTAGGCTACTTATAAACATAACACTAAACTGCCAATAGGTGGCGGCAGGCGGCCGTATTAATGAGTGAGTCATTGATTCATTAATTCAAACAATTCGTTTAAACGGTTGATTCATTCAAGAATGAGACAGATGTTAATGAATGGGTCATTGAATCTTTGACTCAACCGATTCGGTCAAAATGCTGAATCATTCAGTAATGAAAACAGGTTGAGTGTTCCTGTGAGATGCGCCGTGGTTCTGCTGTGATTTTTGTTTGGAACTATTTTCGCTGCAGAAACAGAACAAAAACAGCCAATATTGCATCTAAAATGTAAGTGACTTAATTTTAACTGTTTATTGAACTGTTGTAGGAAATCAATGTCACATTTTCAATCGTGATATGGTATTCAGGAAAAATAATTGAGGCTGCTTAACACATATGTTAAAATATAGAAACTCCACATTTAGATTTTTTATAGGCAGTATGTTCGAGGAGAAATCTACACACATGAGCGCAGCACACACACACACACAGTTAACAACATACTATGTTGTTAACTGTGTGTGTGTGTGTGCTGCTCTCATGTGTGTAGATTTCTCCTCGAGAGGCTGCGCGAGCGTCAACAGCGCAACCTCACCGTCAGCAGGCTACTATACATTTATTATCCACAATCGAACGCAAAAGTAATAAAATCAGAATCATTCTCTCGGTTTAGTGATTCCCTAGTTATTTTTTTGTTTGTTATTGATGTTCTAATCAGGCTACTTGTCCGTTCGGGCAAGTAAAATTCTCTAACTTGTCCTTCAAAAATCCATTTGTCCCGGACAAGTTAGACGGGCTCTGGAGATATGAAGCGCGGCAGGTTAGAGTGTTTTGGATTGCATAAAATAATAAAAGAAACGAACAAATACATGGCGAAAGAAGTGGTAGACAGCAGAAGATGTAGCTGCCTCGTTTGTTTTGTTGGAGGACAACAGGCATCGCGTGCTATAAAAATACGGTGCTGTACAAAAACGTAAATTATAGTTCGCCTCAAAGTTTTTTATTTGTGTATTTATTAAATTTTTATTATTTCTTCCCCAAGCTCATAAAATAAATTCGGGTCGCACATAAATTGACAGGGTCGGTCGGAAACCGGAACCAAACAAAAAAATTTTTTATGCCCTGTGTGTGTGTGTGTGTGTGTGTGTGTGTGTGTGTGTGTGTGTTTGGCCATCATCAAGTGGTATTTCAGACTGGACGTGCTGCGATGATGATAGCTCAGTTCACAACGACAAAACACAGATCACTTTGGTCTCGTCAATGGAACCATTTGGCAACTTTTTAAAAGTAAACGTTCCATTCAGAATCTTATTGGCATCCATTTCGGTGTCTCGCGCTCGTCATCCACTCAAAACTGGACGTTTTGAACGTTCCTAAAACATTCAGAAATAACGTTTTTATAACTTAATGGGAACGTTATGAAAACGTTCTTATAACCTAAAATTATTAGCTGGGGAAGAGGAAAGATTCGCGATTGCACTGAACACGTTTTAAGTGCAGGCATATTCTCTGAGCGAGCCCGGAGAAAATTCTTACAAGAGCAGCGTGTATCTGAGAGCGCGCGACTCGAGCAGAGAGATTCGTGCTCGGCACATTATATTCCGCGCGCGAGCAGAGAGATTCGCGCTCGCGCATCCGGCTCGCAAGCCCAAACAAGTGCGTGCGGCCAGTGTGCGGCGTGCCTGTTGTTTTGTTTCCGGTCTAGCTAGATCCGCTTGCGCTTTCAAAACGTCCATGCCGTGTCCTGTTGCAAAAGCTTGTGAAAAAAAAACTACAAAGTTTGCTAGGCCAAAAAGACCGTTAATCGCGCAATAAAAAATGCGTTAAAATGGGTTTGCGTTAACGCCGTTAATAACGCGTTTAACTGACAGCCCTAATATATATATATTCATATGACATTGGTAATAATAAGAAAGGTTTCTTGAGCACCAAATCAGCATATTAGAATGATTTTTTAAGGATCACGTGACACTGAAAACTGGAGTAATGATGCTTTGCCATCACAGGAATAAATCACATTTTGCATTGCATCAGAGAAATAAGCATGTTAAGAGTGTATATTCGCTGTTGGGCAAACAGTATCTCCGTATTTTGTCCTTTATTTTTCATAAATCATTACTATTGGTCACCCTTTACATCTGTCTGTGTGTTTTGCCAATATTTAACCAATGAAAAGTATTAAAAATATCTTAGACCTCATAACTCCATCCCGCCTCTATTGTGAATGTAGTGCCACACACAGTTTGGACCGTCTCTGTTTGTTTGTCTGCTATGCAAGGGTAAATAAAGAACTGGTTCTTTGAATAAGTACAGTGTTTTCTTTACTCAAAAAAACCCCCCACATATATACAGACTAATGTTTTATGTATTTGAGAAAAGGAAAAGAGTGTCTCAGTCTAGCATCTGTCATCGAGTCATAGCCAATACTGTCTTAAATAGCCTTTGTCTTTAATAACATGGCAGATATAATATTAAATAATGACAGAATAAACTCAGTGCCCACATATGTTACGTTGAAAAAGTAATGCAATGCACTTATTGCCTCAGATGCGGCCGTAACTCCATTTGAGCTTGATTTTGGTAACATGTTAATAATATATTGACACATGCAAGTGTCTGACCTTATATAAAGCCACAATATCAACTTTGACAATGCAGTGTTTCACTATTTTAAAAATACAGAAACCCCTCCTCTCCCTCTGCCTCTCCTTCAACCTGCACCACACCCGTAACAATAATGGGCAAAAAATATTATGTTATAAAATCAAATGTATGCACCCGATATATGCCTGACACAAATAATGGCCACTGAAAGTTGGCGGTAAATAAAGTTTATTTAACAGGTATGTTTGTATATATTCTCATTCATCATTGCAGCAATAATGGTAGTAAGATCAATATTTTGGAATAGGCTGAAATTCCCTGTAGAAATTGCAAATCATTTTGCGTCCATGCTCATTATTTAGTAAATCAAGAGCTAAAACCTTCTAACAGCATATGCTAATAAACAATGCCACCACTCTCCCTTTTCTTATATTTTTGATTGCAGAGAAGGAAGTATAGGAAGAAAGAAGTAGTGAGACGACCAAAGACAGGCACAAAACTGGGTTCCCGAGCCAACAGCTATTATATGCCCCGAGCTTGAAAGCAGCCCACCAGGGGGGTCCAGACACAGGGGGCTGCTAAAAGCATCATCTGACAAACGCAAGAATTAAGAACCCCCAGGTACTACACCAGTCTCCAGCAAGCAAAGTTTGAGAAGGAAGGTAAGATTTACAGTTAGTTCAGTATTTGCTGCAATCCTGCCTGAATTTATTTTCTTTTTCTTTAGAAACACCACCAAAGAACATTATGACGATCCCAGATGGTGAGAGAGCTTTAGAGTGGTGCAGAGGAAAAAAGCCCAACACCACCTGTGTAAAACTGATTTATGAGAGAACAAATAAGGGCATGTGTTTGGAGGGAAAGCTGCAGCATATTGAGGCTGTATAATGTTTGAAATGTTTTTTTTTAATGACTGGGTTGTCCGCTTCATTTAATTTTAACAAGCAAGTGATAAACTCTTTTGACACCCAGCACTCACGAATTTTGGTTCAATACCTGTCAACACTATTAACATACATAACTGTTACAAAGATAATTAATTTGCTTATTAGTTGTATACGGTATATTAATATTTACATAGTCTTTTTGCACGTTAGTCATAGTAGAGACAATTAAACAGATTTTGATGGAGACTTAGGTTGAGTCTGAGCACTGTCAGGGTGTGTAATAGAAAGTAGCAACATTATAAACAGCAGATTTTAGGTTATTTTAGTGTATGTCCTTTATCCATCAAAGCATAAAATCATAAGTACAATCTTAATAGCACCCCTCTCCTCGACAACTCTTCAGTTTAAGCTTGATGGTTTTTTTCCCAGTGGCTGGAGCAGTACAGTCTCTAGTGGTTCACATTGAGAACTACACCAGACAGAGCTCAGAATCACCTCAGATGAAGAACAGCACACAGGATCAGACTAGTCAATGATGTATCTGACGAATATGTACTTGAGCTTGAATGACAGCAAAGACGCCCCTCTCTAAGAAACTCGCATCAACTCTGAGGATTTCAAAGGCTCTTTTGAGGCACACTGCTTTCATTGATTCGTCAAGATGATTAGCTTTCAAATCCATATATTACAGGACACTGAGGCTTCCAGCTGTCACTATAGCTCAAAGCAATGTTCTTGATTTGGAGAGTGCATGTAAAAACACTGCGAAGACATTAAACAAGGTCACGAGTGATGTGAAAGACACCTTGAAGAGATCTGAGGAGGGCAACTATAGGGAAGTGCAAAACTACATATTTTAGATCTAATTGATGGCTTGTCTGAAGAATTAGCTGAGTAAAAGATCTTCAGCAATCTTCAAAAGACAATATTAATTTTAATACCAGACCCTGATCATAAGCATTTGTTGGGAGGCGTTCACATGGGACATGTTTAAACAAAGCTAGATGGAGTGCAATGAAATGAAACCGAACACAAGGCCTCAAGATGCATTTATAAAACTTGGTATGTTTTTAATTTGACATGGTAAAAACGCTCATGGCGTGTGAGACACTAATAAAAGCTGAGACAAGGAGACATAACGGCCAAAATGTCTGTAACTGGAAGTAATTGAACATTTATTTTTGAAGATGAATAATGTTATTTAAGTGCTGCTGTATGAGAGGGTTTTAATGTGCTGAGAACACTAAAACACTCTCTGAGAAGTTGCTTTTCTAAATTCATCCCCTCTAAAGTACCGCTGCTAAAAAATAATGACTAGTGGACCATTTTGCCCATCCCTAAGAGTAGGTGAATCATCAAACCTACGGTGAGAAGAACACAAAAACAAGACTTTAGCTTTTAGACATCTCTCTAGGGGGTCTCTCTATAGTCGCCACAAAGCCATGAAAATAGGCCATTTAAAAAAAAAAAAAAAAAAAAAAAAACACAAATTAATCTAAAAAGATTACTTGTTCCTTCTTTCAAACTGCTTTTATGACTTACAAAACAGTATCATAGCCAAGGGATGAATACACAATGCACTTGTGAGTCTACAAATGTGGCAGTTGATGCTTTACGATTCTCTCCACTGCAGTTTTTTTTTCTTTCCCCAATTTCCATAAAACAGAAAGCATCATAAATTATTACTAAATAAGCACTTTGGCTTTAAAGTAAATGCCACACTGTCTCTCACAGTGCCGTAGAGGGAATTAGAGAGAGAGAGAGAGAGAGAGAGAGAGAGAGAGAGAGAGAGAGAGAGAGAGAGAGGAGTGTATTGTTCTCTTTACCTTTTGTTCTTGCTGAGAAAAACATATTTCTATTGGTCAGACCCTTCAGCCACCTGAACAGAAACCCCACATGTATAGTGTTCACTGTATCATTCTGTACAAAACAAATAAGTCAGAAAAAAATATATGCTATTCATCACATTTTGGTTGATAATAAAATCTGGAAATGTGGTTAGACTCCAGTTGAAATGCTCCATGCATATAGGATTCAACAAATCTCACATTTTTGAGTTTGACTTCTGCTGTGAAGTTGATTTTTTGGCATGCACGGGAATGACATCAGAAGACACCTGCGCATGTGCACATCTTAGAGGGGATTATAGATCAGAGATCAGAGAATGGATGCGTGCTGTGCAGGAGGGGGAGCTGTATCTTGCAACAGTGAGTGTGGTAACGGTGAACACAGACGGTGATGAATCTGTTTTAGAGAAAGATGAAGTTATTAACGTCTGCCATCTGTTTGTGCCGCTGTCAAAAGTCAATGAGACCCAAATTGAATCCTTAAAGCCGTCTGCTAAACTCAAAATCCTCTAATAAGCCATGCCAGGTGTCACTCACCCTTAATATTCTAACATTTTGGTCCCAGTACAAATGCAGTATGGGTAAACATATTTTGAGTGTAAAGCACAAACTTAACCTCCTCAATTTGCATTAAGCAAAACATTGTTTTTAAGGTGGCTAAGGCACTGTTTTGTTTAGTTTTTTTTTTCCAAAAAAGTACACCTTTAAAAATGATTAGATGCTATTCCTATGTTATTACCCTGTTATTACTTTGAATTAAATTGGGACTGCCGTATAAAAACTATTGAATGTTCATATATACAGGAATATTCAGTACTATTCCAAAGAATCCCAAAGAAACATGGTATTACCAATGTAATTTTTGGTTAGTGCAATGACAGTAAAAATATATTATAAGAATGTATACTGTAATATGACTATGAATTTGAATTAATATTAACAAGTATTGCAACATATACGAAGGCAACAAACCGATTAGTGCTTTATAGATGAAGGTGAAGCAATGAAACTGTCTATGAACAACCAGTGACGTTGCATTAAGGAGAACAATGATGAGAAACTTATACATAGTCATACTGTAACGCTTAGATCCAATGAAGAAGAAGATGAAAATAGTATAACACAAGGTTAATAGATAAATCCAAATAGACAGCCAACATGCGAAACGGGCTGCAAATACGCAACACAAACAATACAGGATACTGGGAGATGTTGAAACCTCAGTGAAGGATAAAGCTTTTACCTGCTATACGGCATACCCAGTTGCTCTGAAGGTCAAGGAGACTCATTACAAAATTATGTTTAAGGTTTACCCAGTAAATGATTTTATGCAGAAACGATTTCATTTCGAGGTGGAATCTTGTGGCTTTTGTTCTTCTGGTCCTGAAACACTCGATCACCTATTCTTTTACTGTCAGATTACTTCGAAATTTTGGTTTGATATACATAGCTGGCTGTCAGTAAAAATGGAGACAATTCCTCCTATAGCCCTACAAGATGTGCTCTTTTTTAAGTGTGGTTTAAACTTACCCTTCATTGATGTTGTAAATTTTGTTTTATTGATGGGTAAATATCATAATCCATACTTGTAAATGGAAAAAAATGTAAGCCCTCCTTTAATATTTTTCTATGTGATTTTACTCAAATGTTTCAGAGCTTCTTTTATCAAAATATTTACTTTTTTAGTATTTTCATTCCTTTCATGTATACTGGCTATGTGCTTGTCTTCACCCTTGCTCCTTCCTTCCTTTTTTTTTTTTTTCTAAATTCAAACTCTGTATTTACCTATATGGAAGTGTCTTACAATGTTGTTTGTTCCCTGTCTTGTTCTGTACATTCTGCAAAAAAAAAAACACACACAAAAAAAAAAAACAATACAGGATACTGAACAGAGCACAGGCAGGAACTAAAATACACAGATATAATTAACTAAAAGATGAACAGGTATGGTGACTGATGAGTGGCGGAAAACTAGAACAAGGAACGCATGTGATGAATGTAAACAAAACAGAAAGTCCAAGAACCTAAAACAAACTGAACAAGACTGTGACACATACATTTTACTACACCACAGTGTATCATGCATATGCAATAAAGAAACATAGCATTCTTATATAAAATGTCGTCACAGTCTTGAACAGGGGGAAAAGTACAGTACTTATTTTTAGCAACAAAAGAAAAAACACGATTATTAAAAAAAAAAAACTTCTTATATCTTAGTTAAGAAATTTCATACCTAAATTATCAATTTGAAAAACAAACAGTCAAGCACAATATCTAAATATTTAAAGATAGAAACGATATCTGATCATTGAGTAGTTTATTACTGAATATGTATTGTATTGTTAAGACTGTTTTCTGGATTAAACATTATTTATTTATCTGGATAAAAAAACTACTTTGTACTATGTTTTCAAAATTAATATTACAATAATACACAACAACATTTACATGAAAAACATAAAATCATTCACTGCTCTTAATTGGGTTCTTTGTTTTTATTACTGACTATTTAATTGAATAATTGCTTGGTAAAATAATTTTCACTTGAGTGTCAAGTATATGAAAGCTGCATGCCACTTTTTTAAATATAGTTTGTTGGTATTTATTTAATTTTTAATAATTAAAGTTAATAATTAAAAAAAACTAATGTTTTCAGTAGATTATTATTTGCTAGAATTGTGTATCTCTTGTGCTACAAAAATCCAGGTACACTGACAAATTGTTTTAACACTAAAATAAAGAAGAAGACAAAACAAAGCAAACATCACCCCATAAGTGTTGTTTCTCTTTTTTTTAGCTTTCATAATTGAATTTCTGAAATCACACTAGTATTACCTCACCACCTTCCAAAGAGCCAATGTATTACACAACTCATCTACAGCCGCTGACTCAAATCAGCTGAACGGTGACGTGTGTAACATAACTGTCAGTCTACCATTTACAGAGTTCCAGGCGTGAAAAAACACTGCACCCAGTTGAAGAGGACTTTCTGCTCCAATGCTCAGCATCTGCAGGCCTGAGCCGGGTTAAAAGCAAAGACGTGTGAGGGTTTTATATGAGAGCTGATTTCCCTTAAACTTTATATGCTGCAGATGAATAAAGCATATAGCAGCTCCCTGCCCCACTGACTGCATAATTCACAGCATAATTCAAGTCAACTGACTAAATTCCTATGCTACTTTATCACTACAAAGTGTTATGGTGCAAGAGAGGCCCTGCCAGTAATAAAATGCAAAGTGTTTGTCTAGTCAGGACGCCTGCCTGTGAAATCTATCCATATGTGATAAATGCACAGTCACACTTTATATTAGGCGTCTTTAGCTATTATACACCATGATGTATACATATGTATATATTATTAGTATGCATTTTCAAAGTAATTTTGTTCATTTATTTTTGTTTATTTTATGTTTCCTCATATGCTTATGTATTCATAGTTACGCAGTCAGTCACATACTCATTTAATTTCCTGGAGTACATTATGTATGACTTGTACTTATAACATCTATGAATGAAAGCTGGGGGAGGTTTTGTCTCTGACACTTATTGTAGAACTTATTGTGATTGTTGTTAATATTTATGAAAAAAAAGACTATTATGTACGCAAATAAAATAAATAAAATGAAATAAAAAAATAAATAAAAATAAATAAAATAAAATAAATAATTGTTAGGTTTCAATGTAAACTTTTGCTGCTCTTAAGGGGATACGAGTTGGTTTAGGTTAAGGAAAAGTTTGCTGATATGATTAGGTTTAAGAATTGGTTAAGTTGTAAGGAAAGGGTCAATTGTGTAATTATAGCTGTAATTACAGATATATATATACACTCACCGGCCACTTTATTAGGTACCCCATGCTAGTAACGGGTTGGACCCCCTTTTGCCTTCAGAACTGCCTCAATTCTTCGTGGCATAGATTCAACAAGGTGCTGGAAGCATTCCTCAGGGAGTTTGGTCCATATTGACATGATGGCATCACACAGTTGCCGCAGATTTGTCGGCTGCACATCCATGATGCGAATCTCCCGTTCCACCACATCCCAAAGATGCTCTATTGGGTTGAGATCTGGTGACTGTGGAGGCCATTTTAGTACAGTGAACTCATTGTCATGTTCAAGAAACCAATTTGGAATGATTAGAGCTTTGTGACATGGTGGAAGTAGCCATCAGAGGATGGGTACATGGTGGCCATAAAGGGATGGACATGGTCAGAAACAATGCTCAGGTAGGCCGTGGCATTTAAACGATGCCCAATTGGCACTAAGGGGCCTAAAGTGTGCCAGGAAAACATCCCCCACACCATTACACCACCACCACCAGCCTGCACAGTGGTAACAAGGCATGATGGTTCCATGTTCTCATTCTGTTTACGCCAAATTCTGACTCTAACATCTGAATGTCTCAACAGAAATCGAGACTCATCAGACCAGGCAACATTTTTCCAGTCTTCAACTGTTCAATTTTGGTGAGCTCTTGCAAATTGTAGCCTCTTTTTCCTATTTGTAGTGGAGATGAGTGGTACCCGGTGGAGTCTTCTGCTGTTGTAGCCCATCCGCCTCAAGGTTGTGCGTGTTGTGGCTTCACAAATGCTTTGCTGCATACCTCGGTTGTAACGAGTGGTTATTTCAGTCACTGTTGCCCTTCTATCAGCTCGAACCAGTCTGGCCATTCTCCTCTGACCTCTGGCATCAACAAGGCATTTCCGCCCACAGAACTGCCGCTCACTGGATGTTTTTTCTTTTTCGGACCATTCTCTGTAAACCCTAGAGATGGTTGTGCGTGAAAATCCCAGTAGATTAGCAGTTTCTGAAATACTCAGACCAGCCCTTCTGGCACCAACAATCATGCCACGTTCAAAGTCACTCAAATCACCTTTCTTCCCCATACTGATGCTCGGTTTAAACTGCAGGAGATTGTCTTGACCATGTCTACATGCCTAAATGCACTGAGTTGCCGCCATGTGATTGGCTGCTTAGAAATTAAGTGTTAACGAGCAGTTGGACAGGTGTACCTAATAAAGTGGCCGGTGAGTGTATATATATATATATATATATATATATATTATTTAAATCAAATAAAAAAAAGTTATGCGGCTAAGTACACACTCTTTTGGTATTGACAAGCATATTTAAATGTCACATGTTATCTGAATGCACTGATTGACATAACGTTCCAATGGATGGGACGACAAAAAAATTACATCAAAATACAGTAGATCTGTGAATTAAGTATTTTAAGTGTAAATGATTAATAGACTTGCCACTTGATCTAGTACACGTAGAAAGGTGATATATTATGCCCCTTTTCACAATATGTAATATAAATATATGGTGTCCCCATAATGTGTCTGTGAAATGTCAACTCAAAATACCCCCCAGATCATTTATTATAGCTTGTCAAATTTGCCCCTTTTTGGGTGTGAGCAAAAATGCGCCGTTTTTGTGTGTGTTCCTTTAAATGCAAATGAGCTGCTGCTCCCCGCCTCCGTTCAGAAGACGGCCGATCCTTTACACGAACTTTGGATAATCCGGCACTAACAAAACTCGCGAATCTCGTCCAAAATCTCAGGAATAACCAGTAGCGGAGTGCAGCCTTACAGAGAGACTCAGGAAGAGGTTGCAACTTTTAGACTGAACCTGGATGTTTCTGAATGGCTAGTGGATACATGTATGTAGTTGTTGTGGAGTTATTCATCTCATCGATTTGCATGTACCATCATGTTGAACTTTTACACAAGTTGACATAGTTCCCTGAGGTCTTTATAAGACAGCTGTAACATTTTTTGGTCAAATAGTGTTCTGTGCTCATCTGTGCAGCCAACGACAGAACAGTTTGCATGCTTTGCTCCAACTTTTGCCATTGTTAGAAGTGGATACAATGTTGTCGCTTGTGAAAACCAAATGTCGGGGGTGGAAACTGGAACTTCCTCAGACAGATGAGGAAGACGTAATATCCAATACGAAGGTTTATTAACAACAGATCCAACAGAAAGGCAAACGGATAGCAACACACACTTAACATAGACAATAACGGACACTGAACTGAAACAGAACTGAACATATATACAGGTGATGGTGACCGATGAGTGCACAGCTGAATGTGATTAGCATCCGTGACAACAAATGATGACAAAACATAACGAGTCCATACTAATGTGAATGTGACAGAAACGTGCAGATTAAGGGCCAGTAATATTATAATAAGATCCCCTTCCTATGTCAGAAGGGGAACGAAATCTGATCGGCTTATTTTTTGACATGCTCGCAGAGAAAGGCTTACACGTTTTCTGTGTTGGTAGATGCACCGGGGACCCGTTTATAGCACTTAAACACGGAAAAAGTAAGATTTTCATGATATGTCCCCTTTAAGTGTTTCTTTGTTCTTAATTTTTATACTACTTCTGTTCATTTTTAAAGAAATTTTGTTTACTTAACTTAAAACAAAAAAATATTTGAAGACTACATGTGTCACTAGTATGTTTGTTCTTTTGTGTTTTGGTTTGGTTCTGTTCCGTTTCTGTTTGCCTGTGTTTCCGATCCTTGTTTTTGTTTCTATGGTTACTGATTATGTTACGCACCTGCCTCCTGTTCTGTTGATTAGTCTCCTTGTGTATTTAAACCCTGAGTTTTTCTTAGTACCTGGTCTAGTGTTAACGTTATATTATAGCGTGTAATGCTTTGTTTTCCCAGTTCATTAAAAATCAGTTTGATCGTCGTCTTGGTTCTCTCTTGGATTACTGCAGCTTTCTCTAATAACACGCTGTTTAAATGTATTATTTGCTTATAAATTATTATAATTGTTAGTTAACTAATTTAATTTAATTAAAATATTTCTGGTACTGAAATTGGTACAGAGGAATGTGACATTTTACGGGCAAGGGTAATTAAACAATTTAAATAAAACAGTTTTGACAAAATTCAATAACACTGCTTTACAACACACTAAAAATGTTTTCCAAGGAATAGAATTTTGGAAAGAATATTATTTTTAATCCAAGCACAATCAATAATGTCAGGGATTTACCTGGTTAAGCTGCATTGGTAAACTTTGCACTTTCTGCATGTTTTCAAATGTTCTTTGTCAAATAAATTAAATTTATAAATATTTCTATAATTTCTCTTAAAATTTTTGTATTGAATATATGTATGTGTATACTGTATATACTGAATATTAAAAATATTAATTATTAATTTAAATTGTAATCAAAAGACAACATTTGCAATGGAAGCTTGTAGGGGGTACTCAAACTGCAAGTACATTTTGAACCTCAGTTCCCAATTCAACCACTAGTTGTCAATATTACATACTGCACCTTTAAATAAAACTGTATACAAATTAAATGAAGATGCTGGTTTATGCTGTAACTGTTAGACTGTAAGCACACTAAACCCTTTTCAAAGAACAATGCATGGAATAATGTGAGGAAGCGAAATTAATACAAAGCAACATTTTCAAAATTATAATAGCACATCACAGTTCAATGGAACAATGCTGACAGATCTTAAACACCGTCCATTAGTTTTTACTAGTGATGACTCCAGACGTGGCATTAGCGTTTCTGACTTTGCTCCCAGTTATTTTAGTCGAATTATTTGGTGAATATCTGTCTGTTACTCCACTCAAGGGCTTTAGTGCCAATACCTCATTGAAAATGATTGGAATCTAGTCAATGTGACCCTAAACCAACTTTACAAGGCTTCCATAATGCTGACTAGTCATTCAGACAAGTCTAGTATAGCTTTATAAAATATATGTAATTTTGTTGATCACACTATAACAGCTTTGGTCTTTGATTATTTTATATTGTCATATCTTTACTTATTCATGTATGTCAGTTGTGCTCGACAGTTAAAGCATCATTTATGACTTGTAACTATATCTGCTATCACAAGGGAAGAAATTTCCAATTTTGTGTCCAACAGCGTTTGAACAGTGATCTATTGTCTGGGCAACTCCTGTCTAATTCTGTCTTTATTGGCAAACAAAACCCAGAGCTGTGCCAGCTGTCGTTCATTTGCGTTTATTCGCAACATCTCACTCTGGCTCTGAATCACCCATCCCACGATACAACAGCTGCTCCACAGGGCCTGCCTCTCTCCAACAGCCACGCCAGCATCCTAATGTCTCTATTATTCTATTCATCTCTTACATTAGCGCTGTGATTTCTCTCCAACCCTCATGAATGTGAGAACTCAGACCTGGTTGTGGATGGCAGGCAGCTCAGATCTTTACAGGAACATTCACGCTTGTGGTTCACCGATGCCTAGGTTAGACCAGGCGGAAGCCAGGGCCTCTCAATGAACCACATGGGTCAAATTCTTTTAAACAGTTGGGGCACTTTTGTGCATAGTATTTCAATTCAAGACGTGAGTCTGTCTCATTAAGCACACGCAATCCAGTTTAGCCAGAGGTTTCGAACTGGGGACCCCTCTGGGGCTACAAGAGGGTTATAGGGAGTCTGGGAATTTGAGAGACAGGGAAGTACATTATTGAGCTGCAGTAATGAGTCCTAAAAACTGGAAATGAGTTAGCACATTTTTTAAAAGGGTTTTTGGTTAGATGACTGAAATAAGGTCTGTCTGAAATAAGGTCTGTGGTGAACACAAGCTCAAGATATTTTCATGTTTTTATCTACAATATGAAATACATCAGTAATGAACCCTCGACAAGCTTTTACTTGTCTTAAAAAGGCAATTGATAACAAGTGGCCAAATGGGACTACACAGGTTGTTGGGAACATAAAACCTCGTCACACCAAACGTCTACTCATCTATTTATTAAGTCGCTCGTAAAGCCTTATTACAGTCAGTTATTTTAGTCAGTTGTTTATAATTGCAAACTATTCCAACTCACATTTTCCGACTTGTGGATTTTACAGTAAGACTGAAAAAGGTGACATTACCATTGAACTTTAAATTTTTACTTGCAATTAGGCTTCAAAATTGATTAAAAAAAATTGTTAATTTGTGAATATTTTTTTGATGAAACAAATGTGCAAGAATGCAAAGCAGAGTGATGTTCAATTTTCGGGGTAGGCCAATAAAACTATATATATACATATATATATATATTATATGGAACACTTATACTTATGAAATTAATGTCTAATAAAGGTTGGTTTAGAGCACTTGATTAATGCAATTTTCCCATTTTCCATCACCTAATATAAAGTGAGAACTATTTACAGTTAATAAGTTGTTAAAGCGTAAAAAAACATTAACTAACTCTTTACATTTGAGCTAATTAAACAATAATATTGTTGACAAAACTCTACACTGACAACTCACTATTTGTATATAGCCTATTAATATATTAACAATGTAGAGACTACAATATATTAAAGGTGCTATATGTATTTTTGAGCGGCCTCTATCGGTGATGTTTCAGATTGCAACCAATTTTTACAAGAGCGCTTGTGCTCTTGCGCGTGCTCGAACACAAGAGCGAGCACTCATGGTACCGGCCACACTGAGACTTTCAACACACTGGAGAAACCAGCACACAACATGCTGGAAACTCATTTAAACTCCCACTGCAACGTTGCAATAATAGGCTACTTTTATCAGCTTGACGTTGAACTAATGCTCCATGCTCGTACCATGATAACGTTACATTGACTGCATTTAGCCGGCATGTGGTGTTATCTAGCACAACGCATTTCACTAACTATTCGAGTATCTTTCAAAGTCAGGCAACAATGTCAACATAGATGAATGTATAATATGGTAACGAAAACGGTTAGTGACTAGACTGAACAATTTCAGTGTAGTCAAAATGTGTACAATATGATAGTAGTGAGATGAGTGACGTTAGACAGTAGATCTAGTACATAAAATAAAAGTTACATCCTAAAGCACCTACTTTTTGTTATCCTGGAACAGTCTTTTGTATTCATTTCATGTCTCATGTATGTTACAGTTTACCATTATTTATTTCAGCATATCTGAAAACTTGTAATTTATCACAATAAAAATAGCGGAGGTCTCTCCATAATTCAAACGCTCTGCCGATGTTGATCCGTCGATCCGATTCACGTTTGGCCTGACGAGCTTCAGCAGATATATTTTTGTTTTGTTTTTTTATATTAATGTGGAGTTTGTGTTGGAGTGTGTGTTGTGCTGGAGGCAGGTCGTTTTTTGGTGTTATCAGATTATGTCGTCAGCTGCAGTGCCGTCGCATAGACTGTATATAAAAAGGAGAGAGGCTCGGGAGCGCGCATGCACGTCACATCCGATGGATTTCGCAGAAAATCCGACCCGGAGACCTCACATAGAAATAGGAATACTGGCCTTCAGAGGTAATAGCAAAACCCGACAAGTGGATCATTGTAATGTGTGATTAAAACCTCTTCACACACAGGCAATAAAAAAAAGATTAATTTTAGAAGAAAAGTTACATATAGCACCTTTAAATATGAATTAACTATAATAGTTTGCAAATGATTTGTAACTTTATTACTGTATACGTATTACAAAGTGTTACCTTATTTTCTTTATTTAGTAATTAGGTTGTAAGTTAACTTTCCTATGTCATTCAGTATGAGGTAATCTTCAATCTACATGTGTTAGAGGAGCATAGTTTGTGCTGTTAAGATACCAGCAGCTCACATTCAGCCAAGTTTGTTTCACTAATGAGGACATTAAAATTCTTTCTGGGTAAAATACTGCAAACTAGGGTCAGTGTTTAACCCAGAGCTTAATGTAATGTCAAAATTAGCCCCAGGGGAGACTGAATTATGCAATTCTGACAGCGGCTTTATTTGCTCAGCATGAGTTTTCAAACTTTTTGCCACAGACTCCCAAATATGATGGTCTTCTTGCCGGAGCTCCTTTCTAAAATATATTATATTATATTTTGATGCTTCTTGCATGTTTCACAACACCTTCAAAGTGAAATGCCCAGTGCGTTAGAGATATATTTACATATATACTATGTATACTATAACGCTAAGTAAACGTTAACTGCAGGTCACAAATCATTTTCAGTAAGAGTGATGGGCAGAATGCAGAGTTGCGTAAAACAATATACATTTAATTTCCATGCCATACTCAGTATTTTTTAACTTACATTTTTATTTTTAAATAATCAATTACACCTTTTTTGGGAACACCTGAGCATTTAAAGTTAAGCTGTGATGTACAGTAAAATCTTTCTCACAATTCCACTTCACGATGATGATAATAGAAAAAGTACAATGTGCAAAAACATTAAGCTAACTGATGAAATCTGATGTTCAGATATCAAGCCTAAAGGAAGAAAAACATGAAAAAGAAAAAGACCCTTTGAGTGATACAATCTGTGAGGACAGCCGCCTTCACTGCTGTGACCTGCGCAGCGTGCCGCTCATGAGGCTTTACACAACCTGACAGAAGAATGACCCCTCTCATCCGACATTCAAGTGTCTGAACCCTAAAAACATCAACATTTACATTCATAAAATCGGACTCATTGACTATTTAGCATTTTTATTGCTGCTTTGCATTTTCATTCATTTGAGTATAAAGATTAAAAGGACTGCATTCAGAAGTACTTCCTTTAGTGCGAGTCAATGGGTTTTTTCCAACCCACACTCACTGGAAAAACATGCCTGTGGCAATGCTTCTGTAACTTGATATTACATTGCCTCTTGCACGTTTTGCGACACTTTCAAAGTGAAATGTCCAGTGAGTGGCTATAAAAGCGTGTTCAGTTTTATCCGCAAGACCGCAACAGATGAACATGAATCTGGCAATGTTTTATTAGGCTGGTTATTGTACATATCGCGAAAGTTCAAAAATGAAATTTCCGGTGAGTGGCACTAAAAGGTTAATGCTCCATCACATTTGAAAATAGCGTTTTACATACACCAAACCCTACCCTAAACCTATATTTTGTTTTTGGGCCGATTCAGCATGTTGAATTGGCGTCGGTGAGAGAGAGAACTTCTTATTTGCTGTTCAGCGAGTCAGTGTTCGAGAATAAATGCGAAACTGATGAAAGCAACCAAAGTCAAGACGGTACAGACAGAAGGATGTTATAATTCTACGTCATCTTCCCTGAGCATTCGAATGCACAAATATTTTCATAATAATATGTGCCGACTGGAATGAATAAAGTGATTGATATTCAACATGGTAAGCAAGCGCTGCTTTGTTTATGGTTTTTGAATCTGCAGTCCTAGTATGGGTTTCCCTTTTTGAATGATGAAAATAGACTATTAATACCTGCTGATATAGACAGATATTTACTTACACGCAGGCGCAGTGTAAAAATCCCAGTAACTGAGCAGATTGGGAAATACTCAGACCGGCCCGTCTGGCACCAACAACCATGCCACGCTCAAAATTGCTTAAATCACCTTTCTTTCCTTTCTGACATTCAGTTTGGAGTTCAGGAGATTGTCTTGACCAGGACCACACCCCTAAATGCATTGAAGCAACTGCCATGTGATTGGTTGATTAGATAATTGCATTAATGAGAAATTGAACAGGTGTTCCTAATAATCCTTTAGGTGAGTATATAGTGTTCATTTTAGCTGGAATCTGAAGTGAATAGTATGCTTATAGGTATGTTTTTGGATTTTTGCAAAAATGTAGGTAGCAGTACTTTTTTTTTACAATGTTGGATTCTGTGCCTGTTTTAACATCCATCAAGTGAAAATTTTAACAACATACACAGTTTGAGCAAATCTTTCATGTCGGTAGCTCAAATGAGTTATGCACTGACTTGGGATAACGGTTAGTTCAAATAGTATTTGTGACGCTTGCAAACACCCTTAACAGGTTCAACACTTGCTGCATTCTGCTTGTATCCTCATCCTTTGTTATAATTCTGCTGCTTTAATTGCCTTGCTTGGAAATTAAGTCCCAATGGAGTTTAGTAGAAAACTAGACTGGTGCAGTCCTACTTTCTAGAGATCTGGAGAGAGACCTGACAAGTTTCTTCATCAACAGTATAAGGTTAAAGTGACAGTGTAAAATCACAGCAGCACCAAATGTCTTTGACATGTTGTATATATGCAGCCGTAACCACATGGGACAGGAGAATAAAGATGTGAAGATGACAGCGGCACACAAACACATCCAAACACACCTCATCTGCATTCAGAGCCTGAGGTGTGTGTGTTTAACTGTGTACGCAGCGAGAAAGATTTCTCGCAGAGGAAAGTTTGATGAGATTTTAATCAAAAATCTCTTCATGCAGAGACTTAGCGTTTGAGATTAAGGCGCCAAAGCCTTCGCATGGTGTATTGACAAAATGGGATTTTTGCACAACAAAAGCTGAAGCTCAAGTCGCATAAGGACATAATTAATCGCTTTAAATGCATTGCATTTTTTTTTTTTTTTTACATCCACGCTAATTCCACCACGTAAGCCACTCATGGCCAATAGCCTAAATCAATAGACTTCCATTAGCCTCAGCTGGACATTTTCAGTCACGTATTAAAGGTGTGTTGACGTTATGAAAGGCCGTGCTTTAGAGACTGGTGTACTTGTCCTCGATAAGACCAGGTGAGGTGACGCAAACAGAAAGTAAAAAAAATAAAAAATAAAAAATGAAAGGTGTTCTGCTCAATACAGAGAGATTCAAAAGGTTTCCGAGTAATTTTCACAAACGTGCTCGGTTTAAATGCCAGCTTTCTAAGGCAGTAGGGTTAGAATGAGTAATTAAGGTCAGGTTATTCAATTATAGGCATGGCATTGAGGAACGCACTTAGAATCCCTCATACAACTGAAAGATCTACTGCAATCTAATATTATGCAATCTGTCCTATTGAGAGACAGACATACTCAATTTTTATTTATTTATTTGGGGTTGTTAGTAGTAGAACTAAATGATGTTGCAGGCCGGACTCGAACCTGAGTACTACATCTTTACATGAGTATGTGTGCTAACAACTTTGCCACAATTACAATAGACTATAAATGTAATAGATGGGATAATCTAATTTCCATGTCTAGCCTATTGCAATCTTTTTAAAATAAATAATTAGCAACATATAGTAATTAGTGTAGCAGCTTTTCTGGCAAGGGAGCATCAACACAAAATAAAGCAAGAAACATAATTGCTAATTGCAAAAGACAAAAAATAGTTTTGCATTATTTAGACAGGTTAATTAAAAGTCAAATCCAACCCAACACTTTATAAACCACCAACAATTAGCTCCCACGTCTCTAAAGTGTGAAATCTTTTGAGAGAATTTAGTGAATTAAATGTTGCACTGAAATATTTCTAAAATGGCCCATTAAAATCAGAGCAGTGCTGCAGCACCATGGGCAGCTCCGGACCACAGAATATACGGTGTGATTCAGCACCATGGACAGCCCCGGATCACATAACACGTGATGTGGTTCAGTACCATGGACAGCTCCGGATAACCGAATAGGCAACTTGATTCAGCACCATGGACAGCTCTGGGCCACCGAATATGCATGCTGATTCAGCACCATGGACAGCTCCGGATCACATACCATGCCATATGATTCAGCACCATGGACAGCGTCGGGTCGCAGGGTAGGTGGCGTGTTTCAGCACCATGGACAGTGCCTCAAAAACACATACCTCTTAAAAGCATGTTGTGACACACCACATTAATTATGATAGTATAATATGCCAACTAGGACAGGGCGATTGCTTGGCAAGTGAAAGCAGCACTCGCTGTTATGATAACTACACAGTAAAATATGAATACTGTTTAATTTGAAGGTTTGCTGTGGTTTTATTTGGTTTGGTGGATCTCACAGCATGGGCAAGCCAGTGTTCAGCAACCAAACCAGGGTTGCATTTCCAAAAAGCATTGTTAGCCAACTATGGTTGCAAAATTCATTAATACCAGCATAGTTCAACAATTCTGTGTTTCCCGAAACCATAGCTCCAACGAACATTTGCAAACAGCAAACTATCGCTCTCGACATGTGATTAGAACCATAGTTTATTGTTAGTACAACATGTTTTGTGTTAATATGACACTTACATATATCATGCTCTTGATCAAAACAAGCAAGCAACTTGCTCTTTATCTTTCCTTCATTCTAAATATATACAATTCCATTCTACGTATTTAGTGTGTCAAGAGGATTAAAGCATTGTTTTTGAAGAGGGCACATGTGCATACCTGCTCAAGTATGCCGAGGGAACCCAGGTGTGATGTAAGAGGGAACTTGCAATTGAATGCAATAAAACATTTGAAAATAAAGCAAAACAATGGAGAACAAAAATAGCGAAGTAGTCTTAAGTTGCCATGTTTCTTATTTAAAGCAATAATCTGACATTAATTCGATCCAGAACAGATTAATTAGACGTTATTACTCCACCACCTGTGTGATGTCATCAACTACACTATCAGTCAAAAGTTTTGGATCAGTAAGATTTGTAATGTTTTTAAAAGAAGTCTCTTCTGCTCACCAATGCTGCATTTATTTGATTAATATATAACATTTTAAAACAGCTGTTTTCTATGTGAATATATAGCTGTGATCAAAGCTGAGTTTTCAGCATCATTACTTCAGTCTTGATCTGTGTCGCATGATTCTTCAGAAATCATTCTAATATGATGATTTGATGTTCAAGAAATATTTCTCATTATTATCAATGTTGGAAACAGTCATTTACATTTTTAGTTTGGGGTCAGTACGATTTTTTTTTTGGGGGGGGGGGGGGGGGTAAATTAATTAATACTTTTATTCATCAAGGATGAATTAAATTGATCAAAAGTTACAGTACATACATTTATAATGTTACAACATATTATATTTTAATTAAATACAGTTCTTTTGAACTTTCTGTTTAACAAAGAATCCTGAAAAAAAATTTACACAACTGTTTTCAACATTGATAATAATAATTAATGTTTTTTGAGCATCAAATCCACATATTAGAATGATTTCTGAAGGATCATGAGACACTGAAGAGTGGAGTAATGATGCGGAACATTCTGCTTTGATAACAGGAATAATTTACATTTTAAAATATATTAAAATAGAAAACAGTTATTTTAAATTGTTATAATATTTAACAATATTACAGTATTTTTTATTTTTTTGTTTTTTTTTTATCAAATAAATGCAGCCTTGGTGAGCAGAAGAGACTTGTAAAAATAAAATAAAATCTTACAGATCCAAATTTTTGACTGGTAGTGTACTGTATATCATTAAACCAATGTGGTTTGAACGACGGATGATTTCAGGAAAAAGTCGTGACTAGCTAGTTAGTTTCTCCAACGATGCATCATACTATGGTGGATAAGCAGTGAGTTACGTCGTTGTACGGGAAATGTACCCCAGATCTGCCTGACCAGTGGAAACCAGAAACCCAGCAGATTTTTTCAGGAAGGATGTTCAGACACAAATACGTGGGAACAATCTGGGACAACAAAAGGTCTCAACTGTGAAACTGACGTTCCGAGGGACATTATATGTTGCACCTTTGGCTATTTTTAGAAGAGAATTGTACTCTTGAAAACAACCCCACAGGAAATGGTCTTCTAATAATAGCAACAAGATTTTATGTAGCCCTGGTTGGGACACATTGTTATAGGACACAAGAACTTGTACAGACTATTTAGGATGCCAGCTAGAGCATGTAAAGAGATACACAAAACTGTGAAATCAAGCGTTGGTAATTACAGTAGTTTTAGCATTTCACTGCACTCCTCACTAATGAATAGAAATGATTGGATGGCAACTGCTGGTGACACTGACTGTTTTTCAAGTAGGACTGCAATCATGGTCAATGGCTTAAAGCCAAACACATCACTAAATGCATTAAAACTTTTAACAGACTATAAAAGAGGCTGTCATTAAAAGCCAAGAGGGCATAGCCTTGCTGCTAAGTTACGATCATTTAACGTGATTACATTGAGATTTCTAAAGTTGGCAAATTATGTTGAAATTGAACATTCAGACGGCAACAGGACACAGAAACGGTAACATGAGCTTTATAACATTATAACTTGAAATAAATGTATATATATATATGTGTGCATATCAGTATTTATCAAACGGTTAGTTCCAATCCTTGATTCTGATTGGTCAATAGCTGTGCTTTATTCATGAAAAAACACGGCTATGACCGCTTCACCCAACAGTTCTATTTATCACGGCGCAACACTGCAGTTCCTATGTTGTTTTTATTTGAGCTTTCATGCATATTACACATTGGAACGTTGTTGCTGTTCACGGTCAGAGACTATTTTTTTTCTAGAGGAAGGAAGGCTTTTAGTGATTTTACTTCATGAAAGTTGCACTAATACATATTTTTTTTTTACTTTAATATTTTTATTGTGTGGAAACCGTTTTATAAAAGCAATAAGGTACTCGAGGCAAGTGCTGTATCGTGAATAAGTAACGGCTCAAGGGCGTTGTTAGGCACTCCGCTTCGCGTCGTGCCTAACAACGCCCTTCAGCCGTTACTTATTCACGATACAGCGCAGCTTCTCGTACCTTATTGCTTACATATATAGATATATATATATATATACACACTCACCTAAAGAATTATTAGGAGCACCATACTAATACTGTGTTTGACCCCTTTTCACCTTCAGAACTGCCTTAATTCTACGTGGCATTGATTCAACAAGGTGCTGAAAGCATTCTTTAGAAATGTTGGCCCATATTGATAGGATAGCATCTTGCAGTTGATGGAGATTTGTGGGATGCACATCCAGGGCACGAAGCTCCCGTTCCACCACATCCCAAAGATGCTCTATTGGGTTGAGATCTGGTGACTGTGGGGGCCATTTTAGTACAGTGAACTCATTGTCATGTTCAAGAAACCAATTTGAAATGATTCAAGCTTTGTGACATGGTGCATTATCCTGCTGGAAATAGCCATCAGAGGATGGGTACATGGTGGCCATAAAGGGATGGACATGGTCAGAAACAATGCTCAGGTAGGCCGTGGCATTTAAACGATGCCCAATTGGCACTAAGGGGCCTAAAGTGTGCCAAGAAAACATCCCCCACACCATTACACCACCACCACCAGCCTGCACAGTGGTAACAAGGCATGATGGATCCATGTTCTCATTCCTTTTACGCCAAATTCTGACTGTACCATCTGAATGTCTCAACAGAAATCGAGACTCATCAGACCAGGCAACATTTTTCCAGTCTTCAACTGTTCAATTTTGGTGAGCTCTTGCAAATTGTAGCCTCTTTTTCCTATTTGTAGTGGAGATGAGTGGTACCCGGTGGGGTCTTCTGCTGTTGTAGCCCATCCGCCTCAAGGTTGTGCGTGGTGTGGCTTCACAAATGCTTTGCTGCATACCTCGGTTGTAACGAGTGGTTATTTCAGTCACAGTTGCTCTTCTATCAGCTTGAATCAGTCGGCCCATTCTCCTCTGAGCTCTAGCATCAACAAGGCATTTTCGCCCACAGGACTGCCGCAAACTGGATGTTTTTCCCTTTTCACACCATTCTTTGTAAACCCTAGAAATGGTTGTGCGTGAAAATCCCAGTAACTGAGCAGATTGTGAAATACTCAGACCGGCCCGTCTGGCACCAACAACCATGCCACGCTCAAAATTGCTTAAATCACCTTTCTTTCCCTTTCTGACATTCAGTTTGGAGTTCAGGAGATTGTCTTGACCAGGACCACACCCCTAAATGCATTGAAGCAACTGCCAGGTGATTGGTTGATTAGATAACTGCATTAATGAGAAATTGAACAGGTGTTCCTAATAATCCTTTAGGTGAGTGTATGTGTGTGTGTGTGTGTGTGTGTGTGTGTGTATATATATATATATATATATATATATATATATATATAAACAAGGACACAATAGCAGCGGGTACAGATTTCTTTATTTATGTTTCCTCCCTCGTAACACAAACCCTAACTTTTGAAAGGTAGCATATATTTTCTTCAGCACATGTAAAAATGTAGTTAAAAATGTTCTTACTAATATATTTTAGTTATATTTGATGTACATATTTATTATTGACATAATAATGAGAGCATTATCAAAGGCTCAGACTAAAGGAAGAAGTCCATGGTTCAAAATATATATATTTCTTTGCTAATATGATATACTGTCATATAGTGTCCTTATGACAACATAATTATTTAGAGCGTTTTTTTTTGTTTCCCATTTATATTAGTGTCTATAAGTGCAGGTTATTGTTAAGATGAAATTGCACCTGTCATAAAACATCAAGACACATTGTAATTTTTCTTCCTGATATTATTTTTCTTTTTCTCTGTTTCTGACATTGATATATGTGTCGCCCCATGGAGTTCTGGATAAATAAAAATTTATTTTAAAAAGTTGTTAAGAGTTTTTAAGAGTAAAAAAAAAAGTTGTTAAGAGATGTATGAGTTGTGACAGTTTGGTGTCACTTACATCAGTGATGATCAGACTATTATTCTTGCAATTTGTTTTAAATTATTTATAACAATGCATTTCCTAATAAAGTTACCGCTTGTGAGTTACAGTTGTATCAAATTATTTAACTCATTTGGCACCTGGAAAGGGTTAGACCAAGGGCCAGATTTACTAACAGCTTGTGCCAGTGCAAACCCTCTTTTACTACTATCAGCATCTACTAAAGACCCCGCTTTAAAAAAACTTGTGCTGAAGAGGCGTATTTTTGTCTGACCTTATTGCATATGCATTTGTAAGAGTTTCCCTTTCAGACACAAAATTTATGGGAGAAGAGTATTAAATGAAAAATTAATTTACATGAAAAAGTTAGTTAAGGCAAGAATTTAAAAAACTAAGTCAATTCTAGTACTCAATTCAAGCGTCCAGAAATGAAAGCGAAAGCGTAAATATCAACGTTATAAAATTAAGAAAAATGACTCAACTTTTCTGATACTGGTGTTCCCATCATGCACTGGGCCTTGAATAATTAATGAGGTTGATTTTTCACTGTTTTCCAGCTGTATTTACACTGTGTTATCATTGCTTTGCTGTTAGGATTAGTAACTTGCCATTTTGTGACATTTGGAGTTCATTTTCAACTCAAAATGACACATTCAAAAACAAAAACGATCCGTCAAATGTTACAGTCATTGTGTATTGTCTACCAAGTATTGAGGTCTCTGTGTTCACATGATGCGCAACTTTGATATCTAGTTGTCTATTTTATTTTTTACTTAGATGTTTCTAAGTAAAGCATATATTTTAAAGGTGACCTATAATTCAAAATTGAATTTACCTTGGTATAGTCAAATAACAAGAGTTCAGTGCATGGACATGACATAGAGTGAATCTCAAACTGGTATGTTTTCGCGTTCTCATTTAATTCACGTTTATGAAAAACACCCCTGAAAAACGGTCGGTTCTCCACACAATACCGACTGTGACGCAATAGTCGGGATCATTAATATGTACGCCTCCAAATATTTGCATAATGCCAGCCCTCAATGCCAGGCGGAACTGCGCAGCCGAAGCATGGCAGTTGCTCAGTGTGGATGTACACATGAACACAAAAGCATTTTTTAGTTCCTTCATCTGAGCCTCTGAAGAAACAATGGGTTAATTTTATTTTCTCTGGAAATTTCCAAACATTTCACCGAGTGTTTCCTCAACTTGGGCCAATACAGAGCTGGCCTCGGATCGAGCTACCAAGCAACACTTTCTGATGTGTAACGTTAATTGTTCAAGTTCAGACAGGTAATCTTTCTCTCAAAATCGTTCAATACTGTTTATGCATCAGTAAGTCAAGCCAGTGACTAAAATATCAGCTTCACATCGTTTCTTTTAGTAGGATGAAAATAATCGTATTTAAATTGTGAACAAATTATATAAAGAAAGCGATCAAAGAACAATCTTTCCACACAGCGCGAGTTTATCTGGACACTTGCCAAACTCGTTATGAAATCAATGACGCACGTTACTGCACAACGAAGCTCTTACTGTATTTACATCATCGTGTTTGCATTGGTGAAAGCAGAGAGAGTGCAGAAACTGCTTTGCAATGATAATATCTTCATTCTCGCGATCAACACACTGTCATCTGCTCAATGCTCATCACGGCAACATTTTATGTGATGGGAATAGATCTAAATACTTTAAAAACATCTCACGATTCGTTAATCTCGATAGCTGTTATAGTAAAAACGTATAATAGCAGTAGTAAAAGTATTCGGGAGAGAGTTTCACATGTAATGCGTAGCTATTTCATATGCAAGCATGTCAGCCAATCACAGCAGTGGCTGCGGTTACACTGAATCCCACAGCAGACACGCCCCTTCAAACAGAGTGTTCAAATCAGAGGCTAAAAGCAGGCTAGGAAAAATGCCATTTATTTCTAAATTATGATTATTTTTTATCTAAAAAACATACTAACATTATAAGGGTAACCCAGGAAACATTATAAAATAATAAAAAAAAAAACATTCTAGGGCACCTTTAAAAGTGTGTTTTAATTCAAATGTTATATTGTTTGAGTGAAATGTATAGCAACGGAAACCTCAACTAAATAGATATTACTCAACCTTTTACTAGCCAAGTTAAAATTACTTATTTTCTTTGTTACTTTCACTTAACTTAGTTAAGTAGAGTTTACTTAATTCCACATGTGAAATCTACTTAATTTTTATTTGGCAAGTTTTCACACGCATATTTTTTAAGTAAATTTACTTATTGTTTTTTTCAGTGTAAGGTAGTCAATTTACTGGTATTATTTACCGGCCCAAAAAAGCATGTCTTAAACCATACGTTAATTTGCACTGTTAACGCTTCGTAGATTGCGTTGGTCATTTTGGATCCGGCTGTGTCTGTGGTCTTTAAATTACGCGTCGTCAGAACTTTCCACTCCCACCTGCGTTTTTTTGGAATTGTGCTCTCACACTAATCTGCCCTGTTTGTGTTTAGTAAGTCAGGACCCTAATGTGAGTCTGACCAGTGTGGGGTCTTCCCTCCTTCTGCCTGACTAGCGGCGCTTATCTTCCTAGAAAATCGTTTGTACAGCAAAGCCATTAGGAAATATCACAAGATATGCTCTTATCAATTGTGCACAGTGTGCTATAGGAACGCTGATGTTGACAAAACGATCTTTAAGCCCTCACACTCCACACACAGAAAGAGCCGATGAAGATCCAAGGGGAAAAAAGTCAAACAAGCAGATCGATAAGATTTAAATTCAGAGAGTAAGATCCGAGGTGATGGGACAAACATTTCACAAGAAGACTTGAGTGAGAATCTTACATGTCCATTCACTTTGTTCACGTTCATCCACTGAGTTTATTTAACCTCACAAACTACAGAAGATGGGGACGAATGTCTCTAAGCCAAAAACAAGGACTGAGCGGTTAGAGCCAATGACCTTATTCAGGAGGATTTCTCATATGTGAATAGTGCTGATAGAGACTATTATGAATGAGTCAGAATCAATGCCGTCATACTACTAAAGAGTGACTTTCTGCAATTGTGCATCCATCTTAACTGTGTATTTCCATCCTTTTACAGTGATCACAGGAAATACTAGAGCGCCTCCATGTGGCCAGATAAACCTCAGCAGAATCCCTTACACAACTAGACACCTAAAGTACCAGTCAAACTTTAATGTATGTTTCTTGTGATCCTCTAAAACTTTTGATCTAACGACTTAACCCTCATATTCCATTGAGACTGACTTTACTGAGGTCTTAAAGATGTCTGTGTAAAGTAATACTAGTAATTTAAAAATGAACCTCATATTTTCCTTCCAGCTGTTTTAATCTGCTCCACTGTTCAAATCAAAACCCAGAAGGCAGCTTTTGTTCACGCTTTAACCCTCTGTTGTATCACAAACTAGACATAAAGATACAAGAATGATATTAATGTCACTTCTTATGAATGTATTCATGTTTCCTATCTGGGGTCTCCGAGATCCCAAACAAACAGTAATTTATTTGTATTATTATTATTTTCTTTTTTTTTCATGTCTGAAGCATGTTATAAAGTTAATAAACTTTGTCTATAATCAGTTCTCATAAAATAGGAAAAGAAAAAAGTGTCATGTTAAATATATTTGACCAATTAAAAAGACTTTGAAATGGCCACCTATAAACATTGGTAACACTTTACAATCAGGTCGAATTTGCATTAACTAACATAAACTAACAACAAGCAATACATTTTTACAGCATTTATTAATCTTTGTTAGTCACAGTGCATTAACTAATGTTTAGTAAATGTTAATAACAAATGCTGTAGAAGTGCTGTTCATTTTTAGTTCATGTTAACTAATGTAGTTAACTAATGTTAAGAAAATAAACCTTATTGTAAAGTGTAACTTTTTTTTTCGTATTGTATTATTAATACTTTTTTAAAAAGATGACTTAATTATTCAGAATTAGAAGTGTGTCCAAATCGTTATCTATACAGTATTATCTGCCCTGAGGGTTTCATTAGGTTAAAACAAACGCTTGGCAGCGGAAATAATGAAAATGTCTCTCAAGCACATAAAGGGAAGTTAGGCATTAAAAACATCTGATATTAAAATGAATAAATTATTTTTCAGCAATAATCAGTTTAGCTACTTTTTTTTTTAAAAAGTGTACCATGGCACAGTTATAATTCTGATGATGTGTTTTTCTATCACTCACATCACGCAGTAGCAAACATATAAAAAAATATGGTATTACTATGGTACTATGTCCAAAAAAACATGGTGATGTTTGAATGATTTTTTTTACAGTAATTTGCAATAATGCGAAATGTACTGTTGCACGTACACACACACGACCTCAGGCGGAGTAAGGACTGTAAGAGGAGTAAGGACATCTGCACCATCAAACATAATCAGTCTCTGAGAGATTTGCATATGCAAGAGCTCCTTAAATGATGCATCACTCAGAAACACCTGCAGGGATGAAGTATGCATTTGTAAACGTGTTAAAAACATTGAACCGGCCCAAAATTGAAGCTGGTTATAAAAGGAACAGCGGTGTGCCAGACTGACTTCCAACAAGAAACACAGAAACAATAAGACACAAACAACCAATTTATTTTCATCCAAAAAAAAAAAAACATTGACGTGTAGGATAGCCCATACATTATGTTTACCTGTGACGGTTTTATTTGCAGGGTTTGTAAAGAGTGAAATTGACTATTCCTGTTTTCTGTCTGTTTGACGTCAACTTCTCAGATCCGGGGATCGTTTTAGCAATGTTGCCTGTACGCGAAAAACGCGAAGAAAAAACTTTTCCGTTTTTAATACATCTTTGTAACCTGAGTCAGAGGGCTTTTCCAGATATTAGACCTCCTTGAGTGGATCATATTGATAGTTAAAGGGATAGTTCACCCAAAAATGTAAATTCTATTCTCATTTACTCACCCTCAAGTTGTTCCAAACTTGAATAAATTATTTCTTCTGCTGAACACAAAAGAAGATATTTTGAAAAGTATGGGCAACCAAGCAGTTGATGGACCCCATTGACTTCCATAGTATGGAAAGAAAAGAAAAAAAAAAATACTATGGAAGGCAATGGGGCCCATCAACTGTTTGGTAGAATGATAGACTTAAAAATTGTGGGTGAACTATCCATTTAATGTGATGAACTACTGTACACCTGTGGTTACTCTGCTGTGTGAACGTGAGGAGAACTGGCTGGCTTCATTCATCCACTAAAAATCATAAAATAAAAAAAAACATGATTAAAAGTCATTGTTCAAAAGGCCTCAGAAAAGAGAATTTAGCAGCATTAGAGTGCAGATGCTAATTGATTTACTATTTGGATATCTAATGCAATGAAATACAGGCGTTTTTAAGCATCCAAATGCTTTGTGAGGCAACTATCAATTCCACCAACTATACTTTTAAAACTTTTTCTAAAAAGAAAAGAATCAACACTGTCATAGTGGATATATAATTTGTCCTTAATTTGCCAGCAAACTTTATATCCTTACAATCCTATAATGCCAATTTCCTTTAACTGCCTCCAAAAGTCTGTGCCTAAGCTTTATAAATGAGGTGGTTGAGGAAAACAAGATAGTCAGTGGCTGTTTTACTCCTTGTTTTGAGAGCCAATCATCTCCATCTCACCACCCGGCTTGATCTTCCCGTTCTTGTTGGATTCATCATCCATATCAGACAGTTCTCTCCAGCGTAATAGGCATTAAAGTTGCCCTCCTAATATGACGGATGCTCTCTGGCGGTAAGTACCATACACCAAACACTTTTTCTGGACTATATCCAGTGACGATGGATAGATAGAACGATATAACAATAGATAGATAGATAGATAGAACGATAGATAGAACGATAGATAGAACGATAGATAGATAAGAGATAGAACGATAGAACGATAGACAGAACGATAGAACGATAGAACGATAGATAGATAGATAGATAGATAGATAGATAGATAGATAGATAGAACGATAGAACGATAGATAGAACGATAGATAGATAGAACGATAGATAGATAGATAGATAGAACGATAGATAGATAGATAGATAGATAGATAGATAGATAGATAGATAGATAGATAGATAGATAGATAGATAGAACGATAGATAGAACGATAGATAGAACGATAGATAGATAAGAGATAGAACGATAGAACGATAGACAGAACGATAGAACGATAGAACGATAGATAGATAGATAGATAGATAGATAGATAGATAGATAGATAGATAGATAGATAGATAGAACGATAGAACGATAGATAGAACGATAGATAGAACGATAGATAGATAGATAGATAGATAGATAGATAGATAGATAGATAGATAGATAGATAGATAGATAGATAGATAGATAGATAGATAGATAGATAGAACGATAGAACGATAGATAGAACGATAGATAGATAGAATGATAGATAGATAGATAGAACGATAGATAGATAGAACGATAGAACGATAGATAGATAGATAGATAGAACGATAGATAGATAGATAGATAGATAGATAGATAGATAGATAGATAGATAGATAGATAGATAGATAGATAGATAGATAGATAGATAGATAGATAGATAGATAGATAGATAGATAGATAGATAGATAGATAGATAGATAGATAGATAGATCGATAGATGACGGTTCAAATTAGCCATATGGAGCTTTTTTATGATTATTTGGCACTATATTTTTGTGGGGGTTTTTTTGCAGCTCGAAAGCTCAGTCCTAAAATAAACAGTTTGGACAGTCTCTTAGGGGCTGTTTACACCTGGCCACTTCATGAGTTTTCTGTGATCGGATAGCTAAAAGATTTTGAATTTGATTTTGAAATTAGCTGATGATCAAATGCAGCTCATATCTGTCGCTATCGGTGACGTGCACTCCATTAAATCTGCATATAGCGCGGGAATTGAAGATCGGATTTATATCCGTTTTGCAAAAACACATTTATGTGACCAGGTGTAAATGGAACAGTTTTGATAAATCAGATAGCTATCCGATCTGAGAAAACGCATGAAGTGGCCAGGTGTAAACAGCCCCTTAGACTTCTGCCCTGTTGTGCTGGTTTGGATCGATATGAGGGTGAGTAAATTATGTCATATTTGTATGACCTGTTCCTTAAAAAGTGACTGATTCAACTCAAAAATGTGCTTAATTAACATTCTTGGTAAGGGTTTTGAGGGCACCTGTGGATGAGTCAGTTCATCATTGATGTTGAATGTGAAGAACAGCAACAGAAGGAGGAAGATATGCTTGACCTTGTTGATGAAGGGCATGTACTGGAGAGTGGAGAGAGACAAGAAGGAATGGCTGGAGAGCAGGAGAGATCACAAGAATTCATTCCTTTGCCACAATACTTTGATATACCGCAGCCTTCATATGTCCAAGATCAATATGGCCATTACCTGGATATTTCACATTTCTGTACTTCACAACAAAGGGACAAACTGAATTAGTCCAGACAATCCTCTCTATAACCCAACTGAGGTGAAGAAGACAGTGTTAGCTTGTAGCAGATGGCTGCCTCACTCTTCTTCAAAATATTCTGAACTATTATGACTAGGAGTTGGAGTGATACAGCCAAAGGTAAATACCACGGTATGGTCATTTAATATAGTTATTTTTATTTTATTTCCAAATTAAACATTAAAGTAAAACCATTTTCATTTGTCTAAGACACATTCCACTCTGCTTTACTTTACGTTTCTCAATCGTAAACCACACAAATTGATCACAGTTTCAATGGTGTAGCAGTATAACAGTCTATATACCATTATAGTTCCCTGTCTTAGGTTGTGTGAGTGTGTGAGTATTTTGGCTCCGATGGAGACCCGACTGAATGACAGGGAGAGATTGAGGCTGCTGGAGCTTGACCGTGTTTGTCTAAAATCCAAACGGTGAAATTAATAGGCCCTGTTATTCTCATCCACCCCTCCACCCCTCTGTTCCAGCCTGTCAGAGAAAGACACACGCTCTGAGTGACAGCTCCATGCACCCAATCCCTCCCCTCTGATCGACATTCAGGGGAAAAAATAATGTTCTGCTTTTGTCATGTAGAACGGGACTCTCAAATATGCAGCCAGTATGTAGGGCAAATGGAAACCCAATCCTATTAGAAACACATGAGATACAGTCCCATGTAAACACACATAAAGAAAGAAAGAAAGAAAGAAAGAAAGAAAGAAAGAAAGAAAGAAAGAAAGAAAGAAAGAAAGAAAGAAGAAGAAAGAAAGAAAGAAAGAAAGAAAGAATGAAAGAAAGAAAGAAAGAAAGGAAAGAAGGAAGGAAGGAAAGACAGAAAGAAAGAAAGAAAGAAAGAAAGAAAGAAAGAAAGGAAGGAAAGACAGAAAGAAAGAAAGAAAGAAAGAAAGAAAGAAAGAAAGAAAGAAAGAAAGAAAGAAAGAAGGAAGGAATGAAGGAAGGAAGGAAGGAAGGAAGGAAGGAAGGAAGGAAGGAAGGAAGGAAGGAAAGGAAGGAAGGAAGGAAGGAAAGAAGGAAGGAAAGACAGAAAGAAAGAAAGAAAGAAAGAAAGAAAGAAAGGAAGGAAGGAATGAAGGAAGGAAGGAAAGACAGAAAGAAAGAAAGAAAGAAAGAAAGAAAGAAAGAAAGGAATGAAGGAAGGAAGGAAGGAAGGAAGGAAAGAAAGAAAGAAAGAAAGAAAGAAAGAAAGAAAGAAAGAAAGAAGAAAGGAAGGAAGGAAGAAAGGAAGGAAGTAAGGAAGGAAAGAAAGAATCTAAAGAAAGAAAGAAAGAAAGAAAGAAAGAAAGAAAGAAAGAAAGAAAAAAAAGGAAGGAAGGAAGGAAGGAAAGACAGAAAGAAAGAAAGAAAGAAAGAAAGAAAGAAAGAAAGAAAGAAAGAAAGAAAGAAAGGAAGGAAGGAAGGAAAGAAGGAAGGAAAGACAGAAAGAAAGAAATAAAGGAAGAAAGGAAGAAAGAAAGGAAGAAAGAAAGGAAGGAAGGAATGAAGGAAGGAAAGACAGAAAGAAAGAAAGAAAGAAAGAAAGAAAGAAAGAAAGAAAGAAAGGAAGGAAGGAAGGAAGGAAGGAAGGAAGGAAGGAAGGAAGAAAGGAAGGAAGGAAGGAAGGAAGGAAGGAAGGAAGGAAGGAAGGAAGAAAGGAAGGAAGGAAGGAAGGAAGGAAGGAAGGAAGGAAGGAAGGAAGGAAGGAAGGAAGGAAGGAAGGAAGGAAGGAAGGAAGGAAGGAAGGAAGGACAGATGGATTATTATCATTGTTAATATTTAAAGTCTTAAAATCATTGTATTACCATGGTAATAAAAAACTAAATTTATAAAACAAGTGACTATACTTTTTGGTACTTTCTTGTTAGTGAAAGAAAAAGAGTGTAAAATAACAGAGCTGTATTTGGTGGTTGGTGTGTGTTGTGATATCTATCATAGCTGTACAGTATATGAGTGTTTGTGTGCAACCCTTCATTGCTGCAGGACTCGACACATCAGTCAGGATTCTGCCAAACTCCTTTATTACTCGAGTTTCTAGAGCTGCCAGCCATACTGGACACAGCAAAGTTCCCCGTTATTATTTAGACCTCCACATGAAAGGGGGAATAAGAACAAAACAAGAGATGCCACAGAGAGAAAGGGGCAGTGAAAGGTCTATGAACTGTAGCTAAAGTAGTTCGGGGCAACAATCTCACATATCGACCAACCCGATCTCAAGAAAACGCAACTACATTCATATTCCCATTCATATGAAAACGTATAAGAAACAAAACTAAGTATGAAAGTCCACCCCTAACTCAACCCTTAAACCTAAACCTCAGTGAGGCTTACGATATAACACTGCTAAGAGAGTGTGTTATATCGACTGATATCAATGAAATAAAAATTTCATCATTAATATGGTGCCAGTATATTGCATTCCAAACTATCTAGCTGGGCAGCTTACAACTTATCAAATTCTCACGAGTGCTCAAATGTTCTCTGCATGCATCTTTTGCAGAAAACGCAAACCCATAATCTCCTGTTAAGAGAATAGACCATTCGAGAGTAGACATCACGGAAAGGTGGAGAGAAAAAAAAAACAATGGCAACAAATGAAGGAAAATAGCTGAGAGCCACAGAATAAGGAGATAAATGTTGTATTGTGCCTTTGGATGTCAGAATTGGAACGTAAAAAAACAGATGGTCTTCATTTGTATAGATGTCGTCGTCTAAGATAAACGCAGATGTTTATGGTTGCAAGCCATTAAATGAACTGACTGGACTGATGAATAAAGCATGGATTTGATGTAAACAATATACACTCACCGGCCACTTTATTAGGTACCCCATGCTAGTAACGGGTTGGACCCCCTTTTGCCTTCAGAACTGCCTCAATTCTTCGTGGCATAGATTCAACAAGGTGCTGGAAGCATTCCTCAGGGAGTTTGGTCCATATTGACATGATGGCATCACACAGTTGCCGCAGATTTGTCGGCTGCACATCCATGATGCGAATCTCCCGTTCCACCACATCCCAAAGATGCTCTATTGGGTTGAGATCTGGTGACTGTGGAGGCCATTTTAGTACAGTGAACTCATTGTCATGTTCAAGAAACCAATTTGAAATGATTAGAGCTTTGTGACATGGTGGAAGTAGCCATCAGAGGATGGGTACATGGTGGCCATAAAGGGATGGACATGGTCAGAAACAATGCTCAGGTAGGCCGTGGCATTTAAACGATGCCGAATTGGCACTAAGGGGCCTAAAGTGTGCCAGGAAAACATCCCCCACACCATTACACCACCACCACCAGCCTGCACAGTGGTAACAAGGCATGATGGTTCCATGTTCTCATTCTGTTTACGCCAAATTCTGACTCTAACATCTGAATGTCTCAACAGAAATCGAGACTCATCAGACCAGGCAACATTTTTCCAGTCTTCAACTGTTCAATTTTGGTGAGCTCTTGCAAATTGTAGCCTCTTTTTCCTATTTGTAGTGGAGATGAGTGGTACCCGGTGGAGTCTTCTGCTGTTGTAGCCCATCCGCCTCAAGGTTGTGCGTGTTGTGGCTTCACAAATGCTTTGCTGCATACCTCGGTTGTAACGAGTGGTTATTTCAGTCACTGTTGCCCTTCTATCAGCTCGAACCAGTCTGGCCATTCTCCTCTGACCTCTGGCATCAACAAGGCATTTCCGCCCACAGAACTGCCGCTCACTGGATGTTTTTTCTTTTTCGGACCATTCTCTGTAAACCCTAGAGATGGTTGTGCGTGAAAATCCCAGTAGATTAGCAGTTTCTGAAATACTCAGACCAGCCCTTCTGGCACCAACAATCATGCCACGTTCAAAGTCACTCAAATCAACTTTCTTCCCCATACTGATGCTCGGTTTGAACTGCAGGAGATTGTCTTGACCATGTCTACATGCACTGAGTTGCCGCCATGTGATTGGCTGCTTAGAAATTAAGTGTTAACGAGCAGTTGGACAGGTGTACCTAATAAAGTGGCCGGTGAGTGTATATATACACACAATATTCACCTATGCAGTTATGAATTAGCCCTAGAGTTACAGCATGACATAACATTTTACATAGATTAGATAGTAATAGTAGTAGCAGTAGTTCAAGTGTTTTGTCATAAAAAAATAAAAACAGTTAATAGCCTACTAACCCAGACATGCAGGTGTGATTCGCCTATATACTGTGGTTAGTATATAGTTGTTTGACTTGTTTATAATAGCCCACATCTTGTATAGCTTCATTTTCTATCCTTGCTGCTGGCTAGGCAGTACCTCGGTCAGAAATGCACAACAATTCAATGTGAACATGACCGCAACGTAGAAATCTTTATGCATCAAGACATTTGGGTAACACTTTATTTCAATGGTCCACTTTAGACATTACACTAACTATAAGTAACCTTGCAACTACATGTCTACTAACTCTCATTAGACTCACTCGTCTCAGTGAGGATGCTACAAGACAGTTCACAAGGTTTTGGAACATAGCCATAGTGTGATGAAAATAAGTATTTTAAAAAATAAATCTGCTGCAGAATTTCCAGTCGTCCATTATAATCCTGCCCTGAATGGTAGCCGGGAAAATGTAATTACGGACAAACCTTTTTGAAAAACTGCAGTGAGGCAGACATGCTTTAACTACTGATACCAACAATCCAGCGTTTAGAAGATTATGCCTAAAAACAGCATTTTAATTTGCTGCAGTGGAGACCTTATTCCAAATGCTTTTAGAGTTTGCTTTTGTAAAACAGACATAAATAGCAAAGATCAAGTTTAATTCAGCATAATTCATTACTCTGAACAGCTATTTTCAAAAAAAAAAAATTCATTTCATATTCAGCCTGCTGAGAGGTAAAGTTGAATTAGTGAAAGGACAGCAACAGGCTGCAAGTCAGTATTGATTTCTTTGAGCGGAATAATGACTTGAAGGGCAGAGGAATCTTCTTTAAAGACAAATGCCTTCGTTCCGAGAAGGTCCAATAGTATTTTTTTTTTACATCTCTGACACTGTATTTGACACCATCTGTCATCTTTCATTGATGAAACATAAAAATGCAATATATTTATTTATTTTTATACTCTAAGGAATTTACAGGACTTTTTAATTTTTATTTTGAAGGACGTTCTATTAGCTTGAATTCACACAGAACCAATGATGTAGACCTCATCTCTCTTACCTTCAGACATCTCAAAAAAAAAGAAAGAAAAGAAAGAAAGAAAAAAGGTAATGTATGTTATATTTGGAGGCTGGGATTGATGCTGAATACTTTTTGAGACCCCTGATCATCTTTCATAAAGAAGCATGACTCCATTGAGCGAGTACAGGTGAGAGATGGGCTGGAATAGGCGGCATTAGCTGGGAAATGAAACGTCTCAAGCTAAAGGACTAATGTTTCCACAGCACAAGTTTGATAGGAAATTCAATACTTCATATCAAAGCTGCCACGTCAATATGTTCATGCCCAGAAATAAAACATTTACACCTCATCTCCTCATTTCAAAGTCCTAGAGTACCCAAAGAATGACCTCCAATAGTTTCCAACTTTCCAAAAAAAGATGAATTGATGATATTTACATAAGATTCAGAAACAATTATAGTAATTCCTTTGCATATTGATATTGACTTTAAACACACCAGTGCCACAAATACTAAATCAAAAATCATAACTCGCTTCTTCGCCATGTCCTGAGTGACCCAAACCTAACATTAGTTTAATTTAATTTAATTTAATTTGCAGCGTCTGGAAATATATTACTTTTTTGAGATTTAATAGACCTCATCTTGAACACATTCGTTTTGAGACAAGCATCACAAAGCACTGCAAATTACACATTCACACCACCAAATACACTCTTTACTACTCTTGGATGCTTACATTAACATGAAGAGAGCTTGTCCGTCCAAAATCACTGTGGTACAGAGCAACAGATGAGCATGACAAATATTTTACAAGCTTTAGCAATTCAGAGGCTCGACAAGTGATATTCTGTTCGGGGGGCAGATCTCATAATAACCTCACTTATAAGAACAGCACAGTACGATTCCTCTCAGACTTCAGTATTAAATGATTCATTCATTGTCACTGGATGTCTTTCCAAAATTCTAATTAGATATACAGCCCTTGGTAAAGATTCGGTCTCTCTAGAGAGGTAACACAGCACAGCCCATCACTGAAAGTTTCTTACCATGTTAGAAGAGGCAGCCGTATCGATCTGTTGGGTGGCAATTAAGACAGACATGATTGAGATGCCTGTTCCTCTGCCCGTCTCCTGCTGCTGTCTCTCTATCTTTCACTTCAAGTCTTCAGGAAGTCCGCTGGGGTCCGAAGGGAGGGGTTCTATATGCGACTCTGACTCGGGACCCCACGCCAGCTCACTACAAGACACTCTCCAACAAATCAATCGCCTAGTGGCACAACAAGAACACAGTCTATCTATCCCAGTTTCATACTCTGTGGCTGTCTCGCTCTCCTTCTCATGCTTTCTCACTTTCTCTCGGCCCCGTCTCGCTCTTTTTGACTACATCACCCCCTTCTATTCCCACCCCCATCCACTCACTGAACGTGCCTCTTCATGGATGAAGTGCAACATCAACATGAATTCAAAACTAACCGACTCTATTTACTTTCCTACAGTAATAAAAGATCCTGTTCTTACTGAGCAAGCGTCTTTTGCACATGACACAGCTTTCTAAAAATGCAGTGCTCAAGTTAAAGAAGTAAAAAAAAAAAAAACATCTCTAGACCTTGCGATTTTTTTCATTCCACTGACCTGTCTCGCATTTTTAACAGCAAAAACACGTTCTGTGTGAACCAGCCCTAAAACACACGCTTATGACCGCATTTGCACATTGGCTGTTTTTCATAATCTGAGCGTTTAGAAACAACATTTCTGAGACAGTTGTGGTTAGATTTCATTGGTGATTTCAAATATGAAATTTAATCTTAAACTTGGAGAACAGCTTTGGAGAGTTTGAGGTTTCCCCATTCAAAGAGAAAGGAGCTGTACTTGCATGACTAAAATAGCCGTCCGAGAGGCTTTTCAAAGATGGCTGCTGAGTGAAATCACTTGCCTTAAAGGGACTTCTGGTATCGCCCAACACTATTTGCTATATGTGGAGAGTTTACTCAAAAGTTTGTGCAGGCGATGTTTTAAAAGGTTTAATATTAATTCAGCTGTATCACTGAGAACATGTCACATTACAGATGTAAAAGGGGTGGCAAATGCCATTTCACATTGACTCATCTCTGTTATTTTGATGGCTCAGTGGTTCGGCTACACCAAAGACTGTATATATACCAATATTTACCAAGAGGGTTCACTCATATTACTTGGAATAGGAAAAATGGTAGAAAAAGTTCTGCCTTTTAAGAGCCTGCAGTGCCTGTTAGAAGCTCTGGTTCATATAGAAACAATTAGTTTCTTAAGACTCAAATGGAGTTCTAAGAATTGAACATGCTAGGGATTGCACATGTGCATTGGCAGGACCAACCCGAAACATATGGTTTAACGCTATTTGGGTTCAAGAAACAACATTTTTTGATATTTAAATTTTTTATTGCTGATTTAAAATATGTTATTGAAATGTTTGGCAATCAGTTTTTGAGGCTTCAGCATTTCCCCATTCCCCATTCAAGTAGATAGGAGTTGGCCTGGAAAGAGCTGCTGGAGGCATTGCAAATATGTTCAGCAAGTGAATTGACTTTATTTAAAATGGACTTTGGGTATACTGCAATTTCAGTGTTCAGAAAGCTGTAGGATCCTGCAACGCCCAAACAAAAACACATCAGGCAATCAGGAACTTTCTAGCACTGAAATGTAGTGAAGTGATTTCCTCAATCCCCTCCTGATACTGCTTGAGGGTGCGAGTTGCTGGAATATTTCCATCCATTCCACTAACATGAAATCAATCCGTTCAGTCGTTGTGAGGCTGGGATCTTTATGTGGCACGTCTAGCGTGCCATACCTGCTCCGCTGAATGGCACTGGTGCAATCGAACGCAACACTGGTTTATTTGTGTATACAGCCAAAGTGTTACAAAGACAGATCAAATGATTTCTTTCCTCAAAGATGTTCAGCTGACAATTGTAGTGATCCAGAGTTTCAGTGCCATGGCAGAACAAAACCTGGTCGAAGGGAACGAGTTTCGGAAAACTGACACAATGAGATGTGTCTGTTCCTGTCAGAATCACTTCAAAACAACACACAGCGCTCCCTCAGAAGACATGGAGAGGTGCTGCTCAAAGACATGAGCTTCAGGATAGAGCCCGCAAGAGAGAAATATCACAAGTCAGATGTCTTCAAGACAGCAATGAGATTACATGGAGAGCAAATTGAGACTTCCGCTGAAACCTTCTGCTTCTCTTGAGAAAAAAGACCCTAGTAATGTTGCAGTTTCAGAGATCAGGTACGATTTCTCAGATAACAATAACAATTAGTGTCTATGATAAATACTGTAAATGTATTTTAAAAATCGAGTTTACATCATAGAAACTAATTTGTATTTATTGTATTATGAATTAATTAAACTCCTTTTTAAGGAGTTACACCACACAAACTAAACTTCCTTGTCATAAAAAGGTCAAATTATCAGATTGTATTTATTTGTTTATTTTTTTGGTCACACAACATAACTGATTTAAGCAGACAAATTTGCAGACAAATTCATTACAAAATAAACTACATCACAGAAGAAGTGTTTTTTCATTAATTAATTGAGCAAGACAAAAAAAATGCTTCACATTATTGAACCATTAAATAATGCTCAAATATGAAATCAAACTCTGAATATGAACTCATTATAAAACGAAGTGGAGCATTTCTAATCAAATTCTTACATTCAAGTTCAAATGATGTAGGATGCTTTTAAACGTATAGATTTATATTTGTACGTGTCAACAAATATACATTTAATTTGAGTCTATTTTTATTTGACCAAAGTTTGAGGAGATACATCTTTGGATGCTATGTATAATGAAACATAACGGAAAACTCAATTAAGTCTCATCTAACTCCAGTAATAAAATTCTACTCTGAATGAACCTCTAAGGGAACATTCACTTCCCTCATATCTTGATTTGTCTTAGGTGAACATTCGCGAATATGGTTGGTTAGTCGTAAATCAATTATGATGCTGAGGGACATGAGCTGAAGTTATGGATCCTTCAGAAAGGCTGGTCCACACTTTCACACTGCGAACTCCCAGCAGGTCCATCTGACAGAGGTGCAGAGTAAGCATTTTTCACTGCCAAACACACACACAAGCCAGAGTCTCGCAAACAATTACCTATCCGCTCAAGCCTGACATGAAGAAGCAATGATAAATCATTGCCGCATACATTGGCATGCAGTTAAGCATACAGCCTATTACACACTATACATGCTGTATAATGCCTTTCCAATTTTAAAAATATGTCAAGCAGAATGCAGCGTGAAACGATAAAAGTATCAAATAGTACTATATGCTACATGGTCTTATTACCTTGCATGGTGTCAAATTATTGTTTTAGAAATATGGAATTTGTACTTGCATCTTGCAATCCACATTTGTGTAAAAATGTGTTTGACCGTCTGATGAAATAAGGTTAACTATTAACTGTTAACTATCCTCTTTATCCCTATCACCTATTTTAGTTATCAAAAATTGGCCTATATCATTCAAAAGCTTAAACAACCCAAATTCATCCTGTAACAAACGTTTTGAAATTGGACATTGCATTCCTATTGAAATGGTAATTTAAAACATTTTAACAGGCAACATTTTTGTGATATCAACTTCAAATTTGTTACACAACTTGGCTATACATGTGGCTTTGATTTTCTAGCAAAAATAGTACAAATTATGTTATATAGTTTGTATGCAATAATGTTTATTTCAGTGCATTTGCTTTACAGTAAACTTAAACTTCTATGACATTTTGTTCACATTCATTTTTCTGATATTCATTTTTTGATGCTGAGTGCCCTTTAAAAGAGACCGTAGGTCTGTATTCCAAAGCATTCATGAATTACAACCCTTTAAGTTCAGATCTATGCTCGAAACGGAGGACGGCAGTAAACAGGTTAAAGGGATACTTCAGGATTTAGCATTAAGCTTTGTATCAGTAGAAAACCAGTAGTATTTTCGAATTACCGTGGTCCTGCCTTGCATCATATTTTTAATGTGAAAGTCTAAGTTGTGTTATATATATTAGGCTAGTACATCCCGGTACAACGCAATTTAGCACCATTTTGATGGAAATTTATCAAATAACTCACAATGTATCAAAGCAAGCCTAGTTGTATTCATTTTTCGGATTCTGCCGCCTGTAACCGGTAGGCGTGGTTTGGGAGTGGCCTCGTAAGGGCAGCAAAGCAAGTGCATTCTGGGAGTTGTTGTCTTTCAGCCACATGAGTAAAAAATAAATTTTCTGCCTTTTCTCAGTCTAGAATGCTTCAATTTCAAAAATAATTTCACATTTCTACTATATACTGTAAATGACCAATATTAAATACACATTCATCTTCCCAGAGGTGAAGTATCCCTTTAAGTAAGTATGAGGCGGGAGGGGAAAACTACATTCCAATGGTTTTGAGAGCGAACAAAGTCCATTGACATTGAAGGACGGACCTGAGCCTGAGCCAAGACACCAGACTATTACAAAGAGTTGGCAATGGCATGGATTCTTTTGACAACCAACTCAAACATCCTAGCAACCACCTAGAAAATATTTAGCAACCCCACAGAACACCTTAGCAACTGTATCTCAACTCTATGCAGAATGCACAATGCATTTTACTATTTCAAAACTGGTATGTAATATGCCATTCTGAATATTCCCCATGACTCCTCTCTAAATAATAAAAGTCAGTTTCTATCACACGTTGTTTGCGTTTCATAATGTAATAAAAAACAACTGAATCAAAAGCAATGGATGTAGCAATGAGGGGTTCTTGCAGGCTGAGAATGCCGCCTCCAAAACGAGACAATTCAAGAGTCCCCCATGATGAGTTTATTTCATTATTGAACAATGCCTCCCCAATTCCCCACTTCATGAAGGAGGGATGAATTAAAAAATGAACAGGCTCCCAAAAGCCTGCAATAGGGCTGTCATCTAGCTGAGATTTGCCTCAAGCAAGATAAAATGAGTGTGTATACGTCACTCCACATCAGTTCAGAGTACTCGACATAGACCAGAGCCATCTCAGTGATGGAAACAGAGAGGGCTGAAATTCATGCAAATTGTGTTTGTTTGTTTGTGTTTATTCCATCGAGTGTCTGTGGATTTGCTGTTTGTCAATTTTTATAAATGCACACACAAAAGATGTTTGTTTGTTTCATTAAAACTATGGCTGAATACACCTGATGGTATTTATAATTGGGGAAGTGGCATTTTCATTTTTGAAAACAATTTTTTTTTTGTAAAACATTTTCATGAAGGGAAACAGACGTACATTTTAAATGGATGACTGTCACGTTTGCATGGATGTATATGTGTTGTCATGAAATATATTATGCTCATGAATATTAATTTGATTATGCACAAATCATTTAAATGATCTTTTATTGTTTTAATAAATTGTTAGTCTATGACATTGTTCAGGAGAACAGTAGAATACTATTTTCTTATTTGCATGTCTGAAGAGAAATGTATCCAACTTTATAATTAGAAATGTCCAAAAAAAAAAATCATTTAAATTACAATTTTAATGGCACACTGACTGGCCATTTTTCAACATAAAACGAGTCATTAACTCGTTACTCAGTAATTGAAGGGAGCAATAATTCTTGCTGACCCATTCGAGTAAATCAAATGAACATGCAACATATTCAGTTTCATAACTTAATTCCTACATCTGCCACTATCTGTCCTGGGATTCTGTAGGTCAGTGGATAAACACAGTCCAGAGGGAACATTTTGAACATTAAGTTTAAAAAGGTTAACAATGCCTTGAAATAAAATTTGAATATTATTTTTTTAATGGAATATTGCAGCATTTATTATACATTATTTATCTGTGCACATTAACTTCCCCTCCTCCTTGCAGTGGCATCTCTTCTCTTCTCTTATGACATGTATTTTGGAGTGAGGGCGGGACAACCTGTCACTCACATGAGATCACAGCAACAGCAAACCACACCATCTAACCATCCAATCAATTTCCCATTGACAAAATCAAGTTCCGTCCTACATTTTTTCTTGTTTGAGAAGCAGTTTCACTTGGATGTACGTCACGTAGAGAAGAAAAGACTATCTCAACTTCCGTTTAATGCCGACTTTTAAAGGGGTGGTTGATTATGATTTAACTAACTTTAGTTAGTGTGTAATGTTGCTGTTTGAACATAACCAACATCTGCAAAGTTACAACGCTCAAAGTTCAAAGCAAAAGAAGATATTTGCTTTTAAAAGAAATCGTTTTTTAAGGACTATGACTGGTAAGAACTACACAACATTCCTCCCGGGTTAGTGACATCACCAACCTTAAAATTTACATAAACCCCGCCCCCGGGAACATGTAGTCCATGTTGAGAAGAGGAAGAGTTGTTGTAGTAGAGCACATTTGTGAGTCTGCTCAAGCTGTCGCATCCGTCTTTTCACATGCCATACAGTACGTAACACCAATGCATTAGCATGACACTCTGTAGGCATCTTACAACAGTTCCCACACAAGCGATTTTATAGATTAGCATGACAGAATATGCTAATCAAAGACATGAAGATAGTTAACTCCACATCAGCAACATAAATTCATCATTTGTCATGTTGCATTCTACATGTTGTCACTTCTTCTTGAGTCTCTCCATCATTTTCCGACATAAACATAAAAGGCTGACATTTTAGTGCTTGTCTGCGTCATGTAATCAGAGCTACTAACACACAAGCTCTTGAAGCTCCGCCCTCTGTGCCGGGAGCAGCAGCTCATTTGCATTTAAAGGGACACACACGAAGAGATGCGTTTTTAATGACCCTCAAAAAGGGACAACTTTAACATGCTGTAAAAAAAATTATCTGTGGGGTATTTTGAGCTAAAACTTCACATAAACATATTGTAAAAAGGGGCATTATACCACCCCTTTAATAAATATTCTCTTTTCCATTTTGCCTGATATAACTTTTTATATTTAATAAACCAAAATTGTTGTTATATATCGAGAGACTGTGATATTTATTTTCAGTTTTGGTAGTGATTTCACTGAAATGAATAATGAGCTGGTACAGCTGTGAAAAAGCAATAGATCAGAGTGTGCTCTGCTGTTGCCTTCACCCACTGATAACAATTGCCATGAGTGCTCAACATAGCATATTAAAAATTAACAAATTGCATGACTGGATCGCTACTCATTATGATACAAAAAAACAGAATGAAAACTCCCACTCACAACTGGAGAACCTTCTTCTGAACGTTTCCCTTTTCAAAGCCCTGTTTCATACAGTAAGGGCAAAATATGCTGAAATGTGCATATCTGTTAAAAGCTTTTGTCAACTTTCAGAAGTATGGATGTCAGCTACTTCTAAAAAATCTAATGGTTAATTCATTGCCCTGCAATTACTTATCACAATATACTGTAGTTGTTTTTATTGATTTTTTATTTCATTTTTTTTTTTATTAAAGATAAGAACAAAATGGAAATTACAAATACAGCAGAACAAAGATGCATATGGAATTCTTTCAAGTACTACAACACTGTGGACATGTTTTGTGGTCTGTGCCGAGTGCCGACTTGTGCATATGATCTGATTTGACAGGTCGTGTCTCTGGATGAAGGTTCACGTGACACTCCTGTGAAAATAGGCTTTAATCACACCAAAGGAAAACATATTGATCGATGAACATTTTTTTCCATACAAAGTTGTGAATTTAACTTGTGCACAAAATTTGAATATCGCATTAAACATATCTGGATGAAGCACCATTTCCATCCCATGTGTTCAAGAGAACAAAATGCCTGGGAAATTGACACAAAATATCTGTAATAAAAATGGAAGTTGCTGCAATCGGGCAAGCCAATGTGGCTCTTTTTTGCCTACATCATAAATGACATGCGTCTTAGAGCATGCAGACGAAATGCAATAAATGCTGTCATGTTATCTTGCATTCAGATACCAGGTGTTTGGTAAGGCAGTCATATGAGACGCCTCTTGGAGGGAATTAAACCAAATCATTTTGACGAAAGACTTTTGCTCAGAAATTTCAGAATGATCAAACCAACATTTGAGATGCTGTGCAATGAAATTAGTCTGCTGGTTAGTCCAGTTATCCAATCACATTCACTGTTGAAGCAAAGTCTCATGAGTTTCTTTGTTGTGCATTGAGGGATTTATTTGGTAAATGTGTTTTCATCGTATCATTTTTTGTGCGCATTTTTGGAATTTATGCACATCTTGTTGCTTCCATCTAGAGTTTTTTTTTTTTGTGTGTGCAATATCCCTTAATGTGCATAAAAATAGGTGGATGGAAACAGTTATTGTCTGAATCGTTCAGACCCTCTTCTTTTTCACGACATATTGAATGTTGATTTTGCATTGTGTTCCGCTTAGGGATGCTAACGATTAAAATTCAATAGATTATTTGTCGATAATTTAATCGATAAAACTTTTTCATCATTAGAATGTGTTGTTTTGAGGTGCGTGTGGCTTATGCGCAAAATACGTGCAGCAAACACACAAGGAAAAATGAAGCTAGTGCACCGTACTTATGTATTCTAAATGTATTAATGTCTTCAAGCCATGCAAAGGGTTAGTTAGGCTAGCCATTTATTGTGCAACATAATTAACCAAGTGTCCAAAAAAACATCCAAACAAATGATTTTACTGAACATAAGAACTACTTGTGTAAACACCCCAACAAAAGTACATAGAATAAACAACAAGTAATCATATCCTGGATATGATATCACAGTTTCAACTGTGCGCTCCTATTCTATGGTGCATGGTAAATCAAGACCTGTCAATCTGAGCGATCAAAGCAATCCAATAGAGCTACAGCTGTAAAACATTGTCCGATTGGTCTCTACACATTGTCCCTACCCAATATACCAGAAATCCAGTTTCCATTGGTTCAACTTTCAAATGACGTTAGAAAACACGGCATCAGTTCTACAGCTTTAGCCAAGCAGCATTTCACAAGTTCCCTCTTACATACACTGAACAAAATTATAAACGCAACACTTTTGTTTTTGTCCCCATTGTTCATGAGCTGAACTCAAAGATCTAAGACTTTTTCTATGTACACAAAAGGCCTATTTCTCTCATATTCACAAATCTGTTCAAATCTTCTTGTTCACAAATCTGTCTAAATCATATCAAGATGCTGGCGCGGGGGGTCCGAAAAACCAGTCAGTATCTGGTGTGACCACCATTTGCCTCATGCAGTGCAACAGATCTCCTCCTCCTTAATGACCTCTTCAATGGCTGTGCGAAGTTACTGGATATTGGCAGGACCTGGAACACGCTGTCGTATACGCCGATCCAGAGCATCCCAAACACGCTCAATGGGTGACATGTCCGGAAAGTATGCTGGCCATGCAAGAACTGGGATGTTTTCAGCTTCCAGGAATTGTGTACAGATCCTTGCAACATGGGGCCGTGCATTATCATTCTGCAACATGAGGTGATGGTCGTGGATGAATGGCACAACAATGGGCCTCAGGATTTCTTCCCGGTATCTCTGTGCATTCAAAATGCCATCAATAAAATGCACCTGTGTTTGTCTATAACATACGCCTGCCCATACCATAACCCCACCGCCACCATGGGCCACTCGATTTACAACATTGACATCAGCAAACCGCTCACCCACACGACGCCATACACGCTGTCTGCCATCTGCCCTGTACAGTGAAAACCGGGATTCATCCGTGAAGAGAACACCTCTCCAAAGTCCCAGACGCCATCGAATGTGAGCATTTGCCCACTCAAGACGAGCTGCGGTCAGGTCGAGACCCCGATGAGGACGACGAGCATCCAGATAAGCTTCCCTGAGATGGTTTCTGACAGTTTGTGCAGAAATTCTTTGGTTATGCAAACTGATTGTTCCAGCAGCTGTCCGGGTGGCTGATCTCAGACGATCTTGGAGGTGAAGATGCTGGATGTGGAGGTACTGGGCTGGTGTGGTTACACGTGGTCTGCGGTTGTGAGGCGGGTTGGATGAACTGCCAAATTCTCTGAAACACCTTTGGAGACGGCTTATGGTAGAGAAATGAACATTCAATTCACGGGCAACAGCTCTTGTGGACATTCCTGCAGTCAGCATGACAATTGCACGCTCCCTCAAAACTTGCGACATCTGTGGCATTGTGCTGTGTGATAAAACTGCACATTTTAGAGTGGCATTTTATTGTGGCCAGCCTAAGGCACACCTGTGCAATAATCATGCTGTCTAATCAGCATCTTGATATGCCACACCTGTGAAGTGGATCATGGATTATGAAAGAAAGTCTTACGAGGTTGAAACAACATGAGGGTGAGTAATTACTGACAGAATTTTCATTTTGGGTGAACTAATCCTTAAAGGTTAACGATTAATCAATTAATTGATTGTTAATTTAAACAACAATCAACTATGGGAATGTATGTAAATTGACTATCCTAGTTCTGCTATAACAGAATTGCAAAAAAACTAGAGGGACGGAATAAAACATCAGTAAAACATTGCATATGCCATTCTCTTGCACATGAAAAAATAGCAAAAGCAAGAGTTTGAACAGAAAAAACAAAAAATAAAAATAAATCAGTTCTGGCCACAAACATTTTATTTGATAATAATCAGATTTTCCCTGAAGCCTTTAATAACTGAAAAACATCAAGCACTGTTTACTTCATTAGTATCTTTGTTTCTTTGTTCTTTATTTTTGAGTATGGACTGCTTATACTTGAATAATTATTTGAGAACATGAAACAATGTTTACTTTATTGAGAAATACTTGAAAGATACATGCTATTGTCTTAATATTCAATATATTATTTTTTTTATTTTTTTATTAGGCACACATATTTTTAAATATTGCTTGAATACATTTTAATTTGTCTGTGGTATTGTATTGATTTTAAGAATGGGAATGTGATATTTAACTGGTATTGATTATTGCAATGTTGGACAACCTATTTATAAGTGCACTTGCATATAGACACCATTTAAACACAAATATCAGACATTGATTGACTATGACCCATTATGCAAAAAAAATGAATGCTCAACTTTTTCTAATTTCATTCTGCAGCAGCAAATGAGTCTGTATACAGATGTGTGGTGTTTAATAACTTAACATTCAGCGACCGACTGAACTATTTAGATAAGTGATGTGCGTGTTTTGAACACCCACAAGCTTTCTGTGCCAAATTGTCCCATTCCTCATAATAAAAGAACGCCTGATGGCGCTTGACTCTGATATTTTATTGTGTGTGTTATTAATAGGACTGCATTAGAGTATCAGGAGAAACAAGCATGAAAATAGCTACGAAAAAAAAGAAAAAGTTTTGAACAGAGAGTCTCACGTGGCCAAACAGGATGTGCTGGTTTTACATCTTTGTGACTTTACAGGGTTACAGCGCATGATTGACATGTCTTAAGTATCTATTTACTGAACGTCCATGGGTGTGTGTGTAAAACAACACACTCATACTAGAGCATAATAATGTTTATCTCTCTTTGGCTTGATATCAAATAGGGCCCCTATTTGCATATAAATGAATGATTGTCCTCTGCCGTTCATTTATCAGAGTATTTCATGAAGAAAAAAAAAACATAGGAACATGTTCCTCCACACTTTCATAAGCCTGTCAAAAGAGGTGAAAGGTTTATAAATAATAAATAATGAATGGAATAAATGTTTTAATACAGGCCTCAGTTTATGTGGAAGGAGCTAAATGGCTCATGTTGCGGAGTTTATAGGCTAATAAATAATGACGTAGGAATTTCACTGATTACTGCACCCACCTTACCCTGATATAGATGTATTTAAAGTGTCATATTATACATTTTGTAGCATTTTTTTTTTCTGCGTGCGTCCCACATATTACTGTTCTACCAGGTTCTTTCACTAGAAATAGTCATAATTTAGTTGTTCATGTCCTTTCCAGGAAGTTAATTAACAGAAGTGTATCAAGGGAACCGTCACAACCATGTGAGTTTGACAACTAACCATCCACTAACTTGTACACCTAATCACTCAGCGCACTCAGAAAAGAGCAGCTTGGTAATGTTGCATTCTGTGAAACATCTCCTTTTCACTCTTAGAAAAGAAAAGGTTCAATGGGTTTCCATCTCAACGTGATCTCATGAGTAGTGCTGTGAAACGATTATTCCGATTAATCACATCCAAAATAAAAGTTTGTGTTTACAAAATGTGTGTACTGTGTATAAATATTTTGTATATATAAATACACACACATGCATGTATATATTTAAGACATATTTTCATATACTGTATATATACAGTATATATTTATATATAATTGATATTATATATATAAAAATATAAATATTTTATATACAAAAAACACATTTTGCTTAAATATTTACATGCATCTGTGTGTATTTATATATGCAAAATAATTATACACAGCACACACACATACATTATGTAATTTTTTTTTATTTTGGATGCAATTACTTGCGATTAATCGTTTCACAGTCCTACTCATGAGTATTCATGTGTATTTGTATGTAAAGTGTGGTTCTACTACATTTACTTACGTTTTCATATGCACTGAAACGTACAAAATATTGACGTATTGACAGCACTAAAACATTAATTATGTACATATTAGCAGCTTTACAGATGTACAAGTGTACAAATTCTTATTTATGAATATTAAATTCTTGACATTATTCTATTGTTGTCACGGTTAAGTTCAGTTATGTTAATTTTTAGTTTTGTTTTCATGTACTTTTAGTTAGTTATTCATCACATGTATTCCTGCCTGTCTTCCGTCTCCATGGTCACACCACACGTCATTATGAGTTTGTTTGGTTACGCATGTGTTTTGGATTATCACCTTGTTATCTGAACTACTTAAGTTCCTGCTTCTCTTATCTTCATTGTCTGGTCTCGTATAGGATGGTTGTGTTTGCTTTACCTGTATTTCTACTTTGTGGAATATTATTAAACTACATTGGAACATTTCGTCTTCATCTGCGCGCCTTCTTCTGCAGAGCAACCATTACAACTCTATTCAATTGTCATATCAAAAATGTTTTCAGTTGCATTTATTAAATGCAGTTTTCTCATCTACTTAATTTAAAATTATAACATTTCGCTCTGTTCGTGACTTTTTCGAAAGATTACATAATGTTAAACAAGACTACATTTTAAAACCTTTAAATTAAAAACGTTTTTGTAATTGTTTAACCATTATGTATCATGTAGTAATATTTATTTTGTTAGCCGTGGGACACAAAAGACATTTTCTCATATAGTCCTACAATAGAACCATAAAATACACAAAAAACGCAACATAAATTCATAAAAGTCATACATTTTATACACTCGCTGTAATCCAAATATTTAGAATCTGTACAAACGTGAGGAACAGATCCAAATTCATGACTTTATTCTGCAATTTTCATCTCCATTCTCAACAGCGACCGTAAACGTTAAATACCACACTCGTTGTGAATTAAAAAATTGCTCAATAAGCGCTACGAGACGTTTTACGCTAGTGATAACAAACGCACATTGGCTCTCGCCTGCTTCGTCACAGATGTAATTTTATGGTTGTTTTGCATTTGAATCAGAAATGCATGACTTCGGGGTAACATTTTCAGCAATTAATACATTCTGCTCTGTACCTCATACAAAACTATTATATACCACCAGACTGCAACACATCGTCATTTGGACAACTTTTGGTACCTTTTGACTTTTTTTCAATAAATACATTATTGTGATTCCACTTGTCTGTCTGTTATGTTTTTCTGTATAACTACACATTTTTAGGAAATGTTATGAGTAGGTTTAGAGGTAGGAGTGGGGTTAGCGGCTAAAATATTTTTTATATTCACTATAAATGGTTATGTTTAGGTGTGGGGTATGGTTTTGGGATCTAAAAAAATGTCTATAACGTGGTAAAAGGACAATTTTACAAATATCTTTAAATGTTGCCAAAACGTACAAAAAAGTATAAATGTTGCTTATTAATGCTAATGTATTTAAAATGAGATTAACAATACAAGGTATACAAGCTGTTTAATTCATACAATTTTAATTAAAATGCAATCCATAAAGTTACCATGGGAACCCCTAAAAGGTTCTATATATGAAGCACCCGGCAGAACGCTTACTTAGTTCACCCAAAAATACGGGTATATGGGTAACCAAAGAGTGGATGGACCCCATTGACTTCTATAGTATGGGAAAAAAATACTATGGAAGTCAATGGGGCCCATCAACTTTTCGGTTTCTTACATTCTTCAAAATATCTTCTTTTGTGTTCAGCAGAAGAAAGAAATTCATACAGGTTTGGAACAACTTGGGGGTGAGTAAATTATGACATCATTTTCATTTTTGGGTGAACTATGCTTTAATAATGTATGTCTTTTAAAGCATGTTCTCTTGCCCTTCAAAGCATTGACTTACATAATGTATGTGATGTGTGTTTATTAAACCCAATGTAACACCTCCCTAAAGACGCTGCTGTCACTAGCAGAGGGGTTGTGAATCAGCATCTGTAAGCGGTACCTGCCCGGTATCACTAGCCTTAGGGAAACAAAGCACAAACCTACAAATGAGAAAATGAGAGGCCACTGAATAACTGAATAATAGGCCAGTATAAGTAACCACCCTGACAAATCTAGCAGCCACCTAGCATGCTAAATTACAAGCACCATAGCAAATTAATTACAACGCCCTGGCATCACCCTACTACAGAAGGGATGTGTAGCAGTGGGTTTTGTAGGCAAGCATCAATCACATTTTATACAAAAAAAATGAAGGATGGATGTTTTAAATATATTTAGCCCATCACAGTTGCACTTTTCTTTGGTAATTCATAGTTATTATGCTTATTAATTGTAATAGTTAATAGATTTAGTAAATCCCAGCAGAATCAGATATAAAAGATTATGTTTCAAGTGTTGTAGATCACCACACATTTCTACAACTCACTTTATATCTCAGGTATTGTTGAACTGGTTTTACTAATTAAGACTGAGATTTTAAAATGGGCATTCAATGTAGCCTACTAATTGTTTATTAGGCAAAAGTTAACAAAAAAATCCTTTAAATGTATTTATTTATTTAAATGTTGCAACTGAAATATGATTATGAAATGTACTAATATTACCAGGAACTAATGTTTCCTACAGAATGCTGTTTTTTTTTCTGCAACGTTTGATTCATGATTTACATGAATTTTGTGATTTGTTTCATAAACTTTATGTACACAAAACTTGCTTCATTCTCAGACTGATATCAATGAAAGCAAGATGTTTGTGAGATGCTGGTTCATTAACTACTAAGTGAAGCCATTGACTATATACAGATGATTTGTTGTGATGTGCTCAAATCATGTAGCTTTCTTTTGAAAACCTCAACTGGCTATTTTTACAGTGGAAGTGTTTGGTTTCTAAATGGCTTTTGAATTGTCCTGCTCTCAAATATTAACCACACATTGTGGTTGACACAAACCATGTTTATCCTTACTGCAAATCTTTATTTATTATAGTCTGGGTTGAATTTATTTTTAAAGGGGTCATATAATGCCATTTTTGTACAAGCTAATATGATTCTTTAGGGTCTAAATTAAAAGTTTGGAATATACTTTAATTAAAAATTCTCATTAGTATTGTAAGAAAACACTTATTTTACCTGGTCAAAAACAGCTCTGTTTTCAGCACGCCGTTTCAGTGCATTTGACTATAAATGATAATGAGCTTTGCTCACCCCACCTCTCTGTTCTATGCGTACACCATTTGTAACACAATAACCATAACGCGTTGTTCAGTATAAACGTGGGATTATGAATTATATTGAGAACGTCATACATAGAAAACATGCCGTAATGTACCCTGAGTGTAAACCTTAGACGCATTCATTGTGAAGCGTGCAGCTAGCGATTTGCAAAGATTAATATATTAATATAAAGTTTAATAAAACGTTACACTCACTTCCGTTCTTCTGGAGATTCAGCAGGAACACGAATATCTGGTACCGATCCTTTTTTTATGAGCAGCTTCTAAGCAAATCCAGCTTTATACTGATCCTCGTTTATAAAGCAGTCTGGTGAGAAATGATTCGCGCAAACATGAAAGCATTGACGTTGCTCGTGGGGAATATTCCCTTCGAAAACAAACTCAGCCACTGCGTCTTCAGCGGTTCGGATTTAGGAACATTAAAATGACTGTTCGTTATTACACCCAAGAACAGAACACCACAATCGCTTAGACGCCATTCTGCTCATAGACAGTGCTCCAGCATATCAACAATGACCGCGCCGGTCCGCGCGGACTATGATTGACAGCTCCCTCACGAGCGAGGGCGGGTCTGTGTTGAAACGCTCCTGTCAATCAACAATCGTGGGAGGGGCTTCCGACCGTGTGACGTCACACAGTCGAACGGCTTGATTTGAGGCAGGGGAAAACATATAAGGAGATTAAAACAAAAACACTGGATGGATTTTTATCATTTTATGATGGTTGTGTACAGGCACTGCCAACACACATTTCAGTACAATCAACTTGTAAAAGTGCATGTACCATTATATGACCCCTTTTAAGGACGAAGGCATTTCACTCAACCTATGATGGTATCTTCCTAATTTGACTAATTTCTACCACCTGACACCTGAATTTCCATCAAAATACGAGGTATTTGCGAGGTTAAAGCGCGCAAGCAGACAGGACAAGCCGGATTCCACCATATCTTTATGTACACAAGAATAATCTTTTACATTGTAATCCTTTAATTTTTTATATTTGGCTAGTTTGTGTGCTTCTGCGCATTCCTGTGTTTGTAATAAGCAGAGTGTATGTGCATTGTGGACCCGCCTATAGGCGCATATTACTAATGCGCCCTTTACATAACAAAAAAAATATTGCGCCATTGACTTTAGACCAGGTTTCAGTTGCTCAATGGCACAGTCCATTTCAGTTGCCTCAAAATATCATTGTGTCAACAATGCGCCTGAACAAACCCTGTTTTCAGACAAGCACGCCCATGGTCGAACAAATGGGCTATTTAAACAACGTGGCACAGGACGGGAAAATGATAACTGGGTCGGGCTGAAACTAGCAAAAAACGTTTGCGTCGCACGTATGATAGGGCCCACAGCATTTGGCGTCAACAACAAAAAATATGGGAAGTGTTTTCACCTTTATTTATTTTGATATCCTAACTATGCACGATTATTTGGTAAGTGGTAGTTGATTATTTGCATTCAGCATCAGAACAGATCTGTGAGGCATTTTTGAGTCACGATCCACCAGGTCAGAACCACTGATGTAAAGGCTCAGTGACCACATGAACCAAAACTGTAAAACAGCAAAACTCTAAGCTCATCTCCCCTGTAACAAATAGAGATGGACATGAGAGGAACAGCGAGGAGCGGCACTCATGCGGAGCTGCTTTCCCTACGGACCGAGACGCCAAATGTTTTTCTGCACTGATTGGATCCTCCAGGCCAGTCTCACTCCCCTGAGCTCACAGAACGACAGATCGAAATGACTGTCTCTCATGGCACACATGGCTGGGGCTGAGATGGGGTATTTGGAGAGACATCCTCCTGGATAAAAGCCCACTTCAGTTACAGCCTCATCCATCCGGACGTGGGCAGTGTTCATAAACAGCTGCCATTACGCCCGTCAGACACGCACTCACAGGGGCCACGGTGGCCCCGACCCCCACAGACACAAACAGCTCAGCTGTGTTTACTTGACTCTGTGCAGGTGCCCATGTAAAGCATAACCTGTTGTTATTGTATTTCAACACCCCCGTCCACTGGCAGTGATCCGCTGTAGAAAAGGTGTTTCATTTTCACATGTGTAACCCTGCTGATCCGACCGATATCTGTTTTTCTGAGTGTGATAATGTAAAAGATCTACAGTTAAGATCATCTTATAGCTTATTTCACACTGCTTGATTGGAGATAAGATTTCCAACCTCTCTCTTCTTTTATAGTGTATTTTGTAGGTACATAACAAAGAGCTTACTTTCAACCATTGTTAAAGGAAGACTAGAAAAGGACATATCTAGAAACCAGAACAGACTTGGGCTGGGATTTTTCGACTTGGGCCACTAAACAACTACCTAGCAACCGCCAAGGACACCCTAGCAACCAGAAATCAATTAACAATGAATCAGAAAAACACTCTGGCAGCCTGAATAAGTAAGCACATATATGTTTAATATAGAATTTCCTATGGCAAAATAACAATTATATCTAGTTATTTTGCTGCTCTACTGTATTATTCAGACATCTTCCACAGTATAGTCACACTTTGAGATAGTCACACTGAAAGACTTTGAAATATTCCTCTTTTATTTACGCAATAAATACATGTGCCCACCATGCATTGTTACAAGTGGCCATGGCATTGTATGCTCGGGCCCATCAAATTCAAATTTGAATTTGTTTTGTTTTTCTCAGTTTTGTTGAACCCATGCACATTGTAGCATCAGTTTCCTGTTCTCAACTGACAAAAGTGGAGCTTCGGTATCGTCTTCTGCTGTAGCTCATCCACTTTAAGGTTTGATGTGTTTGCCTTTCTGTCAGCTTAAACCAGTCTGCAAATTCTCCTCTGACCTCCTTACAGGACTGAAGCTAACTGAATGTTTTTCGCCATTCAGTCATACCTGAATAACCCAAACAACCTCAGTCACTATGGCTTTATATAGACAGGCAGCAAAAAAAAAAAAAAAGAAAGGCATATCAGACTAAAACCGATTTAGTCTTGTTTCAAGTATTAACAGTGAAAAACCCACCCAAACCAAATCCATATGCTTACAACCAAAGTTTTGCATTTAGATTGTTCCATCATTGGGGATGTGTATATACAGTAACTTACTGCATAGAGCGCATCAATTTCTTGTCTAAATTCACTCATTCACACTCACATTTGACAGTTATTCATTATATATTAAATAATAAATCAGAAGGCAGTTTCAGGAAACGGCATATAATGCATAAATACAGTAATACCTATGGTGTTTATGCCATCTACACTACTGCGATGGATATGGGCAACATTTTTCGTTATCATTTGTTAAATGCAAGTGTTTCTTGGCATTGTGTTGATGCGTCAGTCATTACTATAGTAAGTGTTGTAAATACAACAGATATTGACAACAAACAGATGTGATTTCATCACTTATAAAATAACAGATTTGATCAATCAAATTTATGTGCCGTGTGAACTACGCCTCAGATCACTTCTTCCCCATTCTGATGTTTGATGTGAACAACTGAACCTCATGTTGTTCTTTTGTATATTGAGTTACTGTCACATAATTGGTTGATTAGATATTGTCTTTAAAGGTACAATATGTAGGAATGTTTCGCCACAAGAGGGCGCAGTTACCAACAATAACAAAGGCGAAGCTTGATGACGCTATGAGGGAGAGTTGAACGATGGGAGATGTCATTTTCACCATCCAGAGATGTTAGGGAATTAATGAATCATGATCACGGATGAGGTCATTTATTTGTTTTTGTATTACCTGTACGTCTTATCGCAATATTTTATGTCATGCAAGGAACGCAAAATGTTATGCTATATTACCCTCTTACAGCTATTTGTCAAATGATTTGTTGGGTTAATGCTGTGCAGTTTTACGTGTTTATGGTTAATGTTGTGTTGTTTAATGTGTTCAAACCAATCGTACTCAAAGTAAATTTGAACGAACATTTGCAAGTAATAGCTAAATATTGTTTAACAACACATATCCGATTGTATTTAATTGCACTGCCATAATCTCGGTCAAAACACAAGCGATAACAAGCATTACCAAAGTAAAAAGAGCAATGTAACTGTGAATTTTCATCAGCATAACGATCACTTGATAGTTTTTGAGGTGAATCAACATATGCATAATGATTGATCTGTCACGTCATATAGGCCAAAGTATCTCGCATTGTTTATAAGTTATATTATTGACAGTTGCATGTGTTGCCAGAAAACACAGATACATCCTTTTGTTATATGTACATTTGCTCACCTGTCTAATAAAGTATATGCAAGAGCGGTGTTGCTCCAAGTTAGTCGCGGACGTGGAGCTCTCGGCATCTCGAAAACGCCACGCCGATATTGATCCTCATTTTAGTTCTCCTTTTTTGTCCCAAAGTCTGCTTGCCATGGTCCATAATGTTTGAACGATACAACAACAGCGTGCAGCTAAACGTTACACACTACGCAGTTGTCCACGTCTGTCGCCATGGTTACGTCATGGCTATGGCAGTATGAGTGGAAACCGAGGAGGGCGCGGATATTGTATCATTGGCAGGCAACATTTTTTTCCGGGATGGCCACTTATTTAAAATTGGAATTTCTCTGAAATAAAAAATCTTTGGAGACTTTTGGAATATTTTAAGTACACAACTGCAGGAAATATATCACACTGTGCAAGTGATTTTTGGATATTTTATTACAAAATTCCTACACATTGTACCTTTAACAAGCAGGTGTACCTAAAAAGGTGGCCACTCAGTGTATTATCTTCCACAAGAGCCAAAGTTTTTTTTTTCTGGGTGTTTTTGATAAAGGCTATAGGGCACTATATGAGAATGCTAGTTCCATAATTAAATGTCTCGCCTGTCAGTAGTACAGAGGAAAGAGCAAGCTGGTCATTGATAAGGAGGTAAAAAGTAGACCAGTCCATTACCATATCCAGTGCCTTTGAAAACTAAATGTTACATGTTCACATTTGTATTCATTTAGATCTTTGAAAAACTAGTAAAATGTCAATGAAAATGTTTCCAACTCAGCATTATCTGACACAATCCACACAGTGTGTTAAACTGCAGTGTGTTAAAAAGCATACTAAACTGCTACTGGGTCAATGACAAATACTGTAAGTGTCATTGTTATATTGTATATCTCTCTTACTTGCTATTATGTGTTTTGTGTAATAATGTTTTTTTTCAATACTGTGTGTAAACATAATCATGCCAATTTGTACAAAATTGAAACCATAAAATTCACAAATCATATTTGTAGAAAAAAAAAATCTTAAAACGCACTATATAATGTTTATACTCCAAAAGGGTTTGTTGCTCCAAAGAATGTAACTATGTTTAAATTAAATAATGTAGTTATGTTTGTGCATTCAAATTAAAACTGATGTGTTGACAAAATTAGAAAAAGTAATATTTCAAATGTACACAGCTCAAGTTAAATGATTGAAATGCAGTTGTGATGCTTCTGCAGTACAGCAATATTTGCACATGCGCAAATGGAAAGCATGTTTAACGCTCATCCTTCAGCTCTCTTTAGACCAACACCATTTTGTGGGAATCAAATCACACAAAATTCACTGTGCAACTACACGACAAAAGAATCCCCATTATAAATAAAATTGGAGTAGAGGTAATATCAGTAAGTAGATAAAATTCCGAGATTTAATATAGAAGAACCAAGATTCAATTTAAATCAGCAGATTTGGATACATTCAAAGATATATGTGAAGAAACATTTAAGGAGTTAAATGGGTCAACAGAACAAGTAGATGAGCTGCAAAATCAGTGGAATTATGTGTAAAACTGCAGAAGAAGTTATAGGAAAAAGCAAAGGTAATAAGAAAAATAGCAGTACCATGGTGGACAGAAGGTTATAGAATGGCTTTTAGAGTCAGAAATAGATTATTAAGTAAAGTAAGAAATACTTTTTCATTTACAAAAGAGCTCAGGAAAATGTTAGGAAATTGGTTAGAACAGCTAATATAAGTCACTGGAAATAATTTTGTAATACTGTAAAGGTGAGAAAATTTGATATGTGTAATAATATTTCTGGTTTTGTAGAGTATTTTTGGCGCTTTTCCATTACCAGTACCAGCTCGACTCGACTCGACTCGGCTCGCTTTTCGCTCCGTTTTCCATTGCAGAAAGTACCGCCACAAATAGTACCCGGTCGTCATGGCGACGCATTTCGTTCCTCGTTGCCCCATCAAGCTCTCGCTGGATCCTCTCTTCGGCAACCAAACAAAGGAATGTCTGCACCTCCTCATTTGACCACGGCGTATTCTTCCGAGTTGCCATAATAATAGTAGTAAGTTTAGTAACTATCTCTGGCCAAACTATTTAAAAATGGCGGGGTTATTCTGGATACTCCATCTGGCGCGTGCAATGATGACGCAGATTCTCTGTGACCAATCAGCAGTCAGCATTGTTTTCACGTCACATTTTAGTATCGGCTTAGCTCGCCTCAGCTCGCTTAGAACCTCGCCGGAGGTGAGCTGGTACTGTGTAGTGGAAAAGCGCCATTTGTGTACATTAATATGTAAATAGGCAACTGTAGTTTTGTCTTTGTTAACTTACTGTAGTTAAGCATTAAACTGCTAGCAAACGTTAGCATCCCCTTACTATAGTCACTCAAAATACTGTATGCTAAGGACATAATTATTATCTTTTGTAAAGTTACAGTAGCAATTAAAGGGAGATTATATAACTGACTGTGCAAGCAGTGCGGGCCTGTACGAGTGTAAATGAGCGTCACCTGCACGCGACACTGGCCTCAAGTCCCATGGAGGAGCTCCGGAAGGATAAAAGTGACGGCCAGGCCTGGGACATTTCAACACATTCTCATCCTTTGGCGTCATATAGGTGACGCCATATGACATTTCGTCGAAATCTTACGCACATGGCATCCTTTAGCGTCAATATAACACGCACTGTTATGGGTAGGTTTTGGTCTGGGGTAGGGTTACGGTTATGACGCCTTGGGTTTTGAGGCTGTTTATGGGGGGTATGGACGGTGCCATCTTGGAAAATCTTACGATATTTCAAATACAAATGTTCAGAAAGGATACAGAGGTGGTATGATGTGTTGTGTCAGATCATGGCCGAGACGTCAAATTTCAGGAATTCCACTCGGCGCAGCCCGTTATCAGCTCTCAATCACGCGCTTATTTGTCATACATTTTATATCTAAATACGATCTAAACTACCGAGTTAGAAAAAAATTCACCCCCCTCACAGTTGTCAGGCACTCGGGACCTATCCAAAAATACAATAAAAGTCCATGGGACCAACATGTAAACATATAAATTTATGCTGTGAAAACGGACATCTTAACATGCGGTCTATGGATATTTGCTCCCTTTTGGGACCTCCCTCTAGCGGATTTTCGATGTATTGCAGTTTTTCGCACTTCCGGGCAGGCTTCATTTTTCAGATTAGAATGTTGCCGCTTGGATTAAACGTTACATCTTTGATTGTTCGCTGGTTCCCACCTCCTTCTTCCCTGAGCTTTGAACATTGTTACAAGGACAATACAAGTTAGTGTGGGAGAATCATATTCAAAGATTATTCAACTGATTATGGAATGCCACAAAGAAGTTTTTGAAGCCCTATTATTTTTAATAAAATGATGAGTGATTTTTTTTTAAGTACAACCTGAGATCAATATGGAAGATCAATATACGTGGATGATGGCAAACTGGTGAGAATTTAGATTTTCAGTGTCTAAAACACTGGTAAAATGCTTCAAGAAAGAAACAAATTACTAAAGTTAAATTAAAAATCTATAATCATATGTTAGAGCAGGTATCTGTGGTAAGATACTATGGATTGTGGATTGTGGATGGATTCAAAATTGCTCAGAAAATTGGTAATCTGCTCAGACTAATTTTCTGTGTTAAGTCAAGTCAAGTCATGGATTGTTTCAAAGCAGCTTTACAGAGATAAACATATAATTTAAGGTAACAGAGATTGTTTTGGCTTTATAGCGGTTCTTGAATAATGTTATTTCCAGCTAAAGTTAATTTTGATTGATTCACCTCCGTCGAAATGATCAGACTTTAAACGCGAACCTGTGATTAACGCTGACGGCGTTCACATGCACATTCAGAATTGATTCTATAGTTATGTGCTTTTGAAAATATGTGTGCAGGTTTGTTACTAAGTGTAATAAACGGGAAACCAACATCAAGACAAAATAAATTATTAGAACTCCTACCAGCAACATACAGGTTACAAAAATCAAGGAAAGTATGAGTAGTATGAGTACCATTTCACTGTGTGGTGGAAGGGAAAGAGAAAGCAGATGCTTTAGCCAAGAAGACCTTAGAAAATGATCTATACGTATTCCATTAAGAAAATTTAAAATCAAGAAAGGCAAGAAATGTGGGATAAGGAGGGAAAGGGAAGACACTTGTACAGTATACAAAGGGAAGTAAGCCATAAGAGAGTGGTTTGTGGTAATAGAAGGGAAGATACAGTTATTTCTAAATTGAATTGAATTTCTCATCTCCGAATGGCATAGAAGCCTACTCAATCAATCTTCACATTTCATTATGATACAGGCCTGTAGCACATGTACCTGTAGACATCCAGGGACAGGAGCATGTTTTATTACAGTGCATCAGATGAAAAATGAAATGTAAATGTTAGAAAATCAAATCAATTCATAAGGTGTAAATGGATTGTAACTACATCATTTACTAAGAAATTACACATTTCCAAGGTGTTACTAAACTTTTTAAACTTTTTAAAACTTTTTAAAATCTAATTAATAATCTTTTTTATTTACTTCACATTGATGCTCCAAACTCCATCTCAGTAGATGGCGGAAATTCAAAATGTGTTTGCTTGACATCCTCCACTAAATCGAAAGAAGAAGAAGACAAAGACGACAAAAGCAAAGTTTTGTCTTTATTTGGACACACAGGTGATGTATTTTACTTCTCATGCATTAAGATAGATTCTAAGTAGATAAGAATAGTTAAACGCTGATAATCTTATGGATTTTTGGGGGGTATTTTGTTGAAATTTCCGTATTCCTCTGGGTATTTCCACATTATTGTTAGTTCCCTATCAGTCGGTCACTCTCTACGTACGTCGTGACCGACGAATAGGAATCTCGCTACAGAGGCCAATCTACTTTGGGTGAAACTAAACAAGCCAATGCACATTGGCGTGCAATCATTTGCATCAGCTGTTCAGCCACGCAGCGTGGGTATATAATGAGCAAAAGGTGCGATTGCACTTCAGCTTTTTGCTTCGGAGCCGAGCACTTCACAGCTGGTAAGATCACCAGCAAGAGAGACAGCGCACGACAGGTGCACATTCCTGTCTGTGTTCGCTGTGACCGTTCCCCTGTGTGCTGCAGCACCAAGGAGAGCAGTCCTTAAAAGAGTTTACACAGGTAGAGCGCGTCTTTTTAAAGATGTCACTCTACCTGTGTGTTTCTGGATGCGGTCGTTACCTGGGATCACGGCATGGTCACGAGCGCTGTATCGTGTGTCTGGGCATTGAACACGCTGAGGCAGCGTTCGTGGATGAGTCATGTACCCATTGTGGGAAGATGACCATCTCGGCGCTACGGTCAAGACTCTCGTTCCTGCAAAGGGGCGGCCTCCCTGCGCCTCCGCCGCGATCTAACCCTCCTTCGAGGCTTACTTCAGGCGGTAGTGCCGGTGACCTGAGGATCAGGTGACCGGGGAACCAAACCCCTAGGAACGCTCATCCCTCCCACGCTCTGCAGCCAGTAGAGCCGCTAACGGAATGTGCTGGACCATCCACGAGGTGTGTACCAGTCGTTTTGTTCGGCCCTCCCCATGATGAACAAATGTCGATTGCTGCATCTGAGGGTGGGTCAGACTTCTCTGCGGATGACGATTTGGCACCGCTGCCCCCTTCGGGTGTGGCAGTGGTGCCCGAGTCGGACCCGGAGATGATGGCCGGAGAACCGAGTCTTCATTCCCGGCCCTGTAAGTATTCGTCGGACTTAACCGGCAAGGCTTACAAGGCCTGTGGGGAAGCCGCCTCTACCATACACGCCATGGAGTTGTTGCAGGTCCATCAGGCCAGGGCACTGAAGGACCTGCACAAGTGTGGTCATGATCCACAAGTTCTAACTTCGTGCCGCAACAGACCTCGCACTTCGTGCGACGAAGGTCACCGCGCGGTCAGTGGGTCGTGCGATGTCCACCATGGTGGTCCAGGAACGCCATCTCTGGCTATGTCTGGCTGACATGAGGGAGACCGACAAAGTCAGGTTCCTTAACTCCCCCGTGTCCCAGACCGACCTCTTCGGCAACGCGGTCGAGAATTTTCCCAGCAGTTCGCGGCTGTACAAAAGCAGACTGAGGCGATCAGACACATCCTGCTGCGATGGTCAGCTGCTGCCTTGACCCCATCGCCTGTGGCCCCTCAGTCTGCTCGTCGCCGAGGGCGTCCTCCTGCGTCAGCCCCCGCTCACGAGCCGCAGCAGCAGCCTCCACCTAAGCGGCGCCGAGGAGCCAGTCACACGGTCCCTTTGGTCCCGCTTGTACGGTCTCTGCGAGCCTGCTTAGTGCTCCCCAGTCCGTCTCGCTGGCTCATTCGGACCATCAAGCTCGGCTTCGCGATTCAGTTCGCTTGGCGCCCCCCCCCCAAGTTTCGTGCCATCCACTCCACTACAGTGAGAGCAGCCGATGCCCCTGTCTTGCAGGCGGAGATCGCAGTCCTACTGGCGAAGGACGCGATAGGATCCTCCAGCCGATAAGAGGTACTACAGTCCCTACTTCATTATACACAAGAAAGGCGGTGGGTTACAATCGATCTTGGACCTGTGAATTTTGAATCGGAGTCTCCACAAGCTACCGTTCAAAATGCTCATGCAGAAACGCATTTTCGAATGCATCCGTCTCCGAGATTGATTTGCAGTGATCGTCCTAAAGGACGCGTATTTTCATGTCTCAATTATTCCTCGACAAAGGCCGTTTCTACGCTTTGTGTTCAAGGGTCGAGCATATCAGTAAAAAGCCCTGCCCTTCGGGCTGTCCCTTTCTCCCCGTGTCTTCACGAAAGTCACGGAGGGGGCCCGTGTTCCCATGAGAGAACAGGGCGTTCACATCCTCAACTATCTCGACGACTGGCTAATAGTAGCACACTCTCGAGATCAGTTATGCGAACACAGGGACCTCGTGCTCAGGCACCTCAGCCAGTCGGGTCTTCAGGTCAACTGGGAAAAGAGCAAACTCTCCCCTGTGCAGAGGATCTCTTTTTTCACGGTATGGAGTTGGATTCGGTCGCACAGACAGCGTGCCTCACAGAGATGAGGGTTACCATACGTAACCGAGACGTTACATTAGTGATTTAAATTTTATACGTAGTTAACTTTGAAAATATTTAAATGTATTTACTTTTAGTTGTATTAAATTGCTAGTTAAGAGTAAATCTAGTATTTACATGTAAAGGGATTGTTCTGTGCAAATCAAGCAGTTTAATCAAGTTTTAGCATACATTTTTATAACTGCCTTAAAAAATGGCGTTGAACATTGTCATTTAATGTCAAATGTTAACTCTCAAACACTGGAATCAATAAGATGGCATCTAGCTAAGTAATGTAAGCTTGTTGGTTAGGTCATCCTACATTATTTTACTTTCTTTTTATATTGTACAAAGTTTAAGAACTTTTATTATTATTCCATGTGCATATTCTTACAGTCCATTGACTTTTTTAGGATGTTGAACATGATGAAACCCTAACCTCGATACACACGACCACCCTAGGAATCTATGTGGTCATACATGAAGGGCTACAGACCCTTAAAAAAGATGTTGGCATCATCTTTGAAGACATTCCAAATACTTGAAAAGAAAACCTGAACAAATGGCAAATGAGTGTTCTATGATGCTTAAAGCATTTTTAATATTGACCATGTTACTCTCCTTTCAATACTGGCCTGGTTTTGAACAACTAATGCATTGTTTTTAAGGTGGTTTAAGATTTTGATTACAGCGCACAAATTAAAAACTTTTATGATCATTTTATGGTGTTTGTGGTGTATTTTAAGGTAATTTTTTGAGCCACAGCATATTCATAATTATGTCCTTATATGTCCCATGGCAAACAATATAAACATTGCATGACGATTAATGGTTAAATGATTACATAAAGTTTATTCACTTTAACATTTTAAAGTGTACCCTTGTTTAAAATTATGAATGATCTTTAAATGAAAAGTTATAATTTCAAATTAAGTAAATCATTCAACTGCCTTAAACTGCACTCAATTATTCTGTTACTCAATTATGCATTTACTTATCAATTATTCTCAGTATGTCTGCTCACGAGAAATAATCATTTGAAGAAAAAAAAATCAATTTATCTTTTTCAAATGTAGCCAGTGGTCACAAGCCTAATTTGGGTCACAAACCTCCCACCAACAATCAGCCCTAATGTTGTTTGCCGTCATACACGCTGTTCCATCATTGCCCAGCTAAGTTTCAGGGCACATACATTTTGGCTTGTTTGTTTGTGAACCAAATGTGCCCAGAGTTAACTTTATTCTCAAACTTGTTAACTTCCAAACATATTTGTCCATAAGAGGCTACAATGCAAAACAAATCGCATGCAGCTTCACGCCAAGTATAGAAGAAATACAATCATGTGATTCACAACTAGTCTGCACTTCATTAGTTGCAGGTTTAGTCAGCTTTTCGTTGCAAACCCTACAATGTTTAGAAACACATTAGTTGTTCTCTCATTAAGATGAAGACTTTTGTTTACCAGCCGCTGTGTATGAGGCGCCACGTAGGATTTAAATCAAACTTCGCTTATCAATACATACATAACACACGTGGATATACACCTATAAATTACTCGCATATACATGTAGACAATTGGATGTTCAAAATACATATCTGAAATACACGTGCACACTAATATGAAATTAATACCTATACATATTATGTTAGTAATGAATGCATATAAACTTGTGAATAACTTGCATATACATATAAACTTGACGCACGCATACACCTATAAATACTCGCATATACATATAAACTTCCAAGCACATACACCTATAAACACTTGCACATACATATACACTCGCTGCACGCAGACACACCTATACACACTCGCATATACATATAAACTTCCATGCAGACACACCTATAAACACTCGCACATACATATAAACCCGATGCGCGCATACACATCCATAAAACACTCACGCATACATACAAAATAAAACGTGGATGCATGCTTTAGTTGTGTATATGTATATGCGTGTTGTTTCATATGTGGATGTGCGTGAACTTTTCAGTGTAAAAGGAAGTCATTTCAGTATAAAAGGAAGTCATTTATTCTTCTTCTTCTTTTGGAATTTTATGGTGGTTGGCAAACCAGCTAAAAGGTGCATTTACCGCCACCAACTGGACAGGAGTGTGAAGCGTCAACACAGGGGGCGGAGAGATATCACGCAACACCTGAAATAAAGCTTGCCACAAAGAACCTTTCTTTTACTGTCTATGCAAAGAACCGGCGAAAGTAATGATTATGCATGTATATGCAAGTTATTCACAAGTTTATATGCATTCATTACTAACATAATATGTATTGGTATTAATTTCATATTAGTGTGCACGTGTATTTCATATATGCATTTTGAACATCCAATTGTATACATGTATATGCGAGTAATTTATAGGTGTATGTACGTGTGTTATGTATGTATTGATAAGCGAAGTTTGATTTAAATCCTACGTGGCGCCTCATAGCTGTGGCTAAAGTCAGTATTCCATATTTATTGCTGATTTCTGAACACTCAATAGGGACGGCATGACAGACTGTAGAAAATGCCATCGTTTTATTGCCATCTCTGCACTTTTACACACTTTTTCAATCTTAACTTCAGAGACCAGAGCTGAAAAAGCAAGATGAAGCAGAAATGCATATGGGGCAAATCAGCTAATTAAGTGGGAGGGAGTGAAACAGTGTTAAGAAATATGATGTGATGCCAGAAAATATCAAATATAGAAATGGCATGATTGCAATCGCATTACCAGTGATTTTTGGGGCTGATAAAATACTGTGACCGCAAATTAAGAATTTGGTCCTTCCCACGACTTGCTACCATATTTTCCGGAATAAAAGTTGCACCTGATAAAAATTGCATTGTTGAGCGGACAACCCACACACACACACACACACACACACTTGTACAGTATATGTGGTTTACAAGGACTCTCCATAGGCGTAAGGGTTTTTATACTATACAAAATGTATATTCTATCCCTACACTAACCTACCTATCACATAAAACTTTTGACATATTTTGAATAAAAAAAAAAAACAGTTTAGTATTTTTTTTAACCATTTGGATTACGCTGACACATGCAGTGTCCTCACAAACCATGTTTACATTGTAATACCCATATCATTGTACACATTTGTAAACCATTTATACAACACACACACAAGTTGATGTGGTGTAAAAATCATGTTATTACTACATTCACAAATAATACATTTAAATAAAATGAAACATTTGCAAACATTATAATTCATTATATTAATTCATTCCCTCATTTTAGTTAAACTGAGGCCATGTTGTACTTCTTTGTTCTCTTGTTTAATTAGTACTACATGGCCACGATTTAACTAAAACAAGAGAACAAATTAGTACAGTATGACCATGAATTAAGTCATTGGAACAAATTCTTAATTCATGGCCACAAAATATATTTTTCCCCCTTCATGCCATGTGTGGTGCTCCATATACAGTTTGAGCAAAAAATTATTTAAACAACCTTATGTAACTGAACACTGAAAAGACTGGAAAGCTTATGTAAATTCATTGGCCATTGTGTTCTTCTGATTGAAGAAGACTCACTTTTGTTACGTATACTGCACAGAGACACGAAGAGTGAAGATCCAAATGTAGCTTTATTTGAGGGTAGTCCAAAATCGTAGTCATTACAGCAGGCAAAGGGTCAAAACACATATAAACCATCCAAAAACAAGGACAAGGCAGGTAACTCAGGAAAACAGGGAAATCCGGGAAACTGGGGGTTCAGAAATGCAGTGGTAACATATACAAGTCTTCACAAAGAATTGGCACATGGCTTATATAAGGTGAGCTAACAGTCTAATGACACACAGCTGACAGAAATCAAGGATGATGAGTCCGAGCAAAGGATTATTGGTAATGAAGTCTTTGATGAAATGGCAATAGTGTGTGATGGAGTGCCCCCTGGTGGCTCTCAAGTGTAGACAGGAAGTTCAGGTACGACTTCTGCGGTCATGTCGAAGCAGGCTGAAATCTCAAGGACGACCTCCGTGGTCGTATCAAGGAAGACAGGAAACTCTGGGATTACCCCCGTGTTTGCATTAAGGCAGAGAGGAAACTCTAGGGCAGGAGTGGTTTCTAGTAGTGGTGGGCAGATCGAGGCTTTGTGAAACACTGAAACAGTTTAAAGCTGCAGTCCGTAGCTTTTCCTCTTTGTCGCCATCTCTCTGTTCGAAATCTGTAACTGCAGTGATTCGCGGAATTATCATCTTTACGTGGGTTGTAAATCGGCATGAAACAGCGCGGATGAACACAGTGTTTTGAGGCGAGTGGTGCTGTCAGTCACCGCGCTGTGTGGATACTGTCATACAGAATCACAGATTCAATTTTTGAAAGTTTGACCAACATAAGAATTTTCATAAGAAAATGTCTTCAGAACATGTAAGTAACATCCATTTTTGTTCTGACCAACTAAGGGGGAAAAAGCATTCGACATGATAAGCTTCGTTAGATTTAATCAACGCGATTTACAGCAACCGTGCAAATTATAGCCTACTTTGTTCTCAAATTGTTCATGTTAACAACATCACATCAGCATTGCGTGACTAATGTTAAATTTAATGTGTTTTATGGTTACCTGTGTAGTTCAGAATTCATATTGTCCATAATAGCTAAACGAGAAAGGCACAACAAAGGAAACTCCATAACTGTGTGAATTAAGAAAACGTACTGTTACACGATTGAACTATTGAAATGTCTTACTTGTTCAGCAGAAAAAAGCCGTCTCTTCTTTCGTTTCGAACCCCTTCAAAACACGGAGTTCACGCACTTTTCAAAAGCCCCGCCGATGTTTAAATCCTTGTGTTCGCATGAGACGGTTTCTTTCTCTTTCTCTAGCCACCTTAAATCCGAAGTACGAAGTCTTTTGGGTTTTATAACTGCTGAATCTCCAGTTGACACTGATGATTGTTGTTTGGATCTTTCTGGATGCCATAAGTTTAATTATGTAAAGTGCTGCGAGAAAAGCCTATACATCTAAACATCTCGTCACGCGCAGTATAGCCGGCTAGCCGAAACTCCTTCTTTATGTGTACGGGTGTGACGTAATGACGCAAAGACATGCTCGAATCTCCCGCGGAAACCCACCAGTACCACTGGAATTAAAATCATTATTACAAGGTAACCGTTTTGAATCTAGCTATGGCAAGCAGATAGTTTTGACCACTGGCAGAATAAGTTTTTTTTAATATAATTATTTTGGATTATTTTTAACTTAAAAAAAGTTACGGACTGGAGCTTTAAGCAAATGTGCTGTATTGTGTCGAGGCTTCGAAACAATCCGACACCTGTCTCCACTGTGACCCCTAGTGGTCAGAACAGTGTAAATGCAACAAAAACCCAGGCCAAACATGCATAAAAACACCTTTTACAAATCTATTGCAAATGTTTTATTGAAAGTAAAATCGTTCAAATGTAATGATCTAATCATCTAACAAGATTATCAAGTGTATATATGTTATTTTATCAATTGTCAGGGTTTGTTTTGTTAGTTCTATGAATGGCTCAGCTAAACAGGCCTACTAATGTCTAATTAAATAGTCTACAAATGTATAATAATAATAATAATACATTTTATTTAAAGCGCCTTATCAGGACACCCAAGGACACTGTACAAAACAGATAAAAACCATTAAAACAGTAAGCAATAAAATTGGCAAAACATCATTGAGGTGATATGGGTCAGGTGGAGTATGATTGTCTAAACAAGTGAGTTTTGAGTTTGGATTTGAAGAAATTAAATGAGTTGATGGTACGAAGATCTGGGGGGAGGGAATTCCAAAGATGTGGAGCAGAGCGACTAAACGCCCTGCTCCCCATTGTGACAAGACGAGCAGGGGGAACAGAAAGCTGGCAGGTGTGAGAGGATCGGAGTGAACGAGTAGGGATGTTTAAATGGAGAAGATCTGAGATGTATGGAGGAGCCATGTTATGAACTGCTTTGTAAGTAATGAGAAGTATTTTAAAGATGATCCTCTGTTTGACAGGAAGCCAGTGAAGTTGTTGCAAGATGGGAGTGATATGATGAAAAAGGGGGGTCTGAGTAATCAGGCGTGCAGCAGAGTTCTGTAGGAGCTGCAGCTTCTGGAGCGACTTATTAGGGAGGCCAAACAGGAGTGAGTTGCAGTAATCTAACCGTGATGTGATGAGACTGTGAACCAGGATGGCGGTGGTTTTTGGAGTAAGAGAGGGACGGAGGCGGGAAATGTTACGCAGGTGGAAATAGGCTGACCGGGTGATGCTGTTAATGTGAGAGTGGAAGGATAAAGTGCTGTCAAGGACGACACCCAGACTCTTAACCTGAGGGGAGGGAAGGATAGTTGAGTTATCAATGGTAATGGAAACTTTATTAGCTTTAGAGAGGGTGTGGGGTGTGCCCACCAGGAGGACTTCGGTTTTTGAACTGTTCAATTTGAGAAAGTTGGATGAAAACCAAGAGTGAATTTCTTGGAGACAGAGGGTAAGAGAGGTTGGCGGGAGTAAGGAAGATGGTTTAGTAGAGAGGTAGAGCTGGGTGTCGTCCGCGTAGCAATGAAATTTAATGTTATGTTTACGGAGGATGTGACCAAGAGGGAGGATGTATATGATAAAAAGGAGAGGCCCCAATACAGAGCCTTGGGGCACTCCGACGGAGACAGGGAAGGTAACGGATTTCTGGGTTTTTAGTTGTATGAACTGTGTGCGATCCGAAATGTATGAAGTAAACCAGGCTATGGGAGTGTGAGTGATACCAATAGATGATAATCGACTGAGAAGGGTGGGATGAGAAATGGTATCAAAAGCTGCTGTGAGGTCCAGAAGAATGAGAATTGAAAGTAACCCAGAATCAGAAGCCATAAGAAGGTCATCTGAAATTTTAATGAGTGCGGTTTCAGTGCTGTGAAGGGGACGGAAGCCAGATTGAAACTGCTCATAAATGCTATTCGACATGAGGTGAGTATGAAGTTGAGAAGCGACTGTTTTTTCCAGGATTTTGGATATGAAGGGTAGGTTAGATATGGGACGGAGATTGCTAAAATTAGTGGGGTCCAGACCAGGTTTTTTCAGAATGGGTGTGACTGAGGCAATTTTGAGTGAAGGGGGGACTGAACCAGAGCTTAGGGAAGAGTGAATAATCTCAGTGATGAGAGGGGCAAGTGAAGAGCAGCAGGATTTAACCAGGCTGGAGGGAAGTGGGTCGAGCTGACATGTGAAGGGTTTAGATTTATGAATAATGTCCGAAATGGCTTGGACAGAGGGAAGGTCGAAACTTGAAAAAATAGTAGTTGGGGATGGATAAGGGGTGTTAAAGTTGCCTCCAGAAGCAGCAGCTCCAGGTGAGGTCAGGTCTTTATGGATGTCTGTAATTTTGGAAACAAAAAAGGACATAAGTTTATTGCAAAAGTCTTGAGATTGCATATGGTAGGGAAGAGAGTCAGGAGGTTTTGTAATGGACGTGAGGATGGAGAACAGAGTTTTAGAATTATGATGATTAGAGTGGATTAAGTGTGAGTAATAAGCAGATTTAGTTGAAGAGAGAGAATCCTTATACAAATTGACATGTTCCATGTACATATTTTTGTGAATGGTGAGTCCAGTTCTGTTAGCAAGACGCTCCAGCTGACGGCCCTGGGATTTCAGAAGGCGTAGGGCGGGAGTGAACCAGGGTGCTGAACGGTTGAAGGAGACTGATCTGAATCTCATAGGAGCATGAGTGTCCAAGAGAGTGTGAAGGTGTTTGTTATAGTAAGAAACTAATTCATCAGGTGAACAGCAGGCAGGTACACTTGGAAAATTATTGATATCAGATGCAAAGGTGACAGTGTTAATGTCCTTGATATTCCTGAAAGAAATGGTGCGAGGAAGAGTCAGTTTAGATAGCGGAAGGGTGATCTTAAAAGTAATAAGCATATGGTCGGAAAAGGCAACAGAGTGAGTTTTACAGGCAGAGGGGATAACACCGGAACAACAGACTAAATCCAGTATATGCCCCCCACAATGAGTTGGAGAGTCGATATATAAATGCAAACCAAGGCTTTCCAGGCAAGATGAAAATTCTCTGGAGAGCGGAGAACTGATATTATCCATTTGAATATTAAAATCACCCAGGATGATTAAGTTATGGGATAGAGTTGAAAGATGAGTGAAAAGCTGAGAAAAGTCATTTAGAAAATCTTTGTTATATTTTGGGGGACGGTAAACAGTGACCACGACTGTGGGCGAGGGTCCGGGCAACAGTGAGGCAGAGTACTCAAACGATGAAAATAGAGGAGAAACAGGAATCGGCAAAACTTTCCAGGTCTCGCGATGAAACAATGCGAGACCTCCGCCACGTCCAGAAGCACGGGGCTGGCAATTGTAAACAAACCCCGGCGGGGCAGACGCGTTAAGGGGAATAAAATCATTAGTCAGCTGCCAGGTATAAAACTGATCAGAGATCAGGTAAAACCCACAGACACTTGTTCAATGGTTCTCAATGAATCCTCATGATTCATGGGTTGACAGAGATCATCGCCCCCAGCGGTGAACCATTGAAATTCCGAAGTGTTCCGAAACCTTTCGAAACAGTTATGACATAATGAAGCCTAGTTTACTGAAATCACGCAACTCTAGCAGTTTGATACACGCTCTGAACCATTAATTCGGAACAAATGATTTGTAAAGGCTTTGAAGCTTCATGAAGCAGTGTTTTGAAATTGCCATCACTAGTTTCTAGACCATGTTGACTGAAGGCTTTGGTGTGGCAGCCATGTTATGATCAGGCTCTGGTGCGGCGGCCATGTTGTGGACAGGCTCTGGTGTGGGAACCACAGGACGGGAAGGTACTGGAAACACAGGAGTAGTGACCATTATAACTGGACATGCTGGTGGCCATTGGAGCTTGATATGTGTAGGCTTGTTATGAAGGGCAACCCAGCTGGTGTTAATGACAACTTTGTGACACTTCTGTAATTACAATTTTGTGTAATTGTATTATTATTTTGTTTAATAATTATTCAATAGATTGTACTCTTCTGTAAATAAAAAAGTGGTTTTGTCATTAGAGCAGATGTATAAGAAATATCTTAGTCTTTGAATATTGTCTAGGACAATGAGGGACCTTGGAGTACAAAAAGTGAGAAAACTTACAACTTCCCAAACCAGTCAGGGTTATGAAAGCTTTGTAAAATTTAATTGCTAATAAACAGAGTAGAAAGCATCAGCAATGACTGTGCAATAGCTAAAATCTTTTAAATTGCAATTCAAGGCCAAGTAGCCCCAGTGTTTGATACTAGACATTCTACTATACAAAGTCATCCTCCTTAACAACCGTTTCATTTGCATTCATGGGAGGGGCTTGGACAACCACATTAGCTCTGCATTAGAAATAACCATTAGCAAGAGATCATCCTCGCATCCAATTTGCCATCGAAAAATAGACCCACTATACGCAATAGCCTATGAAGAGCTAATGAGCCACATCAAACTCTATTAGCCCTAATGGCAATGTGTCATTTTGGTTTAGAACTAAAAGATGACTGGATTTCCTGCTACTGAGCACAGAATAATTGAAAGCTGAACTGAAGTTTGCTAAAAAAAAATGTCCATGTGAGATGAACGGTATGTGCTATAATAGCATCTGTCAGCAAACACCAGCAACAAAGGCGAGTGCAAGACAAAGATCACAAGCACACTTGAAGGAAATGCAGACAGTGGGCGAAGACCAAAAGCAAAGAGGCAGCGAGGTGAGTGATCTTGCTCAGGGAACAGCAGGACGGATCTGGTAAGTGTGGCAGCATTTGAGCAGGTTAAAGCTGATCTTTAAAAGTGAGGAGAGCAGAAGGTCACGTAGCTCTGACATCTCGGCCTCAGCAGTCTGATGTTTGATTAAATGGCGCGTTGACCTTTCAGAAGACTCTGGGGTTGGATATGTCTTTACCCGCAGGCTACAGTCAAGCTCTTTTAACAGTGAACATATCTATCAATCAGAAAGGGCTTCACCGCACCTCAAGTGCTAAATTCAATGTCCCATAGTGATCTATGAAAACCTGGGATGAGAAGTAGGGATGTCCCGATCCGATACTCAGGATCGGTATCGGCTCCGATACTGCCATTTTTGCGGGATCGGGTATCGATCAGACATCGATCAGACAAGGCCGATCCAAATCCGATATTGTGGGTATACTATTATGTGTTATTGTTAAGCCCCACAAAAGGCACAAAAACATTCTAAAGTACCATAACGTTTTCGTGCACTCTATTATAAGTGTTCTGAAGCCATTATGTGAGAGAGAAATTAATATTTAAGTCATTAAATTCAAGATCACGTAAACTTTTCCCTCTCGCGGCTGTCAGTCATTCTCCATTCAGCATTCAAACAGCGCGTCGCGTTCGGTTACAGTCAATGATGAAACTATCTTCAAGATGATTCAATGTTAATACTTGATCTGTAAGATAAAGGTCTATGTTTTCGCATATAACAACTTTATCTTGCTGGACTTTATTGCTTTAACTCAATCGTGTTACTCTCTACCGGGTGTCGGACGCTGTCGGTTTGATCACAACACTAGAGTCAGAGCACTATAATTGTTCTTCACGCGCACAGTAACTAAAATTTAAAACTGTTAAAAGAAAAGGCTCAATAAACGATTGCATAGATAGATACTGTATAATACACTGTCCATCAATATGTATCTCCGTTGTGCTTTGAACTTTTCAAAGCGGACTCGACGCGCTGCGTGCTGTAACTCCACGTGGCTTCAAGCGCATCATTCTCCGCTCGGGATGCGCATACGCGCTTTGTGCCGCACTGTATTGAAGCCTTTCATATCATAATGCAGTGACGCAATTAAAGCTTATTAACATTAATAATTATTAATGTTGCTGCCTCATTAAATAGCTGTGCAATACACTTAAAACATGTCTCAATTTTATAGCAGATTTAGCTATATCTAAAATAATTATCTTTTTCATTTTTGTTACCCTTGTTTTTCATGAATGCATTTTACAACAATAAGAAGAGCAATGTGTATTATCCACTAATCTAGTTTATAATAGCATTTTTGTCATAGATTATGATCATATATTTTGGGGATTTGTTGTTTATCTTTATAATGAAGCTGTCTGTATTAAGTAGATTGTGTTTAACACACACAAGAGTGATAATCAGTTTAACAGTTATAGAAATTCTACTTGATTTAAAAAACAAAAACTGTACTGGTATTTACAATGTAGAATGCTGCTGTTTAAATTGTTTTAACTTTAAACCTGTTGGTAGCTAGCTAGCTTTAAGTACTGAAGTATCTGTATTTTCTTTCATTTATATATTTCTTAATTTTTTTGTAGTGTTTGAATAAAGGGTGGCAATCTTTCATAATCAACTGTTGTTGTGGACTATATAGGAGGTATATTTTAGGTGGCTAATTGAGAAAATTGCTATATTTTTTATTAGTTTAAGAATAAAATAAAAATATCGGATTAATATCGGTATCGGCAAAAGCCAAAGCTGCGGCATCGGTATCGGTATCGGAAGTGAAAAAGTGGTATCGGGACATCCCTAATGAGAAGTATTTTATACAGAGGCAGATGTTACACATTTTAGAAAAATAAAGAAATCTGAAAATGCAACAGTGTCCTTCAGATGTGGAAAACTAACAGACTGCAAGTACTGGCTGACATGGACAGCTCAAATCTGACTCACTATCTAACTCACTACTATGGTTTCTATGCAATCTCTGGTGTTCACTATGCACAGGTTTTTATACTGCCTGGAAAAAAATTGCATGAGGTGCAATAACTAATTGCTGGATTTTAAGAGTTTTGTTGAGTAAACAAGATATATTTAAACAAGTCAAGTCAAGTCAAATATATTTATATAGCGCTTTTCACAATACAGATTGTATCAAAGCTGCTTCACAGTATCAATCAAAACAACTTAACAGTGTTTGTTTATTACTGGAAAAGACATCCAAGTTTGGTAGAGCTGATCAGTGGTATGATGGGTCATTTAATTTGAATATCCCCAACTGAGCAAGCCAAAGGCAACAGGGGCAAGGAACCGAAAAACTCCATCAAGTGACCCGATGGTGTCCTAAAACTGACCCAATGGAGAAAAAAAAACCTTGGGAGAACCCAGGCTCAGTCGGGGCCAGTTCTCCTCTGGCGTTTATGAAGTAGAGGCCGAATTTACAGTAACTGTAAGATTAAAAATTTTATATGAATGCCTGGCTAAATAGATGCGTCTTTAGTCTAGTTTTAAACTGGGAGAACGAGTCTGAGCAACGAACAATATCAGGAAGGCTATTCCAGAGCTTCGGAGCTAAATGTGAAAATGCTCTCCCTCCTTTGGTGGATCTGGATATCCTAGGAATGACCAGAAGCCTCGAATTTAGTGATCTTAAAGAGCGCGATGGATTATAGGGCGATAGAAGATCCGTTAAATAGACTGGAGCTAAACCATTCAGAGCTTTATAAGTCAAAAGCAAGACCTTGTAATTAATACGGAACTTTATAGGTAACCAATGAAGTGATGATAGAATCGGTGTTATATGATCATATTTTCTTGATCTAGTAAGAACTCTAGCGGCTGCATTTTGGACTAACTGTAGCTTGTTTATTGAAGATGCAGGACAACCAGCTAATAAGCATTAAAGTAATCTAGTCTCGAGGTCATGAATGCATGAACTAACTTTTCTGCATCAGGGACTGATAGCATATTATGTAGCTTAGCAATGTTTCTAAGGTGGAAAAAGGCTGTTTTTGTAACATATGAAATATGCTTTTCAAAAGACAGGTTGCAGTGGTTAAACAGTGGTTGATCACTTAGTCCAACTTTTTTTTAATTTTTTAATTTTTATATTTTTTTATATGATATTACAAATATCTAACAAAAAAATAAAGGAAACTTTATACTTGTCATGTGTAAAACTCTATGTATAATATGTGAGAAAAGTAATGGGTTAGACATTGTAAGGACAACATATTGTAAAAATTAAAGCTTTTTTGGGTTAAAAATTATCAAAAATAAATTTTTGAACAAGTACATAACCAGCCAGTGTTCAAAACTATTTGCTTGCCTTAGCTCGATTCAAAACGGTAAGCTTGTAATAATGTTTTTAATTCCAGTGGTACTGGTGGATTTCCGCGGGAAATTCGAGCATGTCTTTGCGTCATTACGTCACATCTGTACACATAAAGAAGGAGTCTCGGCTAGTCGGCTATATTACGAGTGAGGATGCTGGAGGTGGAAATTTATAGCCTTTTCTCATAGCACTTGATATAATTACACTTATTAATTTGATGGCGGATCCAGAAAGGTTCAAACGACAATCACATGTGACAACTAGAGATTCACCTGTTGTAAAATGCAAAAGACTTTGGACTGAGAGTTTGGAAAAAGAGACTGCAACCGGGCATGCGGAAACAAGGATAAATATCTGAAGGGCTTTAAATGTAGTCACACAATGCTGATGTTGTTAACATTAACAATTTGAGAACATAAGTGAATTGAATTGAACTGAAAATTTTTGGGACTGTTTTATATAAACATCCCCAAAAATGTCCAGTTCAATTCAATTCACTTACAGTGCACTTTTACACTAAACTATTTGCTAAAAGGAATTAAATTAAATTAAATTGAAAAAATCCTCATTATTTCTTTTTTGATGTTAAAATGACTAATCCCTGCAATCTGAGTCTCTATATGTACTACAGGATAGTATACATAGGGTGAAGCTGTTACTAGACTTGGTTTAATTGCTTGACTCTACAATACCACCATAAGTACTTGCAACTGCGTTTTTATGCAGATTCTGTGCGTCTCCTAGGTGTTCAAAGAAGGAGTTAAGAAATCAGCTTTTACACTAACCAAATTTAGAACTCAAGTCTGCAGTACCCTAAAATATGTCACCACGTAGTTAACAAATGAACCGAACAAACATTCAATCAATGAGTTAGTTCAATTGCAGTTCAGTCACTATACAACAGAAAAATTAATCTCCATCAAAAACAAAAAAGCCACTACAGAGGAACATTTGGTGCCTTTTTAAAACCACTCCCACTTGTCAAGTGCCAGCTTTGTGCACTCTCCAACACTGCCATTTCCCATGAAACTCTGAGAGCCAAAAGAGAGACAGTACTCATCTCCCAAAACCTGCTTCCTGTTTGAGGAAACCTAATTAATAGGTGTGCCAGAGGCTCATCGACTGCCAGGGAGCATCTGCCCAAACGGTTGGATTTGGAAAGGCGGATCGAGACGCCACAGCCTGCCATTAAACAAGCATCAATGGCTCTATGTGCAACCAGCACTTTAGGTGAGTGCGGCCGCTCACAGACGCCATGCTACGGCCCAATATGGCCCACGCTTTACAGTACACACTTCCTGTGCTCAGATCCCTCGCCAAAGCAGACTTCAAACAGAGATGCTTTCGACATCAATCAGTCAAAGCATGCAAAAACAGTCGCTGTCTCCCCTATATGGCTTTTACAAAGATTTCTTTCAAATAAAACCCTTTGAAAGTGTTTTAAGGTCAATACCTGAGCTCGCTCGGGCGGCAGTTGAGATATCGCATGCCTGACGAGTCTGACAAACAGAACAGAAGACATTTGGAAGTCATGACTCTCACCTTTACCCCCCTCTCCTTATTATGTGCATATGATTGGCAAGGCATTAGATCTCTCCAGCACTCTGGAGGGGGCCCAATGCCAATTGAAATGTAGCACACATTCAGGCTTCAATCATACAGATGAATATGAAACAACTGAATGCTTCAGCAGAGAGGACCCATCTCACCTCTCGCCACTGATCCATAATGCGCCCTCTGCGATCATTTAGTCACATCTCTCCATTGACCATACTTGGTTTCAATGAGATGCGTTAAAATAGTTCACCCAACATTGCCAATTTTTTCATTATTTACTCACCCACGTGACATTTCAAAACCACTTAGTTTTTTCTCAGGCTGATAGGTCCTTAATTCAATCTGCTAACAATTACATCGTTGTCTTGCTTTTTTGTCATCAGCAGTGAATTTTCTTTCTGCTCAACATTCAAATACTTGCCAGAAGTCTGTTAGAAGTCTGCAGCGCGCTTTCAGAAAGCATCTGATATCAACATCTAAGATAAGAGATGCAGGAGTGAATTACTAAGCATAAAAGCAGCAGCGTTTGCGCAGTTCTGTTTATGTAGCAGCAAGCGGTATTTCCTGTCATTCATTTATTGTGCCCAACGGCTTTTTCACTTATTAAAATAAGAGTATAAGGTTTATGTCAATGATATTATCAAACGACTTAAATTATGATACTTGCTTCAGGTTGTCGCTGGGTTTTCTTATCTCTATTAGCTTGCATTGTGATATTTATTGTTAATGTGAACACATTTAAAGAGTGCACGTTTCTAGAGCTAAGCCATTTGGCGTGGTAGCCCAGGCACACATAGTCATAGGCCACTTGCGGGTAGATCTGCTTGTTTGGTGGGGTGTTTTGTCCTATCTTATCCTGTCCTGGATGATGTTCATCCATGTGTGGATATATGCATGTCTACCGATGCATGTTTAAGCATGCATATATTGGCTTGTATTGTCCATTTATCGTCTATCCTGCTTTGTTGGGGGGTTATTTCATGCATATGGTTACAGTATTGCATCAGCAGCCAATGAGCTTGCTGCTCAACATTCAAATACTTTGCAGTATTTGCTGTTACAAGTCTGCAGCATGCTTTCAGAAACCGTCCAACTTCCCCAGCTCCCCCTGTATAGATTTGCTATACAGGTAATTTCATATATGTTATCTCTGCAGCAGCAGCATGTCTTTGAATGTGCATGTATTGGCAGTAGCAAGTCTCTGTACTTGCACTGCAGCGGCAGCAATAATCAACAGCAGTAGCAGCATAGCAGCTCTATTCCACCAAGACCAAATACATTAACATTGCCATGTCCATTACCATGCTAATCTCTCCAAGAGTTGACAGATAATAAAATAATGAAGGTCCACCCCTTAACCTCAGCAAGGCATATACAAAATATATCATATGAATTCACCATCAATTTGCCAAAACTTAAAATAGTAACAAATTGCAACTATTAGCTCTACAATCATGCTCTATATTCCAACTCTTCTGAAGTTTTGTGTGAGGAAAAGCCACAAATTTAACCTTTACTTATTTCCCCCCCCCAGAATCTATTAATTAAAAATACATTAAAATGCACTTTACACATAAGGTGACCTTAATACACATCTTCGATGAGCATGTAAGTAATATCTGAATACTAATTTTCAGTTCCCATTCGAAATGGAACTCGAACTGCGTCGAATGACGCTTTGGGGAACGCCTCAGGCGTGACAGGTGTCTGAAATCACAATCAAATCACATTGACCGGCGACAGCCAGTGAATCATTAATGTGAATCATACGAATTAGTGCTGCCGCGATTAGTCGACTTAGTCGACGTAATCGACCATGCAAATTAGTCGACGGCAATTTTTTTAGTCGACGTGTCGTTTTACTATTGACCGCTATTTATTTTTGGTCTCCCGTCACAAACGGCTCACTGTAATTCACCTCCACACACCAGTCTGTGCGCCGTGCGCGCCCTGCTGGTTTATCTGCTATCATTTTCCTTCACGTTCCCGCCCACCTTCACTGCTTTGATATGAAAAATTGCGGAGGCAGGTGACGGAGCTTTCACAGTGGGCTCGTTTGCTGCGGTCCGAGTCCGAGCGCGAGCGCGATTGTTCCCGGCGCCCCCCGCAGCGTTGGTCTGGTTTCACACTCAATTCTATCGAACCCTGTTGAGTTTGCGTGCATCTTATGCCATCGCAAACGTTGCACGGCGCATGATAGAAAACAGAACGCGGGTCAATATATTGTGTTTTTCAAACGGACTCTTTTGAGGAGACAGCTGTGGATTTCCAAATGTGTTGCCCTGATTGCACGCGCAATGCGCGAATACACTGCAGACTCAACTCTCACGTATCCAAGGTAAATCATCAACACTATCATCCCTTACATGTGTTTTATTTAACTAAATGCATCATAATCAGCTAAAACGCATGGGCAGGTTACTTAACTTCCTGAACAAGCGCTCCCGAGTCCGTGTTGCTTTCACATTCACGCGAACCGCGGCACGGGCCCGCCATGCACGCAAGTGTAAACGCGAGCTACATAACTGCGTGCCTGCCTGCTTTCAGCGCGACTCATAGTGGGCTAGTCCAGACTTTCAATTCAATTCCAATTTATTTGTATAGCGCTTTTCACAGAAAATGCATTGCATCTACTTTACTATTCAGAGTGATGTTATCAGTTATAATGCTTTTCAGAAATGTACATAAATTAATCATTATTAGCTTACTGTACATTTTTTAAGGCAGAACAAAGAGCTAATTTTATTTAAGTAATACATACATGTTTGTTATTAGAGGATTAGATTAGGACTCTGACTAATATGGTATAGCCTAATGGAAATGCAGATACTTAATGCTTAGATTGTTAATACATAATGTTTTTGAACAGGTGACATTTTATGTTTTGGCCCTTCAGTTGAGTTCAAAATAAAATGGACACAACGAAATAAACACTTGATTTTTTTTTTAATTAGTCGTTTAGATTAGTCGACTAATCGAAAAATTAGTCGTTAGAAAATTAGTCGTTAGTGGCAGCACTAATACGAATTCACCATCAATTTGCCAAAACTTAAAGGAGCACTTCACCCATTTCAACATTAATCTTTATTGAAAGTGGGTCATATATGTAGTCGAAATGTAAAAGAAATTTTGAATTTGGTGCCCTCTTGACCGAGAAAAGACAGAAAATAACTTTTGGGCGCATTTGTATGTAAGACAACAACTCCCACAATGCACCACATTGCACAGCTCCGCAAGCCACTCCCACTAATCCAGAACAGCGCAAACATCAGAGAAAAGAAATCACTCTTCCGTCTACAAGGCTAGCTGCCAAAAGAGTTTGAAATTCATTTCACACAAAATGTCTAGTTAGTTGGCTGTGGCGAGCAGGACGAGGGCGATGGACGTAAGAGGACGGCGCGAGGCCGGTGGCGTGAGTGATAATGAATGACACCTGTGAGACGCAGCGGTCTCATATCTCTCACGAAGGGGCGGAGGCATAAAAGGAACAGGCCTGATTTTATGTTATGTTTTGTTTGTTTCTGTTGTGTGTGGCCAGCTGGCTTATATTTTTGTTTTGTATTTGTTTATTTTACTATTAAAATGGTTAAATGTTCGCCGGTTTCCGCCTCCTTCTTCCCACAACAACGAACCCATTACATTGGCAAACTCATTAGCGAATTACTCCTCGTTTGTATTTCTTTCAATATGGTGAATTATTGCATGATACCTGGATGTTCCAGTCAGAACATATGCGGTGCGAAACTAGGATGGTTCACATCACAACACAAACGTCCGTGTGCTCGTCTGATTCAGAGATTTCGTCCAGGAGAAATTGCCATCGTTGAAATTCTCTGCAGCAGACGGACTCTATCTGTGTCCGTAGCGCACAGCGAGAACACAGGCACCAGCAGTCCGCCCAGCTCGAGCCAGTCCGGGCTCCTCGTCCATTTTAAATGTTTTTTTTTTTACATTTAAAAAGCAATAATTAACATGCAATATTAATTGCTCCAATGTTTATTTGCATCCAGCCAAAGAGATTGATAGAAAAGAAATTGCGCCTTTTTTCTATTCAAGAAAAAATGTCCCAATGTTTCAGCAATACTTTTAGAACATTTTTAGACCAGTCCTAACAGACCATTTTTGTTAAACGGTCATTTTGTTTCATGGCCAAGTCCCTGACCATGCTCTGAACATGGATGAAACACACCCCAGGGAACCTTTATGGGACTGGACTTCAAAGCAAGGACATCAATCTTGTGTATGCGACCCTCGACAAGGGCCTAATTTTCATTCCCATTATCTTTTAAGCCTTTTGAGTGAATTCCTTAAGCAACAACAGACACTAAATGGCAGCGTGGCTGAAATGCAAGACGCTGCCATGCATTTATAAGTTAATTTAGATGTAGTGAGTGCTCCCATGATAAAGCGCTCTCATAATGGCCGGGGAATATTCTGTTCAGGGTCTAACAGGTGTTATTTAATTTTCTGTCTGACCGCCATGCAAGATCTCATTAAAATGCTATCCTGAAAGAGTGAGGACTTATAGAGACAAACATTATATGCAAACAAAATAGTCATGTTGTATGGTCTGTTAAAGTTGAATGTTATTGCTGAAATCTAGTCATTTTAGTGCTTTCAAGCCAGCACTGTATTGAAATTCCTCCTTTAAAACTTTGTATTTCGTTTTCCTGAATTCATTTAGCTTAAACTGCTTACCATACAGACCCCATTCAAACTTTGTTATGTAGATCATTTGACCTCTGTTAGATTAATCTGCATACTGAAAAATTATTAGGGTAAATTAAAAATAAGAGTGTCCAAGGGTAAGAAAAATATTTTAAAACTGTAGTTTAAAGCACATGTGACACTTTAAACTTTTCTTAAAAAGGTTGGTTTCATATGGTTTTGAAAAATATTTATACCATGGTCAAGAAAAAATTAAATATAATGAGCCAAGTCCTTACAGTGCATACATCTTAATATTTTTTTTTAATTAAATATATTTTATTATGTATAAATTAATAAATATGTAAATTAATAAATGTACATTAAAAACAAATAAAAATGGCCTTTTATAATGTAAACTAACCTTAACCTGTCATAAAAACAAAATCAAATTATGTGATATTTGAAGAACTACTCATGAAAATATGTCTTATTCTTATAAATAATAATACAAGATTATGCCAAGACTACTTACATTTTTATTTCATAACCAAAGATGGTGTTGTGTGTTTATTTTCTCACAATAAGTGGCTCTGATGCAACATTTCATTTACAAAGGCTAAAACCTAAACTTCCTAAATAATGTTCTTTGGCTGCCTTGCAAACACTATTTCCTTTAGGACATGCTAGTCACGGCCCTAAATAAATGCATTGTAGTGCTTCAAATCAACATAAAACACTTTGGTTGTCTTAGCATTTCAAAATTGAACAATATTTTCAATGAGAAAAGGTGTAGAGCAGTACCTGACTTTGTGTAATGGGAATTGATTGGACAATGAAAAAATCAGTGCATTCCAGAATGGAGTAAGGTGGTTGGAAGGGAGGGGTTGAAAATGAGAAGAGGAGCAAGTTATTAAAATGTGATCAAAGATTGCAAAGACCTTTTTTTCTTTAAAATAATTTGCACCCATAAATCACAATATGACTAAGAACTGAGAAAGTAAATGGGGTCAATTTTGATTCCTCATTGCCTTAACTCATACAGCTCTCGGAAAACCTGTTAAAAGCTTGAAAATGGTTTTCCTCAGTATGACTACCCACAATGCCTAGCTCTGGGGGAGACACAAATGAAGAGTTCCATTAAAAGAGTTATACATCACAGAGACTTTCCCAGAACTTCCCTCACTCACAGAGACAAAATGGCGTGTATGAAAAATGGTGTGAATCAGCTGGCTGAAAAGTGAGTGTGCGTCTCTCTCTCTCTCTCTGGGATGCATGCTGGGAGTGAGTGGGCGGAGCATGGTGAGTGTGGATGTGAGTGCTAGCCTACTGTGGCTGGTAAGAGTGCTTTTTTCAAACTTTTTCTTTTTTCCTTGTGTTTTTTTGAGGTATTTAGTTTTTTTTTCTTCTGTTTTTGTGAGGATAGTCTGCTTCCAGCATTTTGCTGGGAAGCATGGCGACTCCAAACACAATAACTTATGAAAATTTACCTCGGCGTCATGGAGTGAAGATTGATTCAAAACGCAAATGTGGAAGATGTTTATTTGGCTGTAGGAGACGTTGTGGGTCATGAAAACATTGTGTCCGCTTCGCGAAGGAATAATGCGTTTGTGCTTTTTTTTGGCACTATTGAGAAGGCGAATGAAATGCAAAATGGTGTCGCAATCAAAGGTTCACTCACGCCAGTGTTTCCTCTGAGTACTCCCGCCAAGGAAATAATGATTACAAACGTCCCTCCTTTTTTCTGAAAGATGAGATAATCGTGCAGGAATTGTCACATTATGGAAAGATAATTTCCCCCATCAAAACAAAATCCACTCGGATGTAAATCGCCTTTAGTGAAACATCTCGTGTCTTTTAGGAGACAGTGTTTATGATTCTGAAGAATGGCGAGGATGAACTTGACCTGGTTTTTAAATTTAAAATAGAAGGCTTTGATTATGCTGTCTTCGCATCATCTGATACGACGATCAAATGTTTTCGTTGTGCGGAAATCGGGCATCTCAGTCGTAATCTCAGTCGCAATCGCAGCATCCCAGCGAATACACCGCTAGTGGAGCCGCTCGAGGGAGTGAACAGCGCGGAGACGCGGGCGTCTGGTTCTCCTGTTGATGATGGAAGTGTTGTGGTGGAGTCTGTGGCAGAGAACGCGGTGGGGTTGAGTACATTATCTTCGGCGTTTGTAGAACAAAACAGAGAAATTGTAAAGGAACATCTGAGATTGAATGACTGTGAATTGGACATAGAAGTTTAATCTACTTTCAAAACTCCAATTAAAAGAAGAAAGAGTCGAAACGATAAATCAGTAAACAAGTAAAAAAATGTGATGCTGCTGAAGAGGAAATCATAGCTTCGGATGATGATGATTCTGATTCTAGTGTTTCTGTGTGTTTAGAGTTTTCTGCTTGTTCCAAAAAAGAAGCAGTAAATGTGTTGTACAAAGCTGAAGACAGTGTTTTTCTTCAGGAAACAAAAGGGCTAAAAGGCGTGCAGATTCAGGATTATTTTCCTAATCATGCACAATTTGTGAAAGACACCAGATATTTGATAAAGGAAGGGGCTTTCTCAGATCTTGAAGTGTACCGTTTACGGAAGTTTGTAAACAAGTAAAAAAAAAAAAAATCCTAGAGATGATAAGAATGCTATGGTTTAAATCCCTAAACTTGTTTTTTTCTTACCATATGCACAATCTCTGTTTTTTCCCATCTTAGTTTCTTGTTGAACCTAAATAAAACTATGAGTCAGCTAAAAATTGGAACTCTCAATTTAAATGGAGCTAGAGAAGTTTGTAAAAGGATGATGTTGTATGAATTTATAAATCAGAAGTCTGTTGATGTCATGTTTATACAAGAAACGCATAGTGATCAAAGAAATGAGGTGGACTAGAAAAGAGAGTGGGGAGGACAACTTTTTCTTAGTCATAAATCCTCTATTAGTGGAGGCGTTGCAATTTTATTTACTAAAAATATGACTCCAGTATCTTATGAATTTGTTGAAATTGAAAAAGGTTCTTTTTTAAAAGTTTTCGTTAAATTTGAAAAAATTATGTTTATTTTTTTATATATATATTTATGCTTCTAATAGTGGAGTGGAAAGAGTTTTGTTTTTAAATGTAGTCAACACTACTCTGAAAGGCCTAAATACAGATGATTTTTTAGTTTTAGGTGGAGATTTTAATTGTACCGAGAATGATAAAATAGACCGAAATCATTTAGAACCACATGTTGCATCTCAAAGAATTATCAAGCAACTCGTTCAAACTTTTGATCTCTGTGATATTTGGAGAAATATGCATAAAAAATTAAGACAATACACATGGGTTCATTGTAAAGATAATTCATTGTCTTTGGCACGTCTTGATCGGTTTTACAGCTTTAAGCACCAGTTCAATATTCTTAAATCTTGTCAAATGAATCCTGTAGGATTTTCAGACCACAGTGCGGTTCTTTGTTCTGTATTAGTGAGCTATGTGAAGTCAAGCAGCGCCTATTGTCATTTTAATACATCTTTGCTTGATGACAAACATTTTAAAGATTCTTTTACTTTTGTCTGGGATGTTTTTAAACAACAAAAGCATTTATATAGCTCTTTACAACAATGGTGGGATTGCGGGAAAATACTAATTAAAAACTTTTGCCAGCAATACACTTAATGTTACAAGAGAAATAACTCGATCATTGAATATTCTAGAGACTGAGATAGTTGATTAGTACAGTTTGTCTGAATCTACAGGCAAAAAAAGAACATATTGAAGCTCTGACATCAAAGAAAACTTTATTGGCAAACCTGTTGGACATTAAGGCTGGTTCGCTCACGTTCCAGAAAGTCACACAAATGGATGCACCTTCCAAATTGTTCTTCAGTATGGAGAAAAAAAAAATAGTCAAAGCAGAATAATTCATTCCTTGGTCTCTGATACAGGACAGGAATTAACTAAAACTTCTGAGATAAGAGAAGTTGCTGTACAGTTTTATAAAAGATACAGCTGATTTGATAAATGAAAAAGGGTTTTTTTGAAGGTCTGCCAAAACTTGATGAAGAGAGCAATGAAAGTTTGCAACAACCTCTGACAGAGCAAGAACTTTCCACAGCAATGATGAGTATGGAGAATGGGAAATCCCTCGGGATTGATGGGTTACCCATTGAATTCTATAAAACTTTCTGGCCCATTTTAAGAGAAGATCTCTAATTAGTGTTTGATGAAAGCCTTATTAATGGGTTTCTTCCTCTCAGTTGCCACTATATTTCCCAAAAAAGGTGATCTTCAAAATATAAAAAATTGGAGGCCTGTTTCTCTCTTGTGGTCAGAGTATAAAATCCTGTCCAAAACTTTGGCTACAAAAACTTTGGAGTAAAATAATAGGGAAGGTGATACACTACGATCAAACATATTGTGTACCAAATAGATCGATTTTTGATAATATAACTCTAATCAGAGATGTTTTAGAAGTTTCAAAGCTGTTTGGTATAAATATTGGCCTTATTTCTCTAGACCGAGAGAAGGCATTTGATCGGGTTGAACACCTTTATTTGTGGCATACTTTGCAAGCTTTTGGTTTTAATTCAAGTTTTATTGGTATCAGAACAATGTATTGTGAAATTGAGAGTGTGATCAAAATTAATGGTAGTTTGTGTGCCCCCTTTAAAGGTGCCCTAGAATGTTTTTTTATTTTATTTTATAATGTTTCCTGGGTTACCCTTATAATGTTAGTATGTTTTTTAGATAAAAAATCATCATAATTTAGAAATAAATGGCAATTTTCCTAGCCTGCTTTTAGCCTCTGATTTGAACACTCTGTTTGAAGGGGCGTGTCTGCTGTGGGATTCAGTGTAACCGCAGCCACTGCTGTGATTGGCTGACATGGTTGCAGAAATAGCTACGCATTACATGTGAAACTCTCTCCCGAATACTTTTACTACTGCTATTATACGTTTTTACTATAACAGCTATCGAGATTAACGAATCGTGAGATGTTTTTAAAGTATTTAGATCTATTCCCATCACATAAAATGTTGCTGTGATGAGCATTGAGCAGATGACAGTGTGTTGATCGCGAGAATGAAGATCTTATCATTGCAAAGCAGTTTCTGCACTCTCTCTGCTTTCACCAATGCAAACACGATGATGTAAATACAGTAAGAGCTTCGTTGTGCAGTAACGTGCGTCATTGATTTCATAACGAGTTTGGCAAGTGTCCAGATAAACTCGCGCTGTGTGGAAAGATTGTTCTTTGATCGCTTTCTGTATATAATTTGTTCACAATTTAAATACGATTATTTTCATCCTACTAAAAGAAACGATGTGAAGCTGATATTTTAGTCACTGGCTTGACTTACTGATGCATAACAGTATTGAACGATTTTGAGAGAAAGATTACCTGTCTGAACTTGAACAATTACACATCAGAAAGTGTTGCTTGGTAGCTCGATCCAAGGCCAGCTCTGTATTGGCCCAAGTTGAGGAAACACTCGGTGAAACGTTTGGAAATTTCCAGAGAAAATAAAATTAACCCATTGTTTCTTCAGAGGCTCAGATGAAGGAACTAAAAAATACTTTTGTGTTCATGTGTACATCCACACTGAGCAACTGCCATGCTTCGGCTGCGCAGTTCCGCCTGGCATTGAGGGCTGGCATTATGCAAATATTTGGAGGCGTACATATTAATGATCCCGACTATTGCGTCACAGTCGGTATTGTGTGGAGAACCGACCGTTTTTCAGGGGTGTTTTTCAAAAACGTGAATTAAATGAGAACGCGAAAACAGTCCAGTTTGAGATTCATGTCATGTCCATGCACTGAACTCTTGTTATTTGACTATACCAAGGTAAATTCAATTTTAAATTATAGGTCACCTTTAAAGTACAGAGAGGGGTTAGACGAGGTTGTGCCATGTCTGGGCTATTATATGTGCTGGTTATAGAACCACTGCTTTCTATGTTACGAAACAAGTGAACAGTGTAATAATGCTTTTTATTTATCTGCATATGCTGATGACGTTATTGCTTTTATAAATGATAGTGATGATGTTAAAATGTTATAACAAATTGTTAATGATTTTAAAGATATTTCCATAACTGCTAAGGAATGGCAGATAAAGTAACAGGACGTATGAACAAATGGAAATGGCTGCTTCCTCAGTTGTCTTTTAAGGGGCGCACACTCATTATCAACAATCTTGCGGCTTCTTCCTTCTAGCATAGACTTGCATGCGTTGACCCTCCTGTTGGTCTCCTACCAAAAATTCAAGCAGAAACTGTGAACTTTTTTTGGGACAATTTGCATTGGATCCCTCAAAGTGTTTTGTTTCTGGCTAAAGAAGATGGAGGCCAAGGTGCATTTGGCAAGTAGATGTGCTGCTTATTATAATCTTCAGTTTTTGCAGATATGTATGTTGGGATCTGAAAGACTGGTATGGAGACCAGTGGCTCAATGCATTTTACGGAGAATAAGCCTGGACAATGTTTTGTTTTTAATGGACTCTAAAAAATTAGATTTTAGAGGAGTTCCTGCTTTCTATTAACCTGGCCCTAGCCAGATGAATTTCGCTCCGCCTAGCTTCACTCACATCCATCTGGAACCTCTTCCATTGAGAGTGATTTCTCCAACCAACTTTATGGTTTAGCCAATCAGGACGCAGGGCGGGAGTTTCATAGATGTGACGTAGTGGAGAAGCGACCGTGAGACTGTTTTGATTCAGACAACAATGGCGGCTCGCATCGAGGAAACAAGCGTTAACATTGATGCTGTTAACATTGATTTCATCCGTGTTGTCCAATCTACCTAATATTGTTTCATTAAAAGAACATCAGAGAACGGCTCTTAAGGCTTTTGTTGGTGGAAACGATGTTATATAGATCAGTGCCTTCTCCCGACCGGATTCTTCAGCGTCACGGGTTGGCTTCGGTGTGAGTGGTTGAAATAGCACGTCGATAAAGATGACAGACAAGTGGCTTATCCAATCATATGCAAGGATTTTTGATAAGGCCCAGCCTTCTGAAACGCCATTTCAATGGATCGGTTCCAGATGGATGTGAGTGAAGCTAGGCGGAGCGAAATTCATCTGGCAAGGGTCAGGTTAGCTTTCTATCGAAGTCTCTTTAAAATATGGAGTCTGTTTAAGCCTCAATGGATGGAACCATTAATGTTCCCGTACTGGCTACTGGAAGAGCCCATAGTGGAGCACGTCTCGATGTATCTGGGGACGAAATACCGGGTCTTAAAGATTTGTTGTACGGAAGTGGATCTCTACAGTTTAAACACATTATAAATAATGCAGGTCCTGATTTTAAAGATGTAGAAGCAGTTCCTGCCTTCTTAAAGGTAAAATCTGCACGATACATTAAACGTTGTTTAGACAAACTGCAGGTGGCTTTGAATGTACAAGAAAGAATTTTACTTGATGAGTATAATAAGAAATGTACATTTCCAGACTGCAAAAAATTCTTTCCAGATATAAGTATTGTACCTGATCTTATTTCATTTAACGATAGTAATCCCTTGTTGAAAAAGGAAATTGATGTGCAAATTGACTTTTTTGAAGTTAAAGGGAAAGCATTGTACAGAAGTATTGTGAAAGTGATGAATATAAAATGGTTAAAGAATAGAAATGATACTGTATGGAGAGACACATTAGAGATTACTGAGACTACAAATATTCTGTACAAACCTCCCTTACCTAAAAGAGTTGGTGATCTTCAATGGAGGATACTCCATGGGGCTATAGCAGTTAATTCTTTTGTGGCAATGTTGAACCCAAATGTAAGTGAGAATTGACCTTTTTGCAATGAAAGGGAGACTGTGTTTCATTGTTCTATGTTTTGTCAATGAATTTCTTTTTTGTTTAGCCTTCTAGAGCTTCTTTTTGAATCTTTTGAGATATGTTTTACAAAGCAGGATTTTATTCTTGGTTGCGTAAATACAAATGTACAAAAAAATACAAATGTCAATTGCTTAATTTTATTGTTGGTATTGCAAAATTAGCCATTTATATAACTAGGAGAAATAAAATTGAGCAGAAAGGAGAACAAGAACTTATATCAGCTTTTAAAAAAAATGGTTAACGACTTGTAATCGAGTTTAATTTTTATAAACTAATGAGTACATTGAATATTTTTTTAAATTGAGTGGTGCTGTGATAATGTGCTGTGTTCATTAGTTGATAATGAACTGGTTATTTCGGAAGTGTTGATGTGAGATTTTTTTTTATAAGACTGAAAAATATGTGACTTAGGGGAAATAAAGTTAGGGGAAGAGGAATTGCTCAGTGGCTGTGCTTTCAACTTGTTTCTACTGAGAGCCTATGCAGAGACCAAAAGACGGAGTGTGAGAGAGAGATGACAGGCTGACGTGTTGATTCAGGAGAAAGTGTCATCACATTAGTTGAGCATCACAATGCACTTTTCAGAAATTCTGCAATTGTGCAAACCGTCAGCAATGTGCACGCATGTTTCAAGAAGTTCTTTGCAGTTTGAATCAGCAATAGTTGCAATTGGTTCAAATCAAGTATAAATGAACTTTCTGAAGGACGTGGTTTTCATTAGCACAAAGCAAAAGACAAAGAAGTCAGAAACAAGGGGGAGGAGGATAAATACCATAGATCCCATGGTTCTCTAGCATCTCATCTGCTGCTGCGGAAGATGAACAGCGATATCCGTGATCAAGGTTTTTGGCTTACAAAGGCATTATTTGAATGCCAGCTGAAGGTTAATGAGGAAAATACCAGTGAAAGCTGCCAGTAACAGAGGGACACAAAGAATGGTTAGTGTGACAATGCGTAGCATGTTATTGTCAATGTGATGGAGCGTGTTGGAATGTAATTCTTTTCTTATTACACAGTTGCATGCAATACTTGAATGTGACAGTTTAGCAGTCATGACCACAGAATACCATGATTGACCTACATTGTCACATTCAAGTATTGCAAGTATTGCAAGTATCGTATCACTTTGTGCGCTCTATCTTCGCACATAAAATTTACATTCAAATATTTCACGTCCATGTATTTATTTATGTGTTAAGTACACGTGTAATAAGTAGGATAATGTACAGTCAGTCGGTTATTATTGCTAAAAATGCATTAATGTAACACGTTAAGCTTAAAAATAACATTATCCGGTAACAATGCTTCAATTTCAGAATGCGTGGGGTCTCTCTCCTGCACATATCACTCAATACACACATCTCATTGGCACATTTAGCGCTTTACTCTGCTGTCACTCACCATCCGTCCCTCCTGACTGAGATACAGCCTGATCTGGTGGCTCCTGCATTGGGCCGTGGAGATTACACATAATAAGCACCTCCGGCTTTATCATTCAGTGGGCATAGGCCAGACTATGAAACACAATTACACTCAATGGTATGAGTGAGTGGTAGAGGGGAGCTTATGACAGCAGATTCCTAATGAGCATAGCAGAGGGAAATCATCATTAATGCTGCTCACAAGGCAATTTCTTCATCATGCAGCTGAACTCCACCCCCTCCACTTTCTCCATGTTAACACAACACCCAAAAACGTGGAACCAAACATACTTGAATCAAAGGAGTTTAGAGTTTCCTACAGTGGATAACTCAGACTAGCCATTGTTTTTAATGTGAACTTGTACTTCAAATCTTAAAAGTATACCTATATTTAAAATATAGGTATTTTAAAAACTGTATACCATTATTGACATAATATTATGTAATATTCATGAAAAAAAAAGGCCATACTTAGAGTACATTTTCATGACTATGTTTCTTAACACACTAAAGTACACATTAACCCTCCTAATGCATTAAAAACCTGTATACACCTTTTGCATTCCCGGGTGGAACGTAAGCTTATAAAAGAGTCATAACTTCATATTTTTCAACTAAAACCATATTGTATCTAATCAGTAACTTCTCATTAAGGAGTGAATGCACAAAAGTTTAAACATTTTGAATGCTGCATGTTTTTACCTATGCTATCACCTAATTTACCCACTTTTTATTAATTAAAAAAAAGAAACAATTTATTTTTATGAGAAATATATTAATTGTATTTGCATAATCTTATACTTTTATTTATTTTTTTAAAACTACAATGAGCTTGAATCTCTTTATCATGCTGCAATAGTTCATTATTAGGTGGCAAAGTGAAATGTGGAATTTTCTTTTCAAAATCCTATTTCTTTTATAAAAATTTAGACTATTTGGTTTAAATAAATTTGCTCTACAAACTTATAAAGACATTCATTTGTTTGTCATTTTATTTCAATTTCAGAATTATTGTTTGTGCATGCGTAGACATGTTTATAAACCAAATGCAGCCCCAGTGGGAAGGAAACAATATGTGTGTGTGAGTGTCTAACTAATAGATCTTTAAAAAAAATTGTAAAGCAAAACGGACCCGAATGCAAGGTGCTATTTGGTTATATCTCTTACTAAATAAATAAATAAATGCACTTACAAGTCTAAAAACCCTTCCAGAAATCTTAAAAAGATGGATTTAAAAAATATGTATCTCTTCCGTGTCAAAACGGAATATATGTCACATTTTAAGTTTTACACTTATGCGTACACTTATTTTGATGTGTTGACTAACATACAACAGCACATGTATAGTACTTGAACATAATGTATTAACTATTCAATATTACATTTAGCCTAAAGTTTAATATAAAATTGCAACTTAATGATTGTGTAATTACAAACATATTTAAATACATACATTCAAGTTTCAATAGAAATGACAGTATGCTAAAGTGTACTTTTTTTTCATAAAAACAAGCTTGAACAAATTCTTCATCATCCTGATTTGTATGTCTGCATTACTTCACGTTTCTCTATTGTTCTTGTGTGTAATACATTAATAGTATAGCTAAATGTCTATCACTTGACAAATTTCAAATGCAACATTTCTATTTCCCAGTGTACTCTTTATTTCTTCACACACCTTAATAGCTGCCTGCCAAATTTGCATCACTGTATAGGCTTCATTTTCTGATCTGGTAAGCACATCTAAAAAAGTTAATAATTGAAAATAATGAAAATTACATAAAATAGCAGGCTTATATAATGGTTATTTTTGAATACTATAGACTAGAATAAAATAGACAGAAATTTCCTCAGTATTATGTCTATTAAATCACACATTAGACATCTTTTTTTAAGCAGTAAGGAGAGGCCTGTGGAAAATCACTGTAGCAATGAATTATCCGTATACAATATAATGTGCAGTCACATGTTTTATATCTGCTGGCTGGCTGTGCCATAAAAATAACTTGATGCTTTATCAGCTTCTTCTGGATAATCTTATTTTGAGTTGAATGATTAACTTTTAATAAACTATTGTTTATTTTCTTACCTCACACCAGATGTTGTGAAACAAAGGACTACAACCTAAAATTGTATAACCAGTGTCAGTGGCATCCATAACCGTATGCATTACCACTAAATACCAAGTGGCATGAGGAATTCATTTTAGCAAAGCCTCAAGCCATTTGAATCAATTATAATGTATTACTAGTATCAGCTCATCTAATCTGTGTGTGAACATAAAGGCACAGGGTGAGGCAAAAGGCATGATGAAATATTCATCTATTGTAAACTCATTATTTTGCTCGCAGACTGGCCCACAGTTGTCTTGGTGAGTGGTGATGGATGGCTTTGGACCGGAGCGCCATTGGAACAGACAGAAATGGGCGGCATGGGGAAAGAAATGCCTTTATATGAGCAGGATTCTGTACATGGCACATCATCCATCCAATCCGAATAGCTCAAGCAGGAGAGCAAAGACACCACACAGAGCAAAAATACATCTTCCTAAGTTAGCTTTTAACATGAAAACCAAGGAAAACACTTTAAAAGTTCATGTTTTTAGAACAATGTGTGTTGATGATAAATATATTCATGAGAGGTGATGATACAACTTCATAGATTACGTTTCAGAGTCATTGAAACAATAGACACACATTTGCAGGAAATATAAATCACAAATGAGATCTCAGTTGATTCGCTTAGACAGCAATGCTTTTCAGATCATTCCATCAAAAGTAAGAAATCTCAGCATGAACAGCATTTTTCATCGAAATCTTTCAAGACCAAGTAAGAAGTTATGCTATCCAAATTAATTGTATACACATGCAGCACTATAACAATTGACTTTTAATTCCTATTCTTAGGAGAAACATCTGAGACAAAGTTGACTGAAATGAAACACTGCTGAAAACTCATTTAGATCTCCTGAGCTATGAAAGAGCAACATCTGAAAAATACTTGTTAAAAGAACCGCTTCCTTTTAACTTTCAGCCAACTAGTCTCTCCAGCTAGACTGTCCCAAAAACTTCATGCTTTAATCTCAGTTTCTCTTCATATTCAAATTAAGTAAAGCTTGCAAAGTATGCAAATATGCATGCACCACCATGGCGTGCAATAGCAGGCAGCACAATATCTCTCAACGAAACGTTCAGCATATGAAATCTGAACTGGTTTTGAAACTGTTGAAGTTTACATTTTATATGTATATATATATATATATATATATTTGCCTTTAGCAAATGCTTTCTTGTCTCTGATACAAGAATCTATGCACCAAATATGCACCTCCTCACCAACTCTGTTTGCTACTTTAGTTTGATGTTATGGTCTCAGCAGACGGGTGCTTTAAACATGTTTGGCTATTTTCCACGCCCACACTGTCATGATGATGTCAGTTGAAATTAAACGTTTTTTTCCAAGGCAGAGGACGTAATTCTGGTGAATTATTTGTTTTATTTGGAATAATGTGCACAAATCTTTATTCTGTCAGTGTTTGCAATGTTACAGATCATAGCATGTAAATGGTGCGGAGTGAAATTGGAGCGGGCAATGGAGCAGTGTTATTTTGCCTGGAGCAAAGAGTGGATTTTTGAAAGTCAAACTGTTAGTGTTTTCACTTGCTCCAGGAACGCTCAGAGCAGGGTTTCTCACTATTGAGAGCAGAGTGGGAAATGGAAAATCTGGAGTGACATTGAGTTCCACTCACTTTCTGTGTTCCTGGCCGGCTTGGCGAAAACCAAACTTTGATGCTTTGGCTTTTATTGCAACAGTTGTATTGGTTGAGAAAAAAATACACCTACAGTCAAATCACAGCTGTATTATTGCTATTATGTTACTGCTTAATTCATTACTAAACTTTCCCTCATGAAATAATGGATTTTATTTCATAAACATATATTTTTGAGTGGGCTCATGTAGCCTGCAATGATGTGGGTTTTGATTGGAATGAGAATGATGAAAACGCTTTGAGATGCTAAGAAAGTGAGTAAGGACTCAAAATATGACTTTTATGACTGGCAAACAATGTTAGAAAGGATAAAAATCTCTCTGAGAGCAAATGACTGTGTGTTCATGCATGAAAGTCTGATGGTCGTGGAAAATAACTTGATATTTACGTGCGCGTGTACCTCTTTAAATTGCATGCAGCATTGCATTGAGAAAAACATTACAGATGATGGATTCCAGCAGGCCTAATGAAACGCTGCGGATGCCAGATCTAGCTTTGAGAAACGACGACCCACTTAAAGGTCACTATAAATCACGGACCTCTTTCCCTGCTTGTGCGCTGCCCTCGTCCAGCGGGCCAACCCCAATCAAATAAACCGCTCCGTGGATAAAAGGCGCTTGCAAGCCTGCATTTACCAGCATTAACATGTCGCTTTATCTGGGCTTGTAGACAGACAACCCTGTATGTTCTTCTCATTATATTTGTGTGTGTGACTTTAACTGACGCAGACATGTCACATGCTTCAGTCACACTGGTTATCTTTCAATCAATCCCAGATCAGGTGTCACGAGCTGCATGATACACACACACACACACACATATATATATATATATATATATATATATATATACACACACAAAGTTGTTGTTCTACAGTATATAACTATGTCAATATGCCAACTCGCTCCTCTTTGCCACTAAGTAACCAAAGTTCCCATAAGTGGCCACTGTAATGCTTCAATTACAGTAATCAAAGCAAAGTGCTGCACTACTACTATGTTTGTTCTATATGGGGAAAATAACTCACACAGCCAATCGGACTCCAAAGACAAACGACCTGTGGATATACGACCACAAAGGCACTCTTGACTCTGAAGGGAATAACGGACTCTCAGACCATATTAATTCATGCTTGAAATCATATTTTGTCTGTGCTTTACACCAAGAAGGTATTAATACTGTATCCATTAGCATTCACATTCATCTCAATGACATTTGCTTTGATGGCACATGCAGTACGCAATTTACATCCTACTATCTTTGCTCATGTGCAGGAAAATTGCATCATGACAACATCAGACATTAGAAAAAATGCACCAAAAATGAATTCATCCCATTGACTTTATATATAGAGTAGACAGTCCTTCAGTCAAGGAATATAATCTAAACTATGTTATTTTTTTAAAAGAGCAACTTTACATATACTTTTATTCCTCGCACATTTATTAAACTATTTCTTAGTATAAAGTATATAACTTCGCATTCCAATATCAAATTCATTCAAATCTACTAATCAAAGTTGTTATCAAAATATCATCTGTTCATCAATCAGTGAAAAAAGTTGAGGCTTATTATTCAGTCAGTAAGGTTTGTATTAACCATCACTGATCAGACATCTCTTTAGATCAAGCTGAGGGTCTTTGTCTGAGAACACAGTGTAAGCTTGAGAAATTCAACCATCTCGAACTCATGAGCATAACAAAAGCAGACAGGTTGTCAGATAGGTACATGGCTCAAACTGACATTTCTCATGGTTTGCTGGACAAGGATCTTGTTCCTACATGAAGGGTAGAATTGTGCATCTAGTAGTAAAAGTGCATTAGCATATGTCTCAGTGGAGGACACTCTTTAAAATGATGTGTTTTACAATAAAACCGCATTTTCTCTCTATTAACAGTAAGCTTACAAACATGACACCAACAAGTATTTATTTCAGCCCATATCTTTCACAGTATATTAGTCCTGTTTGATTGTTGTAATATAATGAAAGAATCAAGTTCGGGCACTTTCAGAGTACATTTCTGTAAATCTTTTTTCATTTTAAAGAGGGCAAATACTTCCATTTCTCTGGCATGGTTGCAGAATTAAGTTATTTCCAGTCTTTGGTATCAGATCAGTCTCAGTTTCAAGAATAAAGCCTGACAGACCTCAGTCTCTGCAGGTCAGTGACACATCGAACTTGGCGCTGCAATATCCCAATATTCCACTGTGCTTTAGGTGCAATCAAATTTTAATGAATTCTCTCTCATCTGAACCCCGGACACTAAAGGTCACCTCTGCGTTTAATGCAGGCTAAAGCCCTAACATAAATACAATCCCACGTGTACTGCTTCACTTGACTTGAAACATGTATAAATGTATATCCTGCAACAACTATTACAGTTTTCAATCATTTCTTATCTACAGGCTGCAGAATCACTTGCCATTATTATAAACAATAACAAAGAAACATACAAAACTGATATATATTATAAATAGCCTATAATTTCTTGTAGTTCAGCACCAGCGTATTGCACCACTGTAATGGGGTTGATTCACAGGATACCTATAAGAAATATTAGAAGCAGCACTAAGAAAACCTACAACGGTATAATGATACTACGGCAATACCATGTTTATTCTTGACATACTCTAAATGGTGTTATGCTTAGGCCTATTTGTTTTTTCTTTTTTATAAAAATGGCTATGTGCCAATACTGTAATTTTTTTCTTGTCACTGTACCATAGTACATGTTGTAGCCTATTTTACCAAGTTATTACTACGTTTTGAAATGGTACTATAATAACATTTGGATTGTTTTATATACCATGTCTTTTTTAACAAGGTAATATGTTTTTGTTATTTGAACATCAATATCAAGTTTATTTGACACTACTCTGGTAATAACGTGTTTGAACAATGGCAATGGCTTGTTTTTTTAACTGATTGATTGATTGATTGAAATCAGTCATAGTAATACGATGGTATTCTTTGAAGCACCTTGAAGTACCACTTGGTAGGTATAGTATTGATATGTTAATCATTAGATATCATCAGTAATGCCAGGATATATCATATTAGGACCACGGTACTTTTTTGTTACGGAGTGTAAAGTATTAAACACTGTTCTTGCCTTTGCGCGTGAGGGGAAAAAACAAACAAACAACGCCAAACAATAACATCTATTATACACAGAAAGTCACTTTCAGTATCTCCTCTGAAACGCACACATCTGATAATAAATATGTTTCGCTTACCATCATATTTCCCTGCATTTTGGCCGTTTCGATTAAATTCTTCTCCTTCATTTTGTTTCTTCGGTGTGATGGATGTATGTGTCAGTGTCTGTGTCTCGGATGGTTCCGCCCGGTCCGGTTCTTCTTTCTCAGCACCCTGTTGAGCGCTCCGACACTAAACTGCCTCTACAGTCATTCACCGTCGGCTGTTTTAGACGCCAGCAGCGGACGTTAGTTCTCAGCAAGCCTCCACTGTGGCGCAGGACGGTTATTTGGTCGTTTCAGAGAGGGGTGAGCGAGTGATGGTTTCTATCGCTCTCCGTGAACTCGACGCGAGTAAAGAGTGAAGCTGCACATGACAATCCCGCTGCTGTGAGAGGAACACACGCCTCGCGCCTGTTACGGGATCTATTGCTCCAACTTTACTGTTGAGGTCATTAAAATATCTGAATGAAAATTAATCAATGTATCACAACAAAAAACAAATGGAATCAATGGGTTATTTTATATATTAGTATTTTTATTATTTGAAAATACAAAATATGTTATTTTTAAATGAAATAGCAATTACAATTGAAACTTTATTTATATAGCACAATTAAAACAACACAAGTGACCAATGTGCTTTTCAATGTCACACAGAAAGAAAAAAAGAAAAGAAAAAAGCTCACAGTGTTCAGAAACCGGGGGTCTTGTTTTTACTGTATCTCTGTTGAAAAGACGGCTATTGCTGGTTACCAGATTATTCTGGTTGACCATCATTTTAATTGGTGAATAATATGTCTGTGCTGGTCTACAGTGGTTTAAACTGGTGTAAGCTCTCAAAAGGACAGAATAAGTGTCATAAAATTTGCTCTCAAATCTCATTCAAACATTATTCAGGTCAAAACTTTTTTCTCTCTGTCAAGCATAAAAAGATGAAATCAAAGTGTTCACAAGCATCTCTATTTCTGAGATTCCTGTTCACAACACCAGCAGGCATAGAGTGAAAGTCTCTGGTCATGTTAGATGATCCAAAGTGGCCACTGTGGTGTTGCCAAATCTTTCAAGATCAAACAAAATCTCTTTTGCATGGAGGGTTTATTGCATAGGAGCTGGTTGTCTGCTGTTTTTTTAATTATTATTATTAATAGCGGATGCCAATATTTCAACTCGATCTCATGAGAATTTATAAGTGTTGTACAAGCTGGAGATTAATGAATTTGTGAATTGATGCATTACTCAGACCAACCCGTAGAAAATGTATCAATTTTATGAGGTGGGGATTTTGAAATTGTACAATGCGATTTGTAAAGAAAATACAGACATAAGCATAACGTTAGAAAAAAATAACGTAAGCATCCACCGCTAACCCCACCCCCTAAACCTATAACCATCAGAAAAGCATAAGAAAACTGTACAAAAACTAATGAATCAGATCATGCAAATTTGCCACCAATTTGCCAAAATGTAAAATACTTATGAATTGCAACTTTATGGTAATGTACACTAAAGCGCCTTTTAGGCCAATGCTAAGAATTCAACACATAGGCTACTTACACTATTATAAATTGCAGTTAGACAAAATGTATAGAATAAGGCTTGTGTAAGTGTATGCTTCAGGTCAGTTTCACTTCTGGCCATCTAACACTGTATTCTTTATAGAGAACAGGCAACTTTCTAAGCAAAGAAAATCTTCCCACCACAAACAGGCTTTAAGCTGGTTACAGTCAATTACTCCAGCAAAATTTTGCTACTAATAAGTAGGAGTTTTTCCGGTCCAACGACTGCATAGTCAGCCGTGCTGGGTCAGAAACTGGGCCACCTGCTCAAAAGTACAACCTGTAAAGCTGAAGTGTGTAATTTCTGGGCCACTAGCATCACCGTATTGCAAAAATAACCAGTTTTCAAACAGTCAGGTGTGTTAGATTAAAGAGACATCTAAAATGTGCAGTAATTTAAAGTGCAAATTTAAACACTGCTGTATAAATATGAATTTAAAGGATTATTAACATTCCTTGTAGGGCGAGCAGACACATACTGTATGGAAATGAGCCAGTGGCCATTTGTACTTAGTGTACGCCTGTACGGCAATGAATTGCAGACTGAACATAAGGAGCGATAAAACAAAATATAAGGGAAAAACAGCTTGGAGGACGTACTATCCTGAATAAATATTCTGTTGTTAACAAGGCTATTATGCTAATTTAAGAATTGAGGGACACAATCAATATATGGCAACATTGTGAAATGACTCCCTCAAGGACATTAATTACGTCTGCATACACAAAATAGGGTTCACTTCATGGTTGGTTGGTTGGTTGGTTGGTTGGTTGGTTGGGGGGGTGGGGGGTTTGGGGAGAAGGGCGATGACGATGAGAAGTGCATCATTTTGAAATGTTTCACTAAATCTCATGGTTACAAGCAAAAGTTGACTAAGGTTTCTTCTGCAACAAAGCATGTTGAATCCACCGGGAATTTCTGATCTTCAAGATTATTGTGGTAAGTGGGATAATAGTATATTAATTTAATTATGTCCATCAGTTGCTTCAACATTAAAAGCCACATTCAATTGAATTCTTCTCTTTCTTGGTTTGGTTCAAAGCAGAAAACTTTTGCTGTAATTCACGTCATATTTCAAATGTTTTGGTCATAATTGAGACAAAGTAATAATAAAAAAAAAAAAAAAAAAGTTTTTGACAGTTGTATTGTCTCCCAAGTGAAAATTGTAAGTTAGCACTTAGAAAAGTATAGCACACCTCTTCCTCAACAAGCTGTACAGTTTAAGGTATAAAGCACAAAACATCTGATTAAATCAGCCAATCTCATTAGAAAAACGTACCTGTGGCAACATTTTTGCAAAACACAAAATACGTTGCGTTGTGCACGTTTCGCAGAAGTTTCAAAGTGAAATGTCCAGTGAGTGGCGCTAAAAGCGTGTTTAGTTTTTTTTTCCGGAACAGATGAACATGAATATAGCAATATTTTATTACGTTGGAGTTTATCACCGCAGTTCTGAGTTGAAATGTCCGCTGAGTAGCGCTAAAAGCTCAATGCTCCATTTTAAAATAACGCACCTACACTAAACTCTAAACCTACCCGATAGTGTTAACAAAAGCAAATGTGGCACAAAAACGCAATCATAACCATGCTATTTTAGCTTGTTTTTGAGCTCTTTTGTTGTGACTCGTCTTTGACGGGATTCGTACCCGAGCTCTTCGTATCACAACTATTCTGTAGCAGCTGATCTACCGAGCAAGCCTAGTATGTCAGTAAAACCGAACATTTGGAGCTAGTTAAGTGATGAAACCTCCAAATAAATTCGTTTACAAATCATGCACTATTGTAAAAAGTGTTTTGAGGTCATAACATAATTGTGCAAGGAGCGTGTGAAAACAAGTCTTTATTAATTCATAATCTGCCCCTGTAATCATAATTGTGCGTGGAAACGATTAAAAGTGTTTGCTGTTTTACTGCCTCTAGTGTTCATTTATGTTGGAAACTGCAGTGATATGTACATATTGGTACGTATTTTGCAAAAATGTTGCCACAGGTACGTTTTTCCAATTAGCCTGTGTTGGATTAAATTAAAAGCAACGCATCCATTTACAGACTTTACCAAGGCACCATTTTTAAAGCCATTATTCACAAAAATCAAGGCAAGTAATGCCGGGCTCGGACTACAGGAGTTTATAAATCTTAACCGATTGTGAAATCTGGTTGCATTACGCACATAAGGGGAATCTTCACAGATTTTCTTCTTTCAAATCTCAAACCTGCACACACTACAGGATTTGAAAATCGTGGCACATCACACACTACGAGATTTTCTTAAGATAATCTTGACAGATTTAGCACCTCACGTGATCTCACAGGGAAACGGATGTAAACAAAATGGATACTGTGTCGCGTAAACTTGCTGTATACATTATATGAGAAGACAATGCAGTCGCGTTGTTTCCACATTTCGACCAGACGTTCATCCATCTCCGTTGTCCACCGGACATGTACAGCGGCTTTCACGTTCTCCATTTCAAAAGTTCCACTTCCGTCTCTTTGTAGACTTGTCTCTCATTGGCTAGTGTGTAGATCAGGCATAAATCGGCCTGAAACCCCTGTAGTCTGAGCATGGCTTAACACCACTGTTTTTCCAACTCCAAGTGTTTCCATTAATTAAATATTTCCTAAAAGCTCAAATGACTTGATTCATAGCACGTGCACTTATTTACACGTGTGATGCGCATAAAGATAAAGCACTTCGACAAGCACAGTCAACATTAGGATTCCAGTCATATGAGCACTCAGAATTGATGGCTGTCTCTGCACTGTTGATTAACCGGCTCATGTGTAACGTCTTGCAGGGTTCTTCGGGAGTACTTTGTAAGTAGAGCCAGGGTAATTTAGAAGAGTCAGTAGCGCTGACCTTCCGTGTCGTGCCCTGTCAGACGTAGAAATAATTACTTCAGTTAATGAAGACAGGTGCAGACGAATTGTGCCCATATGTGTAGAACAAACGTGACATCATAGTGCTCAAATATGAGGTCAGTTGATTTCCTAACAAGTGCTTTACTCTTATTTGAACATATTGGATCCCTGCCAGTCATATTTTGCCATGAAAAACATCCTTATCTCTTTAAAACTGAACTGCATTCAAGACGAAACATGAAGAGTTAAACACTATGCATTGAAACTAATAACTATTCTGTGAAACTATTCAAAGTCCATGCACTATTTATGATTTAATGAGTGAAAGAACGAATAAGTCTTAAGCAATTACCAGTCTTTTAAGACACAGCCTGTTCCTCTGAAAGTAAAGCGCTCAGCATATCTGAATATTAATGGAAGTGTTTCCTGGGAACAGCAGACATATGCCATAAACGCATATTAAATCCATCATTTTAACCTGCTTTGCTGGGGAGATGAATGATGAGGTGAACTTCCAGAGCAGATGTTTTTCTACCTCATGGGCCAGGCTGACAGGAGAGAAGAACTTAAGGAAATGTTCCAGAAAAGTTGCCCACCCCAGAGCGGAGTCAAAACGGATGGCAGGGGAGGTCGTAAGGTGCTGCACGCTTGGTGAGGAAAGATACAGCAGTTGTAGAGATCATACAACAGCATTTGTTTCTCATTGTTAAACAGGTTTAAATTTAAACTCACTTTAAATTTAAAGTTTAAAGTAAATTTAAAGTATTTGGTATTTAATTGTGCATGCTTATTTCCTCTTTTTTACATTGTCTTTGTTGTCATCTAATGTTTATCATTTAAAGTTAATGTTTAAAACTAATGTTTATCATTTAAATGTATCATTTCAAATGATTTTGCCGTTTTAAAACTTGTTAGTTTTTAGTGTTTCATTTTTTAGCTTTTTCAGTATAATTCAAAGTAAACAAGCTGCGTTGTGACCTGGAGGCGCAAGTGAAAAAGCTAAAATGATGGTGTTGAAGACAGAAAAATCAATTTCCACAATGAAAAGCTTTATACACATTTCATGTACATTAGGGATGTTTAAACAATTATTAACCAAGAAAAATCTATGATTGACAAGAGTGAGTTCTTACAATTCCATATGGCAATGAATAATTTTCAAGGTCTAACTAGATTTTAATAACTGGAGACAGATCCTTTTTCATACTCCACACAGATTATAAACTGCTGGAATCAGTTGAGAAATGTTAAAGTTTGTGTGCTTTTCGTCTAGAAAAAAACAGCTTCTCGTTTAATTGTATTTGTTTATAGAGCAGTCTTGCCCAGTTCAATATGGCAGACGTGCAAGCATCGCAGCAAAGGGCCAAAGTGAGGCTGTCTATATATAGTATTAATCTGTTTATGATCCTGAGGAGCTTGATTTGCTGGTTCAGGTGTGTTTGATTACATTTGGATCTAAACTCAGCAGGACAGTGGATACCCCAGTGTAATGAGCCAGAGAATGCAGGAGAAGTATCTAAATGGAGGTGTTTTTAATAAAACAACACATTGAACAGAGAACAAAGAACTCAAGGAACAAAGGAACAGAACCAGAACCAACCATTACATGTACAACAACTGACAATGGAACAAGTGAAACACAAGCGCTAAATATACACAGGGGCAAACAAGTAGCCTAGAAATCTAGACTCCCCCTAGCGGCTGCAAAAAAAAATATTTTGCAGCCAGTGTAGTCTAGCTACTCTTCGTTGGCTTTCGAGCTGGAAAAACCAAACCCTAGTCAGGACGACAGAGATGCGACGGTTCACTGCTACTTGAAAACAAAGAATGGCTGTTGCTGCTGGCGAACAGCTGTCTTTCGATTCGGCTCTGGCCGCAACTCTGGATGATTTAAAGTTAAGCTTTTCTTTGAAACATGAACAAAGAACGGCACTTGAGTCATTTTAAAAAAAGGAAGATGTGTTCTGTGTGAAGATGAGTGAGATTCGCTCTGACTACGTCACCTTCTTCGTTGCTCTGGTTGGTTGTAGCGCTATCTTATTGCGTGCAGAGGGAATTTGAAAGACAACCTTTTATCCCGCCCCTCGTATTGAGCCCTGTCAATGGTGAGGTCCCAGACCTAACATCCTGATGTAGGTCTGGCATGTCAGGCTAGCAAACAAGCGTAAAGGGTTAGTTCACCCAAAAATTAAAATTCTATCAGTAATTACTCTCCCTCATGTTGTTCCAACCCCGTAAGACTTTCGTTCATCTTCGGAACACAAATTAAGATATTTTTGATTAAATCTGAGAGCTGGATCACTACGCAATCACTACTGGTCCTAAGCTTCTAGGTTGTACGTCACACACATCACACACACGACCAGCGTCGGCCAATAGTGAACCTACGTGTGACGTGCAACCTAGAAGCTTTCCGTAGTTTCACTACGTGAAATCTCGAGGCCCATAGAGAACGAAATGAATGTGTTTTTGCGCACAAAAAGTATTCTTGTCGCTTGATAAACTTAAGATTGAGCCACTGTAGTCACTCGGACTATTTTAACGATGTCTTTCATAACTTTTGGGCCGGCCAGTTTCGATCCTTTAAGAAGCCTATGGAGGAGTGATCCAGCTCTCAGATTTAATCAAAAATATCTTAATTTGTGTTCCGAAGATGAACGAAAGTCTTTCGGGGTTGGAACAACATGAGGGTGAGTAATTACTGACAGAATTTTCATTTTTAGGTGAACTAACCCTTTAACAAGGTAACAAGGAAACGAGAGGGAGACTAATCAACATGAAAAACTACAATGAACTACAAACATGCCACTAGGACAGGAAATACAACAAAAGTCCAGACAAGACATGGGGAATATATGACAGCCAGGAACAGGGTTTAAATCCTCTGGCTTACATCGAACAACCTCGGTAAAAAAAAAAAAAAAAAAATCATTTCTTGTGTCTTCAGAATGATCAAAACATAGATTGCGTGGTATAACTCTTTTTCTTCACATTTACATTGTTTCTCTGTAATGTCAGGCAGTTTTGATGTGTATCCTGTTGAATGTTTGGTGCTCATGTTAGCTAAAACAACTTTCATCCGCTCCTTTTGGTTTATGCATATTTTTTTCTTCCTTTGTTTTTGGACCCAGAGATTCTGTACTCTTTCAGTAGATGCGTAATAGCTCCCAGTAAAAACATGGAATGCCAGAATAACACGTCAATGGCGGGGAAGCGTTTTGTAATAAATGACAGAAAATCAATGGCAAGGAAAGAGTTAAGAAAGTCATGATATTGGCTGCCTTCAGATGTTCTATTAACATGACACTCTCTCACCCGATCCAGACAGCTGGTCTAGGATTAAACCTCACATCCCCACCTGAAAGATGTAGTGCAGAAGAGAATATGCTTTATGGGCTGTTACTGGGGAGATATACAGCTCATAACTGATCCTCAAGGTGGTTTCTGGGGCGACTGAAAAGAGCATCAATCAATTCGTGTAATCTCATGGACAGTGCTTTGCGAATGCAAATTGTCGTCACCTTTACGAATGCTTATCCAAGCACCACACTTATTGCAAAGGTCTTGTAAATAATTAAGAATCCAGATGTAGGTGTCGAGGGTGAAGCGGACTCTTTAGAAAGGCTTTCTAAGACAAATCCGCCTAAACAGCAAGAAGTTAATGAAAGACTCCACATCTAATATGACTAATTTTGATTTTCTATGCTGTTTTTGCAATGACTTCAAGGTAATTGGTGTCGAGGTGATTTTTATTGAATGTATGAAATCAAGTTAAAAACTTCCTTTCAAATTCAGACTAAGATGGTATTTAATACCTGGAAAAACTATTTGCATTCCCTTTCATCTCTAAAGGTCTGGGTATACTTTATTTTCTGCATTCCACTCAGTCTCGTGCACAGTCCTGTCCACACAACTTTCACGGATGCCAGCTAGTAAAGTGATGTGCAGGTAAACCTCGTTTCCTTAGCCTCAAGAGGTGCGCTAGCGACCTTTAGCATCCTTGTCAGTGTGCCTGCCTTCATGCTGGAAACGGCGGTTGGAATCCCAGGATTGGAGGGAGGTTTATGGGGGTGAGTGTAACAGAGGCCAGCTAGTAAAGAGCCTCACTCTCCTGGCCTCAAGAGACATATTAGAGGCTGCAGTAGAACTGGAAGGGTAACACTGGTGCCGTGACCCGGATTGGAATGAGGATTTGGGGGATGAGTGTGATAAACAGTGTTGGGCAGTAACGCGTTACTAGTAACGCGTTACTGTAACGCAGTAACTTTTGACAGTAACTCATACTGTAACGCATTACTTTTTAAATAAATTAACTCCGTTACCATTACCATACGGTGCGTTTGTCCGTTACTTATTTTAATTAATTAATTTTGGCTGAAGTGTAGCCTACAGCCTAATCTGTTTACAGCAGCGACGCATTGTTGGTGGTAGGGCTGCCACCAGTCCCTTAAAATACGGAATTGTCCCGTATTTACAAGTAAAATGACGCGTCCGTATCAAATCAATAAGGGACGCGTATTTTACATAAGGCCCACACATAGCCTAGTTGGATAAAAACATAGGCTTTACTATACTAATAGCAAATAGCCTATAAATAAATCAATTTCACAATAATGTTACATTATGATTAGAATCAAATGAATTTTGTCCATTTTCTAAGCTTAGAAAATGCACATTTATAAGGGCTGAATTTCATAGGCCTAAAATAAATATTTTTTAGTAATTATGTGAATTACACTGCGCAGACTACTAGGCTACCCACCGAATGAAGAAGGGTTGGCTCTCAGTCTCCACAGAACAAAATATTCATTTTATTTTATTTTTAGTGTTCGCATTTATGAGGAAAAAACAATGTTACGGACGTGACAGTTCTCCTTTACGGACGCGACGCGCTTTGAAAGCGGCACTAAAAGATGCTTTAATACTTGCAGAGACATCAAACAGAAAGCACAAAACCTTTCTTTAAAGTGAATTTCGTTTTGTATTAATTGTATCTTAATTTTAATCAATGTTTCATCAACCAATTGCCTGGATTTAATAAATAAGAAGTAGGCCTAAATATAGCAGACGATAGATAATCACGAAATGGAGGCGCCGGCGCGTGAACTGGAGCTCGTCTCATAAATGAACCGAAACTCAGCGTATAAGGTAGCCTACTTGCCTCACAGACATGTCTACTTTTAAACAGAACAATTCAAAACGAAAGAAAACAGACTACAGACTGCTCTCTGCTTATGTAATCCGTATGAAATGTGCATTTCTCTCTGGCGCGTCTACAGCGAAGATCGTGAGTCAGCATAGCGAGTCACCTCAGAAATCCTTGTGATATATTCAGTTTGTTCTGGTCTGACTCAAATAAAATAGTGTTTAAAAATTACTTTCTGTTTAAGTCAGTTTTGTGTTTGTATAGACCATAACGCATAAAAGGGCATTAATGGGAACATTAAAGAATGTTTTTTTTTAAGTAACTTTTTAGTTACTTTTAACAGTAACGCATTACTTTTTGGTGTAAGTAATCAACAAAGTAATTGAGTTACTTTTTTAATGAAGTAACTAGTAACTGTAACTAGTTACTATTTCTTAGTAACTAGCACAACACTAAAGGCCAGCTAATAAAGAGTCGGAGAAGTTACACATGAAATTTGTCTGCACTCGGACTGTGTGCGCAGATGTCCACGGACACTCCTGATGACGAATATTACATTGTGCGGTACTTGGAAGGCTGAAGTATTCTTTGGGCTTAAGGCATTTGCTTGACTTGTGTGTTACCAAGAAGTATGAGGTTTGAAATGTACCATCATCATTACTCCTACACTGGAAAACAAAGACAATAATTAGTCAGAAAGTAGTCAGTACAAAGAATCCTCAAGTAACACATTTAATTAAACATGACATTTTTTAAAGTAACAACAGGTAACTTTTCAACCTTCATAATATATTTCCAAGTCTCTTGTGATGGTACATCGACTTACAATAGGTTGAATGACACGTCTGCCATAGCCTGACGGGGTCTGTAGCGTTTTTAATCGTACTTTTAAACTTCGGGTTTCGGGTAGTAACCGGCGAACAAAGAGAACTACAAAATTCGACTGCTTTACGGCATATACGTCACTTCCACCACCACCCCCACTTCCTTAAAATCGGACTTGCGAGCCAAATGTTATAGTCATGGCCGAAGCAGCACAGAAAAACAAGAAAGCAAAGGTTTTATCGGAGCAAAGCAAAAAGAGAAAAAGAGAAAGTGATCGCGTTAAAGGCAGAACGAGGATCAACATTGCAGAGCTGCCAACTCTCACGCATTGGCCGTGAGACACCCCCATTTGATTGGTTTCACACGCTCACACGTACGGCACACCCCCGGTTTCTCACGCTAAATTGTCAACCCGGTCGGTCAAATCCCTGAAAGATGAGTTTATCTATAGATCTACCTGTTGAGCCACTCGTGATCGACAAGTTATACCGCAAATTAGTTCAAATCTCCCGGAATCTAGAGCGAGCGCGCACGCGAGACAGAGACTGTGCTCCAACGCGCGCGGACGGCAGAGAGAGAAAGCGAGCGAGAGACCTTGCGTGTGCAGGGAGCATCGAACCCTCCATCGAAAAAAGAATGCCTCTCTCTAACCTCTCTAATTCGCTAGAGTAATAGCGAATTATCAATCTGGTAGCTAGTAAACGATATTCTAGTTTTTGATGGTTAGCTATCGCTAGTATTCTCGTTCTGATTTGAACTTTGCAATCGATGAAATGCAAATAGCAAATGTTTGACCTAAAAAGTGTAGTCTACTCAACATGTACAAAGAAAGGAGGAAGATTATTAATAAAATCATATTTTAGGATACCTAACATGTCTGTGATATTTGTTTATTTGTCTTGCCTCAAGCTATAATGCAAATCGATTTGTAAAATTTGCAGATTCATTTATGGTAGCTTGATATTATAATATTGACGATATACGGTTATTATCAACCACTCAAACATTGCATTGAAGTATCATATAGATCCAGTAATACGGTAACCAATAGACTAGGCTACTATAATGACGCTGGCTTGTAAACGTGAGCATCGCGATCATTTGTCGTTAGAAAAAAAATAAAACCCATGAAATTATATTCATATGACATGCTGAAATATATGCCACTGTACCTGGGATGAAGACATTTCACACGCGACGCAAGCAGAACACCTGCATGTGACCTCCTCCTACAGTGTTCAGGGCTATCCTGGTTGTCAACAATTGCACGTGCATGTAGGATGACAGAGTTTACGACAGTAGTAGAGGACAATACTGTTTCCCAACTGTAGGGGGAGCCCGAGAGCAAAAAACTACCTGTTGTTACTTTAAATACAAAAAAAAAAGTATTTTCTTGTAAAAAAAAAACGTTTTTTTTTTCAGTGCAGGCACACTTTTTTCAGTTATTAATGGAAAATTATCCTTTCATGCAATGTACCTAACCACGATGTGTCACAATGTTTTGTTTTCATATTGAACACTATATACTGCATATTGTTTTATTTCAAAACACTTTCAGTAAAATGTTTTTACCTGAAAAGTGTGCTTGTGCTCAGTCTTTAAAACAAACACTTTTACCTAATGTAATGACCAAATACTGTGTGGGGTGACTGTATATTTCTAACGCACAACTAAAACACAAACAGAAGACTGCATTTATAGTCAAAAAGTTAGACGATTTCTCTGACATAGACTGATCAATGAATAAAATCACAAATACAGCATATATTCTGCAAACCCCCAAGATCTGTGGTGACATAGATAAAATGCCTCTTCACTTTTGATAGAGTGTCAATTGCTCTGGAGCAAACACCTGTCTCATTATTCTCCAGATGACAAAGCTCTCTTTGTGTATTATGTAATTCTTCAGCAGTTGTGCGTTGACTAAATCAAGGCATTGACAACCAACACTGCAAGGTCTTACACCTGCTCATTATAACATTTAAAATCATCAGAGAATACTCTTTTCTACACACATTGTTTATGTATGTACTTATTTACTTACTTTCTTACTTATTTTATAATAATAATAATGTCATATAATCAGTTTATCTGGAATGCTAGCTCGTGTTTGCTGTGCTTGTGTTCATTTTTCAATGCTTTTGTTGAACTATATTGTAAGTGGAAAGTTCTAACAAAGTAATATAGCAATAATTAAGAATAAGAGCAATAAAAGGAACAAAAATTGTAAAGGAAACACTTAACTATAAAATATTATAGCTCAAAACAGAAATAGAAAATAATAGTAACATACCGTAAAGAAAAAAATAAATGAGATGGAAAGAAGTAAGGAAAAGGGCATTACTGTAACTGCTTGTTCATATTCGTCATCAATTCTAAGGAAATTATCTCATTACCTTATTTTTGACTTAATATCAATTTAATTGACTCAGGATAGTGAACTTATTCACATTATTTGATAGATTTAACTCTGTTTAGTGTGTAGTGGAAAAATTTTTAAAACACAAATTTCATTTTCATAAGGATATCAGAATATCAGCTATTCATCTCTATTACATTTTAAATGCAAAACTTACAATGATTATTTCATGATGCTTATATTATATACTATGTGAGGGGGGGGGGGGGGGGGATTACTGTGAATAATGTGACTAACTGTAAATAATGCCATGCAATGATATTTGATACATAAAACAGTAATTTGACAGTTTGCACACTGACCTTTAACCCTGTAACATTCAACCCCAAAAGATCAAAACTGTAACATGTTTAGTACTATTTGTACATTGGTTACAAAAGTACATTCAGCCCATGAAACGTGTTTTTTTTTTTTTGCAGTGGCAGTTTATGACATACAGATATTTGATTGGAATGTTATAAAAAATGTGGTAAAAATTAGTAGAAATTCAAATAAAATGCAAACTAATAAATCATCAATAAAGAGTGAGGCCATTCACGAACAGGCCATTAAAAATTCCATGTTGACCACTAGGTTGAACTTTACTTTTAGAGTATAGCACCTTAAGAATGACCCATTAGAGTTTAGCTGTTTGTGCTTCTGTAACCACACAAACGATCCTTGGAGCAATCATTCATAATGAATGTCAGTGAGTGATTTAAAAACATCTGATTGGGATGATTCTACACCCATAAAACCATTTTTATGTTCATTGCGTGGCATTCCCTGTCACATCCAAACGACTGCTCATTTGCACTCTTGTACGACATGAGTGAGGTTTAAGTGTGGTTCATACTCAACAAATCATTTCTTTTAACGGCCATGGCCATGTGGGTTGTCTCGGCACGCACAGCAGGTTATTTGCCAGCCATTTTCAAATAGTCAATAAAACACTCAGCTGCAGTTATAGGAAGATGGCAACACTGTGCATTTCAATGAAAGGATTCCTATTCCAAACACTAAGCTGAGGAAGCACTTGGGGAATGATATTTGAGGTGAGACCAGGGGGACTGTACTGTGGGAATACTGTCCAAATATTTAAGGAGAATTTGTTAAATGCATCTGATATTCCTACTGTGAATAGGTCAAAGGGACTGTCACCGAGGCATTATGCATTCAGTGTGCCTGTTCAGACTGCCTTATGTGCTGTGTGAGTGCATTTGATTGGTTAACAGTTTCACTTTGAGAACTTCCTGGAACGGTTGGGTGTATGGTGACTGGCTATATTTATTAGAAGATGGAAGGTTTTCTAAGCCTTATCTCTTGTTTATCAGTCCCTTCAAATCCAGGTCGCCTTTGACGTTCCACAAAAAAGGATCTTTGATGTTTTTTTTTTACTAAATCAAAAAATAGGATGATTAAAGACTTGAAAACGATTCTTAGACTAATTAGATAATAAGGCTGTACCTAGTTGTTTGAACCAAAGGAAACGTTAAAGGGGTCATAACATTTTTCCTGGGGTGCACTTATGATGTTAGTATGATTTTTTACATCAAAAATTGTCATAATTTAGAAATAAAAGGCATTTTTCCTACCCTGATTGTAGCCCTCTTATCTGAACACTCTGTTTGAAGGGGCGTGTCTGCTGTAAAACTTCAATGTAAATGCCCACTGCTGATTGGCTAACATCTTTGCATATGAAATAGCTATGTGGAACTCTCTCGAAAACTTTTAGCACATTTTACTATTCATGAAAAGTGTTGATTATAGCATTATATTTAGATCCTAAATTGGACATCCATGCTGTTTTTGTTGATTTTATTCAAGCTTTTGACACAATTGATCATTGTCAACTGCTTTGGCTCAGTGTAAGGAGCTATCTGAGTAACATAGAGCAAAAGGTGAAGGGGCTCCTGTGTGTCTAGCTCCTATCCAATTTCAGCTAGTGTTCCTCAGGGGGGACTTCTATCCCCTCTGCTTTTTGTCATCTCCATAAACAGCTTGGATTCTCGTCTGCCTCCTTCAGTAATTCTGGTGAAATATGCAGATTATTTAAAAAATCACTGAATTTTTTAAAGGGATCCTTACAGGGTTAACTCAGAAGGCCTTGGATTCAGGACATGTAATTAGCAGAGTTTCCACCTTTAAACTACTTGGAGTTCAAATTTCTTCTGATCTGTCATGGGACGCCCACATTAAGTACATGATTTCGAAGGCGCGTCCTAGAATCCACTACGGTTTTGCTAAAAACGCGGGTCTCCCTTGTGATGTTCTAATGACTATATTTGACATTTATACGGCCAGTTCTAGCCCAGTATGGGGTGGACTACCTAAAGGTCTCTCTGATGAGTTAGAGAGGGTCCAAAAACGCTGCTGTCGGATTTTAGGTGTTCCAACTTCTACTCTCCCATCACTGAGTGAGAGACGCGACGAGGCCACTATACGTAATTTTACTAAACTACTCAAGGACAGTTCATCACCACTGCATTGTTTCCTGTCTGTGGCTCCAACACCTTCTTATCTACTACGGCAGTGTAGGGGATTTGTTGAACCCAGGAGTAAAACAAAAAGACATGAACTTTCTTTTATTCCACGTGCTTTTAAAGTGTTTTATAAATAACTTGAGGGGTTATTGTATGAAGCCTGATGTATTTCAGGTTTTTCTGTGCATCTGTTTTACTCCATCTGTTTGTTTAATTTTTAAATTAGATACATATGGTTGTCTTGAGTATGTTATGTTTGATACATTTCAGGGTTTTGTTCTTCAATATCCTGCCTTCTCAAACTCAAAATAAAACTAGCCACATCTATAGCATCATATTTAGATCGTGGCATGAAAGGTTGCAGCGATGAGCATGACAGACATGAATGCAGTGATCTCGTCATTGCAGCTCGATTTCTGCACTCTCACGAATGCTTTCATCATAACTAACAATGCAAACACGATGTAAATTAGAGATTCGTTGATTATAACGGGAGTTTTGGCGAGACTCCAGAACTCAGTCTGATAAACTCTTGCTGTTTGATTGACAGCTCCAGCGATTGTAAAGGGAGTGTTCTTTGATCGATTTCTATATATAATTTAATCACAGTTTTAATAACAGATTATTTTCATCCTACTATTTTCATCACTGGTTTGATTTACTGACACAGACAGCAATACAAGATTTTGAAACAAAAAAAAACCCATCTGAAATCACTGGT